>NC_083363.1:56914663-58129663 GCF_030254825.1 Meriones unguiculatus | reverse complement strand
GTATTGTTTTCTTAGTTTATTAAATTCTGATTCAGATTTTAATTTTTTTTTTTTTTTTTTTTGCCATCTACTGGATTTGGGTTTGTTTTGCTTTGCTTTTCTAAATTCTTGAGTTGCATAATTAAGTCCTTTATTTCTACTTTTTCTAGTTTTTTAATGTAAGCACTTAGAGCTATAAATTTAATTGACTTCAGGGTGCTCCAGAAATTTCTGCTGTCCTGTGCTTTTATTTTTATTTAGTTCTAGAATTTTTGATTTAGTCTTTGATCCATTCATCATACAGTAATGAGTTTTTTAATCATGAGTTTGTGTACTTTCTAGAGATTTACTGGCTATAGATTTTAAGTTTTATTGCATTATGGTCAGTTGGGATACATGATGTTGTTTCTGTTTTTCTGAAATTGTTAAGATTTGTTTTGCATGCTAGGATATGGTCTGTTTTTGAGATGCTCTCATGTGCTGAAGAGTAGAATGTGCATTCTCTGGTGTTCATGTGGAATCCTCCATAATCTGTTAAGTCCGTTTGATGTATGACATTATTTAATTCTCATGCTTTTTTACTGTGTTTTTTTTTTTTTTCCTGTTGGAGATAGTGTGGTATTAAAATTGCCTACTATTATTGGATTGATGTTAATCTTTTTTTTTTATTTGAGTAGCAAGTTTTTTATGAAATTTGGTACACCGGAATTTGATGCATATATGCTTAGTTATAATGTCGTTTTGGTTAACAGTTCACTTGAGTAGAATGAAAACTCCTTCCTGTCTTCTGGTTAGTTTCTAGGTTAGTGTGAAGTGTTTGGTGGCTAGAGAGCAGTGCCTGTTTGCTTCCTGATCCATTTACCTGCAGGGCCTTTTCCCATCCTTTCTCTTTGAGGTCGTGTCTCGTTTTAAAGCTGAGATGAGTTTCTTGTATAAAACACAGGTGTGGATTTTTCTTTCTTTCTTTTTTCTGAGACAGGCTTTCTCTGTACAGCCTTGGTTGTCCTAGCTCGTTTTGTAGTCTAGGTTGGCCTTGGACTTACAGAGATCTACCCGTCTCTGCCTCCCAGGTTCTGTAGGGTGTGCCACTATGCCCATCCTCAGTTGTACTTTTTGTTTCATTAATTGTGTCATCATTTGTTTTCTTTTTGCAGATTTTTAGATATCATTATTCATCCTTTCAGGCTGATATTGCTGCTTTCGGTATTATCTTTAGGGTTGGTTTTGTAAACAGGAATTCTTTTAGCCACAGAAAGTTTTCTCCTTCAAGTATGGAGGGTACTTATGCTGGACACAGTAGCCTCGTTTGGCATCTGTAGCCTCTTAGAACTTAGTGTCCATCGCTCCATGATCTTCTGGCTTTCAGAGTTTCTACTGAGAAATCATTTGTTACTCTGGTGGCTTTCCCTTATTATGTGTCTTGTATTTTTTTTCTCTTGTAGCTTTCATACTCTTTCTTGGTTCTGTATGCTCAGTGCTTTAACTATGATATGCTCTGGAAGTTGTTTTCCAGTCTTGTATTTTGGTGTTCTGTGTACTTGTATCTGTGTCTGTTTCTCTCCTCAGTTTGGGGAAGTTTTCTTCTGCGATCTTGTTGAAGATCATCTGGCTTATGCCAATGACCTGGGATTCTTCTCCATCATCTATGCCTATACTTGGAAGATTTAAGTACCACAGATTTTAAAGCCAGAATGTTATGAGGAAGAAAGGAAATCCCCTGTAAATCAATCATATTAGGTTGCAGTGATGTCTATACATCTTTTTGGGATCAGATACATAATCTTATAATACCACAAATATTTAGCTGGTTTTTATGTTCTTTCATGCATACATTTTAAAAACCTAAGTGTCGATTTTTGCTTTTAGGTTTATACTTTTGTTTTTAATAGTGCTGAGGGTTGGATCTTGTGCCTCACATATTATATGCACTCTTCCACTGAGATATAACCACGGCCTTGCATGCATTTTAAAATATATTTATTATCACTGTGAATATGTAGGCTGGTGTGCCATAGTGCCTGTGTCAGGGTTAGAGACAACTTTGTAGTGTTTGGTTTCTGTACCTTAATTTGGGTTTCAAGAAGCTGATTTCAACTAATGAGGCTTGCATTGTAGGAAGCAAGCACCTCTACTCACTGAGCCATCGAGTTGGTTTCCTGTATGCATTACATTTCTTAAACTGTTTATCAGTAAAATGTTAAAAATACATAGGCATAAAACATATGTGCACTTTTCTGTTGTAGAGAGTGTTCTTAATTATTCTCAAGATAGTTTTCCTGAGGATTTGCTAAATAATGTTTACAAAAAATTGATTATTTAAGAATCTCATATCATGCATCGTGATCATGCTGTCCTCCCAGTCCTACCATGTCCTCCCCCTTCTCCTCCATGACCTTCTCCACAACACCCACCCACTTCCCCCACCAACCAAAGTTCATTTTGTGTTATCCATATACTCACTGGATTATGGTCAAACTTCCCTCGGTTCCCTCCACCCCCACCCCAAGGAAGGTGAGTCTTTTTCTACCTGCACACCCATCAGAAGCCACCAATTGTGGAGAGCCCAGCCACTGCTCAGGTTTGCTTCTGCTAAATGTGTTGGTGTGTGCCCTGGGATTTTGTGGATGTAGCTCATGAACACTCAGTAAAAACTCCAGGGGTCCATGATGTGAATGAGATCTGAACTAAGCTGCGGGCACCCTCTGGAGTGTTGCACTCTAAGGCATTCTTCACTGTCAGGGGATTGTTGGTAGTATTGGGGATCTTGGCCTGCTGTCATTACTTTGGATTCATATGTTCTAACATCCATACTTGGCACTGTTGCAGATCTCAGTTTCCAGACTGCTGCCCGCATCTTGGCTGCTCCTGTAGAGTTAGCTTTGGTGGTGATGAAGGATATTAGCCAGAATTTTCCTACCAAAGCCAGGTAACATCCACTAAGGTCGTGATACATACCTGTCATTAACACCATTCCCTGTTAATTGCATGTTTGCATAGAACATGATGTAACTAAAATGTAAAAATGGTTTGAAGGAAACCTGTGTGTAACTGCTGTTGTGACTGGAGTCCTCTTTCTAAGAAGATGACAACATTGTTGGTTGTGTGGTGGAAGAGTGAGGGTTTAGATGTTCTTGGCACTGCCCCACGTATGCCAGATTAGCTAATCTGGAGTTTGGCCCAGACTGCCGTTTTGAGTCTTGATGAAGAAGGGCTCGGTGTGATGAAGAAGGGCTCCGTTCAGGTCTCAGTGGCAGAACACTTGCCTCATTTGCACAAGACCCCAGTACTGCTGAAGAGAGGAAGAAGAGGAGGAGATGATCAGGATCCTGGTTTAGAAACAGACTCAGGGAGACTGACTTGATCTTTATAGCAGAGTATTTTGGATTTTCGGATTGCTATGTTCTGTAATGTTACTTGTCCTATGAATGTAAGGCAAAATTGCCTAAAAGCCAAATTCTTAGAAACTTTTGACAGATGTCTTTGTCTCCAATCACTAAGTGCACTGGTTTAAGTTCCGGCCTGAGGCTTTCATAGGTAAGCTCCTTTTTTACTGTGCAGTGCCTGTGTAAGATTTCTCAGTCCATCATGCTTCTGGCAGACACACAGGCAGGGTTCAGCCTCCACTTACTAGGACAGCAGTCTCTGTAGTGCATCCAGTGCTGGCTGTGAGCACTCAGTGTCACCTGAGGAGTACAGCCACAGGGAAGAACTTGGAAGCAGCTGGACTTGTCACCTGCTGTCAGTCACTGTGCAGCTTTCCTTTGCTGTGTTGTCTTATAGTAATGGAAATCTGTACATTGGTGGGGTGAAATACATTTGCCAGCTGGAGAGCTGCATGGTTTACTAAGTTCTTTTGTAATGTACTGACCATTACTGACCATATGTTTCATGTTTAAAAATAGGGAAATTAAATACCTTTATATGGCATGCTAAGCCAAGCACTGATTGATTATATTTTTATTTTTTTAGAGCAATAACAAAAACAGCTGTGAGCGCACAGCTTAGAGCGGAGGTGGAAGAAAACCAGAAGGTATTAGTAACTGGTAGAAAATACTTAGCTTTCTTTTCTGTGTTGTATCTTTAAAAAAAAAAAATGAAGATACTTGAATTAAATTAGTCTTGTTTAATAAAAGTATTCCATTTAGTAATACTATTATGTAGTATTTTTTTAAAAGGAAAGTTAGGAGAACAGCCTCTCGATTGGGGGTTGGGGTTGGGGTCAATTGGGAGTAGTCTTTTTTTAAGCCTCTTTTCTGAGTAGTCTTTCTTTAAGCCATTTTCATTCCTGCCTGCTAAGGTTACAGGGCAATTGCTATGCTTGCCTGCCTGGCCTTTCTGTGGGTCTGGGGATCTGAATTCCAGTCCTTCTTGCATTGCAAGCACTTTCTTTATCCATTGAGTCACTGCCTGGGCATTCTGTTTTTCTTTTTTGATAAGGGAGCCTTAGCACTTGGCATCCTTGCATGGTCAACATTATAGAAATAGTTGTGTGATCATCAGAATGAAGGAAGGAGGAAAGGGAAAAGATGGCGCCCCAGTAAAGCATCATCTTCACTCACTGTAGTGGATGCTCAGAAGGGTCCAGGAGAAAATATAGACAGGACTCTAAGCCAGCCTCAGCATGTCAGGATGTGCGGGTGATAAACCCCAGGAACAATGAGTGTTTTCTGTGTTTTCAGTATTTCAAAGGAACTATAGGACTACAGCCCGGAGATTCAGCTCTCTTCATCAATGGACTGCATATTGATTTAGATACCCAGGATATATTCAGGTACGGGTAATAATCTCTCTGTCTGTCTGTAAGGTTTTATAACTGTTGTCTTGAGGTTTGTGTTTCTCCTCGATGTGGCATGAGCTTATAATGCTCGCTGGAGGTGGCCCATGCTGTGACTGGGGCAGGCAGTGGCATGATCCTTTGCCATCTTGTAGAACAATGCATGTGCAAGGCTTGAGTGATTTTTTTTTTTTTTTTTTGACAGGGTTTCTCTGTTTTAGCCCTGGTTGTCCAGGAACTCACTCTGTAGACCAGCCTGGACTTGAACTCACAGAGATCCACCTGCCTCTGCCTCCAGAGTTCTGGGATTACCACCACCGTCCAGCTGGCTTGAGTGTTTTTTATTAAGGATGTCTCTTTGGAGCTGTAGTTTTCTTGTTAAGTGTAGAAGCATTGGAAAGAGCTTTTGATTCTGAGAAGCATGAAGTAATCATAGTTCCTCCTCTCCTGTTTCACAAGGCATTAAAAAAACAATATTTTTTTTTTTTTTTTTTTTTTAATATTCACTTTAAAAAATTGTTAGGTTTTTGAGGCAGGGACTTACTAGCTCAGGCTGGTCTCCCAGCTTTCTGAAGATGACCTTGGCTGATCCTTCTGCCTCTGCCTGCTAAAGGCTGGGATGACAGGCATGTAACACAACATGTGGCTTTGGATACTTGTCTTTTCTTGTTGTTCATAAAATGGAATGAAGTCTCGTGGAGCCCTAAATTGTCAGTATGCATTTGGGGCAGTGGACAAGCAGAACTCAGATTATATCCACGGAATTAATAGCAGTACAGTTATTGCTATGATTTTATAATAGTAAAAACAAAAGCGGTTGTTACTGCTTTAGGAGAAATAGTTTTACAGTGTTATCTTTGGAATTAACAGAAGTAACCTGGGAATTAACTTCACACCCATTTGTGTTATAATAGATCTAGTGATAAGTTAGTAAAATGAATATTTAGAATATTGTTCATCATGTGTCTTTGTTGAGTAAATTAAAAAAATAATTCAGATTATTGGAAACTAAGAGGTTGATTGTTACAATCTTAAATAATACAGAGTATAAGGAATAGAGTATAATACAGAGTACAATTAAATACAAAGTATAATTCAGACTATAAATAAAGTTTCAGTCACCTTGTTAGCTTCTCATCTCTTCTGCTCCCAGGAGACTTTTCCATTCTCATTGTGTGTGTATGTGTATACCTGTGCCTGATAGTAGAACACACATTGAAGATATAATGTGCTCTCTGTGTTTGTGCTCTCTGTGTTTTTAAATTTTAAGATAATTATGGATTCATATGGTGTACCTCCATTCAGTCCCTGGATTCCATGTAAAGGTGGAAGGACAGAACTGAATCCACAAAGTTTTCTTTTGATCTCACATGTGCAGAAGCACATACATATACAGTAAATAAGTAAATTTATTAAAAAAACAAACAAAACATGTGGTATAGGGCTGGGAGCTGGCTTAGTCATTGAAGTGCTTGGGCCCTGAGATCCTACATAAAATGCTAGGTTTTGTGGCACACACAGTCCTACTGCTGGGGAGGTGGAGACAGGAGGATCTGTGGAGCATTCTGGCTAGCTAGTCTTGCTGGATCAGTAAACTTCAGGATCAGTGGGAGAGAGATTCTGCCTCGAAAAATAAGGTGGAGAGCCACAGAAGATCCTAACGTTGACCGCTGGCCACCATGCTCACATACAACATGTGTATACACATTCCTCCACCCACATATCTTGCAGTATGAACTATGCATTGAGGGCTGTTTCATTATTTATACAGAGATAACCCAAGTTTATATTGAGAGATAATTGCGCATCCACTGAGAACGTCAGTCAACAGGACCAGGAAAGCACGCCCTCCTGCTGGCCACCATCCTCTGACAGATGAAGAAGCGGAGGAGCTCTGTTCTCTTGGATCTTCAGTTGATTTGCTTTAGCACTCAATTTTGAGCTGATAGGTTTTGTTTTTTTTTTCACAGTAGAGCTTTCTTAAGTTTTCTTCCCCTCCTAAATCTCATCAGGCTGTGTGTGTGAGCTGTATGTTGTGAATAGAATGCTGGCCTCCGCTGCTGGGCAGGTGCTCTACCCCCATGTAATTTCCCACGCTCAGCTAGACGTCCTGTTTTTCCCGCAGTCTGTTTGATACACTGAGGAATGAAGCCCGGGTAATGGAGGGTTTGCACACACTGGGGATAGAAGGCCTTTCTCTGCACAATATTTTGAAGCTGAACATCCAGCCCTCTGAGACCGACTATGCCGTGGACATCAGGAGTCCTGCTATCTCCGTGAGTACTCACTTGGAGTGGTCCTGAGGCTTTCTGCTCAGGCCCCTTACAGCTTTTTAACTTGTGTTTTATCAAAGTTTAAAAGTTTATTATGTGAGACTGTATTTTGTAATAAAATGACCCATTCCATCTGTCTGTCTGTCTATCTGTCTCTTTCTGGGATTAAAGGCATGCACCACCACTCTGGGAATAAGATAGGTTTTCACATGCTCTAAAAAATTGTTTTTGAACCATTCTGAGGAAGAAGCATTTTTCTAGGGCTGGAGAGATGATTCAGCAGTTAAGAGCCTATACTGCTCTAGCCGAGGACCTGAGTTCAGTTCCGGAACTCATGTGTGGTGTTCTATAATCACCTGTGACTTCAGCTCTAGGGGGATCAGATAGCTCTAGCCTGTGGGCACCTGCCCTTGTGCACATACCTATATAAAACTCAAAGAATTAAAAAAAAAGAAAAAATGAAAATAAATCTTAAACGAGCATCTACTCCATCATGTTATAGTCATGGGATTCAGTTGAACGTCTTGGGAAACAGTGTTTGGGCTTTCCCATTTTTGTCTAAGTTTTCTGTGACTTTATGACAACATGCATAATTTGAAACTATTATTAGGGCATATGTTCCCAGTCAGTAGCATTATTTAAAAGGACCTTATTATCTGCATGATCTCTGTGTCTCTGTCATCTGTAAAAAGAATGTGGGAAATGGTGGCACTTAATCTTTCCCCTTGGTTTCGGTCCAGCCTTCTTTTAGAGGCATTTTCTTGAAGAGAGATCATACCGTGCACTGGGCATGTCCGTCCTGCAGCCTGGCAGCCACATGTGTCCCAGGATAGCCATGGATACAGCCCAGTGTATTCATAGATGTGAAAGCCTCTTTACCACCATTCTCACTTGGTGATATAACCATTGTGTGTTTTTGATGCATATGGTTTGATTTCAGACAAAATGGTTTTGCTTATAAAGAATAAAGAAAATAACATAATAAAGAGATTAATAACCATAATTTTTTTATTTTCACAGTCTGGTTTGTTGGTGTTTTACATCTACATCCTTTTTTCCCCATAACTCCAATTTTATTTTCATACTCATCCCTAAGGGCTTCATTCTCCACACTCTTTTTATAGATGACAAGGCCCAGATAGCTCATACAGCAAATAATAATTAAAGTCCTTTTAAATCAGGTAATTAAGAACATTTTAATTGTGTTTTTAAATTATTCATACTGCCAGGTATGGTGGCACAAGCCTTTTTAATCCCAGCAGTCAGGAGGCAGAGGCAGGTGGATCTCTGTGAGTTTGAGGCCAGTCTGGGCTACATAGTGAGTTCTAGGACAGTCAGGGCTACATAGTAAGACCCTGTCTCAAAAAACAGAACAAACAAGCAAATTCCCATTGCTAGAAAATCTTTCATTTAACAAGCTTTTAAAAAGACTTGTAGAGAGGACGCTGGTTTGAAAGGTCTTTAGGTTTATTAGGTTGATTAGACTAAACTGAGAACTGCAGATACCAACATTGTGTGAGGGTTCCCCTTGCTACGTTTTTAAGATGTATTTTTAAAATATTTACTTAATTTTTTTTTAAAGAACACCATTTATACCTTTATAGCTCAAAATTTAAGATATATAAAAGGTGTCTTAGTCATGGTTTCTTTTGCTGTGATGACCAAAAAGCAAGCTGGGGAGGAAAGGGTTTATTTGGCTCACACTTCCACAGCACTGTTCATCACTGAAGAAAATCAGGACAGGACTCAAGCAGGGCAGGAACCTGGAGGCAGGAGCTGATGCAGAGACCATGGAGGGTGCTGCTTACTGCTTGCTCCTCATGGCTTGCTCAGCCTACTTTCATATAGAACCCAAGGCCACCAGCCCACACCCTCTGTGGGTGGAGCCCTCCCCCATTGATCATAGAAAATGGCCTACCTCTGGATCTATGGAGGCATTTTCTCAGTTGAGCTTCCCTCTTTTCAGAGAACTTTTAACTTGTGTCAGGTTGACATAGACTAGCCAGCACGGAAGGTACATAGTAGTTTCCTCACTGGCCATCTTTCCTCCCAGAGGTAGCTAGCATGAACAGTTGCTTGTGTATCCTCCCAGGGCATGCCGCACACACAAGCAGGAAACTATCTTCATATTTCTTCTGCTCTCTTATCCAAACAACATGTGTTTACTGTTCATGTGTTTTTCTTTCTGCCTTCCTATTGTTGGAGATACTGCCATTTTGGGTCTCTCTGTGCCCGATCCCCCTGTACGTGTGAGAATTCAGTTGGGATGGCTACCTGGATGTGAAGTACTTGGTGGTTCTATTCGGGTCTTCAGTTTTATTCTGTCTACTTTTTTAAATGAGTGTTGCAGACACCACCATAGCCTGCGGGTTCCTGTGTGTTCTATGTGTTTGCCTAGTCTTAGGTATTGACAAACTGTTAACTTTTTCCAATTTAATGAATGGGATGTTTCCTTGTGGTTTTGTTGACCTTCCAGTTTGAGATTGAAGTTGTATATCTTCCTTATATTAACTGACCACTCGTGATTCCTGTGTAGATTTATTATTTTTATTTTTGTCTCATTTCCTGTGGATTCCTTGATTCTTTTTAATTGTATTTATTGCTACTGGTTGTGTTGATTGCAGATAGCTTTACCTATTTTATGGCTGTGTTGTAGTTACTCATTTTTGTATTCAATCTTGTGTATTTGACAACAGTCTTGTCTCTTACGCTTTTGTACTTAGTGGAGACAAGGTCTTGTAAAGCTCAGGCTGCCAACTCTTTATGGACAGCTGAATACCTGATTGTCCTGTCTCTACCTCCCGAGTGCTGGGATTATGGGCATGTGCCACCATGCCCATCTACTGAGTGATTATTAAAGTCTCGTTAGTGTCCTTTTCCGTCAATGGCTAATGTGCGTGCATGCTGTGGTTTTTGTTCAAGTGGGTCAACAACCTAGAGGTTGACAGCCGATACAACTCGTGGCCCTCGAGCTTGCAGGAGTTGCTTCGCCCCACCTTTCCTGGCGTGATACGGCAGATCAGGAAAAACCTGCACAACATGGTGAGTGAGACTCCCGCCTGCTCCTCCTTGCTGCCTCTTACTCTTCCATCAAAAATAGAATGCTCGCCTTTCTCTTTATTTGAGCACAGTGTTCAGGCAGAAAGAGCTTTGGAGCATGTTCATGTGACGTCAGTGGGACTGAAGTTTTACACTGGGCCACTTTATGTTTTTACATTTTAGACTTTGCTTTCCGAGGGCAGTTTTAGGTTTATAGAAGGGCTGTATGGGTTTTGAGATAGTTTTTGTTTTTTATTCAAAAGATATGTGTCTACTGCTTTTATATCTTATTATTTGTATATATGTTAATTGGCTTCTTTTTACTTAAAGTTACAACTTGGTCATTGGGTCAGATTTTTAATCTTAAATAAAAGAAAGGAGGTGACATAAACCTAGTGGGACACTTGGGAACTGTACTTGAGAAACGAATGCATCAATACCTCACTCAGTGGACGCAGTTGTAATTCCCAGTGTGTCCTCAAGGCCATGAGATATTTTGGTCCCTATGTTAGGACTCCTGGTGTGATACCCCCACTTGCTCTTTCTTGTGAAACATTGACTTTAATTAGGGCATTCAGTTTGTTCCCATTGCTGTGATAAACTCCATGACCAAAAGCAAGGAAGGAGTTTATTTCCTTACAGCTGATCCTTCACTGTGAATGGAAATTAGGTCAGGAAGTCAAAGCAGGAACTAAGCGGAGGCCATGGAGGGAAGCGGCTTACTGCTTTGCCCTCATGACCTGCTTCCCCTGCTTTCTTATACAATCTAGGATGGCACTACCCACAGGGGGATAGGCTCTTCCACCCCAATCGTAAATCAAGAAAATACCCTCACAGATTGCTCACATATGGAGGCATTTTATTTTATTTGAGGGTTCTGAAATTACTCTAGCTGTGTCAGTTATTAACAAAACAGGAACTAACACAACTGACACATTATCACCTTGACACACAAACACATCACTATTAAACCGTAAACTTTCCTTTCTTGTCTGTTCCTATGATGTTATATTAATACCACAATATTAAACATAGCAAATCCTTGAAAGTTCCACTGTCTTTAAAAAATGCTGATGCTTTTAAAGTTCAAGTTCTCTTTAAAATATCCAACATCTCTTTAAATGTCTAGAGTCTCATCAATAGTAATCTCCTATAAAAAAAATAAATTATGAGTTTTCTGGGTTCAGGGGAAGAACCAATCACAGTCACATCAAAGCAAACTCAAATTTCTGACTGTCACCAGTGAAATCTTCTCTTACTTCCACAATCTTTGCATGTTGAGGGTGGCAGATGCTGTTTTTACGTATAAGCCTCTTATATGTGGTTTGGTAGCATTTTGAGAAAGATTGGCCTCAGTGGTTGACAATTCATGTCATTTCTCTTGGCCCAGGAATGCTTGATTGCCATTTCATAGGTTCTTTTTCTTTTTCCTCTGGCAGGTTTTTATTGTTGATCCTGTACATGAGACCACATCCGAATTGGTTAGCATAGCTGAAATGTTTCTCAGCAATCACATACCACTCAGGTAACACTGGGTCATTTGGCTGAGGTTTGGTTTGTTATTTGGATTACATGACTGGTTTCACTAATTGTAGTATAATTAATAGTGGATTCGCTAATGGCAGTTTTATCTTCTGCTTGGTAAGATGCCTGTGTCTTTTGGGACTGAGAATTTAATTCTCAACACGGAGATGCTTACCACCATTGAATTATTAACAGCTAGCCGTGTAAAAATAGTTTGTGGTCTTCACTTGCTTCCTATTGGAAGGGAGTTTTCCTAGATGCTTATCTAGATAGAAAAGCTTGCTTCTATTTCAGCAGATAGTGCTTTGCTAGTGGCTTTTGTTAGGTTTTCAAGAACTAAATGCTTTAGATTGTTACATAGCCTTCTATAGATTCTATAGATACAGACAGATGTTATATTGGCATGTCTGCCTACTGGACACCATGTAGCTAGGTTTCCCCTGTTTTTTTCTTCTTTCTAAATAAATAAATAAATAAGAATATAAAACACAATACATATGTTTATGTGTTAAGATAATTTCACTTACTATGATAATTCTTGTAATTTTACAAGTAGATAAAATTTGAGTTCCTTTTTGTCTTGTTTTGTTTTTAAGACAGGGGCTTACTATGTAGCTCTGACTCTTCTGGAACTCACTGTGTAGACCAGGCTGGCCTTGAACTCAGAGATCCACCTGCTTCTGCCTCCCAAGTGCTGGGATTAAAGGTGTGTACCTCTACACCTGCTGAAACTTGAGTTCTTAAAAATGAAGACACTAATGGAAAAAAGA
This sequence comes from Meriones unguiculatus, assembly GCF_030254825.1. Classification (NCBI taxonomy): domain Eukaryota; kingdom Metazoa; phylum Chordata; class Mammalia; order Rodentia; family Muridae; genus Meriones; species Meriones unguiculatus. The sequence continues at coordinate 58,117,304 of NC_083363.1, read as the reverse complement.
GCTTCTACTAAACATTCTGATGTGTTCACCACCTAATACTGAACGAAATGTGGTCTGCTTGTATGAATGCTATCGGCCCTGTTTGTCTTCTCGCAGCAAAACTTTCGCATGCCTTTAATGGCTGTAAGAGTTAATCAAGCTCTTTAGGAAACATGGAACTGTGTGGGAAGGACCTGGGTTTTCCAGGAGCTTTGAAAAAATGAGGATTATCAAGATCAGAAAAAGCAGAGATTATTGAGTGCAATGAAATTTTCATTTATATTTGAATACCACCTGACAAATGGCGAAAAATTTTGCTAAATTATAACTATAGCTATGTTTTATATAAAGGGGAATCTGCAAACATGTAAATTGATTCATGGTACACAGTGGACACTAACTAAACATTTGTTCAGTTGTACTGAGGGACAGGAAGATTACAAATGTAGGGGGGAAAGGTGCTTGAGCCCTGGAGAAATGAGAGGTGTCATGTGAGCATTGAAGAGGAGCCTGGCTGATAGGTAGATTTTACTCTCGGTGTGGGGAATCTGGTTCTCCCTGTGGTATTGATAAAGCTCTGGAAAGGAGGCAGACATCTCCAGGGTTATCTAGTAAGGGAGGGATCCAGGACACACAGAAGCCTCAAGTTTTTGCCTGACCTAAAGAAAAGCTGACGCCCAACTAGACACTGGCCATGGGAAGTTTTAAAGAGATAATGATCATGCTCTGGTGATATAATTAGGTGTCAAATGGTATGTGTGCCTACCTAAAGATGATTAGGCCTTTCTTTCCAATTACATAGTTTATGTCATGAGTGAAGTTTTAAAAAATAAGAGTTAACCTGAAAACAAATCTGTGTACACATGCCTGCATACAGGCACATACACATCACTCAATAACCAATGTTAACTTCTGGTTTTGAGATAGGCTCTTACTATGTAGAGCAGGCTGACATAGGACTCAGCGATACCCTCCTGCCCCTGCCTTTGCTGCTCAAGTGCTGAGATCATAGGCATGTGCTACCACATCCGGCCTGCTATTAACAGTTCATATTTGACAAATATGTTCCTGTTACTTACATTTTTATACTTAGTGTCACCATCGCTTGCTCATACTCACCTCCATCAGTCTGTGTTCTTCTCTTCTGCTGCTGTCCCCTTCCCCATGCTTCTGTCTGTATTGTTCTTGTGTGTATGTGTGCCTTCTTGTTTGTGCTACTGTTGCCGTGATAAGACACCATGACCCAAAGCTACTTGTAGAAGAAAGGCTTTATTTCAGCTACAGCCCATCATCATAGGCAGCTATGGCAGGAGCCCTCAGCAGAAACTAAAGCAGAGACCACATGGCAATGCTTCTTACAGGCGTGCTTCTTCTGGCTTGCTCAGCCAGCTTTTGTATCAGCTAGCCCACTTGCCTAACATGTACCACCCACAGTGGGATGGATGGTCCTTCCCATATCAATCCGCAGTCAAGAAAAGTCGTACAGATGTGACTACAGTCTAACCCGGCAGGCAGTCCCTGAGTTGAGGCTCCTTTTCCCAGTTGTGTCAAGTTGACAACAAGAATAGCCCTCTCTTGCAATTTATGTTTTATATGCAACCCTTCCCACCGTGTGTATGGACTCATGTGCCCGTGCATGCATTTTAATTCAGAGTCTGGCTTATTTTGTTTAATATTCTCTCCCATTCCACCCATTTCTGTACAGGTCTCATAATTTCACTTTGCTGTTGAATCAAATTCCATTGTGTACAGTTATCAAAACTGGGCTTGGTGGTGCATGCTTTTAATTCTAGCATATGGGGGGTAGAACCAGGTGTGTGTCTGTGAGTTTGAAACCGCCTGATCTACAAAGTGAGTTCCAGGAGACCCTGAACTATATAGTGAGACCCTGCTTCAAAATAACAACAATGGAAGAAGAAGCCCCCTTAGCTGGGCCTGCTGATACAGGCCTGTATTCGCAGCACTTGGGAGACAGAGGCAGGAGAATCCCAAGTTTGAGACCAGCCTGGGATTTATAGGTTATAGATATAGATTATACATAGTTTGTTTCAGTGGAACCTAATAAATAAGTAAAAACCAAATCGTGTTGATAGCTGGTTCATTGTTGATTTTGCTCATGCTATGGATTTTGGCAGATAAATATATTAACACTATCAACTGTAGTGTCATACTAGCTAAAATCCCTGCTGTAAAAGTCCCCTGTGCCTCCTGTTTGCCCTTCCCTCCATTAACTTGAATCTTTGGACACTACTGATTTTAACTGTCATCATAGTTTTTTATCTTTTTCAGAATGTCACATAATTACAGCTATATAGCTCTTTAGACTGACTTATTTCATTTGGCAATGAGCAGTTCAGGTTATTTAGTTGTGAGAATTGATACATAATTTTATCCATCCATTGATCCATCTATCCAACTATCCATCAGTGTAATCCAGACTGGCCTAGAATTGCTGATTCTCCTGACTCAGCTTCCCATGTGCTTGGGTTACAGGCATGTGCCACCACCCTAGTCTCCTAATTTCTTTTAATCACTGAGTAGTATTTCACTATGTGATTATACCACAGTTTGTTTATCCTTTCACCTTTGAAGGACATTGTTTTAGTCTGCTTTCTATTGCTCTGGGAGACACCATGACAGAAGCAACTTGGGCAGAAAAGGATCTATTTCATCTTACAGTTTACAGTCCATCACGAAGTCAGGGCAGGAACTCTAGGCGGGTACCTGGAGGCAAGAACTGAAAAAAGCCATGGAGGAATGCTGCTTACTGGCTTGCTCCTGGAGTCTTGCTCAACTTGCTTTCTTATGTAACCCAGAATGACCTACCAGGGGTTGGCACTGCCTGTAGTGGGCTAGCTCTCCCATATCAACCCTGATCAAGGAACTGCCCATTGACATGCTCATAGGACAGTATTCTGGAAGTCATTCCTCAACTGAGACCTCCCTCTCCCCAGGTATAGCTATGTTTCTGTCAAGATGACAAAAGCTTACCAGCACAACGGACACTTTGTCAGCTTAACACACAAATATGTCACTATTAAGTCATAACCTTTCCTTTCTTTTTTGTCCCAAGATCTCATGTTAATGTTAATATAACATTTTAAAGTTCAGTCTAACTTTTAAAAATTATACAGTCTTTGAAAATTCTTTACTTAAAAGTTTAATGCTGGGCTGGAGAGATGGCTCAGAGGTTAAGAGCATTGATTCTTCTTCCAGAGGTCCTGAGTTCAATTCCCAGCAACCACATGGTGGCTCACAACCATCTATAATGTGATCTGATGCCCTCTTTTGGCATGTAGTTGTGCATGCAGATAGCGAATTCATATACATAAAACAGATAAAGCATTAAAAAAAAAGTTCAACCTCAGGGTCTAGAGAGATTTCTCGCAGTTAGACCATCGACTGCTGTTCCGGAGAATCCAAGTTTGATTGCCAGCACTCACAACAGGAGCTCACAACTACCTGTGACTGCACTCCTGTGAACATGCCTCCCCACAATGCACATAACTAAAAATAAATATTTCTACAGATTCATTGTCTTCAGAATATCTAGCATCTCTTTAAAAATCCAGACCCTCAGCTGTGAGCTTCTATAAAGTAAAAAAGAGGTACATATTTCTTATTCCAAGAAGGAAGAACTAGGGAACAGTTACAGTCAGGTCAAAACAAAATCAGAATCCAACAGTGTAAGTAGCTCAGTGTCTGATATCTAGGACTCATGATTTTCTGGGCCCCAGAAGGCGTGGGCAGCCCCACTCGTTAGGTCTGCCATGCACAGCACACAGCTTTTCTTACCGACTCAGACGAACCTCACTTCGCTGTTGGGTTCTCGGTGGTCATCCCACAGAGCTGCCATCTCCAGTATGCTGGCGCTCTACTGTAGCTGAGGGTACATGTTCTCTCCATTGCCACTTCATTCGTGAGGTCTCTACTGCAGCTAAGGCTGCGTCTCACCCTTGGACTTTTAGCTTCTCACAGTGCAAGCCTCAGCTTCTTCATGACTCTTTAGCGCTGGGTCTCCACCTCTGGCCTCTCCTGGCTTCTCCCTGCACCGGGCCTCAGCTGCTTTACCTGACCTGTTCATGCCTTCAAACCAGGACCGTGTGTGAGACTCTTCCCCAGCATCATATTTGGCTGTCAGCTTGGGATGCAGCCTTGGTCCTCTGTACCACAGTGTCTCTATGCTGACCCTTCAGAAACTGAAGATCTTTACCTCTGTCATGCTGGTCTCTTATGAACCACAGCTGATCTTTTAGCCTCAGCTAACATCAGTTGTCAAAAGAAAGCCAAGGTTTCACTTAAGTGGTTCTGGTCTCTTGTTAAACACAGTTGATTCTTCTGCTGACCAGAAACCACATATCATAATTCAGAATACTTACATAAATAGTCCTGACAGAGTTTTTGCTTCTCTGAAACTTTACAAGCTAGGCATTTCTTTCAACTATCTTATCTTCCTAGCTTTCACAGAACAGCCCATTAAACTTTGAACACTCAATGTTTTTTTCAGCCTTGAGTTCTAAATACTTCCACAATCTTCCCCAAATCTACATGGCCATGTGTCACAGCAGTACCCACTAATCCTGCTACCACTTTCTGTTTTCATTTGCTTTCTGTTGTCAAAAGAAACCCAGGGAGGAAAGGGCGCATTTCATCTTACTGCTCACAGTCCTGCATGAAGACCAGTCAGAGCAGGGGTTCTGGGCAGGAACGGGAGCAGAGAGCATGGAGGAACGCCTGCCCACTGTCTCGTTCCCCAGGGCTTACTCAGCTCATCGTCTTACACAGCCCAGGACCACCTGGCCCGCACTCTCAGGAGGCCAGGTCCTCCCACAGGAATCCTTCATTCCTGCAGGGTGCTGCAGGGTGGTGGAGGATGGACGTAGTTCTTCACTTGCTTAGCTCGTGGTGGTGATGACCTGCTAACCAGAGCCTGCAAGCTGTTTTTTCCAAATCTGAGCAGTCGTTACTGAAGCACCGACAATGACTTGGGAATCCCCGTTGCTTTCAGTGCTTGGCCATTCCAGTAGATGTATAGTGATAAGTCATGTTTATTTATGATTCTATAATGGTAGTGATCTTACTGTTTCATTTTGTGAGGGTCTACTCAGAAATGTTCATCATTTATTTGTTCATATGGCCTTTTGAAGACATTACCTTGCTGTGTAGCCCAGGCTGACTTGAAACTCAATATGTAGCTTGGGGTTAACCTCAAACACCTTGTCCTGCTGCCTCAGCTCTCCCAGGTGCTGGGATTACAGGTGTGCGCTACTATGCCCAGCTTCTTTAGCCTGTTTAAAAACTTTGTTGTTTAATACTGACTATCAAGAGTCATTTTTGTATTTTGGATACCTGTTATTTTTCAGATGGGTGTTATTCAAAAGTTTGCTTGCTAGTCAATGGTTTTTCTTTTCCTTCTCTTGTTAGTTTTTTTTTTTTTTTCTTCTTCTTCTTCTTCCACCAAAGCAGGTATCTTGTTTTGGTTCTGTGTGGGTTTGGGATTTTCAAGGCAGTGTCTCACCATGTGGCTCTGCTTGTCCTAGAACTATGTAGACCAGGCTGGCTTTGACCTCACTTCTGCCTCCTGGGTGCTGGGATTAAAGGCACACACTGCCATGTCTAGCTTTTATACTGCTTTAGTTATATTTAAAATTTTTTTCTCTCTTTTTTTAATTAAAATTTTTAAAATTCTTTATTAATTATACTTTATTCACTTTGTATTCCCCGAGTGGTTCCCTTTCTCCTCCCATCCCAATCCCTCCTTTCCTCCACCCTCTGCATGCATGCCCCTTCCCAAGTCCATTGATGGGGGGGGTGTCTTCTTTTCCTTCCTAGTCTATTAGGTCTCATCAAGAGTGGCTGCACTGTCTTCTTCTGTGGCCTGGTAATGCTGCTTCCCCCTCAGGGGGAGGTAATTAAAGAGCAGGCCAATCAGTTCATGTCAGAGGCAATCCCTGTTCCTATTACAGTGGAACCCACTTGGACACTGAACTGCCATGGGCTACATCTGTGCAGGGGTCTTAGGTTATCTCCATGCATAGTCCTTGGTTGGAGTATCAGTGTCAGGAAGGATCCCTGTGCGCAGAATTTTTGGTTGTGTTGCTTTCCTTGTGGAGTTCCTGTTCTCTCCAGATCTTACTGTTTCCCACTTCTTTCCTAAGATTCCCTGCACTCTGCCCAAAGGTTGCCCATAAGTCTCAGCATCTGCATTGATAGTCTGCAGGGCAATATTTAAAATTTTTAACTCCCCAATTTCTGGGGTTTTAAAATGAGTTTATTTATTCTGTATGTGTATGTGCCTGTCTGTTTGTGTGTGCACCGCATATCTGCAGTATCTACAAAGGCCAGAATTGGACACCGTATACCCTGCAGCTTGAGTTCCAGGTGCTTCTGAGCCATCCGAGTCTGGTGCTGGGATTAGAACCCAGGTGCTCTGTGAGAGCAGCCAGTGCTCTTCATAGTTGAGCAGTTTCTACTGTCTTCCAGTTGATAGGCAGAACAGAATTTCTACCTATCACTGTAGCAGTGTTCTTCCTGTCGGTGAAGAAATAAAGACTCTGAAACAGGTTTATCTGGGGAAAAGCCTGACTTGTTCTGTGACCCGACTCTTGTATTTGTAAATGGTGTGTGTGCCATCGGCAGTGTTGTTTAGGGTGGGGGTGAGCCGAGCTTCGAGGTTAGGGCTGGACAATGGCCCCACCCACCTCCAGCTGATTGCATTCTTTAAGTGCCTTTCTTCTTCTTCCCCTCTGCAGGATTGGTTTTATCTTTGTGGTCAGTGACTCTGAAGATGTTGATGGGATGCAAGATGCTGGAGTTGCTATTCTGAGAGCATATAATTATGTTGTCCAAGAAGTGGATGCTTATCATGCCTTCCAGACTCTCACACATGTATGTTTTTGTTCAAAATGGCAAATACTTTTTTAAGTTTGACTTACTCTAAAACAGTTTGTGATAGGAATATTTTGTTTTTCTGTAAAAAGAAAAAGTGAAGTAAATTCTTACATGAATTCTTATATTTTACATTTCAGGATTCTTTATACCTTATTGAGTCACTGATATGAATGTAATATATTGCTGTGGGTTTTAAAAAATTGTTTAGAATTTGTTATTATGGGGTGGGCCATGTATATGCTACAGTACCTGTATGGAGGTCAGAGGACAACTTTCCAAGTGAGTTCTCTTTTTCTATCATAGGGTCTAGGGCTCAAACTTGGGTATCAGGCTTGTTGAGCAATTTCTTTTACTTGCTGAGCTACAGTGCTAGCCGTTAGATGCAGTGCTTTAGGAGTCAGAGGTGTATTATAGTACTCTGTCCTTCGGTTATTGGACACCATCAGTCAGTGCCTGTGGGCAGTGTGATGTTCTCTACTTGCTTTTAAACCAGTCTTTTCTCTTTTGGGACCATCTTATGATTTCTTTTTCCTCTTCCTTGTTTCTTTTTCTTCTTCTCCCTCTTCTTTATCCTTTTCCCCCTCTTCTTTCTTTTCCTCTTCTTCTTCCTCCTTCTCCTTCTTCTCCTCCCCTCCTCCTCCTTGTCTTCATCCTCCTTTTCCTCCCCCTCCCTGTCCTCCTCATCCTCCTTTTTGGCCTCTTTCTCTTCCATCTCCCCCCCCCCCTTTGCCTTCTGCTCCTCTTCATCCTCCTGTGTCTCATATAGCCAGGGCTAACCTTGAAACACTAAGTAGTTGAGGATGACCTTGATCTCTTGGTTCTCCTGCCTTTACTTCCCCACTGCTTGTGTGCCAGGTGTGCAGCACCACACATGGTTGCTTTCTTTCCCTCTGAGATAAGGTCTTTTTGCATATCCCAGGCTAGCCCAAGATCTGGCTCTACCTCTGTCAGCTTCCCAGGTACTGGCTCTCTCAGGCGTGTTCCACCACATCTGGCTTCTGGTACTTCTTAAAGCATTTTCGATAGAATGTATTTATGAATGGATGAGATCTGTAGTTCCAGTAATCAGGTGCAGGGGAATCTTTGTGAGTTCAAGGCCAGCCTGATATATAACTAGTTCCAGGTTAGCCAGGACTTCATGATGACACTCTGTCCTTAAAAAAAAAAAAAAAAAGGCAAGAAAGAAAACTGTGGGGTTCCTAATCAGAGGTCCCTTATGAGGGATATTGAAATGGTAGTGTTGCTAAGAAGCTCCAGTTTGATTTTTTTTTTAAGAAGAATATTATTTTTTAATGTGTTTAGAGATTTTATCACATTTGAAATTTGGATTTAATTAATTAATGTAGTTGATGACCCTGTTTTTCTTTCTTTAGATCTATAACAAGGTGAGGACTGGAGAAAAAGTGAAAGTTGAACATGTGGTCAGTGTCTTGGAGAAGAAATACCCATACGTTGAAGTGAATAGCATTCTGGGGATTGATTCTGCTTACGATCAGAACCGGCAGGTAACACATTCTTTAGAAGTTCTTATTTCTCTGGTATTTTACCTTGACTGTAGCACCAGGCTGTCCTTCTTGGGTTGGATGGTGTCTGTAGTGGGCTATTGATATTGTAAAATGAAAATTTGAAAACAGACATCTTGTTACTTATTTTTGGAGACAGGATCTCACTGTGCAGCCTCTGGCTGGCCTGAGCTCACAGAGGGCAGCTAGCTCTACCCTGTGAGTGCTGGGAATTAAGGCTTGCTGCTGCCACCACAACTGGCCTCACTTATCAATCTTTGAAAAGTAATTATATTTCAGAAAATAGTATATATTTTTCTAAACTTGTATGTTAACTTTTAAACTGGAAACAGTTACTTTTTTTTTTTTTAAGATTTATTTATTTATTATGTATACATTGTTCTGCTGTGTGTACACTTGCAGGACAGAACTGGGCACCAGATCTCACTATAGATGGTTGTGAGCCACCATGTGGTTGCTGGGAATTGAAGTTAGGACCTTTGGAAGAGTAGCCAGTACTCTTAACCTCTGAGCCATCTCTCTAGCCCTGGAAACAGTTACTTTTTCATAAGATAGTAGTTGTGCTTGTAGAAGTATGTTCTGGATAGAACCTATCAGAAGTATAGAACCAGAACATAATATATACCATATTGATTTTATAGCATTATTCAGGCCCCAGATGGTATGTTTTAAAAAATGTAATACCTAGCTGAGAGTGGTGGTACACACCTTTAATCCTAGTACTTAGGAGGCAGAGGCAGGTAGATGAGCTCTGAGTTCAAGGCCAGCCTGGTGTTTAGAGGGAATTCCAGGGCAACCAGGATTACACAGAAAAATCCCTTATCTTGAAAAACAAACAAACAAAAAAAGTAGAAGAAGAAAGAGAATTGCTTGTTGATACAGGTGCTTTCTGCACAAGCCTGGCAACCTGAGTGAGGCTCCAAACTCATGTAAAGTGGAAGAAGAAAAGACTTCAGCTTTTTTGGGGTGACAGAAAACTGAGTACTTTATGACCAGTTTGTACATATTTACATACCTACAACCAAAACATTATTACATTGTAAGAGGCATTAGAAAATACTGTGCTGTACTTTGGTTTTTAAAAGGCGCTATAAAAAGTACTAGTTATAACTTAGTAAACAGGTTTTGGAGGTTGGAAGCAACTGCAAGAATCAGTTTGTTCCCTTTTGCAGTCCAGCTTAGTATGGAAAGATGTGGAAAGGATCCCTCTGCCTGCCGCAGGCTCTCTGGAGTGGGCTCTGTGGCACTTCTTGAAAGCTGCCTAGCTAGCTGGGCGCTGAGCCTCCAGGTTTCTTCCTCTGAAGAAAGCAGGAGTGGCTGAGGAGCCGGGCTGGAATCTTTCTCTTCCTCTGTTGATGGCTTGTACCAACTATGACTCTGCAGCCAATGAATGTCCAGATTTAAAGAAATGTCTGCTTGGCCCTGACTGGCTGGATATGAGTGCGAGGTGAAAAAATAGGACCAGTCAGGGAAGAGCATTTAAATCTGGTTGAGGAAGGGAAAGAGCCCCAAGCCTAAGGAGAGGAAGTTGCTCAAAGTTCACAAAGTTCACAGGCAAGTCTGTTTCTCTGTAGAGGTAAAGAAGCAGGTTTCTGTGTATCTCTGGTTGCTGTAGTGACCTTGCAGCTTCTTTCTGCTTCCCAGTTGTATTCAGTTTACGCATTTCACCCAGCCCTGAGATTTAGTTTCTTTTTCAGCTACTGCTGTGTAACAGCCTCTGGGACTCCTTTGCCCTCTGGGCTTGAGCGCGCTAGCTGTCAGTAGGCTCCACATTGGAGTGGTGGAGAGTGTACCCTGATGACCATCGTCCACATGGTACAGTTTTAGAAGTCTTCAAGCTGTCCACACAGGCAGACAAGCACACACTCCCTAGTCTGTAACGTTTTTGTTTCCTAAAATTTAGTAATTTAATTTCACCTTTACCACATAAGATATATACCACTTGGTTAAAAATTAACTTACAAAGTGGCAGGTTTCCTTACTTTAAAAAAAAATATCTTCAGTCTTTTTTTTTTTTTTGCTGTATTTTTTTTTAAGATTTATTTATTTGTATGTGTGTATTTGTGGATATATAAGCTTCATTTGTGTGCCAGAAACCACTGAGGTAGCAGAGGGCGTCTGATTGATAGGAACTGCAAGCCGTGAGCCACCACAGGAGCCACTGTGTGGGTGTGGGGACACAGCCCAGGCGCTCTGCAAGGGCAGCAAGAGCTCTCCATGGCTGAGCCATCCCTCTAGCCCTTCTTTTGTTCTTTGTAAACATTTCTTTTTAGTTATTATTATTGTGTGCATATGTTTGGAGGTCAAAGGACAACATTGTAGTCTGTTACACGGGTTCTGGAGATTACACTCAAGTCACCAGGCTTGCAGAGCAAGTGTCTATACTGAATCATCCCTCAAGCCTGTTAATTTTGTTGTTGTTAAGCAGGCATGTGAGAACATAGGTTTTCTATGTGTGTCGTGAGGGGGAGATGTCCTCTTATTTTTATCCTTTGTTTTCTAGGAAGCAAGAGGCTATTATGAGCAGACTGGCGTTGGTCCCCTGCCCGTCGTCTTGTTCAATGGGATGCCCCTTGAAAAGGAGCAGTTAGATCCTGACGAGTTGGAAACCGTTACAATGCACAAGATCTTGGAGACCACTAGCTTCTTCCAAAGAGCAGTGTACCTGGTGAGTGGTATTTTCAGGCTGCTTTGAAAGCAAATGGTTTATACTTGATATCTTCTGTAAAATTCTGCATTGTGCCTGGCAGGGTGACACACACCTTTAATCTCAGTTTTCAGAGGAGGCAGGTGGGTCTCTGAGTTCCAGGCTAGCCAGGCCTATAGAGTGAGATCCTGTCTCAAAAAATAAAATAAACAAAAAATTTGTCCTATTTTCCACAAGCCACTAGTAATTGTTTAACAGATTCTAAAGTCTTATTCTAAGGAAAATACTCTTAAAACACTGAAATAGCAAATTCTATTGGTTTTGGATTAAGTATTCACTTTTAAAACGGTAGGAATTTCCAAGAGATTTTGTTCTGTGTGGGCAACTCTGAGGTTGGAAGGATGCTTCACTTCAAGATAAATACTCTGTAATAGTTATGGAGTGTTAATTCACAGTGTAAAGCTCAGTGTGTTTGGTTTCATTTTGTTCATTTATTTACTTACAGCCCTGGGAATGGAACTCAGGGCCTTATGCACACTAGCCTAGTCAAATCCACCACGGACAGGTTCCCAGCTCTAAACTTAATTTCTTGAAACATATAAGCCAGTGATTCTGAGAACATACACACTTGTACAATCACACCCTCTAATTTCAGATGACATCATCAGTGCCTACTCCCCCAGTAGGAGTCACAGCCCACTTTGTCCTTCTCTTAGCCACTGGCAGTCGACTTTCTATATCTGTGGACTCATCTCTTCTGAGCATTTCTGTAGATGGAATTGCAGGGGTCCCGCTGCTCCCGTATTGCTGCAATGCTCCTTCACATTTCTGTCCTCTGTCACATGATGATTTTTTTCTCTAAAACTGATTTATTGTGTTAGCATAAGCTTAGGTTGACCAGGTATTACCTTATGTTTGGTGAGATCTGAGGGGCCTGCTGAGTACTGAAGATGCTTCTCCCACTGCCTAAGAGGTTACTTTCCAGTTTCCAGGGACTGAAATCACCCAAATTATTGGCTTTTCTTTCTTAGGGATGTATGTCCATGTGCATGCCTACACACACACACACACACACACACACACACACACACACACACACGATTGAAAGAGAGAAAGAGGCCCTCATAGGTTGCATTTCTTAGTTAAATACTCTTACAAGGACATGGTTGTACACACTTTTAATCCCGTCACTCAGGAGGCAGAGGCAGATGCAGGCAGATGAGTTTGGGGCCATCCTGGTCTACATAGTGGGTTTCCGGGCAGCCAGAGTCACACAGTGAGACCCAGTATATAAATATATATTTAGGCCAGGTGATGGTGGCACACATCTTTAATCCCAGCACTTGGGAGGTAGAGGCAGTTAAATCAGTGAGTTTGAGGCCAGCCTGGTCTACAGGGCGAGTTCCAGGACAGCCAGGGCTACATGGAGATGTTTTTATTGATGTTTTTATTCTTTTGTCAACTAAAATCTGCTAATGAACTCCTTCAGTGACTCTTTCAGTTACTATGTCTATTTTCCTTGCCTGCCTTTTTCTCCTTGACTGCCTGCCTATCCCCCCATCAGTCAATATGTGTGTGTGTGTGTGTGTGTGTGTGTGTGTGTGTTGACAGAACTTTTGTGTTAGCCTAGGTTTGCCTCCAGTTGCTGGTCTTTGGTCTCAGTCTTCTGAGTAAGTACCACTAGACCTGCTTTTTTGTTTGTTTGAGACCAAGTTTCCATGTGTACTCCAGACCGTCCTTGAACTGGCAGTCTTCCTGCCTCCACCATCAGAGAGTATAATAAGATTATAGGTTTGCGCCACCATCTTTTTTTCTTACCCCTATTTTAATTGGTCCTTTCACATATTTTATATATTACTTATTTGGTAATCTTGAGTTTCATACTTTAGTTTCATAGCCATGTCTTTCTTTTTTTTTTTTTTTTGAGTATACTTAATATAGAATTTTCAATTCTTTGTGTTTTAAGTCTACCATTGGAGTTTTTGAAGGAACAGTATATACTCTCCGCTTCTGTTGTTGTTTTCAGTATGTGTCTATTTTTCTCTTTATTGTCTTGGTGCTTTTCTTTTGACCTTTGAGCTGTAATAACTCTGAACCTGAGCCTACACCCTGCACGGGAGGTGCTTCTTCTTGTGCGGTTTGTTGTTCTTGCAGCTGTTATCTGTTTTCTCATGCTCTTAAGTAGGTTCTTTGTTGTGTGTGAACTCCGAAGTAGTGCTTATTTATCTTATCAATTAGCTCCTAAGTGAACACATATTTTTCCAGGTTTCTGTTTGTACTGTGGTATGGCTTGAGTGCTCAGCTAGGCTGTTGATAGCTGTCCTTAGCTATGTCTGTGTGCTTGGTGCTGATGGTTGAACCCTGAGCCTTGTGTATGCTAAGGAAACGCTCACTCGGCCATACCCCGGGCCCAGCCTTCAGTTACTGCTTGCACAGACTATCAAGATTAGTTATCAGAGTCAAAGGCTCTTCTGCATGTGTGGTCCTCGGAGCATCATGCTTTAGAGAGTGCGTCAGAAACTCACGGCCTTTTGGAACTCCTCCTTCTCCAGCTGTTAATGTGTTTGGCCAGCTTCGTTTTAGCACATCCAGAGGTGTCAGGCAATTTCTCCTGATTGTGTTTGCAAGTATCCCAGGGGAAAAGCTATTGAAATGTTACTTGCTCAAATGAAGAGAGCCCTGCCTACTTTACGTTGCTTTCTTTGGTGATCTGATGGCTTATTAAGGGCTTTATTCATTAGAGAGAGGCAAGTTAAAATGTCATAAAGACCACATTCAGGCATTTTCTTCAGTAAAAGGCCCTCAGAATTTTGCAGGCTTTTAGCTAATTTTTTTAGTTTTGGAAAAGTTTGTGTATGTGTATGTCTGTGTGTGTGTTTTCTTTACATAGACTTTTTACTCTGTTATATCTACTAAACGTCATCCTCAATAATATTTTAAATATCAAAGACCATGGATATACTTTTAACCCTAATTTGAAACATATTAGAATTTTTTTATTACTTTAAAAAAGCTTATTTTTAATTTTTTAAATTTTATTAAAAACATATTATTAAATACTTGTAAATAAAGAACATCACACACTAAAATCAACCAGATTTGAAAATTATATGTCTCAGTAAACTCCTATGTAGTTTTAGAGCAGCCATCCTGAAGCTATGGAGTGTCATGTTGGAATTTGCATTTTCGCTATCAGATATGTTTTTGTGCTCTTTTCCACCATCAACTCCCTGAAATCCAAGCTAGAGTTAGAACTAGGGAAACTGTTCGCTTTATATCGTCTTTTATAACCAAGCATTACTGGCTTGGTGGTTTGGATGAGAATAGCCCCTATTGGCAAATATATTTGAAAGCTTGGTCCCTAGTTGGAAGAACTGTTGGGGAAGGCTTAGGATGTGTGAAGGAAGGATAGGAGGAGGTGTGTCATGGGGGTTCAGAAGCCCATGCCATTTTCCCAGGTAACTCTTGTTGCCTCCTACTTGTGGAAAAGTGTGTGAGCTCTCAGCTGCTGCTCCAGCCCCGTGTCTGTCTTGCACATTGCCATGTTCCCTGTCATGGTCATGGACTCTGTGAAGGCCTAAATGAGATGTTTTGTGTTATAAATGACCTTAGTCGTGGTATTTTGTCGTGGCCATGTTACTGGCCCCCAGTGTGGCTGGCGACGGAGTCAGAGACACAGCGTGTGTACACTCATGCTGTGCCTGCTACTGTGCTCACGCAACATCTGTCTTTAGCTGCTCACATAGAAGAAGCTGTTACAAAGCTACTAACTTTGTATTTCTAGTGAACTGTTAGTGCTGATAATTCTTTACACTCCTGCTCCTCCTGCTGCTTTTTTCATACAGGGTGAACTGCCACATGATCAGGATGTGGTGGACTATATCATGAATCAGCCGAATGTTGTTCCACGAATCAACTCCAGGATTTTGACGGCTAAGCGAGAGTATCTGGATCTAACTGCAAGCAGTAAGGAGCATTTCAGTAACAATTTTTGGCTTTTGGATCTGTGCTTCATATTCTTATATTATTAGATTATAATATGAAAAAGCCCCAAATTATGATATATGCTTCTGAACTCACAGGAATTTTCTTCTAAAAAAAGATAAGTACATCTGGGTGTGATGGCGCACACTTGTGTCCCTAGAACTTGAGAGGCAGAGGCAGGCGGATCTCTGTGCGTGTGAAGCCAGCCTAGTCTACAAAGCGAGTCCAGGACAGACAAGGTTACACAGAGAAACCCTGTCTGGAAAAATTAAAAAAAGAAAAATAAATAAATAAAATTCTAGGGCTGGAGTGATGGCTCAGTGGTTAAAAATACTCTGATTTTGCAGGGGACTAGGATGTGGGATCTAGCTCCTTCCTCCAAAGGCACCAAGACACAGACATACATACACACAGTCAAAACACTCATACACATAAAATAACAATCTTAATTTGCAAACAGTGGAGACCTGGCTGGGTGCAGTAGATGGTGGTCCTTCTGTGGAGGCAGCTGGGGGAGGTCTTCCGGAGGGAGGGAACGCTGTTGTGTGTGTGTGTGTGTGTGTGTGTGTGTGGTGGGGGGGAGAATTTGTAGCTTTTGAAGTGCAGTGACAGACCTGGGCCCTGGAGAACACTTACCAGAGCCACAGGAATTTAATTCCTTTTTGACCTTCAGTTCAGTTCCAAGGACTCCAAGAGTGTTTCTGTCCTTCCAGCATTTTAGCTTGGGAAGATTCCCATAGAGCAGTGTGCCAGTGAAGTCCCTAACTGTAACTTGTTTCTGTCAACTGTGAGCCGATAGCTGGGAGGGCAGCCTTGCTTCCACCCTGCAGCCCTGGGCCACCCAGCTCAACAGCCTCACGTTTATACAGGAGCAGTTACTGTCCGAGAAGCCACGCCTGTGTGTCTGATGACATGAGAAAGAGTGACCAGGCGGGGATGGGAACAGATCAGAAAGTTCCTCACGCCATCTCAGAGGTGGCGCCTGGGAGGAAGATGTCAGCTCTCCTGAGCCCTGCAGATGCAATTCAGAAGGCTCAGGATGTGTGGAGGAGGGGTTGGAGGAGGTGTGCCGTGGGGGTCCAGAAGCCCACACAATTTTCCCAGGTAGCTCTCGTTGCCTCCTCCCTGTGGATAAGCGTGTGAGCTCTCAGCTACTGCTCCAGAGTTATGCGCCACCAGACAGGGCACCATCCTTTTTGATTTGGAGTTAAGAAAAGGGGAAAAAAAAGAATCCCAAACAAATAAATTTAAAATGTGCCTTCAGAGAAACTTTGCTTACGCAGCATGGGAGCCGTGGCATGTGTTAGATTGTATTTCTCTCTGTGCTGCAGCTCCAGAGCTCTGTCTGTCACTCAGCCTGGGGCAGGGGTTGGCGAAGAGGCCCCGTCATCCTGACTGTCCTTCTGGGGCTGTTGCTGTCCTGGACCTTTTTCAGAGGCCATTGTCAGATTTACATAGCTGTGACGAACCACATAGAGCATCAACTTTAAAGGAAGGATGGTTTGTTTGGCTTTGGGACTCAAAAGTTCGATCCCACGGCCAGTTGGCTCTGATATCTCAGAGCCAGGAGTGTGCAGTGGGACAGCTGCTTACCTGTGGTGGCTGGGAAGCAAAAAGACACAGGTACCCCTTCCGAGAGCACCCCTGGCAACTTGCTTCCTCCTGCTGAGCAGCATCTAATAGACTTTACTCATGCTCCAAGCCAATTTTCAGTTGGATATTTATGGTAGATTGCATTGAGGCTTATTAATTAATCATTTGTTTCACTTTTTTCTTTTTTCCCAGATAACTTTTTTGTGGATGATTTTGCCAGATTTTCTTCCTTGGACTCTCGGGACAAGACTGCTGCTATAGCCAACAGTATGAACTACCTGACAAAAAAAGGTAACCCATTTGGGCTTGTCTCGGATCTAGCATGTTTAGTATTCGCAAATGTAACTCCATCTTACTGTCCTGGGAGAGGAGATTCCATAATTTCTCTTACAAGTGTAGAAAATACATGTTTTAATATGCAATTCTGTATATCTCTTAAAAATTGAAATATTTTCTTTACAAATTTCATGCTGATCATTAAAATTGTTAGGAAAATCCCTTCATGATTCAAAATGAAAAACATAAGAAAATGATTTTGCCTGGCTCTTCGCTAACATCATAGTGTTAATTTTACTGTAGAGTTTATAAGATGAACTGGATTCTAGAAAGCCTGGTGTGATTCTGTAAAGTGATTTTCTGCAGAAAAACTTTAGTTACTTTTCTAAAAAGGCTGTTTTCATCTGCAGACAGGTCCTCTCCCTTTGCTGGGGCTGACCCTAGTCTCTTCCAGAACAGTTCTAGCAATGCGTGCCTCCTCCAAAGCACCCTTTGTCATTAGGACAGCTCCTTCTGCCCTCCTTCGGTCTTCCCTTGGAGCGTCTGGTTTCCTTCCTCTGTATAAGTTCACACGATTAGTCCACTGGGTTTCATCCTCATGAGCTTGAGCATGGCGGGAGCTAGAGCAGACGGCAGCACAGCCTGTTAGCTATGTGTAATCTGCTGCTTCCCCGATGGCACTTAGGTAAACAAATGACGTTCTCTTTTCTTCTGTTCTTTTTTTCTTTGCCTTTATCCAGGAATGTCCTCCAAGGAAATCTATGGTAACTAAAAACTCCAGAATGTTCCCTTCATCTTCATAATTAATTTATATGGTTTTAGGACCATTGTTATCCCGAATTTCTTGTTGTTTCATTGTGATGTTCCTGAAACCTGTGGGTAACAGTAGAGCAGAGCTAAGCAATATAAATATTTGCAGAGCTTTCAGAAAGTTGTAAATTGGCATGATTAAACACTACACTGCGTTGCCTGCATGTTTCATTGTGTGCGCTAGCAGATCCCCAGACCAAGGGACAGCTAGTCAGTGCATGCTCCTAGCTTCCAATTGAGGTATTTGGATGAAGTGTTTGGAAGTCGCTGCTTCCCGTTACGAGAGAAGTTTCACCACCTTTTTTACTTTCTATTTCTATCACACCAGTCATTTTTTTTTTTCCTTTTGCATGTTTTTCAGAATTATTTGGCTTAATTTTAATGTTGAAACATAGGATATTTTCTCTTAGTCAATCTGTTTTTGTTTTTTTACAGATGATTCCTTTATTAGGCCAGTGACTTTTTGGATTGTTGGGGATTTTGATAGCCCTTCTGGGCGGCAGTTACTATATGATGCCATTAAACATCAGGCAAGTATCTTGGGCTCCATTCTTGGTGGGGGATTGTGGGGCACTTTGTTTGTGAGGCTCTGGTTGACCTGAGCACTGCTGTGTTAGTGTGGTTATTTTAGTGTTTCTAGGATTTCTTTGTGTGTGGTCAACTCCTAAGAAGAGAGATCAAAGTTCATAGCACCTAGCTTCACTTGAGGGAATAGACTCTTTAAGAGAAAACATAGTGAGATCCTCAGGGTAGGATTTTCTGCATGTTCTTGCTGCAGCGATCTTGCCATGCACTGTATTGTCAGGAGAGGCACACACGTGAGGCCATAGCATGCCAGCTGGTTGTTGTGTGCTCCGAGGAAGTAGATCCAGGCTCCCAGAGGAGTGTTCGCAAGCTACACCACATCAGCTTGTGTGTGTGAAGAGGGCTCGGGACATTGCGGCGCTGAGTGGCAGGGGAGACATTGATTCTTTTGGATCGTTTCATTGTCAGAGGAGCAGATGTCAAGGTCCTTCTTCCCAGCTGTTTCACTTTGCAGCTTTCCCTCGAAATCACATTTCTCTTTGTGTCCCTTTCTGACCTGAGCCCCAAGAACACTGACTGAAATAAGAAGATATCCAGGGGTTTTAATTTCACTGTGGTGCCGAGGGTCTTCAGTGTTTAAGGGACTGGGCAGGTTCCTGTGGGCAGTTGACAGTTGAGCCAGGGAGTTCACAGGACTGGTGACAGTTGTACACAACAGGGCTCTCTAATGTGAATGAGTAACTCCTTACGTTGCCCAAGGTGGGAACACTAAGAAGGAGAAATACACATTCATCTACTTAGTGTCACAGGCAAGTATGTCCCTGTGTCCACCACCCAGATTAAGAAATGATGTCAGAGTTGGGTGCAGCAGTGCAAGCCTATAATCCCAGCACTCAGGGAGGCAGAGGCAGGGGCAGGTGGATTTCTATGAGTTCAAGGCCAACCTGCTCTACAAAGAGTCTGGGAAAGCCTAGGCAACACAGAGAAACCCTGTCTTTAAAACAAACAAACAAACAAACAAACAAAAGCTATCTATGAAGGCCCCCTAGTCACTGTTCCCCTCCCGCTTCTTGCATTTAAAATCTTAGGATGTGTACTTATATTTGGTTCCTTTGCTTAAGATTTTGTGCACTGACTTCTTAATTTCAGTGACTTTAGAAAACTATTTCTATTTTATGTGTATGAGTATTTTCCCTATTTGTATTTATACATGTACCACATGCATGCCTGATGCCCAGGAAGGCCAAAGAGGGCATCAGAGTCCCTGGAACTGTAGTTATGGATAGTTGTGAGCTCTCATGTGGTTCTGGGAACCAGAAGAGGGTTCTCTGAAAGAGCAACAAGTGCTCTTTACAGCTGAGCCATTTCTCCAGCTCCTGATCCTTTTCCTCCCCTCCTGCACACCCACCTACTCATCTCTGTCTGTCTGTCTGTCTGTCTGTCTATTTGCTTGCTTGTTCATCTGTTTGTTTATGGGAAGAGACATATGTATAGCATGATACTGAGTTCAGAAGACTACTTACCTTCCACCCTATTGGTCATAGAGATTGAACTCAGCTCTTAATTGGTGGCAAGTGCCTTTACTGGCTGACTCATCTCACTGGCCTACTTACATTCTTGGTATAAGTTTTCTTCTTCCATGTAGATTCATGTTTTGGTTTTGTTAATTTGAGAGTTTGCCTTTTACCTGGAGGAGTTCCATTGTTGCTGGCATCTGCAAAGGCCGTATGAATGAAGATGGATGAGCAGGAACCTGAAAAGAGGCTCGAATTCAGAAAAGATGGAATGCAGTTAAAGTATAAAATGTGCTGAGGAAAATAGCACTCTTACAAGTCTGTGGCGTTTGCTGTATTTAGAAAAATGAAGTTGAAAGGAAGGCTGGGGCCAGTTCATACAGGACTTGGTAGACTTGACCATACATATCATCTGAATTTTATTTTGAGTACAGACAACTACTAAGACATTTAGAAGAGATATTGCTGTTATGGAGTATGGCTGAGTAGCCCAGGCTGGCCTTGAACTTTCAGACATCTGTCTGACTCTCTGCCTTCTGAGTGCTAAGATCAAAGGTGTACGCTGCCATGCCTGGTCAGTGTTACTTACCTTCCTAAAGTTCATAGTGTATACCTTATAATTTTTATTTCCCTTTTTTGTAAATAGAAAACCAGTAACAATGTTAGGATAAGTATGATCAATAATCCCAGCCAAGAGATAAGTTACGCGAACACCCCAGTCTTCAGAGCTATCTGGGCAGCTCTCCAAACTCAGACCTCCAACTCTGCTAAGAACTTCATCACCAAAATGGCCAAAGAGGAGACGGCAGAGGCCCTAGCCACAGGCGTGGACATCGGGGAATTCTCTGTTGGGGTAAGGCTCGCATGTGCTGAGGCTAGCCTGCTCATTCATGTTTCTTCCCCAGGCTGAGGTGTCCTTTTCAGGATTGAGCTTGGGGTTGCTTCTGAGTCTCAGGATATGTTCTTCCTTGAGTTCGGATCTTAGCAAATGATTCTGTGATTCTATCATGTTACATTTTACTTTTAAACTTGCTTTGGTTTCAGGATGCCAGGTTAAAAGTTTGTGCCACTTTGTATAATCTTTAAAAAAACAATATTTGATTTATTTATAAAGTACAAATCTAACATGTTTGTGAGTTAGAGAATCAACTGGGTTTTTTTCCCACTAAAAGTCCATGTTTATTCGTTGGTTTAGTGTTACTCATTTTTTGATAGTGTTTTATAGTTTTTAAATTTCTGATAAAATCATGAGTATATTGAGGTTTAGTTAGAGGAAATGGCTGTCACCTGAAATTTCCAAATTTAAAAATGCAAAAAAAAAAAAAGTTACTGAGAATAGACTGCCAAGTAAACAAAACAATAGAAAAATAGGAAAAAGGAGGAGGGAAGAAAAGACAATGAATTAAGATGTTGTAGTATTAATTATGAAATTTAGCTATTTTCATAAAAGCACTTTATAGTTTACTCATTGTTATTATTCATTTGTATGGTTTGCTTAATAACAGTGACTTTCCTTAAAAATGATTACTTCCTAGGGCATGGATGTCAGTCTTTTTAAAGAGGTCTTTGAGTCTTCCAGAATGGATTTCATTTTGTCTCATGCCCTGTACTGCAGGGATGTTCTGAAGCTGAAGAAGGGACAGCGAGTGGTGATCAGCAATGGAAGGGTGAGGACTTGCTGGGCTGCAAGCCTGCCTCCCATTCTCTAGCTATCTTGCCCCTTGAGACTTCTGTGGTTTGCACTAGAGCTGACTCCTGGTGGCGGACGGCTTCTCAGTGCTGGTGCACTATTAGGCCAAGAGTGTGCTTCTGATGCCACCCCGCCCCGCCCATGGGGCTTCTTCCTTTCTGTTTGTGTCTTGGCATTGGAGGTAGTGAGTGTGGGCCTCTCAGGACTCACAAAATAGGCCTCACTGCTGTTTGCTGAGAACACTGCTGTTTCATGTCATCTTAGAAAGCTAACACTAAACACAGGAGTCCCTGCTGTCTGAGGCGTAAAGGATAAACATTCACTTTCTTTTTTTTTTTTAATTCTTTATTAATTACACTTTATTCACTTTGTATCCCCCTTGTGGTTCCCTCCCTCCTCCCGTCCCAATCCCTCCCTTCCTCCACCCTCTGCATGCATGCTCCTCCCCAAGTCCACTGATAGGGGAGGTCTTCTTTTCCTTCCTTCTGATCCTAGTCAATTAGGTCTCATTCACTTTCTTACTTTATTCATTTCACGTAAGATGTGCTTCAGGGCAGGAGTTGTCAGCTGCTTGGGCTGGCGAGGCTTCTCAGCAGCCTGTGACCAGTGCTGCAGCTCTGCCTTCCTCTTCCTCACCTCACAGATCATTGGGCCGCTGGAGGACAGTGAGCTCTTTAATCAAGACGATTTCCACCTCCTAGAAAATATCATCTTGAAAACGTCGGGACAGAAAATAAAATCTCATATTCAACAGCTTCGTGTAGAAGAAGACGTGTAAGTTTTTAAAATTAGTAACTAGTTGATTGATATAAATGATAAAACTCGTTTTCTAATTAGAAGCTAGTTCACAGAGTTTTTGTTACTTTTTCTCATTGGTCAAAGTGAGGACTGTATATTGTCAGTTACATTATTACCAAGACAGTGGGTCTATTTCTAGTTTTACTGGAAGAATGTTCAAGTTGTCAGTTATGTTTCTGAATTACTTCTCTCCATTTTGAATCTGAACAGTTCACACATATGCAGAAGCAGAGGGCTGGGTTGGCTTTCCGCTGTGTGTGGGAGGAGACTTGGTTCTTTGGCGCACTGTTTCATTGTCTTTGGGGGAGGAAATGCGTGCCCATTGCTGCTTTGCTCTGTCTACCTGTATGGAATATAAGGCTCTTTCTCTTGCAGACTGAGATGAGTTGATGTTGCTAGCTTGTGATTTTAATTATTTTAGTATTTTTATTGACTAATGTCCTTGAGCATGTTTTATTTCCAAGAATTCAGTTGTTGGAGTGGATCGTATATTTGCTATGTAATGAAAGCTCATGGTTCTGTGCGGTCCTTTCTGCGTTAGGTGTCACATGAGTGTGTGCTTACGGATATGTTTGGTTAATATTCCAGGACTGGCTGCTATGCTGCTTCCACAGCAGCTCCATCGCTTTACGCTCCTGCCCACACTGCTCCCGGTTTCAGTTTCTCTGGGGTCTCGCCAGCACTTCCTGCTTCTTGAGCACACACCTCATGGGTGGAGGGCATCTCCTTATTGTGCCCTTGAGCTGCTGCTCTCCTGCACACTGTTGCCCATTGGTCTTTGGGGAAATGTCTGTTCTCGTCTTTTCATCATTTTAAGTCAGGTTGTTTGGTTTTCTTGTTTAATTGTGGGCATTCCTTTTATTCTGGATTTCAGTTCCTAATCAGATCCATGATTTGAAAATATTTTCTCTATTCCCTTAGCTGCCCTTTTGCCCTTTGAATAGTGTCATTTGATTCATAGTTGGATGATATAAAGAAATTAAAGTTCTCTTTTTTTCTTCATTTTTTTCATGTACAGTCAAACTGTATCTTTTAGTAATGTTTTTTATGAATATTATTTTTTATTTTAATTTTTAAATTAATTACACATTATTTACTTTATATCCCCCCTGTATCTCCCCTCCCAATCCTTTCCTTCCTCCTTCACGCATTTCCCTCCCCAAGTCCACTTATAGGGGAGGTCTTCTTTTCCTTCCTTCTGATCCTAGTCTGTTAGATCTCATCAGGACTGGCTGCATTGGCTTCCTCTGTGGCCTGGTAAGGCTGCTCCCCCCTCAGGGGGAGGTGATCAAAGAGCAGGCCAATCAGTTCATGTCAGAGGCAGTCCCTCTTCCCATTACTATGGAACCCACTTGGACACTGAACTGCCATGGGCTATATCTGTGGAGGGGTTCTGGGTTATCTCCATGCATGGTCCTTGGTTGGGTATCAGTCTCAGGGAAGACCCATGTGCCCAGATTTTTTGGTTCTGTTGCTCTCCTTATGGAGCTCCTGTGCCCTCCAGGCCTTACTAACTCCCACTTCTTTCATAAGAAATGTGTTGTTTTTGATAGCTGCCAAAGTAGACATTTTGCCATGTGAAATGGAATTTTTTTTTTTTTTTTTTTTTTTTTTTTGGTGGTGGTGCTATAGATGGGGGAACTTAGATCCTCATATATACTAGGAAAGTTTTGTATCACTGAGCTACTTCCCCAGATCAAGAAAAAGTCCTTTTCATCTGACTCGGTGCTGAGGTGGAGATAAAGTGGTCGCTCCTCCCTCAGTGGCTCTTGGATGTGCTCCTTTGCCTGTCTGTGAAATGCTTCCCTGATGCAAGCACATTTTCAGTGTCGATGGACAAGTCCCATCGGTCATAGCTTTCTGAAGCCTGGCTCTGTACTCTTTGATCTTGCTGCTTTGTGTGTAGAACTTGCTTGTCCTGTGTGCCAGTGTTCACAGTTGATACTGGGAAGTTAAACAGATGGTTAATGATAGGATTGTTTGCTTCAAAGAGAAAGTGTACAGCCTTGGTTGTGGTTGAAGTCTAGCACGGTTGTTCTTTTGAATGGCTTTCCTGAGGTACCGTATTTAAGTCTAGCTTCTTTAGGCTCGTGACCTACGTAGTTCAAGATCATCGTTGGCTATAAATCATCATAGAAAGGGTTAGTAGGCCAGTGAGATCACTCAGTCAGTACAGGCACCTGCCTCCGAAAGCTGACAACCTCAGCTGACTCCTGGGACCCATGTGGTGGCAAGAGAGAATGCACTCCCTGAGTTGTTCTCTGACCTCCACACATGCAGGAGCACATGCACACATGTGCAAAGAAATGTAATTTTTTTAAATAGAGGGGGTAGGTAAAACAGGGAGATTTTTGTTTCGTTTTGTTTTATGTGTGTTAACACATTAAAGACCCTCAGAGGCACCAGAATGGATGGATGTTGCACCAAGGAATGAAAACAAAGTTCTTGGTTTAATTTGACCAAGGGTGGAGTCCAAGTTTGAATTTTCCACTTTTCCTGTGTCTTCCATCTCTCTGTAGTTTGTGGCTACTGACACATCTGTAGTCTGTCTGGTGTGTGTGTGTGTGTGTCTGGTCTCTGTGTCTCTTTGTCTATCTTCTTCTAACAAAGAAAGAGCTGTGCTCTGTATTTATTAAGCAACATAAAAAGCTTTGCATGGGAAAGAATGAGAGATTCCTTACAGAAAGCTTTAGTAGAGCTTTACTGGGAAAAAGTGACTTTACTGACCAGAGCAGAAAACTACGAGCAGCTGTTAGCCTATATCCACATGTTGCTTCCAACATTTATGGTGGGTATTTGTAGTGTAAGGCTGCTTCCAATCTGTTGTTTTAGCAAATGATTACCACAACACACACACACACACACACACACACACACATGTATGCATGCATGCATGCATGCATGCATGCATATACATGCACCTACCTAGCTATGTACCTACCTACCTTTGGGTCAGGGGCATGGAGGAATAAAGCTGTATATTAGCTTAGGTTGTGAAAGCTGATTACACAGGAGATCCAAGGCAAGTCAGGCTCCATTGTTCTCTTAAAGGCAGATTAAACTTGAGAGGGCTGAGTGCGCAGTAGGAGAGCCGCTTAAACACCTAGTTTAGTTGATCTCAAGGAATTAATTGACTTTGCTGTGAAGTTTGCTAAAAGTTCAGTCTTTGAGGCCAAGAGATGTTTTCATAAAAACATATCACTACAGTTTTGTTTTTCCCTGTTCTAGGAACAAGCCAGAAATACTGGGAGAGCACTCGCAATCCTAGGCAGCCACTACATCAGCCCCAGTTTGCAGACCTTTTTAAAACTGCACACTGTCATGCTGATTATAACACTGAAGTCAGAACCCACATAGAGGTTGAATTGCTGGTTTTCTTAATGGACTTTGATTCAGCGATCCTAAAAGCTAATAGCATCATGTACACCAGGCCCTGAGCTAGGTGCCCGCATGCTTGGCCAGTACAGTGCTTACAGCAGCTTTACAGAGAAGGTAGTACCTGTCCTTCGCTCGTGGAGAAGCAGCATTCCAGAGATGGTCAAACCACTCACAGAATCATGCCTTTGGTACTGAGTTCATGCCTCTTTTAACCACCTTGTTGGCATTAATTTTGTGTTTAAGTTGAAGGCGTTTGAAAATAATTAGGAAATCTGCCGATAATGTGATGCTAAGATTTCATAACTCCATCTTTTAGGGCAAGTGATTTGGTGATGAAGGTGGATGCGCTCCTGTCAGCGCAGCCTAAAGGAGAGGCGCGGATCGACTACCAGTTCTTCGAAGACAAACACAGGTATAGAATTAATGTTGGATTCATGCTCATTCCCGAGTGCTAAACTCTTAGGCTTTCCATTGTCTCTCATCCTTTGTGTTTCCATATAAGGTTTTTATATAAGTTGTTAGAGAAATGAGAAGTTTAGTGTGCAGTTTTCTTTGCATGTTAGTGTTCACATATAAAATGAAGTTTCTCCCAGTTTCATGAAATAAACTGGGAAATAAACTTGAAACAATTCTGAGTGTACCCTTTTAATGAAAATAGCATTTAATGAAATACAACAGCTATAGTTTCCTGATAATTGAGAAGTACCTGGATTGCCCAAATCCTGCTTAAATACTTGTCTCTTGTTGTTTATCATTATTATTAAAAAACTGTTGTTTCCAAAGAAAAGTATATTTAGGATATGAAGATGTCCTGCCTTTTTATTCTTCAGCTTTTTTGTTTTGAACACGGATGAGGTTGCAGGACTTGTAAAGAATAGCCATGTGACTGACTCTGTTCCCTGTCACTCGTGTGCCTGCTGTCTGTAGCCTATACTTGTCTGCAGCCCAGATTTACCAGTTATTGCTGTGCCACATTCAGTAGTTCCTATCTGTGTGCAGCGTGCAGCACTTGTTGATCGGTATATTTGTACACACGTGTACTCTTATGTTTTTTTCTAGCATTTGAAAACTCATTGCTGACATGTCATAAGATGTCTAAGGTGTTCAGCAAATGGAGACTTGATCCACACTACTGTGAATTAGCAGAGAAATGTGACCTTCATGCAGTAACTAATACAAATCTGCTCAGATTTCTCCGATGTCCTAGACCACACATTGGAGCTATTTGTATATCTTTTTAAATTTTTATTTTTATTAATTACACTTTATTCACTTTGTATCCCCCCATAAGCCCCTCCCTCCTCCACTCCCCTTCTTCATGCACACCCCTCCCCAAGTCCACTGATAGGGGAGGTCCTCCTCTCCTTCCTTCTGATCTTAGTCTATCAGATCTCATCAGGAGTGACTGCATTGTCATCTTCTGTGGCCCGGTAAGCTGCTCCCCCCTCAGGGGGAGGTGATCAAAGAGCAGGCCAATCAGATTATGTCTTGTATATCTTGACTCTCCTTTTAATCTGAGAGTCCTCTATAGACCTCCCCTCCCCTTTCTTTTATGGCATTGACTTGTCCAGGCAGATTATCTTTGGAACCCCGTGGTATGGGGTATTTCCTTAAGACTGGACTAGTTTGCTTTTCTGGAAAACTCAGAACACCTGCTCTAGATATTTACTCCTATATTTTTTTTTAATTATGTATCTGTGTGGATATGTGCATGTGTGCAGATGCCTGTGGAGGCCACAGGCTGTTGGATCCCCCTGGAGTGGTAATTATAGAGAGTTATGAGATGCCTGATGTAGGGGCAGGGAACCGAACTCAGGTCCTCTGCAAAAGCAGCATGAACTCTTAGCTGCCGAGCCATCTTTCCAAGCCCATATCGCCTCATTTATCGATATTTTGCTGTCTGTTTTTCCCCTCTCCCACCCTGTTCTCTAATCTAGGGCCCATGCATGCTTGGCTGTCACTCTGATACTGTTGTACATCTTCAGCCTTCCTGTTGCTTATGTAGCAGAGGCCTGCGTGGTCCAGGCTAATCCTTCGGTAGTTTGCCACCAACACGGCACTGTTCGCAAGCTGCTCCTCTCTTTTCAGCACAGAGCTCTTTAGAAGTAGCTCTTTATCTACTCAGCAGAGAAACAGCCACTGACCGCTGTCCCCTCTGCCTTCGTAGCCAGGTCCTCAGTGAAGACTAAGTCCTCTCTAGAGTGTTCTGTCTCTGTGAGCTGCATGAGTTTTACATAATTAAAGTTGCCCTAGTTACACATTCTGTATTGATACAATAGAAATTCTTATCGGTGTTGTGTTAGCCAAGTGTTTGATACATATAAATCAAAATTCCTCAGTTCTATTTTTAAAAAGGTTTTATCTGTTCAGGTCATCATGTGGATTTCTTTGTTTCCAGCTTTTCAGTAGGCTGAAACTGCTTTCCTCAAATTAAACCCACTTACTTATTACATAAAAACTGTTATTATTTCTGCTGCAAATAAAAATGACTCAGCCATTAGTTCTATGTGCCCTTAGTGTGGGCCTCGGCCAGCCAGCAGCAGGGTGTTGTCTGGGAACCTGCTGAATTGTCTTTGGCCCTACAGCTGACCTCTAGTATCAGGATCTGCCTTAGCAGAGTTCCCCAGTGACTCCTGTGACCGTGACTTGGCCGAGCACATTATTTTTAGACATCTGCTTTATTCCTCCAATGGAATGTATGATCTTCTGCTACGTTTGGTGTCATTCTAAGGTTTTCACTCATCAGTACAAGCACGTGGTGGTGTTGGCTTATATTGTGCCATTCTCATGTGACTCCTTTCCTTGAGTGTTCTAGTCTCTTTTTATAGAATATATGTGTGATTTAAAAAAAATAATTTTAATTCTTTTTGTGTATGGGTGTTTTGCTATGTGTATACCCATATACCCATGTACCATGTCCTTGGAGAGCAGAAAAGGGTGCTAGGTACTCTAGAACTGGAGTTAGGGATGGTTGTGAGCACCCATGGGTTTTGTTTGTTTGTTCTCTTTTTTTGTTTGATTTTGAAGACAGGGTTTTTCTGTGTAGCTGTCCTGGAACCCAATTGATAGACCATGCTGGCCTTGAACTCATAGATGCGCCTGCTTCTGCCTCTCAAGTACTGGGATTAAAGACGTGCCCACCACTGCCCATCTCAGGGGTGATTTTTTTTTGAGAATAGCTGCAGTGGAAGAACAACTGTCTTGTACTGAAGTGATTGTTGGCAGTGGACTGAACTCAGAGCCATTGAAGCTAGAGACTGCAGACATCTGCTGTAATAATAACAGGCTGTGCCAACATGGTGGCTGCTTCCAGAACACCTAGCATTTGAAACAACCACCACAGCAGCTGCACTCGAGCTACGTGCTTTGCTGGATGCATTCTACTTTGTGCTGTACTTTTACCACAGGGGCCAAGTGTTCTTGCTCTATAAAATTTGCATCAGATCAAACAAAGCAATAACTGATTTTGGAGAAGGGGTGAAGTCTCAATACTTTGAGAGTCACTGCTTTTGTTCTCTTTGCCTTTTCATTGGTAAGAGCTTTCACTGGGTGCCCTGATGCAGTGTTAGTGGTAGTGAGCATGAGAGACCTCTTCTAGACTTACCTCAGAAGGTGGCAGAGTGCACTACTGTATCCAGAGGGGGCTTTGGCATGCTTGTACTCACAGCTTCCAGTTCTGCCATCACGAGCCTTGCTTAGCTCCTTGGAGCCTTAGCTGTAGCTCCTTCTGCTAACCAGCAGTGTTCTTGCTGAAGCACCCGCATGATTCCTTTTCTTAGTGCAACGGAAGCTCCTGCTCCTCTTAGGCTGCCCGGGTCACTGTGATTCAGACAAGGCCCTGTCCAAGAAAGCTGAATGGGAGTGGACGGATGCTGGTCCTCTCTTGTTAAGGACAGTGGAGCATCCTGGCATTCAGGAAGTCTGGCTGCCCAGCAAGCCTGTCTCAAGAAATCAAAAATAAGTAAAACGAAAAGGAAACAGATGAGCAGGTTGCCTCAGCAGATGAAAGTGCTTGGCGTGTAAGCCTGGGGACTTCAGTTCGATCCCTGGAACCAATGTAAAGATGGAGGAGAGAAGGGATGGGGCTACAACAAGGGTAAACTGAACTTTAAAAAGATGGAGGAGAGAACTGACTCTAGCAAGTTGTCCAAAGGATCTGCACATGTGTGCCATGGCACATGCACACTGTGGCTTATAACTGGCCCCTAACAGAAACAAATAGAAGTAAGATGAGTAAAACGTCAGAATGTATATAACTGACCCCTCAGCAATAAGATGGAATTCTTTGTCCCTTTCTCTTCCATGTAAATTGTTTTAGGTCTTAAGGATTGAGTTGACAGTACATGATAGCCACAACAATGCGCATGAGTTCTTGTTTGACTTTAAAGAAATCTTATATGGGGAAATATGGTGCACATTGTTTACAGGTCTCAAGCCACCTAAATAGCCGTAAAAACAGTTGCAGCATATAACGTGGTGAACATAAACTAGTTCTTACTCAGGATGCTGGGTGTGCAGGAACATGGAAAGATGCTTAATTGGAATAGTGAGGAAGGGGCATTTTATTTACTTATTTTGTTTGTATTATTGTGACAGGGATGTGATAGTGTGATGCACACGTGGAGGTCAGAGAGCAACCCGTAGGAATTGGTCCTCTGCTTCTACCATGTGGGTGCCAGGGATCAAAGTCAGGTTACCAGGTTCTGTGGCGAAGCTCCTTTATCCTCTGAGACATCTTGCTACCTTAAGAAATTGTACTTAAGACCAATAGTCCATAATTACAACTGACTTTTATACAGTATCTAAAAAAGATTGCACAGACATACAGTGAAGTTATTGTAAAGTGAGATTTTTTAGAAAATTTCATTTTTCTGTTTTACACTTTTCTAGAGTGTGATGTTTGGTTAATTGATGGTTGATTGATTGCAGTGTTAAAGACTGAATCCAGATCCTCATGTGTGCTAAACAGCATTGTAATCCTGAGCTACATCCCCAGACCCATTATTGTTAATTTAATGATTTTTTTTTTCTCAAGCTTTTCTTGCCTGGAAATAAAAATTGGTGCAATGTTCAGTAAATGTAAGAAGTAAACATCCAGGATATTTAGCAGCTAGGATTTGTAGTGCAAGCATGTACTGGGTATTTAGGAGGCTGAGGCAAGAGGGTTATAAGTTCAAGGCTAGCCTGGGCAACTTAGTAAGACTGTCTCAAATAAAAAGTGAAATAGGACTGTGGGTGTAGCTTAGTGGTAGGACTCTTGCCTAGGAAAGGAATGGAAAGAAAGCAAAAACAAAAAAAGTATAGTTCCAGTCTGGCTTTCCAGTCTTCCCACAAATTTTCAGTGCCTCTTGTCCAGGGTTTTATAGCTTAGGCTATAGCTTTAGTCTCAGAGTTGATTGCCTTTTTAGCTCGTTGGTTCTGACGTATTGTTTGAAGTGCTAAGAGGGCTAAATTATTGGTATTCTATACTGGTGGCATCCTCCATCAGTCTACTTAACTGTTTCCTGTTCCCTCTACCCTAACGTTTTGTACTTTTGATTTTTTTCAGTGCAATTAAACTGAAGCCCAATGAAGGGGAGACGTACTATGACGTGGTAGCTGTTGTTGACCCTGTCACCAGAGAAGCACAGAGGCTTGCCCCCTTGCTCTTGGTAGGGCTGCTGTGGAGGTGGTTCTCGTCTTTAAACAAGGCGGTCATAGGCTCTGTGGCCTTTTTGGGCACTTCCTTTGTACCTTAGACATTTTCTAGAGGAGTTGGACAGTGGCATTTTCATAAGGGGTGTTAAAGGCTTGTTTTCCTTATGGATTGTATCATGTCTTTTAGACATGGATAAGAAGCTGTACTTTTGTGTCTGTTTAAGAAACTAACCAGTACAGCACCCTAACATTTCGTTTAAGGGGTGTGTGCGTGTACACACGTGTGTGTACTTAGCTTGTACTTGGAGCCTTACACATCCTATGTGGCCACTCTGCCCAGTGAGGGATGTCTTTAGCCCTAGCTGGTATTTTTTTTAGGATAGTGTGATCATCTGCTCTTCTCTGTAGATGTTAATGCATTTTTTTAATGTGAACTTAAGCAATGCGGTTATGTTTTCCTAAATATTGATCGTTTACCTGCTGTTTCCTCACAACTTAGTGCTATGTGAGGAGCAGTATCTGCAATAGCCTTTTTAAAAACCGTACATGCATGCATGCATGCATTCATTCATTCATTCGTTCATTCATTCATTCAGATTGTCTGTCAGCCTGTCTGTGAGCACATATGTTACAGTACATGGGGAGAGATCAGAGGGCATCTTGCAAGAGTTAATTCTTATCTTCACCATTTGGGTCTCAAACTTGGCTTGGAAGGCTTGGCAGCAAGCACCTTACATACTGAGCCATTTGCTCACCCTCCCCTGCCCCTTTTTGGGACCACGGTTTAAGCATGCATGTAGGGTACACTCTGCATTGGAGCTCTGAGTTCCAAACCGTCTCCAGTGAAGACCTAATGCAGGTGTTATCTTTATATCTCTTCTTGAGATCATAAAAACGCTTTGTCTTCCAATTGATTGTGAAATGATACACTTCTGAACGAAAACCTAAATATTTTGTTATCTGGTTTGCTTTTTTAGGTTTTGACTCAGCTGATAAACATGAATCTAAGAGTATTTATGAATTGCCAATCTAAACTTTCGGACATGCCTTTAAAAAGGTAAAATGCAATTTAAGGAACATTGGTTTTAGGTGGAACCAAGTCTAGAAATTGGTAGTAGGTGGGAAGAATCAGGTATGTTGTTGGGTGGATGTTGTATGAAAGGTCATCCATTGACTGCTCTAGTTAGTCATTTTGAGAGCACGGGATGGGCTTGGGAGCATTTACATGGCCTCTATACAAGCTACTTGCACATTTACCTCTCACTAGAAAAGAACAGTAGCCGTTTGTTCTCATGGGGAAGGGGACAGACTTGGCTGTGGGGTGGCCATTGTGGAAGAAGTGTCATAATGACAGTGGTAGCTTAGCACATGCC
Source organism: Meriones unguiculatus (assembly GCF_030254825.1). NCBI lineage: Eukaryota > Metazoa > Chordata > Mammalia > Rodentia > Muridae > Meriones > Meriones unguiculatus. The sequence continues at coordinate 58,084,686 of NC_083363.1, read as the reverse complement.
CTGGTTGTGGACAATGTCTTGTTGGATGAAGGACAAGCTCTATAGTTAGAGTCTTTGTTGTTGTTTGAGTTTTTTGTTTGTTTGTTTGATTGATTGAGACAGGGTTTCTCTGTGTATCCCTGGCTGTCCTGGAACTCACTCTGTAGACCGGGCTGGCCTTGAACTCACAGAGATCCATCTTCCTTTAGCATTAGGACTAAAGGCGTGCACCACCATGCCGGCTACAGTTAGATTCCTAATGGATGCCAACTGTTCTGCGAAGGATGGAGGGAGCCCCAGCCTCCACTGCTAGCTTTCTGCTCAGAAAGGTTTCATTATTACCTGCATCGTTTTCAGTGCTGCCATGAGAACATACACATTCTGTAGGGCTGGGATTTTAAGACAGAGGGTTCTCCTCAAAGAGGATAGTGCTCAGAAAAGTGGTTGTGACCCTGACAGCCACAGTATGAAGTGGTGTCTCTTTAATTATTCCCCTTTCCCTTCTCTTGACTCTATACTAGACCAGAAGATGTTTTTGCTTATTCATGTCCTGGTCTGGAAGGATACGGTTTAAATCTAGTTTTTGTTCACCTGTGTGGGCCTGTGTGACTGTGATTGCATCAAGAAGCCTAACGCTTCTGTTTTCATTTCAGCTTTTACCGTTATGTCTTGGAACCAGAGATTTCTTTCACTGCAGACAACAGCTTTGCTAAGGGACCAATAGCAAAGTTTCTGGATATGCCACAGTCTCCACTCTTTACTTTGAATCTGAACACACCTGAGAGTTGGATGGTAGAATCTGTCAGAACACCATATGATCTTGATAATATTTATCTAGAAGAGGTAAGAATGTAGTTTTTGAATATCGAACCATGTATAAAATCTGTTTATTATTTATTCTGTGGGGATTCTCTGACCTGAGTGGTGGACATCACTGTTCATGTCTCACGTCCTCCTTCACAGCGGCAGCTTTATTCAGATGCTCTTTATTTTCAGTAAAGGTTGCCACATACACGTTTTGATGTGTGCGCAGGCCGGTGCTGCTGTCCTTGCCATCTCAGTTTCGCCGGCCTTCGTTGCCCTGAGAATCAGCTCCATGTTGTGCTGTATCCAAGTGACTGACAGAGAGGAGTGCTTTATTTGGGCTCATTTTGTGGCGGGGAATGTGGAAGTGGCTTGGCCTTCTGTGGTACCAACCAGGAAGCAGAGAAAGGTGGATTCAGATGGCTTTCTCCATTTTGCTGTCTTACTCATTTTGGGAACCCATCCCATGGAACATTGCTGCACATTTAGTGTGGTGTTTCCTCCTGAATTGAGCCTCTCTGGAAAGGCCCTCACACATTCCCAGAGGTGTGCTTCCAAATCTAGTCTAGTTGTCAGTGAGTATTAGTCGGCCCCGTGGTTGTTACGGGGCCCCTTAGCATGTACTCCCTGTGCCCTGGCAGTTAGCAGCGCGGTGTCCACTTCTGAGAACATTCTGCTCTGACACTGTCCGGGTACTTTCTTGGTGGTCTTTGTGACCGACTGACTTCCCTTGATAAATTGTTTTCCAAGGCACATGCATGTGAGCATACCTATTGATTCTCTATTTTGATTGCCACATAATGTTCCATTGTATGGACATGGTGGTGTCCTTTGTGTGTGTCCCAGCGTAGATGAACATTGGATTGTTCTGTAGTTGGCTCTTAGGAGAATGCTGCTGTGGATATGTGGACAAGCCGTACCCAGCCACTACCATAGGATGTAAATTCTTCTTCATTCAGGGCTTTTCACAGCAATGTGTGGAATCTTAACCTGTCATCTCTATTTTCGAAATAACTATATTATCTTTTATTTCTTTCTCCAATCAAATTCTTAGGCTTATACTCATTTGACACTATCTCAATCAAGATCCAGAACATTTATCCCTAGAATTCCTTTGCAATCCCTTTGTAGACTCTTTCCCACCCCACCACAGTCAGTGATCCACTCTCTCAAATCACGCTCTCTCATCATAAAAGATGTTTTGTTGCATTATCTATCTATCTATCTATCTATCTATCTATCTATCTGACATCATCTATCTATCTATCTATCTATCTGACATCATCTATCTATCTATCTATCTATCTATCTGACATCATCTATCTATCTATCTATCTATCTGACATCATCTATCTATCTATCTATCTATCTGACATCATCTATCTATCTATCTATCTATCTGACATCATCTATCTATCTATCTATCTATCTGACATCATCTATCTATCTATCTATCTATCTGACATCATCTATCTATCTATCTATCTATCTATCTATCTGACATCATCTATCTATCTATCTATCTATCTATCTATCTGACATCATCTATCTATCTATCTATCTATCTATCTATCTATCTATCTGACATCATCTATCTATCTGACATCATCTATCTATCTATCTATCTATCTATCTATCTATCTATCTATCTGACATCATCTATCTATCTATCTATCTATCTATCTATCTATCTGACATCATCTATCTATCTATCTATCTGACATCATCTATCTATCTATCTATCTATCTATCTATCATCTATCTATCTAGTGGGGTTGGGGTACACTATGGTGTGCATATGGAGGTCAGGGAACATCTGTGGACATCAGGTCTCTTTCTACCATGTAGAATCAGGGATCGTGGTCAAGTCATCAGCTTTGGCAGCAAGTGATTTTTATCCTCTCGGCCGTCTCCCTGACCCCTGGGGAATGCATTTTGAGTGTTCATGCATAGTATTCAGGTGGTTTAATTCTGACTTTTCAGGTGGACAGTGTAGTGGCTGCTGAGTATGAGCTGGAGTACCTGTTACTAGAAGGACATTGTTACGACATCACCACAGGCCAGCCGCCTCGAGGACTACAGTTCACCTTAGGAACTTCAGCCAACCCAACTATTGTGGACACAATTGTGATGGCCAATCTGGTAAGTAAGGAGTTTATCAGATGGTAAAAGCTCAGTCTAGTTTAGATGTTACAATCTATGACAGAACAGTTGCGTTCTGAACCATGGAGTGAAATAAGTTTTAACAATGGATTAAATGTAGTCAGTGTAAAAAGTCATTGGTTTGGTTATGCTTGGAGATTGCATTTATATGCCAGTTAAATGGCAAAACACACTGCCTTGTGCTGCTATCCCTCCTTTCATTGGATGTCCCCAGGCATGGTCATCATATTGTCTCCTCAGTGAGGCACAGAGGCCAGCTTCTGGCTTCATGGTTTTGTTCTGCTAGGGTCTTTGTTTCTTAGCTTGTTGGTTGATAGTTTTTTAGTTTGTTTTGCTTTACTTTTCCCTGATTTGTTAACTATTTTTAAAACTTTTTTAAATTACCATGGCAGTAAGATCCTGGGTTCAATATTCAGTATAACCAAAGACAGGAGGGAGGGAGGAAGGGAGGGAGAGAGGACGAGAAGGAGGGAAGGGTAGATAAATAGGTTTCCTGCACACATACTTGATCTGACCTTTCAAAAGAGAAAGTAAGTATGTGTCTGAAACCGTTTAAATTTTAAAGGGACCTGAAACTTTACTTTCTTTGTGTCCTAGGGATATTTTCAGCTCAAAGCCAACCCTGGAGCCTGGATTCTGAGACTAAGGAAGGGGCGCTCTGATGATATTTATAGAATCTACAGGTAGGAGAAGTGAAGCGGCTTTATTGTAAAGAGACTCAGCTTTAACTGGATAGTATCTGGCCTTACCCCAGGCATCTTGCATAATTAACCCAAGCTTCCCAGCACAGTAAATGTGGACAAATTTTTAGAGATGAGTTGGATAACCAGGGGTTATCCAAGGAGTATAGTGAGGTTTCTTCTCCATTGGTTTTCCTGTGTCAGAGATGTGTCAAATTTAGTTATTCTTTCCTTGTGATGCAGACAGCAGGCAGCAGCTTTGTCCACTTGATGGTCTCTGACTTTCGGAAGTGAAGTGGGGTTGGTCCTGTTTAGTGCATTGATGGGAAGGTATAGCTCTTGACCCCTGAGTAGTTAAAAGTTCACTGCATCTATTAATTACAAAACAAACCCCCAAACATCATTTTAAGAGTTGTGGTCTCTATTCTGTGTAACACAGTTTAAATTAGTCTTTAGTCCTGTGCCAGTTGGTTTAGTTTCTTAGTTTATTGGAAGTCATGAAGCTTTGGCTTCATGGTATCTTACTTGACATGGAGAAGCAGTGTGGATTATTTGTTTTGGTTTTGATGCAGAATTTTACTCTCTTGCCTAGGGTTAAACTCAAGTGAATCTTCTTCTGCTTCAGTTTCCAGAGTAGCTGAAACTATACACATGTGCCGCCATACCTAGCCTAGTTCAGATTTCTAATTCAGTAATTATGAGAATGTTTTACTGTAGTTACGTCCTCATTGTAAATAGTAGGCTTTTCTGTGATTAAGTTATTGTCCAGCTAGTTTCACAAAATGGTAATGATTCTGAATTCTCTCTCTTCTGTGTGCCCTTGTCAATCTTCCCCCTTGCTCAGGGCTCTGGTGCCATCCTCACTAACTGCTATCTAGGGTTCCTGTCTTCTTGTGCTTCCTAGGTGGACATCTCTGTCTCTAGAGTCTTCAGCTTTCTCCTTTCCTTCTGCCCGAGAATGCTGCTGTCTGCTGAATGACAGCAAATGCAGCGATGTCCTGACGTTTGTTGACTGGAAAATATAATTAGTAGGAAAAGAGTACTTAAAGTTTTTCCTCCTCTGCTACTGTGTGTCTATAAATAGAGCTGGTTGTACTGTTCTCTTTCTACCAGAGTCACTGAGTTGAGTCTGTGGTTTAAGCTTGGCCGGTTATGTTGCCTTGCCACAAGAAGGCAGGATCCGATTTTTGTTGTTTTTTCTCACACTGTAGCTCAGGCTGGCTTTAATGTCAAACTGATCTTTCTGCTGATTCCTGTTGGAGTTACAGGCGTGAGTCACCACCGTCAGCCAAGAGTAGGTCTCTTCACGTGGCTATTCCAGTTAAATGGTTCCATTGGCGGGCCTGAGTGCTCAGACCTGTGAACACACAGGCGTGTCACCCTGTGTCACGTGCTTGTCTTCCTGAGAACCTGCTGCTGTGTGCCTGGTGACCTGAAGAGGGCTTGGGGGAAGTCAGCTCACTTATCTAGCCAAGAGGGGAAGATTCTGGGAATGCGTCTTTTCCCCTGAAGTGCTTTGTTAAGGCTGTGAAGAATGGTTGGTGTGGAAGGCTTTTCTGTGATAAAGGTGATGGACAGGCATAGCACCTGATGTCTGAGTACTCAGCTGTGTTTTGGATTGTGATCTGTGCTCTCTTGTCTTCCTTGTCTCCCGAAGCCATGATGGCACAGATTCTCCCCCTGATGCCAATGATGTCGTTGTCATTCTCAATAACTTCAAAAGCAAGATCATCAAGGTGAAGGTGAGTTTCTGGCTGTGGCAGCAGCTTGTTTGTAGTCGGTAAATCGCCCCATCTAGTCACCGTCGTGGGAGAAGATAGACATCAGTCCCTGTGGCAAGGCTTTAGGGACTGTGGTCAGCCGCTGATGATGCTAACACTTGTGACTGTTTCAAGGAGAGCACATTCACATTAGCTTATTCAAATATTGTTTTACTATTCCATTTTACTTTTAATTATTGTTTTGAGTCTTACCTTGCCTAACTTACAAATTGAGCCTATCTTAATAGCTTATCTTATTTATCGTAAATAGTGTAAGCAAATCTGTAGCATATTCAGGGTCTCTACACTCAGCTTTCCATGCATCCACTAGAGGCTTGGATTGTTTCCAAGGAGGTAAGGGGGGACAACTGCATTTTGAGGTCACACTGGTATCCCATTGGAGGTGTTTTTTGTTTATTTGTTTGAACAGTTCTAGGGATACTGTTTAAGGAAAATGCCTAGAAGATAAGCTTCTAGTTTTCTTCAGCCAAGAGATTGTCCCTTTTGAGTAAATCAGAGAGCAATGCTAGTTCCATTTTATAAAAAAATGTCCCCATGGAGACTCCCACACCCCCCATTCTTTTCAGACAGGGTCTCACTGTGTAGCCCTGTTTGGCCTAGGACTTGCTATGTAGATCAGACCTGGAACTCAGAGGTATGCCTGACTGCCTCCCAAGTATTAGGATTAAAGGAATCTACCACTTTGCTTGGCCCAGCTTTGCCATTTTTTTTTTTTACAAAGTTTTATTTATGTGTACATATGTCAATGTTTGTGTGAATGTGTGCCACACTTGTGCAGGCACTGGTGGAGGCCAGACCAAGAGCATTGGTATCCCTGGGAGCTGGAGGTACACAGGTAGTTGTGAGCCACCCAGTGCTGATGCTGGGGACTGAACTCAGAGCCTCTGGAAGAGCAGTATGTGCATGCTCTGAACCACTGAGCCATCTCTCCAGCTCTGGATTGGACATTTTTATGCCCAGAATTCTTAGTGCTGTTGTTCTATTCTCAGAAGACTGGGAAATTCCAGTGACAATTCAACAGTAAGCTGATTCAACAGGAGTTTTTATAGCCGCAGCGAGGCTGTGTTTACACCTGTATTCCCAGTACTTAGAGAGTTAAAGGCAAGAGGATCAGGAATTCAAGGTCAACCTAGATAACATAGTGAGTTTGAGGCCACCTTCGGTGATATTAGACTCTGTCTCCAAAAAACACAGAATACAAGAAAAGGTGATTTTCTTTACTGTCTTTTGTCTCTCTTTCCTCAGCATTTTGAAAAAAAAAATTTCTTTTGTTCAGTTTTTTTGAGACAGGGTTTTTTTTGCATCACCTTGGCTGTTCTGGACTCACTTTATAGACCAGGCTGACTTCAAAGAGATCCGCCTGCCTCTGCCTCCCTGGGTGCTGGGATTATAGACTTGCACCACTGTGCCAGGCTGAAATTCTTTATCTTAAAGTAAAATGATTGTAGAATCAGTAACTCTTGCATGTGGTAAAACAAAGTCAGCCATTGCACACTGGATGGAAAGGACTGCTACAGAGTCCTTTGTGATAGTAAGTCCTGGAAATGGGCCCTTCATGCCTCTCTCAACACTTCCTGTCAGCTGCATTCTTCCCTAGCAGTTGTCAGCTGGAAGAAATATTCTTCTGGGTCTACTCACTCTGTCTGTACAGCTGAATTTGGTCTTTGGTTCATTATACACACTGAGTGTGATTATCATTTAGCTCAAAGAGACTGCTGCCTCTTCCCTGAAGGCTTGGACATGGGCATTCTGATAACACTTCGGAGAAATAAGATTTGTCATACACAATTGCAGGTTCAGAAGAAGGCAGACATGGTTAATGAAGACCTGTTGAGTGATGGAACAAATGAAAACGAATCTGGATTTTGGGACTCATTCAAATGGTAAATTGGCGTCATAAACAGGCTTAGCATTCTGAAGGCAAGCCAGAGAGATGCAGACCATGCACCCTTTTGAGTACAGTCATTCTTTCTAGGCTCCCTTCATGCAGCTGGAAAGTGCCCTTAACTGGAGTAAAGTCTACCACTTGATTAAGAGAGGGAAGGTGTTCCTCCATAAAGCTGGCTTCTGCTGTACTCCTCTTGATGGGTGGGGCCCACTCCTGGGAGCGGTGATGCTCGTTGTTCTACCGACCTCCCTCTGGAGAGACTGCCTTCCTTGGAGCAGCTTGTGTTTCATTTATTCCTAAGTGTCACGGTGCCTTGTGGTGCCATCCTCCTTATTACTTGTTGTCCCCATGCCCCGTCCCGCATCTTGTTGCTTCCACCAAGTCTTACCTCTAGAGCAGGAAGGAACAGGCACTGTCTCTTTCCTCTCCTGGAAGGTTGTGTCTGCCCAGCATTGTAAGTGCTGTTTTTAATTCTGTTATTACAGGGGCTTTTCAGGACAGAAGACTGAGGAAGTGAAGCAAGATAAAGATGACATAATCAATATTTTCTCTGTTGCATCTGGTCATCTCTATGAAAGATTTCTTCGGTTAGTCTTCATTATTTGTTTTGTAAATGAATTTGCTACAGTCTTTTGTGTGAAAGGTTTTGCTTGCTGTGCTATGTTTGTATATATCAAGTAATCTTAGGGCTGTGGCTGCCACATACAGTTCTGTTAGTTTGATCTGGTTCACTTGGTGAGGTAGATCCACACAGTTAGTGCTTCAGTGTGGTATTACAAGGCTATAGACCTCTATATCCTGTGTGCACCTATGGACAGTTGCTGGTTCCTTGGCCATCAAGTATTGCATAAACCAGAGACTCAGGAATTGGCACAGAGAGAACAGAACCGTGTATACTTGGCCATCTTCTACAGAGCCACAGGGCTTTAAAGCCACATCTTAGTTTTATGTGAGAACACCTTTGCTTAAAAACTGAGACTGAAATGGAAGGGAGCTGGCCTAGGCCCTGCAGCTGGAAGCAGGACAGGCCATTGATTGAAATTGTTGATGTGCTTACCAGAGGGGAAGGGTCTCAGGATCAGCTTGTGGAGCTCAGCATTGAAGACACATCACTGGAAGGTCGTCCCAATTTCAGAGCTGTTTCTCCCTTTTAGTTTTCCTCATAAATCTGGCATAAAAAATAATAAAAATAATGTTTTTTTAGTCCTTCTTTTTCCAGTAAACATCAAAGCTAAAATAACAACAGTAGTGATAACTTAGTTGCATTTTTTGGCCTAGGAATCCTGAACCTGTGCCCTCTGGTTTCCCTTCCATTTGCTGATCTGCTTTCTCTCAAGGCGCTCTGTCCAGGCTGATGGAGGCCTTGTCCCCACTACTCACTACCAAATGTTGCTCTGTCTGAGCACAGGACTTTGGAGAAAGGTGGAGTTATGACCTTGACCTCCAGTGCTGACTCACACCATCAGTTTATGGGTTGGTTCATTTAAATGTGCAGCATAGTTAGCATTTGCCTCTGTCTGTTTGGAATGTACTTCCGGCGAAATCCTCATCTCATTCGGTGACGTCCTCATAGTGCAGTAAGCACAGGTTCCCGTTAGGGAAGGTCTCTGCCTGATCGAACCATGAGTCAGCCCTGCTGTCATCGTGTGACTTTTCACTGCTTAGTGTTGTTGAGGTTAAAAGCATTGGAAAATCGTTGTTTGTTTTGTTTGGCAGCATAATGATGCTTTCAGTGCTGAAGAATACCAAAACTCCTGTGAAATTCTGGTTCTTGAAGAATTATTTGTCCCCCACATTTAAGGTTTGTTCATGGGGAAAAGGAAAACCTTGTTAAGGGAATACTTGCACTGTAACAATTCTTTTCTACTTTTCTTTTATCTGTACACTTACTTTTTCTCCATTTCATTAGGATACCCTAATTTCGTTGTCTACTTCTATATTGGTACTGTTTTCTTCCAGGTTGCTCTATTTGGGGTAATAGTGTTTATAAATATAAACCTACAGTTGTGACCTGTTTGAAGCTGGGTAACACAGGAGGAAAGTCTTTGTTTTCTCAGAGAGACACTTGTTATTTTAACAAAATCACAGTGGTTTCTTCGGAGGAATGTGTGTCTTACCTTGGTTTAGAAAGCACAATGGTGGCGTGTCTTCTCATGTGTGAGGGTGAAGGGACGCTTCCTCTGTGCTGAAGGAAAAACACACTTGCGCAGTTTCATGCTTGGCTTGTATTGGCCTGGACTGATTTTCTTGCATTTATTTTTTCTGTGGCATTTATAAAGCAAGTTTGTATTTAATGTATTTAGCGTATTTAGTGTATTTGTATTTAGCTACTTCGCCTCTGATCTCCTGAGGTGCTAGTGTTTGGGGTACAGAGGACTTACTTGTTAATGCCACAAGATTATTGAGAGCTCTGGCTCTGACATGTAGTGCTCTGGGTTAGACTCAGCCTCGAGAAGATCTTAATGTCAAGCTCAGAGGTGTTTTACTAACATTAAATTTAGATAAGTGAGTCTGATGCTGATGTGCTTTGAAAACACACACACACACATACACACACGTTATACACATACACACATTATAAATCTAAAAGCTTTCATTTGTAGATTTCTGTCATTTCATATGGTGAATAGAAGTCATCAAGAAATGGGGAGTGGACTAGAGTTTATATGTGCTCTTATGTGAGTTAAGTGAATTAAGACCAAATTTCCTACTAGACTTTGTTTTAGTGTGTTTTATTTGTACTGTAATAATGGAGGTTAACTTACATTAAGGAGTCTTTTTTTTTTTTAAATCAAAATGAATAATTGTTGTTCCTTGTGTCTAAAAATAGGAGTTTATACCTTACATGGCCCAAAAATACAATTTCCAGTATGAGCTTGTTCAGTACAAATGGCCCCGCTGGCTCCATCAGCAGACAGAGAAGCAGCGCATCATCTGGGGCTACAAGATCCTTTTCCTGGACGTGCTGTTCCCGCTGGTTGTTGACAAGTTTCTGTTTGTGGATGCGGATCAGGTGAGCTCTTCCACACCAGGTGTTGATAGTGTGGCCATGATTACAATACTAGGTATGTGCCAAATATGCCAGGTCTCTCTTTTTCCTTTTTAAATAGGATTTTCAGATAAAAGGACCTGTTTATTTTATATTAGTATTTCAAAAATATGAGAAGATATCACCCAGATGTGATCACTTTTTAAATTTAAGTTTCATCAGTAGATCTTCTTTAAAATTTTTTGAGAATTTTATGCATGTACACAATAAAATGTGATGTGATCATATATGCGTGATCGTGCCCCCTTCATAAACACTCCACTGTGTCCAGTTGGTGCAGCCGTAGGTACGTGTGTCTAGAGCTGTCCATGGAGCATGGGAATCCTGTCAGCGGCCGTGCCCCAAAGAGAACGATTCTCCCTTCCCAGCAACTCTCCACTGCCAGTAATGCCTCAGGAGGAGGTGGAGCCTGCGTACCAGCTCTCCATCCGTCTGCATTTTGACTGGTTTGATCTTGTATCGGTCTTGTGTAGGTAGCCACAGCTGCTTCGAGTTTATGAGTGTGATAACCATATCCTGTCCAGAGAACATTTCACAGCGCTCCTCCCCATTGTTGGGTTCTTACATCCTTTCCGTCTCGCCTTCCTCGGTGTTCACTGAGCCTTGGGGGTGGGGTGGTATAGATACTCTGTGCAGCAGTGCACATCTACTCTCTCATTCTCATCTGACCAGTTTGTGTCTCTCTACTGCATGTGGCATAGAGAAGCTCTCCGACCATGGCTACCAGCAGCACTATCTGTGGGCTTTAACATAAACATTGAGAAAGTACCTTGAGAGCATCACTGTAGCAGGCTCTGCTCTTGGGCCTGTGACCTCCACAATCCTGGGCTTTGGGCCATGATTACAATACTAGGTATAAAGTTTCCCTTCTGTAGAGCAAGCCTCAGATCTAGTCAGAAAGCCATTAGTTATCCGATAACAGTCATCCCACCACTGTACCAGAGACAAAAATGTTTTCCCATTCTGTGGCTGTTTTTACACTTCACAGTTGCTTTTGCTGTACAGAAGCTTTTTGTTCATGAGACCCCATTTGTTGATTGAATGCTTTATTTCCTGGGCTACCGGAGTCTCATTTAGAAGTTTTTACCTGTGCTGATAAGTCTTTGATTCTTAACCTTCTAATGTTGCAGTCCTTTAGTACAGTTCCTCATGTTGTGGTGATCCCCAACCATAAAATTATTTTTATTGCTACTTCTTAACTGTAGTTTTGCTACTGTTATGAGTTGTAATGTAAATAAATACCTGATATGCAGCATGGTGTAAGGTGACCCGTGTGACTGGGTCCTTCGCCCTCCAAAGGGTCTCGAACCACAGAAGGAGAACCACTGCTTTAAGTTGAAGTTTTGTCTCTACTTTTTTGTCTAGCAGCTTCGGAGTATCAGGTCTTTTTATCTAATTTTATTTTATTTTTTTATGTGCATTGGTGTGTTGCTTACATTCATCTGTGTGAGGGTGTCAGATTCCCTGTAGCTGTAGTTACATACAAACAGTTGTGAGCTGCCATGTCGGTGCTGGGAATTGAATTTGGGTCCTCTGGAAGAGCAGCCAGTGATCTTAACCACTGAACCATCTCCCTATCCCCAGAGTATCAGTTCTTAAGAGTCTTTGACAGTTGGAGTTGAGTCTGTACAGAGTGAGAGACCAAGATCTGATTTCCTTTTTTCTGCATTTTGGAATCCAGTTTTCCCAGCACCATTTGTTGAAGATGTTGTCTTTCCTCTAATGTGTATTTTTGATACTTGTCAAAAATCAAAACTAGTTGTGTGGACTTACATCTGGGTCCTCAGTTCTTTCTATTCTACTGATTTGTATATCTGTTTTTGTGACAGTACTATTATTGGGATTGCACTTGAGTGTGTTGATTGTTTTTAGTAGAATGGTCATGTTCACGATAATAATTCTTGTAATCCATAAGCACTCCATATCTTTTTATTTTTCTATCTTCCTCAACTTCTTTCTTCATTGTCTTTTCATTATAAAAGTCCTTGCTTTCTTGGTTAGGTTTATTCCCAGGTGGTTTTTGTTGTGCTTGTTTGCTTGTGGCAGTGGTTTTCCTGGATTCTTTTTCAGATTGCTAATGAAATATAGGAAGGTTACTGATTTTTTTATGTTGATTGTATTATGCCATTTTGCTGAAAGTATTTATCAGCTTTAAGACTTTCTTGGAATCTTTAGCATCTGTTATATATAGAATACTATCATCTTCAAAAAGGAATGCTATGAATTTTTCTATTTGTATTTCTTTTATTTCCTTCTCTTGTCATATTGTTTAAGCCAAGACTTCAAACACTAATATTAAGTAGACATTGTTCCAGATCTTGGAGAGAACTCTCTCAGTTTTTCTCAATGTAGTATGATGTTCGCTTCAGGTTGGTTTTGTTATTATATTGAGGTATGAGGCCACCATCCCTGGAATCTCTTGATTGTTATCATGAAGGGATGTTGGGTTTTATCAGTGACTTTTCCTTTGTTGATTGAAAGAAATGTGATTTCTGTCCCCTAGTCCATTAATGTATTGAATTATATTTACTGATTTACATATATTGAACCACTCCTGAGTTCACTGAAATAAAGCCACCTTGGTCATGATGAATGATATTTTTGATGTGATGAATTCATTAAGGATTTCAGTATCTATGTTTATCAAAGGGAGTGGCCTGTAATTCCTGTAATTTTCTTTTTTGTTGTTGTGTATTGTCTTTATCTGATTGTGGTGTTTGTGTCACACTGGCTTCATAAAAGGAGCACAAAAGAGGCTGGGCGTGGTGGTGCATGCTTTTTATCCCAGCACTCGGGAGGCAAAAGGAGGCAGAAGGAGGCAGGCGGATCTCTGAGTTCCAGGCCAACATGGTCTACAAAGGAGTCTAGGATAGCCAGGGCTACACAGAGAAACCTTGTTAAGAGAGAGAGAGAGCACAAAAGACTTCCTCTTCTATTTTATGAAACAATTCGAATAGTATTGGTATTAGTTCTTTGAAGTTCTGGCACATTTCTACAGAGAATCTACTGGAACTGGAGTTACAGACAGGTGTGAGAGCTAGGTGTCAAACCTGGATCCTCTGGAAGAACAGCCATTGCTTTTAACCACGCCTTCAATTTTAGTAGATAGTTTTGCTGGGTATAATAGTTTTGACAGTTGTGTTCTTTCAGAGTTTGGAATACATCTTTCCTTTTGGCTTGTGTTTCTGTTGAATGACGAGGTCCTTATAAATGACATGACTTTTCTCTCCTGAAGCTTTGAGTACCCTTTCTCTCTTCTGTGTTTCTAGTATTTTAACTATAATATGTTGGGAGGTCCTTTTCTGGTCATCTCTTATTTAGAATTCTGTAGGCTTCTTGTACTTTGCTGGGCATCTTTTTCTCTAGATTTGGGAAAATTTCTTCTATGATTTTATTAAAAATATGTCTATGCCTTTGGAATGGTATCCTACTTTTTCTGTGCCTATAATTAGAAGATTCAGTCTTTTGGTTTTTCCATGGTGTCCTAGATCTCTTCCATTGTATCCCCTCCTCCCACCCCCTGCAACCATTTATCATTGGTCTTTACGGCAAGATTTGAATCCTTTATCTTGTCTTCCCACCCTGATACTCATGATTCATTCTGTTTGTGAGGCTTTCCAAATGAGCTTTTAATTTGGATAACTGAATTTTTAAATTTCAGCATCATGTGTTTGGGTTGTTTTTTTTAGCTTTTCATTTCAGTATTTCTCTCTTTTTTAAATTTAATTTTTATATCTTGGGTTGATTCCGCTTTAAGTTGTTTGGTCATAGTTATAATTATTATTTTAAATTATTTGGCTGCAAGTTCCTCCAAGCCATTTTCATTAGCCATAGCAATGTGGTTAGTAATATTTGAAGGAGACTAATTAACTTGTTTTGGTTTGGTTTTTGCTCTGGGGCTTGTACATCTGAAGTTAGTTTATTGAGCTTTTCTTTTGTACTTTACATTCTTTAAATTTAAATCACCTTTTACTGTGTCTCAGCAATGGTATTTGTATTGCTTGAGAGAGGGCCTAACTGTAGGGCTGAGGTGCTGTTTTCTGTGGGACTGGTGTGTGGGGCCAAAGTTTCTATTTCACCCCTCCCTCTGAGGGGCAGTATTGTCCTGTGTAAGCGTCGGTACCCTGCTTGATTCTGCAGCTTTCCCCGAGTTAGGGAACATTCCAGGTCCTGTTGTGGGTCCACAGCTTCTACTGAAGCAACTACAAGATGTAGAACTTTTGCCAAGCTTGTGGGTCTACTTCAGAGTCACTCCAGTCCCCACCCAGGGTCTGCACTTTCCCAGCACATCTCATTGTTACCGTGTCTTTTTTTTCTTTTTTAATTTTTATTTTTTTAATATTAGCTACAGTTTGTTATAACTTTGTATCCCTGCTGTATCCCGCTCCCTCTTTCCCTCACCATCCCACCCTCCGTCCCTCATCTCCTCCCTGCCCCTTTCCAAGTCCACTGGTAGGGAAGGACCTCCTCCCCTTTCATCTGATACTAGTTTATCAGGTATCTTCAGGACTGGCTGCAAAGTCGTTATTGTGTCTTAAACATAGCTGCTCTGTCATGTGCATAGTCCTATATCTAACTTCATTCTTGTAACAAATGCCAAGACTTACAAAATGAATGTTTAATAACGTGGTTACTGTGTTGCTCAAATGTTAGGTACTTTATTGTTTATTTGTTCATTCATTGATTTTGAGCCTGTGTTGTCCAAATCGTTCTTCTGTCTCTGCCTTTAGAGTGCTAGGACTCCAGACCTCTGCTACCATGCCTAGCTAAGGCAGATGTAACTGGCTGGGTGATAAGTGGAGTTCAGGGGAATGCTTGGTTCTGGTGACAAGGGACGCTGTAGACCACTCTGGCGGTCAGTGCAAGGTGCATGTCTTCTCCACGGTGATGTGCATCTTAACAGTTCCAGCCACTTTCTCCAAACTGCCAGCCATGTGCTTTTGATATCCTTCTCCTCTCTGGTTGATCCTGCTCATTGTATAATGACCCCAAGCAGGAAGCTTAATAACCATGCCTCAGCCTGAAAAATAAGACAGTCTTGAAATTTCCTGTGTTAAGTAAATTGGTTAATTTTGAATTACACAGCCAGATTTTGTGTCAGAATGTAACACAAGTGGCCTCTAGTCCAATTCTAGCGGGGTCCTCACTCCCATCTGTAGGTGCTAGTTTTTCAATCGCTACTTTATTTGGGGGTTCCTTAAAGTTTATAACTCCTTTCCAACTCCTCAACCCCAAGTAGGGGAAGAAAAGGTTAGTGCGGACAGGGGCTGAAGTTCTCTTTACTGCTTACTGTTGGGTAGGGTCGTAGGATTCTTTTGAGGGCAATACCAATATCCATCGTCAGAAAATCCAGAAGTCCAGGTAACCAGCAAACCAGGAAGCCATCAATCGCAGCAAGCAGTCCTCCTCCAACTCCTCCAAGCTACTGCACCTTCTTTCTCTGGGCTGTCATATTTATACCCCTCAAAGTCCTCAGAATTCAACTAATTCCAGCTGGCAAAGAGCCCCTCAGAGCCCGCACAGGCCTGCTGTGGACAATCTGAATCAGTCCCATATCCCACACCTGGGAATCCCACACCTGGGATTAAAACAGAAACACAACACCCATCTGAAGCCTCCTTGGACAGTCTTTGCATCCTGTCTTGCACACTCCCGCCAGAGTGGCCCACTAAGCACGGCAGGCCTTCCCTACCACGTGTCTGCAAACTCTTCCACATGCTTCCCTCAAGCGAGTTTGAAAGGCCTGCCAGCTACCAGTCAGGTTCTGTCACTTCAGTGTGTGGCACGTCATCAGTTACCCGTCTCCCTGCTCTGACCGAGCACTTAACAGAAGCAGCTCAAGGGAGGAGAGGGTTGCTTTGTGTCGTGGTCTCAGAGGGAACAGTCTGTCATGGCAGGGAAAGGAAAGTGGGTGATGGCCTGTGGGACAGGGACACCTAGTGTGACTGCTTGTCACACAACTGCACACCAAGGGTAGAGAATAAAGACCTGCCCCTAGAGATTGCCTCCACCAGCCAGGCCCGACCTTCTGAAGGCTCCGCAGCCTTCACGGAAGCGCCACCCACCAGCTGGGGACCAGCTGCATGAGGAGTCTGTGGGGATCGTTTCAGATCACACGAGACAGTGGAGGAAGTTAGGCTTATATCCTAGAGCCCTGCTTTACCTACTGAGCTGCCCTTCTGCTGCCTTGTGAAGTATATTATTATACTTTAAGGAAACTTGAGAATTATCTGTGTGTTGGTTAACAAACAATTTGGCCTTCTTTACTGCAGATTGTGCGGACAGATCTGAAGGAGTTAAGGGATTTCAATTTGGATGGTGCCCCTTATGGTTACACTCCTTTCTGCGATAGCAGAAGAGAAATGGATGGCTACCGGTTCTGGAAGTCGGGGTACTGGGCCAGTCACTTGGCTGGAAGGAAGTATCATATCAGGTATGAAAGAGTACTCCCTACAGAGGGTCATGCCTATGGCTTTTATGGTTGTGTGTAAAGACAGACTTAATTCCTTTGTTTAGCTGCATATACTGCAGTGTGTTATTCATAGCTTTCCCGTTAGTGTGTCCTGATGTATAATCTATTAAATACATTGTCTTGCCGATTTCAAGCATATTGTAACCTCTTGGATCAGTGTATGGGCTGGGCATGGTGGCACATGTCTTTAATCCCAGCACTCAGTAGGCGGAGACAGGTGAATCTCTCTGAGTTTGAAGCCAGCCTGGTCTATATAGTGAGACCTTGTCTCAAAAAAGCCAAAACCAAAAGCCCCCCCCCCCCCCGCCACCAGTACATGCATTTATTAATTTCTAATGGATACTCTGCCTTCTGGAAGAAGTTTAGTTTGAGGATTTGGAGGCTAGGGCACATACAGAAACATTGCAGTGCTGAAGCTATGGCTTAGACATGAAGAACACTGGCTGCTCTTCCATGGGAGCTGGGTTCAGCTCCCAGAACCCACATGACAGCTCACACCTGCCTATAACTCTAGTTCCCCTGATGCCTTTTGGCCTGGGTAGGCACTGCCTTCCTATGGTGCACAGACTTAGATGCAAGCAAAGCATCTAAGTATACGTAAAAATAAATTTTAAATAGAACAGATTTACTTGTTTTATGTGTATGAATTTTTTGCTGCATGAAGGCCAGAAAACACCAGATTCTCTGGAACCGGAGTTTCAGGCAGTTGTGAGCCACCATGTGCACGCTGGGAGCCAAACCCTGGTCCTCTGGAAGGGTAGCCGGTTCTGTTAACCTGAGTCAGTTCTCCAGCCCCTAAATAAACCCTTCTTAAGAACACATACAGAGATGAGTGAGGAGGCACAGCGATTTCAGGTTTATACTTGGTTTCCTGGCCTGGAAGAATCGTAGCTCGTTACTCCTGCCCCATCATCCATGTCATCAGGAGCGCTTTGGCAAATGGTTATTATTTATCAGCTGTGAATTTTACTACCAGATCTTCTGAATTTGCTAGAAATCCTGCCTCGGGAATTAATTTCCGTTTAAGACAACAAAATGAAAAGCTGGCCAGAATGAGCTGCCAGGGCAGAGTGTGGCCTGCAGGATCTGTAGTCCTCTCTCAGGTATACACACTCCTGCTGCTGCCGTCCTCCGGTTCACCAGTCCCAGTGACACTGCAGCTCTTGACCTGTTACTCGGGTCGGTTCATTGTTGGCCTAAATGTATGGTTTGGCTGTAACAAGCATCTCTTCTCTGCTCAGCGCACTGTACGTCGTGGATCTGAAGAAGTTTAGGAAAATAGCTGCTGGTGACAGACTCAGGGGACAGTACCAAGGGCTGAGTCAGGATCCCAACAGTCTTTCAAATCTTGACCAAGTAAGTGACCACTGACAGTCGCACATAAACGCACGCCGTTTTGAGCCAGAAAATGAAGTAGTGTTTGTGTGTCTGTACTCTGTCAGAACTGACCGTTTCCTTATGGAAATGTGTGTGTGTGCATGTATGTGACTTACGCAAAGGGACTATCATACAGCTCAGAATTCACAAAGTATAGTATGAAAGTTTCCCAAGCCTGACCGCCATGTCAGGAACTTTCGGGGAGGCTTGCTGAATAACTTTTCCAATAGCAAGCATTTTCAGAAGTAAAATGACAGGTTTGTTTGTTCGTTCGTTTGGATTTGTTTTTATTTACTTTTATGTGTGGGTGTTTCACCTGCGTTAGGTCCCAGAGTCCAGAAGAGGAAGTCTGATGGCGTGACCGTTGCTGCCGTTGTTAGAGGGCACCCTCCCCGGGTTCTGTGGAAGAGCAGCGAGCGCTGCCCTCAGCCTGCTTGCTCTCCCACCCCAACATTGTAGTTTTAGGTAGTTTAGATGTCCACTGTCGCTCTTTTCTTGTCACCATTTTGGTTTGACACTAGGTAGCACTTGGTAGCCTTGGCTGGCCTAGACCTCACTTTGTAGACGAGGCTAGTCTGGAGTCACTCACTCATCTCTTCCTCTGCGTCCTAATGGTTGAGATTACGGCATGAACCACCATGCCCAGCTCAATCTCACACATTTTAAGCGTTGTTTAAAGTCTTTCTTCAAACTTTTTAGTTGTTTATTGTGATATGCAGCATCCATTAAAAGACTCCATCTTCAAGTGTATCAAGGAGTCACTGCACAGAAAGCCTATAGCCAGAACCCCCTCAGGATGGCATTACTGCCACACTGCTGCTTCACCCTGACTGGGATGGGGTCGGCCATTTGTGTCTCTGTAGACTCAGTACTGAGCCTGCGGTCCAGCCTAGGCACTGTGCTTCTGTTTTGCCTCTTGTCCTATGCTCTGTCTTAGAGGTGTGTTCCTTCCACTCATGGTACTTCTGTAGTTCTGTGCACAATTTACTAACTGTTCCTCATTAGCATTTCTCCCTTCCTCCTTCTCTCATTCCCTTTCTCCTTTTAGTTGGGCATGGTGGAGCACCCCTTTAGTTCTCACCCCTGGAGGCCAGCCTGGTCTATGTAGTGAGTTCCAGGGCAGCCGGGGCTGCAAAGACACCTCGTCTCGAAAACAAAACAAAGTTTTTCAGATAATGTTCTTCAGACTAGCTTGAACTTCTAGACTCAAGCAGTCTTTTAGCCTCAGCCTTCTGAGAAGCAGGCACTGTAGGCTTGTGCCACCCTACCCTGGTGTATTTCAGGTTTTCACTTGCGGATAATGCCGCTGCCACCGTGAGCGCTTGTGCATGCGTGTGTATGCAGCACTATTGGGGCGACCACCCAGTCATCAGTTACTGCGTCTTTCCTACTATGACTGGAGAATTTCCAAAGCTTTTAGAAAGATCTTGTTAGTTACGTGGATATGTGGAGGTAGGGGCTATGT
This sequence comes from Meriones unguiculatus, assembly GCF_030254825.1. NCBI lineage: Eukaryota > Metazoa > Chordata > Mammalia > Rodentia > Muridae > Meriones > Meriones unguiculatus. Next base: position 58,065,028 of record NC_083363.1, on the reverse strand, counting down.
GCATGTACGTATAGCCCTCGGGGGCCAGAGAGGGTGTCCCATCTCTGGAGCCGAAGTCAAAGGGAGTTGTAAGCTGCCCAGCATGTATGCTTGGAACCAAATGCAGGTCGTCTGGAAGAGCAGCCCCTGCTGTTCACTGCTGAACCTCTTCTCTAACTGCACAAACAGCTTTTTAGTGTGGTTCCAGTTTGCACTCCCACCAGTAGTGTGAGAGATGCTCTTGCTCATATTTGATCAATACTTACTGGTCAGTCTGTTGACTCTAGGTGTGAGCTGAGTTCCCATTACAGCTTCCAAATGGAGACTTCAATACATTTGTGTTTGCTGTACTTATGAGTGAGGCAGGATATAAACCTGGTGTTTCCTGTTCGTTCTCTTGTGTCATTGTATTATATTTTTTGTGTTCTTCAGTTCTACATTATTTCCTGCCTTCCTTGTTGTAACATATTTTTCTAGCGTATCATTTTATACTATATATTAAAGGTTATATATTTATACATTCATACACAATAAATAAATACATATGTATTAAATGAAATATTATTTTACTTATTTTGAAGACAGCATTTTATTATACAGCCCATGTTGACCTTGAATTCACTGTATAGACTAGATTGGCTTAGAACTGACAGAAATCTCCTGCCTTTGCCTCCTGAGTGCTGGGATTAAAGGTGTACATAACTGTACTTGTCCACTACTGCATATTTTGATTGTGTGGTTGCATGTACACTGATGATTACCATTAAGATCCTAAGTTATGGCAATACAGTTTGAATGAATGCTAGCTAATGTTAGTGTGTGTATAAAAACCAGCTCCATTTCCCTGTTTCTTTGTATTGTTATCAATTTGTATCTTTGTTATATGCCTATCATACACATTTGTAAATGGTTTTTTTTTTCTTTTGCATTGTTTAATTTTAAATCAGATACATTGGTATTTTCTTCATACTTACCCATGCACTGTATCAATGCATGGCTATTATCTGGTGTCCTTTTGTTTTAGCCTGAAGTATTCCCTTTAGTGTTTCTGGGAGGAATCATGACTCTTTACTACTAACTCTCAGATAACGTGAGGTTTTCCTTCAGCTTTGATGAACAGTTCTGCTATATACAGAAACCCTGTTGGGTGGTTTCTTGCAGCACTTGAATATCTTTTCCCATAGTTTTCTGTCCTCCAGGGTTTCTGGTGAAGAATTACCATTTAATTTTAGTGAAGATCCTTTGTATATGACTTGTATCTCAACTGCTGATTTTCAAATAGTTTAGGTATGTTTCAATAAGCATATTCCATGTTGGTATCTTTCTGTGTATAGGTATTTGGAGTACCTTGAACTTCTTAGATATGTAAAGATTATTTTTGCTTTAAATTTTGGAAGTTTTCTATACTGTGGCATTCTTTCAATGCTTTCTTCTCCTCTCTTCCCCACTTTCACCCCCCTCCTTTTGGGTCTCCCATTGTTTTCGTGGTCTGATCAGTGGAGGATCATGGGTCTCAGAGGTTGTGTTTGTTCTTTCCACTCTGGGTTGTGCTGATGGCTTAGGTGCTGCTGAGTTGAGTCCACAGGGCCTGACTGAAACAACTTACAGGAGGCGTGATCTGTTTTGGGTCATGGTTTCTGAGGCCATCAGATGGCCGTGGAGTAGAAGTCCTGAAACAGCAGCTGAGTTCTTGGTGGCAGGAATGGCTGGCCAGGAAACAGAAAACCACCAGAAATGCCAGGCTAATCTACCCCAGTGCTCTCACCTAGACACCTGCCTCCCAAACATTCAACACAAAACTGTGCAGGACATTTCATATTTAAATTGGAATTTGTTTCTTGTGTGGTGTGAGTCAAGTTCAGCTTTTAGTTGCTTTATGTAAAGACATGGTATCACTGTATATGGCTAATCTGTAATTCATAGAAAGCCATCCGCCTCTGCTAAATGGATATACTATCATTCCTGGCCAGTTTCTTTTTCTTTAAACAGGTCACATTGGCTGGGTATGGTGACACATACTTTTAATTCCACGGCTTGGGAGGAAGAGGCTGGAGGATCTCTGTGGGTTTGAGGCTAATCTTGTTTACATAGTAGGCTCCAGGGCAGCCAGGACCCTGTCTCAAATCAGCGAATAAAATACCAAAATACACTGCTCTACTATACTATCTTAGTTAGAAATGAGGTGACCAAGGCCTGAGAACGTAGCTTAGTGGCAGAATTCTTGCCTAATATAAGCAAGACCCTTAATTCAGTTCCCAGTGCTAAAAAAGAAAACAGAAACAGGATTCGTATGTACGTAGACCTGTCTCAGTGCTGTTCAGTTCATCCCACTGCTCTGTCTTCATGCCCATTCTGCAGTTTATACATTGCTGTAGTGTTGCATGTTTTGGGGTTGCTTTTGATTGGTATCGATTTTATTGTTGTTGTGTTTTAAGCATTTTATTTTTATTGTTATTCTTACGTGGGTCTGAGTGTGTGCCATGTGTACACAGGGGCCATTGATTGAAAAGCTGGGGTTGGTGTGATTGTGAAGTACCTGACGTGCGTGCTGGGAACTAAACTCGGGTGCTCTGGAAGAGCTGCACTTGATTGCAGTCTCCTTTTGTGGTAGCCAACCATTGTCTGCTCGGGCAGAATTAGAATCGCAGGAGAGGAGGAAGGCTTGTCTTGTAAGTCTCTGAGGGTGTTTCCAGAGAGAGAGCTGAGGGGCAAGACCAGCCTGCATGTCAGTGGCACTGTTCCTTTGCATGGGAGCCTGGACAGTTCTAAGAGGAAAAAGTGAAAGCCAGCAGAGAGCTGGCGACCTGTGTGGTCTGATCCACAGTGCATGAGCAGCTGAACCCTGTGAAGCCGTGAGCCAAGGTAGATTCGTCCTCTAGTAATTAGCTTATAGCAACAAGGCGAACTAATTAATACACCCTCATTGTTCTTATTTTAAAATGGGTGGGGGAGCATACATGTGAAGTCAGAGGACAACTTTGGGGTTGGTTCTCTCCTTCTGCCTTAATGTGGTTTGTGGTGAGCAAATTCAGGTCAGCAGTACCTTTGTCCACTGAGCCATTTCACCGGCTGCCCATTTTCTACTTTCTGTCACTGATCTGTTTCTGTGGCTCGTAAAGGAATAATACAGTGTTCGTTCTTTTGCTTGCTTATTTTACTTAGCACAGCATCCTGACGTTTCAGCTGTGTTGTATGATAGTTTATTTACTTAGGTCAAGAGTCCCTCTCTGTTATGACTGAGCAATGCACATGCACAGCATTTGTCTACTAGTGGCTATTTGGCTTACTAGTGGGTGGACACCCTTGCTGTGGGCATTGGTATGCAAGTATGTCAGTTCTTGCTTTCAGTTCTTTGAGATATATATCAAGAAATGGAATTATCGAATCATACCAGAACTCAATATTTACTTTTTGAGGAATTGCCAAACTTTTTCGCACAATGGTGGCACTATTTTATGTTCCAGCTGGTCCTGCCAAGGGCTAATCTTGCTCCCTGTTTGTACACATGCTCGTGGAAGTTCAGCTGGAGGAATGTGCTTTCTCCTTACACTGTGGTTTTTAGGGATCAAATTTAGGTTGTCAGGATTGGCTGCAGGTGCTTTCACCCACCAATTTATCTCTCTGACCCTACCTACATTTGGCGACACACTGTGACCCTAGCGCTGCAGAAGCAGAGTCACTGCCAATTCCGGCTGTCTTGATTTGTGTAGGAAGTTCTAGATCAGCCAGGGCTAGATAAGGCTATCTCTTTCAAAAAAAGAAATGAAAGAAAGAAAATGGTCAGCAAAATGGTAAAGCCAGTAAAGGTGCTAACACCACCTACTGACCTGAGTCTGAGCCCCAGAACCCGTGAGGTGGAAGGAGAGAACTAACTCTTGGAAGTTACTCTCCGACCTGCACACATGAATTATGAGACACACGTGTGTACACGCGCACACACAGTAAATCAATGTAGTATTAAAAAATAGTTGACCTAATGGATACAAATGTGTGTGTAGTGAGGGATTCTGTGACCCAGCTCTCAAACTCAATGGTCCTCCTGAACCTTCCTGGTGTTTACAGGCTTGGGCTTCCATGCTTGGTTCTCACTGTGGCTTTAATTTTTTTTTTTTTAAGTGACAAGTGATGTTGCTGAATTTTCGGGTAGTCATTCATATGTTACATATAGAGGAAGGTCTCTTCAAGCCGATTGGCCATTTTAGAGTTATTTGTTGTTGAGTTTCAGAAATTCTTGTGTGTTATGAACATTAACCCATGATCAGATAAAAGGTTGACATTTTCTTCCGTTCTCCTCTTTTGTTACCTGTGTTTTTGCCTGTCATATCCTGGAATTCAAACACAACTCCAATATTGTAGGGATTTCCCCTATGCTTCCTTCTAAGAGTTTTACAGTTTAAGGTCTTTGCTACAAGTCTGATTGATTTGCAAATAGTGTAGGGTAAAGGTCCATCTTCATTCTTTTGTATTTCCATCTTCATTCTTTTGTATTTACACTCTTTGGGAGAGGAATATTCTTCTGTGGATTTCATCAGGACCTCATATTGCTAGGCAGCCCGCCATCAATGAACTATGCCCCACAGTTTCCCGTACTTGCAGTATATAGTCAGGGAATTTAAACTTGCAATTTGGCAGTCTTTTCTTTTACAAGTTTTAATGCAATTTTTCTTTCATAGTCTTTTGGTTTCTGATTTTTCCAGCTACGCTGTTACCTGCTGCCAGATTATTTTAAGAGTAGTTTCTGCTGGCGGTGTTTAAGATCTGTATTCCAGTGAGGTGGGTGGGTGGACGGGCGGCTGGTTGGTTGTGGGTTTTGGTTTTTTGAGACAAGGTCTCACACTGTCGCTGAGACTGGCCTAGAACTCAGTCATATAACCAGGCTGGCCTGCAACTAACCATCCTCCTGCTTTAGGTTCCCACGGCTAAGTGGACAGCGTGTGCCACCATAGCCATTCCTACTGAGTCTCTGTGAGTTTTCACAGGTCCCTCCACTGGATCCCTCTGTTTTTGTTTGGTTCTTGCTTGCTTGGTTTTTAGCAGGAGCTGTGTGGTTTTTTGTTTGTTTGTTTTCCTTAAAATGTGTGACTTTATTCTGTTTTGGAAATCGTCTTTGATTGTCTTTAGAGAGTGGCCTGCACAGTTCTTCCTGCAGCTAAACTCCTTTCTCAACTCTTTCTTGTTTACTCCTTTAGTTTAGTCTTTTGTACTTTGTTCTTAGGATTTCCTGTCTAATCTGTTTGGCCTTCTGTTTCTTCTTAACTTTAATTAGGGTAATTTGGTTTGTTTCCATTTAAATATTTTTGTTTCAGTTTTGTGCTGAAATTCTCTGTCCTTTATTTTTTAAAATCATCTCATGTACAGTGACCATATTGACTTTGAAATATTAGTGCCACCTGCTAGCTCTCATCTATACAACTACCATGGATCCGATTCTATTGTCATTTTGTTCATGTTTTCTCTCAGCTGTTTCTTTTATTTTTTTTTTTATTTCATTGAAAATATATTTCCCCCCTCACATAGTATATCCTAATTCTGGTTTCCTAACCTTTTCTTCTCACTCTCTCATAACCAGATCCACTCACTTTCTGGCTCCTGTTAGAAAATAGCTTCTAAGGGATAATAATAAAGAAAATATAAAAAGATAAAACAAAAACAACACATTGGAATTAGACAAAACAAGCAAAAAGAAGAAAAAGAGCCCCCAAAAGGCTCAAGAACCAGAGACCCATTCATTTGCACATTCATAAGTCTCAAAACAAAACAAAAAAACCTGGAAGCCATAATATATATGCAAAGAATCTGTAGGGTTAAAAATACATGTTTATGTGGGGATGGAGAGATGGCTCAGAGGTTAATAGCATTGGCTGTTCTTCCAAAGGTCCTAAGTTCAAGTCCCAGCAACCATATGGTGGCTCATAACCATCTATAATAAGGTCTGGTTCCCTCTTCTGGTGTGATGGCACACATGTAGGCAGAATGCTATATAAATAATAAATATATTTTTTTAAAAGAATAGTTTGCAAGTGAGACTTCCTTGTTGAAAACTAAATTTTCTGTTGTAATGGTTATCATTTGGACATTAGCTTCGGGGTTAGAGATGGGGACCTGTGTCCATTCTCCTTTCAGCTCTAGGACCCCATGCTGACCCCATGCAAACACTGTGCATACAGCCTCAGTCTTGTGAGGGCCTGTCTTCTTGGTGTCTTCTATCCCCTCTGGCTTTTGCATTCTTTCTGCCTTGGAGTTTCCTGAGCCCTGAGTTGGGGGGATTGGATAAGGCTGAGTGTTTGAAGTTCTCTCACCCTGTGTAGTCTCTGGCCATGGGTTTCTGTGTTTGTTCCCATTTTCTGCAGGAGGAAGCTTCTGTGATGATAACTGAGCAAGGCACAGATCTACGAATAGAGCAGAGTGTCATTAGGAATCACTTGTTGCTGTTTTTTGCTTCTCTTTTTAAAAGACAGTAGTGTTCGGTTTTATGGGTAGCTGGGCTGTCTAGTCTCAGTCTTGGTTACTCAAGCAGTGCCAGGTGTGGGTCCATCTCATGGAGTGTACCTTAAGTCAGTCGGTACTGGTTAGTTACACCCATGTCACCATCGCGTTAGCACATCTTACAGCATTGAAGATCAAAGAGTTTGTGGCTGGGTTGATATTTATATTACTCTTTTTTTTTAGCATGCAGAAACCTTCCTGTACCAAAGATGCTAGCACAGGGCTGAAGGCTCTGTGTGACACCAGCTTGACTTCTCCACATTCAGCGAGTTGTATGGGTGTTGTCTTCAGCAATAGGGCCTGGTTATCAGACTAGAGCGACCTACAGTCCTGACTACAGCCTAGGGGTTCCCAGGGGCCCCCTTTGGCCAACAACTCAATTAGCTGCAATTTACCGTTGTTCCTGGAAACTTCATTTGGTAATGAGATGTCCAGTTGGAGCTCTGTCTCCTCCATTATTTCTGTTTATTTTCTGCAGTGTCTGCGATGTGATGGTGCAGGGCTATTTGTAGAAAGTTGAAGTTGAGACTAGTATCTTCTGACGGACTCTCATTTCTTCTCGCCAGGAACCGAGTAGTTCTGTTGTCCGGGATTATTTGAGTCCAGTTTTAGGCTCTCTGTGATTTGGTCTGTAGCCTTTGCTGGGCCTGTTAGTTGCTATGCTCAGTACTGTTTTGTGGCTGTGATAAAACACCATGACCAAGGGCAACATAGGGAAGAAAGAGTTAGTTTGGGCTTCTAGTTCCTAGAGGAGAGTCTCCAACGGTGGGGCCTGGCAGTAGTCTCTCAGAGCCTACCACTGATGAACTTCCTCCAGAGAGGCCATACCACTGTCCCACACAGCCCAGACATGGCCAGCTGGGAACCATGTTTAAGCACTCGAGCCTACAGGGGAGATTCTTCTTCAGACCACCACAGGTGTCCCCTCTGAAGTTGTGGTGTGTTCTTGTATCCAGAGCTGGAGCTCCTGCCAACTACAAGCGTACATGAGTTTGTTCCTTAGCTCGGGGGCTGTTGAAACCCGTGGAAAGCATTACTAAGCTTGGTGCTAGAGAAAGAGCCCCAGATCCCACAGTTTTCTTTGCGGGCCACGGTTCTCTGGACTGATCCACTCTCGTTTGCTCTCGATGCCTCAGGCATAAGCCCTTCTTTCCTGTCTTGTGGGTGGCGGTGGTAATAGTGATTGAAGTGGGCCTCACACACATAGCACACACTTCACTGACCCACACTCCCAGCCCCAAGCTTTCGTGACATGGTTCAGCTCCTCAGCTGTCTTCAGGATTCAAGCTGGCCTCATTTACCTCGAGTACTCATTTCCAGTACTCGAAAGCAGAGTCTGTTCATCCCGCAGAGTTGGGCGCCGTTTGTTGTTGATTATTAATATTTTTTATTGCTTTATCTTTTAGTGAAACAGCAGTTAATTCCTAAACCAGCCGTACACCTAAATCACCACACAGAGACTAGGATTTACTTCCTTTACCTAGAGCACAATGCTGGGCAATGATTACTCCATCCTAAACCTCTAAGCCTGCATAGCTTCCTCCCATTCAGAATTTTCAACATCATACTTGCTTTTAGTCATATCTTAGGTCCGATTCATCTCTCCTCATAGTTCCAAGGAGCAGTGCAGGTTCAGCAGTGTCTAAAAGTAAACTCAGGGATGTCAAGGTTGACATTTGGTATTTTGTTTAGAGTTTATTTTGTTGACAGTGTTTGATAAAGGAAATTGTCTCAGCTACTTTTCTCTTTTTGTGACAAAGCACCATGACACATTTAACTAGGCCTATGGCTTCAGAGGGTTAGAGTCCTTGATGGAGAAGCAAAAAACATGGTAGCAGAAACAGCTGAAAGCTCTTCTTTACTGCAAGTTGGGAACAGAGAGACACCAGGAATGGTGTAAATTTTTTTGAAAGCTCAGAGTCTGCTCCCAATAACACACCTCCTCCAGCAAGGCCACACCTCCTAATTCCTCCAAATACAGGTGGTTGTAAGCTGCGTATAGTTGACAGGAATAGTTCTACACCACTGGGGAATCAAGGATTCAAATCCATGAGGCGATAGGGTCCTTTCTCATTCACACCACCACAGGAATTATCTGTCTTACCCCATTATACACAAGGCCATGAGCTATTGTTGCTTGCAGCACACCGTTTGGTTTGACCTGGTTATAGTTTTGAGACAGGACCTCACCTAGCCAGGCTGGCCTGGAGCTTAGTGACTGTGAAGTCCTGCCTTTGCCTCCAGAGTGCTGGGGGTGCAGGGGTACACTGCTGCACGCAGACGGCTCCAATTCTTCACGAGCATCACCCCCAGTCACCTCTGAGCCGTTTAGTCCAGTGCTGTGTTGGATTTCCCCCCAGCGTGTTAGGACAGTGGAACATTTTATTGTGGAAGAAATGTGAGCTCGGCATTTGAGAGCAGCAGAGTCGGAGCTTCTCTTCTTGAGAACTATGGACTCTAAGAACTGTCTCTTAGTTGAACTTGAGAAGTGAGCAGAGACCAGGCATGGTGGTTCATGTCTCTAATCTCAGCACACGAGAGACCAGGCAGGAGGACATCACAAGTCCCAGACTGGGCAACAAAGTGAGACTCTGTCTCAACAGAAACAAACAAACCAAAAGGAATGGGATTTGTTTGTTTGTTTTAATTTACTTCCATATAGGGAAGTATAGTTGAACTTTGTGTTTTGGGTTTTTTTGTTTTGTTTTGTTTTTGTAAGTATTTGCCTACATATGTGCATTTGCACCACGTATGTGCCTAGTACTGAAAGAGGCCATAAAAATGCACCAGATCCACCAGCACTGGAGAGACAGATGGTTGTGAGCTGCCACTTGTGGGAACCAACCTGAGTTCTCTGTAAGAGCTGCTAGTGCCCTTAACTTTGCAGTCACCTCCTTGGGCACCTAGTTGAGGTGGTATTACTGTTTGTTTCTCTAAGATTGTTTTTGTTTTTTACTTTTGATTATGTGTATGCATGCATGTCTGTGTGTGAGTATGTGCACATGTGTGTAGGTGCCTGCAGAGGCCAGAAGAGGGCATCAAATCCCCTAGAGCCAGAGTTACAGGTGGTTGTGATCTGCCCACCCCTGGTGCTAAGTTCGGAAAGAGCAGTAGACTCTGAACTGCTAAGCCATCTCTCCAGTCCTCCTGTTGAATTTTAAGCTTAATTCTTTCTGATTGCTTTAAGTTTCATCCTGAGTTTTATATTTTAGATCCTTGTGTTTTATCTTCTTTACCAAACAGGATTTGCCCAATAACATGATCCATCAAGTGCCAATCAAATCTCTCCCTCAAGAATGGCTGTGGTGTGAAACCTGGTGTGATGATGCTTCTAAGAAGAGAGCCAAGACCATCGACTTGGTGAGTTGCCCTGCTGTGCTGGGTGGCCCATGACAGTGCCTGGTACTTGCTGATGCTGCTTCAGGCTGGTTTATGCTGGTTGGAGCTGTCCTGGTCCTGGTCATGGTCCTGGTCATGTCAGCAGGGCTGGCCAAGGAAGTCAGATTCCCATCCCATGCAACCTACAGAGCTGTTTTCTGCTCAGCAGAAAACTTGTCTTTCTGTGCATCTCTGCCTGAAGGGTTTTCCACTTCCCCTTTAACCATTGCTGCCTTTGGCTTTGAGAGTATCTTACCTTGTAACCCAGGCTAGCCCTGTCCTGATCTTCCCTCCTTGGTCTCACCCACACCGGCTGGGAGCCCTTTGAATTCGGTACAGTGTACCTTTCTTTGGCTCCACTGAGTGTGTTTGTGTGTTTGCAGTGTAATAATCCCATGACTAAGGAGCCCAAACTGGAGGCTGCTGTGCGCATCGTCCCAGAGTGGCAAGACTACGACCAGGAGATCAAGCAGCTGCAGATCCTCTTCCAAGAGGAGAAGGAGACGGGGGCCCTGCGCCAGGAGAAGACACAGGGAGGTAAGTGTGAGCCTGGTTCTGGATAAGGAATGCTTGGTTTCTGGTTTGTCCCAGGACAACAGAATAATCAGTATAAGGGGGGGGGGGGGGGCTTTCTCTTAATCGTGCCCTCAACTAGGGTCTGTTTTTCATTTTGCCCCTTCAGCCAGCCTTCTAAATAGTGTTCTTAGTGCAGTTTTGTCGTCTTCCACCCAGCGCACACACAAACACTTTCTGGTTTTGGTCAAAGGAAGAAGAGATTTTTAAAAAATTAATATGTGTATGTATTTAGTTCTTTGGTGTGTGTGCATGTACACGTGTGTTGTGTTGTTTTCATCAAATCTGCCAAGGTACCAGAGGATGCATAAATTTAGATCAAGATGAAGTGTATATTCATTTGAAAGAAAATAGTGTAGAATAGGCATTTTGGGGTAAGGATGGAGTGTTTGTATTTAAGTTGAAGATTAAAAGATCTAAGTCAACTTGATATAAATTTTTAACTTTTGTTGCATATCTTTTTATTACAACTTCAAAATATTTTCACTTACTATGGGGGCACGTCACTAGACGTGGCAGCATATGCCTTTAATCTCAGCACTCTGGGCTCAGAGACAGGTGTATCTCTGTGAGTTTGAGCTCAGCCTGGTCTATATATGTAGTGAGTCCAGGCTAGCCAAGGGTACACAGTGAGATCCTGTCTCAAAACACTAAAAACAAACAAGGAAGCACACATACGGTGCTATTTTAATTGGGTAGCAGTAAGCTGAAAGAGCATAGTATCTGGATAAGACATGTCTTTCTGAAGGCATGTGTGTAGCTCAGTGGTAGAACACTTACTCGAATAGGGTTCAGTCATCAGCACTGTCGAAGATAGACGTGGGCCCTGTGCAGACTGCTGTCATACTCTTCATCAGTCTAATTAGGCAGTTTGTGATGTTTTGTTTTGAGGCCACTAAAGCTTACAAATAAATGTTGCATAGCCTTTGCCCACCCGTACAAGTCTAAACAGCTTACACCAGGCTGGGAAGTAAGAAAATCAAGTGTTAACTCATTTCCAGCTTCATAGTGAGTTTGAGACCAGCCTAGAAAAACTGAATAACCGAGACTCTGGCTGGCAACATTTCTCCCACTCTAAACTTACTCTAAGAAGCAGATGCAGGGCTTGGATCTTGAGTGAACTTGACAGTCCATTCTGGAGACTGCCAGAATAGTAAGTATCACAACTAGAAGGTCACACAGTCACCATAGAAACAACTCAGATTTGAAGCAGGAGAGATGGCTCTGCAGTAGAAGCACTGTCTGTAATTTCAGTTCCATGGGATTTAATGCCCTCTTCTGGCCATTATGGGCTCAGCATGCATGTGGTATTCAGCTGTATGTATATACAGGCAAAATGCCCATATACATAAAAAATGAAAATAAGTACATTTTTAAAGAAATTAGACTTATTATGAAACTTATCTGTAAATGTACGAAGACTGTGACCAAACGATTTAAAAGAAGAGCCATTTATGAGGAATAAGGAAATAGTGAGCAAGTTAGAGTCACCATTCGGGTCTGCTATGTCATAAAATATAGACCAATTATTGATACCATACACAGAGGAGACAGTGAGGAGGCTCTGGTGACTGAGCCTTGCTCACGCTTTGAGGATCTGGAGCCCCTGTTTACAAGCAGCAAGTCTGTTATCAGGAGCCTTTAAAATTCTGTACCACTGGGCCAGAGCGATGGCTCAGCAGGCTAAGTGCTTGCTTCACACCCAGTGACCTGAGTGATCCCCACAACCCACGTGAAAGTGAAGGCGAGAAGCAGCTCCACAGAGCTGTCCTCTGAGCACACATGTGCACACAACAGTGGTGAGAAATGAAAGTGTATTGGAAAGAGAACGCTTCTGTCTTCAGCAGTGCCTCTGTTGAGAGTGCATCTTAAATAATTCAGGGAACGAGCAACACACATAAAGAAACCCACTGTACTGTTACATTAAAAGCGGTTAAGGATCTAAGAAGACAGCTACCCTGGCACAAGAACAGAGTGTCAGTGCAGAAGGTCTCTGAGCAGTGCTGCCCTGCGGAAGCCATGGAGCCAGAGCACCAGTCAGCAGCCCTGAGGACCGAAAGTGTCTCCTTGGTCTCGGTTCACTTTCACACATTAATTCTCCTCTAATCTCGGCAAGCTACGGTGGCCAGGGGTGGACAATGCTCCCGCTGCATTTTCTGACCTAAGTCTTATGTCCTGTTCTCTCTGTAGGATCTCAGAAACATGAAGAATTGTGATCTCTGGAGGAGGATAGGAAACCCACCATGTGACAGTTTTGTACTAAATGCTGTTTTTCTCTGATCTGTCGACACAACTGCTGATGAGCTGATTGAGCAGGTGATCTGAGCGTTGGATTTAGACTACTGCACCCGAGCGGTGCTGCGTCTTTGCGGCTAAGGCTCTGTCGGATTTGTACCTCAGAGGAAGACAAAGTGGCTTATCTCCTGGGACTCTCTTCTCACCAGAGGGAGAAATGGTGGCAGCAACTGAAAGAAGCTGAGTTCTCTGGTGCTCACATCCATGAGCACACGTTGCTACGCTGGCCCAGAAGCTGGCCAGAAAGGCCACCGTGTTCTTCCTTACCTCAATCTACCTGCAGCCCGTGCTGCGCCGCAGATGCCCACCTGTTCCAGGGCAGGCCGGCAGATGCTTCATCCAAGATCCACGCCTCAAGGTCTATGCCAACATGCTTCTTACATCTCGTGCCCCACGTACTCGTCCCAAGCTTTAGGCTCATTGTTTCATTGAGCCCAGCCCGTAATCATGTGTCTTCAGGGTTGGCTCAGCGAGATTGCTAAGCAAATAAGTCTTCAGGAGAACTGGGGTGGTTTGGATGAGGGCTGGAAAAAAGCAGGCAGAGGGGAGCTTTGGGGTGTTCAAGGGAAGAAGACAAAAAATTGGCCATTCTTTTTCAGTCCACTGTGGCTGAATTCAAAGGAAGCTTTATTCTGTTCCCAGTGAACTTTCTAGGTAATTGTTTTGTAAACAATTTTTATATTTATAAAAATGTTTGCTGTCTCTTCCTACTTTCTAAAAAACTGTCGGTTACCAGTTTCTGGCTGGGCACAGGCGTACTGAGTCCCTCAGTGACCCGTGTCAGTGTGCTCAGCCTCCATGTGGATGGTCCCTGTACTGTCTCCCCTTCCCTTGTAGAGCTTCTCTGGGACCCAGGTGCCTGTCCTTGCTCTTTTCCTTCCCAGATGCTTTCAGGCCTGTGACAGGAATGACTCCATCTCTAGAACTCAGTTGCCTCTATTCTGTCATTTTCCCTTTTGTTTGGGCTCTGTGGGTTGCCTTTGGCTTTCGAGATTTCCCCAGGCCCAGCCTCGGTACCTGCTCCCATGTGAAGGGGCCCCCTTTTTTGCCTTGTGTATGTTCACGGCCACAGGCCAGCATCGCCTTGTCAGGGGCAGCCTGGCGGTGAAACCTGGGACAGGTGTTGGTATGTGCTGTCATCTCTGTGCAGGAGTCAGGATCTGCAGCAGAGAGTTACAGAGCGCTGCTGGGCGCTGGCCTGACATCCGGCTCACGGGGCTGTACTTCCTTCTTTAACCTGATTTTAAAAATAAGGGGGCTAGAGTGTGGCTTGGTGGCAGACAGGGCTTGTCTGGCAAGCCCGAGGCCCTGTGCTCTATCCCGGCCCTGCACTCCCTCTCCTCCCAGATACAGTGAATATGAGGAGTACACAAGGATAACTAAGTCCTTGCTCATCTAAGCTAGGTAATCAGTGTGTTTCCAAGGAAGGAGGATCTGCAGTAGCCATAGTTAGGGGTATGAATTGGCAGTTGTTAGGTAACAAGTAGTGAGAGACATCGACACATCGATTGGGAACTCGCAGAACCAGCACAGAGCCCTGAACTTGGTCAGCTGGCATTCCCTGCTGAGAGTCCTGAGCAGAGCAGCTGGCCCCTCAGGTGAGGCTTCCGAATATTACAAATAGCAACACTAAAAACGCCATCATCAGATTCGGTGCTCAAAACAGCCAGCAGAAACCGGCTGGAAAAGCTAATGCAGTCAGCTGGAGTTTTTCCAGGCTGAACTTGCAGTAAGCATCCCTTCCCCACGACAGGCACTTTTGTGGTGATGATGAGCAGGAGAGGAGGCCTCTGCCCTTGGCAAGGGGTCTGGGAACAAATTACTTCCCAGCTGTGTTCAAGGATATCGCATTTGACTCTTGGACTGTGGAACTAGTTTTGTCATTTTGCCGTGGGGTGGGGGAAGGGGACGCACATCCCCAGACAGAGGGCCTCGGAGGACACTTGATAAACGTGTTCTAACCTAGCTTCTTAGCTTAACTAGCTCATGACATTTATTGACACGATGTACATTACAACATGAATTTTAAAAGTAAAATTTACCACACATATATCAAGTAATTAATCCCCCCTATTTTAAATCCAAAGGTAGCTTTGGAGCAGCCTTTGTCCGGGCTTCATGTGCACTTTGGACTAAGCCTTCAGGGATCCCACTGCTGCTGTCCTCATCTGTAGTCAGAAATAGTTCTCTGATCCGGAGTGTGGCGCGGGAAATCGCCTACTAGGATGTGGCCACTTCCTTTTCTTTATCAAGTCACTTGTGTATCCTCAGTGGGAAAGGAAGGTGCAGGGTGGGTCCTCCGTGGTCCTCAAGTCCCTCATGTGTCATATTAGCAGTTATGCTGGGTAGGGCAGACCCAGCTTGCTCCAAAAGCCGCCCTGGCCCTTCCTTTGCCAGTTCTTTCTGCGTCCTGTGGCTCAGTCATCTCTACAAATGCCCCCGATGTGATGCTACCATTCAGTGTCCCTGTTCATTTTATCTGCCATCTCCATTATGAAAAAGCATACTGTGACTGAAATATTTTCCAAGGAGCAGAGTTAGCCGATCACATGGATTGTTGAGGCTTCTGGAAAGTTCACTCTTACTGTTAGCATGTGTATAAATAATGGTTTTTTTTGACCTCGTCATATAGTGGTAGAAAGTTTCCTTTCTAAATCAGTAGGGTAGTGTGAACTGTGACATGTCGGAATTACATGCACCAGTGTGAGTCAGAGTCTACGCTCTGTGGAAAGCCACACTTGGCTGGCCTGGGCTGTCAGGGCACAGCCCGGCGTCCTGGTTTAGTCAGCAGTGTCCTGGATGCACCCGTGCTCAGAGTGCTATGTTTGGTTTATAGAACAGTTGACAGCGTTGCTCTGCAGAAGCTGCGTTTCTGACTGAACACGGCAGTGGGGCACACACTTCTGGGCCTGTCCTCTCAGAAGCAGGCTCCGTAGCAGAGCTGGATCCTTGAAACTGTGTTCTGAACCTACTTAAGACTCTGCCTGAGGTGTGGTGCCTGGTTTTAGGCTGAGTCCCTGAGTGATGAGCTGAGAGCCCGGGGACAGAGAAGGAAGAAAGAAAGAAGCAGGATGCATATTTGACTGACATATTTAGAATTGGTCAGACAGCTCTCACATGGCCATGAGTACAAAGTTGCTCCTCTTGTCCCCATCACCTCCATGACGAAATCTTTTTCTAGAATTGCTCTTAGTTAGACCTGCATGGTTAAGAGAAATGATTCACCCAAGGCGTTGGGAGGGAGCTCTAGTGCACTTTTCTGGATAGATTTCATGGAAAGCTGTCTAATGGCAAACACCCTGGTACACGGCTTCCAGGCCTCTGTCTACTCAGTGAGTTGGTGAGCGCTCGGCTTGGTGAGGATATTGTGCCATGACCAGAGTCGGATGGCTCTCCATGCTTCTTGTTTAGTGAGTAGCAGTTTTTGTTGAAGTTCATGAATCCTGTTTTCTCTGCCTTAAGGTAATGAG
Source organism: Meriones unguiculatus (assembly GCF_030254825.1). Classification (NCBI taxonomy): domain Eukaryota; kingdom Metazoa; phylum Chordata; class Mammalia; order Rodentia; family Muridae; genus Meriones; species Meriones unguiculatus. The sequence continues at coordinate 58,048,847 of NC_083363.1, read as the reverse complement.
GAAAGTCTTACGAGGACTTCCCCAATGCTGGATCGAGTTCAAGCACATTAAAAATTGTCAACTCAGGAAGTTACTGAGATTTCCAAGTGTCTGGAAGGTTCTCACCTCTCATTCGTTGCTGGCGTCTTGTCTCTCTGTGTAATAACAGAAAGCACTTCTGTGTCACCTAGCAGTGGTGAGTGGGTGACTCAGGCAGAGGCTCGTTCTCATGGTATCATTGCACACTGACAGTTCATAGCAGCGAGTGACAGTCAGCGCCAAGCTCAGGCTACTGGGAAGTCCATGAATCTGGGGACGGAGAGCAGGGGTGCTCTCCTGAGCCCGGGGTCCCTAGCGTCATGGAGGGCCTGCGGCCATGTGGGCAGGGCTTGGGGCCATGGTCTTCTCCTGCCTGTGCTTTCTGCACTGCCTTATTGTTCCCACTGAGCTCAGCAGAGCAATGGGCACCATTCCCTTAGCCAGATGCAAACCGAACTAACCTAAGGTTGGCAGTTTGGAACAAAAGACTGCCAAGCACTCTGTTTTCCAACCAGAGAAGGGAAAACGGGGACAAAGCTTAGGGTTTTTAAAGAAACTGTCCATTCAAATCAGCACCTCACTCGGTGGTGAGGTGAATGTCTGTGAATGTCTTAGTCCAAAGGAACGCTGGTTTTATCAGGAGAGTACGCTCTGTTGAACCCAATAAACTTCCTCCTCTCTTCTCTCCAGCTGTCTGGCCACTCATTCAGCCCGTGAAGGGCAGGTTGGTAGAGGACGGTCTCACCCTTCACCTGCCATCAGTCGCAAACCCGGATGAGGGTGGAGGGCTTTAGGGTCTGGCCGTAGCCAGTTGTTTAGATCTTGGGTCAACAGGTCCCTCAGCTCTGGGGCCTGCCCTCAACAGAGCCTGGGTGACAAGCGCGGTGCCAGCCACGAGAGGCAGAGGGGTGAGTCCCCGAAGGTGGCTGGCAGACCTCTCACTGAGTCCCTCAGAGGGCTTGGGGGTTCTGCCCCCTGCCCGCTCTCTGAGCGGCTCTGGAGCCCGAGCAAAGCTGAACACAGTTGTGCCACTCTGTGATCTGTGCACACTTGCCCCTGACCTGACAAGTGTCCTTGCTGAGGAGGCAATCAAGGCCTGGCGCCTATGAGGAGGAGAAATGAGTGGATGGGAGAAGCTTCTATGGGAAATGATGCCTCAGTAAGACCCGGCAGAGAAGTGGGGTTCTCCTGAGTTGGTGAGGGACTCAAGGGAGGAAATGTGCATCTTTCTGAGCAGTGCCAGGCCTGGGTTGGTCCGGGAATATGAGAGGCCTCTAACCTAGACTCTGAGTCGATGTGGGCTTTTTCTCTGGGGTGGGGTTGGGGTCCTGAGGTGTGCTACAAGTGCATGTGTATGTGTGCAGGCACACCAGAGAACCCTTGCCTGCTGCTCCTCAGGAGTCGTCTTCTGTCTGAGACAAGCTCTCATATAGCACAAGTCGTCAAGCAGGCTGGTTAGCAATCCCCAGGAATCAGGTTTCCTTATTTCGTGTCCTTGTTATTACGTTGATATGTTTATCCTCAGGCGTTAATTTATAGGTGTGCTCGAAGCTCACAGTGTGAAGATTTGACATACAGATCTGTTGGTGGTTATCACAGTGAGTATATGATGCCTGTCGCCCCTGACACCAGTAGACTGCAGAGATGGTGGTTCTAGCTGGAACGTTGTCCTTGATCAGCAGCCTCCATTGCCCTAACTTGCCTGCAAATCAGAGCTTCTCAAACTTTCTTCACTCTGGACTCCTTTTGCCTGAGAAATTTTTATGTGTCCCTGAGTATAAAAATAGAGGCACCTACATCAGCCATTTAAAAATGATAATGAATCACAAATGCATTTTAAAACATTATTTGGCATAAGTGCAATTTTATCCTATCAGTTACTTTTCTATTGCTGGGATTAAACACCATGACCAAGGCAACTTAAAGAAGGAAAGTTTTGTTTGGGCTTATGGTTCTGGAGGGATAAGTATGGCGGGGAAGCATGGCCACAAGCAGCAGGCTGGAGTGGAGGCTGACGGCTCATATCCTGAACTGCAGACAGGAAACAGAACTAGAAATGGTGGGAGTGAAACTCCCAAAGCTGCCTTCAGTGACACTCCTGCCTACTAGAGCGCACATCCTAAGACTCCCCAGTCAGCATCACCAACTGGAGATCTAGTAGTCAGAACCACCAGATTGTGGGGACATCTTATTCCATTCCCTGGCCCCCGTGGTCTCGTGATCAATCGTACTGCAAAGTGCGCGGAGTTCTCCCTCAAAAGTCCCTGTAGACTGTTCACAGTCCCGACACTGTTTAGAAGAAAGAAGTCCCTTCCGAGATCCACGGCAATGTGTGACCCCCTATAAAACCAAAAACCGAATTACAAACTTCCAGCATATATAACTAAAAGGAAGGAGTCAGAGTAAGGTAAGAAAATATTGAACCCAAGAGCAAGGTGGAAACCCTGCAAGCAAACACAACTCTAGTTTCACGTTGTGTGTCAAAGGGCTCAGGTGGCTGTGCCCCTCTGGCCTTGCTGTCTGCAGCCTGCTTCCACTCCCTGTGTGCAGCTCTTTGGGGCACAGCTCTGGCGTCCTCCAGCATCTCATCCAAACCACCACAGCGCTCACTTAAGACGGAAGGCAACGTTGTGTCCTGATGGGGCGGGTGTGCTGGTTGCCCAGTTAAATGTCAGCTAAGTGTTTGACGCTGCGGGACGAAGGTAGTCTCCAGTGTTCACTTCGCACAATGCACAATCTAAACAGCAGATGTGTGAGAGCCATTGCAGAAACTGCTGGAAAGTCTGTTCTAACCAGTGTGTGTGCACGTCGGGGGGGGGGGGCAGGGGAGACAGAAACACACACGACTGAGTGTGGGGGTCAGTGGATAACCAGCTGTCGGTCTTCACCTTTGTCCGTGCCTGTGCCGGGCTGGCTACCCTGGGGGTGGCTGCAGGGTCTCCTGTCCCCACCTCCCATCTCCCTGGAGTTTGGGCTAACAAGCAGTTCCTCTTTGACATCTCCCTTTTCGGCCTTTAGAGATCTGAGCTTGGGTTGTCTATCTTGTGCAGGAAGAACTCCAGCCACTGAGCCATCTCCCAAGCCCCATCAGCTAGGGAGCTTTTAAAATGCATCCTGAGCAGCAGTTTTAAAATGTGTTTAAGCTTGTGTGTATATGTGTGGTGTGTGCCCTGGGTGCTTGGGTACCATCAGAGGAGACTACAAGGTATCAGATCCTCTGGTACAGTGGTTGCAAGCAGTTTCATGGGTTCTGGGTCCTCTGCAAGAGGAAGCACTGTTTTTAATCACTGAGCCATTTCTCCAGCCCAAGCAGCAATTTAAAAAATATCTAATACAATATAAAGATAGATTGATTTCATACATGCTGGGAAGTAGTGGTAGAAAAAATATTAAAAGTGTGTATTTTCTGTAATTAAACCGTTAGGTTTCCTAGATAGTGTTTCTTGGCTCTGTTCAGTGTGACCAATGTTCCAGGTCTGTTGTGTGAGAACTCAGACTTCAGTAAGCAGAGGCGATGTCACCAGAGACATCCCCGATTCATCACACATGTGCAAGTTTGAGAATACCTTACAGGGATCAGTTTTCCTCTCAGGAGCTAAACTCAGGTCTTTAGGCCTGTGATGGTTTTTCTTTTTAAAGCCTCTTGGATCCAGATATGAGGCTCTGACTGGAGGTGTGTCCTCTGGGGGAGCCTGTAAGGTCAAGTTCATCCCTCAGCTCATTCTTGGGACCACTGACCATGTCACCCTAGAGCCTTGTCTGGACACAGAGACAGCTGATGTCCTGGGTTTGTTGAAAGCATTCAAACGATCCCAGGTTAAGCCCCCTCCCTCCCATGAGCCTCAGTGGAGGCCTCACCCAGTTTCTTGCTCCCTCTGCCCACTGCCGCCCTTGTCAGCTGTTCCTCCCAGAGCTGTAATGTAAAAGTAGGCTCTCTGTCTCTGCGTGTCTCCCCACCTCCACCCCACACTGGCCTCACATTTTCTGTGTAGCCAGGATGGCCTTAAACTCCTAATCTTGCCTTTGCCTCCCACATGCTGGAGCCCAGGGCTTCACACACGCTAGGCTCGCTCTCCATCAGCTAAGTTCTATCCCAGAACCTACACCCTTGATGTGTGTCTTGTCTTTTTTATTTTTGTGGGTTTTTCTCCACAGTGCTGGGAATTGAACCCAGAACCTCAGCCATGCCACTAACATGGTCTGCCACTATACTGCCAGCAGCCTGCCTCCTTAGAAACATATAAAGAAGGTCACACCTAGTCATACTATAATACTACTTTCCTCATTGCTGTAACAAAATGGCAAAAGCAATATAAGGGCGTACTGTTGTGCATCGCAGTTAGAAGGCATGGAAACTGGAGCTCAAGGCAGCTGGTTACATCGCATCTGCAGTCCAGGAGGCAAAGAGAAGGAGAAATGCCAGCACTCAGCGTATTTTCCCATTATCTAGCCTGGGACCTCAGTCCATTCCATGTGCAGCCACATTTAGACCCTGTCTCCCCTCCTAAATAAACCCAGTTGAGACACTTCCTTACAGATGTGCCCAGAGGCATGTCCCATCACTACTGAAGTAGAAAATGCCACATAGGCCATAGCCAAATACTGAAAAACAAGGGTGAAATTGGCCCCCAGGTTGTCAGGCTGTTGTCACATACCTTTAGTCCCAGTGCATGTGGATTTCTGCATTCAAGCCAGAACAAGTTCCAGGACAGCCAGGGCTACACAAAGAAATTCTGTCTCAGAGGCAGGAAAACAAGACACTGGAAGGATGAGAGGAAATGCACAAGTGATAACTGACTTCAAGGAAGTGGAGAGCTGGCAGCGCTCTCCACTGTGCAGTTACAGTGCTACAGGGGGAAAACCCTGATGAACCAGGTTGGAGGAGTCTCCAAACCTGCAGAGAGATAGAGCCCCTGAGGGTTCTGAGTACAGAAATTCTTGCAGAGTTTGGGCCTGCAAAAACCGCTGAAGCCCCTTTAAAATCGAAAGGAAAATGATGCCAGACAAAGTTGGACCCGTAGGAAGGACACCGTAAAGAGAGGCTATGCTATTGACTTGCTTCTCCTTTCCTTTTTAATGTGCATGTGTTTCGTTTGTGTAGAGGACGGTGCCTGGTGCCCCAGAGGCCAGAAGAGTCCTGGAGCTGGAGTTACAGACAATTGTAAGCCTCCATGTTGGTGCTGGGAATCAAACCCAGGTCCTCTAGAAGAGCAGCAAGTGCTCTTAATTGCTGAGCCATCTCTCCAGCCCCTCTTCCACTCTTCATTGACTGCCTGAAGCAAATGTAACCTCTGTGTATTGTGGGGTTCATGATAAATGCAGCACAATTGGATGAAGAGTGGGAGCTGGGTCAGAGTGGGAGCTGGGTCAGTTCTTCAAGCTGCTTGCCGTGCAAATATGAGGACCTGAGTTAGAGTCCCAGAACCATGTGAAATACGCAAAATAGAGGGTTCCTGGGGGAGATGGCTCACTGGTTAAGAGTACTGAGAGTATTGGCTACTGAGCACGAATTGCCAACACCCATTTAAAAAATTGAGCATAGTAGAGAGAGGAGACAGGGAGAATAGGGCTTGCTGGTGGCCATCAGTGAGAGCCCCTGCCTTAGAGGAAATAAGATACAGAAAGATTGAGCAGAACACAAGATGTCTTCCTTTGGCCTCAGCAGTGTGCACGGATATGCACTTCACACATGCACATATCCCCACACACTATTTTTTTTTTTTCAAGCCAGGTTTGGTGGCACATCCTTGTAGTCCCAGGTCTGGGGAGACAGAGACAAGCAGATCCGAAAATACTCTGCCCTGCCGGTGAGAGACTGTATCAGTGAAAAAACAGCTAAGGCGGACAGAGCCCCAGAACGGCAGCTGAGGTTGCCCTCTGACGCACGCGCTCATGCACTGCAGACTAAGTCAGGAGGACTGGATTGTGCCTGGGACCGACTAGGACACACCTCTGGGTAGGCCTCTGAAGGCATTTCCAGGAACTGGGGGAGGACCACTATCCCACCACCTCCCAGTGGTGGCCCAGAGGCTGGAGGGAAAGGCTGGCTGCTTGGCTCACTGTGCTGAGTTACCTGCTGCCCTGGAATGAAGTGCAGCAGTGGCGTGCTCATGAGCTAGTGACCACTAGGGGGTGCTCCATGAAGGGATAGACGGGTAATGCTCTTTTTACTGGGTGAGTGTGCTCATTTGTATGCATGCATTCATGTGGAGGTCAGGACAGCCTCCAGTGTTGTTCTTCAACTTCTACCTTGTTTGAAACAGTCTCTTCGTCTCTTTGCTGTTTACTGGATGATGAGCTTCTTGGGGTTCCCCAGCCCTACCCTCCTCCCCCCCCCTCTGGTATCCCCATAGGAGCACTGAATTCCAGACACTGGGTCTGGCTTTACACATGTAATGGGGATTTGAATTCATGTCGTCATGCTGCCTGACAAATATTTTACCCACTGAGCCATCTCCCCACCCCTCGGCACCCCTGGTATTTTCTGAGAGAATGCATGTGTCTGTGTCAGTCTTGAAGGCCTTTGGGTTTGGGGTTGGTGGTCTGCATTCTGGTGCCAAAGAGAACACTGATGACCTCCCAAAGTGTAGCTCGGAGATCCTGTTCTTCCCTCCCAGCAGGAAATTCCTAGAGAAACAGCAGTTTTCTCAGGCCTGCCAGCCTCAGCATGCTTACCAGCCTCAGCAGTGCGGCTGCTTTCAGATATAAAGCCCAAGGAGGTGATGCAGGTGGGCCTTCCCTGCAGGAATGCTAAAGATGGAGGCACACTGATGTAATCCCAGCACTCGGGAGCAGAGGCAGGCAGATCTCTGTGAGTTTGAGGCCAGCCTGGTCTACAGAGTGAGTCCAGGACAGACAAGGCTACAGAGAGAAACCCTGTCTCAAAAAAACCAAACCAAAACAACAACAAAACAAAAAAACAAAAGAAAAAGAAACAAAGAAAGAAAGAAGAAAAAAAAAAGACACATGGATCCTTCTATCAGATTGATGAGATTATGGGCTCCAAGAAATGAGATTATGGTCTGTTTCTCTAGGAATTTCCTGCTGGGAGGGAAGAAATAGACTTGAGGCCCTGGGCCAGCACCAGCTAGAAGAGTACAACTTATTGGACCTCTTTGTAGGAGATGATAATTGGGGGCAGAGAGGGGGACACGGGACGCTGTGTCTTGACCTTACCTCTTGCTCTTTTTAACCCTAAGCCGTGTGTCTGGACAACATGGGCATACCGTCACTGGGCCTCTGTTCTCTTCCCAATGCAGCGTCCGTTTTCCATTTTTCAGCATTCTTGTTTGTTTAATTGACTTTCTGGGAACAGATGGCCAAACACGACTTATTAGGGAGGCTGCTGAGGTCCAAGCAAGCTCTGACCTTAACTCACCCCTGCCCCAAACTGATAACCAATGAGAGCTCATTACCAAAACCTGGGTGAGTGTGCCATGGACTATTATGCAGCCGTGAAAAGACCAGGAGGAGGTGTGATCCAGCGGTTCCGTAGAGCTCTCTACAAGGCTTCAATGAGTGAAAGGTAGAGCTGCACCTAAGGCAGGCTGGGAATCCCACTACAGAGAAGCTGAGGCAGGAGAATGGTAAGTTCAGAGCTATGGAGTCACCTTAAGGGTCACGGAGAGCAAACAGGTCAACAGGAGAAAAAGAGGAAGTGTGGAATCAAGTGAAAAGGACAATGATTAGGGTTCTAAGCTCAGGGGAAAAGCATGGTTTTGGCAGTGTCAGGACATGGGTACCACGCCTGGTACTGGCTCACCCCCACACAAAGGCACACACATTTAAATACACACTACAGACACACTCGTGCACATATGCTTGCATAGATGCAGACATAGGCAGACAAATGTTCACATGTAAAGTACACACACACATGTGGGCATGGACTGTGGCATAAAACGGCTCTGTGCTCTGGTCATCCTGTGTCAGGCCCTTGATAGGCTTGGCTAGGCAGGCTAGTGTTGGGGTTAGATGGCAGCTAGGGCTGCCGTCACCAGAAAGAGGGCCTGGGCTGTATGGCCTGGGCTGAGATGTACATTCATGACTAGTAGCATGAAGCAGCTATGTCATATCTCTGCAACTGCTTGATCTCTGTGCAAGGGCTGAAGTGGTCCCAAATGCGTCACCACAGCAAGCCAGCAGCTGTGAGTCATGGTGGATGTGGGGGGAAGTGCTCCAATGAGCCTTACTTGGCAAGCTGCTGCTTTGGCCCCTCATAGGCCACAGTTAGGGCCGTGGCTTACAGCCGTAGGCTGAGCAGCACAGTGTGCCTGAGGTAACGTGGCTCTTCTCTGTGTAACAGGACCTCTCTGGCTACTCTGATCGGGACCATTGTGGGAGGGTCCCAAGGGAAGCTGGAAGTCGCAGGGATAGGGAGAGGTGTGGGTGACATGATTCCACCAGTTGGAGTCCTTCACTAATAAAAAGGAAGAAGTGAGCTGAGCACCAGCGCTTGTCTCTTTCTGCTTCCTGTTTGTGTATTCCATGTGATCTGCTGCCCAACTTCCTAGAGGTGCCATGCTTTCCCCATCATTATGGCCTGTACCTGCACACCATGAGCCACAATGAGCACCCTTCCTTCCTTCAGTCGTTTTTGTCGGACATTTCGCTTAGGGGATGAGAACAATGGCTGACATGGGGTCATGGCCAAGAGGCTCCAGGACCGAGTGTTGAGCCGACCGATCATGGATGCTCTCGTGGGACAGGGTAGCTGGAGCTGGAGCTGGAAGGCTAGAAGAGCTGGAGCCAAGAGGGAAGGGAGCGTGTGCAGGCAAGGGGTCACCAAAGGCTATGATTCTACAGAGGGGTCAGGGGGCATTGCACTCTGTGGTTCCCTGGAGCTCAGTCTTAGAAGTGTCCTGATTAGACAAGCCACAACTGGCCAACTCCTGACCTTGGGGGCAGAGCTCATTAAAAGAAACATAAATGCATAAATAAAAAGGAAGCTGTGGTTTTGCAGCTCAAGCTGCTGATTCATTTCCTGGAGCCACTGAACCTTAGGTTCAGGGTTTTGTTCCACTGATTGGGATTTTTCCTTGGTCTCCAGCTGTCTGTAAATCAGACTCGAAGGAATCTAGGCTTGGTGGAATATGTGTATAATCCCAGCGCTCAATGGGAACAGGTAGGGCAGTCAAATGTTCAAGGTCATCCTTAGCTACCTAGGAGGTTCAAGGCTAGTCTAGGCTTCGTGAGACCCTGACTCAAAACCTGAAATGAAATGAATGTTGGTGAATCAGAGGCTTGACTCCCAGAAGCTGAGAGTTGATTGGCTAATGAAGGTGTTAGCATCATGAATAAATTAACCTGCTGATGTGTTTAGAGATGCATGGATGTTAAGCAGTGGAGCCCAGGTAGAGGAAGTATGTCACTGGGGGTGAGCCTTGAAGGACGTACCTTGTTCTCATCCTTCCCTTTGGCTGGATCCTTTTGTTTTGTTTTTTGAGACAGTCCTGGAACTCATTTTGTAGATGAGGCTGGCCTCAAGCACACAGAGATTTGCCTGCCTCTGCCTCCCGAGTGCTGGGATTAAAGGCAAGCACTACCTCAACCAGCTTGGACCTTTTTTTACATGATAGTTATGACTGTGATGCAAGATAGGAAGTCCTGAGCAATAATGGAAGTTCCCTTCTGGCTTACACACAGTAAATCTGGAAGTAGATAGTGTAGGGCTAGTAGCATGTCCTTACAATGTCTCAGGCTCTTCCAGCTGTGTGGGGTTTGTGCCCTAGAGCATGTTGTTTAGCATGGGTACTATGCTCCAACTATCACAAGTTCATTTTCCAGCACCCACTGTCTGTAACTCCAGTCCCAGGGGATCCTGCGAGGAGCCAGTATGGGGTCAAAGCAAAAAAAAGATAACATTCACATGGAAGAGAATAACATTCCTACCAGGCAGCCTCTGGAATGGGCTTAACAAACAAGGCCATCCATCAACCAGGGCCATCTATCAAATCAAGGCCATTCTTTGGATAATGACTCATGTTTTTCTGACTATTTTGGTCAAACAATACTGTCCGTTTTGGAGAGCAGTTTCAGTTTGCACAGAGTAAACAACATATAGGAAAGGAGACCAAAGGGGAAAAGGGTCTGAGGGCTTCATAAAAGGACCATCCCAGACGACACTTGGAGTCCTCCAGCTCTGACGGCCCCACTCTTCCCAGCAGGGTGCTTTATGCTCTTTGCTTTCTTCTTCAATAGCCTCCATTTCCACCCTTTCTGAGTCTTTCCTTTTGGCCCCTGGGCATTCGATTCTTTGTTTGTCTTTGGAAAGGACCTGGACACCTGTGTGTGCAGACAGTCCATCCCACGGAAACCTATCTCCAGCACCAATCTGACAACCTCTTCTCACCTGTTGGACTTGAGGTATGAAATGGCACACAGGTATAAAGATGAAGTGCTACACTGCAGTGGTATCAATGAGGACAGCACCCAGAGGCTTATCTATTTGAGTGCTTGGTCCCCAGTTGGTGGGACTGTTTGGGAAGGATTAGGAGGTGTGGCCTTGCTGGAGCAGGTGTGTCAGTGGGGGTGGGCTTTGTAGTTTCAAAAAGCCCACACTTCCAGCTATCTCTCTCTGCCCGTCCCTGTGGACCAGGGTGGGAGGTCTCGGCTACTGCTACGGTCCTATGTTTGCCTGCCTGCTCCTCACCAATGTTGTCTTTCATAAGTTGTCTGGTCATGACGTCTCTTCACAGCAATAGGAAAGTAACTAAAGCACCTACACACAAAAAGAAATAAATAATTTAAAAATTAAATTAAAAAAGATTAGCTGAGCTGGGGTGATTTCATTTCAAGAAAACACCATTTTGCAAACTGCTTCTGCACACACATAAATCTCTAGTGTCTACTGCCTGGAGTCTAACTTTTGATTCTCCTGAGTCTTTCCTGTCCGCAGGAATGTCAGCTACTCCACACACTGTGCAATAGTATAACAGTGTGTCCAGAGTAAAAGGCGCAGAACCCTCGTGTTAGGAATAAAACCCCAGCAGGATCCCCACTCAGTGTGCATGTTGCTAGAATTTGTCGTGATTCCCTCCCCTTCTCCAGAAGAGGATGTCGAGATACTGCAGAGATACTTTAGACTGTGTAGCCATCTTGTGACACTCTGATCCCCAGCCTCTTTCTTATATCTGGAAGCCTGTGGGCCAGCTAGCCGAGCCCCCACAGTGAGACCCTACCTCAGAGAAGATAGAAGGTAAGGACTGACATGCAAGGTTGTCCTCTGACATAGGAACTTGTGCGTGTGGGTGGGCGCGTGCGCACGCACGCACGCACACGCGCGCACACACACACACACACACACACACAGAATGAAAAGGTAAAAAAGACTGAAACAAAGACTCAAAAACAAAAAGATGAAAGAGAGCAAAGACAACAAATAGAAAATGGCAACTGTCTTGGGGTTTTATGGCTGTGAAGAGACACCATGGCCACGGCAGCTCTCATAAAGAAAACATTTAATTGGGGCTGCCTCACAATTTCAGAAGTTTAGTCCACCATCATCATGGTGGACAGCATGGCATGGCAGCATCTAGGCAGACACGGTGCTGGAGAAGTTGCTGAGGGTTCTACATGTTGATCCACAGGCAACAGAAGGGGCTGTGTGCCACCCTGGTCACAGCCTGAGTATATGAGACCTGTGGAGGTGGTGACCCCAACATGCTGGAATTCTCTGCAGAATAAACACTGGATAACCCCTACCCAAGGTAGTGGAGCGTTTGAGGGATCCTTTTCCTCCCTAGCCAATCGGTAAGTCTTGGGATGCCCCTTGTCTGGTCTGGTGTCTTTGTGTTCTGGAAGCTGCTTAAGTACAGTCTGGAGGCCAAAAGGGACTTAGCAGACATGCGCACAGTCCAACAGCCGGGGGGGGGGGGGAAAGGGAGGATGCTTCCAACCCCTAGAGAGGGCCTGGAGGTCCTGATCAAGTTCTGGGAGAATTGGATGATTCTTACCTGTCTTGGCGGCAGGTCTTTTTGCCTCGTGCGTGGAGAGCAAGGCCAAGAGACATCAGGGTTTTGTTTTTGTTTGTCCTCTTATGTCTATCTGTCATTGTGTCATACTCATCATTGTCTTACTGTGGACTTTTCTTGATTAAATGTTAGTAGTAATAGGCCAAACTTCATCTGCTGACTGTTTGTTTAGCTCTTAACTTGGTAAACATAACTAGCCAGTAGCTTATTTCAAAGATTTTTCAGAGAAAAGCAGCTAAATTGGGACAGGAAAAAAATGATCAACTGGCTCTGGCCTCGGAGCCCCGCTCTTGCAGCGGGAGCCTCCTGCCTGGATCTAGCTGGCAGCCGCCGGGGCTGCCTGTACATGCTGCTCGTGGAGGGTCACCAGCAACTTCTCAGTTTCCCTGGGCAGAACACTACTGGCTCGTTATGCCTCCGTGGCTGTGAGAAATGGATCCAACGAATAGCAAGAAGCTCCTCCCTTAAACTTACAGCTGAAAGAAGTAAGGAACGTTTTGTCTGTCTGTTTTGAATGTATAAATGTATGTGTGGCCACAAGTTTACTTCTGACTAGCTTTACATGTATAAGTTTACTATATTCTGTCTGTCTTGGTTATAAATGATTGGTTATTGGATATAATTAAAAACCTGTAACGTCTGTAAAGTTATCATAAACTTGCAACTTAGGGTTGGAGCCATTCTGAACAACAAATAGCATGAGCCAACTAAAGAAACAGGTCTCCAAAGTTATTTTCAATTGGGATAAGAGTTTACCTAATTCCTGTCTTACCTTAAAAACCAGGTTTATAACAAATAAGATGTAAAACTCTGGTTGATTAATGAGGTGTTAGAGCTGTACCTCCATGTGTTTGCATACAAGAACTTTTCTTACTGGTAACTAAACTTTATATCATCAAAATAATTCAGTTTGTATTGATTTTAGAGACACTAAATTGTTTACACTGATAAAATTTGGTTTTGACTTCTAAAATTATGGTTATGCTTTGTGACTTCACTCTTCAAAAAGGGTGCTTTGTTTTGATGGTTATAAAAGATAACTCTGTTCTGTCATAGTTTTGTTTTTTTTTTCACTTGGCCTTTCTTTTTTTTTTCTGTCATAGTTTGTTAATGGTGACTAAACTTATGACTAAGAAAAAATTAAAATACATCCGGGGACAAAAATGAACTACAATGAAACAATGACCTTGGACAGTCTAGCAAAGAACTTGGAACAGTTTCTCAACCCTTTAGGGGAGGTCAAAAGACCTTTTTTACAGAATGGCTTAAGATTGCCTGCAAATCAGATATTTATTTTATTAATTTTACCAAAGTGAAACCGAGCCATACTGTTTGAGCCAATTAAGAAGACAGTTGTTACAGTGTATCATATCAGGATGGTAAAGACCCTAACTCTTCCTCTAGTTAAAAACCTTTGTTTACACAAGGACCCCGCTGCTTTCTCAGATCTTAAGTTGACCCCTTCCTGATTTCCTGCACTTTATGTTGTTTCTTTTAAAAGTAACCAGTCACAAAAGACGGTGAGGCTGGATTCCAGCCTGTGTGGAAAAGACACACTTGCATTAGGGTAAAAATCAAGAAAGCTGCCTGCTCCCGTGTGCTTGCTCTTCCACTTCTGTGGGGAGCACATCCTCTTGACCAAGGGTAAAGCTGGCCTTGTTGAGATGCTTCAGCTGGAGTGGTGGTTGTTTTCTTGAACTTATTTCTAATAGTATTTACAGGAAATAACTGAAAACATGGGTCCCCAGAAAGACCTTCACAATGGTTGTTGCTGATGGCATCCTCCTGTCTGAACCGAATGACTTTCTTACATGGGAGTTTGCTGAAGATGGCTACGCTGGAATTGAACCAGGATGGAAATCATTGTTAACCACCAGAGAATGTTATTGGTGTGAAGGATTGGTGAATCAGACAACTGACTGTTACAGACCAGAAGGGGTTTGGCTTCCCTGACGGGAAAGCTTCATAGAGAAAAGGCCTGTGGGCATTTGCTTTTGCTGTGTGAAAGGCTGAAGAGCAGGGGCCAAGGGCCATGAGGTTTTTATGAACGCACCAGAGAGGACCACTCAGACACTGTTTATAGCCAACTGAAAGTCTCTTCCAGCTGGATGGGACTACACTCAGGTATTTGGGGTCTAAGTAAGTGTGGCCCCAAACATTTAAAGCAAGGGGATTTTAAAGGCAAGACCTACATCTTTGCATCTTGCTCAACAGTTTCGGGCGAGTTTGCACAAGCAAGCAGTTAACATAAGCTAAGACTAGTTAGCTGGGGCATCTTGGCCTTGGGTCCTAGAATAGAGGTGGGTAATTTTCCAGGGGATTCTCCATCAAGGAGATCAAATTCTAGTTAAGCCAGAAATGGCCACGGAGGAATACAAGATGGAGGAACCTCCGTACTGCACAATCTTGTCCTGTTACATTCCCCATTGGTTCTACCGGAGTGAGTCAAATGGTTGACTCTTCCTGTCAGTGGTGGGACATAGTCGGTCCTAAGGACTAGTAACTTAACTGAGTCTATTCTCTCTTTGACATAGTTGGCTGTGAAGTTGAGGATGCAGTGTCCAACCATTAACCAGATCAAAATAGGAATCCACTAATGCTAACAGTAAGGTGGTCAGCTCTGGGGACCTGGTAAATAGAGACTAATACCAATTTCCTAATCTATGTCCTTTTTAATTTTTCCTTTTCATTGAGGTTTGACCTGACCGTGGCAAAATTTTTCTAATTACCACTGGCTGGTTGGCATAGCATCAACAAGTTTCTAAGGCCATGAAAGGTCCTTCCTGTTTCATGTAAAAGGTCTAGTCCCCTTCAGTTCTATAGGACTACTTCTGTGAGGGAGTCAGTAGAGCTCTCCAGCCTGGAAACAGAATTTCCCAAATGGCCCTGGTCTAAGTCTGTTTGAGAACTGAGCTTGTTTAAGTTCTGGTTCCCCAACATTCAAGGCTTAGATGCTTATGGCAGTTGCATTGGCCCTTCCTGCCCCTATTAGGATCAGGACCAGAAATGGGACCCGTTTGGCCATTGTGAGCATTGAGTGAAAGCCAAGATGAGCTCTACGCCTTCTCCATTATAAGAATATACCTGGGGGATAATATAGCCCCAAATAGGGAGTGTGGGGGCGTGACTTTTTAGTGAGTCAGAGGAAGAACATTTAGTCAAACTGTTAGTGCAAGCAAGCTAGGTAATTTGAGGACATCCTTGGCAGGCTGACTCACCATTAGCAGGGCATGCATAAAAATTGTAATCTCTGAAGGCTTTTCTCTAGACAGTCTTCTCCACTATCTGATTTACTGTGCCCCATCCACCCCCAAACTCATATTGTGTCATGCTTGAAAGAGACAGCAACAACAGCAGCCCAGTAGATCAGATTTCAATAAAGCCCAACTCCCAATGTCCCCCAGGCCCATCTCCTCAAGCCCAGATCCCTCGTGGGGTCTTCCTTTCTGCTTTTGGGGTCTACCTGAGCACAGACAGCATACCTAAAGATGGCATCTTTAATCAGACTTTCCAAATTTGGAACATAAAACCTGGGTCTGAGGAGGCCAGCAGTTTTCATGGGCCCCAGGTGGGTGGCATCTGTAACCAGTTGCCTTCCCAGATTCAGCATCCACCATGCTTGTTTGTTCTATTTGGCCAATTCTTGTTTAGCTCAGTCAGTCTTGCCCTGGGGCATATTCTGGGCAGTCTGCTAAGCTGGGCTCCAGCAGGTTACCAATACCTGAAGGGGACTCCTTGGTTCTGTGACCACTTCCTTGAGCGGCCAAGTCAGCTGCTCTGTGGCCTCTGGCTTCTGAGGAATCCCCTTCTTGGTGTCCTTTGCAATGGACACCCTATGGGGTAACCAGAGACTTTCCAATAGGATTAAGATGTCCTCTCCATTTGTGATTTCCTTTCCTGCTGAGGTCAGTAATCCTCTTCCCCTTTGTGGAGCCCCATGGACGTGGGCCACGCGGACGTGAGGAAAGCATACCCGCTGTCAGTGTACATGGGGATAGCCTTGTCTCTTCCACACCACAGTGCTTGAGTCAAAGCTTCAAGCTCAGCTTGTTGAGCTGAGGTTCCCTTGTTTCAAGATTGTGCCCAGATAGTCCTATCTTGGGTCACCTCTGCTGCCCTGGAACACCTAATCTTGTTTCAGGGAGAAACTGCTCTAAACTGAAAACATGACCTTGTCTGGTGTCGCCAATGGGACGTCAGTCAGATCAGGCCTGACAGATGGGCTCAGGTCAGTCACCTCAAGACAGTCATGTAGGAGACCCATGGAGTCATCGTCATTGTAGCAAATTAAAAAGAGGCTGTGGGCTATATAATGTTTGTTATTATCAGCCCTATGATTATCACGGCGGTATTATCTAACCTGTTATCACAAATAATAAGACACAGACACATGTTAGATTTATAATTGCCTTATTTACCTTGGGCTGGGCAGATATTTCATTACACTGTCTCAATATCCTCACGATCGGTGACCCTGCCGGAGTCGCGGCTGCCAGCGACATGTTCAAGGTAATTCAGAGATCTGTTGGGCCAGCCAGCCTGAGCCTGCTCACCTTCAGAGTCTATGCAGCTCCCAAAAAGGATTCAGCTCACAAAAATTGCATAAAGGTTGATGAGCTTTCACTCTACTCAGTTCCTGAGGGTCGGTCTAAATATGTGGAGGAGCCAAGGACTCAACTTGAAGAAAACATCTCAGAACTCCGACATCATTTTGAGCCATATACAAGTTGGTGTGAGGAAATATATTCCCGAACTAAACCAAAGGTGGAAGGCTTTGTCCAGTGGGGAGTAGACAAATATGAATATCTTCAAAATGCGCCTCCTGGATTTTTCCCAAGACTTGGTGTTATTGGTTTTGCTGGTTTTGTTGGACTCATTTTTGCTAGAGGTTCAAAAATAAAGAAGCTGGTGTATCCTCCTTTTTTCATGGGATTAGGTGCCTCTATCTATTACCCACAACAAGCCATCTCCATTGCCCAGGTCAGCGGAGAGAAGTTATATGACTTGGGATTACGAGGGTACATAGTTGTAGAAGATTTGTGGAAGGAACATGTCCAGAAGCCAGGAAATGTGAAGAATTCACCTGGAAATAAATAGAAAACTCCATGCTCTTCCCATTTTAATCAGTTATAGGTAAACATTGGAAACTCCAGATGGTAAATCAGTATTTCTACAGCAAATGGCAAAATCAGTATTGGATATAGTAAACTGGCTTTCTTCTTCAGGAAAAACAACACTAAGCCTTTTTGCTATCTTGGTTGATGCCATGTTATAGGCCAACTAATCTGCAATCCTTCACATGGAAATAATGTACAAGCCTTAGAACTTCTCGTTCTTATATTACTATTTATGTACATAATTAAAATCCAGATTCAAACAGAAAAAAAAAAATATCCTCACGATCCATCTCCCAGCCCCCATCCAATGCCATCCACCTTAATTGTCCTCATTTGGTCTACCTTCCATCCATAATCCCATGGTACTTGCTTGTATTCTTCATTTGGGCCTTTTTAAACCACTGGGCCCTTTTACACCATTAATGGAGTCCTTCCTTCAGGCCCATGTCATTTCTTCTCCAGGTTAACCCATTGTGGCATCCTCCTTCTTCCTCTCCTCCTGTCCATCTGTTTCCTGTGATTCTCCTCAAAAGCCTAGGAACCCTAGCCATGCCTACCCCATTCTGCCCTGCCCAGGTATAGACTGTCTAATCCACCAATCAGGTATGTCTTAGGCAGGTTTATACAAACAAAGATGGGTGTATCCTTTGGGAAGTAACCAGATCTTGAGGGCCAGTAATTAGCATTAGATCAACCTCCAACACATCATCCATCAGGAGACTGGTAGAGTTAAGAGCTGATGTCTTGTAGAACCAACCCGGGGGTTGATCCAGAAGCAGGGCTTGGCATTGAGTCACCCAGACATTAAATCTTCATTTCTCAGATGGTCCCCCATCCCCATCAACAGGGTTCCAGTAGACCATGGGCTGGGAGGAACAGTTTGTGCCCTAAAGCTAACTTGTCATCTCACACCAGCAGGGTGGCTATGGCCCTTGTGCATGCCACCTTCCAGCTGCAACTGGGTCTCTTGGACAGATGCCACCTGTCTTTTCCAGGGTCCCAGGGTTTGTGTGAGGGCCCCCCCACCCAAGACAATGCCTCTGGCCTCATACATACACAGAATGGTTTAGTAATGCGTGGTAGGGCCAGGCCTGGGGCAGTCACCAGGGCCTTTTTCCTGGCTTTGAAGATCCCTCTGCTCAGTCTCCATCCATTCCAAAGGCTGCATACCCTTGGTGCTGCCATAGAGGGGTTTAGCTATCTCATCGAACCCCATTCTCCATAGCTGGCGGTAGCCAATGCCCCAGGAATTCCTATACTTGTTCTTCACGGAAGTGAGGATTTGCACAATGGCTGAACTGTGGTCATCAGGAGGCGTCTGCGTTCCTTCCTCTAGGACCTAGGCATGTGACCTGAGGGACACACAGCTGAGTCTTCTTGGCTGAGACTCTGTCTCCCAGGACTTGGAAGGTTTCTAAAAGATCTTCTCTTTCCTGTCCACCTTTCCCCTCAGTGGTGGGAGCCCTGAGGAAGCCAGGGCACAGTGCTCTGTGGATAGTTTTGTCTAAATTCCTCCAGATATGGACTCAGATCCCCATCAGTGTTGGGGGGTCCCTGAACCCCCTTTCCTGGCCTAGTTTCCTAATTTTTTTGCTTGTCTTTTTCCACAGCATGGGAGAGTTTCTTCCCCTCTGACTTCAGCCAAACTGTCGCTGTTCCAACGGTTGGGACCTATCAACCCTTCAAGTCTCTGATTTCTCCAGCTTTCTCCTTATATCTGGGGTCAACTGCATGACAAAGGTAATTTTAGTGGCTCACTGGTTTTCAGGGGCATCTGGGTCCATGGGAGTAAACATCTGATCTGCCTCAGCGCTTTCCCGGAAGCCCAGCAGGTGATTCATCAGGTCCCTGAATAACCTGACCTACCTTTGGTAAATTGGCGTATTTTCTGACTGAAGCTTTTAAAATCCTCCCACTAATGTTCGGGGGTGGGGGGAAGGGGCATCCAACACCTTCTTACCTTAAAACAATTATGAACAGGCTGATCAGGGCCCGTGGCTTCTCTGGAAATGGAGGGCTCTTGAGTCTTCCAATTATACAACCCATTGGTACAAAAGGAAACCCAAACTATGGAGAGAGGAGTCAAACTTCTACTTTTCCTCCGAGTGTGACTGGGAATTACTTCCCCACTCCCAGGCACAACCAACTGCATAGAGCAGGCCAGGGAAGGAACAGAGGGCTGATGGCTTGAGGACCTATTTCTCCTCCCAGTGAGCACTCTGAGACCCTCCAAGCTTCACACAGAGGACTGGATCAGTACCCCCAGGACCTCAAACAAGAGCCAAGGGGTTAAACAAGCCAGAAGTGAGTGCAGGAAGTGTGTGTGTGTGTGTGTGTGTGTGTGTGTGTGTGTGTGTTTTGGGGGGGCAGGTCAATTTCCTCTGGCTAGGCTGAGAGAACAGATGAAAGTTCTTGGGGTTCTCTGGACAACCTGATTTGACCAAAAGGATTCAGGTCCCCAACGAGAGGGTACAGGTCTTAAGTCGTGTGTGTGTGTGTGTGTGTGTGTGTGTGTGTGCACGCGCGCATGCGTGCCCGAGCTTCTTGAACCAGAGAAAGCCAGGAAATTGGTGGCTACTGCCATAGCTTGGGAGCCACTGGCATTACCATAGCAATAGTAGCAGCCAGCAGTCACTTAGGCCACTGTTACCTCTGGAAGCAGGGGCACCACGGTGCAAGTGGGTGGCTCAGCCCTGCCCTTGAGCCTGAGGGGAAATGGTGTCCTGCCTAAGGAGCAGCTACCGCCTGGGGATGACTCACCCTCCCTCCGTTTCTGATGTGTTTCCTCAATCAACAGCACTGACAGAAACACACAGTGCCAAGCCTTGCCTGATCCCTCTTACAATTTTGTTGACACTTCCTTGCATGACTCAGTGGTGGAGGGAGGCTGGGATCTTCACGTCACCATTAAGTGACAAAGGTTGCTTTTGCTGCCAGGTTACCAGTCCCTGGGGGTTCTGCAGGATGGCTGGAGTTCCTTGTGACTCTTCTCCAGGCCCCAGGATGGAACCAATGCTCAGCAGCACCAGGCCTCTGCCTTTTGTTTAGGTTTAAGACACTTAAATAACTGGATCAGCGGGGAAGGGGTCGTGCGCCTTTTAAGGGACCCGTGGTTCATTTCAGTCGATAGTATCAGTGGTGGGGCTGGGAGACAAGAGATGGCTCAGTGGGTGTTTGCCATGCAAGCGTGAGGACCCGAGTTCCTATTCCCAGAACCCAAGTAAAGGCTGGACACTTAGTACCTGTAATCCTAGCACTTCTAAGAGGAAACAGGAAGCTGAGACAGGAGAATCCCCCAGTGCTTGCAGGCCAGCCTGCCTGGCGTAGGCAAAAAAACAACAAAGAGATCCTGTCTCAAACGAGATGGAGAATAAGGTCTAACACCTAAGGTCATCCATCCATCACATTGCACCGTGGCATTCCTTCATTCACACATACATGATATCAATAGTATGATGAGGACCAGGGGAATGGGATGAGGTGGGGTGAGGTTCTAGTTAAGCCATACAGGAGGAGCACAAGAGGCAGTATTTGTTTCTAAAGACATTTATGGGATACACCAGATAGTCATCCTGCATATGGGTTATGCTTTGGGTTATGCTTGGGGGACACGGGCAGCCGGGTTGAATGGCACAGCCAAATGCTATTTTGGTAGGCATATGTGCAAGTGTTTAGGGGTGGAGGAGTCTGATGACCACAACCTTTCAGATATTCCAGAAAGTATGAGTGTACATGTGCATCTGTGTGTAGAAGACTCGGAAAATGAAGCACTGAGCAAACAGTGTGACAAATTATTACCTCCGTTGAATCCTTGGGGCTTGGCTGTGGCTTTGGCACAATTGGGGTGTCCTCTAAGGCTTTATGTATGGAGTTTAATCCACAGCAGGAAGTATTTAGGAGTGGAGCCTTGCTCTGACTATGGTATTCAGAGATGGACCCACGTGGGAAGTGATTAGGGTTAGAAAACAGCAGGGTAGAATCCCATGAATAAATCCCGTGGCTTTATTAGGGGACACACACACATGTCTTCCATTTTGGGAGCATGTTGTGTGCACCTGTGTGTATGGCCCAGAAGAGGATCCCAGCTGTCATTCCTCAGGAGCCAACCACCTTGTTTTGAGTCAGGGTCTCTCAGTGGACTGGAACTCACTAGGCTAGGCTGGCTGGAGCCCAGTGTCCGTCTCATCAGCACTGGGGTTTCAGGCATTCAGAGCCTGTGCTTGCAAGGCAAGTAAGTACTTTAGCAACGGAACTGCTTTACCAATCTTCCATATTGTTTTAGACAGGGTTATCGCTATGCAGCTCAGGCTTGCTTAGAATTTGTGATCTTCCTGCCTGTGTCTCCCGAGGGCTGGAATTACGGCAAAATAGGACTGCTTCATGCTTGGCTCACTCGCCTCTCACTTGGCGCAACCTGTCTTCAGGCATAGAGGGCTCTGCCAGCAAGAAGGCTACCACAGCAGCCCCTCTACTTTGGAGCTAAAAGAACCCTTCTCTTTGCTAGGATTGTTGACACTTGCCAGCATGCCTGGCAAACTTCTGCTCTTTGTTAAAAGTGACAGCTAAAGAACTAACATGGAGCCGACAGTCTCCAAGAACAGCTGCCCCCATCTCAACGTGAAATATTTCCAATGAACTTGTAACGTCTTATAATGAAGGATGAGCTTAGCTTTACCGAGACAGGGTTCTACACAGCCGACTTGCTGCCATTGAGGATGACCTTGAACTGACTCTCCTGCCTCCTTAGTGCTGGGCCTCCCGGCACGCTAGACAAACCCTCGGCCAACCGAGACACATCCCTACAGCCATCCTTCTCTTTGTCACCTGAAACATTTCCAAGTTAAAGCTGAGCAGAGGAAGTCGTGACAGGTGGCACTGCTTCGCTGTTGGTGACAGCCTCCCTTTCACCGGCTGTCACCCGCCCACAGGCTGGAACAAATGATGACCGTTTCTACCCTTCATGAGTGTTTTCCCTCACCCAGCGCCTCACTCTGTGCCGGGGCATTTGCGTCCCACCAGCACCCTTACCTAAACCCCAATGATGGAGGCAGCTGCCGTGCCTGGGAAGGCTCTTCCCACAGACCACAGCACACAATGACCTTTTCAGGGTTTATTTCATCTGCTATGTTCATTCTCCACCTAGACAAAGACAATTAGAAGACAACCAGTTGCTTTTCCATCATTTCTTTGTTCCGTATGAATAACCAAAAGATTCCTTCTCAACACTTTTTATTTTTATTTTTTATTTTTAATAAGAAGCCATAAATAAATAAAGCTGTAAAGCTCCTGGGTTCAAGTGAGACACTTCCAGTTCAGACACGCCGGTGGACAGTCCTGTGGCCCCCGCTTCCCACTCTGCGAGGGGGTGTCTGCAGGGCTGTGGGGTGCCTCGGGGCTGAGTTGTTAGCTTGCTGCATTTGCATGGCCTCTCCACCCCAGGGAGTATCCCCGGGGGGGCAGGGTCCTTAGAGCTGGAGGGACTGTTCTGAGATGCTGAGTACCAGGAAGCTGTGCCCCAAAGCTGGTGGCCTGAGCCTTAGGCAGGGGTGGGCCGTCGAGGGGCTGAGGCTGCCTCAGCCTGGCGCTGGCCTGAGATGGGCGGGGACAAGTTTTCAAATGCAACAAAGACTGAGAAGAGACCCGTGCTTCTGTGAGTCAGGAGGGCGGGGCACAGGTGAAAACATACTCCAATATGTCTAGAACAGATTCTGTGTTTGGGTTTTTTACACAGAGCGTTGTGAAGAGGGGTCATATGGAGCTAGGGTACTTCCTGACAGAAGCTGGCTGCAACCAACATGACCCGGAAAAGACCCCATGGATCCCCAAAGATGTCCCACGTTCCCCCCAGAAGCACATTCACACTAAACTGAGCATCTACGCCGATTCCTCTCACAGTGACCTCGACCTCCTAACTCATCTTGCTACCAACCTCCTCAGTGTGGCCACCCACCGTAAAGGTATCCCTGGACTGGACTGTGCCCATCAGAACACACCTTGCCTGTGGACCCCAAGGTCAAGTGCCTGGTATCTGAGTGTAGGTCCCATACCGCACATGTGTGAGGATCAGGCCACCACTCCTGAGCAGCAGCTACACCTGCCAACATCTGGAATATTGCTGTGCTACATCTGGCCTCCACCAGTCTGTGGCGACACCACCCCTTCTTAGCCTGAGTGCTGAGTAAGATGGACATGGGGGGAGGGCCTGTCCTGCCTCGGGGTCAGCTCACAATGCTTGGCTGCATGCAGATGGACTCTGAAAAAAGCCGTGCCTCCTACAGAACGTAAGGGGGAGGGCACCAGGTGAGGGCTGGATGTGCAACATGGCTTCTAGAAGGGTCACTGGCCGGCCCATGGAACTGCTGGAAATAGCCTGGTCATACTTTGTGAAGGGCAGGTGTCACCTGGAGAGCCAGGGTCCGGAGGGTTGTGCATTCGGGCCCCCAAAAGGACACGTAGAGCTGTTTCTCCTGATCTTAGCTGAGAATGGGAAAATCCCCATCCTGGCCATCCAGTACCAACTCAGGTTGGTGTGGTCCTGTATCCCAGCCAATGGATGCTTTCATGCGCCGGACTAAGAATTGCTGGTATGGTGGGAACAATGGCACACGAGCCCTTGTATAAATGTCCCAGTAATGGGGCTGGGGGCAGTGGATCAGAAAACATAGGGATTGGTGGGGGAGGGAGGGGGAGGGGACTCCTGGTGTCCATCCCATTCCTGCCTGAGCCTGGTTCCCCAAAGCCAGGATGCTCTGTGGATTCTGCTCATGGCCCAGAGTGCAGTGGCCAGGTGCCAGACAGTCTTCTCTGAAATAGTTGGGGCTGACCCTGACCTTGAAAGCAGCTTTGACGGGTGGGGTGTGGAGGGGGCTAGTCCAGGACACCTCAGAGATACACCTGTGTTCTCAAGGAAAAGGCTCCCCAAGATTCTGGGTTATTAGGGTTCCCCAGAGGCCAAGGAGCTTCAATTGCGCTATTAGGAGCTAGTCACGTGTTCCTAGAGGGCTGGTCATGGGGGCCAGTGCGTGCATAGTAGGTGTGGGGCTCTCGGCTGGGCAGACATGTCCCCATCGCCAGTCTTTTTTTCAAATCTTCGTCAGTTTTAACTGCGACACGGGGGCCAGGAGAGCTGGGAGGCCATCCGCCTCAAGGTCCTACCCTGCCCATCAGGGTCTTGGGTATCCTACTAGCGCGCTTCCCTCCACGCCAAACAGCAGGAAGCGCCGGCCCCACTTCTTACTTCTTTCCCCGTGAACTCTCGCCCCATCCACCCTCTGCCCCTGCCACCACTACCACTTCTCGATGATATGGCTCATGTAGTCCTCGGTGGGCACGCGGCCAGGCTCCTCCGCGTCCTCCCGTGGCAGCGCCTCCTTGGCGCGGTGCAGGAGGCGCTCTTCCCGATTGCGCAGGCGCTGCTCCCTGCGCTCCAGCTGCCGCTTGTACTGGTAACGCTGCTGGAAGAGGTCCTTGGCATAGTCATAGAGCTGCATGTCCAGGTCGTTGAGCTCCTCGATGTGGCGGATGGTGTCCTCGTCCACCTCCACGCCGCCCGCCCGCGTGCTGTTGTACTGCATGAAGGGCCGGATGAACTTGAGGTTGAACGTCCGCTCAAACAGGTACTGCGTCTTGCGCTGGAACTCCGTGAGGCCGAAGAAGGCCATGCCGCGCAGGTTCTTCTTGGCGCTCTCCAGCAGCAGCTGGGCTCGCTTGCTCTCGGGGATGAAGGACAGGTTGTAGCAGCCCACCAGGCTGAGGTCCGCCAGCATGCGCACCTGCCGGTTGTTGGCCAGGTTGTAGGGGCAGTCCATGAACTCCTGCAGCGTGCAGCCTGACCAGTCTGTGCCCTCGTAGCAGGGCGGCAGCTCCTCCGGGGTCGGCGTTCGCCCGTCACACATGTGCAGAGAGGTCTTCCACGTGGCTCCCCGCTGCACGTGTCGCCACTCACTCAGGTAGCGGGATACTGGGTCTCGCAGCAGGGTGATGTAGTAGAACTTTCTACAATGAGAAGGGGGGGGGGGGAGAGATCACAGTTCGAGGGAGAAGGGGCAGGGCAAGGGTGACTGTGTGCCTCAACACGGTCCAGCTGCGGCTCCTCTCGGCTCTGCCATTCATGTCTGAGTAGAAAGCCCTGGGCTCTGAGGGAAGGAAACTGTCAAGGGCATGCCTTCCAAGCGGGAGGACCACAGAATGGTAGGGCCTGGCTTCAGTTCCTTCTTGCCCCAGCCCAACTCATGGATGAACAACCTGCCTGTACTTTGTTGGGAGAACCAGACTGCCGCACTCTTTCACACCCAGCAAGGCCGTAGCCACAGTGCAAACATGTAGGTGAAGGAAGAATGAGCTTAGCTTTTCCTCCTCTGTGCAGCACAGACCCAGGGCAATTTCTCCTGGGTACATTCTTTTTTGTTTGTTTTTTTCAAGATAGGTTTTCTCTTGTAGCCCGGCTGTACTGGACTCGCTTTGTAGACCACGTTGGCCTCAAACTCAGAGATCTGCCCGCCTGCGCTTCCTGAGTGCTGGGATTAAAGGCGTGCACCACCATGCCTGGCTTCTCCTAGGTACATTCTGATGACTGGTGTGGGGACATCAGGGCGCTCTAGACAGATGGGTATATATGGCGGCCCTTCCCTTCCCAGACAGCGAACAAAAGCACACTCACAGGTTTTCCTGGCTAAGGCCTGGTTGAATTTCTGACTTCCCTACCCCCACTCTTGTGTGGGGCCTACCAGCAGGTGTTCCGCTGATACAGCTTAGTGAGGGAGTGAGGAGGCCCCAGCTGCCGCCAACACACATCCCGAAAGGCACAGGAGTGATAGTTCTGACAAGAGCTGTCTGGCCCTTTATGTAGAGACTGCAGAGGAAGCCCCCCCCCCCCCCCAGGGCAGCTCTTGGTCCTCCAAAGTCCTGTCATCCTCCTGGAGCTCCTGTGAGCAACCTGGAGCCAGGGGCTGTACAAGCTATGGTAAGTGAGGACAGACGTTTCTCAGTGGGTCAGAGGGTGCTGCACCCTCAAAGACCCATCTGGCCTGTGTGGGGACCTATACACCTTGGTGTCTGGTGGCCTCTGCCCTTTGGAAGCATCCTGTGTCCTTGGTATCAGAGGCCCACCAGTCCTGAACAGATGGTGACTCTAGGGTCAGGCCATGGCGTATCTCAATGGGGCTGCCTTCCTCCTGGGGGAGCTCTGTGTAGCTGAGGGCCAGCAACCCCCAGGTCTAAGTTTCCTCAACCCCGAGAATCTGCCACAGCCCATGCCTGGCTCATGTTACCCTGACTTCAGAAGCAGGCCAGGAATCCTGAAAGGTCCCACCATACCCTCCTCGGCCCTATAAAGGGCCTTCTATCTGCACGGTCAACTAGCTTATTGTACATACTGGTCTTGGGGCCAGGGGTTCCCACAAGTCTGTAACAATATGCAGTAATATTTATCAAGTTTTCAGAAATAAGAACCCTGGGGTTAGAGAGACAGATAAGCTATTCTTCCAGAGGACCCAAGCTCAGTCCCTAGAACTCATGCTGGGTGGCTCACAATTGCCAGTATTCCCACCTCAGGAGATCTGAGGTGCTTTTCTGGTTTTCTCAGTTACCCACACACAGATACACACACACACACACACACACACACACACACACACACACACACACAAATAACAAAATAAATCTTAAGAGAAAACCCCAAGAGACTGTATTTAGTGATAGGTGTTTGTGTTGAAATCACTTAGAATTTCAGGGTAATGAGACAGTATACGTGGATATTTAAGACAGGGGCTAGAGCTGATGAGCTCTGAGAATAGGTGCTGGCAGCAGCCCCAGGACACCATCCTTTGCGATGGGCTTAGGGTGTCGAGGGTACAGGTCTGCGCTGCTGTGAGCTGTACCTCACAGGCATGATGCAAGTTCTCATGTACCCCAAACACTTGAGGAAAAAGAAAACTGAGGGACAACAGAGACGACTCAGTGGATAAGAGTATGTGCTGAGCCGTGGTGGTGCACACTTTTAATCCCAGCACTCAGGGAGGCAGGCCGATCTCCGTGAGTGCAGCCTGGTCTACAAAGAGAGTACAGAATAGCCAAGGCTACACAGAGAAACCCTGCGTTGAAAAAAACAAAACAAATCAACAACCAAACACCTGCTCTTCTTGCAGAGGCCTCCCTCAGTCCCCGACACCCGCACACTATCTGTAACTCTAGCTCCAGGCGCTCTGACACCCTCCTCTGGCATTAGTGGGCACCCCCACACAAATACAAGCTTTATCAAAAAAGAAAACGGGCTGGAGAGATGGCTCAGTGGTTAGGAGCGCACTGTTTTTCCAGAGTGCTTGGACTCAGTTCCCAGCATCCAAGTCAGGAGGAGCCTCCCTGGAACAGCACCTCTGCAGGGAAGGGCTGGGATGGATGTCTCTGGGCCACATCCTACTTCTTATCTCCTTGGAATTCCGGGAAAGTTGGTCTGTTTCAGCCAGTCTGGGTAATTCTAGGCAGCTGACCCTGCCCAGGGCCACAGAGGTGGGGTGGGTGGGTAGCTGAGGGTGGGGAGCCTGTGAGACTGCCCCTTTCTTCCCTCGTAGCCCCACCCATACCATGCTGTGTGGAACCGTCACTGCAAAGTGTGTTCAGAGGGGTGGCGAACTGGGCCAAGGGGCAGGGGAGCTGAGGGTGGCCCAGGCTGGGCTCTCACTTCACCCCCGCCAGCCCCCACACTGCCTACTTCCTGGTGCCACCCGGGATCTGGCGGGGATTGACGGGGAAAGGGAAGTGGCAAGCTTTAACATTAACACGTATGACTAACAAGTGAACTTGGGAACTATTAGGGGGCACAGGAATGGGAACACAGACGGAGGAACCCTGCCTCTGAGACAGTGCTAAACCCGCCCCGCTGATGTCTACTTGTGTGAACCTCCTTGCTCTCTCCTCTTTTCTGGAGGACGTGTACCCTCTTCTCCCTTGAGCGGTGACCACCACCCATACCCGTGAGACGGCGAATTCTTCCAACTAGAAACCTGCAGTTCTCAGCTTCTGTAACTCCTTAGTTCCGGGGGTGGGGTGAGAAATACCTCCAGGAAAATCCCCCAGGATCACCCTCAAATGGTCGTCTGGATCAGACTATACCAATGGCCGCCTGTCTCTATTTAAGCTATGAAATGCCTCTAATCGAGGCTGGGTCTCTAAGCATCAGCTAGCAGCTACAAGTATGTGCTAATGACAGCTTCTCCCTTTATCTCCGAGGACAGAATTTCTCACTGGGGAAGGGTGAGTTCCCTTAACAAGATCTGGGGCCAGATCCACCCAGTGAAGGCTATGCTCCAGCCTCCACAGAGATACTTGATGAACGACACGAAATAGCAGGCCTTAGTGACGGCAGCCATGCTGACTCCATTCCACAGACGAGTTGTCCAGGGCCCAAGACAAATGGTGGCTCCTGACTAGCATTTCTGAGTTCTCTAGCCTGGACAGGTGGGAACAAGGATATGGAGGTGCCATCGCTGGCGGGAGGGGTGGGTCCCCGGGGCTTCAGGCAGCAACTCCGAAAAGGACAGTGCTGAGAGTATATGTCCTGACTTCAGAAGGGCCAGTGCTGAAGACCAGAGGCCGAATCAAGGCCAGACCAAGGAGCGCCTTCCTAGTTTGTAGAGAAAACCAGGAGGGCCTGGCAGGTGGCTCAGTGGGCAGAGCCCTTGCTGAGCAATCACAGGATTTAATCTGGCTCCCCGCACCTACATGAAGCAGAGTGTGGCTGCACATACCCAGAACAGGGTTATGGGGAGCGGGAGGGGGCAGGCGGACGATAATCGCTCCTGCAGCCTGCAGCTCCCTAACAGCTCCAGCATCTCTAGACCTCTCAGATGTTTTTAAAGACCAGGTCTCACTTACTGTAGCTTGGCTGGCCTGGAACTCCTTTGTTGACCAGGCTGGCCTCCAACTCACAGAGACCTGCCATGCCCCCCAAATGCTGGGGTTAACGGTGCGCGGCATCAGACCTGGCTCCCTTAGAATCTAATTGTGGCTGGCTTAATTGTTTAACCTTTAACCTTTTTTTTTTCTTGTGGACACTGGTTTGCCGGTTCCCCCAGTCATGTACCATCAGGGCAAGGAAGGCACTGTCTTTTGGACACTCTTAAGTTAGACTCACAAGGAGGGGACGGTGGCTTAGTGGGTAAAGACGTCTTGCTGCCAAGCCTGATGCCCGGAGCTGGAACCCTAGGCCTCCACCAGCTGTTCTCTGACCTCTACACATTTCTTGCCTCTCGAAGGCCACACCTCCCTGGGTCCTAGAACTCAGAGCCTGAAACAAAGGCAGGATTTTTTCCCCCCTTTTTAAAACCAGGGCCTGTTCAGCTGTGGTACCCTGAAAAATGGGAGTGAGGATGCTGGTCCCTACAAGCAGGAGGATGATGGAATTTAGGGCTTTAATTTAATTTTTTTTTTTAATATAGGGTCCCATTGTGTAGCCCAGGCTGGCCATCAAATCTCAGCAGTCCTCCTGCCTCAGCTTCCTGAATGTTGGGATTACAGGCATGGGGCACCAGGCCTGGCACAATTCGGTTCGTAAGCAAATATTACAGAACCACAGTAGCTCCCACGGAAGCGCTGCGAGAGAGGAATGCACTGTCTCGTGGCAGAGTCTCCAGGCCAGCTGCCTAGTAACAGTGGTGATGGTACGGTGTGTCTCACTGATTCCAAGGACAGGATTTCACCAGGTCACCGAGTGGTGGGGGCTCTCCAATTCTAACCACGTACGTCCCTCCAGTCTCTTCAGGGGAAAAACACCCTCGAGCTAGCTCACCAGTGAAGAGTGTTGACCGCTCCCGCAGAGGACCTGGGTTTAGCTCACAGCACCCACATGGTGGCTCAGAACTACCCATCACTCCCTCTTCTGGCCTCTGGAGGCTCCTGCCTGCATGCAATGCACGTGAGCTCACAGGGGCACACACATACTTATACACATACAACAAATGAACGAAGGACACAGAAGGACAATGTGGGGAAGGCCCAGATACTCAGAACACTTGAGCAGGAGGACTCCTCCCCCCGGCCTGTTGTGACTCCTGCCACCTCCCCAGAGCAGGACAGCGACTCTTTGTGTGAGGAGAGCGGACCTTGCCCTAGGTCCTTGACAGGAAGAGAACACTGTGCAGCCTGCCAAAGCCAGGGAGCCCCGGACACAAAGCACCTTGGCTGGCGTCCCAAGCGCTGCCTGCCACCAGCTCCCCAACGCCAGCTGCTCCCCACCCCACAGCGGCCTTGTGCCTCTGCTCTGGGTTCCCACTGGGACTTTAGAAAAATGAAGTGTGACTTTGGCTTCGAGTCCCACTGTGGGACAGAAGCCACGAGGGGCTGGCTACCTTCTCCTTTCTCCAGCAGCAGAATGGGGCTTACGGGGAAGGCTCCTTGAGATCACAAGGCTGTGTCATCACCCTTCCCAGAGGGCACAGCCACAGGCCAGGAGGCAAAGGATCAAGCGGATGACCTGGAGGAGACAACAGTTTACTGAGCAGGTGCCCAGGACCTGCCTCTCACCTCCCTGCTCCTGACCCTGTATGCGGGGCTCCCAACCCTTCTCAGCCCATCAAGTCTGAATGGCCCAGGGAGGGGAGGGGAGGGTGTGGTTTTCTCTCCAAATGCAGCACAGAAAGTACTGGTCCAAGGCCACCCTTCTGCTAATACCCAAAGAAAAGCAGTGGTTATTTCTGTTGAGTCTGTTTCCAAAAATACCCAGGTGCAGGTCCAGGCCTCATGACGTTGGGGTCAGGTACTATATGGGCACAGAAGCAGGCAGACCCGGCTCAGAGCCTTCCTATTTACTCCTTCCTTTGAGCTCCCTCTGCCCTAAGGACCCCCAGAGCAGGTCGTGTCCATGGCAAACATCCCTTGTGGAATCCTGTCTTGGGTCGGGGTGAGGGTAGCTGAGCCCTGGACGGCCCTCGTCAGTGACCTATGCAACCTGCTGATGCAGCTGGCTGGAGAAATGAGAAATGAATACCCAGAGAGGCTGGCCTAGCATCAATCACCCAGGCACTTGCAGAGCCCCGCCTAGGCTGACATCTTATAGACAGTGCAAAAGGCCCACAGACATAGCAGCTATGTTTGTATGTACCCTCAAGATAACAGCGTTGAGCTACAGCTAAGTATGGTTATGCGACTAAGTCTGGCCGTCAGGATGTCCCTGGAGACACTCCTGTTTGCCCTCTTTTCTTCCTGCTGGCTGGAGCGGAGATGTGACTGCTGAGTGTCTGCAGTCACCTTGGACCCTAAGTAGACAGTCCGCTTTCTGGCCAGGTGAAGGCAAGAGGAAGAGCATGACCCTCTGAACCTTGTCCATCTACTCAGGCAGGGCTGACACACGGAGGGCATTAGGCAACGTGAGGGTAGGCTCCTAGGTTCAAGGCTATAGGGCTCTGGGGTAGCAGAGTTTCAGCAACAATCACATTGATTAATTCAGTGAACCTGAAGGCCAGGTAAATGAGTGTGTGTGTGCCTGGACAACTTGCTGACAGCTGCCCAAACCACAGCCTGAGTGGCAGTGCTTGTAACTCAGCCCTGAGCAAACACGCCCCCTCCTGCCACCCCCACTGCCATCTGTACCACTGGTCATTTCTGCTAAGGGACATTAGTTATAAGCCAGAGAGGGCCATGTGAAGGAAACTGAGCCAGCCCTGCAGGAAAATGCAGCATCCCAGGGGAGTGACTTTAGACAGAAATCGGCACTGTCCTAGGGGCCTGAGCATACACTCTGGACAGCTCTGCCGAGCTATGAGCTCTTGGACAGTTCCCCAACCCCCATCACACACACCCCCATCTCACCCTAGAGTCCAAGGGTAGAGAGCTGAGGACTGGAATCCTACCAGCTTCTTGTTAGAGGAATGAGATGCTGGACACTTGGGGTGACAGTGGGTGCGGGTGGTGACTCCCCCCCTGTGTCCTCGTGTCCCCAGAAAGGCAGATGCAGGAAAAGGCTGCCATGAGGGAACCCCACTCCTTGACACTGCCCGCCCCTTCCCAACTCTGCTATAAAGTCCAGCTGCTGGGCAGGAGGCCACAAATCCAGGGCAGAAGTCCGAGCCACGCCAGGGCGCAGCGCCCACTGTTCAGCAAGGCATGCAGGTGTGAGCACTAAGGCCCCGGCCCAACAGACTGTGGTGTCAGTGTGTGTCTCTGACCCACGAGGAAGCCGCCTGCTGGTTTTTGGTTTTTGGAATTAGGGGTCTCTGGCGCCCTGGTTGGCCTCAATTTCACTATGTAGCTGCGAAGGGACCTTGAACTTCTGGCCTTCTCCCTCCCACCCCGAGTGCTGGGGTTGCAGGCAGATGCCACCACACTTGTGCACAGCCGGGGGCGGAACCAGGGCTCTGGGCATGCCAGGTGGGCATGCTAGCATCGCAGTCATATCCCAGCGCCGCTTACCTCCCCTCCTGGGTCACTTACGCCGCTGTTATTTTAAACCTCAGGCCCCCAGACGGGAGGATTCACATTGACGGCGCTCAGGCTGTCAGGCTGACATCCCAGGACCTGCCCACAGCATGGGGAACTGCAGGCCTGTCACCATCACCCTGCCTAACAGCTCAGGCCCGGGCAGGAGAGCAGCGCTAGGCCTCTCCTCTCCACAGGGCAGCTCCTACAGTGCCAGATGCTCACAGACAGCCCCAGGTGTAGAATGGACCCTGGTGGGTTTCTGTGCAGCTATACCGCTGGAAGATTTGTTATAAGCTCAAAGCAGGAGAGGCCCCCAGAGGAGGTGACCCCTGGCTGGGGTCTCTAGAATCCAGTGGTGGCCTTCAGTGGTTACGTTCACACCCAGAACTGCGCAAGGGCTGCCAGTGGGATATCCTGGGCTTCAGCCTGGCTGGGATGGAGGTGCTGGTATCTGTGCCAAGGAGACAGCCCTCTTGGTAAAGTCTTGGGGATCCCTTGCTTGCTCCCTGCATTCAGAGGCAACTTCTATTGCAGAAGCAGCTGTCTTACTGCACCTCCTAAGGCTTTGGGAAAACACTTACGGAAACGGCGAAATCAGACACGCTGGCAAGAAGCCCACTTCTGGGCTGAACACAGGCAGGGCAGGGAGGCTCCTGGCCTACAGAAAAACCGGCCCCAGTCAAGCTGGAAATGGGCTGGGATCTGCCCCAGCTCCACCCCCAAGTCAGCCCTGCAACCTAATTCTAAAAGAGAGCACTGTCTCTCTTTGCCAGGTCTATGGCCATCATTCCTGCTCAGCCCTGGCCACCGTCAAGAGGCGGCCTGCCTGGCCCAGGCCTCCAGACTTCGGCTGAGCCTGCAGCTCGGCGGTCTGAAGGTTCAGGGGTCCACGGCTCAGGCATGCTTTGGGGCCCATGTCCATGGCCACGAACACTGGCTGTCTTTCATCTCTGGGGCCTCCCCTTGCGCCCTTCCCATCTGTCCCCCGCCACACTTGGCTCCAGGTCGCCGCCATCTGCCTTGTACAGCACAGGTGCTCTCCCCTTTCTTTTCAGTCAGTGCTTACGCTCCTTCCTTTAACTCCAATTCCTGAGAGGCTGTCACTGTTCTGGGCTACAGCCAGGATATGAAGACGCTGTGGCTACCTTCCACGCCCCACCCCCTCTCTGGCCATTGGTGGTCTGGCCGAGCGGGCTCCTGCCCTGCTCTGGGCCTCGGATCATTCGTGCCAGCAAACCCATCTCCAGTCTCCAGCGGCACAAGCATCTCCCCAAACATTCACCGACAGAGTTGCTCCAGCTAACCGGCTCACTGGTCTCAGGGCCCGGGGTCACTCTCCTGAGGATGTGGGCTCAGAAAGCTGAGCATGCGCACTTGAACTTGGTTCCCGCTGTTTTCACAGGCAGATATGAGGGGGCAGCACCGAATGGTTTCGACGCAGCAAGGGGGTGGGTAGTGTCCCACAGATCCGACCTGGCCAGTGCAGCTCCTTCCCAGAAAACTAGTTTTCCATGCTTCTCTCTCTTGGGTGTGTGTGCATGAGTGTGGCCATGCATACAAGAAATGTGTGAGGTCTGAGGAGGCCAGGTGTCGATTCTTGCCTTCAGTTCTGTTTGAGACAGGATTTCTTTCCATTCTCTGGTAAGACCAAGGTAGCCCTGAGGTGACATCTCCAGCTGCCCTTTGTGGTCTGCAGACCCAGTGGGACCCAACAGGCATGGCTGGTGCAGACACAGGACATAAGGGCCCACCTTCCCTTGTGCCAGGCACCTCTGTGCTGAGTCCTCCTAGGGCCTCCCCTCAGCTGGCATCACAGCCAAGCTGCTTACCAGGTAGATCCCAGGGAGGCTGCCGCCTAGGTCTGACTGTCCTGTGCCGGTCTGGTTCCTGACAAGAGGCCAGGCCCCGGCTATTGGAAGTTGTCAGAAGAGACTGTCCAGGTAGAGCCCTCATGTGTATGGGTAAGGGTGTGGAGGACTGCCAGCAGGCCTGAAGAGAGCGGCTGCCCGGCTGAGGACCGGTGTGACTGGACACTGCAGATGTGCAAGACAGCAGAGGCCATCCATCCACATCCCCCTGCCTCACAACAGGCACGATGATTCCTAAGGCCGACTGGGTGGCATGTGGAATTGCCAAGGCGAGCCTCTGGCGGTGGTGAGGCATTATCTAGGCTGGGTTAAATGAGGCGAGACGACTCGCCCTACACGGAGGCAGAAGCACCTCGGGGGCTGGAGTGCCAGAGCGAAGAGAGCGTGAGACCAACGTTGGCATGCGTCTCTGAGGCCGCATGTGGCCAGCTGCCTCACGCTCCTGTCACTACGGCCCCTGGCTGGAGCACACCAGGAACAACACAACCTTTGTCCCGAAGCTGCTTCTGCCAGGTGTTCCACTGCAGCAACGAGGAAAGTCGCTAATAAGGGGCTGGAGAGAAGGCTCAGCGGTTAAGAGCACTGGCTGCTCTCCCAGAAGACCTGGGTTTGATTCCCAGCACCCACATGGCAGCTCATAACCATCTGTTAGCCCCAGTTCCAGGGAATCTGACAGCCTCACACAGACATACAGGCAAAACACCAATGCACACAAAATAAAAGAGAAGAAAGTGGCTAACAAATCCTGTCCAGGCCAGCCCCCCGGGCCTGATGGGTGCTGGATGGACTTTATCTGTAGGGTGCATGGTGTGTGTGTGTGTGTGTGTGTGTGTGTGTGTGTGTGCTCATTCCTGCCCTAGCATTTAAGACTGCTGACCTCCACTGCCCTGGCTGCAGTAACGGGCAGCAGAGTAAAGGGTCCAGGGCTAGACTGACAGAAAGGACCTCCCTTGGCTAGCTGTCCTCTGGCTAGCTGTCGTCCTATGTGGCTTGGAGGGGGGAGGTCTAGGTGCTTTCGTCTGTTAAACAGGCTGGCAGAAAATAGTTACTTCCAGGTCCAAGATTTGGTGAGGTGGCATCTATCAAAGAACACTGCTGAAATGGGGGACGGGGATGGCGATGGGGAGATGGAAATGAGGAGATGGGGGAACAGGGAAATGGCTCAGCTGCTAAGATGATCACTTTGAAAGCATGAGGAACCAAGTTCAATCCCCAGAACCCACAGAAATAGCTGGGAACGGAACACATTTGTAATCTCAGTGCCAGCGAGATGGGAGACAGGCCAGCCCTTGAGGAAGCGTGCTGGCCAGCTAGCCTAGAAGGATCAGGTGTGGCTGAGTCCTGAGGCCTTGGCCGGCCAGGGAGCACTGTCCTCTCAGCTATGGTTGGCCGATCCCTTTCCTATTCGTGGAGTATCTCCTGTATGCAGGGCAAGATAGGGCCCTGTCGTGAACAAAATGGTATTTTTCATTCTTGTTTTAAAACACCAAACTATTAAAAAAAAAAAAAAAAAAAGGTGAGAAAGTGCAGCTTTGCTCAGTCAGCTGCAGGAAACCCTGATGGTCCCCATCTTGCTGGCGGCACCCAGTGGCTCAGTGGGAGTGTGAAAATCTTTGCTCACTTTATAAATGAGGCTGGCTGCTCTACTGAGAAGCCTTACTGCCAAAGAGCTACACCCACAGAGAAACTGAGCTATTGCATAGGCACATGGGCGGCTGCACGAAGGTCCCCAAAATGCCTTTTCTCCCTAGGATAGGACCAGGAGTTGTGGCCCCCCCCTGCGGGTAAGGGCAAGCTATTTCAAAGTTCCTGGCCATGCCGATCCCATGAGGCCCAGACAAAGCCCAGGAGAGCTCAGGGCCGCCTTCTGGCCCAGTCTGTGTGCTGACCGGGCATGCCAAGGCGCAGGTGAGGCCCCTTCCCCATGACTCACTTCCTCCTTTCCCGCTGAACAACCCCAAGCCTTCACCAGAGAGACCCACAGGAAGCTCTGCACAGAGGACTGGGCTAGGGCTGAGATACGAGGCCCACGAGTGGTTTTCACATGGCTGGTATTGGTGTGGTTGGTAGTTGCTCAGGGGAGGTGGGGGAGGGATCCCTTCCAGGGAAGGGCTGTAGGAAGAGGCCCTATCAATGCTTTCAAGCAGGACAGCCCATAAAGCCAGATCTATAAGCTATCCGCTCTCTTGAGGGAAGAGGGGGTGAGCGGCTGGGTCTGGGGGGGCTCTCGCTTACTGTGCCCCTCCAGGCTCGCTGCAGGGCTTTCTTGAAGACAAGCTAAGCATCACTGCGCTTGGACCTTCCCACCTCCAGGTGCCCTCCCCCCACCCCCTGTCTTGGCATTTGTCTGAGGCATCCAGGCAGGACTCCAGTGAGTGGGCCTCTCTAGTGAGAAGAGGCTGCCTGGGGCCTCATGCCAGGAGAGAGGGGACAAGGGCTGGCTTGCTGTAACTCATTCATAGTTCACGCCCACCTGCCTGGCACTTGCTGGCTTTTGATGCCGGGCAGGCAAGATGCCACTTGTGCGTGCATGCACGCACTCACGCTCTGAGGTCAAGGAAGGGTGGCAGGGCACTGTTCCTCTGCTGGGTGTGTGCAGGAGGAGGTGGCGAGGGCCTGCTCACTCAGGGCTGGGAGTGGGTGGGGGAGGGTAGGAAGGGCAATTTGCTCTTTCGGCCTCGCCGCCTCTGTGCGGGTGGGCGCTCAGAATTCACACTGCTCTTCCTCACGTCCTCATCGCCTGATGCCGGCTTCTACCCTCCTGCCCCCATGAACATCAAGCCAACAAAGGCACACGGAAGCTGGTGAGGAGGGTGGTGCTGGGCTCTGCCCGTGTGCACAGTGTATGTGCCTGGCTGGGCAGAGGCACCCACCCATAGCCCGGCTCCACTTGCTTCTGCCACTACCCAGGCAGCACCCACCTCTGGTTGTCTGTGCCAGGCTTGTGTGCTACACACAGCCACAACCACACAAAGCACCATACAGGACCCACAGCGTGACAGAAACCATCTGGGCTAGGACCAGGCCAACAAGCCAGAGTCGGTGACAATCTCTGTACCTATAATCTACATGGTGGGTGTGAGCCTCAGGCCTCAAGCTAGTGCTCAGGCCTCTGTCTATTTGCTTTCCCTGTATTTTTTCCGTTTTTTTTTTTTTTTTATAACCAAAGAAATAAAAAAAATGTGTACAGTCCAAAATGACTCCAGAAAATTGTCCTCTGATCCATATATACCATCACCACCACCACCACCACACACACACACACACACATGCACACGCACACTGAATTAAATGTGCCTAGTAGGGTGTTCTGGGACACCCTCAGGCCCAGCTTGGTGAACTCAAGAGATGGTGGCTGGCTCCTTCCCACAGTCCTAAGCCACAGCCTACCAGCATTTGTCTTACAGGCGGCCGCTACAAGCAGTGCTCCTCAGAAGGGCGCTGACACCTACTCACCACACCTCTGCCCACCCCTTGCTCGACTTTTTCCCAAAGAAATCAGAGCCTCGACAACCATTCTAGACAGAACCGCTCTGGGACCAGATCAGCCGCAATGTCCCAATTTCTATGGGCCCGTGGCTCTGCTGACTCAGCCTGGTTCACAGGGAAGGCGCTGGCTACCTTCGGTTGATACGATGGGACCCTGTAACGACCCCAGGTCCTGGAGACTACTGGTCTTTTTAGAGTCAGGGATCCCTTCCCGCCCTATCTGGCCACTTCGGCTCCCCAGTCAGTGTCCTTCTGTTTGGTACCTCCAAAGAAGCGGGGTGGGGGGGAAGGGGGGAGGGCTGCCAGGTACTTGCTGGCCCCGCTCCTGGTCACATTTAGAACTCTCCATGGATTGGTAAACTCGGCTCTCAAGGGCACAAGCCACACAAGATCTAATCCTGACTGTCTTCACAAGGAACCCGGAGGGAACTGGGTGTGCCACAGTCTCCATATGGGCACACTTCTCCCACCTGCCAAGGGCTTGCCACCGATGAGCTGTGTGGCTGGCACAGGGTCCCCACAGAACAGCCCTGACATGTTTCTTCCTGGAATACAGACGGTACATCTCCCGAGGTCCGGAGCACGGCACCCAGCAGGAGGAGGAGTCTAGCTGGACTCAGCCCAGCCCGGAAGGGAGAAGCAGCTGAAACACACTTACCTGTTCTCACGCATCACCATCGGAGGCAGAGGTACCAGAACATGCAGGAGAAGTCACTTGTCAAATACTGTGTACAAGATGTCCAGAGAGCCCTCCCATCTCGAAAATAACACCAAAACCGGGCTGCGCAGACGGCTCAGTCAAGTTCTTGTCTCACAAGCATGAGGGTGTGAGTTCAAGTCCCCAGAACCACATTAAAAAAAAAAGCCAGGTGTGGGACTGGCAGAGGGCTCAGTGTCGAGCCCTGCAAGCCTCAGGACCAAGCCTGACTCCCCAGCACCCAAGTAAAAGGCCAGGCAGGCTGTAGCTGCTGTGCTGAGGAGAGACAGGAGAGCTCGCTGGCCAGCCAACGTAGGCTAAACTGCGGCTATCCAGTTCCGTGAGAGCCCCGTCTCAAAGGCAGCAAAGTCCTGCTCTGGCCCCCACATGTGCTCCTACGTACCTGCAGAATGTGCAGACACACTCAGACACACGCAGACACACACACATACACACAGCGTGGTGGCACACATTTATAATCTCAGCATTGGGGATATGGAGACATGCGTCCCTGGGGAGCTCTGGCCAGGCAAGTCACAGACCCTGTCTCACAAATCAAGGTGGGTGGCACCTGAGGAATGACTTCCGAGGCTGTCTTCTGACCCCATATGCACACATGCAACCATATTATGTGTGTGTGCGCTCCACTCCCGCCCCCCAACACATCAAAGTAAGTGAAAACCCTGCTACGGGTTCTGGATGTGGGCATGAAAATCTATACTGGTAGCACTGGGAGGCTGAAGCAGTCTCAGTGTGTACAGTAGCCTGAGGCCAGCCTGGGCTATAGAGAGAACTATGTCAGGACAAAATTCCCTAAACGTCTCACAGGATATGCACACACACACACACACACACGCACACACACACACGCACACACACACGCACACACACACACGCACACACACACGCACACACACACGCACACACACCGGTGTGCGCACACACCTAAGTGCACATATATCCTAAAGTTCGCGCAGTGTATTTAGAAACTGAGTGGGTTTTCACACAGACAGTTAAGGGAGAGTGCATTATTTTGGCTGTTTGAAGAGCTGATCTTGCACGTGCACGTGTGTGCAGATGTGGCTCAGCTCTTCTCCTCTCCGTCGTTCTAGGACCTGAGCCCACGGGATGGTGCCAACCACACTGAGGCTCTGACTTTCGAACCTCGACGAACCTAACCTGGAGCCCCCCCCCCCCTCAGCCACTCGCAGCAGCTCGTTTCCACGGTGACTCTCAGTCAATGGCCTGACAATCACGATTAAGTACCATGCAGGTGTGCAGGATGAGCGTGCAGAGAGAACCACCCCCCCTGTGGTGGGCGCTGCACTGGCGGGCCCTGGGGACCATTCGCTAGGACGGAATGCCTCTTCAGTTTTAAGGCCCCAGGAAAGGAGGGGTGCAGAATGCCCACCACGGGAGACTTCGTGCAACCCGGGTCAATCATGGCCACATGCCCGCATTAACTCCCTGCTGATGTAACGTGGCACAGGGTCCAAGGCACCCCTGTCCATAGGTTCCCTCCCATGTGCACGGACAACTTCACTCCCAGCAGGCTTTGCCTTGGGTCCTAGCAGCTAAGCTGTGTGTGTGCACACGACACTGTGCGTCCTGGGGCCGGAGGTGGAAATGGAGTGGGCAGTGGCCCTCTTAGCCATGTCCTCCTTGCCCTGGCCTGGTCTCCTGGGCACCAGTGAGCTCAGGAGTGCGTCAGCCAGGGCACAGTTCAACACCCTCAGGGAGGCTCTGGCTGCGACATGGGGCCTTGGGGCCTCCAGGGGCCAGTGCCCTGCCTGGAGGAGGGGTTGTATACCCTGCCTGGAGGGTGTTTGTTTATGTGTGTGAATGTGTGTGGTGTTTGTTTATGTATGTGAATGTGTGTGTGTCAGAGGGCAGCAGCGTGCAGAAATCAGCTCTCTCCTTCCACCATGTGGGTTGGACTTAGATCATCGGGCTTTCCGGCCGGTACCTTTACCCAGGGAGCCTTCTCACTTCTCACTAGCCGGGGCAGGGTGTTTAA
Organism: Meriones unguiculatus; assembly: GCF_030254825.1. Taxonomy (NCBI): domain Eukaryota; kingdom Metazoa; phylum Chordata; class Mammalia; order Rodentia; family Muridae; genus Meriones; species Meriones unguiculatus. Next base: position 58,008,258 of record NC_083363.1, on the reverse strand, counting down.
GGACACGCACCCGGGCCACGCTGGGCCTCTCGTCTTCCGCTGCCTTCCTTCTGTTTCTGTGGGAGGCTGGAGATGGGCATGGGGCAAGGCCTGCCTTGCAGCTTGGCTGCACGCCCACAGGTGCCTCTGCCTGCGGACACATTTAACTGTTCTTTAAGGCGATCTCAGTTTTTCTCCCCTGCCCAACCTGGGCAGTACCGCCAAATACTGTCAAAGGAGCCCCCCAGCTCCTGCATCCCATGGTGTGGAAGGCAGTGTAGCCCAGGAGGCCTTCAAGCATTTTGAGAAGGCAGGCTTGCCCTAGGCCAGGACAGTCCCCACGGGAAAGGGTTAACAGGGAGCAGCTAGAACTGGGAAGTGGGAGGGCAGAGCAAACACAATAGGGACTTAGCCCAGCCAGCGCCCCAGGCCCTCCTACTGCACTAAGTCAGGCCAAGAGGATCTAGGGGATCATGCAGGCCTGGACAGGCTCAGGGCTGCCTCTGGGCCCCCTCAGCTCTGACCTGCTCCGGCTGGGAGCAGCTAGGCTCCTGCAATAGTAGGAATGCTCCCAGCTTCTGGCCCGTCTGTCCCCCAGACACTTCTTCAGGGGTAGGTACCTGCACACCCACCCAGGGAAGGGCCAGGGTTTGAGGCTCACCCAGCAAAAGAAGAGCCTTCTCTTCCAGCTGTGGGACCACACTTCTTCCTGGGAGCAGCCGGGAGAGTTCACTTTGTCCAGGCATTTGTGCAGGACGATGGGGTCCTCAGTGCCTTGGGAAAGCCAAGGCACAGGGTTGCGTTGTCAGGTGTGGAGGAGGATAATCAAAGGGGCGGGGGCTGGACCCCTGACATGGGATGCAAAGGGCTGAAGGCACAGGGCCCCTGACATGGGGGAGTTGACTCAGAAGGACAATGGGAGGGGCAAATGCAGTGGTGTCAGCTGACAGGCTCCCAGAGGAACTGAAGTCTTGACTCACCAAGGAGAAGCCTGAGACAGGAGCTGAGAGGGAGGGCAGCTTGTAGCTGGGAGCCGTGGCCTGGCCCTTCATCTGTCCTTGTCATTACTGCTCCTCCTGTAATGGGGACCTGGGCACCAGCGCCTACAGGGTGCTACCATGCTTCCTGGTGGGGATGTGCCAGCAGATAGGAGCTAAGTGTCAGAGGTGGGCGTCCCATAATGTGAGAGACCTGTGGGGTCTAGAGGCAAGGAAGATCCCGTCATGGAGCAGGGCCCCGTCAGGCCCAACAGCAGAGCATGAGGCATCTAAACGTCCACCCCATTAAGAAGGAACAAAGAGCTAGAGCTCAGGACCCCAGTGCCATGCTGTGGCCACATGGCCCCACCCTGTTTGCCACTGGCTCTGTCTCCTTATGCTTCAGGGTGTGTGTGTGTGGGAACCTGTCCCTGCCGTCCCCAGAAGATCTGTCTCAAGTGCAAAGGGTATACCCATGGGAACACACAGACCCTTTTGCACACTGGACTGGGTGCAGGTGGCACTGAGGTCACATCACCCCCCCCCCTTTTGCAGGAAGGCCACCTCAACCTTGGCCCTGATCGGCTCTGGAAGGCAGGTCCCAGCTCTGCCACTGGGACGTCACTGAACCTCACATTGGTTTTTCCTTTTTAATTAAACCTGTATCATCACTATGGTGTGCATCTGTTCATGGATGTGTGCACACCGTGTGTGCACACAGAGGGCAAAGGACAACTGTGGAGTCACCTCTCTTTCCTGCTTGTGCACAAATGTTCTGTCTCCCTCTTTCCTCCTCTCTCTTTTAAAAGGGGCCATACAGATCGCCCAGGGGCACACTCGGAGTCCTGGTTCTCCTGGAGCCCCTTGCTTAGAGCCCCCACAGGAGGGCCTTCCCAGTGTTACGCCACAGCTACACACCTTGCCACGGTATTGGGAAGCCAGCACAGGCCACACAAGCCGGTGGCCCACCCCACACCTGTGGGCACGTCAGGGGGTGCCGCTCTTAGCCATGCTCTCCTTGAGGGCCCAGCGCACACCAGGCAGAGCGGTGCTGTTTTTCTCTCCCGCTTTGTTTCTCCACTAGTCTGGCCCCATGGGGCCTAGGCAGAATGAGGCCTCAACTAAGCTTTGGAGGTGAGGCTTGGCAAGAAGCCCACCGGCCCACAATCCCAACGCCACTCCCTAAAACCGAGAGCAAATCACCGGCAGTGACTATCTTCAGCAAGCGCTGGGTGGGGGTAGGGAAGCCCTGGGTGGTCAGAGCAGAAAGATCTGAGAAGAGAAATCAAGGAAGGGTCTCTAGGTGCTGCACCCTAGGAGTCAGGCCCCCACCTGTAAGGGCACGGCCTCTGGGTGTGAGTATCCCCGCCTGGAAAGCAGCGTGGGTCTGAGCACAGGAGAAAGCAGGCAGCAGGTAGGTGTCAAATTTCCTTCCCTAACACACCTTTTTTTTTTTTTTTTTGTACTGCCCTGGCCTGAGGCTCTAAAGGAAGCAAGAACTGACTAGTCAACAAACAAGACAAGACAGATAGACAAATAGGGTCGGGCTAGGAAGAGGGATGGCTGCTGGGAAAGGGCTCAGGGCTATCAGGAACAAAACAAAGGCGCCCACTTGCCCTTTCTAGTCAACAGAATCCTAGAAATAGAGATCCCAGAAATAGGCAAGAAAAAGGAATAAGAGCCATCCAAACAGGAAGAGGCAAAGTTCTGTTTGCAGAGGAACAATTTTATGTGGGTAAGACCCCAAACAGCGGGAGGGGAGAGAAAACCAAAACTAATTAACTTGGCAATGCTGTAGGACATAAATTTAAAAATCAGCTGAATATACTAGCAATAAACAATCTGAAAGGGAAATTAACAAAACAGCTACATTTACAGCAGCATTAAAGGTAAGCTAACCATGGAGGTGAAAGATTTGTATGCCGAAGACGGTACACAAATGAAAGAAACGAAAACTGACACAGAGAGCTGCAAGGACCCTCATGTTGATGATTTAGGACCTAACCAGATCTACAGGACGTTATACCTCTCAGAACGACGAGATATTTTCCATGTATACGGAGCTCATCTTAGGAGTCTTACGGAAGAGATCGCAAATAACCGAAGTATGTCGTAAAGAGCAAAGGCAAAGGACACACATTCCTAAACTTACTAGAACATGGTGGTAATCAGGGCAGCAGGGGCACTGGCACAAAGACAGAGATGGAACACAAGGAGTCCTTGAAACAAGTACTTACATGTAAGTACTTTGCAGGCACGCAGGCACACACACACACACACACACACACACACACACACACACTAATCTAATAAAAATGCCAAGATCATTCTATCGGGAAAGAGATGGGAGAACCAGACAGCCATATTCTAGAGTGAGTTTGAAACCTTATTGCCAGTGCTCTGAGCAGGAGGAATGGCCCTCACAATGAATGCTTGGCCCATAGGGAGTGGCACTGTGAGGAGTCGGTGTGGCTTGATGGAGGAAGGGTGTCACTGTGGAGGCGGGCTTTGAGGTGTCCTATGCTCAAGCTAGGCCTAGTGTGGCAGTTCTTCTGCTGACTGCAGATCAAGATGCAGAGCTCCCCGGCACCAAGTCTGTCTGCCTGGATGCCGCCATGCTTCCCATCGTGGTAACGGACTAACCCTCTGAAGCTGTAAGCCAGCCCCAATTTAATGTTTTCCTTTGTAAGAGTTGCTGAGGTCACGGCGTCTCTCTACAGCAATCAAGCCCTAAGGAAGACATTACCCCACCCCTCCTTGTGGCGCTGGGAACAGGATCCAGGGCCTGGTGGGATACAGATGACTAAGACACGCGCAAGAAGCCGCTCACCACCACTGAGCATGAGAGTGCCGATACCCAGAGCCCGTGAGGAGGCTGGCGAGACGGCCCAGTGGCTAAAGCACGCCCACACAGGCAAGAGGATCCAGTCTCCAGCACCCGTATGAAAGTAGGACGTGGTGGGCTTGCAACCCCAGCCCTGGGTGTGTGACAGGGTATAGAGACAGGGGGATCTCTAAGCTTGCTGGACAGTCCCAGTGAGAAACCCTGTCTCAAAAAGAAAACGAGCCTGAGGCTGGGCGAGGCGGTTCACCACTCCAGTCCCAGTACCCAGAGTGCAGCAGGGAGATCTCCCCTTGAGCTGGAGGGCAGCCTGGTCTCCACAGCGGGTTCCAGGCTAGCCAGGGATACGCAGCAACACCCCGTCTCAAAGAGGCAAAAGCGAAACTACAAGACCAAACAGCCAAACAAAAAGGTGGAGAGGGCTGGGAGGAGACGCCTGACGTTGACCTTCAACTTGCACACACGTGACCGCACAGACATACACTAGAGACCAGAGCTAAGCACCGGCTTATAAGGGTCGGTGTGCGGCCACTGAACACCAGCCAAGCAAGCGTCGCTCTGCACAGCCACAGCCCCAGCAACTCCAGAGGCTGCGGTGTGCTCTGCGGTCACAGCAGTGGGACTAGGCGGAGAGCAGCTATTGTCCCCTAGCCTGGGCAAGGGGAGACGTCATCACAAAACAGAGCAACCCGGAGAACAGGAACCGAGGGCAGGTAAGAGGAGAGATGAGAATCCTTACAGTCCTGCTGACCTGTGGACAGGCGGAGATTTGCGACTCTCCTTTTGGATATAAACCACTGAAGAACTGAAAGCAGAGGCTTGAGGGGACATCTGCACACCCACGTGGACAGCCTCGTCATCCCCGAGAAAGGAGAGCAGCCACACAGCCACGGACGCACGAACAAACCCGCAAGATGCAGCGTACGACACAGCGGGACAACCACTCAGCCTTAAACAGGGGCTGGGGGGAGGGGCCACAGGGGAGGGGCTGGGAGGTGGCTCACCGGATGACACGCTTGCTGCACAGACTTGACGGCTGGAGAAAAAGCCGGGCAGGTGGCAGTTGTGTCTGGAACTGAGGGGCTCGGGGATAGAGAAGCTGGCTGGGTGGACTAGCCAAATCCACAGACCCTGGGTTCGGCGAGACACCCCGCCACAGGCAGTGAAGGGAGAGTGACTGAGTGAGACCCCTGACGTCTCGCTCAGTGAGAAGAGAAATCCTGTCGTCAGCCTCTAGCTTACACGTGAGCAGGCGTGTACACCTGCACACTCCAACAAGTGAGAACACGCGAGAACACATACATACGCAGAGCATTCTGAAAAGGCCTTCTGGACTTGTTATAAATAAACCCTGAAGATACGCTAAGCCAGTCACCAAACAGCAATGCCACACAGTCCCACTTACGTAAGGCGCCTAGATCTGGCAGATTCCTCAGGACAGAGTCAAATTGTGGTTGCTAGAGGCCACGGAGGAGGCCCGGAGGGTGAGGGTTTGAAGGAGACGGGGGTCTCAGCTTAGGAAGTTGATGATGGTCTGGAGGTGGACAGTGCACACACACAGATGCCACTCACAGGCGGGACCAGCTGGCACAGGTGGAAGGCTCTTTAACACTGCCAACCTCACCCCGTCCCTCATGTGCCTACCCTGGGCTTCTGTGCTGAGAGCTGCCTTCCAACTGTCCCAATAGTAGGAGCCAGAGGTGGGACCCTAGGCCTGTCTGGGCTGTTAGAACAGAGGCCTAGAATTTCCTTCCGTCTGTCCCAGTTGCTGGTCCCCATCCTTCCCACGGGAGGGTCACAGCACGCACTGGCTGTGAGGACAAGTGTGACACAGGTTTGTAATCCTCCCAGATGGGCGCCCTCTCTCCCAGGAGGGCACAAGGGGAGAAAGGAGGACCCTGGCTTGCTCCCATCACCTCAGTGAAAGCTCTCACATACCCAGGCACCCCAGCAGCCGTCTCTGCAAGGCCTGGCGGCCTGACCCAGAGGCTTCAGCCTACCCTCTGCAGTGAGAGGTCACCCTGGAACACGTCCTCCCACACCCCGGTGGTTCTGAGGGTTGTGAAGGGCCAGGCTGTAGAAACTGCCCAGCCGCCACCTGGAAAACTGCTCAGCTCTTAGCGGGCACTGGTGGGAAGGAGTCCCAAGCGGCAGGAAGTAGCTCAGTGCCAAGCGCTTGCAAGGAGAAATGGGATCCCCACTCTGGAATGCTTGAGTCACTACCGGCTGCTTAGCACGAGCTGGTGGGGGTGCGTGTGTGAACACTTACACACAGGTGCTCATTCGGGTGATGGGTGTCCATCCTGTCTGCCTCTGTTTTATCCCAGGGGTTTCCCAAACTCTTGTGCTGGGGTGCATATGTGTAGGTGAACCCTGTGCCAGCTGCCATGGTCCGGTCTACAGCAGGATCCCGGGGAATCACAGCTACGTCCTTCAGGCTTGGCAAGTTTCCACACCGGCTCGGGGGCAGCAGGGTGAGGCAGTCAGGGCACACTCTGGCACCTCATGGGTCCAGATAGTGTGGGTCTTGGGCTGGGTCTAAAAGGATGAAGGCAAGTCCCCATGGCCCAGGTCTAATCATCCCAACAGGAGGAGGTGGAGGTGGGACCTGCACGCGCGCACACACATGCCACTTAAAAGAGCTTGTGTCTTAAAGTCAGTCCACACTACGAAGTGGTTCTTACTGTGCACCGTGCAGCGGCTGGGTGCAGACCCTGGGCACTGGGTCTCCGGCCAGGCCTGTGCGCTTCCCTCAGGGGCCTCTTATGTGTGGCAAAAGAGGACACTCAGTAGTACTGACTAGCAGGCCCCGAGGTCACAGGTGTTGTCCAGGGGTTAAGGGTGCTGTTGTTGGGGGCAGGCAGAGGGCAAAGTCTGTTTAATCAAGACTAGAACATGTGCAAATGAGTGTTCCTTGTTGAGCCTTCAGCTGAGACCGCCTGCACCCACAGCACCCCCTTTCCTCGGGTCCCTCTGTGGCTCCCCAGGTATGCAGGGCAGCCCCTTAGGGGTCTAAGTCCCTCCCTGGTTTCAGAAGGGCCCCACAGGTGACCAAGGCAAGGCTCTCCACAATACTCGCTACCAACTCACCCTGCCTCCTACGCCCATGGACCACCTCATACGGAGCTACTGTGTGCTTTTCTTAGCCACGGGGTGTGGACAGAACCAACAATGTGACAGAACCTAACTCCATCGGCAGAGCGCGGCGAAGCCGCAGGCAGCCCAGTGGATCTGTGGGGACATCTGTGTCTCGCTGACAGCTGGTCTTATTTCACCTTTGCTAGGGCTCGGGGTGTGGAATCCCGTTCGTGGCCGACAGCTGGTGGTGGTGTGTAAGTAGCAGCAAGCAGCCTGGAATGAGGAATGTGGCTGGCAGGAGACACCAGGGTACCGGCCTCCCTCTCCTAACACACAGCTTAAGGAAGGGGAGGCCTCGCTGGGCCCAGCCCTTTGAGCTGTTCTGCCTTCTCTGGCTTCCCAGCTCTCTCCTCTTGGGGCCTTGATGCTTGGGCCTCCATCCACGGTGGGGGTAATTTGGTCGGCCTTGTTGGGTACACGTTTGTTACCTGCTAACCATGACAACAACGCCCGATTGTTCTGCAGTGCCCAGCCTGGCCTTTCTGGACATCAAGTAGGGACCCGGGCATGGTGGTCATTTTGACTGGGTACTTCACATTGCATCTGGTCTTCTGTACTGTGTCAAAGGGCGCCACGATGACTAACTTCACGTGTCACCTGTCTGCACTAAGGGCTCCTGGAGGGCTGGGAAAGCACGCCTGGCACTGGAGTCAGGGGTCTAAGGAAGGCTCTCTCCCCGAGCGTGGGCAGGTACCACGAGAACAGCCCAGGGCTCTGCACAGGAAGCGGTACAGCAGGGGTGGGTATGTGCTCTTCAGCACATCATTACCTCAGGTTATCAGTGTCTGCCGGGTTCAGAGGTCCTCAGACAGGGACTGAGCCATGGTCTCTCTGGATTTCCGGCTTGCAGAGAACGTCTTGAAAGAATGCAGCCTCCATGACCATGTGAGCTAATTCCCATAAGTCCACTTTCAACAGCCTCCCTCCCTGTATCCTATGGGTTTTGTTTCTCTGGAGAATTAGTGTAGCCACCCTTTGGGGACACTGCTGGCCAGGTCCAGCCTTCCAATAGTTTGATCTCTTCTTGCGTAGGATGACAGAGAGAAGAGGACCACGAGGCCTTCAGGGCAGAACCCACTGCTCGAAGTACCTGTTCTAAGCACAGGTACTTCGAGAGTCACTTGTGGGGGGAAGTAAAAAATTAAGCACCTACCACAGACTGTGAAAGTATGGCGTGCCTCAGGGACAGCCTTGGAAACAGATGTTGGCACAGGCCTCTGGAAAGACTGGGCTAGAACATCTTCCAGCTTGGGATCATGAGGAGTCCTCAACTCTGGGTGGCCTTCCTGCCTGCAGCTGGGACATGAGCCTCAGAGGTTGCATGGAGGATGGCTGTGTCCCGGCTGAGGCCTTGAAGCCTGGCAGTGTAGCAGCCGTGCACGGATGTCCAGCTCTGCTAGAGAACCCCGCGGTAACAGCTCAGCATCTATCTCCTCAAGGGGTGGTCCGCTGTTCTCTTTCTTACAACCAAGTACCACTCCCTATAGGACATCATTACCCTGTGTCTCTATGGCAACCCCTCCTATGGACCCGACAAACTTCCTGTCATATATCACAAGGATAGGGCCACTCACAGCTCCCTCCCTCCACCTGTCTGTTGCACTCTGCAAAGCAGTGCTGAGCCAAGACCACACACACACACACACACACACACACACACACACACACACACGGACTGAGCCAGAGGATACCTGCGCTGACTGTCTCGACTGCATCTGGAGTCGCCTAAGAGACATCTCCGGGTAGGCCTCTGAAAGCACTTCCAGGAACTGGGGGAGGACCACTATCCCACCACCTCCCAGTGACAGCTGAGATGTACAGCGGCCGGAGGGGAAAGCCTAGCTGTTTGGTCTGCCTTCACTCCTTGGCCAAGGGTTATGTACACCCGGAGTCGCTACCATTCTCCACTGACGTCAGCCGTCAGCCTGTTTTGGTTCCAGCACAGACTGACGACTGGGGATGTTCCAGGACTGCTCTAGGCCTTCAGAGGCATCGCCTCTTGGACTCAGCAGCAGCTGGGCTACTAGGCTCTTAGCCTCTCCAGCATGCACAAGGTCTGATGTTGCCTGCCCAAGATGTTCTAATAAATCTTCTCCCCTCTCCCCGCTCAGTTCTGCCCCTCTAAAAACCCTATGAAACACGGCAATCCCAGACTACTGAGGTGGGCTCTGGATCCTCCGAGGCTGGTGGCCTGATTCGTATTTTGTGTACGACTGCCGGGTCCCTTTCCAAGCCACCTCCCTCAGAGTTTCAGGTATGAGATGTGCTTCTGCTTCAAATGGCCTATTGGCCCCACTCCTGCCTTCTACCCATGTGACTAAAAGCAGCTGGTTGTCCCCTTCAGAAGCTGCATTTTCTGCTGGGCATGTTGCCAGCCCAGCTTCCAGGAAAGCAAACGCATAAACCTGTCCTTATGGGCCTCAACTTCCTGATGGCTATAAGCAGATTGATGGGAGAGGCAGTGAACCCTCTCAGAGTTCAGGAGGAGGGCTGGCAAGTATGCCTGGACTTTCATGAGCAAAACAATCCACACCTGCCCAGCCGCCTGTCACAAGAACGAAGATGGCCCGAGGAAGCCCAAGCCCCTCCAGGCTGTTGGACACGGCCACCCAAGTCTTTGTTCACAAACAAGAGCTATAACACACCCTCCCTGTGGCCCATTCTCTCCTGCCTGGGCAGGGCCCCTCTTTCCAACAGAAACTGAACTCAGGCTACCGAGGTGACTCAGCAGGTAAAGAAACTTTCCACCCAGCCTGGCCACCTAGTTTGACTCCTGGAACCCCACATGGTGGAAGGAGGGAATCACTCCTACAAGTTGTCCTTTGACTTCTACACGCGGCCCCCAATCAGCCTAAATTAGAGGCTGGAGAGAGCTCAGCACTTACGAGCCTTTGCTGCTCTTGCAGAGGATCCGGGTTCGGTTCCACAGTGGGTGATTCACAACCACCTGTAACTCTAGATCCAGGGGACCCATGGCCTTCTTCTGGCCTCTGAAGCTACCCACACATACTTGGCACACACTCACACAGAAACATACATGCCATACACATAAAAACAACATAAAAATACAAGAATTGCACTTAAAAGGGCCTCTGGATAACTAGGGAAGGCGTCTACTCACTCCATCCCCCTAAGCTTGATCTCTGGAGAGCCGTCATGCCACAGTTAATGACGTGGGGCAACTGTTCATTTAGCTGGACTCTGTAGGAACTTGGTAGTCACTCTGGGATCTCCACCCAGACCCTCCACATTATCCCAGGCCCCACCATGACCAGCCACATTTGCCCCATTACAGAGAGAGAGCATGGTAGGCCCAAGACCCTGGCATGAGCCACACTCCTAGATCCCCTGATAGGAGGGCTACCTTGCTGCCTGTCACTGGGGAGGGGTAGGAGAGGAGGAGAGGGATTAGGGGACTTTGGAGCCATAAGCTTGCAGCTCTACCATGGATGACCTCATGTGACAATTTATTTAGGCTCTCTGCCCCTCAGTTGACTATCTGTGGAATAGGGCCCCTAATGATGAGGGCTGAACGGAGAAAGCCTGGCAAGAGTGAGGGTTGTAGTGGGTCATGGTTACCATCTATCCTGGCACTTTCTCCACTTCCAGCAGTGCTGGTGACAAAGCTTTCCAGGAGGTCTAGGATTCAGGAAGGCTCATACTATACCCTACACCCTCAATTTCCCTGCTTGATAGGACATCCATCTCGCCTCTCACCACGGTGACGCCAAAACCAAAACTCAGTGTCTCCAGTCCCTATTTCCCAAGGACACCAAAGCTCCAGAGAGGTAAATATTTACATGGGAGTTTTAGCACTGACTCGGAGGGAGACGCTTTCCTTTGCTGCCCATGAGCTAGAAGCAATTTGTCCCCTGGGCTCTGCAAACCCCGAAGCATTTGAATTCTCAGTCAGGGAGTCAAGGGGCCCACTCTGTCAGGCTCTCCTGTCCCAGCCTAGTGGGGGTGAGGCCTCGGAGGCTGGAGCTGCGTGTGTGGGGGCATCCCATGATAAGCTCCCGTTCCTCCCGTTCTGAGAGGGCAGTGCTATGCGCTTCGTCCACAAAGCAGCATCATTCAGGGTGTGTGTGTGTGGGGGGGGTCTGGGGTGTGGCTGCAGCAGATGGTGCTGACTATGGATGGGGAGGGGAGTAGGGCCAGGTACCAGATACAGACAAGAGGTGTCCAAGGTCCTGGTCAGGCTATGGGTAACACTTTCCCATGCCTAGAGATGGAGCCTGGGTTTTTCAAGCAGCTCCAGTTTCTCTCTGAGACCCCGGTAAGTGAGGTCTGCAGGAGGAGACCCTGTGGACTCACCCGGCCTCCCTGGGCTCAGCCTATGTATCTGGGCCCTCCTGAGGACTTCTGAAGGCAGCCTTGGGGTAGCCACACTGCTGCGGGGACAGTAATGAGACAGCCATCTGTCCACCTCCCTAGGCCTCTGACTGAGACTGCCTCTATCAGCAAGGTCCCAGAGGGGTTCAGAGGTCAGCAGGCATACCCTTTCCTCACGTGGTCACAGGGACAGGACACAGGGTGCCCGGGCTGACTTGCATGTTAACTACTGTGGGTGCCCATGTACGCCACAAGCCTAGAGCCACATAAAGGTGGACAGGCATGTAGGCGTTGGCACCTGCTGGGCAGATCACTCATGGAACTAGGCCCTAAGGCACACAGAGGACCCTACCAAACAACAGGGAGAGGATCAACAACTCACACAGAGAAACCAAGGCCAAATGCACAAACAGGTCCAGGCAGAGAAAGCCTCGATGGCCAGCACAGCCCAACAGCCCCAAGGCCACTGAGGCTTATTCCAGGGCAGATAAACCACACGCCTAAGTCTGTTCTGAGAAATGGAGTACCCTGCCTCACCGGATGGGGCAGACAGGACCACAGACAGGCGCAGTTTTAATAAGCTCCACTGTGGCAGCCAACATGAAATGAAGCTCCCCCAGGCTGCTTACAGAACAAAGCCGGGAAAACGGGAGCCATGTCTAGACAGCCGTGGGGCTCAATTGGGAGGGAGTAGATTAAACATGCCTGTCATGGACCAGCCATGACGTCTCAGAGATGGAATAAGGATGGGTACAGGCAGCAGGCTGCAGATGGCCAGGTGCAGCTGTATTCGGGGCCTAGAAAGTTTGTGACATTGAAACAGCGCAGTGTGGTGCTGCTCAGACAGTAAAAAAGACAGGAGAATCATGAAACGGCAGACAGCAGGCTGGGCCGCTGTGGGGAGGCTCCACCTTGGGCCTACACAGGAGTAGCAGATGTACCCCCAGGCTCTTCACTGTACCCTTGTGGGCTGTGCGGGTGATTAGAGCCTGGGCTTGACCCAAAGCCACATTCCAAGGAGCACACCACATGGCCTGTTCACCCTTCCTGCTCTGGCCCCTTCCCTCCCTGTAGGTCCTTCAAGCGTCTCAGAGGAACAGAAGGAGTGTGGGGGGTCAGTCCACGGACACCAGGTTCTCATGCCTTGTCACCACATTTGGGCTGGGGGATGTAGCTCAGCTGACAGAGTACTTGCCCTGCATGCTGAGGCCTGAGGTCCATCCACAACACAGAATAAACCATGCATGGCGCTGCTTGCCTCTAATCTTAACATTAGGAGGATGCAGGCAGGACATTAGCTCAAGATCACCCTCCGCTACATACGGGAGTTCAAGGACAACCTGGAATACACATGTGGCCCTGCCTAGGCTTTAGCTGTTGGCCTCAGATCGCACCAGTTCATGGAGTAAGGTCAAGAGCCAGCTCTGCACGTCCCTCGGCTCTGTCCCCGGAAGTGGCAGCATTCATTGTAACCTCTCAAAGAAGCAGGACCCTGGGGGAACTGTATGTGCAGGCCCTGGTCTCTAGCCCTTTTGCAGGCAGTTAAGGTGACCATTTACAGAAGGAGAAGCTTCTCGGCCCATGTTGCAGATTCATGAAAAGTCACGAAAGGCCAAGCTGGGACTGTACGTGGCTGGACCAGCTTTAAGCCTGAGCCCTCACTCCTCCGCTGTCACCTCAGTGGGGCTCTGTAGATGTCTGTGGCCCCAGCTCCTGCTCTCCTGTCTCCCCAGCTGCTGGGTAGCCAGAGCAGCTCCTGTCTTTACCTGCCCCACTAGACTGAGTTGGGCTGTTGGGCTCTAGACATTTACCATTCCATGAGGGCATAAGCTGAAAACAGAGAATGAGGCCTTGAGTGGTCCAGGCAGGAAGCAGCCAAGCTAGACCCTGCACTGTTCCGACTGCAGATGGACGCACAGCAGCGTCCCTGTGGCAAGCTTGCTTTCTGAGGAGTGGCCTGGCTAACTGGTAGAGGGCCCTATGCGGGAGCAGCCTGACCTCTGAAGGCAGAGGCCTGCCATTGAGGGAAGTGTCCTACACCTGCTTATGATCTCGGGGGTGGGGTAGATGACTTGGCCACTGACCTCTGTGCTTTACAGTTCTGGAAACCATTAATTCCCAGTCTAATCTTTCCAGACAACTACTGATTTGTTCTGATGTCCCTGCTGCTGGGCCTTTTAACATTCTCCATGTCAACAAACAAAGGCAGTTGCTCCGCTCATGGCCTGCAGAGCTGGACCAGATGCTGGAATGTGGGGAATGGCTTCTCTCCAAAGACCTGTGCGTATGTGCAAGGCCACTCAGCAGTGCCCACCACGGTACCAAAGACAGCCTGCTCTCCAGATGGGGAGCTGGGCCCTCTCTGCTGGAGGACTGTGGAACTCAAGTGGTCATGAGTGGCCACGGCTCCCACAGATGCGGGCACAATCTTCAGCCGGAGGCACCTCAAGGTCATCTGCCCTTCATAGACCCCAATGGAGGATGGACATCTCTACAATAAAGATGGAGATGTGTCCACTGAACCCTAGAGTCATGGGCTCCAGTCACAAGAGAGAAGAGGCCGGCTCAGAGGCTCTCTCTTGCTTTGGGGTTCAGCTCTGGAACCCCGCTTAACATACGCCCCTAGAACACGGACAACCATGCAGACAGGCAGGCTACTGTGTGTTCTCACCCTGGGCGCCTAAGCCGTGTGTGTAGAGAGGATCTGAACATTCCCAGAACTTGGTTTTGTTTCCTGCGACAGGCTCACCAGGCCAAAGTCTATGGCTCAGTGAATCCATGAATGAATAACTGGGTAACTGGGAGCCGGGTGGAGCCTCTCAATGGTCCAATCGCCTGGATGGCATCTCAGGCGGAGCACGAGCGGACCACAGAGGGCACAGAAGCTTCCTCGACGTGACGAGTTTTATGGATGAATAGGCGTGTGGCAGGAAAGGGCTGCTGGAGGGCTGTGCCCCTAGCCAAGCTCCAGTGCCCACAGAACGGGGCCTGGCCTCAGAGGTAGAGGGAAGAAGGCTTATCCAAAACAGGTTTGCCAGGCCCCGGCTTCCACCAAGACTGAAGCCAGGTGAACTTCTTCAGTGGAAACTTCCTGGAAGCTGGAAAGCCTTTGCTTTGGGTCAGAGGTCAGGAGCGACTGGCTGTTCGCTCTCTCCTGTGTGTGGAAATGTACATGCCATTTCTGCCAAGTGACGGACCCTGTACTCTGGGGACTTGGGACAATAGCAAAGCAGGAAGGGGCATTTTGTTCAGGGACAAACAAGGCCAGAAGTTCCACAGTCAGCAAAGGACAGGCCTGAATTCTAAGGCACAGGAGACGCTAACACTTGGGCTATCTCTCTCTACTCGGGCTATCTCCAGGTATGGTTCCTGCTCCTATTCATCCTTGTCACCAGCTTTGGGCCACATCCTGCACCTTAGCTGCTGCCCAGATGATTTCCCACTGGCACCACACACCCTCTGCCTGTCACTGTGTCTTGAGCTTATTGCCGACAGTCTAACACACTCTCCCTTCAACACAAAAGCAAAATAACAAAGTCTTGCTTGGGAGAGAAAAAGGCAACTAAGTTTCCCCACGGGAAAAGTCTTCAAAGACGGCAGACACTTAGTGACATGGCCTTGATGATGGGTCCTGAAAGGAGGGACAGAGGTCCTCGTCCCATCTGCACAGTCTATTCAGTGGGCCGGGGGGGCCTGAGCGGGACTGCTCAAAGCTTCGGCTTGGAGCCTGGCCTGATGAACTGGCCTGCCCTTCACTCTAACTGTTCTGCAAAGCACGGCCTCTTTTCAAAGCCACTAGGTGAGTGGGGGACCCTGGTGACAGCCCCTTCCCACTCTCTCTGCGGCTTCGTGTCTGCTCCGGAAACATCTCTCAAGTCCTTTGCATTGGGGACAACAGAGGAAGGCTGGGAAGGCACCTGGCTTCTGGCTTCCCCACTCAGCAGACAGAGACAGGATGGCCACATCCCCACAGCACTGCCTCTTAACTGTCTCCCCTTCCCAGGATGCGTGATGGAGTGGGCAGCCTGGCACTAACCAACCACAGGCCACTAGAAGCTTCCCTGGGCCGTCAGGGCCGGTCTCCGCTGACCATCAGCAGACCTGCCACCGTTCCCTTTTCAGGGCCAAGAGGACATGGCTTGATTCCCACCCTGCAGCTACGGCTGGAAGCTGTCAGTGGTTTCTAGTGAGCCTGATGACACAGTTTCATGTACAAATGCACATTTCTGTCCAGGGATGGAAAGCTCACACGGCCTCAATCTATGGCTGCTTTTCTTACCTGGGGACAATCATTCCCACTGGGGCAGGAGACAGCAGATGGGTGGCTGAGGCACTGGGCTCTGGATGGGCAGATATCCCAAGGCTGCCCAGGAGGACTTCCAGGCTTAGACACGCCGACCAGTTTAAAGGGGCCTGTCTTCACACACTTGCTTTATGGGGCGTTGAGGACTGCCTCATACCGCTCCCCGTTACTGTAATGAAATCTGGGGGGCTGGTCTTTCCAAAGCAAAGTTTACTGACTGAGCTCTTAGGGGTTCAAGGACATGACGCCAGAAGCAGCTCAAACCTAGCGATGGCCTTATGGTACAGAGATGACATCGTGGCGGGACCATGTGCGGAGAGAGCACGTGGCTGGACAGAAAGTCACAGAGCAACCACGGAAAGGCCTAGATCCACTCTTTCAAGAACTAGCTGGGATCTCCCAGTTCCTCTTCAGGAAGGTGTCCTCAGATAACCAGATATTTAGGGCTCCACCTCTTAAAGGCCTAAACCTCAAAATCACCCCCCTTGGGACAGAACTCCCAGCAAGCCACGGGGCTAACTGAGATCACCACCAAGAGCCTGGGGACACATCCTGCGCTGCCCCCAGCACCTCAGTCTGCCCTCTGACCCCTGCTGTAGACCTCTCTAGGCAGGTGGAGAGGCAAACTGGGGTGACAGGACACAGCCATGTCCTGTTCCCCTCAGCGGTATGAGTAGGGTAGGGCCTTGCACTAGAAAACACAAGGTCAGTACTTTTTGCTCACTAAAAAACAAAACAAAAAACTTTGGGGGACCAGTCAGATGGACGGTCCAGCAGATAAATGAGCTTGTCAGGAAACCTGGTGACTCAATCACCTGGACCCGCATGGTGGAAGGAGGGAAGCCCTGGTGCATGTCTATGGCAGGTATGTACACACATGTGGGGACACACACACACACACACACACACACACACACACACGCTACACAATAAGCGAAATGTAGTAAGAGTTTTGGAATTTACTATGTAGCCAAGAATGACCTGACCTCTGACCCCCCACCCCATTCCCTGGAGTGCTGAAAGCAGAGGGGTACCTCTCCATGTCTGGTTTGATGTGGTACTGGGGACTGGACCTAGGGCCTTCTGCATGCTGAGCTAGCACCCTACCACGTGAGCTACCTTCCTAGCCCACTAAACTTTTCAAAACCACAGTCGTGACCCTAGCGAGGTAGCAGGCCGGAAGGGTGGGCCAAGCAAGGCCGTCCCCAGGAGTAGGCTAACGTGGCTGCTCTCCAGCGCTGTGAAGCCTTCACATGCTCTGCTCAGAGGAATTTCCAAAGGACATCGCAGCTATGGGAAGTATTTGCACACAGGAGTGTCCACTCGGCAGTCATTCCTTACAGAAGTGAAGCAATTCCCACTGCCTGGCGGCCAAGAACCGGCATGCAGAGGGCCCCGACTGCAGCTGCCACAGACTGAGTTCTTCATGGTGCTCAGTCGCAGAGAACCATCACTACAGAAGGGCGCACGCGAGAGAGACTCAAGGCCTCTTACTATAATGCCAGACTCCTCCCCTCACTCCCTATGGTGCTACCCCTGCACGGCCTCCCAACCTCCCACCCCCAGCCACTAATGAAGTCACCAAACCGAGCCCATAGGCACCAAGTGTGGCCTTCACTGGCCCCCACAGCCCTGCTGTGTCCCCGAGGAAGGACTCTGACCCAGGGAGTCACACGGCAGACTAGAGCTGGCCCAGGCGCCGGCGGTCCTTGGCAGCTCCATCTGGCCCAGGGCAGCCTCTGCAGACCGGCCCTGTAGGCACATGGGCTTATGCTAGCAGATGTGAGACATCTGTAGTAGACAGAGGCCACGCTCCGCTCACACACCTGCTCCCCTGCTGAGGCAGGAAGGACCAAGAGATGCTGTACCTAGGAAGGCGTGTCCTGCCCCATTAGTCACCCAAATGTGTGCCCAGTTCAGAGCAGCCACAGGCAGATGTGCCTTGGGGAGGCTGGGAGCTGGCCAGAGTCATTTGTCCAAGCCCGACCGTAACCCTGAGGGCAGAGAGAAGACCCACCCCTCCCAGTTCTCAAGGAGTCTGGGGAGGGAACAGGCCTTAAAGGTGACAGTGCTGGCTCAAAACCAGCCACCCTGCCAGCACAGGCTCTGCCCCAACCCTGACAGGTCCCTGAGCAGATTGGAGTACAGCTCTTCCCCAAGACAGGGCCAGCTGGGGAACTGTGCAGCCAGGATGTCAATGCATAAAAGTCTCCTAGGTTTGTGTGTATGTGTGTGTGTGTGTGAAAGCTATATACCTAGTGCCTAGAAAAGAAACCAAGGTAGAAGAGTGGCACAGTTAGAGGCTTTAGAACCGAGGGCCCTAGAGGCCCCTCCCCCACCTAGCCCACTATGGTTGAGTCAGCAACTTCCTGGCTGGGGGTTAGCAGTCCACACAGCAATTTTCATCTTTAATTCCCACCCACCCCCCCATACACACACCCACTCTCTGCAGGCAGTGGAGGCCTAGGCACAGCATCTGGGACCAACCACATCCCCTATTCCTTTCCTTCACCGCCATGAAGCCACACGAGTCTCTGCTCTGGGATAACCCTAGCCGAGGGGGGCACTGGGGTCCTTAATCCTGGGAACCCTGGTGACAATCTGTGGCCAACATCACCCACTTGGGGTAGGCTCACTCCAAAGCTCCGTTCTCCCTGCAGCTAGGAGCAGCACGCATGGTTTGCCTGGACCTCCTATAAACAGGGTGTCCACCGTTTCAAGTCCCGCATCCTGCAGATAGAGAGGGCCTCCCTGGGCCTGCTGGGGTGTGCCCAGCACTGGGCACCCACGGCCTTGATTGGTCAGTGAGCGGGCAGCTGCTATGGCCAGTTCAGCTCCAAACAGCCCAAGGCTGAACCATTGGGATGGGTTCTGTACCTGAAACCTGTATGTGGCACAGCAGAGCTCCGGTGGCCAGGAAGCAGTTTCAAAGGTCTGGAAAGGGGCATCTGGGTCCAGGTTAGGGCCCTGGAACACATCCACTGAGACCGGGAACTGCCGAGGGTGTGGGGAAGTGGGTATGGGAAAAGAAAGTAGATCTTTCACCCAACTCTAGCGTGCCAGTGTTCTGACAGTTTGGGAAATACAGACTTGGGACTGAAAGGCAAGCACTGCAAACAGCTCCAGGCTGGCTGGACCCTGAAGGGTCCCAACACCACCAGTACGCCAGCACCCTCCTCCCCCGGGAGTACTAAAGAAATAAGCGACATCAGTCAAGACCTGCCCACACCCACTTCCCAGCTCCTCTGTAAATTCAGTCCTATAGTGAATACGGAAGAGAAACAAAGGCAGGCAAGAAGCCCTAATTCCTGGCGCTTCCAGGGGTGAGGTGGGATCGGGGTAGATGATCCCAGAAGGACCAGTGAGCGCCTCAGGAAGAGGACGACGATGGACAGATCGCAACTTTACAAAGTGCTTCCAGAGGGGCTAGCCCAACCCTCTTAGCCCCCACCCGCACCCCAGACAAGGAGAGTGAAGGGCCTTGCTGGAAGGTCCCTGGCTGCAAAAGTAGCCGTAACTGCCTCAGCTATCCCTAGTCTGGCTGACGATAGGTTTCCAGGGAAGGCAGTCCCCCACCGGAGGCTTTTGTTCCACTTTTGTGGCGGAGTGGCCAGGTGGTGCTGCCTCCTCCCCGCCTTCAGCCCGGGTCACACGGGGCCTTTGTTCTACCTGCACACACCGGCAGACAGAGCCCACCCCTTTCCTGGCAGCTCCTCCCCAGGCCGGCAGGCACCGGAGGGCCTGCAGATAGCACAGGTGCAGGGAGAGAGGGACCTCATTTCTCTTGCTCCACTTTTGGTACTAGCCAGGACCGGCCACACATACACACAGAAGCACACCTGTTCTTCTGCTTCCAGACCCAAGGCTGGACCCTTAGTCTCAGGCTAGCCAGCAGTGCACCCCAGGTGAGGTGGTCAGAGGGCAGCGGGCGGTGACCCAAGAGGAAGTCAGGACATTGCGCAGCCAGGCCAGTGGTGAGGACAGGCACAGTACAGGGGGTGAAGGGAGGGATCAGAGGTCAGCAGTGGCAGCTGCAGGGGACAGAGGAGATGGGATCCAGGAGGTCGGAAGCAGCCCCAAGAGAGCAAGGAGTACAGATCTGGCCTGGCCCGGGCTTTAGGGACCCCCCCCCCGCCCCCCGCCATCACACCGGCCGCGGCGGGCGCTCACCTGGGCGATCGCAGACCTGCTGGGTCGCGGCGGTCCAGCACACCGGGCACGCAGTTGGTGAGCTCGGTCCAGTCTGCGTGCAGCCCGCAGCTCCAGCCCGTGGAGAAGCGAGAGAAGAGCCACGTCTCGCGGCGGTTGGGCCGATAGCAGGTGCACTTCTTCTGGCCCGGCCGGCAGTCGCACGGCACCTCGAGGCGCACGTTCTGCACTAGGTGGCGGCCGAAGGTGGTGCCGCCGGTCTTCTGGATGTGCAGGAAGACGATCACGTCGTCGCCCTTCATGTCGAAGCGCAGCGAGCGCTCCAGCTCGCGCACGGGGAAGTAGTACTTTTTCTCGTAATGGGGGTCCGGCGTGGGGAAGAGATCCAGGTCGTCGGGTGGCGCGCGGCCCCCGGGCGCGCCCAGGCTCAGCCCCGGGCCCGCGTACTGGTACAGGATGAGCATGAAGCACGCCGAGCCCGCCACCACCAGCACGAACTTGCTGGCGCGCTCAACCATGGTCCTGCCGCCGGCGCGCCGCCGCCGCATGTGTCACCATCGCCGGCCGCCCGGGCGCCGGGCCTGGGAGGGCGGGGGGCGCAGCTGCTCTGCCACCGCCGCCGCCGCCGCCGCCTGCGCTCCGGCCCGGCCCGGCTACTCGGCGCCCGGGCTGTGCGCAGCGTCGCGGGCCCCGGGCCTCCGCGGCGCCGTGGCCGCTCCCCGCCCCGCTCCCCGGCTTGGCTAGCGTACAGCCCGGCCCCCGCCACAGCGCCCCGCGGCCGCGCGCGCCCGCACCCGCCCGCAAAGCCCGGCGCCGAGAACGCTCTGCACCGCCCCGTGCGCCGCCGCGTCTCCGCAGTCCGTCGCGGCCCCGCCCCGGCCCGCCCCCGGCCCGCCCTCGCGGCGCCTCTTGCCGTCGCCGACCGCTCGGATCCTCAGCTCCGCCTCTGGAGCGCCCTGCGGGGGAGGGGCTGCAGGAGACCGGGGCACCGGGCAGCGCTGGGCGCCGGGTCGCGCGTCTCTCGCTGGGTCAACGCTGATCGCGACTACGGAAAGGGAATTGGTTCCAGCTCGCGGACCTGTGGGTGGCGACTGGGTTGTCCCGAGCCCAGGAGTGGGTGGGCTTTTTTCGGGCCTTGGCGGTGGCTTTGGGACCGAGTCTCTTCACCGTCTCTGGTCGTGACGGTTCTGCCTCACCTGTACTCGCTCCCGCGGGAATGCGGAGGGAGGCTTTGACCTTCACACTAAAGCATCTGAAGTTGCAAGTTCGAGAGCGCTGGGAGTCGCGACCGCCTTGCGGTTTGGGGCTAGCAGCAAAGGTGGGGAAGGAGAAGAGAGGCTGAGGGCATGGATCCGGGTCCTAAGTGGACCTCACCATTCCCCTGGTGGCATTGGGACAGTGACCCAAAGCCCTCAGTGGATAAGCCGGAATGTCTGCAGAGGCCCGCAGACCAGCTTCATGCTGCCCCTCTCCTCCAGTGGTCGCTGTTTTGATCCTGGTCATACTCCAAAAACTAGTTACCAAAATCCAACCACATTTAAAATTCCGACTTCCTTGACTTTTTGGGGTTGGCGGCAGGACCCGCAGGTCTTGATTGGTTCTCTGCTTGCAGCGGGGTGCGGCCTGGGCCCGAACCTGCAAGTGTGGAAGCTCTAGTGAGCAGCTCCATGGAGCCTAAGGCGTCGGAAGGCCCAGCGGCCCAGCGGCCCAGCGTTGTACTCTCTACTGGGCCTCTAGCTATGCTTGGGCCGCGCGGGAGCAACTGGGCGTGGGAATTGAAACCCTCCGATCCGTCCGGAATTCCTCACCCTAGGGCAGCTGGGGTGGGCTCTGGGGTTTGGATTCAGGCTGGCATGGCCTCTGGGAGGCCCTCCTGCTGCCAGGCTCAGGTGCCCGCCTTGAGGACTGCCGGGTGATATCTTGTTTCTGTCCTGCCAAGGGGTGAATCAAAGGAGGAGAAGGGGGGTTTGCACCAGGGGGCCAGAGCATTTATTGTATGTCCAACTCCACCCCCCCAAAAAAAAACCCAAAACAGCAACAAAAAACTCCACAAAATCAAAACAAAACAAAACCCCCAAAACTGTTGAAAATAAGATCAAACCAGAACTCCCTCCCAGAAACAAACTGAGAGAACAGGGGCGACTATAAACCTACTAACATTCAATTCATCAGGAGCATGAAGAAACTGGGCTGATGGTCCAGCTGGTAAAGGGCTTGCCATCCACCAATGGGGACCTGGGTTCAGGACCTAGGACCCAGGTATGAGTGTGTTTGCTGTCTCAGGACTGAGGAGGGAGAGGCAGGCAGATCCCTGGGGCTTGCAAGCCAGCCAGGCTAGCCTATTTGGTCAAAGTGAGACACTGTCTCAGGAACCACAGCGGGCACCTCTCAAGGTCAATATCCAGGGTGCCCATTGTCCTCTGCCGTCCACACACACACACACACACACACACACACACACACAGGCACCGAACATGTTTTGCAGACAGACTGAAGAAGTTACCACTGTGGTCATGAATGCATGGCCTTGAATAAAGTACATGGTGACCTAGCAGCAGGGGAAGGAGCGTCCTTGGTGAGATCCAGGGCCCTTTGCCCCGGGCCATCTTATAAGCTGAGCTTGTGTGTTGGCCCTGTCCTGGGCCCAGAGGAACCCAAGACCAGCCTGTTCGGTAATGATAAACTCTGGCTAGGTATGGTGAACCAGCAGTGTGCTGGGGGAGCTGCCTTTTAGTCCTTGGCCAGGGCAGTATCCCTGCACGGGGCTTGCTTGACAGCAGGCCAGACTTTCAGGGCCGTGCCGCAAGCTAAGCCACCGGGTGTTTTCACTCAGATGCTGAAGGCTCTACCAACAGGCAAATCCTAAACAGGGCTGCTCCTACCTCACACACCATTCCCAAGCCCACCAGCAAGCCTTGCAAGCGCAGGCTAGAGTGACCACTGTACAGAAGAGAAAACTGAGGTTGGGTGGGGAGTGGGAGATCTCCACAGCCAGACAAACCCTCTCCACTCTGTTCCCTGGCTACCTGAAGGCCCTTCCAGAACTCTGCCCTTGCCTGGCCTGTGCTCCCTTCTGCTCCCCAGTGACGAAGAGGGTCACTACTGCTGTCTTTATTGCCAAGCGGCCCCAGAGTGTTCAAGAGAAAGCCGCCTAGGCTTGACTGTCCCACAGACGACCAAAGCCCCGTGGAGGCCGGAGAGTGCTATAGGTGCCCAGTCAGAGGTTGGCGCTGTGACAAACTGCAGTTGTAGCCATAGGGCCAAGTGTGGACGACATCTCATCTCTGGTAAAGGGCCCCCTCCTTAGCCAGAAAGACCCGTCTCTCCTACACCGGTCCCAGGAAGGTTTTACTCACTCTTCCTATTTTAGCCCAGCAGGTGCAGACGAATACTCCATCGGGGACTGGGAACTACCCAGGAATCAAGTCCCCAGCCTTATGTCAAGGGGTGAGGCCTTTGCAGCCCAACTAGCCAAACTTCACCAGGCTCTTTCCCAGCGGGTGGGGGTGGGGGCTGGCAGAGAGGTCACTGAGGGTTTGCTGTGGCCGGCCAGTGAGATCGATGCGGCCCAGCTGTCACCTGGCACTCCTCGAAGGTTCTATTTGCTGTTTCCGTTCTCTCCCTGGTAGCCAGTCCTCGCCCCTGTAGCCCTAGGAGTGCATGCTGAGAAGAGAAGCCTCTCTAAGCATTTGCAGGAGGCAGTTCCCAGCCTCAGTGTCCTTCCCTACCTTTGTCCTCAGAAATCATCCTTCAGAGCTCTGAGCTAAATCAGAGGAAAAAGAAAAGGACACGGCTAGTGGGAGGATGTGATGACCCAACGAAAACAGGGTACCACACTTTTTGTTGGAGAAAACATTAGGATTTCTGTAGCAAGCTAACAAAATTCCCTACCCACCATGCGTCCTTATAGTCTGAGAACCAGGAGATCAATCTCCACACCCACCCCCCCATCCCCGGGCATGCAGTCCCGCAGGCGGACACGCGGGGGCACAGCCACTGGCTGTTCCCTCGTTCAGCAGTTGACATTGTAAAATTGGGGGATTTTCCACACTTGCTTCCCCAGTTCTCCGTCGGCTGTCTGCCCATTGTTTTTGGAGGAGTGGAGGGAGCAGTCGCGTTGTCTTTTAGAGCGTCCCCTGGGGCTGCAGGCAGGTTTTGCTTGAGGACAAAGTTTTAAAGGTGACTCGGTGTAGCCATGAAATCTCAGGCTAATGGACTGAGTCCAGAGCCGCTACTGTGGGGGCCCGGGGAGAGGAGCTGGGCCACTCTTGTGGAATCTGAGCCCACCAGTCCCCGTAGATCCTGTCTGCACCATGTACCCTCTGCTGTTGCCTGGTCTCCTGAAGGGCTGGAGTCTCCTGTATCCTTTTCTCCCATTCCCTTCCCTCCCATGGCATAATTGTCCTGTGTCCAGGCGGGCCCCTGCTCCAGAACTCTGCAGTACCCTGCCAACGCCTTGAGCAAAGGCCTGCCTGCTCGGAGCCGAGGAGAACATACATGATCTAGTTGCCGCTAATTCTCTGCTTCCGGTGGATTGAAGGGCTCAGACTTAAGTGACCACTGGAGCCCCTGGAATGTCCACTGTCCCTAATTTCAAAGCCCCTACTTTCTCTTGGCCTTTCCAGGGCTGAACCCCTCTTCCCAGGGCACACCTCTGAGACTAGCTGGTGGCCCCACAGTGCCAGGCTGGGCAAGGCAGATGCCTACAGCTTCATGAGACACGGGCAGACATACTGCAACCCCAAGGGTTTTGCCTATTTGTGTGTTTGTACATCTCTTTGCATGCACGGGCAGACGTGTTTGAGTGTGTGTGAAGGTCAGGGGGTGACAACTTGTGTCTTTCCCGATGTCTTCCTAGTGTTCGGCATTGACCGCGTGGCTGCCAGCAGCTCCCCTCCTTTGTCACCCGCGTGGGGTGACTCCTCTGTCAGCTGGGTGGCCCTGTATCTCTCTTGTGGTGGGAGTGCCCGGGCTGGAAGATAGCAGAGGCTCCCTTATCTAGCTGATTCTTTAACTGCTCATCTCCACTGACGTTAACGGTTGCTTTCCTGCGGTCAGTGGGAGTTGCTGTCTTAGGGCAGTTTGGGGGTTGGGGGGGGCAGCAAGATCCTGGCAGTGAGAAGTGGGGGTGCACATGTGTGCATGTACATGAAAGCCGAAAGTCAGGCTCCAGGATTGCTCCCCAGAAGACATCCACTCTGTTTTTTGAGACAAGGTCCTTTACAGGGATCCGGGCTTGCCGATAGAGTTAGGTTGAGTGGCCAGCGAGGGTCTCCTTAATTCCCTTCCAGGGCCAGGTTTCTAAACATGTGCCACAAAAAAAGCCATGCCTGGCTTTTTGTGGGGATGCTAGAAGTTGAGCTTAGGCCCTCATTCTTGGGATGGCTGGCATTTTACCAACCGAGCCATCTCTCTGGCACTCCAAAGAGCAACATTCCTGCCACCCATTTCTGTCTCTTACCCTCATAAACTGCCCTCCGCTAAGGAGAGGATGTCAGAGGAAGTGGGCCTGGTCTAGGGGTGCACAGCAGTTTGGGCTGGAGAGAAAGGCTAGCAACCCATTGTGGGTCTAAGAGAAGAGTGTCGGGCCTGCGGGTGACCATACAAAATCCCACAGCCCTCAGGACACAGGGCACTGCCCACCCGACCAAAGGCCTGTGCTTTTAACAGATCTCTGTAGCAGGGGCCCCCAGGAGGAGGCCAGCCCCTACAGGAGTGTCAGGGCACAGGCTGGCTCTCCTTCAGCAGTAGAGATGGGTGCTCAGACCTGTTGGGTCTGAGGGTGCTCACTCAGCTCAGAGCCCTGCGTGTCTTGTGACAATAGCCGGGCCTTTGGTAAGACTGGGCCAGCTGTGTTCAGCCATCACGGGCAGCATTGACAGTGTTGCATTGGGGTGCTGTGTGCGGGGCCTTCTTTATCTCCTCTTTCCTGATGGAAAGAGTTCACTGGTAAGGCCACAGAACTAAAAGCTGAGTTGAGCGGAGCTCAGAGGTCTATGGACACAGAGGCCTCCTGGCAGGTGCTTGGTCCCTGAATGGCTTTTGAGTGATTCTGGTTTTGCCTACTTCTTCCACATTCCCAGCTAGGTTAGAGGGTCCAAAGATAGCGTTGGTCTCAGATTATGAGGGCCAAATCTGAGTTGAGGGTGTAGCTCAGGAGGTTCAGTGCTTGTTGAGCGCATATGAATCCTAGAGCCTTACTTAGGTTTTCATTGCTGTGTTAGAACACCACGTCCAAAAGCAAGCTGGGGAGAAAAGGCTTCGTTTTAGCTTACAGCTCTCCCTCCTAGATTACGCGCATAGTTCCTTGTTGGGAGAGAAGGGTCCGGCAGGACTCCAGGCCATCCCTGGAGTCTTTGGTGCAGATAGGGCCCAGGGGCTACTGTGCCCCAAATGGAGATGCAGAAACTCAGAGATCTAGGCTAAGGCGGGGTGGGTGCTGTGGAGACCTGGGCCAAGTTACCCCATGACAATCAAATTTGGGGCTGTCCTTGGAGTCTCAGACCTGCTGTCCCAGCTCTCACAGGCCCAGAGCCTCACTGTGTCAGACTGTGGACACCCAAGGATAGGCTTCCCCTTTTGTCACACAGTGGGAAGCTTGTTGGGGGTCCCCCTAAGACCCTCTAGATCTAGAAACTTCAAAGACCGTAAATGCCCTTGAGCCACACAAATAGACACCAGACTGTCCAAAGAGGTGGGTGTTGTCTGATCACCGCCGGAGATAGGACGAAGAGCTCTGTAAGAGGAATGCGCAGTCTAGGCTTAGCTTCAGATGTTCCCTGAGGCTGCGGGGAAACCTGATGATCTTCTAGCTGGGGGTGGGGGCGAGGGTGGGGGCGGGGGTGGGGGCGGGGGCGGGGGCGGACTGGGAAAGAGCAAATCCATTGTGATGCCCCCTCCCTCCCCCCCACAGCCTGTGTCAGTTTAACTTTTTCACAAACAAAAGCTAAGGCACAAAAGAAAGCCTCAGTGGTTACTGTACCCAGCGGCTCCGAGGGTGGGGCTGTCAGATTTTCTCTCTTTTACAGCAGATTGGCTCCCAGGCAGGTGGGAACAGGTCTAGCAAAAGTAGCGCTCCCATTCTGGTCTGGACAAGGTGGCTTAGCGTCTTTTTGTCTGTTGTTCATTGAGTGTTGTTTGAACCATGGAAATAGCATCGGAGACTGGCAAAGAAGGCTGATGGAAGGTGGGGGGTAGGGATGAGAGAGAGAGAGAGAGAGAGAGAGAGAGAAGCTGATCTGAAACCTGAGGCTAGGAAAAACAGCTGAGGAAGGTGGGTCAGGTGGGTGGGTCTTCCTCAGGGGCCCTGCCTCCTCTCTGGGTGTGGCTCACTGGGTGTATCTTTCCAGGTACAACTCTCAAGATGACCCCCACAGATGGGTCATCTGGTGTGTTCCTGTGTAGATAGGCCGGCCGTGCTGTTGGGAATTCCAGGTGAGCCTTGCATCTCCTGATGTGATAAGAGACTAGATGTGCTGTTGGGAATTCCAGGTGAGCCTTGCATCTCCTGATGTGATAAGAGACTAGACCGCAATTTCCTTTTCCTGAGGCTCCATCTCTGTCCCCACAAGTCACCGTGGCACCAGCAAAGTGCAGCCCCATCCCTCACCCACCCACACTCACAGTGGCCTAGCTTGTGCGAGAAGTAAATCGTTATAGTCCGTTGTGGACCATAATGCAGATCATTATGTAGTGTGCTTAGGGCTCATTGAAGAATCATTGAAGATAAGCAGGAAACTCTCGGCCTCAAGCTTCCCTAGCTGCTAGCGAGGGGCTGGGAGCTGCTCTGAGAAATGGGAGATTGCAGGCAGCCTGCTACGTGATGGAGCCCACTGTCAGAAAAGGGACAGTCTCAAGGCCCAGGACATAGATAAAGCTTTGCATTCCGAACCAATGGGATAAGGACCTGGGAAGAGAGTATGCTAAAAGATCTCAGATTGTAACTCTAGGGAAAGCCAGCCCACGGGGAAAGAGGGCTGGGGTGTCTCGCAATCCAGGGCTTCCAAAGCCATTTTTAATTTTTCTCTGGGCTAGCGCCCCCCCCCTTTTCATTTTGCAGAGTGGAATTAAAAGCTACCTCTCCTTGGATGGTCTCTTGACCTCGCTGTTGGAGGTGGGGCCTTTGTTTCTTACACCGGAAGCCCCTTTAGCTCAACTGGCTGGAACATCCCCCCGCCTCGTGGAGGGCTAGCTGATTCACTCGGCCCCCAGTCACCAGGAGCAGCCCGTGGAAGTACCAGAAGAACCAGATAAACCACATATGGACAAAAGCAGCGCAGGAAAAGGCTTCAGAAACGAGACCTCTTGCAGAGCCCTGGCCCCCATACAGGCTGCGACCTGCCTGCTCTGCCTGATGGAGACTGGCTGGCTGCTGAAATAAAACAGCAGCACTCTGCTGCTTCTTAATGTAATAGGAAATGTGTCAGTGACACAACAACAACAACGAAAATCACTCATCATTCCCCCAAACCAGGCAAATTGGAACTTGAGCATGGAAAGAAAATCAGCCGGTGTCAACAGAGTTAAGTCAGGTGTTGGAGTCGTTGGGAAGGATTTTCAAGTAGCCATCCTACAAATGCTTCAATAAGCAATTAGAGACTCCCTTGAAACACATTTCAAAATAGAACGTCGTAGGCAAGAAATAGAAGCAGTAAGTATTTATTTAAAAACGATGCCACGCACACAGCAGATATATGAAAGAGAGTTATTGGATGGAGGTGGAGAGACAGAGAGGGAAAGGAGAAAGAGAGAGACATGGTGGGGGTCCCAGGAAAGAAAGCGAGGTGGAGAGAGCAAGAGAGGAGAGGAAGAGAGGAAGAGAGAGACTAAGTGGTGGGTTGGTCCTTTTGTAGCTTGTGCATGCTCAGTTGAACCAGGCCTGCCACACACCTGGTGGGCGACACATGATGACGTCATAGGTTACCAGGCAACCCAGAAGCAGGCTGCCTATACGCTAACAGAAGCTAAAGGGTTGGGGAGACTATTGTGCAGACAAGGTTCCTCCTCTGCAAGCAGGAGGGCTTGATGGCCTCTTCTGGATGTGTTTTAATGCCTCTGAAATCCCAGCATGCCTAGGGGAGCTGGGAGTGGAGACGGAAAACTCTGGAAGCTTGCGGGACAGCTAGCCCAGGAGATGCATGCAGTGACCAAGAACGAGAGAGACTCCATCTGGAAAAAGAACAAAGAAAAAAGAAAAAGAAAAAGAGCAAAGACCAGCACCCCAGGTGGTCCTCCACACATGCTCCTGCATCCAAACTTCGTACCAAAAAGAACGAAGTTGTTTCTTTCTTCAACCCTCCAAGGGTCCGTTTTATTACTTTATTTACTTGTTTAAATCTTAGTTATAGATTTAAATAAGTAAAGTCTTAGGATTTCTACTGCTGTGATAAAACACATAACCAAAACCAACTTTGAGAGGGAAAAGGGCTTATTTTTCTGAATCTTCCACACTGAAGGAAGTCATAGTGGGAACTCAAGCAGGGCAGGAACCCAGAGGCAGGAGCTGATGCAGAGGCCATGGATGGTGCTGCTTACTGCTTTCTCCTCATGGCTTGCTCAGCCTGTCTTCTTATAGAACCCAGGACCACCAGCCCAGGGCTGGCTCCACCCACAGTGGGCTGGGCCCTCCCTCATCAAGCACAGTTAACCAAAGGTCCTAGTCATATCCCTGCATTCTGATCTTGGGAAGCATTTTCTTAATTGGCGTTCTCCTCAGATGGCTCTAGCTTGTGTCAGGTTGACATAAAGCTAGCCTGCACAGTATGTGTGTGTGATGCGTATATCCAGGCACACACGCCATGGGTGTGCAGGTCATGGAGGTCAAAGGCAACTGTTGAGTCATTTCTCCTCTTTCTCCCCTATGTGCGTCCCAGGGACTAAACACTGGTTGTAAGGCTTGCAAGGCAAGTCCTTTTTGCCAGCTGAGCCATTTCCCCACCCCTCTAATTGTTTTAGCCCCTAAGTTGTTAAGATTTCACAAATAATTTTCATAGTTTTTTATATGGTCAGTTAATTTGGGGGGCATGTATAAGTTCTTGCTTTCTATTTAGTAAAATCAATCTTTCTCACTCATGTTTTATTACCTTACTGTTATAATTTGACTATGTAACTTTGCATCTCATAACTATACTTTTATATATAATTACTTTGAATACACATGTATGTGCTGGTGATCTAGCCCAGGACTTCATACATGTTAGGTAAGTGCTCTCTCACTGTGCTACACCCTCCTTATTCTATCTTTTTAATATTTAAAATTCAAATTTAGTTAGAATTAGTTTTGCCACATGACAAAAATTATGAATCAGTTCAAATCTGAATCAATCTCTCTCTTTGCTTTTCAAGACGGGGTTTCTCTGTGCAACAGCCCTGGCTGTCTTGGAACTCACTCTGTAGACCATGCTGGCCTCGAACTCTCAGAGATCAACCTGCCTCTGCTTCCCGAGTGCTGGGAATAAAGGCGTGTGTCACCATGCCCAATGAGTCAGTTTCTCAGTAACACTCATTAATTTTACCCTACCTGTGAGAGAGGGGTATGTGTGTGTATGTATGGGGTGTCTGTGTGTGTGCGTGTATGTTGTATGTGTAGGTATGGTGTGTGTGGTGTGTATGTGTATGGTGTGTACATGTATGTTATATGTGTATATATGGTGTGTATGTAGCGTGTGTGTATAGTGCATGTGATATGTATGTGTATGATGTATATAGACTACAAACATAGCTAAAACAACCTTTTATGTGTGGATGTATGGTGTGTGTATGTATATGTGTATGTGGTCGTGTGATTATGTATGGTGTGCGTGTGTGTATGTGTGTGTGCACGTGTGTGTACCGTTGTGTGCAGATGCCATAATGTGCATGTGTGGAGGTCAGAGGAAAAACTCAAGCGTTTCTCTTTGCCTTCATCTTCTTTGCGACAGGGTCTCTTGCTCATCTCTGCCGTGCACTAGGCTGTTTGGCTTAGAGGGTCCTGGGGAGGATCCTGTCTCCAATGGCCTTGCTGCAGAAGTGCTGGGGTTACAGACCAATGCTACCACATCTGCTTTACATAGGTTCTGGGCACTCGGACTCTAGTTCTCACATTTGCATGACAGGTATTTCCCCATTAAGCCACCACCTCAGTCACAAACCATAGTTTTAAGAAACTCATCAGACATCTGGGGTTATGAGAAATGATGAGACACTGAACTTCAGAAAGTGGGTGAAGGTCAGGACAGCTTCCATCTTGGAAGAACGGTGAGGGAGGGAGGAAAGTCTGCTGCAGGGGAGGAGGAGGCAGCCTGCACTGTTGGGCTTTGTGTTGAGACAGGGTCTCGCTGTGTAGCCTTGGCTGGTGTGGAACTTGTGTGTGGACCAGGCTGACCTTGAACCCACAGAGAACCTACTCCAGCTTCTACTGCCCAAGCTCTGGGACTAAAGGTGTGCGCCAGCACCATGACTGCTGACAGCCATGCGCTGTGTAGCCCCATGTGGCTGGGTAGCACCCTGAGCAGACGCTGCAAGGAGAGTCCCTGTGGTCTGCCGACTTCAGAGGGCTAAAACCAAATGTGGCTTCTCTCTACACGGCTGTGGCTGCATCGGAAAAAGGGCTGTTTCCCTGGGAGTGTGTGTCATTAACTTCAGTCTCAACTATTATTTTACAGGCAGAATCTGGTATGGAGAACCAGTCGTGAGGCCACAAAGAAATGATAGATGGCCACAGCCAAGAGGGGAAGTAATGTACAACAACAGAAGTGGGCCCAGATGTTAGACTTCTCAGACAGGTGTGAAGACAGTTATGAAACATATGTTAAAGGATTCAGTGGCAGAGAGAGACAACATGCATGAATCTGCTTCAGGCATTTTAACAGAGATATGGGAACTGTAACAAGCTACAATTTCCTCAGAACTCTGGTCAGGACACTTAAGATTTTGAACCAAAATAAAGGGGTTCCAGAGCAGGAAGTAATAAACTCTTTTACTCTCTGTGGCATCTGTTTTTTTTTTTTTTCTTTCTCCTTTTACAAATTTCTCATAAATTTCCTTGGCTCATCTGTCTGTTGAAGTATCTATGACTATATTTATAATAGCCTTTAAATATTCATGGTATGATGGACGTGGTGGCACGCACTTGGAGACAGAGGCAGGAGGACTGACAATTTAAGGTCAATTGGATCCATGGCCTCTACTTCAGTTCCTGCCCTGAGTTCCTGCGCTGACCTTCCTTCAGAATGGATTGTCAACTGTAAGGCTTTCGTGGTAAGTGTGCATCCTTGGTGTGGACCAAGATGCTGGGCATGCCTTATTTGCATAGAAGGGAATTCTAGGTGCTTGCTGGACATGACCTTATAAGGAGAAGGGAAGTTTAACATGCAACATGGCTGCCAGGCTACATGACCACCTCAAGGGTAGCAGAAGTGGGGGCTGTAAGACTACGCGGCCAGGGTGGACTGGAACTGCCTCTGCCGGTCTTAAGATGAGACGTTTACCTCGACCTCACTCTCGCTCCAGGCTGACTACCCCAGCTGCATGGCCTTACAGCCCCGTGTGAAATAAACCCTTTCCTCCCCAAATTGCTTTTGCTCGTGGTGCTTCATCACACCAAGAGAATGCAAACTGAGACAAGGGGTGAGCCCGAGGAAGTAGCGAGAGGAACGGAGCGGATGGAGACGTTGGGAGTGATGGGAGTGTTACAGATCTTGACTTGCATGTCTGCAGCTGTCAGCATGTATTGCATGAAGCTCACCCTGCTTCTGTCCTGCACAGCCTCCCTAGGGTGGCCCTCCTCTCCCACCACCTGCCTTGCCGGAGCCATGGTCACAGTAGCCGTTGCTGCTGTGGTTTGGATCTCTTTTTTAATGGTGTGTGCATTTATCTGTGTGTATGTGTATGATGTGTGTATGTTCGTTCTTCTGTATGTGTGTAAGTGTGCATGTGCCACAGCACCATGTGTGGGGAGGTCAGAGGACAGACTTGGATGCTGGGCCTTGTCTTCTACTGCGTCTAGGGCAGGATCTCTTGTTCCTGGCTGTATGTCAGGCTGGCTGGCTTGGAAGCTTTTAGAGCAGTGGTTCTCAACCTTCCTGATGCTGTGACCCCCCCCACCATAAAGTTATTTTTGTGGCTACTTCATAACTGTGATTTTGCTGTTGTTATGGATTGTAATGTAAATATCTCGTATACAGGACAGCTGCTGTGTAACCCCTGTGGGGAAGGGACCCACAGGTTGAGAACCACTGTTCTGGGGTTTTACCTGCCTTCATTTCCTATCTTGCCCCGTGTGCTTTGGGATTACAGATGCCTGTGTTATTATATTCACCTGTAAGTGATGACATCACGGATCTGGGGGGGGAGGCTCTGTTATCATGCCTGTCTGGAATCAAATACCCACCAAACAGTTTTCCTGGCCCTGTGGTTTGGATCCCCCAAAAGCCCATGAGTCAAAGGTCTTGTCTTGGGCCTGTGACCCTGATGAGAGCTTGTGAATCCTTCAGGAGGTGGAGCCTTTGGGGAAGAAGTTATGCCATTAGGGAATCCCCTTTGGAAAAAATACACCAGCACGTACCCTTCCTGTCTGTCTTTGTTTTTTGGCTGCAATGAGGTAAGTGAACCTTTCCCAGTCACCCCCACCATAACACGTCCAGACGCAAACATCTAACAACTATAGCACCAAGACCAGCCCTTCCTGGCTGTTGATTTCTGTGTGCGCACGTGTGTGCATGCCAGTGT
The DNA here is from genome assembly GCF_030254825.1 of Meriones unguiculatus. Lineage (NCBI taxonomy): Eukaryota > Metazoa > Chordata > Mammalia > Rodentia > Muridae > Meriones > Meriones unguiculatus. The sequence goes on along the minus strand of NC_083363.1, from coordinate 57,974,831 downwards.
CCTCCTCAGTCATTTCTTTAATTTTTTGAGACAAGGTCTCTCACTGGACCGGAGGTCATCAAGTTGGCTAACCTGGCTGGAAAGGAGTCCCAAGAATCTTTCCACCTCTTCCTCCCAGTGCAGGGGCTGGGGGTGTGCAGCGATGTGCTAGGACTGTCGCGTGAGCGCTGGGGACTCGAACTCAAGTCTTCACGCTTGCACAAGGGACGCTTTACCAGTGTAGCCATCGTCTCGCGCCACCTCTGCCGCTTCTCTTTTAAGTGGATTTAACTCACAGTGACAGAAAGCTAACATAATTGCTCTCGGTTGTTGAAAGTAAATTCAACTCATTACCAGTAGGAATAGCACAGGAGAGAAATGGAAATAGTAGGCGTTTAGAACATTAGTGGGTTTAAGCATGCAAATCTGGAAGCGGCAATATCTTTCCGAACAGATTTTGTTTTTGCAGTTCAGAAAGTAAAATTTTCTCCTTGAATATCATTTGCTCCATCTTACCTTCTAACAAAGTATTCTGTGTTTTGTGAAAAAAAAAAAAAAAAAAAAAAAAAAAAAAAAGTCAAACTGTTTAATGAGCCAGGGCTTCACTTCTAAGCCACTTCCCTGCACTTTGCTCCATACACCTGAAAACAACTTTGGGTCTTATCAAATTTCACCAAAGGCCATGTGACACGGACAATGGCTTTTGTTCCTCCTGTGAGGGACACTGGGGTCCAGCTTTCAGAGAATCATCAAATCCTAGGATTTTTTTTTTTTTGCCTTTTTCAGGTGGAAATCGCAAACCTACTCTTGGTTGGTTTTTAAAATGCAGAGACTTTAGTGACTTTTAAACAAGGACAAGTTTTCAAGCTGAGAGCTGATAGTTGGCTTTGAACCATAGAGTTTAATCTTCAGATCTTCCTTCTGTCCTCATCAGACAAATCCCATGTATACACCCATGGTTTGTATACAGCGGTGATTGTAATCAACTGAACAGTGTGCTTTCCTAAGCTGGGTAAAGTCACCTCCTGCCACTTTCTTTCCATGATGCTTTTTCTTTCTTCAGCCAGTTCCTTACATGCACCTATAATCAAGAACGCTCCCACCAAATTCCTCTTGTCATCTTGTGGAAATAAGTGACCCCATCAGAAAAAGGAGTGTATGTTTGTGTGTGGGTTGAGTGGAAGGGCAGTGACAGAGGATGGTGAGAGTGTCAAGACAACGGGAGCTCCGTCTCCTGTGTTGACTGTCACAGAAGTGTCCAGGAGCATTTGGGGAGCACCACCGCTCATTCCCTGACTGGTTCAAAGTACAGGTTAAAGGATTTAGAGGACACATAGAGAAGACATGGTGGAAGACAAGTGCTCTGCAGGGTTGATGAGCCTGCTGGTGATGGTGGTGTTGCTACCTGGTGACGGTAGCAGTGAGTGTTAGAGATGACGGTTGTAGTAGTGGTGATGGCGTTAGGGGTGGTGGTGGTGATGTTAGGGATGCTGCTGCTACTTGAAAGTCCAGATTGTGTCCCATCAAGCCAAGTTCAGCCGTCTGTTCTCAATAAGCCAATTAAAACAGCCAAGTTAATGATGAAAACAGAAAAGGAACATTTATTCACTGTGATCACATTGGAAAGAGGGGAAGAACCAGTGATCCTGAGTCGGGATCCTGAGATCTTTGGTATCTTGAAGTGAGCGTAAGTATGAGGTAGCTGGCTGTAGTTACATATATCTAAGCAGTCCTGGTCAGGTTGTAGCCATATCCATCATCGACACACACTGTCTTTTCTATAAGATTGTCTAACAACGTGTAATCTCTGAGAGAAAAGTTATCTGCCTGACTAGCTTAGGCTCTTGACAGTTTCTTCTCCCAGTATGAGATTCCTGAGGGAGTTCTGATTCCTTCGGGTCCATTGCTTCAACTGCTTGATGTCCAAAGTGAGGAACACAATGGTCTCTTCAGCATGTCTTCATCCTTGCCAGGCCAGCCGCAATAGTGGTGGTGCTGGAGGTGGTGATGATAGGAATGGTGGTGAAAAGATGCTGCTGCTGCTGGTGGGTGTCGAGATAGTGGCATCAAAGATAATGCTGATGTGCTATGGTGATGGGTGGAGGAGATCAGAATATGGTAGTGTGGTGATAGATTCATGATGTTGGCCGAGATGATGACGATGGTGGTAGTTTGAAGAAAGCATAGATAAAGATAGTTATTATTTCCCCATTTCCTGTCTGTAATCACACAGAACCTGGAGGAATAGCAGCTCTCTCATAGCCACGAGGTCATGGATGGCAGAGCATAAAATGATGGATGGCAGTTATTTAGTAAGAGCAGTTAAATGGAGAGAGATGGAAGCTGGGAACCACAGAAGAACAGCTAGAGCAGTGTAGACAGAAACCTGCCCTCTGACTTACAGATATTTTGGGGAAAAACAATCCCTCTTTGTTTTAGCTACAAAGGTCAGATGTCTTTTTTTTTTTTTTTTTTTTTTTTTTTTTTACTAGATATTAACAAGTATGATCCACTTGGAAATGAGGAAATTCAGACCCACAAGGCACACAGGCATGGGTGCCGCATTCACATCTGCTTTTCTTTTTCTGTGCAAACCTGTTTGTATGTCTTTTATTTTCTTCTGTTTTATATAGACGTGAGTTTAGAGGGAAGTTTGATACCTTGCCTACTTAACATTGTAACAGTAGCTTCACCACTGGGGTTTGTGAGCTTCCAACCGTGGGTTCTTGGCGAGATTTGTTGTACCAAGCATCCGTTTCCTCTTGTGGAATAGTTTTTAAATTCAGCCAGGAAGTGGCTAGTTAACCCTATAGCACGTATGCCACTATTTCCCCAGTGGGTATATCTTTCCATGCTGCTCATAATTATAATTCACAGGGTTCACAGTTGGGTAAGACTGTTGATGACCACCTACCACCACTGAAAAACAAACAAACAGACAGACAGACAAACAGCCTGCTTAGCAGCTTCCACTACTATAAAAACTAGCCAGCAAGGAGGAGACTTCCTGGACTGTCAGTCCTGCCTTGATTTCTCAATTTTCTGTTTCCAATGTGTGTGATGACTTTGGCAATAGGATCTTACCTCCAAGTTCCATATGGCTTTTCAAACATCCTTACAATTATTTATTGCTCTCTCAACCCCACCTCTGCTCTCTTCCCATGTAAATCCCTCCTCTCCACCATTTCCTCTCCTTTTTATATCACTGGCATTCTAGAATTCCACATCCCTGGTGATTCTTCTTTCCCCTTTCTACCAACGGTTCTCATTTCCTGTGTTCTACAGGCACTCCACATTAAACCCAGAAATCAAAAGATCTGACACTCAGACCCACAGATGAGCAAGAACATGTGACGTTTGTCTTACTGGGTCTGGGTTACCTCACTTGGTATAATGTTTTCCAGATCTCTCCATTTACCTGAAGTTTTCATAATTAAATTCTTTTCATCTTACGTAGGTGCACATTTTCATTACCCATTCATTTGTTGGTGGGCCTCTAGGATGTTTCCAGGTCCTGGCTATTGTGACACCAATGAGTAGGTGTCTCTGGAGTAGGATGTGCAGTCCTTTGGGTACATTCTCAGGAACGGTATAGTTGGGTCAGAATGTAGACATACTTCTGATTTTATGAAGAATCTGCACGTGGTTTTCTAGAGTGGGGGCAGTTTACGCTCCCTCCAGTGTTGGAGGGTTCCCGACGCCCCACATCCCACCGGCATGTGTTATTCTTGGCCTTTCTGACTGGGGCAGGTTGAAATCGTCAAGTGGTTTTAACTCGCATTTCTCCGGTGACTAAGGATGGTGGACACTTTTAAAAGGGCTTCTTAGACATTCGTATTCCTTCTTCTGAGAACTCTCTGTTTAGTTTCACAGCCCACTTTTTAACTGGGTTGTTTGTTTTCCTATTGTTTCGTTTTTTGAGTTCCTTGTATATTCCAGACACTAATTTTTGGTCAGATGTAGAGCTGGTAAAGATTTCTCTCTCTTCTCGTAGGCTCCCTTTTTAGCCGATTAAGTTTCCTTTGCAGTGAAGAACCTTGTAATTTCACGACGTTCCATCTGTGCATTGTTGGTCTCATACCCTGGGCAGCCAGAGTCCTCTCCAGAAAGTGCTCACCGGGGCTGTCCTGGAGCAGACACATACTCCTTCCTCTAGACACTTCAGTTTCAGGTCTAGCACTGAGATCTTTAATTGATTTATGTGAGAGTAAGAGAGAAGAATGTGATTTCATTCTTTTCTATGCAGTTTTCCTAACGCTGTTTTCCTAACACTGTATATTGGAGATAGATATAGATATAGATATAGATATTTTCTCCAATGTATGTTTTTAGAGTTTTTGTTAAAAATCTGGTACCTATGGGTTGTGGACTTATGCCTATGTCCTCGATTATAGTCTATTGATAGATGTGCTCATTTTTGTTTTAGGACCTCTATTATGCTTAACATGAATTTTCACTATTGTTTTCACTATTATGTTTAACTTGAATTCTGGTTTATTGATTCCCCACAGCAGTGTTTTTATTGTTCAGAATTGTCTTGTCTATCCAGGGTCTTTTCTGCTTCCATATAAATTTTAAGATTGATTTTCCATTTCTGTGAAGAATCATGTTGAGATTTTGATGGGGTAGCATTGGATCTGTATATTGCTTTTGGTAAAATAGCCATTTTCACACTATTAGTCCCATCAATCCACGAGATTAGAACTTTTTCCATCTTCTGATATCTTCCTCAATTCATTTTTTCAGTGTCTTAAAGTTTTTACTGTTCGAATCTTTCACTTCCTTGGTTAGGTTTATTAAAAATTGTTTTGAGGACATTGTGAATGAAATTGCTTCTTTGATTTCTTTTTTTTGGTATATTTGGCATTGGTATATAGGAAAACTGATGTTTGTATAATAATTTTATATTCTGCTGCTTTGCTTAATGTGCTTATCTGCTTTAGGAAATTTCTGATTAGAGTTTCTTCTATGCAGAATCATGTTTTATGCAGATAAAGACACATTGACTTCCTCCTTTCTTATTTGTATCCCCTTTATCTTATTCTCTAGCTAAGACTTGAAGCACTATGCTGAACAGGAGGTGACAGAGTGGGCATCCTTACCTTGTTCCTTATTTTAGCAGAAACATTTCAAAAATTTTTTCATTTGATAGATGTTGGCTTGTTGTATATTGTTTTCATTATATTGAGATATGTCTCTGTATCCCTAGATTCTCCAGGGCTTTTATCATGAAGGGATGATAGTTTTTGTCAAAGGCCTTTTATGAATCTCGTGATCTGACTGTTTGGTTGCAGTCCTTGAATCTTTATTGGTGGATGACATGTATTGATTTTCATATGTTGAGCCACCCTCCTTCTTTGGGATGAAGCCCACTTGATCATGGTGGGTAATCTTTTTGATGTGATCTCAAATTCAGTTTGCAGGCATCTTTATTGGGAGATTTTTCATCTACATTCATCAGGGAGATTGGCCTGAAGTCTCATTTTTTTGTTGGGTCTCTGGTTTTGGTATCAGGATAATACTGGCTTTGTAAAAAGAATTTTGAAGAAATCCTTCTTTTTTTCTCTATTACATGAGGCAATTTGAGAATTGTTGGTGGTATTCTTGAACATCTTACAGAATTCTGGGCTGAATACAATTGGCCTGGACATTTTTTTTTTTTCCAAGACAGGGCTTCTCTGTATAGCCTTGGTTGTCCTGGACTCACTTTTGTAGACCAGGTTGGTCTTGAACTCACAGAGATCCATCTGACTCTGCCTTCCTGAATGCTGGAATTACATACAGGCTTGGCCTGGACATTTTTTAGTTGAGGAATTTTTAAATCACTGTTTCTATCTCTTTGATTGTTATAGATCTTCTTAGATTATTTACTTCATTTTGATTTAGCCTTGGCAGGTCATATACATCTAGAAAGGCATCCATTTCTTGTAGATTTTCCAGTTGGTGGAATATAAAATTTTTGAAGTATGTCTTTATGATTCCCTTTTCCTCAGTATCCATTGTAATGTTTCCTTTTTAATATCTAATTTTCTTAATTTGAGTCTTAAATCTCATTCCTTTGATTAATTTGGCTAATATTGTCAACCTTTTCTAAGTATCAACTCAGTTCCACTGATTTTTAAATATTTTTGTTTCTGTTTTATTAGTTTTAGCACTGACATTATTTTTTTTTCTGTGTACTGTTCTTTGCTGTTGCTTGTTCTTATATTTCCAAGGTCTTCAGGTACATTGATAACTTATTAATTAAAATTCTCTCAAAGTTTTTATGTAGCCACTTAGTGCTGTGCACTTTCCTCTTAGGATTGCCTTCACTGTGCCTTACAGGTTTGTCTGTGTTGTGCTTTCATTTTTGTTCAATTCTATGAGTTTTAGAATTTTTTTCCTGGTTTCTTTCTTGGTCTAATCATCATTCAGAAGTGTGTTATCTAGTTTCCATGGCTTTGATTATTTTCTGCAATTTCTATTGAAAACTACTTTATTATGTTGTGGTCAGACAGAATGCAGGATGTGATTTTAATTTTCTTATATATTGTTTTTGAAACACACTTTGTGTCCTAAAATGGTGCCAGTTTTGGAGAAAGTTCCACAGGCTGCGAGAGGAATGTGTATTCTTTAGTGTTTGGATAAGATGTTCTATAGATGTTTGTTATGTATACTCAATTTATCTAACTCCAGTGTTTCTTTAATGTTTGTCCAGATGATCTGTCTCTTGCTGAATGTAGGTATGGAAATCACCCACTATCACTGTGTTGGGCTTAATCTGTGGTTTTAGATCTATTTCTTCCATGAAATTGGGTGTATCTGTGTCTGGTGTGTATACATTTAGGATTGTAATATCCTCTTCATAAATTATTCCTCTAACTAGTATGAAGTGTCTCTTTATCTCTTCTGATAGGTTTGGGTTTGAAGTCATATTTTTTGTCAATATTAGAATAGCTCTGCGTGCTTATTTCTTGGTCCAGGTGCTTGGAATGTTTTTTCCCCAATCCTTTTACTTTAAGATGGTGTCCATCTTTGATGTGAGTTGTGTTTCTTAGAGAGAGCAAAACGATGGGTATTGTTTTCTAAACCATACTGCTAGTCTGTGTCTCTTTATTGTAGAATTAAACCATTAATATGAAGTTATTAATAAACAATGTATATTCCTATTTTTTTATTTTGTGGTGTTTTCTTATGTGTCTTTGGAGTAACTGCTCTGCAATTATTAATTTTTTTCTTGTGATCTCTTGAGTGTGTTTATCCTTGACCTCAGACTGAAGCATTCCTCTTTTTGTCCTCTGCTGAGTTTGCTTAGTGGTCATAAATTCCTTTAGTGTGCTTTTGTCATGGAAAGTTTTTATTTCTCTTTCATTTTTAATAGATAGTTTTGCTGGGTATAATATTCTGGGTTTAAAATTTTTGTTTTTCAGAACTTGGAATACATTGTTCCTGGCACTTGTGGCTTTAAAAAGTTTTTGTTGACTAATCAGGTGTTAGTCTCATGGGTTTGTCTTTATAAGTGACTTGACCTTTCTTTCTTGTAGCTGTTAATACCCCTCATTCTGTTTTTTTTTTTTTTTTTTTTTTTAACTATAATATATCATGTGGCATTTCTTTTCTGGTCCTGTCTATTTGGAGCTCTGTAAGTCCTTTGTACCTGGACATGTATGTCTTTCTCTATATTTGGATTTTTTCTATTATCTTATTTAAAACATTCTCTATGCCTTCACTATCATGTTCCCCTTCTTCTATGACCATAATTCAAAGATTAGGTCTTCTCATGGCGTCCCAGAGATCTCACACTTTTTGTTCATATTTCTTTATAAATGTCTCATTGACCTGCACCGTATGACCCACTTCCTCTACCTTGTTCTCCAATTCTGACTTCCATGCTTTCCATTCTGTTGGAGTGGTTTACCATTGAGGCTTTTATTTTGCCTATGGAACTTGTAGTTCAACATCATCATTTCAGTTTGGGTTTTGCTCAGCATTTCCTATCTTGAACTGACTTCACCATTTCATCCATCTCTATTTTGTTCTCTTGGTGTATGTTTATATTTTCTCGAACATATTTATAACCATTCTTTTGAATTCTTTGGTAGTTCTTCATTGGGTTGATTCAAGGAGAGGAACTGTATCCAGGCCCAAGAACAGCCTAGGAGGCCTCAGGGTAGAAGAGGGGAAGCCAGGGCCTGTCACAGATGGCTGAGCTGGGAATGGACAGGGCAAGTGGCAGCCTCTGGCTGGAGAGCACAGAGCCTGCTGCAGGAGGCTGGGTTGCAGAGCTGCAGCAAAGACCTTTGTGTGGAATGGGCCAGCGTGTTGGCGTCTCTTCTGTCACTGTGATAAAGCACCATGGCCAAGGTAACCTATAGGAGAAAGAGTTTATTTTGGCTTACAGTTCCAGAGGGATAGAGTCCATGATGGCTCTGCCCTTGCAACCAGATGTTTTTCAGTTTTTGTTTTGTTTTGCTTATTTATTATTTTATTTTTGTATATAATGGTGATGACACGTGTCTGAGCACACACATGTGCCACAGTAGGTGTGTAGAAGTCAGAGGACAACTTCCAGGAGTCAGTCCTCTCCCTCTGCTGTGGGCTCTGGGGACTGACCCGGAGTCATCAGGCTTTCCAAGCAAGCACTTCCATCCTCTGAGCCATCTCATGGGTACTATTTTTTTCTTTTAAGAAGTTTCCTCCACCAAAACTACCACCACCACCACCACCACCACCCAAACCAAAAAAACATAATGGGAGGTGGAGGCTGGAGAATCTCTTTAAGTTTGAGGTCAGCCAAGTGGTCTATATAGTGAGTTCTAGAACAGCGAGAGCTACATAGTGAGAACCCCCAGTCTCCTCTATGTGAATTGTACAAGTATGATATGTCATAATAAAGCCATTGTTATATATAATTAATATACTGAAATATATATACATATATGTGTGTGTGTGTGTGTGTGTGTGTGTGTGTGTGTAAACATATTTAGAGACAGGGTTTCTGTCTGTGCTGGACTTGCTTTTTGCTGTGTAGACCAGGCTGGCCTTGAATTCACAGCAATCTGCCTGCCTCTGTCTTCTTGAGTGCTGGGATTAGAAATATAATTTTTTAAAGAAAGTTCTTCTGGCTGATTATGTAAATAGAGTGGGGTTGGGGAGTGTGACAAAGTTCTGTGGAATGGTTGTTCTTAAAGCAGAGAGCCCTGGCCAGATGAACAGTGGCCGAGGTGAATGGAACTTCCGAAGGCCAGAGACAAATGGGCGCCAGTCATGGAGACGGTCAACAAACCCACAGTGGCTGGCTCATGTTTCTACCAGTGAACAGGGATCAAACAGACCGAGCACCCACAACCTTAACCCCAGCAGCGTGGCTTATGCTACTACCTCTTTGGAGCATCCTTCTTCCCTCCCCCGACACCGTCTCATGTTATAGATGAAGCAACGAAAGTTAGAGGCTTTCCAAGCACCCAGCTAGTCAGTGGGAAAGCAGGGGTGGGAATCCACAGATGGGTTCTCTGCTCCGAAGCTTCTGAGCTCTGCCTGCGGACTATGAGAGATAGACACTAGAAACATGTCTGCTGCAGGGCCGGGCTTCGGGTCCACGTAGGCACAGTACTCAGAATACGCTCGGCCTCACTTTCCCCTGCCTTCTCACGTGTGCTCACTCCCTGGCCTGCCCTGGTTTTGCTCATCAGGCAGCCTCTGCTTTTGTTCATCCTAATTCACAGCCACAGACAATTGCTACTGGCCCTGGTCTTCTCCCTAGAATCTGCTTCTCCCCCGCATCCACAGCTTCACACCATGGTGCTTGATTGGCTGTGCCAGTGAGCCAGGATTTGCAGCTCAGAGGTAGAGAGTGGCTTCCTAATTTGAGCCATACCCAAGCTGTTGCCTGCAGATGTAGCCTCACCACATTTTTTTTTTTTCTCACAGCCAGTGCCTTGCAGAGGAAAAGCAACGCCTTTGCCAGCTGCCGAGGAGGCAGACACATTCCTGGGAAGCCAGCTCCGGAGGGCCTGCAGCTCCTGTGAGCGTTCTGGCAGATCCTGGCTCCAGCGCCTGTGGTCCTGGCGTTAGTGTCTCAGCTGGCCTCCTGCCTAGGATGACCACAGCCCATGCCCCTCCCCTCCTGGGCCTCCGCCAAGCACTGGCCCAGTCAAGGAGATGAGCTCCTTCAGGCTGGTTTGTGCCTTTCCCTTTCTATCTTAAAATAATTGTTTTGGCTTTGGGGGCTGGCAGGCTACTCAATCCCAAGGCCAAGAGCAGCAAGGCTCTGGTGAAGGGCCTTGCCGCCATGAACACCCCCCGGCGCTCACTCATGATGGCCAAGTGCTTCAATGGCTGCATGGCCACCGGAGGTGGCTTTCTACATGTCCACTCCTCTCTCCCTCCGTCTTGCAGGGAAGGAAGCATGTGTTTTGAGCTGCTGCTAGCGTGGCCCCTTTTCCTCCGCACTGGATTGAGGCAGCCACTCTGCACACACACACACACACACACACACACACACACACACACACACGGATTCCTTCTTGGTTCAGGGAACTGTGCCATAGCTCCTGGTATAAGAGAATGCTGTCTTCTTGAAGCATTCAGTTGTTCAGAATGTCTTTGGACCTGTGTTTGCCACATGCCCAGGCTCTGCCCAGGTTCCAGGGAAGCGTTCAGGAAAGTATGGCTCTTGCTGCCCTAAGGCACTCTTGATGTCACCAGTGCTCGATGTCACCAAGGTCCCACACTCACAGGGTGAACCCCATTGGCTACTCATGAAACAGGGGCTGACACTGTATTGTTTCTTTTTGTTAGTTTACCAAGACAAGATTTTACTATGTAGCCCTGCTTGGTCTTGAACTCACGAGCCACTCACCTCAGCCTCCTGAGTACTGGAATTACATGCAAGTGTCAGCATGACCAACTGAGAAATCATTTCTCTTTTCTCTAAAGAGCAAGCAAGGTAGGCTAAAAGTTTCTTTTTGTGTTCAAAATGTTAATACATTATTTGTTTAAATATAAGGCATATGTGTAAAGCCCTCCTGACCTTTTTCTTTTCTTTGTTTCTTTCTTCTCTCTCTCTCTCTCTTTTTTTTTTTTTTGCATGTCTGTGTATGCATGTCTGTGTGCAAGGTTGGATGTTTGAATGTGCTGGCTGTCAACATCTGATTCTTCCTCTCTTGTGTTCCACCTTGTGTTTTTGAGACATAATCTCTCACTGAACCCCAGTCAAGGAAGTTTGGCTTGATGTAGGCTCATGCAACTTTATTGAACATGCATTCCGGGGGAATCAAACTCAGGTCCTCATGTTTGTTGAGCAAATACTCTATTGACTGAGCCTTTTCCCCAACCCCTTTCTGACCATCTTGACCCTCTGCCTGCTATGGGATAGGCCTGATTTTTCTCTGCCCTTCAGCCAAGATCTGTGCAGTAGGCAGAGCTCAGATTAACCTCCTGGCTGCCTGCATGCTCTGCTCCACCATCACCTAGACTCTCTAGCAACACCAACAGGCCTTGTGGGGACGGTTTCACATTGCCTGCCACCTTCAGACAGAACTAGTCACCGGGAAGCTGGACTCTAGGACTCTGTGTTTTTAAAAGCGGAGGGAGGAAAGTAAAACAGATTTAATAGACATTTTCTGTGTATTGGAGTGAAGGAAGAATCAGGGTAGTTGCAGGATGAAGTCAGTGGTATTTGTATATCATGCCATAAAATACGATACAATTATCACAAGTGCAAATGGACAGCAAGTTCGGAAATTAATTTCTGGTTCGTCAAAGCATATACGCTTAACTATTCAGACCTGTGAATGAACACAGACTTCCCATACAACAGCTGGCTGAGCAGAAGGAGAAGGCCTTATAATAACTGGCGATGGGAATGTTTCGTGTCTAAACAAGGAAAAGGGGGTTGGGGAGATATCTCAGTGAGTGAAGTACCTGCCAGGCAAATATTAGTACCAGAATTCAGAGCCCCAGAGCTGTGGAGGTGGAAACCAGAAGACCCCTGAGGCTAGCTAGATTAGCCCAGCTTCAGCAAAAGTCCCTGTTTCAAAACATTAGGGTGGAGAACAATTGAGGAGGATGCTTGGGTCAACACGTGACTTTTATGCAGGTAAACTCACATGCATATGGACCTGTGATCACATCAGCACACACGCACACAGTCAAAAAGTTAAATGAGTAAACAAACAAGTAGTGAAAAAACCCTCAAAACCTGTCCCCTACTGTAAATACTCGGGTGACTCCAGTTTATGGCAAGTTGACAAAACCAACCAGTAGAGAGGTAGGGACAAGAGGATCACAGGCTTTGCTCATCTTTGTTTGGGCTACCAGCTTTGTCGTGTGAGCACTAGGCCACCCTGGGTTACATGAGACACTAAAGCCGAGCAAACAACAACACATCAAGATGGCAAGAGAATTAATGACCTTGTGGTAGGGAGAAATTTTTACAACAGGATTTGGAAATCCAAACCATAGGAGGGCAGACCAATCAGCCTATGTTCCAGTGACTAACAGTTTCTTACCAAGAGACTGCTGGGAGAGCCAAACTAAACTCAGAGAGGGAGCTTGCCACACAGAACCCCCGAGGCTCCTGCCTGAATATATAAAAAACTCTTACAAATCAATAAGAAAAACACAAGCACTACAGTAGGAAATTGTGAAGAAGACTCGAGCAGGGACTCTGCTCGTTTCGAATGGCTGTCGTGCAGGGCTGGTGTTTTTGCCTGCTGCAGTCAGAGCAGTGCAGGTTAAAACCACACTGCGATGTCTGGGGTAGTTTTAGAACTACACACACGGTGCTCACGCCTCCCTCTCCAGTACCCAGACCCGATGCCCTATCGTTGACTTTGAGTTGAAGTGACTTATTTGTGTGTGCGCATGCTATGTGTGGGTTTATGTGTATGTGTGCATGTCTGTGTGTGTTTATGCATGTGTTCTTGTGCATGCGTGTCTTCTGTGTGTGTGCATTCACATGCCCATGTGTGTACATGGGAATATGCGTACGGTGCCCACAAGTCACGGTGAGCATCTGGGGGTCAAAGCACCACCTCAGGTTAGCTGGAGTCCAGGACTCTGCCTCTGGGGATTCTTGTGTGTTCATGTCCCATCTTGACATAGAAGCCGTGGGATCACAGATCTGTGCCACTATGCCCAGCTTTACGTGGGTTCTTGGCCAGTTCAAGCCTTCATGTTTGTGTGGCAAGCACTGTGCCCGCAGAGCCATCTCTCTAGCCATGAAGTACATGTTTAATGACTAATATGCCAACCAAGGAGAGGGACACTTCCAACATTAAGCCATAAGAGACAACATGGCCCCTTCTGTCTCTTTGTGTCTCTCTCAGACCACTGGCTTGGGGAAGTCTCCACCCCCTGGAGAATCATCAAGTAGCCCCATGGGGAACTGTGTTGGTTGCGTGATTGTGATCTCAGAGCTGAGGAGGCAGATAAGAGGGCCCCGCCCCCGCCTGCTTGCTGCCTAGTCAGCCTAGCCTACATGGAAAGTTCCAAGTAAGTAGCCAGTAAAAGACCCAGTCTCAAAAAATAAAAACCAAGGTGAGCAACAGTTGAAGAATGAAGCTGAGGTTGTCCTCTGGCCTCTACACAAATGCGCTCACATGTATACACACACAAATGAACATGACACACACACACACACACACACACACACAGTGGGGGTGAGATTAGCATCCTAGTAGGAAAGGTATTGAGTTGAATTAATCTTTGCTGCATAATAAATTACATCAAGATTTGGTGACTTGAAACAAAGCACACTTATCTCAAGAAAGAGTTGGGGTTAGCTGGTCTGGATGGCCGTGGTCTTATGAAGTTTCAGTCAGAGGCTTCAGTTGTAATGTCAGCGTGGGCTGCAGGCATCTGGGACCGCTTCCTCATGAAGGGTGATCTCTTCCTGTGGCCGGGCTGGATTAGAGCAGTGTGCTTGTCTGTCCTGGCTTCATTCTGGCAAAAAGAAACTTAGGGAAGAAAGAGTTGATTTGGTTCAGGATTTCAGGGTTTGGTCTGTTGTTGTGGAGAAGGCAAGACAGGGAACTCCAGCAGCTGCTCACATGATGTCCAACGGAGAGCAGAGACAAGAGACACATCCTTCCTTCCGGCTTCTGCTCAGCTAGCTTTCTTTACTCTTCCACAGTTCAGGGCCCCAAGCCAGGGAGTGGGTCTTCCTCCATTGATGAACAGTCAAGGCAATCCCCTACAGAGAAGCTCAAAGGGCAACATGACTAGGATAATCCATTGAGCCTTCCTTCCTTCCTTCCTCCCTCCTTCCCCTCCTCCTTCCCCCCCCCTCTTTTGTTTTTCGAGACAGTGTTTCTCTTTGTAGCCTTGGCTGTCCTGGACTTGCTTTGTAGACCAGGCTGACCTTGAACTCACAGAGCTCCTCCTGCCTCTGCCTCCCTGAGTGCTGGAGTTACAAGGGTGCACCATTGTACCTGGCTCTATCGGGATTTTCTTACTAAGTGATCCTAGCCTGTGTCAAGTTGACAGACCAACATGCCATCTCTCAGGTATTGCTCTGTTGCAGATCCATATTAGCTCTTCTAGCTTTGACCATATATTGACTCAGCCTGGGCCATGACCTTAAACTCCTCAAACAAAAAGAACCCTGCTCCTTTTATATAAATTACCCAGTCTCAGGCATTTTCTTGTGGTGACAGAAAACAGGCTAAGCAGCTGGGCCTTATGGTGCACACTTGGAATCCCAGAACTTGGGAAGCGGGGGTGAGGAAGCCAAGGCCAGCTTAAGCTCCAGAGCAAGATCCTGTCTCAAAGATGGAAAGGGGAAACACGAGCAAGGTAAAGGCTGACCAAGAGGTGTGGCCCAACTGCATTTCAGTGAAATGACACCGGTAAAGCAGAGGAGACCCCGGAGCTTGCTTGTTAGCAAGGCCTTATTTCCTCACCTGGTCTGTGGTTACACAGCTGTTTAGTGCGTTACCACACAATTATGTCTGGTGCCTTTTCCTGTGTGGTTGTGTACTTAAGAGAAATATTCTTGAAAAACAAACAAACAAGCAAACCCACAAACCAACAGGCTACATACAACACCACCCACATCTCCCAGGCCTGTGGTAAAGCCTTCATGTGGTGTGAGCCCCAGGGCCCATGTCAATGTCCTATCTCACTAGTGCCAAACTACCCTACCCAGCTAGCCTCCCCTAAGGGGCATGAACGGGACCTCTAGGAGAGCACAGAGGGTGGATTCACTAGGTGACCCTCCACGAAACATATTCATTTGGTTGAATCTGGGGACAGAGAGGTGGAGGTTGTGCTCTGTGGTGAGGGTCTGAGTGTGGCTCCTGGCGAGATGGACAGGGAGTGGTGGAGTTGGTACCGTGCTAGGGAGACTCGGAGTCTCGATATGAGACAGGCCGGTCTTGTAGGGACATTTCCTCATTTCTCTCCCTTTTCTCAGATAACCGTAGTGTGTGTCAGGTTGACAAGACAAAACAAAAAACTTAACAACATACGGTAATTTTTTTTTTTTTTTTTGGCTTTTGAGGTTTTCTGTACTCATTTCTAGAGCGGCTAGACTAGTTTGTAATCCCACAGACAGTGAGCGAGAGTTCCCCTTCGCTCCACACCTTTGCCAGCATTTGTTGTCAGTTGTTTTCTAATGGAAGGAAGATGAAATGTCAATAAAGTTTTAATTTGCAGTTCCCTAATTGCTAAGGATGTTGAACACTTTGAGCCATTTCTGCTTCTTCTTTTGAGAACTTTCAGTTCAGATCCATATCCCATTTTTAAAATTAATTCATTTTTCATTAATTACAATTTATTCACTTTGTATCCCAGCGGTAGCCCTGTCCCTCCCAATCCCATCCTTCCACAGCCCATTTTTAAAGTGGGCCAAATATTTGTTTCTCTGACTTTGTGTTTTGGGTTTATTATGTATTCTGGATATTAATCTCCTGACAGACGCATAGCTGGCAAAGGCTCTCTCCCATTCTGTGGGCCTCCTCTTCACTGGATTGTTTCCTTAGCTGTCCAGACCTTTTTAGGTTTTTGAGATACCACTTGTCAGTCATTGGCCTTAATCCTTGGACAAGTCAGAGCCCTATTCCGAAACTCCTTCCTATGCCTCTATCAGACAGGAGGCTGCCTGTGTTTCCTTCTAGAAACTTCAGTGTTTCAGGTTGGACATATAGGTCTTGGTCCACTGTAGTTGGTTGGGAGAGGGCAGAGTGATGGAGCAGCCGTGCTTTCATTCTTCTGTATGTCGACACCTACTTTTCCCAGCACCGTTAGTTGAGGACTTGCCTTTTCTCCACTATATGCTCTTGGTATTTCCATTTAATACTCTGATTTTCTTTAGTGTCCGTTGTAATGGTTCCTTGTTCATTTCTGATTCTGTTAATTTGGGGGGGGGGAGAGCATCTCTTCCTTCTTTTTGTTTAGTTGAGCCAAATCTTGTTTTTCTTTCTCAAAGAATCAGCTTTAAGATTTGTTAATTCTTTGTATTTTTTTTCTTTGTTTCCACTTTTTTTTCATTTCTGCTCTGATTTTTATTATTTCTTATTGTCTGCTGTTCTTATATTCCCAAATTCTTGAGTTGTATTAAATAATGTATTTATGCTCTTGCTGAATTTTTAAATGCAGGAGTTTCAAACTATATATTTTTCTCATAAATCTGTTTTTAATGTGTCCCAGAGGTTTTGTTTGTATTTTTGTTTTCATTTAGTTCCAGGATTTAAAATTTTTCTTTATAGATTTATTTTTCTGACCAACGCATCATTTAGCATTTCTTGTTTAATTTTCATAGGTCTATATATTTGCTAAGGATTGGTTTGCTGTTCCTTTATTTTTATTGAACTATGTTTAGGTAGGATAAATGGCATTATTCCAGTTTGTCTGAATTTGTCTCTCAGTATTTAGAGATGCTTCCATGGCTTATTGAGTTCAATTATATTACTTAGTCTTTGGGTAGAATAATTTGTAGATAGGTTATATCCATTTGGTATATAATGTCATTTAATATTGATTTTTCTGTTTATTTTTGCCCAGATGATTTCTCTGTTGGAAAAAGTGGACTATCAAAGTCACCTATTGTTGCTGAGTTGAGGTTAATATGTATCTTAAACTTCAGTAGCATGCTTTTTATGAAGTTGGGTATGCCAGAGTTTCGTGAACACACATATATAGAATTGTAACATATTATCCTTCCTCATTTCTTTTGATTAGTTTTCATTTAAGTCTCTTTTGTCAGATATTAGGATAATGATGCTTGCTTGCTTTCTGTTTCTATTTGTTTGGAATACTTTTTCCCCCATTAATTTGCTTTAGGGCAGTGTCTTTTTTTAAAGCTATGATGAGTTTCTCGTGTTCAACATAACAATGGGTTTTGGTTCTTAATCATTTTAGGCAGCCTGAGTCTCTTGATTGAAGAGCTGATGCAGTTAACCCTTAAATTGGAAGGTATTGTTGGTTGCAGCCTTCGTACTGTTGCTTTGCTGTTTGTGTTCTTATTCAAACTTGTGTTTCAAGAATTATAGCTTCATTTGTTTTCTTTCTTTAATTTTTTTTCTTATGTCCTGATAATCTAGCCTCTGCTTGGTCCATTTTACTTGTAAACCTTCACACTTAGAGTTTTAATCGAGATATTGAGTTTTTCAGTGCCACCTTCATTTCAGCTTTAATTCTCTTCCATATTTCCAGATTTTTTTTTTAATTTGTTCTTCGAATCCTGGATTGTCTTTCTCATGCCATCAGTCCTATGTTCATGTTTTCTTGGGCACCACTCAGATGTTTCTTCTCTTTAAATACACGATCTTCAACTTCTTTGCGCTGTTTTGGTGGTATCTTGTTTAGCCTCTTTGAAATCATTGATGAAGTTTATGATTGTTCATTTAAGTTCTGTGTCCTTGGGTTCATCAAGGTAGTTCTCATTGAGGACCACTTCTTCAGAGTTGGTGGGTTTTGGTGGCGGGCTCACTTTTGTTACTTTTATATTGTTTTTGCAACAAGACCCCTGCCTGCACACTGCATTGTGGGCCAGATGGCACCTGGTGTGAAGGAGTTGCCTTCAATGTTTTCTGAGATGAGATAGATGCTCATTGGCCTGAACCTCAGAGATTAGGCCAGCTGGCCAGCTAGTCTGAGGGACTGACCATCTTTACTACTCAGGACCTGTGATTCCACCTGGGTCGGTTGGACTCATCTCCTCACTTAGAAGGCAAGCACCTTACTATTTTTCCCAGCCCTCAATGTCTCTCTCTTCTTTTCCTTTTTTCCAAGACAGGGTTTCTCTGTGTATCCCTGGCTGTCCTGGAACTCACTCTGTGGACCATGCTGGCCTCCGACTCAGAGATCCACCTGCCTCTGCCTCTCAAGTACTTGGATTAAAGACTTGCATCACCACCATGTGGCCCGTTAACTTTTTTTTTTTTTTTTTTTGGTAAATGTTTTAGCTATTCTAAATTTGGGTGAGTTTTCAGATAAACTGGTCCATTTTTGTGGAAAATGACATTGGAATTTAGAATATTTCTTTATTCATTTATGGGCCTAATTTAGGCTAAACAAACAATTCACCATAGACCCGTGCCACCAACATCTGGCTTTTGGCATTTTGTTAGGGGCCCCATGAGCTTTTCCCGTTCTAGGTTAGCATGTCTATGGGTGTTGTCCTTCTTCGAGTCTGGCTAAAGCAGCCATATTTTTGAGGGCTCATGGGTAAAGCTTCCCTGCCATTTCTAAGGGGAAATCTCACAGCAGATTTCCTGGTCTTCTGGCTCCAACTTTCTCCCTCCTCTTCTTCAATGTTACCTGAGCCTTAGGTGCAGGAATTGTGTTGTATCAGTTTGGGCTGGGTAGCAGACAATTGCTTGTTCTCTATATTTTGATTGGTGTGGTTTCTGTAATGAGATCTGTTTCAGAGAGAAGTTTCTTTGATGAGGTGGAGAACTACATTCATATGTGGGTGTAAGGATGGATATTTAGAACACGGGGATTATGCTGGTTTATTCAAGTGGCCGTTGCAGGGGAGGAAGTTATCCTCTGAGATCCATGACTTCACTCTCTGTGGGTGGTTGGCTAGGTTTCTGGTACAAGGCATCATTTATTTCCTGTTGAGCAGGTCTTAAGTCCACTTATAGAGTTGTTGGTTACTACCAAGTTATGAGTGCCACTACTGTACCCTTAGGGCTGTTTTGTGGTGTTGTTTGTCATTGTTGACTGCAGCTGGGTAGGCTTCAGAAGATAGAGATTCCATGCCATATGGTTGCTGAGTAGTTCATAGTGAGAGCACCAAGGGCTCTTGGTTGGGCTTTTTTTTTCTCTGCTAGTTAAAAAATTAAAAGTCAGGAAAAATCTTGAGTACAACAAGGATCCATGGGTAAAACCCTCAAACCCAGCAGGCAGAATCAGCCAGTGATGAAAGACTTTTATTAGGGGTGAGGAAACACACAAACAGCAGAGCACACAGACAGAAAGGCCATGTATCAAGCAGAGCAGGGTGTCAGGAGCTCCCAACCCAAACTTTCCTTAAGGGCTTGGAGTTGTAAGAGTCTTCGAGTGTTCTTCCTCCCCTAATTTCGGCTTGCTCAGCTTGAACAAAACACAGGTCGGCTTATAGGTCCACACTTTGGCATAGGCATGCCCTTATCCAGCCTTGAACTTTTTTGGGCAGGTCCATTAGCAGAGAGCCCTCCTCCTCCCCCCCTCCCACTGGTAGGAGAAAATGTCTTCCAGGACTGTGTTTTGTTTGTTTGTTTCTTGAGACAGGGTTTCTCTCTATAGCCTTGACTTTCCTGGACTCACTATGTAGACCAGGCTGTCCTCTCAGAGATCCACCTGCCTCTGCCTCCCAGAGTGCTGGGATTACAGGCATGTGCCAGCACACCCGGTCAGGCCTTTGTTTTAAGCTACCAGGCTTTTGTCTTATGTCAGAATGTTGAGGAAGAAGCCAGTTATCGTGGACTTCAGCATTTTTATTACTGAGCTGTGGCCCCTCTCCCTATTTTTCTGCCTGTCAGGAGCTGTCTGACCCCTAATTCCTCAGGTGTGTCTCTGTTACAGGGAGAGATGGAAGCTAGCCAGACATGACCACTCAGACACGGTTTATAGCCAGTTGAAAGCCTTTATTCCAGCTGGCTGGAGCTACACTCAGGCATCCAGTACCTAAGTGTACTGACTGGTTTATGTGAACTCGATACAAACTGGAGTCATCAGAGAGGAAGGAGCCTCAATTGAGGAAATGCCTCCACAAGATCCAGCTGTAAGGCATTTTCTCATTTAGCGATCAAGAAGGGGAGGGCCCAGTGCATTGTGGGTTGTACCACCCCTGGGCTGGTGGTTCTGGATTCTGTAAGAAACCAGGCTGAGCAAGCCAGTAAGCAGCACTCCTCCATAGCCTCTGCATCAGCTCTTGCCTCTGGATTCTGACCTGCTTGAGTTCCTGTACTGAGTTTGGTGAACAGCAATGTGGAAATGTAAGCTGAATAAACACTTTCCTTCCCAACATGGCTCTTTTGGTCATGGTGTTTTGTGGCATCAATAAAAACCCTAACTAAGACACTATTGTAGCTCCAGGCATTTAGATCAAAGGGCATTTAAAAGCAAAAGTCACATCCTGGTATCTCGCTCAGCTGTAGGGGGAGGTTTGCACAAGCAGGTGGTTTAACAGAAGCTAAGATAAGCTAGCGGGGACATCTCGGCCTCAGTCCTAGAATAAAGTTGGGTAATTTTCCATGGGATGCTCCATCAAGGAGATCAAATTCTTGTTAAACCAAAAATGGCCTCAGCAAGGATACAAGATGGCAGAACCTCTGCATTGTCTTACCCTGTCACATCACCTGTACCAGGATACCCCTGATAGCTTCGAGTTTGGTAGCCTGAGATCCTATATGCAGAATTAGCTGTTACTGGAGACACGGTCAGCTGCTGATGGGCATGGTGTGAGCATGAGCATGAGCAGCATCTGGCATTGGGGTCTAACAGGCTGCACTGTGGGCTTCTCCCCAGAATGGCTCAATGTAAATGGCTAGAAAAGCAAACATTTGCTAATATGGATTATGTAGCCACCCTCATCCCCCAAAGCATCTGTATCCCAATAGCCCTAGCATCCCACTTGGCACCTTATGGGTAGAGAAAGGAAGTTTAAGAAACCTTCCCTTTGGACTGGATTTTTCACTCTTGGGTACACCCAAGAGAGATTGGACGCACATGGCTGGAGGTGAGGATTGGAGGAGAAGCCAAATGTTCTCATACCGGAGCTTCTTGGGTTCAGACACATTGCTCAATCACAGCCATGCATCTGTTTCCAGGGCTCTAGGCCCAGCACTGTGGGAATCACCTGAAGATGCCCATGATTGTGGCAGTGGATGAGAGTGGCAGAGGTGAACAGAGCAAGACAGAAACAGTGGCAGAGGAAGACTAGAACTTGCTATTCTGCAACCATGGGCTAGCATGTAACCAAACGGCACATGCGGAAGAGAGGCTGAATGTTCAGGTACCTGAGGAGACCTGTACCTCATGAATAACACCCAGAGGGTCAGCATGGGAAGGCTTGCGACCCCATCTCTCTAGCCCACTCCATTCTTGAGAGTACTTTCCTCATGTCAATCAACTGTCTCTATTTCTGTTCATGTTACATGTGGCCCTGGTCAAATCCTTTGCTTTGAGACATAAGAACCTGGGCATCTCAGCAGAGGCCATCTGGACTCAGAACTGTGCCTGATAAAGGAATTCTCCTCACTTCTAAAATTGAGGTCATGGGACAGGTCTACGGCTCTGGAAATCAGCCACAAATGGAGCTCCAGAAAGTAGTTCCTGGAACCCTGGAGCCTGGTTACAGGTAATCTGACTTCTCTCCCATCCACTGTAAAACAAACAACAACAACAACAACAACAAAAACAACAGCCCACAGTTTCAAAGTGCCATTTATCCAGAAAAGCACTTTCTGAGTTTGGTGAATGTTAGCGTAGAGGCAGCCTGCTTCTGGTTCCTGGTAACCTATGGTGTCATCATGTGTTGCCACCATGTGTGTGGCCTGGTTCAGCTGCGCATGCACAAGCTATAAAAGGACCAGCCCACCTCTTTGCCTCTCTCTTACCTTCCTCTCTTCCTCTCCTCTCTTCCTCTCTCTGCTTCACTTTCTTTCCTGGAGGACCACACCATGTCTCTCTCTCCTTTCCCTCTCTGTCTCTCCACCTCCATCCAATAAACCTCTTTCATATAATATCTGCTGTGTGTTTGTGGCATCGTTTATAAATAAACATGTCAGTGAAGCCATGCTCTCTCCTGTCTACTCTATCCAAAAGCGTCATTAGACTCAGAGGGTGTGTTTTTCTGTACCCCTGGATACTGGGCTGCAGTATTTGGGGGAATCAGCCTCTCAGACCAGTAAAGGTTTGTGCCAGCCATGTTTGAGACATTTCTTTCATTGACCTGTTTCTTACATCTAACACACGGCCACGTGTGATGCTCCTTCATGGCTGTCTCCTGCCTGCAGTGCCCTGTTCCCTGCTGTCCTGGCGTCTGCATTCTGTGTCCTGAGTGCTTTGGTCCCTATGAAGATCTATTTGTGGGGTGCATTCGCAGGCTGAGGGCTAGAGTTCTACCTTAGAGCAGGTCCACTGGGGCACAGTGCATGCCATGGCTCTTGGAGTGCAGAGGGTGTCTATTGCCTGAACTATGAGTGGGGTCTTTAAAAAAAAAAGTATATATATTTTACTTTTACTTATGTTAGTTAGTGTTGTGACTGCATTCGTGAGGGTGTCAGAAGCTCTGAAACCAGAGTCACAGGCAGGTGGGAGCTGCCATGTGGGTGCTGGAAATTGAACCCGGGTCCTTTGAAAGGACAGCCAGTGCTCGCTCTTAATGGCTGAGCCATCTCTCCAGCCTGCACAGGAGGCTGGGTGGGGGGTGGGGTGTCTTACATTTCTAGCATGTCTGTAGCATTCATCCTGTTTGGGAGAGGGAAAGAGTTTTTCTTTCTTTGTCCACAGATGGTGGGAGGCTCCAGACCCTGTCTATGACTCCCCAAGGGTCTGGGGAAAGGCAGGCAGAGGCCCCAGACAGGGCACATTTTTGGAGTTCCAAGCATGTTTTCACACTTTCCTGGCCCAGCTCTGGGTGGAAGTTGGAACTTGGCGGAGTTGCCTCCTTCAGGCTCCAAACCCAGCCAATCCAGGCCAGCCAAAAAGTCCCATGAAATCTACCCCACCGTGCTAGGGGGCCCTGCCAGCCCCTTCAGCTGACCTGGAATGAAGGGTAGGCTCACACGTGAGACCTCACTGTTAGCGGCCAGCCTCTGCCGCACAGCTGTCCCTCTCACGGACGCTGACAGGCCCCACTGTGACCCTCAGACACCATTTCCCACCCGGGAAGTGAGCTCACATCAAATCGTTGGTAAGGCATTGGCACCGCTGGCACCACAGACACAGCCTGCTCGCCTCCCCTCCCTGCCCAAGGCGTGGGAAGCAGAGGACCTGGAGGCCGGCTCCTGATGTGAACCTCTTCTCCTCCTCGGAGGTGTAGGCGGAGGCTTCACTCTCCTCAGAGCCCCTGCCATGCTGTCTGTCTCTGATTCTGGAGCCTCAACTCTGTGGGACCCCCCACAACTCCCCACCATGCCGTGCTGTTACAGTTAGCTCACAAGTCAATGCAGTAGCACTCCCAGGTTGCTTAGGCACCTGTGATGTCATCACTGCTCATCGCCCACCGGGGCCGAGGATAAAAGTATCTTTGCCTCTTACCCACCCACTCCTCTCTCGCTCTGTCCCCTTTCTCTGTCGGGGGCGCGCCCCTCCCCCATGTCTGTCTCTGTCTGTCTCTCACTCCCTCTTCTGCTCAATCAACCCTCCTCAGTGTCCTCTCAGACCTCTCACCCCTTCCCAAACCTAACTGACGCTACTTCATTTGGGGAGCAAAGTGTGTATGAGATTATTTTACAGGAGGTTTTTCATTATATTGAAATACTAAAGGTAACAAAAGAAAAAGGAGGAAGGAGAAAAGTTAGAAGGCTCTATTGGTCATATACCTAAATCTATATTATGATCACACCCGGGTATTAGCAGAGATAAAGTCTTCGTGTGTATGTGCATTAATGTGTGTGTATATGTGTGTATGTGTGTGCATTTGTGTGCATGTATGTGTATATGTATATATACATATGTCTATGCATATGAGTGTGTGCATGTCTGTGTGTGTTTGTACACTTGTGTGTGTGTATATGTGACTCTGTATATATATGAGTGTATGTATATGTACATGTGAGTGTGTGTCTATGTGTATCATTTGTGTGTGTATACATATGTGTGTGTCTCTGTGCATATGTATGTCTGTGTATATGTATGTGTGTATGTGCATTTGTGGTTGTATGTGCATTTGTGGGTGTACATATGTATGTATATGTCTTTGTGTGTGTGTATGTACGTTTGAGTTTGAGTGTGTGTCTCTGTGTGTGTACATGTGTATATGCATGTATGCATATGTATGTGTGTATATGTATGTGTGTTTATGTGTTTGTACATATGTGAGCATGTGTGTATGTACATTTGTGTGTATATGTGTGTATATATGTATCTCTGTGTGTATGTGTGTATATACATATATGTGCATATGTATTGTGTGTATGTGCATTTGTGTGTGTCTCTCTGTTTGTGTGTGTATAGCAAAAACACAAGTTTCACCTCAAAAAGAATAAGAGTTTATTGTGGAGCCAATTTGAGTTACTGTGTTCAGGGAACACAGGCTTAGATTGCTCCAAATGCCATGCTAACATGGTAACAGTTTCATAAAAGTTTTGAGGGGAAAGAGCATGTGGGTGTGTGTTCATGTGTGTGGTGTATGTGTGCATACATGCTTGAGTGTGTGCAAATCCACCTGTGGCCAGAGGTTGATGTCGAGTGTCTTTCTCAATTACTCGTTATTTTAGTTTTTGAGATAGGGTTGCTCCTTGAACCCAGAACCCACTGGTTTGGCTTGGTCAGCTTGCCCTCAAGTCCAGCTATCTACCTGTCTCTGCAGTGTTGGGATAACAGATGTGTCAATGACAGACCTCAAAGTTTGGGATTATTAATTCCAAAGATGTGAGGAGAAAGACCACTGAGCCAAATCATCATGGGCAGATTAAAGTAAGCAATCAATGAAAGCAAGGTTTTAAATTCATGTACATGGGCTTCCTCCCCCTCGGGTGGTGCTCAAGAGGTCAGCACTGGACATGAAGAAGACAAGGTTTTTCTAGCTTAGGGGCAGGGGGTTTCCAGATGGGGGATAGGGTTACAGGAGCAGAAGATAAACAACAAGTTAGTCACAAGGACCCCCTGAAACAAAGGCATGATTTCAAGGTAGTTGTCTTAGTTAGGGTTTTATTGCTGTGAAGAGACATTATACATGGCAACTCTTATAAAGGACAGTTAATTGGGACTGACTTATAGTTTCAGAGTTTTAGTTCATATCATCATAACAGACAAGTTGCTGGAGAAGGAGCTGAGAGTTCTACATCTGGATCTGCAGAGACTGTGTCACACACTGGGTGTAGCTTGAGTATATGTGACCCCAAAGCCTGCTTCCACAGTGACACACCTCCTCCAACAAGAACCAACCCCCCTCAATAGTGCCACTCCCCATGGGCCTATGGGGGCCATTTTCCTTCACATCACCAGATTTCATTTCCTGGGCCCCATAGGCTTGTAGTCATATCAATGCAAAATGCATTTATCCCAACTTCAAAGGTCCCTACAGCCTATAACAAGACTTTTAAACTTGTTTAAAAGTCCAAAATTCAAAGTCACTTCTGGGACTCATGCACTCTCTTAACTGTAATCCCCTGTAAAATCAAAATGAAAAATCAGATCATATATTTCCTATATACAGTGGCACAGGATATATATTTCCATTCCAAATGGGAACATAGTAAGGAAATACTGGACCAAAGCAAGACTGAAAATCAGCTGGACAAACTCCAGACTCTGAATCTCCATGTTTGATATCAAAGTGTTCTTCAGATCTCCAGCTCCTTTCAGCTTTGTTGACTGCAACACACTCCTCTCTCTTGGGCTGGCTCCACTCCCTGTTAGTGGCTCTTCTTGGCAGATACCCACAGCTCTGGCATTGTGACCCTTCCTGCCCACAGGGATATCAGTCCAGGAGGGTGAATGGAATGGGGGACGATGACAGGGAGTTTGGAAACCCCTCAAGACAGAAATGACTCTCTGGGATCGGTTCTGGGGAGGCAGATCAATTTTATTCAGGGTTATAGAGAACTCTGGGGAGAGGGTAGGGATATCCAGGAATCTCAGGTGTTTGCTGGCGGGTTCTTATCAGGAGAAAGGGATTTGGATCTGTAATTTTCCTAAAGGCTATATGGCATTCCTCAGGGTCCAGGATCCCCCGGGCAGAGAAGGGGAAACCTCACCGACAAAGGGAGTCCTCCATTTTATGTTTTCCTCATGGCAGACTGCAACCTTAGCAGGAGGGTCTCCCAAGATTGCACCTCCAACATTTTGGGGGTTCCAAAGCAATTCAATATTTACCTCCATAGCTTCACACAATGGCCTCTCTGACACACCCCTGTGACACACCCGACCTCTGTGGCTTTCTGTTTGTATTTAGGCACTTGCTTCTGGGTTACCTAGCAACCTATGATGTCATCATGTGTTACTGGCCAGGTAGCCACACCTGGCAGGTGTGGTTACTTTGCTCCTTAAAGGATCAACCCATTACTTTGTCTCTTTCTCTTGGCCTCTCTTGCCCTCTCCCCTTTCTCTGCCGGGGTGCTCCCTTCTCTTTCCCCCATCATGTCTCCCTCTCTTCTCTCTCTCTCTTCATCTCCATCTAATAAAACTCTTTCATATAAGATCGTCTGTGTGCCTCATCATTGTCTAGCCTCATCATTGTCTAATTTGTGCCAACACTTTCCTTAGTCTTGGAGGAAGAGTCCACAACCCCTTTCTTCTATCTTTGACTCTAAAGCCAGAACATTTGGCTGAAGCTGCCAAGTTCTGCTGCTTGCTGGGGCTGGAACATGGACCCCTCATTCAATTGCATCTTCACCAGCTTTTTGTTTTTGATAGTTTTCTTCATTGCCTAAGCTTGGCTGTCCTGAAACTTGCTCTGTAGATCAGACTGGCATTGAACTCAGAGATCCGCTTGGCTCCATTTCCAGAGTGCTGGGATTAAAGGTGTGTACCACCACACATGGACCTAAACTGTTCTTTAATTCCTTTTCACAAGACAGAAGCTTAGTTGGTCAAGATCGTGCCCTGAGGTGAACATTATCTCATTTAACATCAGGCTTTGGTTTAATCTGTTTATTTCCTTGAACATAGAGTTTAGCTCCATTGTATTTCCTAGTGCCCCTTTGCTCCTTGAACTGTACATTTTCTCTTTTTCTTGTCCAGCTTGCTCCTTTTCATTATAGATATGTGTAAGAGTAACCACTAAAAACTACATGATAGAGTCAACACTAGGCTATTTTGGTATTTCCTTTGCCAACAGAATTTATCCAAAACTCTTAACTTTAGCCTTAGGGAGATTTTTTTTTTTTTCAGCAAGGGCAAAAAGCAGCCACAATCCTAGCCAAAATATACCAAGAACAATCTCTAGGTCACATACTAAAATTTTTCTCCTCTGAAGCCTCTTAAGCCAGACCTCACAGTTCAAATTACCCTCAATACTACTGTCTTCCTTGTTGCTACTAGTATGTCCCATTAAGTCCCAGTAGAAGCATTCCTGTGCTTTCCTAATCCAAAGTCCCCAAATCCACATTCCTTTGAACAAAAGCATGGCCATTGTATCACCGCAATACTCCACTCCTGGTACTAACTTCTATATCAGTTAGGGCTTTATTGCTCTGAAGACCATGACCACAGCAACTGTTATAAAACAAAGCGTTTAATTGGGGCTGGCTTATATTCAGAGGTTTAGCTGAGAGTTCTATATCAATTCTACATCCACAGGCATCAAAATAAGACTGTGTCACTCTGGGTGTAGCTTGGGCATATGAGGCTTGAAGGCCTACCATCACAGCAACACACTTTCTCCAACAAGGCCACACCTACTCTCACAAGGCCACACCTCCTAACAATGCCATTCCCTGTGGGTTTATGGGGCCATTTCCCTACAAACCAGCACAGCAGTGTTGCAAGATGGTAACTTTTGAAACAAAGACGTGGTTGCCATTTTCTGGAACAGGCAGTAAAGAACCATCTATAGTTAAGGTCACAGGCTGGCATAGCCGAATCTTGAGAAACAGATTTAATTATAAACAGGGGAGAACCTCGTTTGTCCTTATTATTAGTTGGCTTTTAAGCCCAAGATGGAGGTGGGTTTGTTCATCAAGATGACAAACACTTTGTGGATGAAACTATCAGCTTATATAGTTACAGAACAAAAAAGAAATAATGAGGTAGCCATTCCATTGGACCTGAGATGGTCACATGCATGCAAGTCATGCTGGTTCGATATTCTTGTTGTTTTCAGCAGACACTTCCTGTTTTGCTTGGTTAAGTTTCCTGTTTTGCTTGGCTATGTTTACTTGGAAAGTCCCTTGTGGTTTACCTATATAAGTGGTTTACTCTGCAATAAAGATGGCACCTTGATCAGAGCACTGTCTTGGTGTCACTTCTATCTCTGTGTTCTCTGTCTCTTTTAATTCCCAGACCCTTGTGCAGGCAGTTACTATTGGTGGTCGCAGGTGACTACAAAATAAATTTTTAAAAAATCAAAAATTTCAACTATGTTGGCATGGACATTGGCTGATAAGTTACAGCAAAGTGTGTGGGGGTATTTATACAATAGGTATCAGAGGTTATGTTAGCTTTTGGCCTGATGGAAGCTGGGTCTGTTCTGTTAAGTAATAAATCCCGAAAGGTTTCACAGGTGAGTCACAGAGATGTCATAACAACCACTGAGGTGGGCAGCAAACATCATCAAAGGTAGCTCAAGATAAATTTGGTTCTGGAGTTACATAACATATGCCAACTCTTCCCAATTGCAAATTTCTAATCAGTTAGCTAGCCTTGTGGAATCTTTTTTTTTTTTTTTTTTTTACTTCAGTCACTTTAATTTTAATTATTCCCTAAATAAATTCACTAATTTAATTATTCCCTAATTATTTAGGGAAGGTATGAAGTCACCAATTGGCATTCTCATTTGAACAATAACAACAACAAAAAGCAATAGTTAGAGAAAAATAAGACATTCATAAATATTTTAAAAATTGAAACATTATGTACTTGAAAAATGAAGGCTTTTTATAGAAATTTTCAGAAATTATCATCTTTAAATTGTTCCTGCATAATTAGTTTTTGAGATTCTTATATTTGCTATATTGGTTTGGATTATATTCTTCTTTATATATATATAACATTATACATACAACACACATGTATATATACAACACATATGTATGTGTTATATCAAATAGTCCATGCTGCTTATTTTGCCTTGTGGAATCTTTAAAATAGGTGTGCCTCTGGGTAGGGGCACTTCAGGTTACAGAAGTTACCCAGAAGGTGGTAAAACATGGATATTTCAGTGCACACCTGATTCTCTTGTGTTGTAGTTGTAGGAGCCATTTCCAATCTGTTTTCCCCCACCTTTAAGATCTGGGGTTGAACCCAGGGTCTTATATATGCTGGGCAAGTTCTCAACCACTGAGTTAGACTTTCACTTGAGAGCATCTCATTTTGTGGTCTCGTCAGCATCCCTAGGCCTTTCTGGGCGGGTCGGCACGGGGTTGGTGGCTGCTGCCCCTCTCACCATGCCTGCATTCACCTTCTTGGTGTGGATAGGCTTTCCTCTCTTCCACTGGTACACCCCTGGTCCTAAGGGGCCCCTTTGCAATGACTTGGAATATGAGGGAATCTGGGAGATATTCCTTGACTTTATTGTTATTTTTTCCTCGTATATATTTACAATGTATGTTGAATCATATTTCCTCCTACTCTCCACTCTACCTTCTTTTCCCATTCCCTCTGTTTAGTCTCTTTTTATTTTCCTAGATAGTTCTGCCTCTACTTCTGTGTAATATATACACATATGATTTGGGGCATCTCTATAAAGTCTAGGAACCACCATGAGGTCTTCCCAAGACTGCCTTTATCCTCTTAGTATAATTATCTCCAGTCTCATTCATTTTCCTGCAAGTGACACAACCCAGTATTCTTTACAGCCCGAAGAAAATTCCATTGTATATGCATGCCACATATTTTGGTTGGCCATTCCCTGTCCACGGTCTCTGGATGGTGTGGGCACCACTGCTCTGAGTAGACGGAGGCACCGGGACTTCCATGGCATGGACATCTATGCAGAGCAGCAGTTTTCTGCTTGAGGGCTGAATGACACTTCCACAGGGGTTGCCTAAGAACATTGGAAAACACAGATATTTCTATTATGATTCTAGACAGTAGAAAAATTATAGTTATGAAGCAGCAACAAATATTTTTAGGGTTGGGGTCATCACAACATGAGGAGCTGTAGGAAAGGGTCACAGCATTAGGAAGGTTGAGAATCGCTGGTGTAGGGGGTTCTCCTAGGAAGTTCATCTGACAGTGTTTTTCTGGAACTTCTGAGATGTGTATTCCAGATGTGGCCCCTGGACCACTTCTTTTCTACTTGTGATGGAGACCTGTCTCCTCCTTTCTGAGGCCAGGGGCATCCGTCATCTTCGTCTCTGCCAACAATGCCCACTCAAATTTACACCCTATTGTATCTGCCCTGTTAGACCCCTCCCCCAGATCTGGGTTCCTCAGTTACCTTAGTTACGTTTTCATTGCTGTGATAAAAGCAGTGTATGGGAGAAAGGGTTTATTACTGCTCACAGTTCCAGGGCTAAATGGCCCATCCATCATGACAGGAAGACACAGAAGCAAGCACGGACAGCATGGTAGCAAGAGCGGGACCACGAAGAGTCACGGTTCATCTGATCTCAGCAGGCAGAGAGTAAACAGGAAGTGCGGCTCCTCAGACCCTTTAGCGAGGTTCCTCCTCCTGAAGATTACACAACGTTCGAAAAGCAACATCAGCTGGGGACCCCTTCTTCTTCAGAGACTGGACCTATGAAAGGATGTCTTATATTCAAACTACCATTCTTAGCCCACTTCCTACTTAGAGCAGTGGCCCCTGGGTCCTAGCTTTCCTGGGCAGACATCTTCCTCTGGGAGCTTTCTGTGTATTCATTCTGAGACACTTCTTTTGTCGTTGTTGTTTTGAGATGGGGTTTCTTTGTGTAACAGCCCTGGTTGTCCTAGAGCTCGCGGTGTATACCAGGCTGGCCTTGAACTCGCAGAGATTTGCCTGCCTCCTCTGCCTCTGTTGGGAGATGCCCAGCCTGAGACACTTCTGAAGGAGCTGAGACAGCTCTCTAAGCCTTATGACTCCCGCCATTCCTCTGCCTTGATAGTTTTCTTTGTTTCTCTTCTGTGCAGCCTGAATGACTTAAACCCCAACCCCAACCCCAACCGCTGTGCTGAGCCTCTGTACCTCTGACAACACCTTATTCATCTTATGTGTATGAGTACTTTATCTGCACAGAAGTCTGTGCACCAAGTACGTGCCTGGTACTGGCAGAGGTTGGAAGAAGGTATCAGATCCCCACAGCTGGAGTTACAGATGATCTGAGAGACTATGTGGGTGCTGGAAACCAAACTGCAAGAGCAGTAAGCACTCTTATTATGGGAATTTGGGGTCCTTTCTTGGTGCCACAGGTACAGGGGAAGTCAGCTTGCCCTCTTGGAGTTTTCAGTGTCATTAATAAAATCATTTAGAAATTTTCAAACCGAAGCTCAAAGGTAGTTTTATTAGAGCATCTTAAGAATCTCCAAACCCCAAGGCAGACAACTTTCAGCAGCTGCCTGGAGTATGTGACAAATAGTGTCACCTAAGCTGTCGTGGAGGCCAGGTAGTCACTGGACAAGCAGCCACATGGCAGGGAGAGAGGCTTCTGAAAAAGACTGAGCCCCAAATGTTGGAGAGGTAAGGAAAGCATGCTCAGGGAAGGGGGAAAAAAGAAAAGAAGTTACACCTTCCTGACTATTTCAGAAAAGCAGATGGCCTTCCGAAGCTACTCCGTTACAGCCGGGTAAGCTTGCATCCTGGGGTGGGAGTTCTCAGGAGGAGAAGTACAGTATCTCATTAAAGGACTATTATTCCACCTTTCCGTTTAGCAGGCCGTAAGGTGAGCCAGCCTTCCTGGGGGTGGTCTGTGGGCCCAGTGATCCAGCCAGCCTAGCTGGAATGGTAGGTCCCCAGCCAGGCCAGAGATTATTTTCTCTTGACCAGGAGTTTTCCCTGTAACATTAACTGCTGATCCATCTTTCTAGCTCCAAGATTCCTAATTTTGTCAGTCATCAAAGACCACATGCCTGGGACCTCCTGAGGGGAACTTAATTAATGTTTGTGAAGAACCAGGGCCTCCTTGTGAAAAGGTGCTGTGTGTAGGAAATATTCTTTTAAGCACCAATTGTCTGGCCCCTCCAGAGGCCCTGTAATTAAGCAACTGTTGTGGTTCTTGAGTGGCTAAGGCTTTAACATTTAACTCTATTGTAATTAAGCCAGGCCTTCTGGAAGCTGGTGCACGGCTTTGCACTGAGGAAGCGAATTACGCCAAGCATCTCTGCAAAAACATGCTCAGGTTCCGGGATCCTTGCCAATTGCTTTTCCCATAATCTGAATGCGGTTGCCATCTCCCTCTGCGCAATTTCTTTTGAGGTGAATGGCAACTCTTCTGTTCTTAGACTTCTCTGGTTATGTAACTGGTCAAGCATCTCTCAGTGTAGCCCCGGACCCAGAGCAGAGACATGGGGATGTAGGGCAACGCCAGCGGAGGGGTGGAGCGATGGCTGTGTGGGGAGAGGGGCAAGGCAAGCAGGGAAATCCCGGCTCACCACCCACCACCCAGGTACTCTTCCCAGGTACTCCTGGACTACATTTCCCAGCCTCCCTTGCAGAAAAGGACCACGTGGCTGTGCTTTGGCTGATGGGATGTGGACAGACCCAGGGTTACATCTTCAGGCCCAGGTAAACATTCTTTTGGGCTCCACAATTCACTTGCATTCACATTCCAGAAGACCCTCAAGGACTCTTTAAAAGAAAAGATCCCTCGCCCCTCGAAAAAACCCAAACCAAACCCAAAACAGTGCAGTGAAGCAGCCCCAAGTCTGCGAGAAACCCATCACGCATGGCATCCTAGAAAGCAGCCAACCTGGTCATGAGTCCGGAGGTCCCCCAAACAAGCGTTCTGACTTCCCTCCCACCGCAGTTTAGAGAAACAGTTTACCCGAAAGGCAGTATCTGGGCCTGGCAAAATCCGAGCCCCTCTCCCCCCCCCCCCCAAACAAACAAACAAACAACCTCACAGATTCTCAGAACACACCCCTTTCTCCTGCAGCTCGCTGCAGTGTTTGGGGGTGAGCATGGCTCGTGGTTTTTAGGTCGAACTGAGTCTATCTGATTTCCCTCCGCTGACTTAATTCTTACACCCTTGAAAGTGGTGACACCACAAAATGGCACAGGGGCTGAGATCCTGAAACCTCAGGAGAACCACAAACCAGAGCCTCTTCGCTGGGCTTTGCATGAATACAAAGTCAAATCGTCGTCATCATAATTCTATTATTATTATTCATCGCTGTGTGTACGGCTTGCGTCTGCGCCTGTGACTGTGGAAGGAAGACGGTCTGGCATGCTGCTTTTTGCATTCCAGTTTCTTTGAGGCAGGTGTTCCTCTCTCTCCCTCTGTGTGTGTGTGTGTGTGTGTGTGTGTGTGCCGAAGGGCATAAGTGCAAGTGGAGGCCAGAGGGCATGTTTGTGGAGCCGGAGTCAGTTCTCGCCTTTATATGGGTTTCTGGGATCTAATTCAGGCTGTCAACTTTGCCTAGCCAGCTCTTTTACCCACTACACTATTTTACTGGCCATGTTTTAGGGTCCCTGGCTGGACACTACATCCATCAGGCTATAGCTAGCCGGGTTGTGGAGATTTTCCTGTCTGCCTACCTTTCCCCAGTATTCACTGGGATTACAGACAGCCCTGCACCAGGCTCCTTGTAGCCTCTGGGAATTTGAGAGCAGATCTTCATGTTTATGTGGCTTTGTCCGTTGAGCCATTTTCCCAGCCCAGAAAATCAGGTTTTTTTGTTTGTTTGTTTTGTTTTTTTTTTTTTGTTTTCCAATAAAGCCACACATGTCAATACTTTTATTGGTGAGAGCTGATTTATCTGAATAAGTAGAAACACACTTTTTCTCATCTGCAGGATAGAGTGGCAGGTTTTTCAAATTGCCTCACTGGGCTGTAAAAAGGACGTGCACTGTGGTACACGTGCTCTGCTCACACACAGCATGTGCACATACACAATAATGACAGATACTGCAATGATTTCCAACAAGAGAAGGCAGACAAGAGTGGGGAAATAGTGTGAAATGGTAGCAAGCAGGAATGACCGCTACTGTTTTAAAAGCGGTGCTCTGACCGCCCTCACCCCAGTGACCATCCACAGATTGTTCCACAGGCTGGTGCCACAGGTCTGTGGCCCTTACTTCCCTTCCCGGCCCCGTTGTCTGACAGCCTCCTGACACTCATACTCTCAGAGAAGCTTCTGTGCCCTTTGCAGGCATCACTAATCCACCACAGAGTACTCTCAGTCTGAATCTTTCTCAATGCCTTTCCGTGTTCCCCAGGAGGCCGTGCTGGGGTCCTTGGCTGGTGCTGCCAGGCCACCTAGGATGGTGGCCGAGGCTTGTGCTGTGGCAGAGGTCCACGTGGATGCCCATGATCCACACTCCGCTGATTGCAAAGGGTAAGGAAGCTGCTTTGGCACTGACCTTGACGACTCCACACGCACACTTGAGAAAGAGGGACCAGAAGGCTTTGGTGACAACTTTTGCTGGCCCTCGCCCCGAAGTAACAGCTTATACAGGAAACCATGGAAGAGAAACTATGAAAACTTGAGATAAGCTGGCTGAAGTGGAGCTCTGCATGCCGATGGCTTCTGGCGGACACTCCTGTGGGCAAAGACTCAGTTTTCCTTAAGGGGCAGGCTACTGGAGTTTGACCATACTGCAGGGAGTATATGGGCAATACTAATTGGATTTGTGGTGTTTTTTTTGGGGGGGGGTGTCACAAGGGTGGAGATGGGCCAGGAAGGACTGGGGTGCATGATATGAGGTCCCCAAACAATCAATAAAAATATTATGGGGGAGGGAAAACAAAGGTCACTGGAGAATCTCATCTCAGCCCCTTCTCTCTCTTCTTGCACCCTTTGGGCCAGGCCACAGGGGAGGGACCTCTGTTTCTTCACTGTAATAAACTATCTTCTCTTCTCCACATGTTTCTGTACAGTTTACTGTAAAGAGGTACAGGAACCTGGGAATCTCGGGGTCTGCCCTCTAGACTCGCATCTGTTCTTGTGAGCTCGTGTAGTACAGGCCACTCTCCAAGCCAGTGAAGGCCTTGGGACTTCTGACCCTCCTCCTTCCATTTTTCAAGTGCTGGGATTCTAGGCATTTGCTGTTATAGCTGGTTTTCTGTGTTGCTGGGGGTAGAATCCAGAGCTCTGTGTGTGCTAGGTAAGTACCAGCTGAGCTGCAGTCATAATCTCCAGAGGCAACAGATAGATAGTTTCCTGTGCTGTGATCAGACATTCACAGAATCTAAGTAGCCATATAGAAGATGGGAAAGACACAGCTCCCATCTTCTCGGGCCTTTGGCCTTCTCTGCCACTCATCTTGTGCCCGGTGGCCCTAACACTGGCCCGCTAAGTGCGGCCCAAGCCCGTGACCGTCCGGGTCAGGGACAGGTAGCATGTGTAACTGAAGCTCAGTCAGTGCAGCCAGCCTGTAGGGTAATTGCAGGGCTGTGACTGGTCTCTGTGGGGAGTGGGGAGTGTGCTTTGTTCAGTTTTGCACTTGCAGACAGTGAGAAGAGTTTTTCATGTGGGTTCCCTGGAAACCCAGACCTACTCAGGTCCTGCGACCAGCCCAGCAGGAAGGAAGATATTCCAGAGAGGCGCAGTGCCCCTCTCTTTGGCTATCAGACTATTGAGACACGGACCACCGCAGGAAATTGGAGTTCTCCCAGGAATCTTAGGCTGAGAGGACAACACTAGGGGTCTGCTGCCAGCTGGGATGGGGGTGCTGCCGTTGGGTGGAGTTGGGGGACAACACTTGTTTCCTGGAAAGAGACTTCACACAGTTCCGACACCTCGTCAGACCGCCTTGCAAGACAGACTGGATCTGAGGCACTAGAGGGTGGCAGCCACCTTGTCTGGACTGCGGTGCTCTCCCCCGAAGCCAGATCCTTACGTCAAATCCTGAAGCGGAACTTCAGTGTGGAGGCAGGCCATAGCTGGATATCTTTGTTCTTCCCAATGTGGCCATGGTTAGTATTTCTTTAAAAAGGATGCCACACACAACAGATACTATATGAAAGAGATTTAATGGATGGAGGTGGAGAGAGAGAGAGAGAGAGGGAAAGGAGAGAGAGACATGATGGGGGCCCCAGGAAAGAAAGCGAGGTGGCGAGAGCAAGAGAGGAGATGAAGAGAGGAAGAGAGAGTCAAAGTGGCAGGTTTGTCCTTCTATAGCTTGTGCATGCACACCTGGTGGGTGACACAGGATGACATCTGGGTTACTAGGCAACCCAGAAGCAGGCTGCCTATTCACCAAATAGATTCTTCTCTACTTATCACTGTTACTTTTGGCATACTGAGGAAAAGTTGCCAAGCTTAGCTTGCCTGGGCTGCCAGGGCCTAGGTTATGACCCCAACAACTCTAGGAATGCTCCCTGAAGGCTGGTGGAAGTAGCTGGAACTGTCCTTTGAACAAACAAGACAAAGCAAAGTTACTTAATTGTTTTCTTTCCTTCCTTTTCTGATTTGAAAAGCAGGGACTCCGGAGAATGCCACAGAAAATAAGAAAGCCGGGGAGGATGTGGCTGAGCCCTGGTCTGAGGTGACCATGGGGGAGTACAGCCTGGAACTCCTGGGAGCTGACCTTTCCCACCATGCCGCAGGCTCTGCTGGAGCCCACCGTGGGAACGGGCTGCTGGGGAGCTGGGGAGAGGCAGCCATTGTCCTGCGTCCCTCCCATTCCGTAAATCCTGCCAGAGCCTGACATGCTGTATGGGAGGATTGATGGAGACACTGACTTGTCCCTGCTCTGGGGCATTGGCTAGAGGTTCTCCCCACCCCCTTCCCTGGAGCCTGAGGGGGCCTCTTAAACTGTCTCTTGCAAAAATACCATTCTTGACCTCAGGAGGAATGTGGAGAGCCTGGTCACCCTTCCCCATCAAGGTGACATGTAAACTCAGAGGTGGTAGAAGCGAGATCCCAGGAATTGGCTGGGAGAAGGCAGTTGTAAACAATGAGGCATTTAGGAGGTCAAGGGGCTGAGAATAACTCTCAGTGGACAAGGGCCTCCTTTTCAGACTGGCCCACACCTCTGCCGTCTCGTGGTTTCTGCACGCCCATGCTGCCATTTCATCTCTGCAGGCCGCCTGGCAGGAAACAGAGCATCTGTCACTCATGAAGGGTGGGGTCAGGGTGAGGAAGGGGTGTCTAGGCAGGTGTAGGTAGGAGAGGTGTGAGGCTAGGGGCCACTGGGACCACTTCATGAGCAGGTGGCCGTACAATGGCAAGCATTACGGTTCAAGGTTCAAGTCAGCTTATCTAAGTAAAGAACTTTTCATTACATCTATTCGTGTGTGTGTGTGTGTGTGTGTGTGTGTGTGTTACACACAATAGTGCCAGAGTGGTGGTCAGACAACAGCTTGCAGGAGTTGGTTCTCCCATTCCACCACCATTTGGGTCCTAGGGATTGAACATAGGTTATCAGGCTTGGCAACAAATGCTTTTCCCACCTGAGCCAACTGAGCTGGGCTCAGCTCGTTAATTTTAACATATTTTATTAGCATATATTAATTGTGCACTGTTATGATTCCATTAGAGGATTTTCATACTTCCACACAGGTACATAATGCATGTTGATCCTATTCACCCCCTTCCCCGCCCACTTGTCCCTCTCACTCCATCATCTCTTCCCTTTCTCAACAAGAATCCCTCCCACCTTCACGCCCTTTTCTTTGGGGGAACCTGAGAGTTTGGCTAAGGCTACCTGCAGGAGCGCGGGTGAGGAGCCACATCAGATGCTTGAGCCACTTACTGTAGCTACATCACCGAAGGAAATGTCTCTCCCTCCTTCAGCAATCATTAACTGACCCTAGACCTTCAGGGAGGCTCAGAGCCCCTCCATGACGGGCCCACTCCGCTTACGCATTTTAAAAACCTGGAGCTTTGCTTCTGTTGGATGGACAGATTTTCCCATGGGTGCCGTCGCCTGTCCCCGAGTGGGAGCCTCATCTTGATCCCTGGCACCCAGCTCCAAGCCCAGCAGGTGCCACAGGCCCATAAAGGCCCATTTATCGGCCTTAACTGCACATGCTGCATCCTGAGGAATCTAGAGGAAAACAGATGGTTGTATGCGGATGGCATTTACTTACTGTCTGTCAATATTTGAGGAGTTTTATTACTTTGCAGTGTTGGCTTTTAGAATAAATTAAACGGCTAATGGAAATATTAAAATAGAATTAATTTAATTAAATAAAAACTGGGTGAGGCAATGTGATTTGTTTAGAAGTTACTAAATATATTTTCAGAGGGAACCTCGGGGAAGGGAGATGGGATGGAGTTTGGGATGTCTAGCCAGCTAGGTGTCAGTGTGCCCTTTGGGGCTGGGAGGTAGGCAGGGCTGGGAGGTAGGCAGGGCTGGGAGGTAGGCGGGGCTGGGAGGTAGGCAGGGCTGGGAAGTAGGCAGTGGGAGACGGCTGAGGTACACAGCCCTGACAGTGCTTACTTCGGGAACCAGGGACTTACATCAGGCTGCTCCCAGTGTCTTGGACCCTGCCTGACCATCTCCATCTTACGCTTAGTGTCTTGCTGAAGCTTCAATTTTTAGAGGAAACGTGTGTGTGTGTGTGTGTGTGTGTGTGTGTGTGTGTGTGGCTATCCATAAATCAGAAAGGGAAGCAGAGAAGTTAACAGGTGCCACAGAAGACACTTTCAAATAATGTGGTGGTTCAGAGATGCTCCAACTATGGAGTGTCAGGTCCGACTGTTTTTTAAACAAGTATTGACTAGGTGCCCATTTTAAGGTATTGAGAGGAATATGAAAGCTATTCTTTCAAAGTGGTGCGTGACTGTCTCATGCCCTTGATTTTTGCTGGAAGCCCAGAAAGAAAGTCTTTCTCGACGTGAATTATGGCTTCTTTGGTTGATTTTTCTGCAGTAGTCAAGGAGATGCTCTGGGTACATTCCCTGATGCTTCCCTTCAGAGTCAGGGAGGAGTGCAGATGGGAAACAGGGTTTCAGCAGGTAGAAGAGGGCTCGAGGGGCAGATCTTTTGTTACCCCTGCTTTGCCAGGCAAGACTTTGTAAGCCGCACCCCCTTTGGCTTTAGACGAGGTAGAGAACTTCTATGGTTCAAATAGGTCCTCCCGTCCCTGTTACTGGCCTTTCTTGTGCTGAACACTTAATCTCAAATCACTGTCATTTGAGAACGAGGCCTTTGGGATCGGGTCTCTCCTGGATTGACACGTTAGTGGCCTGTCCGAGGAGGAGCTTTGTTACGGAAGCCACACTCTGCTAGCTTGCCCTGTGTTGCCCCAGGTTTCTGCAAAGTCCTCACCAGCAGGAAGGACAAAACCTGATGGAGCCCTGGACCTTAACCTTCCAGAACTACGAGCTGAATAAACCTTTATTGTTCACAAATCACCCAGCCTGAGGTAGTTCATTATAGCAACGGAGGAGAGAGTAAGGCAGGGAGCCAAGGGAGGGTCTGCCAGGCAAGGGGACGGTATACTTCTGCCTCTCAGAGACAGGAAGATGCAATGGAGGAGCTCCGCCTTTGTGGGAACCTGGCCTAGGAAAAGTGACAGGAAGGGGACTCGTGGGTGCCTCTAGAATCCTGACTGGTCATCAGCTGGGCATCCGGTCTTTGCACATGACTGGCAGGAAGTGGAGAGTGGGTGTATGTGCAGGATTCTGGAAAGGTTCTGGCTAAGATGCTGCCCCGTGGGAAGCCTGGGCTGCTGAGGGAAGCAGCACACACATGCCTGGATGGAAGCAGGGAGATGTTAGAGAGAAGCCCAGGGAGAGGTCTGGGCTGCTGAGCCTCAGGTCAAGTGCGGTGCATGAGCCAACGGGTCTGTGACTCTGTTGGTCCCTAGTCCTCAAACACCCTACTGTGACAAAGGGGGGCATGTGATGCTTCAACTCGTAACCGTCCCAGAAGCCCCACTTCCTAGCACACGTGGCCTAACAAATAGCTGTAGGAGTTTCTTCAGAAAAGGAGTACGTGCCTGTGTGCGTGTACGTGTATGCATGTATGTATGCATGTGTGTTTGTTTGCATGTATGTGTTTAGTGTGTGCATTGTGTATGAGTACGTGTGTGTGCATATGTGTGTATTTTCTGTATACACATGTGTGTGCAGGTGTTCTAAAGCACGTGCAAGCAGAGTCCAGAGACTGGACTCGGAGGCCAAGGTCTAACTGACTTTGCTTCTGAGAGGGCCCATGCATACACTGGACCCTGCGCTCTCCGGATAGAAAGAACACTGTGCCATCACAGGGTGAGGGGTAGACATACTCCGTGGCCAGGAGCCAGGAGTCCTCACGACCTCCTGAATACCCCACCGCTCAACCACATCACAGTGACCTGAACTTTAAAAGGAGCCCAGCCCCTGAAGCACCTTCTACCAATCCACCAATGTGTGAGCGAAGCAGGCCCTAGCTTGCCTTTCTCACTTCCGGGGATTTTACATCCTGTAACCACCCAGGCAGCTCTCTGCCAATCAGGTGCTGCCAGCAGCTGCCATCTGGCTCTTGCTGCTCATTATGTTCCTGCTCACCTGCACCTGACGCTGCCACCTGCTGTTGCTCCGTGGGCTCTGGTTCCCTGTCCTCCAGGAGTGTTGTCCTTGTCAACCCCACCTGCTGCTTGGAGGGGGGAGGGGAAGCTCACCATCTGGTCCTCCTCCCCAGTAGAAGGGATTTCTAGGGCCCCTGGGGAATATGGATGCCCGAACAGTTTTCTTCCTATCCATCCAACCTGTGGGAGCAGGCAATTGTCCTTGTACTGTCTGGGGGAATGGCTTGCAAATATCCAGAAGCAGTATGCAAATTTATGCCCAGAAGAAGCATACCCCACACCTCCAAAGGGGGGTAGCTGAGCACTTCTTTGAGTCTTGCTGCCCCTGGGTGATTCTGACATGGCATGGGAGGCACCTGTGACCCTGGGAGAGTGGGTCCACATGCTAGCTTGGCACGGGAGCCAGCACCCTCAGTAGGTCTTCAAGAGATCAGGCAGGTTGGGCACTGAGTGGGGTGGATTATGGGGTCCTCTGTGAAGGTGCAGAGCTCTGGCTGCAGGGACAGGCCAGCACTTGCCTTTCGGCTTCCTTTTTGTGTCTTGGAGGCAGGTGTCCTTTGTGTTGAAGGAGGTAGAAGAGGAAAGAGTGATGAAGACCTTGTCTGAAATTGAAATGTACCACCTGCTCCCTCACTTATTGTCTGTACCTCTCTCTGTTATCTCCCTCCTGCCTGGCTCCTCTTTCCTTCTATCCACACAGGGGCCTTGATGACACCAAGGCCGTGCGTCCCTGAGAGACAAAGCTTAGCCCACCAGGCTGCTTTCTCTCCCTTCACTGAGCCAGGCCCAGCAATCTCAGAACAATGGCCCAATTCCAGATTTCATTAAATCAAGGGAGGAAAATATTTTTTTTGAGAGAGGGTAAATAGAACTTAATTTGCCATGTGGTTGGAATTAACAGAGAAAACTTCCCATCAGCCTTTGAAGGGTTTGGTAGTTGAAACAGTTTCATTGGCTCTGGCTTGGAGCCTCAGTGCTAGTCAAAGCCTCCATCATCAAGGCTGGCGGCTGGAGCTGGCTGGGGTGGGGGACACAGCACATCTGGGGTAAACGTTTGCCTCTCAGGGAAACGCTGAGGGATGGGTGCAGCTGTGGAACACCTTCCTCCTCCCTGACAGAACCCTGCCCCCAACCCACAGACACGGCTGCGTTCTTGGGGTGGGAAGCTGGCAACAGTGGAATGACTCACAGGGGTTGCTCAGCAGCTCTAGTCCCCCTTATTCTGCTCAGGATATGCCACGAACAGCTGGCAGCCACATGTTGTGGAGGAAGAGTCTGTGGCATTGCTGTAGTCCATTTCCTGTAGAGGTTCCTGTGTTGCAGACTTAATCCCAAATGCTGTGTTGGTGGTTGTCCTAGTTCGGGTTTCTATTGCTGTGAAGAGACACTATGACCAAGGCAACTCTTACAAACGGGAAACATTTAATTGGGGCTGGTTTTTGGTTTCAGAGGTTTAACTCATTGTCATCAGGGTGGGAAGCATGGTGGTGTGAGACCTCAAACCCCAACTTTGATGAAACACTTCCTCCAACAAGGCCACACCTACCTCAACAAGGCCACACCTCCTAATAGGCCACTCCTCATGAGCCCTTTGGGGCCATTTTTTTTTTGTTGGTTTATTATTTTTGTTTTTTTCCAAATCACCACAATAGTACTTGCAGACAAGACCCTTCAGAAGTAGTCAGGACTTACGGGTCATGAGGGTGACGTCCATGATGGTATTAAGAACTTTATTGTGTGTATGGGGTATGTTTAGGTATGTGTACATGTTGGTTTGGGTGTGACTGCATGGTGTGGATGAGTGTGTGTGTGTGTGTGTATGTGTGTATATGTGTGTGTGTGTGTATAAGCCAAATATCAATATGTGTCTGGTTTCTTAGATTCTGCCTACCTTGTTTTTGGAGACAAGATCTCACACTCGCTTGGAACTCAGTGATTTGGCTATTCTGGTTGGCCAGTGAGCTTCAGGGATTAGTCTGTCTCCTCTTTCCCAGAACTGGTATTACACAAACCTGCCATCATATCTGGCTCTTTACACGAGGGATCTGGGTTGAACTCAGACCCTTATGCTTGTGTGACCAAGCACACTGCCAATTCACCACATATCCCCAGCTCTCCAATTAGGGATGTTATTTTCTTCAGTTAAGGACAGAGGAAGAGGAAGAAGAAGAAGGAGAAGAAGAACAAGAACAAGAACAAGAACAAGAGCAAGAGCAAGAGCAAGAACAAGAACAAGAACAAGAAAAAGAGCAAGAGCAAGAGCAAGAACAAGAACAAGAACAAGAACAAGAACAAGAAAAAGAACAAGAACAACAACAAGAAGAACAAGAAGAAGAGAGGCCTGAGCTAGCATGCCCTTGCTCACGCCATACGATGTGCCCAGCCATGGAATGATGCAGAGGGAAGGTCTTCACCAGGAACAGCCCTGCCATCTTGAACTCTGTGTTCCAGAAGCAGGTGCCTGGCCTCATATATGTAGTTATAGCAGTAGAAGATGGAGTGAGTGGGACACTGAGCAGTAGCCACCTATAGGCATTATTTACCTGGATGTCCTAGTTTGTTTTCTGTTGTTTGATAAATACCACGACCACAAACACCTTAGGGAGAAAAGGATTTATTTTCTTACACATCCTGAGCACATTCCATCATGGAGAGAAGTCAGGGCAAGAACTCAAGGAGAAACCTAGAGGGAGGAGCGGCTTACTGGTTTCTTCCCCATGGTTTGCTCTGTTTGCTTTATTACACGACACAGGGCCACTTGTCCAAGGGTTGGCACCACCCAGAATGGTCTGCTCCCCCAATGTCAATCATTCATTAGGAACATACTCCAGAGACGTGACTGCAGACCAACATGATTGAGGCAGTTCCCGAACTGAGGTGTCATCTTCCTGAGTGACTCTGATTTGTGTCGAGTTGAAAAACTAACTAGCACAAATGACCCCTTGCCAACTTGACACACAAATACGTCACTGTAAAGCTATATCCTTTCGTTTCTCTTTCCCAAGATCTTATGTTAACATCGCAATATAAAACACAGTCCAAGTCTTGAAAGATGCACAGTCTTTAAAAATATCAACATTTGGAAGTCCATTTAAAAATCCAGAGTCTCTTAACTTTGGGATCCTATAAAATCAAAATCACATTAAATACTTTATTATTCTGAGAGGGAAGAACCAAGGCATAGCTAGATGTGATGCCAAACCAAAGTACCAAAGTGTATATAGCTCAGTGACTGATGTCTAGCATTCATTCAAAATCTTCCAGGCTCATACGCATTGACAAATTTGTCCGCCATCTTGAGAAATAAGCCTTGGCCTGCTCTGAACCACACTGTTTATATATTGATGCTGGAAATACTTTCCAGAAGATTTCACCTTAGTGGTGCTGGTCCCTTATTAATCACAGGTGATTTTTCAACACCAGTTAGCCAGCATTCATTATCCCTGTAAAGCAAAGCTTTCGCTTTAGTGGTGCCAGTCTTTTGTTGATCACAGATGATTCTTCAGCCCCCATATCATGCAAGTGGCCCTAAAAGTATCCTTGCTACCTTTGGGACTTCACAAGCCAGGCCTTCAGCATCTGCATTGCTCTCAGCATTCTTGTCTTCCAAGCACTCGGAGAATAGACCATTGAGTTGTAAGTATTCAATGGGTTTTCCAGCTCAGAGTTCCAAAGCCTTTGTGTACTCACTGCTTTTGTGTGTTAAATGACACAAATTAGAGACATCAGAGCGAAAGGAGCCTCAGCTGAAGAAACCTGTCCACGAGATCCAGCTATAAGGCATGTTCTCAATTAGTGATCAGTGGAGGAGGACCCAGCTCATGATGGGTGGAGCCAGCCCTGGGCTGGTGGGTTCTATGAGAAAGCCATAGGAAGCAAGCCAAAAAGCAGCACCCCTCCATGGCCCC
Organism: Meriones unguiculatus; assembly: GCF_030254825.1. Classification (NCBI taxonomy): domain Eukaryota; kingdom Metazoa; phylum Chordata; class Mammalia; order Rodentia; family Muridae; genus Meriones; species Meriones unguiculatus. The sequence continues at coordinate 57,930,103 of NC_083363.1, read as the reverse complement.
TGCATCAGCTCCTGCCCCTAGGTTCCTGTCCTGCTTGAGTTCCTCCTGAGATGGACTATAATGTGGAAGTGTAAACCAAATAAACCCTTTCTGCCCCAACTTTCTTTTTGGTCATGGTGCTTCATTACAGCAATAGAAAATCTAATTAAGACACCTTGTATAATATTCCTTAAAAACAACATGGTCATGACCATTATAACAATATTCCACTTGCTGGCACCAATTTCTGTCCTAATTTATTTTCTCTCATGATAAATACCACGGTGTAAGGCAGGCTGGTGAGGAAAGGATTTGTTTGGCTCAGACATCCTGACCACAGTCCATTGGAAAAAGTCAGGGAAGGAACTCAAGCAGGAGCAGAGACAGAGACCTGCTTACTGGCTTCCTCAGCTTGCTTTCTTACCAACCCAGGCCCACATTCCCTAATGGAGATGTGTGTTCTACCTCAGTTAACCCAAATCCAGAAACCCTCTCCTAGACGCACTCAGAGGCTCGTCTCCTTGGTGACTGTAGATTCTGTCAAGTTGGCTGTCAACACCAACCATCACAGAGGCGAACACAGGAATTAAAAAACCCATTCCCAGAAAAATGAAGTAGGAGACGGGAACTGTAAAAATAAGAATTATTCCGGGAGATAGAGGATAGTATTATAACCACAAAACAAGATTAGGAGGTTATGGAAGAGAACGAATTAAGAGATTTTAGCAATGAAAACTTTAATATGTAGTCGAGCAATAGGAGAGGCCACGCTGAAGGGAACTTTGTGATTACAGAGAGATGGCTCAGCAGCTAAGAGCAGACATTGCTCTTGCCGAGAACCCAAGTTCTGTCCCTAGCACCTAGCATGTTGGGAAGCCCAGTGCTGCCTGTAACTCCATACCCAGGGCATCTGACACCTGTAGCCTCCGTGCACAGCTGCACTCATGGGCACATACGCTAACTCTATGCATACGAATATTTTTTTAAAAACGATGAAAGGTCGGGAGAGATTGGCCAGCAGTTAAGAATACTTAACAACTTTCCCAGAAGATCTGGGTTGGATTACTAGCATTCACATGGTGGTTCCCATGGAACTGTAACTCCGGTTCCGGGGATCCAGTGCCTTCTTCTGACTGCTACGGCTCCTGCACTCACATGGTGCACATACATACAATCAGGCGCATACACATACTTACACTAAATATGTGTTGAAAAAGAAGATGATGAAGCTGAGAAACTATGCTAGGCTCTTTCTGCTTAAAGCGTGGGATCTCAGACTCGTACATCAATACCAGGTTAAGCTTGTCAGAAACTAACCTCAGGTGCCCTGGAGACTTGGGACAAGCAACAGAGTGTGTTTTGTGCAAGCTTGAGGATCTGAGTTCAAGCCTCGCCACCCACATTAAAACCCTGAGCATGGTGGGGTGTTCTCGGAATCCCAGCCCTGGGGAGATGTGGCTCACTGGGGCTCACTGGCCATCCATTCAGCCTACCACAATCAACCGGTCCCAGGCTAGAGTGAGAGCTTCGAAAAAGAAAAACAAGAGGCGGACAGTGTCTAAGGAGGAACACCCGAGGGTCTCCTCTGCCTTCCACACGTGCTCTTCCTTTCCTCCAGCACCTGCACACACACACACACACAAGAAATGTGACGTCAGAGCCGGGCAGTGGTGCACTCCTTTAATCCCAGCACGTGGGAGGCAGAAGCAGACAAATCTCTGCCATGGAGGGCAACCTCGTGGATGTTTTCCTTGCTTCTTTGCCCAGTGTGGCTTGGCTTTATGTGTGTAGGGGAAGGCTGTGCTGTTTAAAATCTCTTGGAGACTTGTGGCTGAGGGGAATTTCCTGTCTCATTCGATCCAAATCCTGCCAGAGTTAATGAGCTTGGGGCTAAAGCTGCACTGAAATTACAGTGATGAGTTTATTCTTGGCAAAAAAATTCATTTTCCTCTCCCTTGAGAAAAGGGAACTAAAATGACTTATAAAAAGTTTTTTTTTTAATTATTTAAGAAAAAATCCTTCTGCATGCTAACATTCTTGGAAAACATGTTTTTAATGATTTGAGTGTAAATTAATAAGAAACAAATGCTTAGCATTTGTGAAAATACAGCAAAATAAAAAAGAAAGAGGGTTGGTGGGTGAACCCACATGTGATTCCCTGAGGAGGCCTGAGGGTGTGGTCAGCCCCACTGATGTGTGTGACAGGAAAGCTCAGCCACATGGGGGAGTCACTCCTTCCGGCACTTCTGCACCAGCCAGCCTGACGGATGGCAGTCTTGACCAGGCATTGGTTAGGATCCTGTGGACAGGGAGATGTGCCATACCCAACACAGCTCCAGGGATGGAAATTACCGACACGCAGACACGCAGACACGCAGAAAAACGCTGGGACTGTGTGGACAGATCTGTGCTGGAGAAATGCAGCACCCCGGAAGCTTAACATCTGTATCACATAGAGTGGAACAGAAAGGCAGGGTTATTATATGGAGCTAAACAAGGAGGCAGGTTTACCTATCCAGCTGGATGGAGGAGATTGGCTTAGCAGGAGCAGTTTCTGCAAGGGAGCAGTTTTCAGGTGGTGACTATGGTGGACATTTTCTGCACACACCATCAACACACAGGCATGGACCAGAGGAAGGATTTTGCTGTCCTTCAGAGCCCCAGCCTACGGGGAAGGCTTTGCTGTTTTCTCCATGGGTCTGAGGCTTGGCATGTCTGGCTCACGCCAACAGCACACCCACTCAGGATTCACACCCTCAGGGCTTCCTCTGCTCAGCACAGAGAAGCGAGCCATGTTAGGGTTTCAGGGAGATGGGAAGAGAGTCCCTCTCCAAGGAGCCGCGCTACCTCCAAGGTCCTAAGATGTAAAACTGCCAGGCAACTGGTGACGCGAGTGATATCTCCCTTTAGTGGTGCCTCCTTCTCGGGGCTCAGGGCTGGCATGCCTGTTCCCTCCTTTTGAGAATACCTCCCATCCTGCTGCAGAGTATTCCCGGTGGGATTTGAAGCTCCTCTTATCTTCTCCTGTGTATGTAACTGGCTTTTGCCTTCCAAACATTCTTGGAGCGAATGTGGGTAGAAAGGGCCACTTTCACAGACTGTGGGGGTCAACCCTGGCCGTCGACTGACTTAGTTTTCTAGCTAATGCTCTAATGAAACACTGGCAGGAAGCAAGTTTGGGGAAGAAAGTGTTCAATCGGCTTACAAGCTACCACCCGTGATGGAAGAAGATGAGGGTAGGATCCTGGAGACCGGAACTGAAGCAAAGTCCATGGAGGAGTGCCGCTTACCGGCTTGCTCTCCACCGCTTGGCTGCCTTGCTTTCTTCTAGGGCTCTTTCTAGTCTAGCGGTGGCGCTGCCCACAGGAAGCTGAGCCCTTCCGCATCCGCCGTTAATCAAGAAAATGCTCTGAAAGAGGCAATTCCTCAATTGAGATGCCCTTTTCCTAGGTGGCTCTGGTTTTTGTCGAGTTTGCGTCCAGTTTGACAGAAAGTAGTCTGAATATAAACTTCATGGGCTTTGTAGTCAGGGAGGGGTGTGCGTGGGGGTGAGTGGGTGGTTGTGAAGTGGACAAACCTCCTGGCACGTCCGGGAGGCGACTGAGAGCTTAGGTTAACTGAAGTGGATAGATCCAGCCTGGGCAGCATCACTCCATGCACTGAGGTCCTGGACTGAAGAAATGGAGAGAGAGAGAGCTGAGTACCAGCATTCACTGCTCTCTGCCTCCTGACTGTGCCTGCACCTGTGTTGGACTGTTCCCTACAATTGTGAGATACAGCAGACCCGTCCTTGAGTTGCCTTTGTCAGGTATTTCGTGGAGGCAATGAGGAAAGGAACTGAAACCCTCCAGCAGCAGTTATCAAAGGCATCCATCTCATGAGCACCTTTGGGCCTGGCATTATAGGGTGCTTTTCCCCATGGGCATAAGAAAATGTGATTCTTGGACTTTGCCTCATAGCCGAGGAGACTAGAGTAGAACAGTACAGTGGCAGCCAAATCTTCTGTAAAGGTAAGAGAGCTGTTGACACTCCCTAGGGAGGGTCAGGAAACCGGATAGGGATGCCAGCTATTACCCCTGCCCCCTCCACTCAGGCTGCAAGAAATCTTGGGAGCTGAGATGCTAGATTACACAAAGGAGTGAAATGCTGATTAAAATGGAGTCAGCTTCTGTGAGGTTGCCATTCATGATGGGATGGGGTTTTTGCAGTGATGCAGCTATATTCAGGGGGTCACCCACATTCCTGTAAGTAACTCCTTGTCTACACTCTGTAAGAAAGCCTGATAAAAATCTTTGCCCTCACCAAGTTGGACTTCGGTGAAATCATACTTAGGTCTGTCATGGGCGCCCATCTCTGGGATTGGGCATTCATTTGCTTCTCCTCAGTAAACATTAACCCAACATGTTGGTGCCTGCTGTGTGTCAAGGCAGGTGAGTTTGGGAAGAGCAATCGCATGGTCCTGGCTCTGGGTAGCAAGCCACAAAAGGGCTGACTGAGCAGTCTGAGCTTGGGACATCTAAGGGGGGAAGGTCCTGATAAAGGCACTCTTTCCCCACCTGGTGCGTGGTGTGTGCCTTTTTGCTATGGTGGTGATTGCATGGACCCTGCTACGGGTAGTGAGGCCTGTAACCGAGCCTGAACCATTGGGAGCTACGGTTCTGGTTGGAAAACCCCCGGGTGGCAGTTTTCGTCTATGTGGTATGGAGTTGCATACCTATTTGATGAGTATAGAGATGCTCTGAGAAAGGCTGAAGGTGCAGATCAAATTTTACCATCCCTAAAACGTAACTCAGAAGGAATGAGAGTGTTGGCAAGCTGCTGAAGTGTGTTGGCCACCGCCATATGCGCTAAGAGATACTGGAGGGTGAAATAAAGTCAGAACAAAAACAGAAAGTGGGACCAGAACCACAGAGCCCGCCTGGAGGAAATGGTTATGTTCGGTTATCTGGTACAACACCTGCATGCAATTATCCCATTTTAAAGAAAACTCTCCTACCCTCTGCATTCTTTATCTGCTTCTGTAAACATGCCTCGCCAGAAGAGAAGAATTTCTTGTTGTTTGATCTTAGTTGCACAGACACACTAAGACTGATAACTACTTAGGCCTGCTAATGACGTAATAGTCTAAAACCGATGCTGAGAACCTTTAAGTAATGCAAGAAGTTCTGTGCGGTTGCACAGGGTCATGGAGGGGACTTCCCGGAGCCCACACATAATAAATGCTCCTGATCCTCCACTTTGTTTCTGGTGCCCGTTTAACAGAGGTTTTCCTGCCTCAGCTTCCCGTGACTGTACATCTGAGGCCCAGATGGTTGCTCTGCAGGAACCTGTTTGGGTAAAGGAAAAATTAAAATGAGAAATGGAGATGCAGCTAGCATCCTCCCTCCAGTCTCTGATGTGGTGGTTAAATTGGATAAAAGAGAAAATGAGATAGAGGTACCAGTTTTCTATTTCCTATAGCTGGGATGCTTAAAAAAAAGAGAGCACAAGTTTGATCTGTTTTAAAGACCCCTTCATGAGATCCAAAAACTTGAAACCCATGAGAGGAGTTAGATGGTGAAAAAAATGAGGGTGAGGTAAAGTGAGACGAGAAACCTCAGGTCCCACCTTTAATAGAGAGAAAGAAAAAAAAAATCATGATTCAATACGCAGATGGGGCCTTGATAATGAATAATGAATGAGCCAGTACAGAAAATCATGATAGCAAGGGAGTATTCTACCTTTGAACTCCTTGAGTTGGGAAGCACTTTCAAGTAAGAAATGATAAAACTCTCCTTTTTGGATCAGGCGGCTGTGAGACATGGGGGCAGATTGGACGAATCTGAGTTCTGTGGAGGCAGAGACTGTGAGAAGCAAGGCCCTCATTTTGAAATAAATTAAAGAGACTATCAAAAGCGAAGCAACTTTTAATATTCCATTCTGCAAAAAACCGGTAGGACTCCAGCATTGAGAAAAGGCGAAAATGCGAGCTGGCTGGGTGTGAGCGCTGGTTCTTAAAGTCCCTGATCATGGGAGCTTCCTGCTCTCTCTGTCTTATAGGCTGCTGCTGTAGTTCCAGTCTGTGCCTCTCTAGCACAGCCTGCGTCACAAATTGCTCATCCTGTTGGTTAAGACAACCTTGCCATCATGTCTTTGTTTCAGGAGGTCGTTATGTCTAACTTGGTATGCATATTTCTGTTCCTGTATCCCTGTTATCCCTGCCAACTCCCCCATTTGGAAACGCCCAACCGTGAACTAGGAAAGTCTTGTCTTTACATCAGTGCCGACCTCTGAAACCCCGTCTTCGGAGGAGGCAGCTTGTGTATGCAAATAAAATGCTTGCTTTCATTAATTCGGCCATGATGATTTGGATCAGTGGTCTTTCTCCTCCCAGCTTTGGGATCAACACTTTCTTGTAAAAAAGATTTATTTGTGGTGTATGTGTGTATTTATTTGTGTGTGTGTGTTTATACGTATGTGTATTTGTGTGTGTACATGTTTATATGTGTGTTTGCCTGGTCTATCCAGGTACCAGGTGACTGGAGCTAAGTCAAGGACAGCTTCGAGGCTGGAGCCAGGCCTGAGTATGGAGGTGGTGCTGGGCTGGGTGTAGGCCAGAGCTCAGCAGGCAAAGGCACCATGTGAACTGCGTTTCTGGGGCTGGGCCTGGGAGTTTGGAGATAGCTCAGTGGCAGGCATGGGTCAGGGGGCATGCAATTATCTTTAAAAGTAAAGTATTTAGAGCTTTTTCTCTGTGTACCCACAATTTCCTTCTGATTAGAACAGAAGAACTTCAGCTGAGTGACGGCTGACGACAAATTCATAGTCTTCCTGTCCTGCCTCAGCCTCCCAAGTATCGAGATTGTACCCGTGTCCTGTTTTGTATTTAGTGAGATTCTATTTGTGTCTTTCTTTTCCATATTGATCTATTCATCCACAAAGATATGTCTTGGGGTTGAGGGTTGGGGCTGGAGAGGTGGCTCAGCAGTAAAGGGTGCTTTGTACTTTTGTAGGACCAAGTTTTGTTTTTGTTTTTGTTTTCCCCTCAGCGTCCATACGAGGCAGTTCACAGGGGATCTGACACTCTCTTCTGGTCCCTGTGGGTACCGGCACTCAGGTGGCACATACATGCACAGGCATGCATGCATACACATAAGTAAAAAATAAAAGTTAAAAATCCTTTTCCGTTTTGAATTCCTTTGTGTCCTTAGTAACTTTAAAGAAACTCTCTAATCACTGTCACATTGTCCTTTAGTCGCTTCTTGGGGTTACTACTCCTGTGTGTGACATTTGCTGCTTCTCACGCGTGGTAAATGATCTTAATGCTGTTTTGTAATTTTGCATTGTAAGCTTGTCGTCAGAGTGGCTTTGAGAATCCTTTTTGGGCTTAAAGAGGTCATGTCTATTCAGATTTAGTTTTCGTGTTTACCAGGTTATCAAGGGAAGCCACTGGCCTGTCACGTTTTCAAAATGCTAATTTCTTGGCATGCTTCTTTGGGGAGGGGGTGCGATTCTTCAGGTCTGGAATCTATGAGGCTCAGGCTCAGATTCCTTGGTCTTAGGGAAGTTTTTTGTGTGTACGTAGAGACCAGAGGGCAGGGAGAAGCTTTTTAGTCACTGCCTGTGTCTGTGGGTGGAGTTTTCCTCCAGGCTCCATACTCTGCCATACTCTGCATCTAGAGGCCATTCTGGGACTGAATTACACTTTCTCCCACTCAGTGTGGGCTGCCTGTTCCCACCTGTTCGCTTACCTGCTGTTGACCTCTTTCAGGTTTCCCTGCGGTATAGCTGTTTCTATATTTGTAACTTAACTCAATTCCGTGTTGTAAATGTGTGCAATTACTTACTGTGTCACTAGAGCTGCAGAGCTGCTGGCTGGCTCCAAACACAAAGAGGAGAATTACTCTGGAAATGTAAAGACGCCAATTCCTTGCCACTAGCCTCTACTGTGGCGAGCCTCTAAAGTAGCCTCTAGCTGAGTGTAGTCTTGTGTGGTGTGTGTGGGGGGGCATGTGGATACATGGCTGTGTAAAAGCCAGAAGGCAAATTCAGGCGTGATTTTTTTTTTTTTTTTGAGATAGTTCCTCACAGTCCTGGAACTTGACAAGTAGGCTAGGCAGTCTGCCAGGGAGAACCAGGGTTCCCCCTGACTCCACCTCCCCCAAACTGGGATTACAAGGGATGACACCACACCCCACTGTTTTGTTCTGCTTTGCATTCCGGGAGTCAAACTCAGGTCCTCATACTTGCAAGACAAAGTCTTCATTCTCTTTCACACCGCCAGGGAGTGATGAGGGTGAGGGGAAGTGGGCTAGGTCATGACTCTTCCCATAGGTCAGCGTTATGACTCTCTCCCACTCCGCCTCCTGCCTCTATGTGAGTGTGTGTCCTGAGGTTTGGATACACCTACAAAGTTGGCCCGGCTTTGTTCCAAGTGTGCTGAGTGCGGAGGCCCCGTCAGGATCACCCTGTAGTTGGTAGAAGGACACCTCAGCTTCATGGCAACCAGCTAACTCAAAGAGGCAAAAAGGCCGACCCGGCAGCATGCTAATAAGGCTGGTCAGAGAGAGGTTTGATCAAGCTAATGGTTCCTCTTTTGCCCTTGGCAATGAGGAAGGACGTGAGAGGCAGAGGCACAGAAAAGTTTCTATGAGTTTTGCCGCTTGCTGTCAGTGGCAGCCACAATCCCATTACTCATAACTACTGGTCTGGAACACCAGCCAGCATTTGCCCAAGTACTGAGAGCAAGCCATTAAAGAAGGCACCGTGGGGAGGCGGGGCTCGGTCAAATGGGACCACGTGCGTGTGACATGGAGGTAGGAGACTGCTTGTGAATGCTGCATGTTCCAAAACCTCTCAGAGCACAGCCCCAGTGGTGCTCTCCTGACAGGGAAATCTCAGCATTCTTGAGAGGTTATTTTATAAAGCTATGCACATGATGCACATGAGTGCAAAGCATAGCTCTCCCCTCAGTGTGAATAAGTGGTACTTTATCCTGAAATGTTTTGGGCTTTGAGTCCAGGGGGACACTGAGGCAGGTTGACATTTGGGTAAGAGATTTATTAAAAAGGGTCATAAACATATAGAGAGCAGCATGCCTGGATCTCTGAGGAAAGAGCAGGCCCAGGAGGCAGATGAATAACCCTTCCTAATACTGTTTATAGGAAGGGGGTGGGAATTAGACTGACGTTTCTGTTTTGGATCCTATGCAGGCTAAGCTTGGTTGTCAACTTGACTACACCTGGAATCAACTAAGATTCAAACAGCTAGACACATCTGTGAGAGATTTTCTTGATTGGATCACTTGAGGTGGAAAGACCCACCCTAAATCTGGCCTACACCTTTTGGAGGCAGCCCACATAAAGACGGAAGAAGGAAGAAGGAAGCTTTGGCTATTGGCCTGCTTGCCTCCACTGCTAGTGGCAAGTCCATCTAACCTGTTGCTGAGGCGTTCCTTCACTGATATTAGAGCCAGCTTCTTCAGGATTCCAACACATCTCAAAGACCAGCATCCCTCTAGGATCCCTGGGCCTCCAGCTCCAGACTGGGAGTAGTGAGACCTCCAGTCTTATGGACCTACTTGATTCTGGCTTTTCCTTTGGCAGACATTCTTTGTTGAACTTCCTGAACCACAGTAAATCACTTCAACACATCCTCTTTATATATACATATATATTTCATTCTTTTCTGGCTGGGCATGACTTGAAGTCCATGGTGAAGAGAACAAACAATCTAGAAAAACAAGATTTTTTTTTTCTTTCTTGAAACCAAACTACTGTAGTTATGGGAACTGTCACAGTTCCACCAAAATGGAGGCGGTTTTAAAAAATGGAGTGGCTTTTGGCTTTTGGCATTTTCTTTTTGGAAAAATATTTCTCATATTTTCTGATATAATTAAACAATTTCTCTTCTTCCCTTTCCTTTTTCTAAATCCTCCATATGCCTTCTTTGTTGTCTTTCAAATCATGGCCTCTTCTTTCATTAATTGTTACATACATGTATATATGTATATGCATGTGTGTTGCATACACATACACACATCCCTAAATACATACATACGACCTGCTCAGTCTGAATGTTATTTGTATGTATGTATTTTCATATTTGACTATTTGGTATTGGATAATCAATTGATGTGCTCTTCCCTGGGAAAGCATATTTAGTATGCTCTTAGTGTTCGTTAGTTTCCTATGTAGGGCTGAGGTCCCTTGAGCTTTCCACCATCCACGTTAGCATGTCTATTGTTGTTATCCTTCTGAAGCTCAGGAAAATCATGAGCTAGACATGTATGAACGTAGCCTCTGACATTCCTAAGAGACACCATCTCATAGCAAACTCTCTGGCCCTCTGGCTTTTGCATTCTTCCCTTTCCCTCTTTAATAACCATCAAGCCTTAGGCACCGTTGCATTGCAGATGAATCAGTTGGTACTGGGCTCTACATCTCTGTAGATTGGTTCTGATTTTCTGTAATGGTCTCCATTTGTTGCAAAGAGAAGTTTCTTTGCTAAGGGATGAGGACTGCACTTATTTGTGGGCATAAGAACAAATATTTAGAATGTAGGTAGGGATTATGTTGGTTTGGTTAAGTGGTATTTGAGGGTTATCCTTCAAGATCCATGATTTCACTGGTCCTGGGGCATTGGCTAGGTTTCCAGTGCCAGGCACGATTTTCTCTCTTGCTGAACAGGTCTTAAGTCCAATTATAGAGCTGCTGGTTACTGCCAGCATGTGTGTGCCAGCCACTACTCTAACTTATTGTGCTACCCTGGTTGTTGTTGTGGTTCATGGGTAGGACTATCGGTTGCTTCCCTGACCAACAACTCAAAAGAGGACTTCTTATGCCTGGTTGTGGGGTTTTTGTTAGATGGTCTTTGTCTCTTGGAAGTAGCATTGTGAGCCCAGAGTCACTGAATCTGTATATGTATATTTATACATGTGTTAGATGCATTTTTAGGCAGATAGCTAATAGTATGATTCTTTATGACTTTTTCCAGACATCTTACTATGATTTTATCCTCATACTTCCACTTCTATGTTTATCTTATCTCTTCTCCCTAATTAAGAGACACTCCCCCCCCCCATTTTCCCCAACTCCCCTTCAGGTCATTTGTATGCTGCTCTTCCCCACTTAATTGCTCCTTGACTTCTCCACCTTGGCAATGACCCCTTTTAACTTTTCTAATTTCTTTAGTCTAACATACTCTTGAGCCAAATACGAATGCCATTGTAATTTTTAAATGATAGTTTTTAAAAGAATTATTTTTATTGTTGTAAATTATGTACATGTGGTTTTGTGTGTCCGTGTGTGGGTGGTATGTGCATGTGTGTGTGGCTGTCAGTGCCCTAGGACCCCAGAAGCATCCGATTCCCTGGATCTGGACTTACAGGTGGGTACGAGCCACTGTGTGGGTCCTGGGAGCTGAATGTGTGTCTTCTGCAAGAGCAGAAAGTACTATTAACTACTGAGTCATGTCTCCAGCACATGTGACATTTGACTATTAAAGAACACAGAAAACTATTAGTCAAAGCGTTTACTAAATGTGTTGGTGGAAATATCATGGAGGCAGGTTATAGTAAAGAGAAAAGTATCTGTTATAGGCCTTAAAGGCTGATTACAGTCTTTATTTTGAGTTGCTTAGTGGAAGCTAGTTTTCTGCTAAAAACACATTTTAAAGGTTTTGTTGTTAAGGTCTTATATTACAACTACCAATAATATATCTTCTTCTTCCTCCTCCTCCTCTTCTTTTTCTTCTCTTCATCCCTGTTCCTCTTTTCCTTTTCCCTCTTTCTCCTCTTTCTCTCCCTCCTTCTTCCTCCTCTCCTTTTCCCCCTCCCTCTCCATATTATTTTTCTTCTCCTCCTTTGTCAAATAACCACTGGTGCTTATATAAGAATGGGTGTGGGGACATTTTCTGGAATATGAGCAACTAACCAGTGGCTACACTATAGAAACATGACTCCCTCTTACCCGGTAGCCATTAACTATCAATAGCTCCTCAGCTATGGGTGAGGCTTCATGGGTCCCTCCCTCATCTATGTTGGAATGTTGAAGTGACTAACTTTGTGCAGGTCATCATAGCTTCTGTGGCTTTCTGAGTGAAGTATCCACATCATATCTGGAAGACAGCATTTCACAGCACTTCTCCTTCCTCCCAAATGTGGAGGTATTGAGCATACACCACCATACCCAGACAGTTTCTTCTTAATTTGCTTTGAGGCAATGTCTCATGTTGCCCAGGATGGCCTGAGACTCACGGTGTAGTCCAGGCTGGCTTTGAGGTTGTCTTGATCCTCCTGTCTCTACTCTCACCACCACTGGGACCATAGGTGTACACCACTTGCCCAAACATTAAAAAATGTTTGGGAGTCACAAGGCTTTTACCTCAGATACAGGGGTGGTGAGCAGACTGCTTTTAAAAAAGGACTAAAAATAGCCCAGGGGAATTTGTTCTGGTCTTCAACATTCTAACTTTGCACAGTATCAAAGCCCTAATTAGTCATTTGGCCTTAAAAAATGTTAAAAAAACAAGTAAGGCTTTGTTAATCTCCTTTTGGAGCTCCTGTCCCCTCCAGGTCTTTCTATCTTCCCCTTCTTTCCTAAGATTCCCTGCACTCTGCCCAAAGTTTGGCTATGAGTCTCAGCCTCTGCTTTGATACCTCAATCAGTAAAGTCTTTCAGAGGCTGTCTGTGGTAGGTTCCTGTCCTGTTCCCTGTCTTTTGTTTCTGATATCTATTGTGTTTGTCCTTCTGAATGAGGATTGAGCATCTTCCCTAGGGTCTTCCTGTTGTTTAGCTTCTTTAGGAGTACTGATCCCAGGGGGCCCTAAAGAGAATGATACCCCAACCAAGGACAATGCATGGAGAACCTAAAACCCCAGCTCAGATGTAGCCCATAGACTCAGTCTCAAAGTAGGGCCTCTTAGTAAGGGGAGCAGGGATTTTCTCTGGCATGAACTCAGTGGCAGGTTCTCTAATCACCTCCCCCTGGGGGGTACAGCCTTGCTAGTCCACGAGGAAGACAATGTATACAATCCTGATGAGACCTGATAGGCTAGGGTCAAATAGAAGGGGACGAGGACCTCCCCTATCAGTGGACTAGGAGAGGACCACAGGGGGGAAGAGGAGGGAGAGTGGGTTTGGAAGGAGATGAGGGAGGAGGCCACAGCTGGGATACAAATTGAATAAATTGTAATAAATAATAATACAAAAACCCAAACAAATAAGTATGGCCTTTGTCTTTTCCAGGATCTTCAGTTTACACACACAAGGAACCGGCTTGCCATTTAGAAGACTGAAAGTGTAAAGGAGTGGGGGGTGGCTGGAGAGATGGCTCAACAGTTAAGAGCATTCACTGCTCTTGCAGGGCCCTGGTTCAGTTCTCGGCGTCTATGTTGGGTGGCTTATAGCCACCTGTAACTCCAGCTCCGGGGGATCCTACACACTCTTGTCACTTCCCCAGGTATTTGCATTCATGCACACATTCCCACACATACACACACTTAAAAAAAAAGATTAAAAGCAAAAGATTAAAAGCCACCTGGTAATCTGAGAGGTTTGCTTAGTGAGTGGGGTGAGGTCATGCTCCGGCCTTGATCTTGGAAGGGTTTTCTGCAGAGCCTTGCAGGTTTCTGCCCTTCGCTATGGGGGAGGCTTTTAAGCGGCCTCCTTTTACTGTAGCTAAGGAAGTTGTTGCCATTCTGGGCGATGAAGCAGCACGGGAATTTGTAAACACTTCCCCTCCAGGGGCTTCCCAGAACCGAGTGTAGCACAGTCTTTTGAAGAGAGAGACCGGTAGGTAAGTAAAAATGCAGGACAGGATTTGGGAGAGCACTTTTGTTACAAAAAGAAAGTTGAAAGCAAAGAATTTTACACTGCTAAGGAGTGTGTCCTTCAAGGTTTTGAGCAGAAAAGCATACTTTTCTCTTTGTAATATTCTAGGATAGGGTCATTCAGCCCATTGATGCTTCTGGACTTACCATTTTTCGCTGCTTGTTTCTCCAAAGCCAGTGCTACCAGATAGGTCCGGAGGCTTTCAGTAAGAGGCCCCACCACGAGGGTGCAGCTCTCGTTCCTTCCTGTTTAACCTTGGCCTGCATTCTGTGTCCTCGTTGAAAACCGTGGGACCTGGGTGGGCACAGGGGCACTCACCTGTAATCCCAGCATCTGGGAGGTTAAGGCAGGAGGCCACTCTGAGCTACAGGGTGAGATCCTGTCCCAAGGAAACAAGACCACAAAACCAAACAAAAACAGACAAACAAATTAATAAAGAAACGCAAACAAAAGAATGAAAAAGAAAGAAAAAAAAAGAAGAAAAGAAAAGAAAAAAGAAAGCTAAAAGATTGAAATACCAGACAAGAAGGGTGCATTGGCTCTTGTTGAATGCTATTGAGTGAAAGAATGAAGAATTATAATTCCAGGAAGTTAGTTATTACTGCCTGTCAGTGACTGGCCGCAGTTTGTTTCTGGTGCGGTTGGATGTGCACATCGGGACCATTATGTCCGTTTACAAGGATGGAGGAAGGAGCCGTGCACTGCAGGGCGGCCAAGGGTCTGCCGGGACCGAGGTCAGGCGTCTCTCCTGCTCGCTGCAGAGCAGCGGAGGCTCCGCTACTCCAATATCTTCTGCCTTCCACTTCCTGTGTGGGGTCCACATCGATTCCTAACTCCCCAGCGTCTTGCACATCTGGTAAGGTTCTGGCCCATTTCCCTCCTGGGTAGGAAGCTGAGCACTTCCTGCCAAGAAGCCTTCGGAGTGTGTGTTAAACACTCGAAACTCGTTAGCGGTTTGCTGGGCTGCGTCATTCATTTGCTTAACAGCCATGGGAGAGAGTTAGCGCCGGCCATTACTGTGGTCCCAAGAAGCTGCTCTTGGCTTACTGACGCTGAGTCTTTTATGAGCTTATTTGGCACCTGAGTACCGTCTTCCACGAAATGATTCTTTATGGTCTTGGTCCAATTTCTTAATGGATTGCTATTTTCACTGCTGAATTTTAGGGTAGATTTTTATATCCAAAGTTTTTGTTTTGTTTTGTTTTGACAAGGTCTAACTATGGCTGACTCGGAACTGCCTATGCAGACCAGGCTGGCTCCAGAATGCTGAGATTAAATGCACACCACACCCAGCTATATACAGAGTTTGATAGATTATTTACAAATACGTAAATTTTATAAACTTTCCCATATTTTATAAATTATGCTGCAGGAATGGTTCTCTGTGTATGCTAGGAAGCAGCCATTATCAGAGAGGTGTTTGTCATTCCCTGTCTTAGCAGGAATGCTTTCAGAGTGACTTGTGTGTGTGTGTGTGTGTGTGTGTGTGTGTGTGTGTGTGTGTGCACGTCCTCGTGGCAGGGGCAGGTATGGAATTCACCTGTCTGTGGAGGCTGGAGGTGGACACCTGGTCTCCGCTCTACTTATTTGAGACAGGGCATCTCACTGAACGTGGAGCTTGGGCTTGGGGTGGACTGTCTGAGAGAGCTCCCGGAATCTGTTTGTCTGTCTTCCCCACTCCAGCTCTGGAATGATGGACGAGCACCACCACACCCATGCTGTTGATGGTGCTTTATTTATTTTTTGTTTTTGGAGAATGCCAGGGCCCAAACTTGGATCCTCACGCTTGTGCGTCAAGTGTTTGCATACTGGACTATCTCCCCAGCCTGAGGTTGTAAACTTTGACGTCGTCCAGTTGATGAGAGCAGGGGACAAAGTGGTCAGGTAGCGGCGGGGACCCCAAAGCAGCAGTTTTGAGGATGTGCTTGCTGGAGCGCAGAAGAGTTGTGGGCTCGGTTCTTTCACGGCCTCCTAAAGGAGCCCCTGCTGAGGCTCCGCTTGAGGCCATGTGGCTGAGACTGAGAAAGTACCTGGATACCTGGTTTTTCAGACTAGACCGACCAGCTCACTCTCCTCCCATAGTTCACCCCAGTTTTTGCTATAACTCCTTCTAGAAGACCCCAGACTAGCAACTAGGTAGCGTCCTAACTCCTAGGACCCTTCCTGTTATACAGGAACTCTGAGACCTTGGGGGACACTTAATTGAGAGCATCCAGTGTTCATTTGAGTGGTTACCCCCCCCCCTCGTGTGTGTACGGGTGTGTGTGTATGCGCACAGAGGCTAGAAGACAACACTGAGTCATTCCTCGGGTATCATCCACGTTGTTTTTTTGAGACAGGATCTCTCATTGGCCTGACGTAGTTGAGGCTGGCGAGCCAGTGAGTCCCAGGAATGCACCTCTGTACGCATCCCTAGTGCTGGGATCACAGGTGTGCCAGCCGTCCCTGGCTTTTTGACACAGGTTCAAACTCAAGTACTCACACTTGCATGGCAAGCACTTTACTGACAGGCATTTCTTCAGCTCCTCTCAGTATTCCTTGTTTTGGGGCCTTTGGTGTCTTGTCTAGACGTGTTTGGCAAACTGAGGACCTGGATCATTTTCTTTTACATTGTCTACTGGACGTGCTATAATTTCTTGTTCTGCACCTGCTTCCACTGTGAGTTAATTTTTCATAAAGTCACCCTTAGGTCAAGTTTCTCTTCTCTTTGCTTGCAAATGGGACTTGGGGCCTTTACATCCCCTTGTTTGTTGCATTTGATGCTGTCAAATATCGGTGTCTGGGGGGCCTGGGGAGACGAGATGGCTTAGTGGGTAGAGCGCCTGCTGTGTGAGTCTGAGGCCCAGAGTTCAGACTTCCAGAGCCAAAGAAAAAACTGATAAGTATGACAGCCGCCTGTGAGCCCAGCCCTCGGGAGGGGCAGACAAGGGATTCTGGGCAAGCTTGCTGATTAGTTAGGCATATCAGCGGGCTCCCGTTCAGATAGAAGCCTTGGATTCACAAAGCAGAGAGGGATTAGAAGAAAACGCCTGCTATCAAACTCTGCAGCACTTACGTGAACACTTACACGCACTCACACACAGACACACACGCACCCACGAGTGCACACACCCACATCTAAAAAACACGTGATTTGAGAAGAGTCAGTGGCTATGCTTGTGTGGGTCTACAGAGAGAAATCAGTGATTTCTCTCTCGGATCCACAGTCTTATGGATCTGCCTATCTGCCCACATTGCACAGTCTTGATTCATGTGCCTACACAGGACTTCAAGACTTCAAATTGGGTTCAACAACTCATTTTTTTTTTTTTTTAAGATAGGGTCTTATTATGTAACCCTGCCTGTCCTAGAACTCACATGTAGACCACTAGGCCGGCCCAGACTCTCAGAGATCAGTCTGTCTCTTCCTTCTGAGTGTTGGGGTTAAAGGCATGCACTATGACGATTGGCTAGGTACAATAATTCTTAACATTATCTTTTTCTCTTCTAATGTATTGTCATCATTCTAGCTCTTTTGCCTTTGCCTATACATTTTGGAACAAGCTTATCTGTATCTTTAAAAGTTTTTGCTGAGGCTTGATAGGAGCTGCGCTAACACTCTTATTCAGGGGTGGGAAGATGGCTCAGTGGTTAAGAGCACTTGCTCTGAAAGCATGAGGACCCGAGTTTAAAACGCCAGCACTCATAGCCAAGCTGGCCATGGCCATGAACTCTTCTACTCTTCTAGTCCTGGCCGGGGTGGGGGGCTGGGACAGGGGGCAGGAACAGGAAGATTGGTGGGGCTCGCTGGCTACCAGCCTAGCTACAGGTTCAGTGAGAGACTTTGTCTCAAGTGAATATGGTAGACAGTTATGATATAGCAGGAATATGATAGACAGTGATATAACAGGAATATGGTAGACAGCGAGGTACTCATGAGGATGGGCACATGTTCCCTCTCCCCAATGGGCAGACAGTCCGTCCCCCCCCACATACAAAACAACAAACTGTACGCTCCTTCAAACTGTTATAATGATAATTGTATTCACAAACAATGTCTGTTTCTTCTTTTAGCTTGGTATATATTTTTTTAACCACCATTGTAAATTTTCAGCTAGGCACTTGTTTTAACAGATTTCCATCTATTTTTATCATTATCCTCACAGCTGAAACTCTACTCTATTTTAAATTGTAATTTCCATTGGGTTCGTTGCCAGTCAATAGCAGTACTGTTGGTGCTGGCACATGGATCTTGTCTTTTGCAACCTTGATGAAAGTACATGCTTTTCCTAGGGTTTCTTTTGTAGATTCCATGAACTTTTCTATGCATGCCATTATGTTATGTGCAAGCAAACATGTTTGCTTCTTATATTCTTTCTCCTTGATCTGTGTGTTCCCTCCACGCCCCTCTCCTCTGCTTCATTGCATGAGGAAGTACCATGGGTCAGAAGTACCAGAATGATGAGTGATCATCTCCATTTTAGGAGACATCCATTGTCTCAGAAGTCCATTGTTTATAGAAGATTTGTTGTTGTTGATGTTCTCCAGCTGAGGTTTCTCTCTGCACACACACACACACACACACGTATGTCATTAGTGATATGGATTTTGATGAGTAGTTTTTTTTTTTTTGCTTTTGTTTACAAGCTGGTGTGTCATTATGATAGTTTTCCTTTAGTCTCTTAGTATACTGAATTATGATGTTTTGAAACTTACTGTTGAGGAAGGGTCAGGGGTGAGTCGGTAATTATAGGACTTGCTGTGTAAGTCCTGAGATTCTGAGTTTGGATCCCCGGCACCAGTGTAGAGGCCAGGCTTAGGGATCCACAGCTATAACCCCAGTGCTGAGAGACAAATGGGTCCTGGGAGCTCAGTGGCTAGCCTGCTCTTGATGAACAGGGTCCAGTGAGAGACCCTGCTTCTAAATTAATTAAGCTAGGAGTGGTGATGCATACCTTTAACCCTAGTATTTGAGAGATAGAGACAATTGGATCCAGTAAGCTGAAGGCTAGCAGTCTACATACTGAGTTCCAGGCCACCCAGGGCTACACAGTGAGACCCTGTCATCATCATATCCTCCTCCTCCTCACCACCATCATCACATGGAAAGTTATAGAGGACATTTCCACATACTCCTGAACTAATTATCTAATGTTATGTAAGGATTTTTGTATCTTTGTTCTTGAGGGGCACTAGATTGTACTTTTCTTTGTTTGGTCATTTCCTTTATTAAAAAAATTACGTGTGTGTGTGTGTGTGTGTGTGTGTGTGTTTAGGTGCGAGAACAACTTGTGAAAACTGGTTCTCTTCTTTCATCACGTGGGTTCCTAGGTTCAAATTCAGGTCACCAGTCTTTGCCCTTATGTACTAAGCCATCTCACCAGTCCTGTATAGTAATTTCTTGATATCCATAAGACATTGGTTTTAGAACCTTCATAAATAGCATATCCAGCAACACATAGCCATC
Organism: Meriones unguiculatus; assembly: GCF_030254825.1. NCBI lineage: Eukaryota > Metazoa > Chordata > Mammalia > Rodentia > Muridae > Meriones > Meriones unguiculatus. The sequence goes on along the minus strand of NC_083363.1, from coordinate 57,910,867 downwards.
TGTAACTCTAGCTCTAGGGAACACGAACTAATATCACATCTATGCCTCCAGCTTCTGTGGGCACTGTACTCATGTAAACATATCACTCACACATGCATGAACATACCTACTTATAATAATAGTTGTCCAATAAAGAGATATCATTGGAAAGTCTTACCTTGTTCCAACATTTTGTACAACAGCCATTAGAAATAATTCATAAAGTTTCCTCAATCTCTAATTTACTGTCATATGGATGATATCTTACTGACTGATTCAGATGCATATACCCTAGGAAAAAATATTTAATGAAGGAAAGAGAATTTTGCCTTGATGGGGATTACAAATTGCTCCTGAAAAAAAGAAAGAGAAGATTCTATCAATTATCTAGGACATAAATAGGTTTACAGAAAATTTGACCACAGAAAGTACAAATGAGAGATCAATTGCAAACTCTTAATGTTTTTTTTTTTTTAATTGCTGGGAGATAATAACTGGCTATGGCCCTTAATTGGATTATTACTCAAGAGATAAGCAATTTATTTTAAACGTTACAAGGTGACAAGGGCTTAAATAGTCCAAGAAAATTATCAGCTGAGGCTGAAAAAGAACTGGCTCTGGTAGAGAAGAAATGACAGGATGTTCCTGTGGATCACGTGGATGCAAAGCTTTATTGTATTTTAGTTATTTTGCTTTCTACTCATTTTCCCACAGGAATTCTTATGCAGAAAGAAGATAATATTTTAGAACAGATATTTTAGCACACAGAGTAAAAAATTAAAGACCTATGTAGAAAAGTTTACTGAACGGATTCTGAAATGAAAAATGAGACTTGTCAATTAGTAGGAATAAACCCAGAAGAAATTGTGGTGCTACTTATTAATGCTGAAATTGCCTCATTATGGGTAGAAAATGAACATTGGCAAAGAGCTTGCAGTAATTATTTTGGGAGAGATTAACAACAAATACCTTAAAAGCAGGAGACTTCAGTTTGTAAAAGCAACTAATTGGTTTTTCTCTTGTATAGTAAAAGGGATACTGATTTCTGGAGCCCCTACCTTCTATACTGATGCAAATAAATCAAGAAAGGCAGGTTATAAGTCAGAGAAAGTAAGTAAAGTAGCTCAGAGCCATATGCCATTCTTATGGTATTATTAGGTTTTCCTGAAGCTTTTAATATAGTTACTGATTCTCAATATGCAGAAAGAGTTGTTTTACATATTGAAACCACTGAACTTATTCAGGATGGCTCAACTCACTTTGCTATTTATTCAACTACAACAAGTAATCAGAAATAGAAATCATCCATTGTATAAAACACATATCAGATCCCATATGGGCCTACCAGGCCCTCTAGCACAGGTAGTGATGAAATTGAGCAGCTACTAATAGGAAAGGTGCTAGAGGCCTCAGAATTTTTTAAGAATCACCAGTTAACAGCAAAGGTTTGAAGACAGAGCTTCCTATCACTTGGCAACAAGCCAAGGAAATGTGCAACTTGTTTTACCTGCAGAAAGTAACCCAAAAGGTACCCAAAGAAAGGAAATCTGGCAAATGGATGCATTTCATTTTGCAGAGTTTGGAAAATTAAAGTATGTGCACCATATTTCAGGATTTCAAAAAACGACACTTTAAGCTCTAAAAAGGCTGACTCTGTAATGACACATTTATTAGAAGTTACAGCTATTATGGGCCACCTGTACAAATTTACACTGACAGTGTTCTAGCATGTGTCTCCAGCAAAATGAAACAGCTTTTTGCATATTACAACATAAAGTATATTGCAGGTATACCACATAACAATGTTTCAAAAGACATGCTTAATAAACAGAAAGGAGTAATAAAGATTCCCCTCAGAGATATGTTACATAGTGCTTTATTAACTTTAACATTTTTAAATGCTAATGAAAAAGAAACAAGCTGCAGAGAAATATTGTATAGTAGAAAAAAAACCTACAGAATTAACTCAGCCTGTATATTTTAAAGATGTATTGACCTCAGGATAAGATATGTGTTATTTTGGGGAAGAGGTTTTGTCTTTGTTTCCATGGGGGAAGAAAAGTGGAGGATACCATCAAAATTGTTAAAGATTAGATTAGAACAGGAGAGATCTCCTTAATAAAGAGAGGCAATAGTTCATCAGACAGTGTGGTCATTCATTCCAAACTGACTTATAAAGACTAACATGCCTTTCATTTGATCAGGCATGAAAAAAATAATATTTTTGAATGATAGTTAACCAAAGGCACACTCCCCTTACTGGCATGAAATGAAAAATGTCTTAAACCACGTGTCTTTTTTTTCTCTTTTAAATTTATTTTAATTTTTATTAATTATACTTTATTCACTTCGTATCCCCCCCATAAACCCCTCCTTTCCTCCCAGTCCCACCCTCCCTCCCCCTTCTGCACGCATGCCCCTCCCCAAGTCCACTGATAGGGGAGGTCCTCCTCTCCTTCCTTCTGATCCTAGTCTATCAGGTCTCATCAGGACTGGCTGCATTGTCTTCCCCTGAAACCACATGTCTTCATTCCATGTTAGAATGTCAGACTGTAGATTGCCATGTGGCTTATGCCATCTTAGACATCAACTTTTGAGTTTTCTTCTTAAATGAAAAGAGGTTTTGTTTGTTTGTTTGTTTGTTTTACACAGTTAAGAGGTTTAAAACGTTTTAAGTAAATTCAAAGAGTTACTTACAGTGCAAACTTGTTGTCTGATTCTCTAAGAGTTGGAGTGATTTGGAGCTAGGATAAAATGTTTGAGCAGGGTGGTGGTAGCCCATGCTTTTAATCCCAGCAGAGGCAGGCAGAGCTTATTAGTTGTTTTCTAAATTCTGGAGTACACTGAACTCTGGTTGTGGCAGATGCCTTTGATCCCACCACCAAGGGACAAAACTCACACACAGCTCCTAAGTGGTGTGTTGGCACACTAGAGAAAGCACATATCATATTTACAGATTATTATAAAACCCTCAACAGGGTGACTAGAAAGGCAGCTAATTTCCAGTGGGGCCAGGAACAAAGCTTTTCCTACTGCCAGGAAGCTCATCTCGTGCATGCAAACCTGACCAATATTGAACCAGATGATACCCTAATTATGGACATCATATTTGTTGGTGAATTGGCAACTGGACACTTTTCATAAAGCAAAAAGGAGTCCACAGACATTTTCCTTTTATTGCAAACATGATCCATATGTGGAGAATAAATACTTTCTCTTTGGGAAACAAATCTAAACGTTTTAGGAGGCATGGAGAACCTTATACTCAGTCATTTCCAGTCACCCTATGTTCATAAGTGCGTCCCCTACAATGATGGATTGAAGCTGTTTAAAGGCAGAGTCTTTCACCAGCTCAGCCACGGAAGGAAAAGTATTACAGTGGAACCAGTTCCTGTTTGAATTCCTCTGTGACCAGGATGTGGTAGCAAAGGAATCTATGCCTTCTCACACCTAGGAAATAGCTCGGTTGTCTATAATCCCCTTCCCTAAACAGCTCACCTCTTCCCTCAAAGAGGTACCTATTGACCTGTGGCGGGGAGGTGGGGGACCAGCAAAATGTCACAGCATTTGGCTACTGTATGGTTTACTGATGGTTCCTCAACCACTGATGGAACCAAAACTAATGGAAAACAGCAGCCTATAGATGGGGGGATGGAATGGTCAATGCTGAGGAAGGAACCACAAAATCAGCGCAGCACTATTGGCTACAAAACAAACAACTGGGAAAGCAAAAGGAAAATCTCTGTCTTTTCCAACTCATTGTATGTGCGCAATGATATACCTATATGGTCACCAAAATGGAAAACCAGTAACTGGCAGATAGATAGCAAAGATATCTTGGTCTGGGAGGCATGAATGGAAATGCAAAACTTAGCAAAGATATCAAAGCTTATACAGGCAACATAGATGAAATGTCTGGAAATAATAAAATAGCGGACAAATTGGCATCATGTTTAGTTAAGACTAGAAAATTAAAATTTGCCAGGGAGCAAATTCAGAATAAGTCAGCAAGAATGATAGATTACACATTTGAAAAACTTGAATGTTTACCCCTAACACTAAAAAATAACAAGAAATGGAGAACCAAATTAAACCAGGACAACCCAATAAGTAGTATAAGGAATTCAGAGCCAGGTGGTGGCTCACGCCTTTAATCCGGACACTTGGGAGGCAGAGGCAGGCACATAAGAATTACAGTGATTTAAATTTAAAAGTTGCTTGCAAAAGGCAGGCTGAAATTCAAAGTGAATATTCTTTGTGATCTAAAAATAAATACATTTAAATCTTGAATTTATATATATAAAGAGAATGGGTAATATAAGTAGTTATCCACACATACTAAGGTATATTTAGTTTCAATTTTTTTTTTAAATTTCAATTGAAAGATATACTTTTTCTGTTGCCAAAGAACACGCTGCCCTAAGAAAGATAGAACCTGCCAAAAAAAAAAAAAAAAAAAAAAAAAAAAGAATCTCCCAGAGAGTTAAGGGTGGGGCAGTGTTTTGCTTTTATCTTTCCAGGAGAATAAAAACATCCAACTAAGGAATCCAGAGACCAGTGAACAAGTGAAACATCTGAAGAAAAAAGATGGATATGGAAAAAAGATGGATCATCAAGAGAATGTGTCCCAAGAAAAACAGTAACTTACCAAGTGGCATTGCCCCCTCCACCTCTTCTCTGCTGCCCTCCACAGACATAAGTGGCAAATGGTCTTTATGTGGTCCCAATTCAATTAAAAATTAAAGCTGGCTTTGGGGAGGAAGCATGGCTTTCTCCTTCTCTAAACCCACATGTTGGTTAAAGAAAAATCCAAAATATCTGTCCCCAAAATCAGAAAAGCCATCTGGCATGGGGCAGAGGAAAACAAAAAATAAGGAATGGTTCTATCACCACTAATCTCATTATGTTCAGGTTTTCATTTGATTCTTTAAAACTTTTAAAGGTATATATGTTATCTCAAAATCTATAAGATTTACATATGTATAAACTTTCTGTCCTGATACTACTAGTCAAACAGCATACTAATTCTTGAAATAAGTTTCCTCTAGCTTCCTGTATGTGTTTTCAGGTTTGAGTCTGAAACTGGTAACTAGGAACAAAGTTTGTGTATCTCGTTTGTACTTAGTCGACTGTGGTCCTCAAACCTTTCAGAGATCTGCTGAAGATGGCATTTAAAATGTTTAAGTTTTCTATAATAAATTATGACCATCCCTTACAGCATCCTTTGAGGTCTCCAAGAAGAAGATGGGGCCTTCAAGCAACAAATCTCCCTGGATTGTGGTAATGGCAACCACTGGGAAAAACTGCCCCAGGCCTCTTCTGCCTCCAGGCTCTGCACAAACAGTGGACACCTTTGGGTTGACGGCTGTGTTCTACTTAGCCAGCACTGCCACTAAATACCACCCACAGATCAGCTTCGGACTACAAACTGCTCAGGACATCCACATTGCTTAGTTCATAGGAGACTGACATAAACATTTATAGAACTTTGAACTAAAACATACTTAATCCTAAGACTGCCGAGTACAACCAAGCTGGACATTGTGGAAAGCTGGGCAGAAATAGTTTTACTGTGCTAGAGTTAAAAATCTTTCCTTTTTATTTAGACAAAAGCGAGACTATTGCAGGACATTTGATCACAGTGGGAAACCCGAGATCGAGTCATTTATCGGGAAAATCTGTTTCTAGTTGTGGTGTGGCTATGCCTAGCACACCAAGAGCTTTCTGCTTAAATATTGTAAGCAGGATAAAGTTAACCATAGGTCAAGAGACAGAGCAAGCAACCAGTTGACAGGGAGCGAACACAGGAAGAAAACATGGAGAGCGAGTGAAAGAATGGCTAGAGACATCCAGGAAGTAGAAGGGAGGGACATTCAGTTGAGGGATTTGAGGTGGTGTGGAGAAGGAGAGCCTCCTTCTGGGACATCAGCTGAGGAGGAAGGTCAGCTGGGTGTGTTTTCTGCCTCTCTGAGCCAGCAGGCTTTCATCCCAGCCTCTGGCTCTCAAGTCCTTATTGGTAAAATGGAACAACTGAGATTTTGTTAAAAGCAACGGAGGTGGGCTGGCAAGTTGTCAAGATTGTACAGTTTATTTTATTTTATTTTATTTTATTTTATTTTATTTTATTTTATTTTATTTTATTTTATTTTATTAGTGGACAAACTCTCCCTCTAGCTGGATTGTTGGTATAATGTTCTTGTGGAGTGTATACAATTTACCCTTGTTCACTCAAATGCTGGTTTCTCTGCCCCACTATCTGGTTTCAATCCAGACATTGCATTGTGATGATTATTCTAAGCATCACCTGTCTCAAGTTTGTGTAAACAGGCCGCCATTTGTTCTCTGTATTGTCAATGAAGCAACCAGCCACAATGCTGAGCAATGGAGAAAATAGGGTGGGACATCCTGGTCCTGAGGGGAGGAGAAGGAAGCGAGGGGAAGGAATAGGAGAGGAGAGATTGGCAGGAGGGACTTGGAACCAGGAGGAAAGATGAACTGGACCTAAGATACGACTAAAAGCAAGTATAATGGGTGAAATTTGAATGGTGGGAAACTCTGTGGGCTTGGAGGTTTAGGATGGAGTAACTGCTGCCCAGCATTGTGCTCTAGGTTAATGAAATCAATCCTAGTCTCTGTGTGGTGATTTGGGTATGCAGCTGGTATAGGAATAACCGCTGCATAACCAAACGATAAGTCAATAGTAAATATTAATAGTTGACAACACTGGATCCAGACCTCTTTCTTCTAACATGACATCCCTGGGAAATTCCAGTGTCCTGAAACTCATTCTTTTTTAAGCCTGACAACCAAGGGACGGGGCACCAGAGTCCCTAGAATATCTTGTCATGCTACCTGGAGACAGTAATTCAGTGTGGGTGTTAGGTTGGAAGCATTTTCTCAGTTGAGGTTCCCTCTTTCCAGATGAGCCTGGCTTTTCTCAAGTTGACAAAACAAACAAGCAAACAAATAAAAAATCAGCCACCACACAACAAATCTGCAGAGCAGGCAGGCTAGTGACATTAGCTATATTAATAGCTAATGTTTTGGTTTTGGGTTTTAATAGCTAATGTAATGTTTGGGTTTTGGTGAGTCTCTGCTTCAAAGACTAAAGGGAAGAGCAATTGAGGAAGATACCTGACATTAACCTTGGGTCTCTGCTCTGCAAGTGCACACACATGCTCATGAGCACATACATGTGTGCCCATATGAATACATCACACACACACACACACACACACACACAGGAAAAAAGGAAGCTTGCTATACACATAAGTTCCAGCCGCTCATGGTGGAATGTTACTTGACCATGAAAAATACAAGATGCATTTGTAAGAATATACATGGGACTAGGAGGATATTATCTTTAAAAAATTTTAGCTTTTTGTATATGGGTGTTTGCTTGCATGTATGTCTGTGCACCATATATGGACAGTGCTATCAGAGGGCAAAAGAGGGTGTCTGATCCCCTGGAACTGGAGTCACAGACAGTTGTGAGCTTCCATGTGGGGCCTGTGCATCCTCCAGAAGAGCAGCCAGCACTTTTAACCACTGAGCTATCTCTACAGCCAGGGAAGACACGTCTTAAGTGCAATAAGCCAGCCACAGAAGAAAAGTACTGCATCTTCTTACTGCTGTGGAAGTTGAAAAGATGATTTCATGGAAGTGAAGAGTAGAATTGTGATACCCATAGACAGAGAAGGGTTGGGAGAGGCCAGGGACAGAGAGAGGTTGGCTAATAGGTACAAAATTAGAGTTAGAGGGTGAATAAAAAAATGAAATAAAAGGAGGAGGGCATAGTTACTTCTGAAGTATGGAGATTTTTATTGTAGATATTAAGGCAGAAAACAGGCAGAGGGAAGAGTCTAGACTGAACAAGTTTGGCAGACTGAACTGGACCATGAGAGGAGAGATGGGGAGGGAGAGTAAGAGAGGAGCTGCTGACCAAGAGAGGCAGCCTGGGCTAAGAGACCAAAAAACTAGTTTGAATGGCTGCTTTATATAGGGATTAGGCCTGGGGGGAGGGAAGTGAAAGCCTGGATCCTGGATTGGAAGGGTTTAGGGTAGGAGGGAGGGGTTAGAAGTACTGGGAGGAGCCACAGGTACTGGGGGATGCTGGGAGAGCTGGTCAGCATCCCTTTGATATGTTAGGTCACCTCAGCCGTTTGTCCCTTTTCTGAGACCTGACAGAATGGATACGCTGTGGTGCAGTACAGTAGGGTGACCATGCTTAATAACTTACTGTAAATTTCCACAAGGCCAGAAGACAGGCATTTAATGTTTTCAGTGAAAAAAAAAAAAGGGGCTGGTGATGTAATTCAGTTGGCAGAGTGCTCAGTTGGCAGAGTGCTCAGCTCATAGGCTGCTCAGTGGGCAGAGCGCCTTCCTAGCATGTACTGCACCAAGCCCTGGAGTCCAGCCCCAGCCCCACATAAAAAGAGAAGCATGATACACAACTGTAATCCCAGCACTGGTGATTCAGCAGTTCAAGGCCATCCCTAACTACTCAGTGGTTTCAAAGGCAGCCTGGGCTACATGGAGTCTGTCTTAAAGAAAGAAGATAGAAGTCTGAGGTGGTGGAAGTGCTCATTATGCTGATCTGGCTCTTACATGGGTTCTGGGAATCTGAACTCAGCTATTAGGCTTACTCAGCCTTGATCTATGGATCCGCCTCCCTATCTTGCTGCAAAATAGTCTTTAATAGACTGTTATGAATTTCCTAGCTCCTTGAGGGCAGTTAGGACTGGGTCATCAGCCTGCCTGGGTTTTCAGGGGCTCTTGTGGTTTTGGCCTTACACGACCCTCGTGTCCCAGGATCCCCTCCATCCAAGACATAGCTCACAATTGGTTCCTGGCATGATTTACTTGTGGAACCTCTTTCCTTCAGCCCTGGCATCAAGGTCACTGTGTGAATGTGCTGGGTAATCTGGGAAATGCAGTGTTTGGCGTTGACAGGCTCATGGCTTGACCCACGCTGTGTCTGTGGCCCTGTGGTAGCCACGTTGGGGTCTCAGGGTGAAGTTCCAACATCTTCATCATGATGGCTTTGTAAACTTGACATGGTATAGACTCACTTGGGAGGAGAGTCTTAGTAGGGGTTGCCTAGCTGGCTGTGGGTGTGACCATGAGGAGGTCTTGATTGTGTGGGAGGTGGGGCGATCTGCTCTCTGTGGGCATCGATCTGCTCCCTGTGGGCAGTGCCATTCCCTAGATTAAGTTAGCAGACTTCCAAGAGCAGAGAAGGGCAGAACACATGTAAGCTTCCATTTTCTTCTTGTTCTTGACCCGGGGTGTGATGTGACTAGCTGCTTTGTGTTTCTTGACTTCCCATAGTTATGGAATGTAACCTGAACTGTAAGATGAATATAATCTTTCTCCCCCAAAGTTGATTGGATTAGGGTATTTGTCACAGCAACAGAAATGAAGCTAGGACGCCCATGACCCCCCACCCCTCCTGTGACTTCTCACTAAGGTGGAAATAGCTACTGATTGTCTGTCTTCCAGGGGCAAGTCTGACCACATCCCACAGGAGAGAAAGACAGGAGGAGGTGTGGACATGGATGGAAAGGATCCCCTCAGCCCAGAATCTGGTTTAAGCCTCTTACCAGGGGAGAACTGAGAATTCCAATACAACCAAATATCTGCTTAAGGTCTTTCTCCTTTCCCAATTATGAACCTGCAACATTTTAGAAGTCTCACCATAAATTCTTGTGGAACCTTAGTGACTCTTGGTTTTACCTTGTTAGGTTGCAGCTTTATAACTTCAAAGTTCCTCTGAAGCCATCCTGTAGTGTCAGGTAACAAAAGGGTGAGGCACAGTGGTGCACAGCTGTGATCCCAGCACTCGGGCCTGAGGGAGGTGGGTCTCTTTGTGTTCCAGGCCATCCACAGCCAGGGCTATCTAGTAAGACCCTGTCCCAAACAAACAAACAAACAAACAAACAAACATTAAAAGGGGTGAGGGTTGAGATAGAGAGTCCAGTAGAAATTGTTTAAGCAGTGACATTCTTATGGTTTCCAAAACTACCTCGCTACACTCATCAGTAAGACTCTTAACCACAGCTGCCATTTGAAGCACCCACACTCCTTTCTCAGGTGAGCCTTACTCTCTCCCTGGGCACCCTTGTTTGTCTGTTAAAGTAAACTTTAACTCTGCTTTTGCTGGCACATCGTGAAATTCTCTTCTTCGTGAAAGTCAAAGCTTACAGTTTTACTTAAAGATTAAGGGAACTTCCCGGGTGCTCCGGTGACAGCCTGGAGCTGTACATTTTGACTATTTGTTTATTTACTTATTTATTTTTTATTTATTTATTGTGTTCACAGATGTACACGGTTTCAGACGTGCAAGAGAGAGAATATGTAAGTCAGAGGAAGAAGAGTTCTTCTACCACATGGATCCTGGGGATTGAACTTGGGCCTTAGGCTTGGTGGCAAATGCCTTTTACCCACCGACAAATCTTTTTTTCTGGATATCTTTGTTTTCTAAAACAGCTTTTTTCATCTAATTTAACTTAGATTTGTGTATGTGTGTGTGTGCACATTCACGTTTGAGAGAGAGAGAGAGAGAGAGAGAGAGAGAAAGAGAGAGGCCTGAAGTTGATGCCAGAATTTTTTTTTATTATTTTTTAAAAATTCTTTATTAATTACACTTTATTCACTTTGTATCCCCCCTGTGGTTCCCTCCCTCCTCCCATCCCAATCCCTCCCTTCCTCTGCCCTCTGCATGCATGCCCCTCCCCAAGTCCACTGATAGGGGAGGTCTTCTTTTCCCCCCTTCTGATCCTAGTCAATTAGGTCTCATCAGGAGTGGCTGCATTGTCTTCTTCTGTGGCCTGGTAATACTGCTTCCCCCACAGGGGGAGGTAATGAAAGAGCAGGCCAATCCGTTCATGTCAGAGACAGTCCCTGTTCCTATTACAATGGAACCCTATTACAATGAACTGCCATGGATGCCAGAATTCTTGATTGCCCTCCACTTTATGTATCTGGTAGTCTAGGCAGCCAGCTTGCCTAGGGATCCCATGACTCTGCCTCTCACATGCTGGGATCACACACAACTTCCATGCTTGAGTGGCTTTCATGTGGGTTCTGGGGATCTGCACTCCTGTTCTTCTGTTTGTGCAGTGAGCCCTTTGTTCACTGAGTCACTCCCCCACCACCGTTAGAACCCAGACCATCTGCTCTGGTCACACCCATCTGCAGCTGTATACAGCTGAGTCTGTATACAGGTGGGAAGCTGCCAGATTCCAGCTATCAGGGGCTAACAGTGGTACCCCACATAGGATGGATACATTGAGCAAATAGCCCTCCCCTCTCCATCACACCCTTGAGGTCATACATCCCACACACCAAACATGCCCCAACCAAACAAGGGACCTCCTCCCCTCCCTGCCAACCGGGACCCCGAGACAGCCTGACCTTAGGCTGGTAGCAGGGATGAATCACTCACTGTGGCATGGGATCCCCCCTATTTCTGAAACCTATACATAAGAAGAGACCCTAACTCTGAGAAAGGCCCAAGATCTCTCAAAGTCCCACCAAGCTGTCGTCTGTGCTGTTTAAGACGTAATAAACCTCTCACCTAAAAGGGCCATCTGCCCTCAGGGTCTCTACTGAACCTCAAACCTGAACCTTAATTTTGATCAAATTAAGAAATGAAAGCCTTTGATCAGATCGAGGAGAAATTTTTGCATGGCTGCAGAAATAAACCTCCTAAGGGAGGGAGGTGAGCATTGCAAGTGTCTACCTACCATGTCTCCTGAAGGAGGTGAGCATTGCAAGTGTCTACCTACCATGTCTCCTGAGGGAAAGGCCACTGCAACTGTCCACCTGCCATGTGAAGGTCACGGGAGGCCATTGTTTTAGCCTCCACAGAGCAGTCTCCAAATACACCGGAGCCCTAAAGTTTCACGTCATCCAACTTACTGTCTGACATTCAGGGGGCGTCAAGGTTAGAGCCAGAGCAGCAGATTCTCCTAAACTGTGCCGTTTCAACCTGACAACAGAGAACTTTCCAATTTGGCCCTCACAGGAAATGTAACCTGTGGGTGAGCAGTCAGCGCCTCCACGGTTCTATCTGGCCACCTGCCTGGCTCAGAAAGCAGCTCTGAGGTGACCACCTGCTCTTTGCTTCTGTGCCATTCAGCAGTCAGCCCTGTGCTGGCCATCTGCTGTGCTCTGCAGGTTGTCTGAATAGTCTCTCTCTTTCATGTGTGTGTGTGTGTGTGTGCACATGTGTGCCTGCCTGTGGTTATTGGTGTACATGTCTGGGGAACATCAGAGGTTGATAATGACTGTCCCCCTCAATTGCTCTCCATTTTATTTTTTGTGACAGGATCTCTTGACATGACTTGGAACCCACCCTGGTGAGAATGGCTGCTTCTCCTGTTTCTGCCTCTCCAGTGCTAGAATTCCAGACACATACCTCTGCTCGGCTTTGACATGGTTGTTGAAGGCTAAACCCAGGTCCTCATGACTGCACCACCTTTCACAGACTGAGTCATTGCCCCGGTCCTCTCATTCTGTTTACAAAAGTGCTCTTTCGTCCTAGAGTCACAAATCAGGACAACCGAGTGATAGGTACTCTCTCACTGACAAAATGAGCAGAGGCAAGGCAAATTAAAGGGTAAAGGCAGGGTTATTGGGAGTAGCTCTAGGTGAGTTCAGCGACCTCACAGGAGGGGGTCAGTGAAGTGGCCATGCAGAGGGAGACTGAGAAGTGGGGGTGGGCAGAGAGAGAAGGCATGCACAGAGAGGAACGAGGAAATTCAGAGAGAGAGAGAGAGACAGACAGACACACAGACACATACCGAGAGAACCCTAAATGTCTGGATTATACAGTGAAGAGCCTCTAAGGGAGAGGAAGCCCCGCCCCTGGGCTGGAAAGACCAGGGTAGAGCGCTGGGTATGCGCTGTAACAAGTAGGGAGTGAGGGATGCTGGGACAACCTGGAGGCCAGGTCTGCTTTGGTTAAAAAATGCCCCTCAGCTGCTTGTCCTGGTCTGAATGTCAACACGTCAGGTTGTTTGCTGTAGTTTTGTCCTTTGACATCTCCCTCAGTAGAGCACACCTGGCTCGGGCTTGCGGTTCTGACCTTCTCTGCCAGCCCAGGGGTTGACACTGAAAGGACGCCATTCGGCAAACAGAAAGACCAAAGCTCAGTGGGGCTGGCTGGCAGGCTGTGCGACGGATCTGCTTGACAGAAGATGTATCTGATGAGCTGAGGGAATCTGATCCATGGTCCGGATCAGAGTGCTCGCTGCATTCTCCTGAACCAGGTTGCTCTGTTATAGGTAAAGACGACTGAGAGTTCTAGTCCATATCTCTGAACAAAAATTTAACAGAGCCACACTGAAAACAATGATATGCAAATTTTGGGGTGTCTTTGAGTTTGACAGAGGCCTTCTTGGCTCTTAATGAGCTTATCTTGTTGGGTGGCGCAGCCACCAAAGCCACGCTGAACCGGTGGATTTGTGGGCTTTGTCTCCTGAATTCAAAGGATGAAATTCATGGACCACAGAGGATAAATTGTAGCAAGAAGTTCATTATCGAATCCAATAAAGAGGTAGAGTTCTGAAGAGCTGAGCTCTGGTCCCATGTTTTCAGGGCAAGCACTAACTGCTGAGCCATCTCCCTAGGCCCTCGGAGAACCCATTTCTTTCTTAATAAAATTTCTCTGATAATTTTCTTAATAAAGTTTCGTCGTTATCCGTCTGCCCCTGGTCCAGTACTTGACTCTGGAACACAAAACCTGGAAATCTTCCTGGGTGTCCCAGAGGTCTGACCCCCATTTGTACCAAGTCCCCGTGGATTGTGAGGGGACTGACTGGGACCAGCTCAGAGGGGATGACAGCAGAGAGAAGCACAGTGTGGGGGAGTCCCCATCTGTGTCCTGGGTAGCCCAGGATCCATGAAGGTAAAACCCGGGGCATCCTGATCCTTGACATGTCTTGGAGAATTGCTATAGAAGATCTCTAGGATCCAGTAATTCTAGAGAGAAGGTGGGGTTGGGGGGAGCCTGGCTGAGGCTAAGGTTCCGTAGGATTCAGATGGAGAGGGAGAGGGGACACAGAGGAAGGGAAAGGATGTCATTTTTTTCTTTTGAGACAGGGTCTCATGTAGCCCAGGCTAGCCTCAAACTTGTTAAGATAACCTTTCTCTTAATCCTCTGGAGTTTTCCTCCTGAGCTATGGGATTCTAGTTGTGCACCACCATTCCCGGTGTAAGCCATGCTGGCACCCGCTGATTTGAATTTGGAGAGAAAGAGATCACCCTTGTTTGCCCCCAAGATGGAACCAGTGCCTCCCAGCTGTCTGTCCTGGCAGCTCTTCATCTTTCTGTTTTGCAGAATATACAATTTCTTTGCATAACAGACAGCATAATCTCATTTTCTCACTGGCTACACAGCTTAGCTTTCAATCAATTATCCCCAAATACATTAAAAAAAAAAAAAGTCTCCATTTCGCCTCTCGGCCTGCTGGGTGCTTGGTTTTCCCTGTCAAAGAATTTGCAAATCAACTGCACTAACAATACTTTCCACAAATTACCTTCAAATGTCTGTGATGTCACCGCGGCTAATGGTTAATGTGTTCCTGATAAATAATGCATCAGGAAGTGGCTGGGCCCCCTCTCTGTGCTCTGTGTGAGGCAGCCTGCTCTCATGACGAGCAGCTTGGCTCAGCCGGGTGAACAGTAGAAGATCATCCACCCCTCTGTCCATGATGAGGCCCCTGTGCCAGGACCTGGCACCTTTCGGCCCTGACATCCAAGGGCAGTTCCAGGGGTCCTATGGCCACAGGGAGGGTCTGGCTGACCCTGCCATGGGAGGTGAGGATGGCACTGTGGCCCACAGAGAGGGAGGGTCCTTGGGAGTGGCTCGGAAGCAGAGGGCTTCCTCTAGCCCAAGGTGGCTGAGGGTCTGCTCCCCAAACACATATTTAGCTTCCTGTTCCACAAGCAGGGCGTCATTGGAACAGTGTCTTGCACTAAATGGGACCTTGCATGCATTCCCGGGACATGTCCACACGGTCTTGGGGAGAGATGTGCGTCCCAGGGACTCAGGCTTCATTTGGCTTGCCCGGGGCTGAGACGTCAGTCAGTCAGAAGGTGTGTGACTGCACACCAGGGCCTGCGTAGCGTCCTCATCCTTTACATCATGGATGCATGGGTTCACACTGGCGAGCGTGTTCACTACTGCATGAGTAAGACAGGCCGCAGGGACTTTGGGCAGCAGTCCTCTGAGGCTGTAGGTTGTTCTGTCCAGAGGTCGCCACAGACTTGGCTCGGGGAGAGCTTGAGGGGCTGGGGCTGGCGTGGAGGTGGGCACTGCTTTGCTCTTTCTGACGTACAGACTGGTTGTAGAGCTGCATTAGAGACTGTTGCGGTAGCTGAATCCTTTAGTGCTCTACCCCGGGTTTGGTTTGATTGTGGAGGATGTGGTTGGGCCACGTAGTTTGTTTACAGGGATGGACTCCTTGCCTCACATAGCTATCGCTACTACTGGTACATTTTGGTATAAGGAGCTCAGCTCTCAGGGCTTCTTTCCAGGAACCCAAAATAAGTGGCAGTGTGCTTATAGCACCAGCCATGAGCGGAGGTTTGGAGGTCACCTTGGCTCTCTGCCTCCCACATGGATGGTCCTCCACTCTCACACCGAAGACGGGTCTTCTAACAGCAGGATGTCTGACCACTCCTATTTGGCTCCAGAACAAACTGCCTCTTTTTCCCTTTAGCATGACAGTTGTCTTTTACACTGTCAAATTAAACCATACACCTCAAAAGATGAGTTGAAGTGTGAGCAGAGGTCCCTGGAAAGAAACTATGCCTTGTGCTGAAACTTCTGTAAGGTCCGTTAACTGATCAGAGCATCTGTGAATGGAGGGACAGGGATAGCGCAGGCCCAGAGCCTACTCACAGTCTAACTTGGGCTACCTTTTCAAATATTTTGTGTATTATTAGTTTTTTGAAATTAAGTTTGTGAGCTACACAGTGCCTCTGGAAGTCAGAGGACAGCTCCTGGGAGTCTGCTCTTTCTACCATTTAAGTTCCAGTGGTCAAATTTCAGTCATTAGTGTTGGTGACAAGGGAGGAAAGAGGATGAGGGTGTTCATAGGAACCCCTCCCACTTTCCCATGTCTCCTACTTCCATTGGGCAAAGGCCACTCTCCATGCCATCCCTTTGCCACCTTTTGGCAGCCTCTCACCCTGCCTGGACATGGAAGGACGGGACAGGGCTTGGGAGTACGGCTGATCGGAGGTCAGCCACACAACTGCAGGGTGGCCAGTACACTGAATGAATGGGGCACCACTGTCTCAAGAATGGAGGAAGATGAATCCAACTCTCCAGACCAGAGAATGCAAATGTGTGTAGCTTAGCTTTAGACAGATCCAGGCTTGAGACCTTGGGCAAATTATGTCCCCGTCTGGGCAGCCACTCTCCATGTCCCCTGATTCTCGAGATGATGTTGATGTTTGCCTCTGGAGTTTGTGATGGAAGATGCCCAGCATAGAGCAGGACCTCATCGAGCACAGCCCTGCTGAGGGCACTGGCCGCTTGCCTGCTCTGAACCTTCCGTCTTCTCACTTTCCACCACGCCTCCTGATGCTTTAGTGTGGATCCCAGCTGTGGAGCTCGGATGAAAGCATCCTCTTCTGGGGGAAGCCCGTCCTGAAGCATCTTCCCGGCAGGGCTCACCATAGAATCTTCTCCTTAGGTTTCTGTGTATTGGCATTTGGTTATATCCGGCTTCACACTCAGAGTTCTCCATATACTGAGCTCTGATGATTTCCCGTGTCCTTAAAGAGAGACAACAAAATGTCACTTACTGTATTAATTGGGATCTGCTTTATCCCCAGCAAATGTGTTGTGCAGGTAGGTTGAACTCTATTTGCTCACTAATTCGCCGGCTGCTTGTCAAGCATTATCAGGAGAGTGTCCGGAGCTGGGCACCCAGGTTCCACAAGGCACAGCCTCTGCCCTAGACTCCAGATCATAGGCCACCATGCCAGTTAGCGTTTAGTCTCTGCAGCAAGTACCTGAGATAATAAACACGCGAAGAAGAAAGGTTTGCTCTGTTTCACAATGCTCTCGCATTTACTTTAGGGAATGGCACATATGCCCTAGAATTTGGAATCTCAGCCTATGGCTGTTTGGTCTTGTGGCTTTGGGCTTGCGGCAAGTTGGGGACGCACGGTGAATCAAAGCAATTGGCCTCGGGTGGAAAGAGAAAGAGATAAAGGAAGGGCTAGAGTCCCAGTAACTGACACAAGGCAACCTAACTTCCTAGTACTGTACCTGGCTCTGCCACTTAAAGGCACACCACTTTCAGAAGCGGCACAGGCTTGGGGACCAAGTCTTCACTACCTGGACCTTTGGGGTCCTTCAGGATCCAAAGGCAGAGAGGGTCAAAGCCTGGAATATGACTGGCAGATATTGTGAGAGTAGCTGAGTAAATGAGGAACAGAGGAAGTGGTAACGGGTCTTGCATTTCTTCTGCTACTGAAGCTGCCTGGAATGAGTGATGGAGAGGAATTGGGATTTATCCAAGGAGGTCCATCTGACAGTGACTTGATGAGGTTGCCATACTTGAACTGAAGGTCCCTGAAGTGAGAAGTTTGGGTATTCACTATGGCCAGATAAAATCGGCTCTGAATGCCAGGCCCAAGTTTGTTCTGTGGGATTTCTTTTAAACTTAAAATGCTTTGTTTTTGCTTGAAGTATCTGGGTAGATGCCTCAATATCTGCCTTTGCATCAAGTGTGTGCCTGGTGTCCACAGAGTCCAGCCAAGAACGTCCGCTTGAGGAATGTGAGCCATCATACGGAGCTGGGAACCACACCAGGGTCTCCTGCTCTTAACTGCGGAGTCTGTCTCTTAGCTTCATGTTTTAGTGGCAGGTTTGGCGTAGGATAGTGACAGGGACTGGTAGGAGGCAGGGCTGGTGGTGTCCAGATGTTACAATTCTGGGCAGGTCCAACTGGGTCAACAGAATCCAGATGGAGTGAGGTGCCTGGAATTGTCACCCACTGGACACTGTGGTGTCATGCCCCTTAGGGCTTCTGTCCTTCCCTTCCTGTTTATCTAGAGTCTGGATCCCATAGTCTGGGTAGTGTGTTGGTGTGCAAGCAGGCGAGGCAGCTGCGTTCAGGACAGTAAGGCTTGTTTATAGAATCCCAGCTTCCCAGGTCTGTTGAGACGGCAGGAGGAGCCTGCGGCAAAACCTGACAAGCTGGGACCCTTATGGGGCAAGATGGGAACTGACCTTTGATTTTCACCTCTGTGTCATGGCCTATGCATGTCCTCCTCAGCCCAAAGAAATAACTCAATGTTAAAAAAAACAAAAACAAAAACCCTTGACTGTTGTTTATCAGTTGTGGCTTCAATCTCTCTGAGTGCATGAGTTTCACTCAGTTGATTTAGAGGGATTTGTTCTGCTGGGGTCCTTTGTCCCCTCTGGCTCTTCTTACACTTTGTGCCTTTTCTTTTCTAGGGCTCCCTGACCTCTGGGGTATGGAATTTAATTGAGACATTACATTTAGAGCTGTGTGTTTCAATCTCTCTCTGTCCCTCTCTCCCTCTCTGCTTATTGTATGGCTGTAGGTCTGTGTATTTGTTCTCATCTGCTTCAGGAGAAAGCATCTCTGGTGATGGCTGAACAAGGCACTGATCTATGAATATAGCAGAATAGCATTAGGAGTCATTTTATCTCTACTTTTTAAAAAAATATAATATATATATATATATATATATATATATATATATATATATATTTAGGATGTACTCATGCCCGAGATTTCATGTATAGATAGGTGGTCTGCTCACCACAGGCAGAGCACTTTTTAGATAGTAGCTCCTTGAACGACTGTGAAGGTGGGCAGGTTTGTTGTCATTTCCTAGGAAATACTGTATCCTTTTACAGAGAGGTATATTCTTTGCCTCATATACCATCCAACGCGTTACCTTCTTGGCTGGAAGGCAGAGCTGAACATGGCAGAACCTGAGAGGCCATGAGTGTTCCTCCACGGTAGACAGACCAAGTGACCAATACGGTCATTGAGAGTAGGGGGGCTAAGGCCTCCTGCTTCCAGAGACAGCTTGCTGGGGACTTCCGCCATTGTGTTCTCTAATCCAACAGTCTGGTGGCTGTCCATGCTCTGTTTCACAGCTGTAGCTGCACAGCTTCACCCTCGACTTCACCTTGTCTACCAGGTAGGGTTGGCGTGATCCTGTTGTTTCTCTGGCCGAGCATCTGCTGTAATATGCAAGGTCTCAGATTTGTCTAAAATGCAGGTCTGTGTGTGGCCAATCATGATGCAAACGAATAATTGGACAAGGTAGAGAGGCCTTTAGGGTCAGGTGACCTAGTCACGTCTCTTAGCCCTGTAGCCATTGACGGCAGTGGGTGTGATGATGATGGGAAGGGATGGGCTGTGTGACGAGTATGAGCCTCCTCACTCTCCCCCGAGTGTAGGGACCTCTTCTTCTACCATGCTGGTGGCAACTTACAGGTTGTGCCCCAACATTGTGAAGGTCAGACTGAGCTCTGCTACCATCTGCAGAAAAGCTGCAGCCCAGGGCTTGGCAGATAGTTAAGTCAGTGAGGACCAGAGTTCCACACCCAGAATCCAGGTAAAAGATGCTTGTCATCCCTGATGAGGACCGGAGGGGCCAAGGAGCACCCTGTGTCATGGTGTTTTGCCCAGGAGGTCAACCATGTAACCTCTGTTAGCCCCAGTGATAAAGTTGGGCTTCAAGGAGGCAGCCCTGAGCAGGAGCATTGGGTGAGATTAGAACCCTCTGCCTGTGGTTTCCAGGGCCATTGAAATCACACACAGACACACAGACACGCAGACACACACATATACACATATACAGAGAGAGAGAGAGAGAGAAGGAGAGAGAGCACAGACCTAGCACGGGGTGAGGCCTGGAGAGAACCAGAGAGTCTGAGCTGAGGGCTCCATTGCATCATTTAACTCATTATACTGAATGAGCCAAGGCTGGTGGGCTGCTCTGCCAAAGCGCCAGTAGAATGAGGTGGGAGCTATTTCTGTCCCTTCTGGCTTGAAGTTCTGTGCACAGATGATGCCAATAAAACTTCCCTGGGAGCTGCTGCCATGGCCACTGGAAACAGTGGCAGATTAAGCATCTTAAAATTCGATTGTGAAATCAATATGCCAATTACAGTAGTTAAGCCTCTGCAAGGCCAAGTTCCTTCTTCTTCCCCAGTGGCTTCTTGGCTCAGGATTCAGAGCTGCGCTGAGGTGATCTCAGGCCATCTCCTCTGTCCCCTTTGGGGGCCCTGTATTTTCTTCCTGACTTCTTTTGTTGCTCATCAAAAGCTGTTGTTAAAAAACTTGCACTCAGGCATTGGGGCTGGGGCAGGGGCTGGGGCTGGGGCTGGGGCTGGGGCTGGGGCTGGGGCTGGGGCAGGGGCTGGGGCTGGGGCTGGGGCAGGGGCTGGGGCTGGGGCAGGGGCTGGGGCTGGGGCTGGGGCTGGGGCTGGGGCTGGGGCTGGGGCTGGGGCAGGGGCTGGGGCTGGGGCAGGGGCAGGGGCTGGGGCTGGGGCAGGGGCTGGGGCTGGGGCTGGGGCTGGGAGACAGAGTACATTCGGAGCCACAGTGTCCCTCCACACACTGTCCACCTAAGCGCGCCATAGCCTAAGCATCCCTCCCGCTTCCTGTAAGAGAGGTATATCCTCTTTCTCTCCGTGTACGGCAGAGTTCCCCAAAACACAGTGGCTGAAGAAAGCAGCCATTGTTTGTGTGACATCTGCTGGGTAGTCCCTACATTCAGGGCTGGTGTCTTAGTTCTCTATTGCTGTGGTAAGACACTATGACCAAGGCAAGTTATAAAAAAAAACATCTAATCGGGCTTATAGTTTCGGGAGGTTAGAGTCCATGATCGCGGCACAAAGTCCCAGGGGCAGGGACAGCTGAGAGCTCACATCTCAACCCATAAGCAGCAGACAGAGAGCACACTGTATTGGAATACCATGAGTTTTTTAAACCTCAAAGCCTATTCCCAGTGATGGACCTCCTCCAACAAGGGCACACTACCTAATCCTTCCCAAATGGTTCCACTATCCAGGGATTAAGTATTCAAGTGTATGAACTCATGGTGGCCATTCTCATGCGGACCACCACATTCCACCCCCCGGGCTTCCATAGGGCTCATGACCACATCAAAATGCAGACTGCATTGACTCCACAAGTCCCCAGAGCCTTTCCTTCTCAATGCTGTTTAAAAGTCCAGATCTCTTCTGAGACTCAAGGCAATCATTTAATCGCAAACTTCTGTAAAATTCAAAAGCAAATCATGTGCTTTCAACGTATGATGGCACACAGTATACATTACCATTCCAAAAGAATGGGGCACAGTGAGGAGATACTGGACCAAAGACAGGCCAAAATCCAGCAGGGCAAACGCAAAATTCCATAGCTCCATATGGGATATCAGAGAGCTTAGATGGCTCCGCCCTTCCAGATCCCCATCCCGCCTCACACTGGCTCCACTCACCATGCGTGACTCTCCTTGGCAGCAGATATACAATGGCATGGGCACCTCGAAGATCTTGGGGCCTCCAATTTACTCTCATAGTTTCTCACAGTGACCTCTTTTCCTCTCAGGGCTGCTCAGAGTCCGGCCTCGGACACTCTCCTCAACCACAGAGGAAGACGACTGAAACAAGAACCATGTGAACGACGTGGCCATTTTTTGGTACTAACTGAGGGCGAATTGTGACACTCTTGAATCGCATTGTAGCACATTTTAGGAGCATAAAATTCCTTAGGCCTTTTCCTTTCACAGGTTGCAAGCTTAGTTGGGTGGAGCCATGCCCTGAAGACTAAGCTGGTTATCTCTCTCAGCGCTAGACTTGCAGAGACATTAAGTTTCCAGGTGCTCTTTTTCTCTTCAAACGGTACAGTTTTATATTTTATTTCTTTTTCCAATCACTCTTTTTTTTCTCATTATAGACACCCACAAGAGTGATTACTAATAATCACAAGGCAGAGTCAATTTTAGGTGCCTTGAAATCTCTGCCACAAAAGAAATTTATCTATTACTTTTGGCCTTAGGCAAATTCTTAGGAGAAGGACAGAAGACAGCCATATTGCCAAAATATTCCCTGATTGGGCGCTGGTCAGTAACTGTTAAAGTCTTTGCTTCCTCTTAGAATGGCTCATCTTGGATGCTGACCTGACTACATCTGGAATCAAATCAACTAAAACCCAAGCAGCTTGGCACACCTGTGAAGATTTTTCTTGACGGGGTCCTTTGAGGTGAGAAGATCCACTCTAAATCAGGGCCACACCTCCTGGTGGGAGCCCCCATGAAAGGACAGGGGGGAGGAAACTTTTTGTTTTTTTCTTTTTGTTTGTTTGTTTGTTTTGCCTGCTTGCCCCCACTTCTGCTGGCAAGTTCATTTATCTTGCTGCTGGGGCATTCCTTCATTGGTATTAGACTCTACTTTATTGGGATTCCAATATATGTAGACTGAGGACCAGCCGGAATCTCTGGGGAAGTCCAGTACCAGGCTGGGACTGCTGAGACATCATGAACTAACCAACTACTGGATTGTTGGCCTTTTCACTGGGAGACAGACTTTGTTAAACTCCTGGGACCATGCCTGTATGGCATTCTATTAAATCCCGTATGTACAGATGGTCTAACGGTTTTGTTCCTTTACAGAGAACCCTGCCTGACACAGCTGGTCTAAGACATGAGCTGAGCCTGCTGATGTAGCAGTGACCAGTTGGGTGGTGGTCTGGGGCTGTGTTGTTCTCTGGGGGCCTCATTCTCAAGTCTGGAGGAATGTCAGCCTGGGATGAAGGACTTGGGGCTGCGCATCTCCCTCCCCCAGCAGCCTTGCTAGGCTTGTCCCAGGTTGGTGGCATGGCAGGTGTGTGTGTGTGTGTGTGTGTGTGTGTGTGTGTGTGTTAGAGGTCATGCCTCATCCCTTCCTAAGCTGAGGTTTAAAAGCAAATATTTCTGCCAGCTGGATTTCCATCGCTGATAGTCACTTGCTAGTGCTTATCTCCATCTGTTTAAATACTATTCAGATGCTGGCATTTCTTCATTAATTGATTTTAAACATTGTTTATTGACTGCGGTGGGAGCTGGTGATTGAGCCCTCCATGAACTTCCTTCCTGTGGCTCCTCCTTTATCCTCAGTGTACTTTTTATCACAATTTCTGGTTAAATCGATAGTGTTTATGTCATTAAGACAGTAAATTATGCTTCCTGCAAAGTGAAGGAGAGGACGACGATGCTCCTTTCCTGGAGTTAATGCCCACATGTTTCCCCTTTATTGAGATTTCCGTGTGGCCCGTCTCTGCTTCTTTTCTAAATGCTGCGTTAGATCAGTTAAATGAGAATTCATATTGCTTCTCAAGCAGCTATATCGCTGTCCTATCAATTTCCTCTTTTCCCTGATTTCACACTTGGGTTCCTGGTGGTGGACGGCTCCTTCCTGCCCTGACCCTCACCTTTGGCCCTGGGGTCTCAAAGCTCCCCTTACCCTTTTGCAGCAAGACCGTGATGGCTTCTGGGTTCTTTCTTTCTTTCCCACCATTGTTCTGCTGACGTGTAGGTTCTAGTATCTCTCTAAGAACATGCTCCCTGAGGTTAAAATTTTGTATATGTGTGTTTGTGGGGGTTCCTTGCATATCTGTAAATGTTCCTCTTAAATGAACTCTGAGCCATGGGCTTGAATACATTTGATTCATTTAGAAAACACTCTAAAGGAGCAGGGATGGCAGGATTGGAGTGGCAGGAAGTCAAAAGACTTCACCTGCTCTAGGTTGGAGTGGCAGGAAGTCAAAAGCTTGAAAACGCCCAGCTCAGGCTGGTCAGGAGCACTATGAGGCTGCGGAGCTTCCGTGCGATTCTTCTGCCAACTCTCTGGCTACAGGTCCTTAGGATCAAGAGTGGGTACTCCAGTGCAGAGTGGTTGAAGGGCCATTTTGAGCATGAGGCTCTGTAAGCAGGCACTACAGCTGGCGGCCTGGGGTTGGGAGAGGCTGTCTGGGAGACCCTGGGCCAGTGGGCTCTGTGTTCAACACAGGGAAATCAGCCACAGTTACTGGAGGGGCTACAGACAAACAGTTTCTAAGAAGGCATTCTGCTGGTTAATCTTGTCCACTTGATGGGGTTGAGAATCACCGTGGAAGTAGATCTCTAGGCGTGTCTGTTAGGGAGTTTCGAGATTTGCTTAATTGAAGTAGGGAGACCTAGTCCGGCTGTAGCCAGTGCCATTCTTCAGGCTGAATAAAAAGGAGGAAACGGCAGATCAATGTCACCCATCTCTGGGTTCCCACTGTGGATGCGATGTGACCGCCTGCCTCGCTCTCCTCGAGCTCCTGCTGCCACGCCTTCCAGATCTTGACGGACGGACTGTACCCATCAAACCGTGAGCCAAGATACACCCTACCTCCACTAAGTTGTGTTTATCAGGCCTTTTGTCACAGCAACAAGTAAGGAACGCAGGCCTCTTTCAGGGACTTTCAGACTGACACAGAGTCTGGTCTTCAGCAGTTCAGTCTCCTCGTTGGGCCCTTTCAGCTACCATGTAGGCTTAGAGTAACCTAGAAGGAGGTTCTTTCCCCTCCCCATGCCTGTGAAGGCTTGCGTCACAGCAAGGAAGCAGAGAGAATCCTGGACTCCTTAAAGGATGTGAGGCCTTAGGAGGCAGACTGCTTCCCTCGTGCAGCACAGGATGCTCACGACCTCTGGAATGGGAATCTTTTGAATAGAGGGTGGATAATAGCTGGGAGAGCGATGCCAACGGCCTATTGCTGTGTACAGAATTCTAGAGTCAATGCTTTTTTTTCATCTGAGAATGAACGAATGATTGAATTTATACACACATGTAGCATATGCATGCACATTTGGAGGCCAAAGAAGGATGGTAGTTTGTCTTGTCCTGCTGCTTTTGCCTTATTCTCTTGAGACACAGTTTCATGTGTGAAAAAGGCTTGGTCCCTAGCTAGTAGGAACGTAAGTGTGTGTGGATGCTAATTGGAGGCCATTGGGAATGTGCTTTTGGAGACCTCAGCTCTCCTCTCTCTCCTCCCCTGGCTTCTATTGCTGTACCCCCTTCCCCCACAGTGATGCTCCACTTTGTCACAGGCCTGAGGTGGTAAGGGCAGGAGACCAAGTTAGTGTAAACTGAAGCCTGTAAAATGCTGAGTCGGAATTCATCTTTTCTCCTTTGAGCTAGGTTTGTTGTGTGGCCGCTGTTGTGGTGGTGGTGGTGGTTTTGGGTGGAGAGGGATGTTTTGTCACAGCGACAGAAAGCTGACTGACACAGCTGTCATTTTAGCAGTAAGCTGCAAGAGACCTGCAGTCCTCCTCTCCTGCCCCCTTACAAGTCAGGGAAAGAACGTGTGGGTCTAAGAAGAAGCACAGTGACCCCCACCTCCTGACGAGCTCCGAGCTCTTGGCTTACTCACGTGTGGGTTTTGTTGTCCTGCACAGGCATTCACAGTGCACACATTGCTTGTCTCTGTGGGACAGGTGATGGATGCCAAAGGAGACCGTAGGCCCCCTCTTCTTCTTACGTCCTGTTAGAGTCTGCAGGTCTCAGATGGATGCTGCCAGAGCAGGTGATATAAAATGAAGGTCGACTGAGACAACAGGCCTTTTCTTTGTTAGGATCTGTCTTGGGTGGTGGCTATCAGGACAGGTTACAGGCTGGGCACATTACAGTCACAGGCAAGATAGCCCTGGGGTGAGGGCCTTGGGGGCAGCCCAGCTGGTGAGAGCGCTTGCTACATCTGCATGACGATCTGAGTTCGGTCTTCAGAACACGTCTAAGAGAGCCAGGCGTGGGGTGCACATTTGTAATTCCCGTGTTGAGAAGGCAGCGACAGACAGGTGTATCTCAGGGCTAGCTGGCCAGGCAGCCTAGCCAACTCCAGGTGAAAGAAAGGGAGCTTATGAGAGACACTGTAGTCTCGAGGAAGACACCCTAGGTTGACCGTGGGCCTTCATCTGCATGCACATGCACGTACGTGCGTACACACACACACACACACACACACTGAGAGAGGGAGAGAGAGAGGCTAGCACTGGAGTGTGAGCCTTGGTGGGGTGGCTGTAACCACTGCTGTTTGTGAATACCCTGAAGTGATACCCTGAAGTGGAAGATTCCAGGTGACAGGCTGCAGTCAAAAAGCAGGTCACTGAAAATGTATACAGTTCTCTCCAGGCTGTGTCTAAAGGAGAATGAGGTCTGCAGAGGAGGCTCAGGCAGGGAAGTGCATGCAGGAGGACGGTTGATTCCCAGACCATGGGCAATGGAGAGCCTGCTGTTGTGGTGCTCCCTTTTCATCCTAGAGCTGGGGAAGTAAAAACAGGTGGTCTCTCAGACTTGCTGGCTAGTTAGCTTTGCCTAACCAGCAACCTACAGGTTCAGTGAGAGATCTGTCTCATAAGTCAAGGTGAATGGCTCTGAGGGCCAGCACCATCGCATGCACCCGCCCACCCCTACACACTCATCCATCAAAGACACTCAAGTCAATTCTAAAATCACATTTGGGTCCCATCGCCAGGATTTTTCATTATTTACTTGTGCCAAAACTGAAAAAAAAAAAAAAAAAAAAAAAAAAAAGAAACATTTCTGGTCCCACGAATTTTGGATAAGGGATCCTCAACCTGTATTCATTGTCTGATACTGTATAACTGGTCTTCACAACGTCACTAGGTTTAAAGCAGCCCAGGGTGGCCAGGTGCTCTGTTCAGGGACTCACAGGGTGGAATTTTGCCAGGCCAGGCTTTCTTTTAGAGGATCTGGGTGCTTCTTCCTGGCTCAAATGGTTGCAGGATGGCTCTGTTCCTCATAGTTATAGGACTCAAGTCATGTCACCTTGCTGGTGTCCCCATGGGGCTGCACAGAGTTTCACATGCCCCATGTCTTCCAGTCAGCTAAATTGTCTGTTTCAGGCTTTTAAGCCCTGATTTGCTCTTCGAGTCTGAAACAGGGAAAATGTCATAAGACTGGGGCTGGTGTGATTACATCAGGCCCACTAGGGCGATCTTTTATGCCACCTGGAAACTTAATCTTAGAGGTCAACCTACCACAGTCTTTTAATATGTTTGTGTATGTTTGTGTGTGCACATGTACACTTGTAGAGGCCCGAGGTGGTTTGAAGGAAAAGTGTTTCCTATAGATGAGCTCAAGTATTTGAACAGTCAGTCTCCAGGTAGTGTCTCTGTTATGATCTATGGGATCATAACAATAAAGTCTTACCATACAGATCTCACGTGGAGGTTTACTGGGGAGGGGGTATACAGAAGCTGCCTCTGGGTGAGGGTGTGAGAAACCAAAAAATTTTGGGTATTAGTTTAAAGTTTAAAGCACAAGCCTGAACGAACCAGCCAGGTGGAGACATGTCCAGCCACCTGCAGGGGAGGAAATAGACTTTCCTGCCCACTAGAGATACAGTTGCTAGGAAACTGACCCAGATGGCCAGTCCAGAACCATTTATGGTCTTGGCACCTAAAGTAAACCAATCATTTCAAAAGTCAATTTCCCCTACCCTATCATGTAACGCCAAGGCATGTAATCCACCGCTTGTGGTTTTTCCATTTAAAAATCTTGTTCTCCTAGACAGCTCTGCCATATTCCTCCTCTTCACCAAGGAGGTTGCTGTGACCTGGGCTTGAGCATGTATTAAATAAACCCTCATGTATTTGCAGTGGTGTTGATTCCTGGTGGTCTTTAGGGGTCTCACGAACTGGGCGTAACAAGTGGAAAGCAGAGGGGAAGGGGAGAGTGTCAGGGGCCTTCTGGCACCTTGCTGCCCCCTAAATTTTGGCATCTGGCTTGACCGGACTACTGCCTGGATACAATAGTGCATTCCTGGCTGTCGGGGCTTTCGATAAGATCATCTTCCTGAAATACCTTAAATCCTCCTCTCCCTCAGGGCTTCCTAAGTAATTCTTCTGAGGAACTTTCCAAATTAGCATTATTAGCACATCTTGGTGGGCCATCCTGTGATTTCTAGTCACTTAGTAACCCTGCCAAAGGCAATTACATTCCTTCTGCTTCTGCCTATATAGTTGTATGGAAAACTCGAATAAACGGAGACTTTGATCAGAGATACTGTCTTGGTCTTCATTTCTCGAGCCCTTGTTCCCCTTTTCATTCCCACTCCCCCATTCAGGGTCTCCACTGGCAGACCTGTGGGACGGGTCAGGAGAGGAGTAATGGGCCTTTTATAAGGGGATGTAGCAATGGGAGGATGAGCCACTCTGGCCCCAGTAGGAAATGTGTCACGTCTTGGCAGCTAGTGATGACCTATCCTGCTGTGGATGGGTCCCTGGGGATGCCTGATTGCTAACAGTCTCTCTTTGCATAGACATGGGAGATATGGGCTTGCTGGAGGAAGCATGTCACTGACTTCTTAAAAAAATGTTAGTTCCGTGGCTCGAACTGATGTCATCACGTTTATGATTCATATGCTTAACTAACAGAGCTATCACCATAGTCCTAAGGTATTCTTAATCCTGGGATTCTTCAACAAGTATACATCTGGGCAGTGAGAGAATTCTGCCTTCTGAGCCCTGATCCGGTGTCCCCGAGGGAAGAGGGCTGGGCCCGTGTGCCTCACAATTGCCCTCTCTGCACTGATGGGGTGGCCGCGTCTCAGCCTCACGGAGAGTGTTGCACGCCATGCTTTCTTGCTTAGCGCTGTTCCCAGCTACCCTAGTATCTTAGACAAGTCGCTGTCTCTCATGGGTTCTCTTTGTGGCTAACTTGGAGCCAATGAATCAGCCAGCTTTGATTGCTTGTAGTGTTCTATTGAGGCCCACGAGGTTAGCCGGCTCCTGGAGTTCGGGTTTGGCTATGCTTGCCAAAGACACTATACAAGGGGCTGGTCTCTCCAGCTATCTACTTTCTGAGTGTAAAACCAAAGGCTTGCAAGCTTCTACTAAATGCATATTTACAGATGTCTCCGAAGTTCCAAGGGCATATGGCATGTTGCCAAGATATCTGCTCTTGACAGAGTGTCATGAGGTCACTTCATGCATGCTGGCAATTAACAGGGAGGCTCTTGGGGTTAGTGCGTGGTACAGCTTTGAGCTGGACTGTGACGAGCACAGTAATGAGGGTCCCAGGACTGGTGTAAAGAGATAAGAGGTGGGAAGGCAGAAAACTCACATCACTGATGCCTTCTGCCTGGGACCTCTGTTGCCTGTCTTGCTTGCCTTCCCGAGTATTTGCTGCACCTGTTTAATAAATAAGAAACACAGGGATCAGGCCGATGAATCACCTACCTGGGATTCCGCAGCAGGGAGGAACTATAAAGCATCACCTCTCAAAGAATAATAAGCATGGGGGTGGGGGTTGATTTGCCTCCATGCACAGCGGAGCTAGAGGGTCCCAAGCCCCTGCCTCCCAAACATCCACACCAACCGTTCTGATTCCATAGGCATTTCTTTACCCGTCAACTGATAATCTGCCTTTGGAGAGGAAGCAGGAAGCCTGGCGCGCACTGCCTATCAGTGAGGAAACAGCCCTTTCACACAGGGGACATTAATAGCAGCAGGGTCAGGGGCTGCTTGTTCCCAGTTTGGGTCCTAATCACTTTCTAAATCCCTTATGCCTTGTGAACTAAACATGATTAACTCTCCGGGTTGGTTTATGAAGCCTGGTGGAGAGGAGGCTGAGGCGGCCCAGGGACAGCTAATTTGATCAGAGGTTGATTTCTACCTCTGCCTCTGTGTCCAGGGCAGATAAAAGTGAGGGAGGGTGTTGGTGCTTAATTAACCCTGTACTTCTTTGATGGGCTCATTAGCATATAGATGAGGGTTGCTCTTCCAGCTTGGATCTGATGCTGCCTCTATTCTTTGCGAAAGGGTGCCGGGCGCTTGGGGAGTGGCAGGCCAGGCCTTGTGGACCTCATTTCCCTTTTAATTTTCTTAAATCTATTTTATTCTAGTGGTGCTGGGGCTCATACTTGGAGCCTTGCACAAACTAGGAGAGTGCTCTAAAGCTGTGCTATACCCTCAGCCCTTTTTCTACTTTTTGTTTTTACATTTTCGTGTTTTGTTTTGTTTTTTTTTTGGTGCGTATGTATGTGTACATGTGTTTGCACATTGATATGTGCTTCCATGTATGTGTGTGCATGTGGAGGCCAGGGAATAACTCTGGATATTGTTTCTCAGATGTCACCCACCTACTGTCTGTCTGTCTGTCTGTCTGTCTGTCTGTCTGTCTGTCTATCTATCTATCTATCTATCTATCTATCTATCTATCTATCTATTTATCTATGTGTCTATTTAGGGTCTTTCACTGGCCTAGAGCTCACCAAGCAGGCTGTGCTGTCTGTCCAGCCAGCCTCAGGCATCCACCTGTCCTATTTCCTAGGACTAGGGTTACAAGCACATGCTATCATGCTTGGCCTTTTCCGTGTGGGTTCTGGGTATCGAACTTGGGGAACGGTCACACCTGGTGCTTTCTACTTGTGAGGACTGGAGATACGTGTCTATGGGAATGGGATTCTCATCCCATCCAGGGATGATCAGTTTGAGGCTGATCAATATCGTTATGTCACCAATGACAATTTCAGCACATTTACATACCCGGTGAGCCCCAAAGTGGAACAAGTCAGAACGCCAGGTGGGAAGAGCCTGAATCCTGGCCTAGCAGCTCTGCCAGCAGTGGGAGGGGGAGGGGAACTACTGTAGGGAGCTGGGGGAGGCACTGCTAAGTCAGACAAATATCTGCCTTATAAATGTAAGCACCTGGACTTAGGTCTCCAGAAACCACATAAAAGCTAGGCATGGACAGGCATGGTGGCTCTTGCAATTAATTTCAGCACTTGGGAGGTAGGTAGAAGCAGGATTTCTGAGTTCTAGCCAGTCTGAGCTGTATCAATTGATGTATCGGAGACATGTTGAGTGGCAGGCCAGCTAGAACTACCTGTGAGATCCCCATCAACAGAAAAACAAAACAAAACAAAAACCAGAGCTAGACTTGGCAGTGTGTGGCTGTGATCCCAGCAATGGGGAGAGAGGGGGGCTTGCAGGCCATCTAGCCAAGTTCCAGGCCTCAAGAGAAGCCTCTCTTAAACAGAAGGTGGGCCATGCCCGAGTAACCCAAGGTTGCCCTCTCATCCTCATGATCATGTACACATGCCCAGCCCCTGCAGAGTGCTCCTCCCCTCCTACCTACCTAAGAGAAACGGAGTCAGTTCCACGTGACTCCCAGTGACCCCTGTGTGCTTTAGGATCTGTGCTGTGAAGGTGCTGGCAGCCCATCCTGACTTCAAACCCACTCTGTTCAGCAAGCTTCCACTCCCTTTGTCAAAGGGAAGCTGCTTCTCTGTGGCAGGCTCCTCTACAGGCAGGCTTTGGTTGCTGAGTGCCTAGCGTGGCACTCACCAGGGGACAGGAGTAAAGACAGGGAACTACAAAGAAATCTCAGGAGGGAAGCTTCCAAGTTCCCCAAGCCTGGACTGCAGCAGCTCCACAAAGGCACGACTCCAGAAAAGTCCCAGCAGAGAAAGTTGGGTCTAACCCTAAGTTAGCATAGTGGCCTGTCTCAGCGTGAGGGAGGAAGTGGATGGGAGGATCAGGAATTCAAGGTCATTTCAGTTACTCAGTGTTTGAGGCTAGCCTGGTCAGCACAGGACCACGTCTCAGAAAGAGCAAAAAAGATTCTTTCTCTGGAGTGATCGCCAGGGCCTTGCTCTGGGCTCGGCTGGAGCAGTGGAGGAAGACTGGCAGGCAGAGGTCTCAAGGATTGGGGAGCTGGTTCTGCAAGGTGAAGTGTGAGAACCAGGCTAAAACAGCCAGGGGTGCAGTAGCCCCTGGCAGTAGTCTGCAGGCACTGGGGCACGTGTGTCTAAGTCGCAAAGCCTGTTGGCCATATGAGGCCCGAGACAGCTCTCATGCGGCCAACACAAAATAGAAAACAGGAGTTCATTCTGTGATTTATCTTGTCTTTTGATTGACTGTGCGTTTCTTGTTTGTGAACCTTGAGGATGACGACACCGTGTGGAAATGCCAAAGGGGTGAGCACTCTCGCTTGTGTCAGCGAGCACATGGCTCCCTTCCCGGGCAGGCAAGCCTCCCACCCACTCCCACCATGCCAGCGTGAGCTTTTTGAGACCTGGAGCAGAGCAGGATAAGGCTCAGAAAAACAAATCCTGCGTGATCCCACTTAACCAAAGTGTCTGACATGGTAAAGTCAGATTCACAGAAACGAGTGTGGAAAGGCAGGGAACTGAGGAGTGATTATCCAGTGCATGCGGCTTCATCCAAGCTAGATGGCAAAGCGCTGTGTGGGTCCCTTTGTGCAGGCACACCTAGAGTTAACCGCAATGGCACACTTAGAAAGCTGTTAGGAGGGTAAGTATCATTTAACGCCTGTCCCAGCGACGGACATCTGAGTAGCAAGCGACCTAGGGGACAAAGAGGCTGTGTTGGCTTACAATTCCCCGTTACACTTTCACCGAGGCACTGTC
Organism: Meriones unguiculatus; assembly: GCF_030254825.1. NCBI lineage: Eukaryota > Metazoa > Chordata > Mammalia > Rodentia > Muridae > Meriones > Meriones unguiculatus. The sequence continues at coordinate 57,878,417 of NC_083363.1, read as the reverse complement.
AAGCCGGAAGCTTGAAGCAGGTCACAGCCGGACAGCCAAGAGCAGGGAGAAACAGACGTGTGCTTCATCGCTTGTCTGATTGCTCGCCCCCAGCAAGCTTTTCTTCTCTCTTACCCTGTCGGGGACCCCCTGCCCAGGGAGTGCTGACTCTCATCATGGGCTGTGTGTTTCTGCTTCAATTAACAATCAAGACAGCCCCTGCAGACACAGCCGTCTCTAAAACCTGGGATCTGCTCTAGGATCTTCCTTACTAGGGTTTCTCTCGCTCCTTCCAAGTTGACAGTTAAAACTGACTAGTACATGGGGGCTGGAGGGATGACTCAGCTTAAAGGACCCGAGTTCTGTCCCGAGCGCCTACACTGGGAGACTCACAAGTGCCTGTAGCTCCAGATGCAGGGGTTCCAATACCCTCCTTATCCTCTATGTGAACCTGCACAGATGTCACAACTACACATACACATAAATTAAAAAAAAAAAAGGCACAACATCTTTGAAACAGACAAATAGACGAACAAATTTTGGGTTGGGGAGATTGCTCAGTCAGTAAAGTGCCTGCTGTGCAAATGTATGCATGTGTATATGTGTGTCTGTATGTTTAGGCCAGAAGTGAACCTCAGTTATTTCTAATGGGTTGCCCATATTTTGCTGCTGTTGTTGTTGAGACAGGGATTTCTCACTGATGTGCAGTTCACTAGAGTGGCCAGCAAACCCCAGATCTGTTTGTCTCTGCCTTCCCAGTACTGGAATTAAAAAAGCATGTACCACCTTTCTCTCTCTCTCTCTCTCTCTCTCTCTCTCTCTCTCTGTGAGGGGGGGCATATTTGTATAAGTCTGATAATGGGGTTTCTAATTTCTACTATTGATTAATGTACCCTTCTCGTTAGCCATGGCATCTTGCCTTGTGTACTAAAGCTTTAATGTCAGGTCATCTCCTTGTTATATCTCTTCCTTATTTCAGGATCATTTGCTATTCTAGTTACTCTGCCTTTCCATTTCTGGCTGGAGGCTCCGTTCCTGGGCTCTCCTGGCAGCTACCAGCTGGTATTGGTGTCCTGAGTGTCTCACCTGTTACCTTGGCACACATATGTCTACAATGTGATGTCTGACATATTACTGATAGCATGACGGTTCTGTGGGATTTCTGAAGTTCCCAGAGTCCTCTGCCATGGGTTGACTCCCAACCCAAGCAGTCGGAGAGGAACCTCATGAGCTGAGGAAAGATGTTTGCTTGGTAACAAGTCAAAAGCACCAACCTTCGCTTTTTTTTTTTATTTTCTTTCTTTCTTAGCTTTTTCTCAGTCTTCAAGTGGCAGTGATTCGGGCTATGGTTCCAATTAGGACATATGGTAGAACTAATGAGTCCACTGTATACCATGGGCTGAACTCAGTACAGAGACAACGTGAGAGTCTCCTTGGAGATACTCATGCCAGCCGCTGTCACCCTCCAGGCACCTGGTACGTGTCACATGCCATGTTGCTAGCTGACACATCCTACCGTCACAGTGACACTAAGGATTGGCGGCGGCGTCTGGAGAGGGACAGAAATATACTTGGCTACAGCATGGTATGCAGAAAGCCCTCATAAACCAGGCGTGGTGCTTGCAGTCCTGTCATCCCTGCACCCAGACAGAGACCTGAGAGCCAGAGGCTCAAGGTCGGATTTGGCTGCATAATCAATTCTAGGTCAACTTGGGATATGTGAAACCTTGTCTCAAAAAATCTGAAGAGAAGATGAGAGGGTCTTGGAGGCCCAACTACCCAAACTGCAGGCAGGGGTGGGGGGAGGCCTGTGCAGCCAGCTCTTAGGTGTTACCAGAGAAACCTATGAAGAGGCACGGATAAGAAGCTGGGGGACTCAGAACATCTACACATATCACAAGATGGAGCCCCTGGGTCCCAGAGAAGGGTGGAATTATTAGCCCAGCCCCCACACAGACTGTACTGTGGGCCTCTTTAGGCACGGGTGACAGTCCTGCTTCTGGGATTCTTGGGTGTTTGCCTCACGCTCTTTAATACTCGCATATGAACTTGGGTTGTCAGTCTCCACAATCAACTGTCTGGAACTCTGCGGAGCATCTCTAGGAAGCTCAAAGAGGAGAGGAGAAGGTGCAGGGCTCATTGCCCTGTCGTCCTCCATTCAGCTGGGGCCTGGATCTCGGCTGGGGTCCTGGAGTTCTGCTTCCAGAGGGAGAATGGGGGTTTCGTTTCTCTCAGGGTTATCTAGAGTGCCTTATATGGTGAGGCCTGAGTGTGCTAAGCCGGGGCACGGAAAAGGTTTTCCACAGTGTTACAGTTTGCCTCTTTTAAGCATGCGATCCCTGATGGCAATGGAAGCTCGGGTGTTCCAAACCTATGGGGATACCAAAGTGTAACAGTTCCTGGTCAAGCTGCTCTGCTAAGCACAGCAGAGGTGCTTGCCAAAGCCCATGCCTGGTTGGCTTGCAGCCACGACACAGGCCTGGTGAGTCCTAGGCCTGGTGAGGCCCAGGCCCAGGCCCAGCAGTCCAGAGGGTAGAACCAGTGAAATATAGGGGATGAATGGGGCTGGAGAGATGGCTCAGAGGTTAAGAGCTGCCCGGAAGAGGTTCAGACCAATTGAGCTACATGGAAAGGATCCTCTCCAACCTGACAAGTACCAGCAGGCTGTAGAGAGGTGTTTCGCCCATGCGGGCATGGGCTTGGGTGGTATCCATGCCGTGGTCTGTTGTTGGTTTGCTATCAGAGGTGAGTGGTCATTTGTTCTTGTCCCCTCAGGAATAATGTCACACAACAGGTGTCTCCATGGGAGATAAGTCCATTACCAGGGGATTCCCCAGAGGTTATTTTTACGTCGTTCTCACTGTGTGTATGGATGTACCTGTGTGTGATGTATGTGGAGGTCAGAGGTCAATCGGGGATTGTGCCCCTCTCTCTCCCCTTCTCCATCCCCTGTGGTGGACTCTGTCTCCTGCCTCCTTTTCTGCTGCTTCCCAGTTTCAGCACAGGCCTGGACATGCTGTGTCTTGGGATGGTTTGTAAAGCAGCGATTGCTATAGAGAAGCAGAATGATCAGTTATTTTTAATATTTCCCAAATGGTAATGTGACACGTTTAGTAAAAAGTTTCTTTCAGGCTGCTTCAAATTAGAAAGGACAATGTCAGCAAACTGTGAGGCGGAAAAAAAAAGTGCCCGAATTCCGATGAGGCACAGAGCTAGCTCATTCATTTGGATTCCATTCTAATGATGATGTCTTATCCTTCCCCAGCTAACAGCATCACTGGTAACTAAAGTTAGTCTTGGCTCGAAAATCAACGTGTTATTTTGGAGCCCAATGCAGGCAATGAGCGGGCTGTCTGGGGCCTGACAACAGCTCTGCAGGCTTTGGCTGGCAGGGGCCTCCGCTTCCTATTGCTGCCTTGGGTAAAGAGCGGCCAGTGGTCTCCTTGGCGGTCAGCCGCCTGTGTGGATGCCCAGAAGTCTTCGGCAGGTTACAAGCCACTCCAGGCTCTGTGGTCTGAGCTTCGTTCCACGTTCCGCTCCCACACTCACGCTGAAGTTCTCATTGCTAAGGGCTGGGAGTGTGACCTTATTTGGATATAGGCTGCTTCTGGAAGGAGTGAGGCTAAAGGCAGGTCATTGTGAAGGCCCCTAGCCCAGGAAGAGTAGAGTCCAGGCTGGAGAGGGAGCCTAGTGGGTAGAGGGCCTGCCGTTCTGGCATGAGGAGCTGGGTTTGGATCCCTAGCACAAAACAAAATAAAACAAACCCAACAAAATCTGTGTGTGGCTACATACATCTTTGACCCTGATGTATAGTGTGCATGGAGAGAGAGAGAGAGAGAGAAAGTTGAATCCTTGGAGCGGGCCCAACAGCCAGTCTAGCTGAACCAGGGAACCCCAGGTTCCAGTGAGAGGATTCTGACTCAAAACACAAGATGATGGCTCCCAAGAAATGGCAACCGAGGCTGACCTCTGGCTTCCACACATACACATGCATTCCCTCCCCCACAGTACATGAGGAGACACAGGGCGAGCATGGGCACCGTAAGTAAGGAGAGAGATCTCATGGTCATCAGATGAAGACAGCCCCCCTGCCACTTTGAATTTGGACTCTGTGTCATGATATGTTATGATATATAATGATGCTTTGGTGGCAGGGTGACACCGTGGTGGGCCAAGGTGTACCCCCTTGAGGAATTATGCCAATGCAACAAATCTGGTATAAAGAAGGCTTATTGAGGGGGAAGGGAGGAAAGTGAGCCATGAGGACTGGGAGGAGGACAGGGAGAAAGAGAAAGGGGCACCCAGGATGTAAGCAAATGCTAGGACCCTGAAGGCAGGCCAGATGAATCGTCTGTATACGAACACTCTGAATCTTCTGACTTGAGACTGTATATCTCTGTTGTTGAAGGGACCCAGAGTGAGGTATTTGCTTCTGGGACTCCAAGCGGACCTATGTTCCCCAGGCAGGGGCACTTATTGGATACCCGTCTACTTTCCATGGTTTTACCAGTCATGATTCTTTTTGGTACAGTCTGGAGAATGATCCAGACAGATGTATAACCGATTCCAAATGAGTGAGTTTATTAAGCACGTAGCAAGCAGAAGTAAAAGGGCAAATGGCAAACAGCAGATAAATAGACAGCAAAACACCATCAATTCAGGACTTTAAGACACCTAACAGAGATGAATGAGTAGGGTAGCCCTAGTCAGAGAACAAACAGGAATACTCTCAAAACAGCACTCACCAAAAAAAAAAAAAAAAAACAAAAAACAAAAAACAAAACAAAACAAAACAAAAAAAAAACAAAAAACAAAAAACAAAAAAAACAGCACTCACAGTGTCCAGGACACACGGCCTGTGGGAGCTGTGTTGAGGTAATCAGCTAAAGGTCCTGACTCCATCTTCTTCCATGGATGAGCTTCCAGCTTCTTGCAGGCATTTTTATACCATGGGGTAAACAATAGTGACATCTGTTGGAAAGAGAGCAATGCTTGCTTTTCTTTCTTTCTTTCTTTCTTTCTTTCTTTCTTTCTTTCTTTCTTTCTTTCTTTCTTTCTTTCCTTCTTTCTTTCCTCTCCTTCCTTCCTTCCTTCCTTCCTTCCTTCCTTCCTTCCTTCCTTCCTTCCTTCCTTTCCTCCCTCCCTCCCTCCTTCCCTCTCTCTCTCCCTCCCTTTCTTTCTTCCTTTTTTCTTTCCTTTCTTGACAAGATTTCTCTGTAGCCTGTTCTGTAGGCCAGGCTGGCCTTGAACTCATAGAGATCCAGCTGCCTTTGCTGCTGGGATTAAAGGGGTGAGCCACCACTGCCCAGCAGACAATGTTTTTAGCATCATTAAGTCTTGATGTTTTCTTTTCTACCTGTCACAGACTTAGGAGGGAAGCTGCACCCAGGACAGGGAGTTTTGGACGTGAAAGAAACATGGGGAAGTCTAGGACAGGAAAGGGTCTCCTCTCTCCCAGGGTCTGCATCCAGTAAGCATAAGGGTACATTCCTGATATATACATATTACAGTCTCCCATTCCACTGCTGAGGACCCACAATGGCAGCCCAGAGCCACATTCTACCTCAGCTAAAGCCCCTGTGCCCCCCTGTGGAGGAAGTCACATACGGAAGTGATGCCTCACATCTCTGTCCAATGGGGAAGCCTTCCAGGTCGGACAGCTCTCAGCCCCGGGAGCAACTGTTTAGTCATGTGACTACACGCAGTTGGATTGGGTCACCTCTTATTTTGTTTGGCTCGGTGACCCAGAGACCATGACAGCAGTGAAAGTTTGGCAGAGGACAAAGGGTTCTGGGAAGGGGAAGAAGGCAGCTGAGGCCAGAGGAGGGAGGGCCTGGGCTGCCTCCACAGAGGCTCTGCAGCATTGCTGGGATCCATCCAGGCCTACAATAGGACGATTTCTAGGGATCTGGCACGGACGTGCTACAGGCTGATGACTGCACTGGCCTGCCTCCAGGGACCTCTGGGCTAGGGGGGAATACCTTCAGAAATGTCTGGCAGCTACTGTGGGTCTGGTGGGCAGTGAATGAAATTACTCAGTTTATCACAATGATAAAAATATTTTATTGACTGGGTGGCAGGTCGGTTGAGGGCTGGATGGTAACTAGAATGACGCTCTCTTCCCGCCTTCTAGCGGGGAGCTGAGCGCAGGGATCCTTTGTTAGATGCAGCCATGTGGGCCATGGGAGTTTTGGTTTTATTTATTGCACTGTGTGTGTGCAAGCATGCACGCATGCGCACATGTATATGTTTACATATATATACACACATATATGTGTATGTATATGAATGTATGTAGAAGTTAGAGGGTAGGCTCAGCTGTCATTCTCAGGCACTGTTCACCACCTTGTGTTTTCAGAGACAGGGTCGCCCACTGGCCTAGAAGTCACCGAATAGGATAGGCTGCTGGTAAGTGGCTGGCCAGTGAGGCTCCAGGATCTGCCGGCCACTACTTCCATAGCGCTGTGATTACCAGTGTACCTCAAACAAACAAACAAACAAACAAAACACAGGTTCCGGGACTTGACCTTGAGGCCTTAATGCTTGCAAGGCAAAAACTTGACCAGCTGAGCCATATTGTTATTTGTTATTGTTGCGCATGTGTGTTCAAACTGTGTACAGGTCAGAGGCAATTTGATGAGCTGGTTCTTTCCTTCTGCCTTCGCTTGGGTTCTGGGGATCAAACTCAGGCCATCAGGCTTGTGTGGAAAGAGCCATCTTCCCTGTTCCTCATTGCTGACTGACATCTGCTCCCTTTGTCTTTCCTCCTCCGACAACGCCCTGTGTGGCCAAGGCCTCTGTATGTAAGATTTCTTGCTGTCTCAGAGCTGTGGGATTTGCTAGGCCACACGTGTTGTTGGTGCCTCTTGAAGCAGCTGCCCCTGTCTCTGCATTTAGGGAGGAGGTTCTCTTCCAGAGCCGGGAAGGGCAAGCGGGGAGGGGGCGAAGCAGGAGCAGCTTCATTCCCATCAGTGGATCTGGGGAAGTCTTTGCCCTTTTGGAGTATGCTCCAGGCAGTGTGAGGGAGTCTAGTCAGTCCTCGGATCAAAATGGTGGGCTCCAGCAGCCAGGACCTGTCCCTCCATTCTGTTTGTAGCCTTCTCTCTGCCATTGTGGTTTTGTCTATCATTTTTACTCTCCTGGACTTCACCTGCCACTCCTGTTTTCTTTGGTGTGTTTGACAGGCGTCTCTGTAGTTAGGCATCAGTGGATGACCCTGCCTGGGGCATCTGAAAACTGTCTAGATAAGACATCTAAGGAGGGACACAAAACAGGCCTAGGGCATTCAGGGAAAGTTCGCTCCAGGGAGTCATCAAGAACCTGAAAGGGACATTCCCAGTGTCCCGTGGACATCAGGGTAAGTAGGGATTTCATGCAGGGGTGAGTCAGCCTCAGACACACAGGTGCAGTTGCTGAGAGGAGCCTTGAGGCTTTGTTTATGCGCCCTCCAAACAGCAGCCATTAGTGTGCACTTTAGGGGAACGGTTACCTAAAGTATGACAGCTGTTAAACAGCTTCCTGACATGTGAATGGACATGAGGAAATGCTTGCTGAAGGAACATAGGTATGAAAAGTAGGCTACAAAATCATAACACAATTTTGGTTTTAAAATGAACAGAAGTTATGTTTTAGGGGGCGGGGCTGGGAAGATTGGCAGGAAGTATATCAGTATAAGAATGACCAGTCTTTATCCCAGCACTCAGGGAGGCAGAAGCAGGCAGATCTTTGTGAGTTCAAGGCCAGCCTGCTCTACAAAGTGAGTCCAGGACAGCCAAGGCTACACAGAGAAACCCTGTCTCAAAAAACACAAAACAAGAAACAAACAAAAAAAGGAAAAAAAAAACTTTATATACACGTGTGTGTGTGTGTGTGTGTGTGTGTGTGTGTGTGTTGGCCCAGAACCTTGCTTCTTTCCCTCAGTGTCCAGGTACCGAAGTGTACAGGTGCTGGACCCGAAGGACCCGAAGGACCCGAAGGAATGGCGCTTAGCCTGGCTGGTGGTTTTGCAGGATCCAAGTTGGGTGGCGAATGCCCTGAAGGAGAAAGCCTTCTCTCCCAGTGATACAGCTCTCTCTTGGGGGAAATGGGGGCTAGATAAACCTTAGAGTAGAGGAGAGGGGTTTTGGGTGGGTGGGCACCATTGGCCGAGGCTGAGGTGCTGGGGATGCTTCATTTGCACGTGGAGGGATTCCAGGTGCTAGGCTACAGGACTACCTTGAACATTTTGAAGGTGGGGGGGTCTACATGTCTGGGGCATGCTGGCACAGAGCAGGGAGGAGACATCCTTATTCCTGCCCATCTCAAGCTTACTCAAGCTCCAAACAGGTTTCCCAGGTCGCACAGTCCACATGCCCGGTGGTGTGTGTGTGTGTGTGTTGCCCTGGCACATATATACATACCATGGCAAGGATGTCAATGTCATAGGACAACTTAAGGGTGTGGAATCTCACCCAGGTGGTCCCAGGCATCACACTCAGGTCATCAGGCTTGGAGGCAACCCAAGGCCACAATACGCTTATTAGAAATTACTATTTTAAAACTGAAGAGGAAATGGAATGTTCCTACCATGTTGGCATGAGGTGGGTGTTACTGAATTCACTCCTCCTGGTCTGTAAACTTCCCAGAGCACGTCTGGACATAGCTCCCAGGCCACAAAGAGACAAGTGAGGCAAGTCAGCCCTTGCCCTGGATGGGAGGGGTCTAGCCATCAAAGGTTCACCAAGCACATGAACTGACACGACAGAATGTTTGCAGTAGAACCTGACACAGTTGGCCGTCTGTATCTGTGGGTTTAGAATTTGCAGAGTAAGTTCATCTCTGACGGAAGATACGTGGGAAATAATAATGCGCGTGTCAAACATAGACCCCTGTCCTCATATCCTTTAAAGAGTTGAAAAAGCTCTCCCCATAGTGTTTGTGTTGTATCAGGCATCACAAGCAGTGGAGAGATTATTTAAAGCACTTGGGGGATGTGTGTTTGTCACACGTGAACACTTCAGCCCCCAAAGACTTTGTTACCTATAGGGGGGCCCAGAACCAGTTGTCTGAGGACAACAAGGGGTAGCTGGAACTCACTACAGAGCTAAAGATGAACTTGGACTTTTGCTCCTGTTGTGTGAGCAGTTTTGCCGTGCTAGGGACCTAATCAACAGCTTCCAGGGCGACAGAAAAAGCTCTCTACCAACTGAGCTCCGTGCCCAGCTCCTAACATTACTTTCCCCCTGAATCCTGATGCCGTCACGGAGGCTATTATAGGGTGAAGTGAGACAGTGCTAGACGAAGGGTCTTGCCCTCTCTAGAGACTGGATGAAGGAGGGAGAGGCCTGCTTTACGTCCACAGCGACAGCCCGACCCTTTCTGGGCAGCGCCACTTTTATTTTTGTAGGGGGGTGACCGAGGCTGTTTCAAAAGCGAAGGAGTGGAGGCTCGCAAATGTCATATAGCTGGTAGGTGACAGCTGGGTGGCAAACTCTGGCGGCAGTGTGGCTCTGGGGCCTGTGCTGCTGCAGGAGCAGGATAACTCACTAAGCACGCAGATGGGTACCAGCTAGGAGGCGAGAGAGTCCGTGGGTGCAGCTTCACCTCTGAGCCTTTCTGTTGTTGTTGTTAAGTGGTGATCCGAGGGCAGATGCTAGAGGAGGTCTCTTGGTGTCCCTGTGAGTCTTTCAAGCAGTGTGTGCATGCTGCCCAGGATCTGGCATACTTAAGCTTTGTTTCAAGGAAGCATCACAGCGTCAGTTGTCAACCTGACGGGGACTTGCCTCCATCGGCCTGGTCTGTGGCCACATCTTGAAAGGATTTTCTTAATTGCTAATTAAGGTAGGATGGCCTGCCCCACAGGGAGCGATGCCACCCTGGGCAGGAGGACTTGGGCTGTATACGAATGGGAGGTGAGCGTGAGTCTAGAAGAAGGCAGAAAGCAGTGTTTCTCTGTGATCTCTTCATCGGTTCCTGCCTCCGGGTTCTGGCCCTGGCTTCCCTCACGGTAGCCCCTAAGCCAGATAAGCCCTTTCCTACGCTGCTTTTGGTCTGTGTTTTATCAAAGAGGCAGGAAGCAAACTAGGACAGCAGGTGTATACAACCTTTTGACATTGTGACATAATGCGGGCCCTCTCCAAAGTCCATGTTCAAGAGCCATACAATTGAGTTGTGGTGTGTGTGTGTGTGTGTGTGTGTGTGTGTGTGTGTGGTGTACAAAAGTCTTAGTGTATGTGCGCATGTAGGAATTAAGGTCAGGTGTCTTTCTCACTCTCTTATAATTTGGCGACATGATCTCTCACTGGATTTGAAGCTATCCTATGTAGCCAGGCTGGCTGAATCCACTTAAGATTCACACATACACATAATACATGCTCATACACATACATGAACATATGCACACCAATAAACATACGCAGACATGCTAATATTTAAATATTATCTTGTGGTTATTTGATGTTTAAATATTATCATGAGGGGGAGTGGTGGGAGAGCTAGCTGTAGGCAGGAAGAAAAGCCCGCTAGACCTTCCTCTCAGAGCAGAAGGGCGAGGAGGGAGCCAGAAGGACACCCTCTTCATCCATCTATCCCCGGATTCGCTTGCTGTTCCTCTCCAGAGATCTCAAGCACGTGCTGTATAAATGCTTTTTACCTGGGTGCTGGGAATTAAAGTCATGGTTGAAAGGCAAACACTCCAGAATCATCTCCCCAGCCGCACAGTCACATTTAAAGTTACCTCTACATTTATCTAGTGTGTGTATGTATGTTTATTTGCGTGTATATGTACATGTACATGAGAGAATGTATGTGCGTGAGCGTACGTGTGTAGGTCAGAGGACAACTTCTGGGAGTCAGTTCCACACTTCTTCCATGTGGGTTCTGGGGAGCCAGCTCTGCTAGGGATTTGTTCTGGTCCATTTTCTCTGCCTATTAAGGGATTGAAGGGCAGGAAAAAAAAATCACTGTCACAGAGGGCAGCAACAGAGACGTCTTATTAAAGGAGAAGAAGCTCATACACAGAGCAAGTCATACTCAGAGAAAGAGTCCCTGCAAAGAGGGGACAAGTCCTACCCCTCCCCCGATGGCTGGGATGGGCCCCCTTCTCCTAATTTACGATTGGCCAGTTTCCAGTGGCTCTCACCTTTCCTAACGCTGCCACACTTTCATACACTTCCTCAAGTCTTGTGCTGACCCCCAACCATAACATTCCTTCGTTGCTACTTTATAACTGTAAATTTACGACTGTTATGAACCACAATGTAAATATCTGATATGTGACCCCCCCTCTGGGGGTCGAGACCCACAGGTTGAGAACCTCTGGTTTAGACAAGGAAAGGGAAGCTGATAAGCCCACGGCTTTGGGTAAATACATCTAGGTTTGGCCTTGAGTGTATCTGGCCAGCCTGGACTGGTCAGCTGCAAGTGGGGGAGTGGTCAGCCGGAAGTGGGGGAGTAGGTGGGAGACCGGTAGGTGAGAATAAGAGCCTGCTAGACCTTTGCTTCAGATCAGAGGGGTGATGAGGAAGCCAGAAGTCCGCCATCTTCATTGGTCTATTTGTGGCCTCTTTTTGTTTCTGTCTGCCATCAGGGCTCTGTCTAGCTCCTAGTTTTTTAACTCAGGGTGTCAGGCTTGTAGCAAGTGCCTCTGCTCTCTGCGCTGTCTTGCAACCAATTTATGTTGGTTTATAATGCTGGGGCTTCCTTCACTGCTATGCTGTGGGCCGTGGGTTGGATACACATGGACAGGGTCCTGCAAGGCTTCTGAGCCACAGACCCTTGGGGAAAGGTATCTGAGTTCTCTGCCCCTGAACTATGAGGGCTACATGCGATAGTGTTTCCTCAGGGATAAAGGTGGTTAATCTGAAGTTACAGCCGTGTTCCAAGAAAGGCCCAGCCCCTTCTGGGAAGGAAGGAGGACAAGAGCCCAGCATGTAGGCTTTGAGAGCAGCTGGGCTGAGCAGAGAGGTCAGGTGAGGGGAGCAGACACTGCCAGGAAGAACATATTGATTTCCTCCTTTTAAAGCTGGCCTGGAGTCATTCATAATGTGTTCTCCCGAGGCTGACAATAACCATTCCCATCACTGTCAGGGAAATGGATCTGTAGCACTCTCCAGCAGAAAGCAAACACTTTGCTGGGGATGTGCAAAGAGGGTTTGGTTCAGTCCCCAGATACTTTCTGGAGGCCGTGACAGTGGTGTTTTGGGGACAGAGGATGGCAAGTGGCAGCAGCCTGGCCATTTGGAGACACGTCTATGTGGGACCTTGTTAAAAAGCAGCTACTGTCCAGGGGGCTGTGTGTTGACTGGTGCACTAAGGGAGCCTGGAGGTGAGAGGGCTCTGGAGAGGCAGCATGGGGTTCCCAGAGCAGGAATGACCTTGAGGAATCATCAAGGCACAGGGACACCCTGCCCTCCACCTGGCCAACGAGCTGGTAGGAACCTGATGGGCCTGGACCCACAGAGTAAAGAGCCCAGGCGTCTATCAAAAAGCCCTTGGAGAGGGGAGGGGTGGTGTAGCCCCCTGATCAGCCAGGGTGCCTGTGCTGGGCCTGCCACTAAATGAAGGGACCCAGACTGGATCTCTGCTTTGCCTCCAGTCGACTTGTCCTGAGGCTCTTGCGGTCCCTGTGAGAGGCTCCGGGCCCAGTGCCCTGGCCAGTCAGATTGTCTTGAGGCTGGCACATATCAGTCAGGAGCTGTCACACCAGGATGCCACAGAGAGCAGGCACTCGCTCAGTCATGCCTCTGCAGGACCATCAATATCATGGCCTCCTGGACAATAATTCCACAGTTGGTAGGGTGTTAGGCTTCCATTGCTGTGACAAATACCGGAGACAGTCAGAGCTAAAGAGGGGTTGGGCCGGGATGGTGACTTGTGTGAAGGCCAGAGTTCAGATCCCCAGGACTGATGTAAAAACTGGGTGGGCATATTGGCGTTCCTATAATTCTAATGCTCAGAGGGCAGCGGCTGGGTGTCTTAGTCATTTTTTGTTGCTGTGATTAAAACATCATGGAAGAAAGACTTTATTTGGGTTTGTGGTTTCAAAAGAAGAGTCCGTAACGGTGAGGGTAGGCATGTTGGCACAAGGCTGGAGCAGCAAACTGAGAGATCACATCTTTAACCATAGCACCAAGCAGAGAGAGCGAACTAGAAACGGGTAAGACTACCCCATTTCTAAAGCTCAGGTGGTGCGCCGAGTCTGGAGTGTGTGAGAGAGATCTCCCGGGGAGATATGACATACATATGTCTGCTTGCCCCAGGTTGTGAACCCATGACAGACCAAAGTCATGACTTCACTAGAGCCCAAGCCAGAGAACCAATGAGTTTACTGGGGCTGCTTATGGGAGCATGGATGACTCAGAGGCAGCGGCCTCACTGAAGAACTCACCCCATATGGGTGACCATCCACCAAAGCTGCAACCCTAGAGTTCTCTGATGGACTTTCAGGCAGCTGGACAGGGAGGAGGAGGCTCTTCCCTGAGCAGCTCAGCTGGCAGGTCCCCCAACCACAGCCATTGTTTATTCCTTCCATAACCTTGTGGGGTGGAGGGTGGAGAAGGTAGGGGGTGGGCTCATAAACCTTGTCAGTTTCAGCTTTTGCAGGCATGGAGTTTATCCCAGTCTCTGAATTCTCTGCCCCTGGCACTTTAGTTAGGAGGTGACCTGCTGTACAGTGGGAGGGGACACAGGTCTCATTACGAGTCATCCTAGATGCCAGAGCCAGATACAGATGTTAGCCTCCCAGGAAAGTGATGTTCTTTGGGACCTCAGCCGATGCTTTGCGGTAGACCAGATGGCCCTGAGGGCTCTACCTTTGCACAAGCCTGGTGATATTCAGATCAGAGAGACCTGGGTCCCTTTTTAGCTTTGTGACCTGGGACTTGATTACAGTTCATTTTCATTTCTATGCCATAATGAACATGTACCTATTAGCAGTAGTAATTTTAGCAGTGTTGGGTGTTGAACCCAGGGCTCTGTGTATGCTGGGTGAACACTCTATCACTGAGTCATACTCCTACCTCCTGGCTTTTTTTTTGTTGGACATATTGCCTCTAGGAACTTAGGGGCAGTTTGTCTTGGTCACACAGAGGGAAATGTGCTCTGTTCTTCTTTCCGGAAGGGCCTGATGCTGTTCAGGTAGTCCAGGCTGACATGAGCTGGCCTCATTGCCCTGAGGGCTGTTTTAGCTGGATCCTGTTCCAAAGTCTCCAAGGTGGATTCAGCAGGCTCCAGAGGGAGGACATAGTGTTATGGACTGTTTCCAGTTTCCTCAGGCTTTGAGTTCAGCAGCAGTTTTAGTTTTTGTACTCTGGAAAAGGAAAAAATCCAGAAGGGACACAATGGCAAGATCAGTAGTTAAGAGTTTAGGGCAAGCAAGGAAGCAAGAATGTGTTCTTTAGGAAGAGCGGGCTGAGCAAAGCAGAAGCCCAGATCCCAGAGGGCACTGGGCTTATGCACTCCTCTCCCCACATTCCCTTGTGCCCCAGGAGGCACTTCCAGGAAAGGGGTGCCCTTTCTTCAGAAGCCCATTTCACCTAGAATCCAAGCTGTTAGCAGGCGATGTGTAAGATGTAAGGGTGTGTGCAGGGATTGAAGTACTTCTCAAGTTGAAAGATTCACTAGGGAAAACGGTAACAGGCCTCTGCAAATGTCTCCTGGAGTAGGAATCTTGAGTTGCCTTAATCTGACCCAGATAGCATGCACCACCATCATCCATTGTTCTTCATGCCTTGTTTTGAGGCCTGAGCTAGCAGACCCTCTGGAATTGATCTCTATCACAGGCGATATTTCCATCCCATTTCAGGTCCCTGAGCTGCTCATTGTTCCTATGTCCTGACATTTGAGACTCGTTGATTAGTCCTTCCCTGAGCTTCCTGGCCAACAACAGGTAATTAACTCTGACCAGGACAAGAAGTTATGGGGACACCTGCATGCACACCAAGGGTTATAGCTGGAACAGACCCTGTCTCTACCCGGCACATATACACATACAGGCTGGAATCCACTGAAGGACCCTTTAATCCGCTTTTCACTTACTGTAACACCCAAGACAGTCAAGTTAAAAGAAGAAAGGTCCACTTTTGGCTCACTTCTCCAGTCTGTCTTTATCTGGCTTTGTTTATGTGGGCCTGTGGAGAGGCAGCACATCAAGGTGGAAGTGTGGAATGAAGGCAGATGCTTATCTGACTAATAGTGAGAGAAAATTGGAGGGGGGGAGAGAGAAAGACAGAGACAGAGAGACATAGAGAGACAGAGAGACAGAGAGCGACACACAGAGAAACATAGACAAAGAGACAGACATACACACCGAGGGAGAGAAAGGGAGACAGAGACAGACAGAAAGACAAAGAGAAGAGAGAGACAGAGACAGAGACAGGCAGAAAGACAGAGATGGGCAGAGGCAGCTGGGATCCTAAAATCCCCTCTAACAATTTTCCTTCCTTCTAGGCCCCATTTCCTAACGGTTGTATTTTTTCCATAGGTTGAAGATCAAGGACATGGGCTGTTGAGGAACACTCAAAATCCAACTTCCAGTAGGCAGGATGCCTTTGGATGGTGAGCAATGCGGCTAGGAGTGCCAGTCTTCTTGGGAGAGATACTGAGCTGGCCAAAAATCCACTCCAATGACACGAGACTCACAGAGAACCATAGGGTCCTCCTATCTATGATGGGAAGCAACCCCACCAAGAGGCCTTCTGTGGAGCAAACGAGCTATGCCACTTGTCACCTCAATCCCCTATGGGGTTCTTAGTAAAGTGGAGGAGTGCAGCTGTGGGGTGCCTTCCATCTTAGGGCTGTTGGGCAAGCACCGTGGTCCCTGTGTGTATCGACTCAAAGCCAAGGCTTCCAGTTAGTTAGGTTTCTCTGAAGCTCCCACTTGAGGCAACCAGCAGTTCCAAAGAGGGCAGGAATTTCTGGTTCGGGCTGAGAGCAAAAATAGGTGGGCAAGTAAATCCTTCTCTCTGACTGGAGTTGGGGGTGGAGGGATAGAAGGCATGGGTACTCAGGGTGGACAGAGCTGTCTGGAAACTGCTCTGGGCTCGGGGAGGTGGACAATGGAATGGGTGAGGAAGAGCCAGGAGATGAAATCAGCATTAGCACTTCTGCATGGTGAATCAGTTCACGTGGAGATGGCTTGTTCCCAAGGGGCAGAAAGTTCGATGGCCAAGGGCACACAGAGAACCTTTCCTGTTGATTCCTGAAACTTGGCATCCTTGTAGCATAAAGGAGTGGTCACCCTTCCTCGGGGGGAGGGGGGGTCACCACTAGAGGTATGCAGCCTCATTTCCTCTTCCTGGAAAACACAACCCAGTGCTACTCCTGGGTTCTACAAGGGAGAGGACATAGCTGCAGTGGGGTGTGGCCGGCAGCTCTTAGTCCTCAGTGAAACGGGCAGAGTGACATCCTTTCTGCCTCAACAAGTGAATACAGTGCTCGCCGCACAAGGTGAAGCTCTGAGTTCAGATCCCGACACTGACGTGAAAGCCGGCCATGCAACCTGCGTCTGTAACCTACTGCGGTGGATGCAGAGGCAGGGGGATTCCTGGGACTCCGAGATCTCCTTGTCTGGCCAATCGGGGAGCTGGAGGGTGATAAAGGAAGCCGCTAACATTGACCTCTGGCCTCCATATACACTCACACACAAACATGTATGTTCAAAACCATGTTCATGCACATATTCCCCACCCCAGAAGAGGCAAGCAGAAAACGAAGACGCTGCTACCAGTGTGGATGAGAGTCAGACATGGGGGGCTTTCTGAGGGGAGGCACCTGGTCAACAGCTGTGCTTGTGTGTGTGTGTGTGTGTTTGGACTCCACCCACTCCCTCCCCTCACTCAGGCTTATATCAGAACCATAACCCCTTCCTTGTATAAAGAAATTAGTGCTGCCCAGACCCATCCATAGGCTCCAATGAGGCTTTTTCTAATGGGAAAACATGCTCATTTGCCTAAATGAATCAAATCTATTCCTTTCCCATCCATATTTCATGGACTTCCTCTCTGTGTAATTTAATTATCATTGTTGTTAGTGTTAATGCCCCAGTTGGAATAACTTGGCTCCCCAGACCTCCAGTGCCTGGTACTTCAGTGAGGGGCTCTGGGGAGGAGCTGAGAGAATAAAACCATCTCTATGGCAACACGATGCTATAATATTTCCTAGTGATCTATTGCTGTAATCTTGAGGATTCTGAGTATATTGCCAGCATTAATAAATAAGTCTAAATAACACTCTGGTGAGACTGATATTATTCTATCCATTTTACTGATGAATAAACAACCCAGGAGGGCTAAATGCCAGGCAGCCTTGGAGGGAGGAGGAGAGGGCAATGTGCACTGTGTGCTGTGGGGGCGGGGGTGGGGAGGGGGTGGTGCTGGGCCAGGTGCCAGGGATTCTTGAGACAGCGATTCGAATGTGGAGAGGAAGAGACGGCAAGCAGCAGGCGACCTCTGTGGTGGATGGGGCTAGAGGGGCAAGTGCCACGCCAGCTTGTCCAGCTGTGACCACTTGATTCTTCCAGCCACGAACTTGGTGCCACACTGCCTGCTGTCACTGCTGTGTAGGGGTGCTGCCCGCGTGGCTCAGTGGCTGCCTGCCTGTCCTCCTACCTCAGTCTTTGTGTCCCATCAGGGTACTTTACACCTCCTTTCCTTATCTCCTGAGCTCACTCAGCCAGGTTTCTCCTTCCTCCTAGGTAGGAGCCCTTTCGAGAGTCTTCTTTCTTTGTTTCTCTCTCTCTCTCTTTTCTTCTGTGAGGCTCAGTCCATCACAAGAGCCCTAATACCTGTTATCAGTTAGCCTTCAAAATATTCAATTTAGTGTGTGTGTGTGTGTGTGTGTGTGTGTGTGTGTGTGTGCGCGCGCGCGCGCGCATGCCTGGGGAGGCCACAGGTGGGATTAAGGAGTCTTTCTCAATTGCTTTCCACCTTATTTTATTTTTTGGTTTCTGAGTGAGAGTCCCAGTCCCTCACCAAACCTGGACCCCACTAGTTTGACTAGACTGGCCAGTCAATGAGCTGAAGTCTGTAACTCAAAATTAAAGCCGTCCACACTTACCTCTATCAACCAACTCCTCCTTTTCCTGACCCCATGAACGAAGTCCCAGGCCTACCATTATCTGAGGCAAAACCCAAGGGAGCTCTTGTTCCGGGAAGGAGCTGCTCAAAGAGGCTGCAGCTGCAGGCAGAGGCGGGCCCAGCGCTCTTACAGACCTCGCCCGGTTCTGAGGCTAGGCTTTAGAGGAGGGAGCATAGAGTTCTGTTGCTCTTTGGGAAATGGTTTTATTAGAGAGCTGAACAGAGCAGCCTACCCTGAGATCGGAAACTTCAGTCCACGTGGGGAGATGACAGCTCGTTCTTCCAGGGTCCCTTGTGAGCAAATGGTAGTGGAAGTGGGGACATGCCATGAGGAAATAGGTCTAAGATTGGCTGATGTCACCTAGCTAGAGAAAGGGACACTGTGTTTTCTCTTATTTTTGGTTGAGGCGGGTGTTTGAAAAGTCTCGACATTTTTGAATAAGGGCTGGAAGAATGGATCTGGTTAGCATTCAGCCCGACAGCTGTCACTCACCCTGCCTGTAACCCTCTGAGCCTGACCCCCCCCCCCCCCCGAAGGTGATAGGGAGAACCTGGCTTCCTGTGAGAGCTGGGAGGGAGGAAGGAGAGGCTGCGCCTGGAGTGTCTGGGTTCTGGTTTTGGCCTCCCACCTTCCTTTTGCTCTGGCTCTTGTAAGAATCTCTTGTCTCCAGATCTAGGAGGGGAAGTCCAGGGGTAGAGAGCTTGAAATGGAAATGAGGCTGAGAGATGGGCTGAGCAGGTACCATGTCGCACGGCCCATTCCCGCCTGTATCTGGGCAGCTTTTCTGCAGCTTCCAACACCTCATGTCCTTCTGCAAGCCCCCTCCTGATCTCTGGAGGTCCCTTCATTAACTCTTGATCTTCTCAGGCCCACCGACCAACCTAAGTCCACCCTTAGCACAGCAAGGCTCCACCCTGACCACTTTTCTGTAAGTCCAGACCAGCTGCTCCTGCTGCCTGCTGGGTGGCTCCTAGCAGACTTAACACCCGCTAGACCTGTAACTTTTCCTGGGTCACCTTCCTCCCAGCCCACAGCCATACAACCTGCTCAGCTGGTCGGTAGAAGCCTGTCTCCTCCTGGTCCTAATGATACCCTTGGTTTTCCTGGGCATGCTTTTCCTCTACTCATCTGAGATCCAACTGCAGCTGTTTGCTTCCCTAATCCTGAAACTTACAGGTCCCACGGGTCCCCTTGCTGCTTGCCAGTGCCTGTCATTCTCAGCCTCATCATAAGACAAAGGGTACTTCCTGGTCAGACCCCACCTGGCTGCCTCCATGAAAACCCTCTAGAACACTTGCTCCCTATTCCACTGAGTGTAGGCTGGAGTTCAAGGCCCCCTGTTGGTGCTCAGGCTTCTAGGCCTCAGATTACAACTCTGGTCTTATGTTAGACCCTCCTGTCCTGTGCTCCTCACTACTCTGTGAGAGTCTTGGCAAACAGCAGGGCTGTCAGAGATCATTATCCATAGCAGGCAAGAAGGAAATCCGGTTCAGCATGACCTAGTTAGGTGGTGTGGGTTCAAACTTCTAGCGTCTGACACTGGGAAGTTTATTTTAGGAATATTTAAGCATGGCACAATTTTGGAAAAAGGAAAGTTTCCTGAAGATAATTACCTTGGTCCTGTGTGTACAACAAAGCTTACGACATGTTCACACTGAAACTCTTTACAAAGTACTTATGACCTCTTCCACAAAGATGGTTTTACTGACTGAGACATGGTGCTCAAGTAAAGGTCTAGGGAAGAAGAGTCTGAGGGATTCGGGTGTGGCCTGGCCCTACAGATAGCACAGAGGCCGCGAGGGTGCTCTATCCGTTCCAAGCCTTCTGAGGGGAAAACAAGTACACCCATCTTCCACTGCTGAAGAGACAACCCTGCGTGTTTAACATTCCTGGTTTCCCTAGTGCTTATTTGGCAGCACAGGACCTCATGCCGTCTACACTGCTCCTTTCCCAAAGACCCATCCCATCACGTCTCTCCCACGACTGTCCCATGTTGTAGCTGGCTTTGGCTCAGGATGCTACCGCTTCCACTCATGCCGAGCTGCTGCTTGCTCTTTGTGATGGTGAGTTTGTTAACGAGATATAAGCTAGAATCATCCAAGGATTTAGTTCAGGTTGGCCTTGTAGGCACGTCTCCAGGGGATTGTTTTGATTGGTAAGAAGACCCAGCCACTGTGGGCGCCAACCTTCCCTAGGCAAGGAACCCTGGATTTCACACGCATGGAGAAGGCAACCTGAGCGCTGGGATGCATCCACAAATTCATTGCACTCTGCTCTGGACTGCTGCTGTAATACTATCAGTTGCTTCAAGTTCCTCCTGCCTTGATACCCCTGTGAGGATGGCATTGTGAGCCATATGAAATCTTTTCTTCCATAAGCTGCTTTGGTCAGAGTGGTTGATCACAGCCATAGGAAAAGAAGCTAACACACTGCTGCTCCAAGGCCAGTGAGGAACTGCCCACTGGAGGCCTCCCCAGCATGGATGCAGGTCAGCACACAGTGTGCCCACCAAGTCCAAACAGTCCATCTGGGCAAAAACTGTGCCTGTAGTGACAGAAACTGCGGACACAGTGAGCCCTTGGCAAATGGCCTGGCCACAGTGAATACGTGTCTGTCCTATTCCTGGAATTTCAACTAGGGAGTAAACTATCTCTCTTCCAAATTCATATTGGAAGCTGCACCTCCCAGTGCGTTACCATTAAGAGGCTAAGCTTCGGGGAAGTGATCACAGTTAGACGAAGTCTTCAGGATAGGGTTGCACAATGGGTTCAGTGCTGTTTTGAGAAGAGATGCCAAGAGGTGTGTGCTCTTTCTCTGACACACATGGACTAGGCAAGAAGGCCACTCTCTGAAAAGCAATAAAAAGCCCTGTCATCTGCCTTCATTCGCCTTCCATTGCTGTGGTCAAGCACTGACCAAAGACCAACTTGCTTGTGGGGTGAGGGTGGGGTTGGGGATGTGGGGGCGGAAAGGTAGGGGGTGTTTACTTTATTTACAGGTTACAGTCCATCCTCAATGGAATCCGGGGCAGGAGCTCAAGTCTGGAACCAGGAGGCAAGAACTGAAGCAGAAACCATGGAGGAACACGGAATACTGGCTTGCCCTCCGTGGCTTGCCCAGCCTGCTTTCTTTTCTTTTTGCATGTTAACTTTAATTAATACACAAAAACATTTTGATTAACATATAATTACACCACTTTTCCCTTCCCTTTCCTCCCTCCATCACTTCCCATGCCCTCTCCCCTCACTCTCAAATTGACAAATTTGATAGCCCCTCTTACTTTATTACTGTTACATATATGTATGTGTGCAAATATATAAATGTAATATTCTGAGGGTTTTGTTTTTTTTTTTTGGTCTGTTTGTTTGCTTGTGTTTACATAGTTTCAAGGCTGACTGCTTTATATTGAGTAACCAAATAGAGGACGCATCCCTGGGAGAGGTTAATTCTTCCTCTCTCAACAGTCCTGAGTTGCCTGTAGCTCTTTGTCTAAAGGTGGGACCCCATGAAATTTTTTCTGTTTCTGAATTAGCATGTCTATTGATACTGTCATTGTTCGGGTCTTGTTTATGCAGCCATTTGTAGGAGGGACAGCTTCACAGCAGACTTCCTGGCATTCTGGCTTTTTAGAAGTCTCTCCACTTTCTCTTCTGAGGTGTTCCCTGGACCTGTGATGTAGGTATAGCCATTGAGCCTGACCTCTCCATGACCTTTGTGTTGTGTCCAGTTGTGGTTCTCTGTAATGGTCTCCATTTGCTGTAAAGAGAAGCTTCTTTGATGAGGGTCGGTAGCTTCACTTACCTGTGAGTGTAAGAATAAGATACAGAATGTAGATACAGAATTATGCTGTTCTAGCAACATGGTGGGAGTGACCTCTCTGCCAAGACCCATGACCTCACTGGCACTGGGAAGCTGGCTAGGTTTCAAGTATCAGGCATGACTTCCTCCCTGTTGAGTGGGCATTAAGTCCAATTAGACAGCTGTTGGTCACCATCAACACAGAGTGCCACTACTGCATCCTTTGGAGATCCTGCCATGCCGGTCATGGTGGCGGTTCATGGGTGTCCCAGCTAGGCAGGACTATTAATTGAGTTCTGTGCCTTAAGGGTGCAGTGTCTTCAGCAATAAGGTTTTACTCTCAGCCTTTGAGGGGTGACCAAGGACAGCAGCGATAGCCTATATTGTTTGGGGGAGTCACTTGAGCCTCCCTGACTCACCACTTTAAAAGCCGTTTCTCATGCCTGGCTCTGGGGTTTTTCTTAGCCCTTGGGTCCTGCGGAAAGCACTGTCAATCCAAATGGCATAACTTGCTAAACAATACAGGTACAGGGTCCCTGCTGTGAGGGGAACTGGAAGAGAAACCAGCAAGACCAGCTGTAAAGAGCAGGTGGGGAAAGACATGCTAATTAATTAACAAATGCCCTTTCCCAGCAGTGGTTTGTTCACATAGATAAAAATCACATTTCTTTGGGGATTGTAACATGGGAGACACCTTGAAAATGAAAATGAATTTCAGGCTCTATGGACTGGGGGCTGATTTCAGTTTTAATAGCAGTTGTGTTTGTGTGTGTGTTTAGGGGTGTTTGTTGTATCTCTTTGGTCAAGAATTGTGGTTGGGGCAGCAAAGGTCACTCTGTCTTGTAGGGAAGGGACTTGGCAGTCTCAGGGAGCGGGAGGACTGGTCTCACAAAGTGTTACAAACAATTGTGGATTTCCTTCTTAAGGCATTTTACCCAGGTCACGATGTCAGCTGGTCCTGAGTGAATCCGGGCAGACAGCTCAGGTTAAAAGGTCACCTGTGCACGGCCTGACCCTGCCTTAACCAGGCCTCCTCACTCTCTTTTATGGGCCCCAAATGAAAGCTGCTCCACTTTGATTTTCTTCCCTGACAGACTTGTGGAAATTTGTAAGAACGGGTGGGTGGACCATGCTTATTACAAAACGGAGACGGACCACCGGGCGGCACCCGTCTTTAGTGCTCCTCTGGTTCTCAGATTCCATGAGGAGTTCCCTGGAGCTTGCGTAACCTTTCAGGTTGGCCTCTGTGTGAGACCTGAGAGGCGCTGTAAAGACAGCTGCATATAAAGTACATGCGTGGTGTGTGTGTGTGTGTGTGTGAGTGGTGAGTCTGAAAAGAATCATTCTGCTGTTTTGTTTATCACGAACCCAGGCAACAGGAGACCCCAGGATTCAGGCTCTGGAAGAGAGAAATCAGGGTACAAAGGTGCCAACACCAAGAAATCAGACACCGGGTCACTCCCTGAGTGCCATGTCATCACCTGGGCCAGGTGCTTCCGATGTAACTGGTCTGCTACTCCTACCTGTTCTCTCTCTGCAACTCTCTCTCTCTTCTCTTGCACTCACTCTGCCTCGGTTTTCACCTGGGGGGTCTCCACATCTCCATCTCTTTCTCTCACTTGCTCTCTTTCTCTCTCTCCACTTCCATCCAATCAATCTCTTTCATATCAGATCTGTTGTACGTGACATTTTAAAATATATCCCAACAGTTCCTCATGACATGGTGATCCCCAACGATAAAATTATGTTTATTGCTTACTTCATAACTAATTTTGCTGTTATGAATTGTAATGTAGATATCTGATATACAGTATATGCGACCCCCTAAGGGAGTCTTGACATTGGAACTGCTAATCTAGAGCCTGTCGCTGAGATTTCTACATCTGACTGAAACCTGCCTCTCCAGAGTTTCCACTAATATATATTTTAAATGCCTTGATTTATAATTGTCCTTGTTCTTTTACTCTGAAAACTCCACACAGCTGGTTCCACACTGGAACATGAAAGCTGAGGCAATCTAAATCCATGTCATGGGACCACAATCACTCAAATTGGGCTCCAGAATATGCTGTTTCTTACTCCTTTTGAGGGGAAGGCCCTTTTCACAGTGACGCTGTGTAAGCATGGAGCCAGGACTGCAAGATGGACCACTGGGAAAATATGATTTGCTGCACAGACCTAGTGACTGGAATTAGATTCCCCAGAACCTACATAAATGTGGAAGAAAAGAGCTTATACACACACACACACACACACACACACACACACACACCTCTTACTACTATCACTCCTGCTACTGCTACTACTACAATTTGTTTTGTTTTGTTTCAAGACAGGGTGTCTCTGTGTAGCCTTGGCTGACCTGGACTCACTTTGTAGACCAGGCCGGCCTTGAACCCACAGAGATCTGCCTGCCTCTGCCTCCCTGAGTGCTGGGATTAAAGGCGCAAGCCACCATACCTGCTGCTACTACTGAAAATTTTAAAGAGGTGAAAACAGCATCTGTACTTCTAGCCTGGGTGGAGCAGGACAGGCAAATATCTGGAGGTCAATAGTGGAAGAAACATTAAATACGAGACTTTTGCTGTAAAACTAGTGTTTACAACAAGGAAGTCAAATATTTTCACCTCTCCCACCATGTAAGACTTTTACGCAAATGTTTTACTGGCCCACCTCCTCCATACAACCTTTGTTTACAAAAGCCTTGATGAATAAACGGCTGACCTCTTTCTTTTATTTCCTGTGTGCCAGTTCTTTTAGGACTAGCCAACTGAATAAAACTGACCCCAGCCAATGGGGAAAAGACATAGTCACCACCTGAGTTAGAATAAAAACCAAGTGCACTTTCCGCCTCTGAGTGTTTTGTTCTTTGGAGAACACCCTCTCAACCAGGAACAAAGTTTTGCCTCACCTGGACACTTCAGTTGGACCGATGGTCTTGTTCTTTTCGGCTCTCAACTTACTTCTAACACTGGTCAGCCAGTCTGGCTGAACTGGTAAATTCCAGGTGAGAGACTGTCTCACAAAACCAAACTAAACCAAACCAAACCAAACCAAACCAAACGCTGAGAGAAACTAAAGAAGACACCTAATGTCAGTCAACCTCTGGCCTCTACACACATGTCCATGGTCGTCATCTGCATGCTCACTTACACACACACACACACACACACACACACACACACACACTCCTCTTGGAGAAAAGAGAGACAGAAGGCCACACATAGAAGGTAAAATGGCATGTGATCAGATGGCCAAGGTGCGCCCGGATCAAGTGCTCCCGTTGGTGGACACAGCACTGTTAGAATGTTAAAGTCTGCCCGTGTGCTGAGCGTGTCAAGGCGTTCTGTTAAGCTCTGCAATTTGTGTAACTCCATTTTGGTAATAATGCATGTCTTATTATTTCAATGCCAACCATTAAAGGATACTAATGGTAACAACAATCTATAACGATAATATGAGGCCGGTTCTAAGATTACAAAGATTGATAAAAGCCAGAACTTAAAAAGATAGAGGGGGCTAGAAGGGGATGAAAAAGAACTGCCTTTTTATTTTATATTGGAAGAATAAATGGACAGTGCACATAGCCTGATTCTTATACCACAGAAATACAAGATAAGGCCAAAGGTCCTTGAAGTTGCAGAGGCCCATAGTTCAGACCTTTGAGAAGATGGATATGGAGTCATAGCACAGGTAGTGTCGAAATTTCTTTAGAGTGTATGTGTGTGTTCTCATCCTGCAGGCAAGTACATCTCTCTGTGTGTGAGTATGTGTGTGTGTATGTTTATCTGTCGGTATGTCTGTGTTCTCATGCTTGCATGTAAGTGAGTGAGTATTTGTGTGTGTATAAATTTGTGTGCATGTGTTTGCAGGCCAGAGGTCAGTCTTGGGTGCTATTTCTCAAGAATGACCCACTTGAGATTGAGTCTCACTTTTGAGATTGTGTCTCACTTTGGGTTGATAGTCCAAAGAAATGAAACCTGGAATTTCACCTAACTCCTGTCATTTCCCAGAGTGAGAGCACTGAGCAGTCTTGGATGTGAGTACGGGATTGACAGCGAGTGGGTCAAATTCCACAGGCCCACAGGGCTCCCGGTGATGACCCGCTGAAGGCTCCTCCTCTCCTTCCCTCAGTGAACTCTGCCCTAAATAGCAGCATCCCAGGATAATAATGAGCTCTGGATTGACACCAGCCCCTTCTACTGTGCATGTGAATACCATAAAATGTTCAAAGAAATTGGGAGAGAGTGGGAAAGGAGAACATAGCTCTGTGTTTATAGCTTGTATGTCAAGTATCCCCAACAAAGTGACACATTCGAACAGTTGGTCCTTGGTTGGTGGAGCTGTTTGGGGAGAGCTGGGCTTGACTGGCAATGGAGGGACACTGGGGCTAGACCTTTGAGGGTTGTAGACCCACCATCTCTCTTCTAATCCTGTTTCTGCTTTCTGAGCGGCATCGTGTGAGCTGGATCACACACTTGCTGCCATGGACTAACCCGTTCCCATGACCATGAGTACCTCCTCATGATGAACTGTGTCCCCTGAACTCTGAGCCAAAATGAACCTCATTCCAGAAGCTGCTTCTTTGGGGCATTTGGTCACAATGGCGTGAAATACATTGTCTAGGTGTTTGAAACGTCCATGAGGACGTGGGGCCTGTGAGTGACAGGGTTAGCGGGATGACATAGCAGCCCACATGGCAAATGCTGTGCCTTCAGATTGAGGCCTATGCCTTTTCCAGTGCAGACAGAACATTTCTAAAAGCATTTTGCTCACTAAGCAGCAAAGAAGAAAAAAACGTGCTATAAATTCTTGCAGCAGAAATTGTGCAGGTCATTGCTTTGACCCAGGGCAATGAAAAATGGTGGTTAGCAACAAAAGAAAAACCTCCCTCCACATGAAAATTAACACAAAATACTCCAGCCACTTCATAAATAACTTTGAGTCAAAGAGAAAATTGGAAACACAATGGTTCAATAACTAAAGAAGCATGATGTGAAAACCCTGTATGTCAAGACACAGGAGATATGTCAAATTATAATGAAGCAAACTCATGCCCTTATGGGGTTCGCAATGTTTAACAAATAGAAATGGAAACAAACATTTCAAATCAGAGTAGAAAGTAGAAGGATAGAGTAAAATTCAGGAAAGCAGGACAAACAAATGAATATAAAAGGACATACTGGCGAGTTAAATTCCACAATTAAAATAAACACCAGAACGGGTTCTTTGGTCTACCCCAGCAGATGAGATAAACTATCAGCTAGGCTTAGTGTCTCCAGCGTGTTTCTTCAGGTTACCTATGACGGATAGTGCTGTGGGCAGGATGACCCTATGGGAGGACCCAGGGCAATGGGCTCCAATCTGCAAATTCAAAACAGAACAAAAGAAAGCAGCAGCAACAAGACCTCTTCTAGAGCGCAAGGGAGTAGAATGTCTCGGATGCAGAGACTGGGATTTGCTGTAATCTGCTCTCAAGGCTCAAGAATCTGAGCCAAGGAGGAGGCAGAAAGATTGTGAGAGGCAAAGGTGGTGGACCACTCCAAGAAAACAGCATCTTCTAGACACAGTGGGATGCAGAGACTGTGACAGCACACACAAGACCTGTACAGGTTCAAACCAGACAAAACCCCAGCGCTGAGAAGGGAAGTGGAGAGAAAGCCCCACCTGTAGCCAAAAAGCTATTTGCAATTGATACCTGTTGGGAGAGAGAAAATCTGTTTTCTTCACTGGAAGACATTGTGCATAAACCATGTTCCAGGACAGGTGTTCAGGAAGTTGGCTAATATGCAATGGACTCCATGTTCTTTTCTTTTTTTCTTTTTATTAAATTTTTATTTTTCTAGCTTATCAGGTCTCATCAGGGCTGGCTGCATTATCTTCTTCTGTGGCCTGGCAAAGGTGCTCCCCACTCAGGGGGAGGTGATCAAAGAGCCAGCCACTGAGTTCATGTCAGAGACAGTCCCTGTTCCCCTTACTAGGGAACCCACTTGGAGACTGAACTGCCATGGGCTACATCTAAGCAGGGGTTCTAGGTTATATCCATGAATGGTCCTTAGTTGGAGTACTAGTCTCAGAAAACACCCCTGTGCTCAGATATTTTGGTTCTGTTGCTCTCCTTGTGGAGCTCTTATCCTCTCCAGGTCTTACTATCTGCCCCCATGTTCTTTTCTTTTCTTGTGTGTGTGTGTGTGTGTGTATGTGTGTGTTTTGTTATTTTCTTTTTGCCTTCTTTTCGTTTATGTGTTTTGATCTTCATTTTAAGATTTTATCTCGTCTTTTTTTGAGAGAGAGAGAGAGAGAAAACAAGGTTTGGCAGATAGGGAGGGAAGATCTGGGAAGAGTTAGGGAGGGGAATGAATATAATAAAAATATATGAAAAATTTTGAAATAAAAAAATTAAATGTCGTATAATAGAAAAAAAATCTGTAAACCTCTGGAAATCACCAAGTGAAAGTAAAAAATTGAATGTACGGCACACTGAAACCCACAAAGCATCACGCCTCCATGGCGGAAGAGCAGGACAAAGCCCAGAGGACATCTGAGGGGAGATGGATGCCATCTGCTCCGTGGCATTTCCTCGGAGCATTCTTGGAGGGAAGCTTGCCAAGATTCAGGACGCTGAAAGGGAGGTGAAACAGCAGGCTGTGGGGAGGCAACTGTTCCATCTTGCATCTAACCCTAACCCTAACTCCTTAAACTTGGGATGTAAACAACTCAAAAGCTTCAGAAATTCCTGGAAATTGACCGGATTCTCTGACCCACCTCACCCACGCAAGCTTATAGGTGCTGTAAGGACTTCTGAGAGACACCCTCAGACAAGCTACGTGCAAGAAGCGGCGAACAGAGGTTCCTGGAAGAGGCTCAGACCCAGCGAGCTTCCTGGAAAGCACACTTGCCGGCCTGTTCACTGCCGGCAGCTTGTGCAAGGCGCACCAGGCTTACAGCTTTTGTGAGCTGTCACTCACACTGGCATGATGGCATTTGACCCCTCAACTTTCTGTTCCTGTGGCCCTGCCTACAATTCACAATTATGATGGACTCTAATTCTCTAAGCCAGGAGCCCAAAATAAACTCCTCCATGTATAACTTACCTTGGTCATAGTATTTCATTGCAGCAGTAGAAAAGTGACTAGCGAAGTTGGCAGCAGGGAGTAGGTCAATGCTGTGACAGGCCTGACCATGCTGTTTGGAGGGGAATGTGGAAGAGTATAGACCAGAAAAACATTTAAGTGAAACACTGAAAGTGAACAATAGCCCAATTGTAGAAGAGCCTCGGAGGGCGTAGTGCTGAGAGCCATGCAGGCTGTGGATGCCCAGCTCAAGAAGTTTCCGAGGGGAGCAACATTAGCAACCAGGATAGAGACTGTTTCTGTGATATTTTGGCAAAAAGAGGTGGCTGCTTTCCGCCCTTGTCCTAAAACACTCTTCTGAGGCTAAGTTTAAAGGTAACGGACTGGTTTTCTTTGACAGACGAGATACCAAGGTGGTCTACTACGACTGTGTTGTGAGGTTATTAGTAAACATCCTTGTGTTGTGAATGAAAAGATGAAGTAAGAGGAGGAAGACATGGCTTCTCCTAAAGTGTGGAGGAGAAGATTTTTACTGTAGACATAAGGGAGAAAGAGAGAAGAGTTCAGGCTGACTATGGCCAGCAGAGTAACCCAGGCCATGAGAGGAGAGAAGGGGATGGGGAGTAAGAGAGGAGCTCCTGACCAAGAGAGGTAGCCCAGGCCAAGAGACCAGGACCAACATAGCCAAAATAGCTCCACTGTATAGGGAAGGGAAGGGAAGCTTAAGCCCAGGCCATGGGAGGGAGGAGTTTAGAGTAGGAGGTGGGGTGAGAAGTGTTGGGAGGAGCCACAGGTACTGAGAAATGCTGGGAGAGCTAGGAGGAGCCACAGGTACTGAGGGATTCTGGGGGAGTTGTACAACATCTGCTTTGATATGTTAATAAGCACCTCAGCCATTTGTCCCGGGTTTCTGAGACCTCACATGGTGGTCTACAATGAAAAACAAACAAGTGAGGCAGAAAGAGATTTAAAAATACAGAGTTTGAAGAGAAAAATAAAGCACTAAAAAACTTAATGTTGCAAACAAGTGTAGTACCGGAACTTTGGCAGTATCACCCATATGGTGCTGGCTTTAGAGTCACGACTCTAAAGGGGTCATAGAATCTTGGTTTCAGAGAGATGTTGAGGCTGGAGTCCCTGCATGGAGGCCCCACGAGGCTATTGTGTGAAGCTGTGAAAGCGAAACCCGAGCTGCTCTGGAGAAGACACCAGAGAAACCACAGCCGTGAGATATCTGCTGGGGTCCCCTGGATACAGGAAGTGGAAGCACACCAAGAGAGAGGTGAGCTGTAGGCACCAAAGCTGGAGGGGTGGATCTGACTAAGCCATTTGACATTAGACAGGATGTTGGTATAATGTTCTTTTGGAAGGTGTACACCTTACCCTTGTTCATTCACATGCTGATTTCTCTCCCCCACTCTCTGGTTTCAATCCAGACGTTGCATTGTGATATTTATTCTAAGCATCATCTGTCTCAAGTTTGTGTAAACATGCCACCATTTGTTCTCCAATTTGTCAATTAAAACAACCAGCCACAATGTTGAGCAAAGGAGAGGATAGGGTGGGCATCCTGGTTCAGGGTGGGAGGAGAGGAAGGAAGAGGAGGACAGGAAGGAGTGGGAGGCAGAAGAGGAGGGTAAGAAGAGGGACAGAAGCTGGGAGAGCAGAAGCTGGAGGAGAGGTCTTAGAACAAGGTGAAGAAATGAACTGGACCTAAGATATTACTAAAAGCAAGTATAATGTGGGAAACCTGAATGGTAGGAAACTATGCGGACTTGAAGGTTTAGGATGGAGTAACTATTGCCCAGCATTGTGTTCTAGCTTAATTAAATAAATCCCAGTCTCTGTGTGGTGATTTGGTATACAGCTGTTTAGAATTAACTGCAGCTTTACTAAAAGATATATCAATAGTACATATTAATCGCCTAATACAACAACAGGGATTTAGAGTTTTCCCTGCTGGATTTTGCTCTTGATTTGTTCCAATAATTCCCCATTATACCACTATTCCTCCCTTTTGGATAGTAATGTATGTGATTTTACAGGGGGCTACAATTAAGGGATTGCTTTCAGTCTCGGAAAAGACTTAGACTTTGGGCTTTTAAGCAGTATGGAGACAGAGCCAGTGCAGATTTCCGAAGATGGATGAAATGCATTTTCCCTTACGATATGGCCATGAGCCTATGGGAGACAGGGGTTTCAGAATGTGGAGGTTTGATTGAGAATTCTCTGGCATTTAACTACTCAACCTCTGGTTGGCAGGACTGTTTGGGGAGACTTACAAGGCCTTGTTGGAGGAAGGAATTGGAGACAGGCTTTGAGAGTTTAAAGACTTGTGCCATTTTGAGCCCCCTCTCTCTGCTTCCCATTTAGGGTTCAAGATGTAAGCCCTCTACTTTTGCTCTCAGCATCCAGTTTCTGTTGCCTCTACTCCACCATCATGGACCACCCTCTAGATCCATAATCCCAAATCAACTCTTTCTTCTATATGTCACTTTGGTCATGGTATTTTATCAGAGTAACATGAAAGTAACTAACACAGCCATATTCTTGCAAGTAACTCCAATAAAACTCATTGTTTCACTAAGTCAGATTTTGGTGGAAATAACATTCTAGTCAGTCATTGGTTCCCAGTCCGGGCTGAGTAGACATTTGTTCACATCTTTCCAGAATACTGTCACACAATAGGCTCTTCGACACTGAGGACATTGACCAAGGGTTAAGATGTTGCCAAGTGAACTCTCTTGAAGATTATGTGGGTGAGTATAAATGAACAACTTATTTCCAAAGAGAGAACACAATGGTAGACTGTGACATATCAGAGAAAACAGGCAGAATAGGAAACTTGGGAAATTGGCCGTTTCTAACAGCTACTGAGCTGGTAAACTGGAATTCTTTGGAAAATCTGGAATCTAGGAAAATCCTTGAGGTGTTGGGGGGAGCCGTGTGATTGTAGCAGAGTAGATGGTCAAGCTGGGGAGATGGCTTGGCCAGTACAGCTTTTGCCTTGAAAGCATGAGCTTTGAGTTCAGATTCCCAGAACTCATGAAGCGCTGCGCATCCATGTGTATGTGTGTGTGGGACAGACTTTTCCTGGGGGACATGCAACACACACATCTACATACCTCACATAGGGAGCCCACCACAGACTGAAGTGCAGGTACTACCAAAGACCAGCATGGTGAACCAAGGACTTTTACTCATGCTACGTACAGGAATGTGGGTCACACGGTACTTGTAGGAGCAGAAATGACTCAAAAGACAGCAGTATCACCAAAACCTACCCCAGCGTGGGTCACAGCTCACAAAAGCTAGGCACCTGGAGTACACTGCACAGCCTGCAGGCCACTCAACAGGTTGGAAACTCTCCCTTCCATCTGATTCACTTGGTCTAAGCCTCTTCCAGACAGCTCTCTTTGTCTCTGCTTCTTCCACGAACTGGGTCTGCTCTCCTAGTCTTTGCTGCTTGGCTTGTTGGAAAGTGTAGTGGAGGGGCCTGGTGAATCTGGTCAGTTTCAGGGACTTCCTGAAGCTGTTTTGAGTTGTTTACCTTCCTGTTTAAGGAGCTTCCCAGAAAGATGGGATGTTTCAATTGCAGAGGAAACCCATAAACAACAATCTGGTGTTCCAGTAATGGCAAAATGAGGAAGAGCAGGTCAACCCCTGGAAACACGCCATCCAGTTACTCTAGGCAACTTGGCAAAATTCAAGACCACCCTGTCTTTAACAAAAGGTGGGAAACATCTGAGGGATGACACCCATGGTGGTTCTCTGATTTTCCACATGTTTGTGCATATACATGTATGTATACACACGTGTATGCACACACATGCTTGTGTACTCTACCATTCGAATGCACACACACACACGTTCTCACACATGCATGCACATCTGTGTGAAAGTGAGAGGGGAGAAAGGGAGAGGGAGGGAGGAAAAGAGAGAGAGAGGTGAATTTTGGTGTTTTGTGTCATACTTACCATCTTTTCATCCCCAGCATTAGTGCCGTGGCTGGCTCCTGCCAGGGCAGCTACTAAACTTTGTCTTATAATGAAACTGCATTCTTCCCTGTCCCATGCGTGCCCGAGGGAGCAGCATAAAAACTGACTAGTGTGTTTCAGCCCACTCAGGCTGAACCAGCATCTGCCTAAAGCAGTTAGAGTAATAGAACACCACCTCTCTTCCCTTTTCTTATTAGTTCCAGGCAGTTAAGGCAACAAAGTTGGGACTTCAGTGAGCTCATTGCATCAGGCCTGTAACTTCTGCAGAAATAGTTTAGAAAAGTCACCACATAAACAGATAGGTGGAGCCCTTAACAGATAAAATCAAGTATCCCTGAGGAGAGCAAAAATCAGATTTCTGAAGTTACTTAGCAAATCATTCAAAATATCTAATTCTCAACACGAAAAGGAAAAAAGCAACATACACCATTTCAAGGAAGTCTAGATGTTGAATTTACTAGACAAAACTTGAATTCCTTCCTGTGCGCAATGAGGCCATGCACAGGGAAATCAGAAGAATGGTGGATGAGTAAAGATGGACCGTTAATTCAATTAAATGACCTATAAAAACCAAATAGGAAGCCTGGAAAGTACAATAGC
This sequence comes from Meriones unguiculatus, assembly GCF_030254825.1. Taxonomy (NCBI): domain Eukaryota; kingdom Metazoa; phylum Chordata; class Mammalia; order Rodentia; family Muridae; genus Meriones; species Meriones unguiculatus. The sequence continues at coordinate 57,844,915 of NC_083363.1, read as the reverse complement.
TAAAGCGAACAATTTGAAAGAGAACTTGGACGACATGGAGGAGCATGGCAGAGAGAGAAAGGACAGTTGAAATTCCTCAGCACTATGTGACTTTTCTAGCGTGTGTGGGGTTGTGAACAAATGTCTGTCACCCCATACGGGACACCAGCAACAGACCAAAGAAATGATTCCCCCAAGACTGTCCTAGCGAGTCGGTGAGTTTATTGAGGTGGAACATGAATGACTCAAGGGCAGCCATGCCACCGAAGGACCCACCTCAGCCCAGATAATGACACCTGACAGTCCCCTGGAGCTCCCTCAGCTGGTTGGAGAGTGTCCTCTTTTCCAGGGACTTCTGCTGTCTCTATAACCCAGGGGTGGGACTTTGTGGATCTTGTAACTTCCAGAGCTTCTGGGAATATTTGTTCACTTCCTGAGCCTTTTAAGTTTTGCTATCTTCCCCATTCCTTAGTATGTTCGTTCCTCCTTTTTCCAAGAGGGAGGGTCTCAGTTTGGAAGAATTCAGTACACAGCGTCCAGTCAGTGGAGGAGAAATACAAAAGAAAGGAGAAAAATGAACAGAACTGAAGAGTATGAAGATTACAAGTAGGACAATACATATATTGTGACAATTCTAGAAGAAAACAGGAAAAGTTAATAAAGAAACTATAAATAAATAAACAAATGAATAAATAAATTCTGGGAAATGCTGTCACATATGAAAGGGATGGTCTGCATATCCATGAAGATTAAAGAGATCCAATAAGGCGAATGCCAAGCACAACCATGCTAAGATACACTTAGTCAAACTGAGAAACCAAGGCACAGAGAAAATATTGAAAGCAGAGATGACTTGACATGTGCGAATATTCAATAATCAATAGTCAGCTTCTGATTATCAGAAATCGTGGTGGCCACAGGCAGGAGTGAGATTTATATGCTGCTTAAACAACAGAAATAACCACTTGTCCAATCAGCTGTGCATAATGGCACACACCTCTAATCCCAGTGTGTGCAAGGCAAGTGGCAGGCTTATCTCTGGGAGTTCTGTAAGACCTGGGTCTCACAGCTCAGGAGTTCAAGATCGCGCCCTTCCCAGAAAGTCCCCCAGACCAAGACTCATTGCAAAAGCAAGAGGTTTATTAACCACCCCTGCCGGTCAGCAAAGAGTGGCACCGGGAGACAAAGGCCTTTAGGTTTTTAAAAGAAAAATTGTGGGAGATTTGAAGTTGCAGTCTTGGCAATTTAGGATTGGATGAGGAAGCTATAAAGTAAGATAATTGGTTAGTCTTAGGTGCTCAAGCTTGGCCAGTCCTGCCAAGTGTGGATGCAGCTACAATTGAAGGTGGGAGTGGTTAGCTCATCCTTGAAGATTAGGGGCTACAGACTTTTGGCTGGAGGTCAAAAGCTACTCAGAAGAAGTCTAGGTTCGTTGCTAAGAAACGCTATCTCAAAGACAAGGGTCTGGTCCTTCTTTTGCTGAGTAAAGGTCATTGCTTGCTTGCCTTTTTTTTTTTATATATCTGTCCTCACAGATAGGGTCACATTCCTTCATTCTCTGGAAAGGTACTAAGAGGCTTTAGCTTAACCTGGACCTAAAACTCAAAACTATAGGCTTTAGAAGACATATAGGTTACAAAGTTAGCCTAACCCTTTCAGTTCCAGGCCAGTCTTGTCTATATAGCTAGAACTAGGGTAGCCAGGGCTACACAGGGAGACCTTGTCTCTAACCACCCCCCCAAAAAAAAACCCAAAACCAAACGTGTCATTTTGTATCTGGCAAAAGCTACCTTTCAAAAATGATGGAAAATTTAAAGTATCTTCTTAGATAAAGAACATGTGACTCTGTCAGTAGTAGCTCTGCCCCTCCAAAAAATGCTAAAATTATTATTTTGGGCTGAAATGTAAAGACATTAGATGGTAACTCAGAGCTCTCTAAAGAGAAGGAGCTTAAGTGAGAGTCGCTCCCAGCTAAGTTTAGAAGACAAGAGTATTGTATTTTGGGGTTCTACCTCCTCTTTTGATTCTTATATGGTTTAAAAAACAAATGCGTAAAGCAATATCTGATCGATGTTGAGGGCCCCACAGTCCATTAAGATGGAAACACAGAGGAGAGACAGAGTGGAGCAGATGTGAACAAACATTATTCACACCAGACAGCTCCTTGACAGTGGACCAAAGAACTGATCCCACCCGATTCTAGCTTGGCAGAGTTTATAGAGGTTACTTAGGAAAGCATGGCTGACGGGTACTAGCAGGCCACGGGCGGACATACCACCCAGGACACCCGCCCTAGCATGGGGAAACACTCAAAACTGCTGCAGCGCTGGCGTCCCCTGCACCGAACAAACGTCTCCTTTCTCCTCACTCTTGGCTACTGCCTTCATGCCTTTTGCATGCAGGGGTGGGATAGTTTGTTAATCATATTTGTTTCATGAGCTTCTTGGTAAATTTTGCGAGCTCCTAGGAGGAAATATTTCAGTCCAGAGGAAGCAATTATACAGCAAATGGGGTAGCAATAGCTGTCGAATTGTTGATGGTGATAGCTCAAACCGCTGCAGTGTGGTTAGCAGCTGTGTAACTAGAGTCTCCGAGGCGACTACGGAGGTAACGTGTGATAAATACACTGAAAAGGAAAGAGGGAATCAAATGACACACCAGAAGAAAAAGATCATGTACAGAATATGGTTATATTGGAAGAACTGAGGAAAGATGACACAAGATATTTAGAAAAACAATGGGAAAGTGGGATGAATTTACCCATTAAGAGACACTTTAAAAAAAAAAAAGAGCTAAGATAAAAGGGAAAACAGGAGACAACTGTGTGATGATTCCTGTAAACTTGCTTTAGACTCCAAGGAACAGGAAAGTGGGTGGCTGTACTAACTTTAGGGGTAATAAAGATGGCAAGTTAAAAATGATTATACAGACAAAAGACTACTGCACATTTATAAAAGTGTTTGTTGAGACAGCAGCTGATGTAAACTGCTAATAACAAGCAGGAAAAACCCATCCAAGGGAAGGGCCAGTCAGGGAGAAGAGGGAATCCCCTGGGAGCCTATGGAAAGTCACTCCCAGAGCCCCTTGGGTGGCCCCTCTCCGGGCCCCTGCTAGTCTCCTTGATGGGAACTGTCTGTCTTTACTAATAGGGTTTGCGATTTCTGTGTGTTGGTCCTCTGGTGTCCCTGTCATATCGTCCCCCCACCCCTAGTGGCTGGCACTTCTCAGTTCCTTGTCAGTCTGTAACTGTTCACCCTGACAGTTTTCTGTCTCTGTTACTTTCTGTCCTTGACTCTCAGGATCTCTGCTTTCATTAGGAGGCAGCCGTGTTGGAGTACCTGCCTCAGATCTGTAACTGTTACTTTCTGTCGGGGACCTCTCAAGGTCTCATCCACTTTCCCTCCCAGGTAGCTGCTGCTCTTTTGTCCCCAGCCTCAGATCTCTAGCAGCATCTACGACAGTGGTTCTGTCAACTGCCGCGTCACCTTCCCTTTGCATGGAGTTTTCTCCCCACGGTGTACAGTTCTTTGTCCTTCATATGGAATAAACTCAGAAGTACCTCTGGATGGGCCACCCTTCACCCCAGAACCCCATATCCTTCCAAACAGTGCTGCCAGCCGGGGACCACTTGTTCAAACCTATGAGTCTATGGGGGGCATTTCACATTGAAACCATAATGTAAGCCAACTGCCAAAACTGACTTGAGTTGAAATAGAAAATCTCACTAGACCTATGATGAGTAAAGAGATTGAGTCAGTAACTAAAACTCCCAAAGAAAGAAAATTTTTGTACCAAATGGTTTTTGCTGATAGATGCTACCAAATACTTAGAGAAAAATGAATGTAGATCTTACTCAAATTTTCCCCAAAATTAGTAGAGGACAGAATGCCTTAAAATATTCTTAGCCAGGTGGTAGTAGTGTATGCCTTTAATCCCAGCACTTGGGAGTGAGAGGCAGGTGGATCTGAGTTCAAGGCCAGCATGTTCCAGGACAGGCTATACAGAGAAACCCTGTCTTGATAAACAAATTATTTAAATATTGTATTGTGTGTCTCAAGGGTGATATTTTAAAAATCAATTAAGGTTGTTCTTTGACAATTCATACACATATATAATGTTTTCTGATTAAAATCTTCTCCATCCTCTCTGAATTTTCTGCCATTCCTGTCAACCCATGGATTTAAAGATGAAAGTCACACAGTCATCTTAACAGATGCAGAAAAGACTTTTGACAAAACCCAACATCCCTTTATTACAAAGGTTATAGACAGAATAGGTATGGAGGGAACGCACCTCAACACAGAGGCCGCATAGGAGAAACTATAGCCAAATGAGCCCGAGCAAGACAGAGCTGTCTCCACTTCTGTTCAATATAGTCTTTGAAGTCTTAGCTGGACCAACAAGACAAACAAGGGAAAGAAAAGCGATGTAAGTAGGAAAGAAGTAAAAATATCCCTGTTTGCAGATGACATGATGTTATGCATAAAAGACCCTAAAATATCGACAAAAACATTCAGAACAATAAAAAAAATTTCTGAAAAGGAAAAAAATGGAAATGAAAGTGAGATATCTCACCTCGTGACTTCAAAATGTATAAAAAGTAACCAAAACCCAAAGGCTATGCTCTATTTAGATGCTGAGAGCCACAATATCTCAATCCTGTTCCGGCATCACTGAAAAGATCCCCACCCCATCTGTTGGCCTGTTTGATGGGGACTTTGGTCCCTAGTGAGGGAGGTTCATTCGCTGCATCTTCCTTGCCCAAGGGTAGCTATCTTGTGTTCACTGTCCCATGCTCAGCCATTGCTCCCAGAGGATGTCCTGGCAGGAGGTGCATCTGGACTCGCTGAAGCACTCCTGTTGAGTGTTGATTCGTATCACCAGTGCAGCTTTCCCCAGGGTGACGTAGTTCCACATTTCCCATCTCAGGAAGCAGAAGTGAGGTCTGGTCCCACTTAATCAAGCAATTAATTTCCAGACTGAAAACCAAGAGTTCCTTCCGAAAGGCTCAGAGAAAAGACACTACGCCTGTAACCCTCACAGCCTCATCTTGGGAGAAGAAAAGCTGCTTTTTTGTTTTTGGATCCTGGGCATTGACCCCCCCCCCCCTGCCTTGTACATATTAGGTAAGCATTCCACCACTGAGCTATGTCCCAGTTCCATCCCCTTTGCACTTTCTGAGACACAGCCTTGCTAAGTAGCTCTAGCCAGCACTAAATTTGCTGTGTATTCCAGGAAAACCCTGAACTTTTGATCCTCCGGTCTCAGCCTCCCAAGAAGTTGTCATAACAGGCCTGGTTGTGACGGGCAGAAAACCCAGCTCTACATATTCAAACAAACACCCACCACCCTGATCTCCATGTACCTATACTGCGGTCCACTGATGGACAGAGGCCACATTAAACTACCAGTAGCAAGCCAGGGGTTTAGGAAGTATGTGCATTTCAGTGCATTTCTACATTTCCCAGCTTTTTAGAATTAAGAAATTTCTTGTGAAATTGTGAGTTTTCCTTTTTTTCACCACTCAGAGTGGGTTGGAAGCATGGCAAGAGTCTGCTGATGAATTTTAAGTTTAATCCATAAAGTGTTGAAGGACAGTGCCCGACATGGAGTAGAAACAAGGAGATGCAAACACTTCTTTTTTTCCAGCCTCTTTCTCTGAAGCTTGAGAGGACGGAGAGAGAGATTCACGCCAAGACCTGGAGTGGCCTGCAGAGCCACGGCAGGTGGCCAGGGGAAGCTCTGCTTTTCTGGGCACAGTGAGATCATAGGGAGAGTTCCTCAGCTGCTCAGGCTTTCCCTGCCCCTTCTAATGGAGTGCTGGTGGCTGGTCGGCTAATGGATTGCCAAGGTCATTTCATGGGATGGACAGAGAATTGAACATCCAAGAAATACAGAAGATCAGAGCAAGCGGTGGAGAAAAGGAACGTATCTTCTCAGGATGGGGAGGGCCTGAATGGTCTGTGGGGTGGATGTTTTAAATGGTCCTTGGGTCCTCCTGTTTCTCCTATTAGCCCTATTTAGATACTAGCTTCTCCCCGCCCCCATGCCTTTCAACATTTCTCTTCACAGTGTCTTCAAGGAATCAGAAGCTGCCATCTCTGCTCTCTCAGGGACCTTGGCTTTGCTTTCCCATCTGTCTGTGTTCCTCTATGGTCTCCCTCCCTCTGCCCTCAGCTATGCCCTCCCTAACCTTTCTCCACCAACCCCCCCACCAGGAACAGTCTCTCCCAGGGCATGACTTTCACAGGCTTAAGCCTCTGTTTACTCCAGCCTTTGGCTCATGTGCCGTCCTCCTCACAGCAACACTGCTGTCCTCTTCATCAGCCTGAGGTGATGGACCCACTGGTGGCTCATCCTCAGGAGCAGGCTCACAGAAGATTGGCTCTCTCACCAAAAAGAAGGGATGGATCAGCCACTGGCTTCTCACTTGGTACTCCAGCCACTTCTCCAAGACATTTTTTTGCACCGATTGCATGTGGCTTCCAGGACTTGGGAGGTGCCAGGCTATACAGGCTGGAGGAAATTAATTGAAGGGGTTGCGGTTATTTGTTTACAGGGAAGCTTGTAAACTTGCCTGGAGAATATTCAAGTGTTTCTGCTTCGGGGTTACTCATGCGCCCGTACATAACCCCTCAGTGTTGTGGAAGTTTTGGTTTATGATATGTAAACATATTTTCTGTTTTAATCCCAGGTGTGGGATGTGGGACTGGTTCAGATGGTCCACAGCAGCAGACTATTTGCCTCCTGCGGGCTCTGAGAGAGGCGCTCTGCCAGCTGCAGATAGTTTAATTCTGAGGACTCTAGAGAGGGAATAAATGCCAGAGCCCAGAGAGAGAAAGCGGGCTCCAAGACGGAAGAAGAGTGCCTGTGCTCCCCACTGCTGCCCTGGTTGCTGTTGACGAAGCATTGAACTCGCCCCAAGGAACCCGAAGACCCTAACCGGCAGGAAGTAGTCTAAGAAAACTATGACCCCTTTCCCCATTAAAGTTCCTTCTCCTACCTGGTGTTGGAAGGGATTGGGGTGGAGTAGGGAGAAAAAGGCATTGAGAAACCAAAATAAAGTCATTTTTAGAAAAGTACTATAACACCTCAGCAGTGCTCTTTAGGTATTCCCAATAAACTCACTGGTTTTCCAAGCTGAACGTTTGTGGACTCTGCTTTGCTTTGTTACTGGGACCATAATAGTATGGGTCGACAGTGTTTACAACTCTCCAGAGAAGAAATTCTCTCAGCACCCCTGGAAGGCTCCCATGCCCTCCCCAGGGTGCCGGTCATGCCAGCCTGATGCTCTTGTTCCCTGTCTGTGGACCTTGAGAGGGTGGAGGCCTTGCTGTCATGCTCTCTACTCAAGGATGCCACAGGAACTAAGGGGCTGAAGGGGCAAAGGTATGCTGTGGACACAGCCTGATGCCCTCCTCATGTTCCAGAGAGGACAGCCAAGCTCATCTGCAACATGTGTCACCAGTGTAGCCGTGGGTCCCAAGTGCACACACACACACACACACCACCTTCCTGAACTGGCCTCTGGCGCCTCTGAGCACCCAAGCTATTTGGACAGGTCAGTGTCTCCTCTTTCCCCTGGCATGTCCTCTTCTCTAGCTCACCTGACAAACGCTGTGTGGGCTTCGGCTAGGCAGAAGCATCATTTCCCCCAGGGAACCTTACAGTTTGCTAAGCCAGCCGTCTCTGAGGGATGCCTTGCTGGCATCGGGGACTCATCTGCGCAAAGACATCTGAGCTGAATGTCGGTGCCGCATGCCTGGCAGACCCCTGGAAGGCGATGCAGCTTTCCCCAGGGGTGCCGGGAGAGAGTGCTTACTCTTTCCTCGCCCTAGTTTCTCTGTGGTCTCTGTGATGTCTTTTCAGTTTGCTCAGAGTTGATGCAGCTTATGAGAAATGAGCTGTCATCTGAGCTTGGGCCTCCAGATGCTCATTGCTGCTGCATAGGTGGAGTTTGCTAATGACACCCGGGCTGAAAACAAAACAAAACAAATTGACTCAAAAAGTTGAGCTGGTGGTCTAGGCATGCATCTTCCACAGGGTAAGCAAAATGGAAAACAACCTCCACAACATGGCAGGCAGCACATGTGGTCTTGGATTCAAGGGACTGTGTCATGAGTTTATTATGAAAGGCATCATGCTGACTGGCAGGGTGCTGATAGTGATGGGTTTCCAGGGAAACCTTAGCTAGACTGGACCCAAGAGGGATGAACCCTGGAGGCACTGTGACCCTGCAATGCATTAAGGCTCCTGCTTCTGCTGTGGGCAGAGAGGCCTCTGGAGTGCTAATATATAGTCAAAATGTCCCGATGGATCCCAGTGTTGCTTCAGAAGTGAGTCATGTGACTCCTGAAAGCGCTATAGCATAAAAGAGAAGGCGTGTGCACAGAAGTGAGGCCTGCTAGGGAACTGCCCTCCGAAGAGCTTTCTGAGAACTGCAGGCTGACAGCCATGTGCATCTGTCATGAAGCTCTGAAGTGGAAGAACAGTAGGAGATATGACACACTCCTACCGGGCTGCCTATAGGATTGTGTCTTAGGGTTCTACTGCTGTGACTAAACACAGTGGCCAAAAGAATAATGGGTTTCTCTGGTTTGCATATCCTGAATCACAGTCCACGGAGGGAAGTCAAGGCAGGCACTCAAACTGGGCAGGATCCTGGAGGCAGGAGCTGACGCAGAGGTTGTGGAGGGGTGCCGCTTTGTTGGAGTGATTTCTCTGTGCACTGTGTAAAAGTTGCTGATTCCTGCACCAGCACAGAACCGCGCACAGACGGACTTTGGATTTGTTAAGAATCACCTGTCTCAAAGCTTTGCTGACACAGTTCTCCATCCCCTTCTGATTGGTTGAATAGGGAGTTGAATGGCCTGTAGCAAAGGTAGAAGAGAAGGGGCAGGGCTTCTGGAGAAACAGGAACTTTAGCAAAAACAGAGGCACAAAGAAATTCACCTACAAGGCACAAAGGAAGTCAGCCGTTTGACCCTGAGGAGAGAGATAAAGAACCACGTAGCAGACCGTAGATTAAACCTAGGCTATAAGAGCTAGTTGGGAACAACAGTAAGCTAAGGCCTAAACCCATAATAAATAAATAAATGATAAATAAATAAATGATCCGTGTGATCATGCAGAGCTGGGGCAGACATAGAAAGTCCGCATGGTCTTACTGCTTCCTGGCTACTCCTCATGGCTTATTCAGCTGCTTTCTTACAGAACCCGGAACCACCAGTCCAGGAGTGGCACCACCGGCAATGGCCTCAACCTTTCTCCCTTAATCACTAATTTAAAAAAAAGGCCCTAAAGGCCTGCCTACAGCCTGATCTTATGGAGGCATTTTCTCAATTGAAGTTTGTACCTCTCAGATGGCTCTATCTTGTGTCAAGTTGACATAAAGCAAGCCGGAACAAGGGTGCCTTCAAATCCCGTAGAGCGGAAGGATGTTAATAGGGACTGTGTGTGTGTGTGTGTGTGGTGTGAATGAGATCAGGTTCCATATGACCTGTCATGAAGGAAAGGCACAGCTCAAGGGCCCTGGTGTCGGCAGTTGCTCACAGCTGCAGTGGGGAGGGAAGGCCTGCAAGGCCTTCTCATCAGTTCTCCCTGAGGAAGAGACCGCTTGGGCTGCGTGGCCAGGGACCTAGAGAGGACAGCAGCTGGAGGGGCTGGAATCTAGAAGCTGCTCCCTCTCTCAGGCATCTGTCAGCCTGAAACAAAGCGGAAGTGAAGCTTGCCCTTCTCCACACCGGTGGGGATGACACAGGGGAGGCGTGGATTCTTGGCAGTGAGCTGCTGGGGTCCTCAGCAGCTTCTCGGTAGGAAGGGCAGAAACTCCCTGGGCTACCCAAAGAACTTGGATCTCTTCTAGACACCAGGTGGAGAACCGATGAGTCCCCACCATTACGTCAGGGGACGTTTCTGTTGCTGCCACAAGATGGTGTCGATAAACAAAGCCCGGCACGATCTGGCGGAGGCTGGCAGGCCATTGATTTACTGGGTGCCTTGGTCTAGGTCTTCACAACAGCCGAGCCACGTCTGATTGTCACCATCTTGTCAGGAATGGAGATATTCTAGAAGGACAGCAGGACCCCTCCTTTTGCTTATCAGGCTACTAAACAGCAAACGTTGATAAATTATACTGTCTCAGGAATCTGACTCAGGAGGACAGAAAAGGCAGAAGCCTGGTGCCAGCCAGAGGCAGAGACTTCACACAGCTCTGACAGCCTGTGGGACACCTTGCAGAAGAGGCTGGAGCTGAGATGATGATACGTCCTGTTTCTTTTTGAGACAGAGTCTCTCACTGAACCTCACCAGTTCACCCCTGACCAGCTGGCCAGTCTCCCCATAACACCTTCAGCACTAGGATTATGCTGGGCTCTTTATGTAGGTGGGGGGGGATTTGAACTCAGATCTTCATGCTTTCACAGCAAGCACTTTACTGCCTGAGTCATATCTCTGGGCTGAGATCACTCCTTCTTGACACTGCAGCAAGTAAAGAGATCATAGATTTCACCAGAAGCTCTGGCACGGCCACTTGGTGTCTAAGACATTTACTTTCTGCCCTTTTTCCTGCTAGCCCACTGGGTGGATGATTTAGGAGAGAACACGTGGACAAAATGAATATGTTCAAGGCCTGGAAGCTGAGCACTGGGATTGAAGGCTTAATATGCATGGCATGATGGTCATCTGAGTCCCTGATAGAGCTGTCTATGATGTGGGCTGGGAGCACTCAGGTTGGTAGGGGCAGGGGACAAGCCGGAATGTTGGTCCTCACTTTACACCTCATTTGAGTCAGGGAATCTCTGTTGTTCATGCCACGTATGTTGGGCTAGCTGGCTTCTGGCTCGTCTCCTGCCTCTGCTTTCTATCTCACTGTAAAAGTGCTGGGAGTATAGCTATACTCTACCATGTGAAAGCGGCGTTTTTACAGGTTCTCAGTACTGAGCATCACACTTGCACGGCAAATGCTCTGCCCACTGAGCCATCTCCACAGCCCTCCTTTTCTCAAGGAAAGACCAGAAGCCAAGGACTTTGCCAGTCTTTAAAAGAACAACCAGGAGGAGGAAGAGGGAGTTTTAGGAAGGCCATTTTTATTTCTTTGACAATTGAATACAACTCTATAGAAGAAGCGACTGCAAAGCTCCCTTGCCCCCTGGGAACAGGGCCTGTGTGCAGGACTCATAAAGGCAGCATGGCCTGGTAAGAGATGAGTAGAGGAAACCCTGGTGTTTTTCATGCCTGTGTCTTGTGGGGTTTCTCATTGATTCTTTCCTTCACCCTTTCATTCTTTGCTTGCAGTCCGTGGTGTGCTCAGGCCCAGGTCAGGAGCTGGGATGGGGGTCTGGAGTTTTGGAACACAAGGCATCCACAGCACCCCTGGTTCCCGTTCACCAGAGAGTTTGGAAGAAGCTAAGATCCTAGGGATGAGACCAGAAGTGCTGCTGACCAGAATGTGATGATTTTGGGCTCCATGCTGGGGCGGGGGGCTGTATAAAGACCAGAAATGTTTCTGATTTGTTAGGAGCAAAGCTATACTTAGAAAAGATGTGGGCTGAGAAGCAGGCTCTTCTTTCCTGGGACTCCGTCTCTTTGTGCTTTTATCTGGCCTGGTGTGCAGGACCAGAGTGCCCACTTCCACTCCCAGGCTTGCCACTGCGATGTTCAGCGGGCAGTAATGTCATTTCCCATCTGCTCTGAGATGCAGAACAAAATTTGTGGTACATTCTCCAAACTTCCTTCTCGTTTAAAACTTGTGTGCATTCATTCATTCTGCAGTAAAGGGCTGTTTGCAATAGTCAAAAAGGGCCTACTGGGCTGCCTGTCACTCTCTCATCCCATTGCTCCTCCTGCTTTTATCACTGCGAGACCTGCAGACTCCTCTGGATGCTTCTCCCCTGTAGACAGGAAGTTTCCTGAGAAGAGCTGTTGGCCTCTGTGCTGGTTTCTGGTGATCAGACCTCAGGCTGTCAGGTAACTTCCGGAGACACAGCAGCCTCCGGCTTCCAGTTCCTTGTTCTGAGAGAGGCTGACTTGTGGGGTCACACGAAGGCCGGGGCTGCTGCATCATAAGCCCCACTTCCCACAGATAGGCCTCCGGGGTCTGCAGCTGTTCCAGGAGATTAATTATGTGGTGCTAGAGGGTGGAAGGAGACATCTTTCTTGATCACACATTGTGCCCATGACAAATGACTGGGTTTCCTGAAAACGGAACTGAGGCTCTTCACTGACAGTTGTGCTAGAGGAAGCCCAAGCTAGATTCTGCAGATTGCTCACGATTTGTCAGTGTGGGATGCTCTGTGGCCTTGATGATGGCAGATTAGCTTTCCTCTCCGGCCATCTTGGCAAAAAAGCCGCACCAAGGAGAGAGACAAAGAGGCTTGGGAACATTCCTTGCTGCTGTGGCTTCAATGGGTCATGTTTCCAGTGGGCTAGAGTGCTGGAACACCTGGTCACTAGGTGGTGGAGCTGTTTGGGAAGAACCTCCAGGAGATGGCGCCTTGAGAGAAGTAGGTCGCTGGGTGTGCGCTCTGGGTTTTGCAGTCCAGCTCTGCTACCTGTTCAGTCTCTTTCCTAAGTGTGGATGCAGGTTGACGGGCTGCCTTCTGTTCCAGCGGCCATACCTTCTCTGCCTTTATGGAAGGTTTCGCTTTGAACTGTTGAGCCAAAGCAAACTGTTTCTTCCTTAAGTCATCTTGATTAGTTATTTTGTTACAACAATGAGGAAAGTAGCTGGTACGCTCAGCCAAGGATACAGGAACTCATGGATGTGTATGCAGGCTCACAGAGTCCAGGCAATGATAGCACTATCTTCATGGCCCTAGCATTGACTGCAGAAAATCAGTTTGGTGCATATACAAAGAGGTGGCCAGCGTGGACACATACGTATGTCAGGTACTAATTTGGATGCACAATAGACCCTCAGGGGATTGTTCTATCACCTGGCCATCTTCAGGGAAGGACCACCATGAAGTATGCCAGACCTCACCAGCTGGAAGAGCATCACACATCGTAACCTGTTTGGTTGGTCTTGGCCAGATCTAGCAGGGTCCACTACACACTCCTTGCTCTGCATTAAGTCCTTTCACCTCGGAGGGCTGAGCTCAACTGAGCTCTGAATGTCATTGTTCAGCATGCTCTTGTCATCAGGGGTATCCTGTGTTGGGGAAAAGAGGCATTTGTTTTGCTCTGGACAGGAGGCATATGTCATCACAGTGTGGTGCTTCTCTTCATTGAAGTGGGTTGGGGTGGTGAATTAGTTACTTTCCTCATTGATGCAACAAAATACCCAATGAATAGCCAGGCATGGGGCACATACCTTCAATCCCAGTACTCAGGGAGGCAAAGACAGATAGATTGCCGTGAGTTCGAGGCCATCCTGGTCTACAAAGTGAGCCCAGGACAGCCAAGGCTAGACAGAGAAATCTTGTCTTGGAAAAAAATGTTATAAAGTACCCAACAAACACCATTTAAGGGAGGAAGGGCTTGTTCTGGCTCACAGTTTGAGGGATACAGTCTACCATAGCTGGACAAGCATTGAGGTAAGACTGTGAGGCAGCAGATCACACTGCATCTGCAGTCCGGAAGCAGAGAGATGAATGCTGGTGTTGAGCTCACATCCCGGACCCTAGCACATGGAGTTGTGGTACCCACAGGTAGGTGTTTCTTCTCACCCCAGTTAAACCAACTGGAAACTCTCACGCAGACGAGCTCAGAGGTTTCTAGATCCTGTCAAGTTGCTGATATTAACCGTCACAGGTGGGACCAGTAGCAGCTTTGCCACATGGCGCAGACTTTCCTCTGACCCCAGTGAGTGGCTCTCAGGGTAACAACATGCTCTTTGCAAGCTTGGGGCCCAGCTGGAGAATGCTCCAGATGTTCCACCAGTGGCTCTGCACCACGGACCTGGACTCCTCGCTCTTCTCTATCCTTCTCTCTCTAGGTGTGTGGTGACCTCCTTTACCCCCTCTGTGGACTGGAGGAGTCCTGTCCAGACCTTCCTTACACACAGCACCCTGGGACCCTTTTGGCCCAGGGGCATTCAGAAAGTCCTCACCAACAAGACTGGGGAACTGCAGGAATCTGCAGTGCTTCCTGTAAATACAGGTTCCAGGCTTTTCCCCAATGGACTTATCACTCCATCTGCTCCACTGCCTGACACCGGCATTGCTGACCCACTGATGTCCACTCAGCTCCTAGCACATGGTAGGTGCCGGCCGCTACACAGCTTATGATGCTTTTGCAAATCCCACCACCACATCCCCAGAGATGCTATGGGCACCTTGAGAAAAAGAAGGCGGTGTGGAGGTCAAAAGTGTTGTTCCTCAGCCACCTTTTCTCTTTCCTTCCTTCCTTCCTTCCTTCCTTCCTTTCTTTCTTTCTTTCTTTCTTTCTTTCTTTCTTTCTTTCTTTCTTTCTTTCTTTCTTTCTTCTTTCTTTCTTTCTTCTTTCTTTCTTTCCCTCCCTCCCTCCCTCCCTCCCTCCCTCCCTCCCTCCCTCCTTCCTTCCTTTCTTTCTCTCTCTCTCTCTCTCTCTTTCTTTCTGTCACTGGCCTGCCTCCCTCTGGAACTGTAAGCCAAATGAGCCTCTTCTTCTATAAGTTGCTTTCTGTCAGGATATATATATATATATATATATATATATATATATATATATTTTTTTAACAGCAGCAAAAGTAAAACTAGGACATGTGGTAAAGCAATTACTGCTTTTTGGTTTAATGTGATTTATGCAAATGTAATTTAATTCTTAACAATGGCCACACTGAACAACTAACTCATCTGTTCCTGGAAATTTCAAGGTCAGCTCTTGGAGTCAAGGGTAAGCAGTGGCTTTCCATTATTCTTACTTATTTATCTTTAGTTGTCATTGCTAATCTTGTCTTTAATCTTTGGGAAGCGCTAGACCATCTCATGTCTTCCCTGACTTCTTATAGACCTTGGAACTGTGGGAATCAGAGTCTCAGACTTTAGCTACACAACTTTCCAGAAGTGGTTTCTTAGATAGCTGTTCTCTCTACTTTATCAGCTCTCTCAGGGGGCATTGACCTAAGACACAAGTCAGTTGCCTTCCCTGAGCCTCCATCTTTGGCCTGAGAAATGTGGATTCCTTGGGACCTCCTTCCAGAGATGTTAGATGCAGGAACCATGCAGGTCTGGCATGAGGCCAAGTCTTGTAGAGTCTGTGTGGGGAGTCCAGCCTGGTGAGGGGACCTTATGGATTCTGATGGCCCCTCTAGTCACTTTCTCAACCTGACCCCATGACCTTTGCAGATAAGGGAACAGAGAATCACATTCGAAATCTCTGTGAAAAGTTCAGGCGCCATAGAATGAACAGTGAAAAGGTTATGGTCTGAGCATTGCACAGTGTACTCATTTCTCGCAAGCTGTGTGACTCCCAGTCAATTATTTAACTTCTGTGTGATTTAGTTCCCCCATTTGCAAAATACAGGAACAACAGAACCCTTGTCCCAGTTTGCTGAGAAGATGAGATGAGGGGTCAGGGAGATGGCTCGAGGGGTAAAGGGCTACTGTGCAAGCCTAATGACTTGAGTTAATCCCTCAGCCATGCGCAGTGGTGGACATTTGTAAGCCCAGCACGCTTATGGGAAGAGGAGAGGCAGAGAAAGGAGAATCAATAGAAGCTTGCAGGCCAGCAGCAGGAATAAGAGTGACCCTGTCCCAGCGTTTGTAAAATAGATAGAAAGATAGTCAGATAGATGATAGATAGGTAGATCGATAGATAGATAGGTAGGTAGATAGATGATAGATAGGTAGATAGATAGACAGGTAGGTAGGTAGCTAGGCGATTGACAGGGAGATAGATTTCCCATATACTTCATCCCACACATATGCATCCTATCATCATCCCCACAGGGAACGGTTTTTCATTTTTTTTTTTATCAGCTAGGCAAAAATGGAAAGCCATTCTTGTATAATGCCAGTGATGCTGTGTTATTATTTTATGGGATACTGTGAATACTGTCATTAACAGTTCAAATGTACTTACCACTGACCCAGCCATGGAAGTTCTGAGAATGCATCATACCTGCATGTCAATGTGATAAATCTGCCCAAGGAGTGTCTGCCTGGTGTCACCCAGAGTAACACACAAGTTGGAAACATGTACTGTGCACTTCAGACCTTGCAAAGGAATTTGAAATAATGAAATTGGTCACTGTGTGCAATGGAAAGATGTCTGTGATTGTTGGGTGTAAAAACATATCACAGGGACTGGGGAAGAGAGCTCAGTCAACAAAGTGCTTGCTGTGTAAACACGAGGCCCTGAGCCCAGAACCCACGAACAAAGCCACGCACAACGGCACAAGTCTATACAATGGCACATGGATCAACAGCACATGCCTGTAATCCCAGTGCCAGAGAAGCACAGATAGGAGCATTCTGGCCAGCCATCCAGCCCAATAGCAGTACTCCGGGCGTAGTTAAGGGCTGAACAACATCTGATGTGAAGCTCTGGCCTCCATGAATGTGTGTGTACTTGGGCGCATGCACACACATGCAGAGCAATGTACTTAATGCACCCAATAAAAAAAATTACGCTGTAAAGATAAATTGTTGAGACGAATGTCCTCTAAGTGGAGGACAGCTTGGAAGACGGAACTTAATTTTCTCCCTTAAGAAGAAATTTATTCTCCATTTAGCTCATATTCTAGGTCATTTGATTTTTTTTTTTTTTAACTAGCATATGTTAGTTGTAACAAAACACCACCCTCCCTCCCCCAAGGAAGGAAGTTATTTCCACACAAAAGCAAAGCCAACTAGGAAGACAGACCTGATTAGCATCTGTAGTTTGCACATACCAAGCACCGAAACCGGCCTTGGGGAACTGCCCCAAACTTTTGAGTGTGACACACAGCACTCGTGGGAGGCTGCTCTGCCATACATCAGGTGGGGAGTGATAGAGAAAGACACCCGAGGTTGACCCTCTGGCTT
Organism: Meriones unguiculatus; assembly: GCF_030254825.1. Lineage (NCBI taxonomy): Eukaryota > Metazoa > Chordata > Mammalia > Rodentia > Muridae > Meriones > Meriones unguiculatus. Next base: position 57,827,990 of record NC_083363.1, on the reverse strand, counting down.
CTGCACAAGTGTGTGGAGACGAAAGGTCAAGTCACACATCCACATGCTCCCATCACCCCACACAAACACACATCAAGAAAAGTATTTAGAAGAGGAAGTCACTAATTGTAGACCCGAAGGCCAAGGACAGTGCTGCTTGCATGGGCCCACCAGGAACAGGATCAGGCATGAGGCAGTCTCCCTCCGTCCTCCCTCCTTCCTCCCTTCCTCACTCCCTCCCCATCCCTCTTTTCCTCCCTCTCTCCATCCCTTCCTTCTTTTGTTTCTCCCTACCCCTGCTTTAGAATGTGTGTGTGTGTGTGTGTGTGTGTGTGTGTGTGTGTAGGTACACACGCGCCACAGTACACGTGTGGCAGTGGCAGTGGCAGTGGCAGCTGATGACAGTCTTGGGTCCTCACTCTTAGTCTAGTTTGAGTCAGGGTCTCTTTGCTGCTCACCGCTGCCCACACTAGGCTAAGCTGCATAATTTTTTAAAAATAATTATTTTTATTGATTACAGTTTATTTACTTTGCATCCCAGCTGTAGCCCCTGTCCCCTCCCAATCCCACTCTCTCTGTCTTTCTCATCTCCTCCCATACTCCTTCCCCAGTCCATCTGACCCTAGCCTATCAGGTCTCATTAGGACTGGCTGCATTGTCTTCCTCTGTGGCCTGGCAAAGCTGCTCCCCCATCAGAGGGAGGTGATCAAAGAGCCAGCTACTGAGTTCATTTCAGAGAAAGTCCCTGTTCTCCTTACTAGGGAGCCCACTTGGATACTGAGCTGCCATGGGCTACATCTGTGCAGGTGTTCTAGGTTATCTCCATGAATGGTCCTTGGTTGGTGCATCAGTCTCAGAAAAGACCCCTGTGTCCAGAATTTTTGGTTCTGTTGCTCTCCTTGTGGAGTTCCTGTCCCCTCCAGGTCTTTCTATCTCCTCCTTCTTTCATAAGATTCCCTGCACTCTGCTGAAAGTTTGGCTATGAGTCTCAGCATCTGCTTTAATAGCCTGCTGGGCAGAGTCTTTCAGAGGCCCTCTGTGGTAGGCTCTTGTCTTGTTCCTTGTTTTCACCTTCTTCCAACATCCATCCCATTTGCCTCTCTGAATGAGAATTGATCATCTTACACACGGTCCTCCTTCTTACTTAACTTCTTTAGGTGTACAGATTTTAGTATGTTTATCCTGTATTATATGGCTAATATCCATTTATAAGTGAGTATATACTATGTGCGTCTTTCTGCTTCTGGGATACCTCTCTCAGGATGATCTTTTCTAGTTCCCACCATTTGTCTGAAAATTTCATGATTCCTTGCTTTTATTTGCTGAATAGTATTCCATTGTGTAAATGTACTACAATTTCTGTATCCATTCCTCAACTGAGGGACATCTGGGTTGTTTCCAGGTTCTGGCTATTATGAATAAAGCTGCTACGAACATGGTTGAGCAAATGTCCTTGTTGTATACTTGAACATATTTTGGCTATATGCCTAGCAGTGGTATAGCTGGATCTTGAGGTAGCACTATTCCTAATTGTCTGAGAAAGCACCAGATTGATTTCCAAAGTGGTTGTGCAAGTTTGCAATGGCTAGCTGGATCTTAAGCTACAGGGATTCTCCTGTCTCTGACTCTCACTTTGCTGTGGGAGCATTGGCATTACAGATGCATCTTACTGTAGGCACTATTTTCTGGAAGAAAAAAAACAAACAAACTATTTTATTGGGTTCTTATACTTAACATACTTCTCTACTCCAATCTGCTCCAAACACTAGGAAGCAGAGAAAGGTTAGAGGGGAGAAGGGGCATATGTATCTTTAGACTACTTCCCACTGACTGGGGTTGTCAGTCCTTAGTACGAGTACAGTCTTCATAGTCAGGATATCTCCAACTTCTTCTTCTTGTCTCTTTGCTCATGACCACCCGACAGACTGCAACAACAGCAGCAAGGAGCAGCAGTAGCCAGTGCCACCGCCTTCCTCCTCCTTCTCCTCCTGCTCCTCCTCCTCTTCTTCTCATTCTTATCCTTTTTTGTCCCTCTCTAGGCCTTGGAATTATACCTTCTCAAGAGTCCCCAAAATGAAACTATCTGCAGGTGGCAAAGATCACACCCCTGCTAGTGCACGAGGCAAATCATAATCACCTGCTGTGAAGCAGCCTTTTATCTCACACCTTGGATTAAAACACATAACATAACTGGCTTAAAAAAAATCAAAACTCTCATTATATCAAAACTCTGCCTTACCTGAGTTCTGGGGGATAGAAACCCAGGTCCTCATGCTTGGGTGGCAAGCTCTTTACCCACAGAGCCATCGTCCCAGCCTCTTTTGTTCCCTCCCTGCCTTGCTTTCCTGTTTGTGCTGGGAACAGAATTTAGACCCTTTGGGCATGCTGGCCAAGCCTTCTCCTAACTCACTTATGTGTTCAGCCTCGTCTCAGACATGCCAGTGGTGTAAGCAGATTCTCTTTTGAGCTACACCTGCATGGTCAGCCTTAACACCATCACCCAGGCCCTCAGCACTTCCAGGATACTCCCACGTGCACATTCAGCAGCCACTGGCATCCCAGACCTCTGACAAAGATTCTGTTTTATTCAAAGATTCACAGCCACCACTGTGAACCCAGAGAGAACAACAGCATGTCACACACCTCATCTTCAGGGACCTCATTGATCCAGGCCCTCACTCAGGCTTTTCATCAGGCAATTCTGACTCAACTTCCAGAGATGGTTGCAGGGATTCAGGGCGATGGTTCTACAAAGCCCTTGTCCCAGGGTTTTCCCAGGCGGTGGCCAGTATGTCTTCATCCATGTTCAGGTTGACCAGGCTCCCTGAGCATACCTTCAGGGTTCTGGGGAGAAGTCAGCAGCCAGTCTGGTGCAGCTTTGCTTTCTCTGTGAGGGAGGCAGCTTAAGAAGGGCTATTTTGATCCCCTTGGAGATGTATCCCCGGCCCCACCTGTCAGCTTTTCTCTGCAGTTTGTGGTCAGGGGTGTCCATGGGGCCTTCCCATGAATGATCCTGTTCTTGATGGACCGTGACAAGTGTTGTCTCTTGGTTGTTAGCCCTGTTCTGTCCTTCCCTCTATGATTAGTGACCTCCTCTTCTTAATACTTTTCTTGGTTTGTATATGCAGTGTGTGTGTGTATGTGTGTGTGTGTGTGTGTGTGGGTGGGTGCATGCCTGTGTGTGGTGGATGTGTGTATGTTGTGTATATGTGTTGTGTGTGCATTCTGTGTATGTATGTATGTGTTCGTATAGGTAGGACTGTGCATGCATGGAAGCTATCTTTATCTCTCTCAGGCATCACTCTCCACCTTATGGATTTAGTTGTTGACATTATGTTACTCACTCAGTTATTGGTGGGGAGGCTAGCATGTGCCTTCTATAGAGCACATATACAATACTTGAAAGACTTGGTTCTCTCCATCTACCTGATGGGTCCCAGGGTGGCAAGCATCGGCACCCTCTGAGTCATGCTGCTGGTCTTCAACTGTATTTCTAAAGACAGGGTCTCTCACTAAATCTGGGGCTCACTGACTTGGATAGGCTAGACAGTGAGCACGGGGTTCCTCCCAGCTCAGCTGCCCAATGTCTCTGCATGCAGCCCAGGTGATGTTCAGGGAAAATATTTCTCCTTGATCTGATCCTCTATTTTTTTTTTAAAAAAAAAACCTCCATGGGTAATTCCTTAATCTAACGGCGATTGCTCTCAGTCTGGTCATAGGGAGCTCTTTAAACTCTGCTCTTCCTTGTTATATCGCCTTCTTGAAAGCCAGATCCCTTCCTCCTTGGTGCGAAGACTTTCGAAAGCAGGGGGTCATTCAAACGATGCAGAATGAATCCACACAGAATGAACACAAAGCACTTGTAGGCTATAATGAGCACAGGTTTTGTCTGGGGGGTTGGGAATATTAATTGCTTTACTCAACAGAGGAATCTTGATGCTAAACCCATGTCAAGGCTGAGAGCACAGCGTCCACTTGTCCCCCAGGGAACAGTCTTCTTCCAGGTGTTGAGCTGCCGGGGCCTGCCTTGTAAACAGCTGGGGTTTTCTCCCACCATGGTGGCTCTCTTCACTCTCAGTCTTGCTATGACCTGCAGGGACCCAGCATTGTGGGTCCTCAGAAATAAATGTTTCTGGGTATAGAAAGATGAATGTCAGACCAGGTCTCTGAAGTCATGTCACTCATGTGCAACCTAGAAATGTTGACCTCAGTCTGGGGAGCTGGCTCAGTGGGGAAAATGCTCGCTGCCAAGCATGCAGACTAGAGGTTCCCTATCAGAACCCATATGAAAGAAGCCAACCCCTGGTAGCACAGATGCTCTGGAGGAATGAAAGATTGACACTAGCCAACACTAGCTAGGCTCAGTGATTCAAGAAGTGACTGGGCTCAGGCATCTGGAGAATGATGGGACTAGTGAGAGTCAAGTCTCCATTACGTCACCTGCCTTAGTGTCTCTCCTTGTTGCTGGGATAAAATATGCTGACAAAAGCAATTCAGGGGAGAAAACGTTTATTTTAACAATCACATCGCCTGACCAGAGGGGCAATTCTGAGCCATGGAATGATTGACATCTTCATTCCTCTAACTCCAGTTGGCTGGATGTGAGATGTGAGGCATCTTCAAAAATCGTGTTTATGTGCTGCCTTCCTTGATGGCCAGCTCTCTGAACAAAGCCTAACTTAAAGATTCATGCCCGTCTCTAATCAACTGTATTTGTGCCGATAGCGACACAGACTTCAGAATTCTGGTTACCTTCATTGGAGGCAACACTTGGAACAGCATAGCTAGCCTTCATGGTCCCTGGGAGGTGATTATCATTGCCAGCCTACAGAGGAAGGAGCGAGGGCCTGACACACTTCTGATGGACTCACGAGGGCAGTCTACCCTTTGGGGGTGTGGCCTGCAGCCCCAGACTCCACTTACACCCATGCCTGGGGGTAGAAACTAAAGGACACTACACTGGCAACCTTGCAAATGATGGAGACAGGTGTCAAGCTATTTGATGTGAGGTTTGCAGTCAGGCTTCTGGAGAAAGACCTCAAGATCTGGGGGTATGTGGTGGCATGGATAGCTATGGCCCACATGGCTCATATATTTGAATGCTTGGCCGTTAGGGAGCGGCACTACTTGAGAAAGATTAGGAGATGTGGCCTTGTTGAAGGAGGTATGTCACTGGGGGATGGGCTCTGGGATTTCAAAAGCCCAAGCCAACCTCAGAGACTCTCTCTTCCCTCTGCCTGTGCATCTGGAGGTAGAACCCTCACATCATGTCTGCTTGCCTGCTGCCATGCTGATGATGGAACAAACCTCTGAAACCGTAAGCCAGCCCCAGATAAATGCTTTCCTTAGTAAGAGCTGCCGTACTCATGGTGTCTCTTCATAACAATAAAACCCTAACTAGGATAGGATGGCTAGACTTGCAGCTATGTACCGATTCCTGGTGAAAGAAAAGGCCTCTCCCAGCCACAGTCTCCCCACTTACAGAACAGAGGTGGTGCCGTGATCTGCAGAGTTGCAGGCCACAGGGCTGATGGTGGAGGAAGCTATCATGAGTCACCGGCATCGCTCTGCAGCAGGTGGACTTTTCCACAGCAGCTGCTGCTGTCTGAGCTCAGCTTGCCCGTCTGTGAGATGCTAGCACAGGCCTAGCAGGCTGGGAGTGGGTTGCGTGCCAGCTGAAGTGGAGCCTATGATCTCAGCCTCAACATTGGCAGGCTTTTCTGTGCTCATGGAGAGAATGTGTGGAAGCTCCTGCCAAGAGGGGGAAGAAACGGACTTGCCTCATGCACCCAGCCAACTGATCTGTCTTCGGAGAAGAATGAAGAAAGTACCTCTTTGATCCAAAGCTATTTTTATCTGCCTCCGAACAGCGCTTATGCTTCTGCATGCATGTTATGGGAAAGGGCCCATCAGCACACTGAGAAGATGGTCGTCATTGGCCCAGTCCTGTAAATGGCATGCTTTGTCTTTGAGGGTGGTACTGGAGGGTCCAGATTTGGGCCACCTGCCAGCAGAAGCTAAGCAATGGTGTCCCTCCTGGTGTGCCCCAGCCATTGTCCAGTTGGGGAACAAGGCTGTGATAAGTTTGCGTTAGTGGTCAGGCTGACCCAGTCTTGGATCGCTTGGTAGATGGGCTTCTGAGAACAGCTGTGAAGGATCATCTTAATCACGTTCATTGACCTGAGAAGACCCTCATTGGGAACGGCACCATCTCTCTGGGTTGGGTGTAAAGACCTCTGTGAAAAATGGAGGCTGGGAGCTGAGCTCTAGCCTTCATGGATCCATTTATTGCTCTCTGCTCTTGGCTGTGTGTGGAGTGTGACCACTTGCTCCAAGCTCCTGCCTCCTGGACTTGTCTATTTTGATAGGCTGGACTGTAACCTGGAGTTGAGAATCAAATACACCCCCTCTTCCTTAGCTTGTGTTTCAAAAGGTGTTTTTATCACAGAAACCAAGGCAGAGGCAGGGATGTCTGTGGAGCAGGGAGGCCTGGTGGGTGTCTGAGGAGTCTGAGAGCTTTTCTCTGCTCTCCTATCCCTAGCTTGGTGACTCGCTTTATGCCACAAATGTTTTTTTGTTTGTTTGTAGTGATAGGAGAATAGCTTCCAGCATCCCAAGGGGCCGTGTTTTGATCTGGGAGGAAGACAAAATGGATGTGGGTGGAGCCCAGAAAGTAGGTGTCCCTTACAGGGTCTGGTGCTCTGCCTCTCAGCTGTCTAAGCTGGGCGGAGCTGGTGACAATGTAGTGGGCTGTAGTGTGGTGTGATGTGGTGTGGTGTGTGTGTGTGTGTGTAAAAGGTGGTGCAGGCCCACTGGGACTGACAAGATGGCTCAGCAGGTAAAGGTGCTTACCTCCAAGCCTAATGATCTGAGTTTTATCCTCAGGTCCCACGTGGTGGAAGGAGACAATCAACTCCAGAAGGTTGTCCTCTGACTACATGCCCACCATAGCAAGTACACACAAACACACACACACACACATACACACACATATGAAAATAACTTGGAGAAATATATCGGTATATCTAGGCATATTAGTATACTTGTGTAATCCAAGAATTTAAGAGGCTGAGGCAGGAGGATAGCAAGTTCTAACCAGCTCAGGCTACCCTATTAGAGATCTGCCTGTCTCAACAAACAGAAACACAAACAAACAGACCAAACCAACAGGGACTGAGTGTGTAGATCAGTGACTGATGACTTTACCATTATGTTCAAGGCTCTGGGTTCAATCCCTAGAATGGAAAATATGTATAATTAGTTATCTATCTATCTATCTATCTATCTATCTATCTATCTATCTAACATCTATCTACCTAGCCTATCTATTTATCATCTTCTATCTATCTACCTATCTATCTTATCTATTTATCATCTATCTATCCTATTTATTTATCATCTATTTATCATCTCTGTCATCTATTTATCATCTATCCATCTCTCTCTGTCATCTATTATCTATCCATCTGTCAACTATCTATTTATCTATCATTTATCTATCATCTATCCATCTATCTATCTAGCATCTATCTGTCATCTATCTATAATTTATCTATCTATCTATCTACCTACCTACCTATCTAATATATCAGAGCTTTTCATCATAAGTAAAAAGCAAAACTGAAGTGGGGATGAGGGGTTAGATTATTAATTGGTAAAGCACTTCCCTTGCAAGCAGCGGGACCTAAATCTGATTCCAAGCACCAATTAACAACAACAACAACAAAACAATAAAAACTGGGTGTAGTGGTGCACATTTCAATCCCAGTGCTGGGGAGACAAAGGCAGGCACACTGGCCAGTCAGCCTACCCACTTAGTGTATTTTAGGGCAGAGAGAGACCCTGTGCTGGGAACAGATGGCCATGTGGGGTGGTTGATGACTAACTGGTTTTGGGCCAAGAGGGCTAACCCTGGACATCCAGTGGGCTGTGAGTCAGCTCAAATTGCTGATGCCAGATATCTGGGGAACCCAAAAGGTAACAGCTCTGTAAAGTATAAACAGCTCTGACTGGTAGGTGTCACTTAGTATGTGCTTATATAAACATGGCCTTGCGGGTCAGAGGCCTCAGCTTTCACACGAGCCTTGTCCAGACTGTCTGAGTGTGTGCATGCGTGCATGTGTGCGCATAGCCCTACGTCTATGCAGCCTGTGTGCTGATCTCTGTGTAGCTGTATTTTTAGCTATTTTTTTTCCTACCTCCATATACTATCCCTATCCCTTCCAATCCCCAAGGCTAGGAAGGAGAGAGAGAAACAAAGAGGGGAAAGGGGGCATTGTTATCATTAATTATTTCTTGCTGGTTAGGGTCATCAAGTTCTTGGGCAAGATTGAGCATCCTTGTTAGGATATCTCCAACCAGAAATCCATCAACAAGCAGCCAGCAGAAGGAGCAGCAGGGGCAGCCGCAGCGGGGGGAGCAGCCCAGCTTCTCTTGGGGCTCTGGCATTTTCATACTCTCTCAAGAGTCCCCAGAAGACACGCTCCTACCAGAGCACAAGACAAATCATAGTCAGCTGATGTGGACAATCTGAAGCAGTCCCATATCCCATAACTGGGATTGAAACAAACAAAGAAAACATATTCCCATAACATAACTTTTTTTTTTTTTAACCAAAATTCTCACTACATCTCTCTGTGTGTGCCCATGTCTACCTGTGTGTGTGGCATGAGAGTGCTGGTATATACTTGGGTACACGAAAATGTCTGCCTGCCTCGTGGCCTTGGCCTAGAGTAAATGAAGTTTGTCCAGCTACCTGCTTTTCCTCACAGTCTCTTGGCCAACAGTGCCACTTTTCCTTTCCAGCACCAGACCCAGGATCTTACATTTGGCAGAGTCAGCAGAATCCTGAAGAGGTGGAATGGAGCCCCAGATCGCTGGGAATGGAGCAGATGGAGGCCAAGAATGTTTTGATTGTGCTAAAAGCTGGACTCAAAGACACTTTGCCGTGAGAAGCCAAAGCATGAGAGAGCAGGGAGCCAAGAGAAAACCTCAGTATGTAATTTAGAACCTCAGGTCCCTTTTATCAAATGGAAGGGAATGTGGACCTAGCCTCGGGGAGACAGCCCCTGCCAGGTTTTGGAACTTCTGGGATAAGGGGGAAGAATGTTTCATTAGCTGCAGAACAGATGAAGAAATTGACCTTGATCACCGCCCATCCCTCTTTAAGGAAGTGCCTGTAGGTCCTAAGCCCACAAAACTGGGGGAAACAGTTGCTAACGAGCTGGCTAATAGTCAGAGCATGGCTGGTATGGACCAGTGCTGGCAAATTGTCAGAGACTATGAGTAAATAAACCACCTACTTGTACTTAATACTGATAGTCTGGCAGTAAAAACAAAAAACATGCTGGGCTCACCAGATGAAACGGTTCTTGGAGTACATGCTCTTGAAATGCAGAGGCTGCCGAGTTGGAGAGCAATGGGCCTCGGTGGGCGGAGCCCCTGAACACCCTCCACCCACCGTGCCAAGGCTGGGTGCATTGCTAGAGCATGTTTACGTGACCAGTTCCAAGGTGGCTGAAGACACCAAGGTGGTTGGTGTTTGAGGAAGGACTCTCAAGGCTGACCTTTGGCCTCCAAATTCACACTACATGTGTGCATTTCATAGTGGAACACACAGGTGTATGTACCCACACAAACAAACACACCCTTCCATATGGGGGGGGGAGAGAGAGAGAGAGAGAGAGAGAGAGACTGTTAATAGCTTGCTTCTCTACCCAGAACGGTATGGTCTCGAGGCACTGCAATTTCTTTTAGGTTTTGGAGGCATTCTTACTAATTACAACAGCAAACATTTGATAACTATCCTTGTTAAAAATTTAAAAGATCAAATTAAGCAATTACCACCCCATTTAGTTCAGCAGAAAATAGAACAGAGGGACAGAAGGGATTAGCTAATTCTGATATAGATGTGCATGACAAACACTCACCCTGAGCCTTTATTCTACAGGCCCCTGTTTGTAGTGAGGCACCGATCAGTTTTTCCCACACAGCCACGAGGGGCCTGCAGCCCCGGGGTCCACCATTAACCTCAATAGTTTTGTAACTGAACCATCTCCCCAGAAGGCTGTAGGACTGAATGCTGTCTTAGATTCTTCTTTACCAGTGGCTGTGTTGAAATACTCTGACAAAAGCAATTTGTTTTACAGTTTCATTTATCTTACTGTTCCAGGGAAGTCACCATGTCAGGAACTTGAGAGAACTGGGTCATGTTATATTCACAGTCAAGAGCAGGGAGCGATCAGTAACCCGTCCTAGTGCTCAGACCAGTGTTTCCACTTGGACAGTTCATGAACCCCTGCCTAAGGAATGGCACCACCCAGCCCATGATTCAGATGAGTCTTCCCCTGTCAATTCACATAACCAAGACGACCCCTCAGGAAACATTCTCAGAGCCCAACATTAACCTAGATAATCCCCCCCACAGGTCTACCCAGAGGCCTGCTTCACCTCTTCTATGTGAGGGTGACAATTACTAGTAAGCCTTATAATGAGTCAGGATCGTGGGTACAATGAGCCAATCATTCCTTCCAGAGTGACCTAGGACAGTGGGGGCCCACAGGGGATGTCTCAGCAAACACTGTGGACTCACCCTTGCTGACTACAAAGCCATACGAAGCACGGGAAGTTGATGGGAGAAGGAGGGGTCTTCTATTGTGAGGACAGTCTGGGGAAAAATCTGAAGGCAGGAGTGGTGATTTGAATGGATTTAACCCCCATAGATTCATGGATTTGAATGCTTGGCCCTAGGGAGTGGCACTATTAGGAGAGCTAGCCTTGCTGGAGTAGGTGTAGCTTTGTTGGAGGAAGTGGGTTACTGTGGGAGTGGGCTTTGAGGTCTCCTGTGCTCAAGCTGTGCCCAGTGTGCAATCAGAGCCTCCTCCTTGATCTTTGGATCAAGAAATAGAGCTCTCAGCTTCTTCTCCAGCACCATGTCTGCCTGTGTGCTGCTGTGTTTCCTGTCATGATGATAATGGACTAAACCTCTGAAACAGTAAGCCAGCCCTGGCCTTGGTCATGGTGTCTCTTCATAGAAAACAAACAAACAAACAAAAAACCACCTAAACTACGACAGCAGGGTATTGCCAAACACGGACACGGATGATTTTATTGGGGAACCTCACACATCCACATTGTAAAGACTGGTCACCACAAGTGGGCAGACACCTCTCTTCCTCAGCATGCTCAACTGATGATTACATTCTTGCACACTCTATGGTCACGGCTGGTGGATGCGAGCATTTAACACTATAATGAACAAGTTTACCTTTGGTCACCTAAAAGAATGATTCCACAATTCAGGCTTGCTTAAGTGGCCCTGCCCAAATAGTTTTCTGTGGAAGGACTTCTCTGAAACCCAAAACCAACCTGAAGGGATATTAGGAGTTTCTTTAAGGAGCCACAGCTTCTGCATCCCAAAGCCGGGGAGTTTGCTTCTGAGTCCCTGCCTATGGGCTACCAGGTGCAGGCCGTGTCAGCTCTGTTGGTCTTCCAGTGCCGGTGCAGCACTGGGCTCACAGGTATGTGTCAGGTGCCAGGTGGTCACAGGTTGGCAGGGCCAACATGTCCCCTGAGATGCCAGGAGGATGGAAGGCACCCACCAGCACCAGCCTGAGGCAGACATACTTAGCAAAAAAAGGGCCCTATTCAGCTCTTTCTCCAAAGCCTGCCTCAGTCTCCCAGAACCTTGGTTTCCCAGAGCCTGGAGTACTCTGGGGGAAGGGTTGGGATTTAATGTAATGTAATGGAGCTTATGATTGATTGGGGGATCTGATTTCAGAGCACTCAGGGCATGCGGGAGAGCCCACCAGCTCTCTGAGGGACATTTGGATAAGGTCACGGGGTCAGATACAATGGCCCAGTTGTGGGAGATTCCTGTAATTCCATGGGCTGAAAGGAAACATCAGTGTTTTTAAATTCTGAAGGAAGATGATGTTGATTTGGGCCACACTGCACAAGCTCTCTGGATTCCCTCAGCTGCTAGAGCCACAGCCCGAGGAGCCTCAACCAAATGACACATTTTCTCACACCTGTGGGTGACAGATCAGAGGAGGACGTTGGCTATCTTCCTGTTGCTCTCTGCTTTATTACTTTTGAGACAAGGTCTTTCATCTAACATGACATTCACTATTTAAAAATGTATATTATTATTATTACTATTATTATTATTATTGACTAGGCCGGGTGACCAGCAAGCTCTGGAAATCTTCCTCTTTCCCCCTATCCCTCACCTCAAATGCTGGTGTTACATGCATGCAGATCCACATCTGGCTTTTACTTGGGGACTGAGGACCCAAACTGAGGTCCTTTTGTGTGCACAGCAAGCTCTCTTACCCACAATTCCCAGCTCCTACTTTTAAAATCATGCTGGAGTAAAGCTCCCAATAACAAACAGCTTCATCTTACCTCAATTACTTCTTCTAAGGTCATGTTTCCAAACACGGTCAGACTCTGGGATAGTGGCATTAGGACTTAGACTTAGACACCTGGATTTGCCGTAGACATAACTGAGCCTGTAACGTCAGCTAACCATCAAGAGTGGGGATGTCAGCTGTTTGCAGATGTGCACACTGCCCAGGCTTCAGGAAACCGGGATGGAGAGCTAAAGAGCCTCCCCAGAAGAGTGATGAGGGGAAACCTTTCCATGGCTGAGCAGCTGGAGTAGCCAGGGGCTTCCGGGGAGGTTTTTCAGAAAATGAAATTAATGCATTAAGCTGATGTACTGAATGAAGTGAAAGGAATTTTGCAGTCATTGGGAAGGGATGTAAGGAGGGGAGCGGAGTTGGGGATAATTTTGGGACAAGTACAGACAAAAATTGTCAGGTCCAAAGGAAACTACTGGAAACTCCCCCAACTTCTGGCAGTTAGACAAAAGCCAGCATTCCTCAGGAACTACGAAAGGATCCATTTCCCTTGTCACGGGTATCTGTGATGCTTAAGAGCATCCCACAGTGCGCTGGCCTCCAGGCTCCCAGCCCTTCTCACCCCGCTCCTTACCCTGAGTGTCTCCAGCTCATGGGCTTCCCACCCTCAGCGCCTCATTTCTCCCTATAACCCTGCTATTCCTGCCATGCTCTCCCTGCTCTGGACTCTTCCAGATGCCTCTGGCCGTACTCTCCCTCAGATCTGCAATAAAAACCTTCTGCTTGCTTAACCTTACCTTGAGTAGTCATGTCCTCAGTTTACACAAAAATAAACAAATGCAATGCCTAAGAATTAGGCCTTTTGGGTAAAAACGGACGGCAACAAAAGACATAAACTTAAGCAGATGAAAACCACGAAGCAAACGTCTAACTACGGGAAAATTAAAAAGTTATGTAGGGAAGGGCTTGGAGTGAAAGTCTTGATTAACACAGTGACAGGGTATATATTGAACTTTATCAAGGACAAGGAGACCATCTCTCAACTAGGAAATCAAAAGCAAAACTGGAGCTCACTGCTCACTCAAGCAAGCAGGACCCTGTGGTTCAGGCTGTTGCCAGGAGGGCACCTAGCAGCAGGAGTGACTTCCCACCAACCCCTGAGGCCGGGGGACTGAGGGAGCCTGTTCCTGGATTGGCTGAATTTCACACAGGGCTGACGCTGATTGGTTGGCTGCAACACCTCTTCCAGGAGGATTGAAAGAGGTTAGCCCTGCTTCTGCGGCTGTGTTTCCATGGCTACAACACAATAGCGCTTTCCCTAGGAGTGTGGGAACTTCTGCATTCTCAGTCCCCCCAGAATTAGGATGTAACTGCACCGCTGACAATGAGAGCTGGAAACTATGTAACTTGTGTGTGGTCCTGCTGACTGCTGGGGAGCAGAAGCCTTGAGGAGAGAGAATACCCTCCTTCCAGGGTGAGAAGGAGGATCACACCCAGAAAAGCAAAGTTAATCTACATGCAGTTCCTTAGACTGACAACTATAACTTACAAAGAACCTTTTCCTCTGGGGAGTCACATGCTAGGGGACAGATCAAAGGAGTAACCGTTTGTCCAACTTTTTTCAGTTATCCGATAGGTGTTTCACGGAAGAGGTGTGCATGTGTGTGCAGGAAGGATGCTGTTTCTCATTAAACTTCGGACTCCGGGAAATTCCGTTCCACACAGGATGATCCCACAGTGTCTTCTCTGGAGAATCTGCAAGACTGTCCTCGGTGTATGGCTCAAGGCTGAGCCCCTAGAGGCCTCAGACTGCCTTCTGGTTCATTAGCAGCCAGTCAGTGCTGGTATGTCTCCCTTCCGTATCCTCTGGTGCCAGGGAGCACTAATGGCCTGCCCTTGGGCCCAGCTGACACGGTCTCTGACGGTCTCTGGAGCTTTCACGCTGAGGTCAAAGTGCAGGCGGTAAGGGGAAGAAGCCTATGGGAGCTGGCTTTTTATTACTGTAACAAACACCTGAGGTAATTAGCTTCTGAAGAGGAAGGATTTATTTTAGCTCATAATTGTGAAATGGTGTGTGTGTGTGTGTGTGTGTGTGTGTGTGCGCGCGCGCGCAGGCGCACATGTGCACATGGTTGGAGGTGGGTCTGGTATGTGAGATCCGATGAAAAATATACCCCGGCTTATATAGACAGCTTGCGTGGGTGGGTGGTGCTGCCTGTGCCCCATTGACCCAGAGAATGACGACATCATCGTCCAAACGACAGAGAAATGGAGGCGAGGGAAGTGGAGAGAGAGACTCGGGGTGGAGGTGTGACCCGGCACAAGGGTTTTCTTGGTGTGCCTGTGCTGACTGCTTCCACCAGAACTCAGGATGGGGGTGCTCAGTGTGGACACTGGGCTCTGGCCCAGGCCAGGAGTCCAGTCCGTTCCGCCCTCCCATCTGGAGTGTGGCCCATGGTCAGTTCTCTGCACCCCCTTTCTAAAGGAGGGCGGGGGGGGGGGGCGATGACTGGTCCCAGTCACCCCACTCTGTGGAACTCTCAGCAGATGCCATCTGCTGAGGGGCACTGGGGAAATACTGCCTGGTGTTTTCAGGACGCTGGACTCACAGTATAGACGTGGTAGTCACCTTTTCTTTTGCTGTGCTAAAATGCCCTGGCAACTGAAGGAAGAGAGCGTTTCTTTGGCTCACAGTTAGAGGGCACACAGTTTGAGGGTACAGTCCATCGTGAGATCCCGAGGCCTGGAGGGTGAGTCACACCATGGCTATAGTGAGGAATCAGAGAAGCAAGAATGCCCGAGTCCATCCAGATTGCTTCTTTTTGCGCAACCCATTTTTAGGTTAGGTCTTCCCACCTTCATCAGCCTAATCAAGGAAATCCCTGATAGGTGCTCCCAGAGGCTCAGTAATGCCTGGCAGGTATGCCAGGCTGACAGTGAGCACTAAGAACCACAACAGGAACGCTGCAGTCCCTGTTCTTATTGGGACCCAGCCAGTGGGTGGGGTGCTGAGCACAGGCTGAAGCTATGTGGGGAGGCAGAGCTTACAGGGCTTGGTGGCGGGTGGGAATAGGGCAGGGAGTAAGAAAGAGGTCAGATGGTCTGTAAAGCTCAGGTCAAACAGCTGGGTAGAGGTGCCGCAAAAGAACGGAGAGAGGAAAAACAATACAAAACCAAATGAAAGAATCCAGGTATAGCATCTCTGGGGTACTGTGAACAAGGAAAACCTTACAGGTGCTGGGGGGCATGATGCCACGAGTGGGAAATTCCTGGCACATCTTAGGTGTTATGGCTGATACTGACGGTCAACTTGACAGCATCCAGAACAGGGGGTCAAACAACCCTCTCACGGGAGTCACATAGCATAGTCTGCCAATCGTACACTTACGTTACGAGTCATAACAGTGGCAAATTCACAGTTACAGACAGCAACAAAAACAGTTTTACGGTTGGGGCATCACCACAGCACGACGACCTGTATTAAGGACCACAGCAGTAGGAAGGTTGAGAGCCACTGACCTAGAGTGGCCTAGATGACAAATCTCTGAGCACGTCTGTGACAGAGTTTCCAGATTGGGCTCATTGAGGTGGGAAAGCCACACTATGGCAGCAGCAGCATCATATGGCATCATCATCACGTGGGCTGTGGTCCCTGAGTGAGTAAAAAGGAGAGCCCAAACTGAGCACCAGCATTCATTTCTCTCCGCTTCCTGTGGATGCAACGTGACCAGCCACCTGCGGCTCCTGGGCCTTAAGTTGCTTTTGTCAGAAATGTGAAGGGTCTGGGCAGCTTCTGAGCTGAGCTGGGGCATCCTGGTGGGGGCTTGGCTCAGGCACACACAGCCCCAGGGCTGCCCAGGAATAGGACTTGGGCTGAGACTGGGCACCGCTCGTTTCTCATTTGTTCCCCTCGGTGGAGTCGGAGTCACGAACTAACTCTGTTGAGCTGATGACTAAACCCGGGCCTGGCTGTGTGGAGGCCACACGGAAGGGCTGCAGGATGGAGGGCTGCCACTTCCAATTTCCCACTGCTCGCTAAGCTCTTTGTACACGAATCTGGTTTACCCTCTGGCTTCTCAGAGGTGGTGCTCACAGGACCGGTAAGGGATGTGAGACCCGAGATGGGACACAGTCAGATATGGTGGTTAGGGTGAGATCCACCTAGGATCTGAAAGGGTGGTCTAATGGCATGTCACCCTCGACTTGGAGGCCTGGGATTTAAGGAGGCATATTAGCTAGGGTGACGGATGAAAGGAAGCCCAATGATACCAGAGTCCTTGGTACAGGCATTGTGGAGCAAACTGGGGTAATTCCAGGTCAACCTGTGTACTGCCTGGTTTTAGGGCTCTTATTTCTGTGGTGGGTTCATGCCCCTTTTGTTGAGCCAGGTCCTCTTACTGCAACACCAGTCTCAGGCCCTGGTGTCTACTACTGACCCAGCTTCTCTCCTCCCAAGGAGTGTCTCAGAAAGTTGTCCTAGGCTGCATTATCACCTGTCTTGGAGCGGGAGGTAGCACTGTTCTGGAGTGGACTCCATCCTTGCAGAGGCCCCCAGAGGGCTGGGAAGTTGTGGAGAAGCCATGTTCCACCTGGCATCAGCAACAATAGGGATGGAGATACAGCTTTGCCTTGTCACCAGCTGCAGCTTGAGGAATTGCTTTAACCTTTGATGAATCTCACCGTAGGTGAAACAGATCCTTGGCTTCAACAGAGAAGAATTTCAAGATGAGCCCATGTGATGCAGAATTGTGTGATCTATTTATTTTTGTGTCACCCTGGCCAGCCTGGAACTTCCTGCCATGATACCGCCTCTGTAAAACATAATACCAACTGTGAGCCGGACACTCAAGTGCCAAGTAAAAGACTGAAGGCCGAGGGGCGAAGTGGAAGTTTTGGTTTCTTTAAAAACTCAGTTATGTCATGTGAACAGGTTTTTGTTCTAATCCCAAGTGTGGGATATGGAATTGCTTTTAGTTTCTCCACAGCTGGTGATTGCCTCACACTGCTCAGAGAGGGGCATGACCTTTTTCAGCTGCAGTTAGTTGAATTCTGAGGACTTGAAGAGGGTATACCAGAGCCCAGAGAGACGAAGGACGCTTCGTGAATGCTTCAAGAGAAAATTTGAAGATGTGAGTGAGAGAAAGGAGAGAGAGAGGCTTTGAGGAGATGGACAGAGAAAGAAGAAGGCTGCTGGTTCTGCTGGACTGCTGGGTATCGCGATAACTGAGATTGGTGTTTTCCCAAAGAACCCTACGACCCTAAGCAGGAAGAACTAAGTCTAAAGAGTTCTGTGCTCCAACTCCCCACTAACCTTTCTCTCCCACCTAGGGTCGGGGGCTTCAAAGGAGGTAGAGGCATTAAAGACCCCAAATAAAATAAAATTGAAAAACTAGTGCCTGCAGGGGAGTGTGTTAGTTACTTTCCTGCTGCTGCTATGTGAACACCAGAACAACACAGAAAGATGAGCTTATGTTGGCTTTCAGTGCCAGAAGGGTGAGTCCATTATGACAGGGTTCGTGGTAGCATGCAGGCATGGCAGCTGGAGCGGGAGGCTAAGAGCTTTCTACTTTGTGCGTTCAGCTGAGGATGCAAGAGAGAGAGGGAGGGAGAGAAAGAGGGAGAGCTCACGAACTGGAAGCAGCTGAAGCCTTTTGCATTCAAAACTCATGCTTTTCTTCAGCAAGGCTGTACCATCTAAACAATCCCCAAACAGCACCACTAACTGGTGACCAAGTGTTCAAATACCAAAGCCTATGGGGACATCTCATTCAAATCACCACAGGGAGCAACACTGTCCATCAATGCAGGCATTCTACAGAGCCATTGCATGCAACTGTGACCAGAACCAGATGCAGAGTACTGGTTAGCAGGAAATCAATAGGGCTAAGCCAGATAAGAAGCAGTGAGCTATTGACGTAAGCAGAAAGAGTATGGCAAACAGAAATCACTCTTGGGGTGCCCACAGGAACTAGAGCATGACTGGTTACATTTCAAGTTTCTTAAGTTCAAGTGTTAAAAATTTATGTGTAAAAACAGCTTTGCAAGCTTTCTGTGGCAAGAGAGCACACTCAGAAAAACGCTTGTTTTGCAAGCATGAGGATCTGAGTACTCATGGGACCTAGAACTCATGGGATAAAATCCAGAGTGCTCTGCTATTCCAGCACTGAAGAGTTGGAGGCAGATAGATACCTGGGGTCCATGGCCTGTCCAGCCTTGCCAAGTCCCAGGCCAGAGAGACTTTGTCTCAGAACTGGTGGAATCTGAGGAATGGCACTCAAGATTGACCTCTGGCCTTTTCATGCACACATATGCATGTATGCACAAACAAACATTAACACACACAGGCACACACATTGCAATGCGCAAGCTTTATGTGTAGCTGTAAATGAATAAAATGTGTAACTTCAAATGAAAAAGCAGGAACAAGAAAAGTCAACTATGACAGTAAACTACAAGAGGAAAAGAAATAATAAAAGCAAAACAAAGAGAAAGCACAAAATACTGTGCAATAAGGGGTTGAAAAGAAATCTAAACAGATCAGCAACCACAGTAACCGCAGTGGCCAGGCTTTCCTGCTTAAAACAGAAAACAACTAATAGGCAGAAGTAAAAGAACAACTCAATTTTAAATTGTTTACAGAATCACAATAAAAATATAGACAAACAAATCTCTGAAAATTAACATGAAAACACCCCTTAGGGAAACAACAAAAGCATTAGAAAGAGAAAAATTGATAATTGAAAAAAGAGGCAAAAAGAACTCAACAGAACATCCTAAATTATACACAACTAAAACCACAGCTTTGTACTTACAAAGCAAAAGGTGGCATAGGTATAAGAAAAGAAATGCATAGAGACATTAAGAGTGTTTGTAATCTCCCAGGTGAAGCCTGTTAAGGACAGACAATCTGGACTACCCAGTAAACAGACCAATTTGATTGGAGAACTACGTAGCACAGAAATAAAAGAAAATACACAAATCTTGGTAATGCATGGAATTTTAGTAATAAATTGATCATCTATTAGACAAAATGCCAACCTTGGTGAACTGCAAAGATGTTATATTATGCAAATTGAGCCAGAAATCAGGCAACAATTAATCCCCATGGGATGTAAACTATTCTAAAGAATAAGGGGAATGTTTTTTGGCTCATTTTATAAGGCGAGTGTAACCTTGTGATTAAAAATAATAAATGAAGATGTAAATAATGATTACAGGTCAACTACGCCCATTAACATAAATAAACAAATGTCAAACCAACTCCAGTGATGAATAAATGAAATAACGTACTATGACGAGTTGCTCCTCAGAAAATTAACAAACATCAAGCACAAACCTGGACGCACCTAAGAAGAGAGAACCACAGCTGAGAAAATGCTTCCGTCTAGGAGGCATTTTCTAAATTAGTGATCGGTGGGGGAGGGACCAGCCCGCTGTGGGCGGTACCATCTCTGGGCAGATGGTCCTGGGATGTGTAGGAAAGCTGAGCCGGTCATGACCGAACAAGCCAGCAGGCGGTGTTCCTCCACGGCCAGTTTCAGTTCCTGCCCTGCCTGAGTTTCTGTCCTGACTTCCCTCAGTGATGGACTGTCTGTTACGGGGAAATACGAGGAAAAGAAACCCTCTTCCCCTCAAGTTGCTTCTGGTCTTGGTGTTTTGTCACAGCAATAAAATCCCTAACTAGGACAAAAGGCAAAATTAATAATTTTACTTCGGATTAAAAAAAAACAAACATTAACATAGTAGGAGCAGAGAGAACGTCTGTAAGTCGGCAAATGTGGGCTTCAAGCACAGTGAAATGTCATACTTAACATTTTGCATAATTTGTTTAAAATCAAAGACAAATGGCAAGTGCTTTGCTCATCACTGTGCCTGAGGTGTTAGCCTGTGCAGTAGGAATATGAAGGCTAGAAAGGAAGAAATGCATTTTACTATCTGTAGATTCTGCCAAGTGTGGATGCAGCTGCAATTGAAGTGGGGGTGGTTAGCTCATCCTTGAAGATTAGGGCTGCGGGCTCTTGGCTGGAGGTCAAAAGCTACTCAAAAGAAGTCTAGGTTTGTTGCTAAGAAACGCTATCTCAAGGACAAGGGTCTGGTCGTTCTTTTGCTGAGTGAAGGTCATTGCCTGCTTGCCCCTTTTTTTATATTTGTCCTCACAGATAGGGTCACATTTCTTTACTCTCTGGAAAGGTACTAAGAGGCTTTAGCTTAACCTGGACCTAAAACTCAAAACTATAGGCTTTAGAAGACATATAGGTTACAAAGTTAGCTTAACCCTTTCAGTATGACTGGTGCTTAGGAAAATCTAGAAGATTCTGCAGGCTGTTTTAGTTGAGGAAAGATCAGCCTGATACAAGAAAATGGTGATACAGCAGACAGGGCAATAACATACAAATTTAAAATGCAAAATTCTGAAAGATAGAACTCCTGGCAACGCCAAGCACTATAAGAGGCTTAGGAATAACATTAGGAAAACATGTCTGAGACATGCCCAGAGGTGGCTCTGTGCACTGTACACAGGGGCCTGTGAGCTCACAGACCGTGACAAGCAGCTCGCACAGTGGCAGCTCTGAACCTCACAGTGAGGGTTCTGGCGTTGCTGGGAAACTAAAAAGTGAACATGAATTACGGGGAGTTTTATTATACTTACCAATAACACGCATCAATATAAAGATATTAGTTCTCACAAAATTAAGTTGTAAATTCATTGTTATTCAAATTGAAGTTTCACAAGGTATTATTTTATGGCATGTGACGAAGCAGTGATTTCAAAATACATGAAGAATTAAAGGCTGAGAATACGACCAAAATTGTGAATAATTGATGGGGAATCTCCATTCTGTCATACATTAGAATTTGAATAAAGCTCGAGGTTAAGGCTGTATGATGTTGGCCCTCTAGGAATGTGACAGAATAAAGAGAGCCCGTAAATAGAGCCAGGTTTGTCTGCAAATAGTGTTTGATTGGTTGGCATGAAAACAGTGGGACCAGATTTTTAATTTTCAAGAAATGATACAGAGGCAAGCACTAATTGTCAAAGGGAAAAATGGAAGTAGATCCTTTCTGCACGACTGCACTGCTTAGCTGGGGTCAACTTGACCTACCTGGAGTTACCTGAGAAGAGGGAACCTCAGCTTGGAGATTTCCTCTACCAGCTTGCTCTGTGGATGTGTCTATGGGTCATTTTGCTAATCTCTCATTGATCTGGGAGGCTCTGCCCACTGCTTTGATGCCAACTCTGGGCAGGCAGTTCTGGGTTTGTACTAGGGAGCATTCCTCCATGGCTTCTGCTCTTGCTTGAGTTCCTGCCTCAGTGATGGTCTGTGGTAAGCTCTTTCCACCTCCAGGTTGTTTGGGGTCATGGACAAGAAAGTTGGTTCTAGACATGTACAGTAAAACCCTTTAGAATATTGGAGAACACCTTAAGATCGCATTGTAAATAATTTGTTATCAAAACACAAACAAGAAAAGAACACAAAGAAAAAGATGAATTTATCTTTAATGATAAAAATTCAATATCTGTATTTGTAAGAGACACCAAAAACAATGTTAAAGCACAGACTGTTTGGTTGCTAACAAAATTAAGTCGTCAACCTTTATAAAGAATTCCTACAAACCAAAAAGGGAAAGACAGCACAATATGGAGCATGTGGAGATAAACCCTATGAATGAGCCACTCATACAGAGAGAACTATCAAAAGAATGACAACCACGGCAGAAGGTGTTCTGGGCTTCCCTGGTAAAGGCAGAAGACCCTGAGACCCCACAGTGGTCAATGGCTGACACTAAATTCTACAGCGGTAGGTTACTTCAAGGGTCTGCCACGAAGAGCCCACAGATGAGCACGAATCTCCCTGCCAGTCTAGAGTGAGGAGGGGAGAGGCATGGAGAGTCAGTGCAAAATATACACGTGGCTGAACGCACAAAGTTGGTACAGGGTCAATAGTAGGAACTGCCAGTCTCACCCAAGACTTTCAGTGAAAGTCTCCTAAGACACCAGAATTCTAGCTTTTAAACCCCGGGGCAAATACAACATTTATTCAGTAAGTCACCTTCTGCTGTGCAGCTCTCAGACTATTGGAAGAAAATCATTACGGAACAATAGAAGGTTCAACAGCAAGACGGGAGATTCTAAATTCCTTAGCGAGCCCCACTCTCCATGTGCTTGATGGATATGGGCAGGACCACTTGCATACCTCCTGGGCATCTTAAACTAAGCCACTTAGGACCAGAACTACTCTTCCTCTGACTTGCTTGGTCTACAGCTTTCCCAGCTCCACTGTATCCGTCCAAGCGCTCCAATAAAGGCCCCTGGGGCTATGGTGAACTTATTCACTCTTGTACCCCATTAGGGGGGAACCATCACAGAACTCCAGGCAGAAGAGAGTTCCAATCTGCTGTTCCTTGCATTGCCATAGCCATGGCTGGAACCATTGTGTCTCAGCTGGATTAGTGCAGTAGCCTTCTTACCTGCATCTCTCCATGTGCAGCAGAAAGAAAGCTTGTGGGTGTTGTTTCTTCGTTTAGCCCTCCAGGCCTCTCACCCATTTTTTTCTCCATTTCTGTGTGTTGCATGTGTGTATGTATGTCTACATGTGTTGGACATATGCATATATGGATGCACATGTATATGGGTACCCTACGTATGTGAAAGCATGAGCTGATGCTGGTGATCACCCTTAATAGCTCTCCCACCTCATTCACTGAATCCAGGATCTTTCAATCAAACCAAAGCTTGCTGATTTGACTAGCCTGGTTGGCCAGCTTGGGCTGAGGATGCCTTGTCTCCACCTTCTGAGTCTGGGAAGGCCACGCCAATGAGTGGGCGGCCATGCCAATCCAGTATTGATGTAGGTTCTAGGGATCTGCACATTGGTCCTCATGTTTGCATGATGAGCCTAGCCCCAAATAATTCTTAACACAAGGTCATTAGAACTGTTGGATCCCACAAGGACAGGGCTGCAGTGGGCATAGAATCCCTTAATGGCTGTGGGACAAGGAGAAAGGTCTCAGGCCACGTTCATGGATGGGGTCAGCTCCAGGCATTGAGCATATTTTGCTGGACTCTTGCTGGCAGAGGCCTTGAAAGTACGGAGCAACAGCCTAGCTCTCGGAACCTCCTGTGCTAAGAGCAAGGCCCCAGAAGGCAGCATTGGATCCAGTAACATGGAAGATGAGATGGGTGCCAGTGAGGCTTACAGTCAGCCACTCCACAGTGTAATTGAATCCCTGTCACGACTCTCTTGACAATACCATACAATTATTCCGTACATACATCAGTTGCAGTAGGTCTGGGCACAGAGAGTCGGGGGTGCAATCTTTTCCATATTAGGGCGCAGTTAATTTACTGTCTTGTCTACCAGCTACTACAGCCCATACTCCATGTAACTGGGTTGATCAGAAATCATATCCCAAACCTACTTCCCTCTCCCATTTGTCATAGTCACGTTCAGGGTAGGCTGAGGCTGCTGGCTAGATAATCAGCCCCTCACACATAGATGGGCTGAAATGCATTTCGAAGGGCTCCCAAAGGATGAATGAATTTTGCATTTTCTCAGGGAACAATTTCTGAGGATCATAAAATAAGGTTGTGCGGGTCTGGGAGCCCCATGGAGGATCCCTGCCTGAGCTGGGGTTGAAGTTTTCACTACCATTGCAGACAGAGACCCGCCCAGTCAACCAGAGACAATGGCAGCTTTGAGTGGCTCCTACCTCTAAGAGATTTCTTGAACTCCTGGTACTGAGCAAAACCATAGTGGCTCTCCCTAGCAAGACCACCTGTCCTTGATGTTATAGTTGGTCTCCATGGAGACAGCCTCTGCTTAGGAATCTTTGCTGGGAGAGCTCACTGTGCTTATAGCCTCACATTGGTCCTATCTTCCATCTGCTCCAGAAGGACATGGATGTTGAGGGAAGTGGTTCATCAAGGCTTCCTCTGCCTGCACAGTTCCTCTTTGCAGGATGGGCTTCCCTCTCCCACCCCACTAACACTCTTTCCAGTCTCCTGAGCTCTAGTCCTCAGAGAGGCTGCTTTGGGAAAGTCTCAGGTGGGGTGCATAGGGAGAGATGGCTCCCAGACAGTTTGTAGGTCTAGCCATGTATCCACCAAACATGGATGACACAGAGAGGAGAAAGTCATGGGTTTCTGTGTGCAACAGCAAGAAGTTAGATTTGCAGGCTCCCGTAATGGCTAAGAGGTAGGAGATGAGATGAGAGGTTCCCAAGAAAGGCCACTCACCAGAGACTCTGAGCCCACCATCCCCTGGAGTTAGTCTGAAATAGTCACATTCATATGAGTCAGGAGAGGCAGAATAAAGTTAACGAGAGACACGAGTGAATCCCACAAGGAACTAGCCTGGCTGTTTTCACCAGGCTTTACTCCTACACTGTTTGTGCGAGTCCTCAGCGCTCCCTGGGTGGGAGGGTGAGCAAGACACGTAGTCAGAGAGAGAAATGCATGTGGGCTACACAGGGGACAGGATGTACATGATAGGGCTTGGGGTGGGGACTGAGCTGGGCCAGTGGAGCTTGATCCAGTTAGTTATAACTGTCAAGTTGATACAAGCTGGAATCACTAGGGAAGAGAGTCTTAACAAGGAATTATAGAGATCAGGTTGCCTACGGGCTTGTCTTCGGGAGGACCCACCCAGAATGTGTGCAGCGCCATTTTATGGGTTGAATTGCGAAAGAGTGAAGAAAACTAGCTGAGCATAAGAACAAGCAAGCAAGCAAGAAGCAAGCAAGCAGCAAGCGATCAGCAAGGGAGCAAGTAAGCAACTGAGCATGCGTGAATTTATTTTCTGTTCTTGGCTGTGGATGTGATATTTTGGGTGCCTGCTTTGACTTCTCCACAGTAATGAACTAAGACAAACAAACCCTTTCCCCTCTGTTACTTTTGGTCAGAGAATTTTCTCATAGCAACAGACATGAAACCAAGGCAGAGCTCAAGATTCACCGGTGGACAGCATGGCTGAGACGGACCCTTGTGAGTGACATCAGTTCTGAGTGGCTCTTGGGTGAAGATGGCTGGCCCCTCTTTTTCCTACACGCCTAGTAAGAATGGACTGTCTCTCTTAGACCTTCTTCTCCCAGCTAGGTGCCCCTGAGACAGCATCCGTAGGGACCTTGTGAAGTCTTCCCAGTGGCAAATAAGAGTGACCTAATAATATCTTGCCTTGCTGTCTAAGCCTGGGCAGAGCGATGGTGGGACCCCCATGAAGGAGTTATGGAGCCATGGCTGACTTCACCACTAGCTAGATCTTGCTCTGTGTTAGTTGATTTTCCAGTTGTGCAACAAAATGCCCTGACAAAAGCAACTTAAGAGAAAAGGTGTTTATTTCAGCAAGCAATCTTAGGAGACAGTCCATCCTGATGGGGAGGGCCTGGAAGGAAGGAGAGTGAGTCATCGTGTCACATTGTATCAGGGGTCAGGAAGAAGAGAAGTGAATGCTATCTTTACCGGTTTTATTTAGTCCAGTTTTCCAGCCCATGGAATGGTACACACACAGTCAGCATGGGTCTCCCCTTCTCGCTTAGCCTAGTATAGAAACTCCCTCCCAAGGATGCCCAGAGGCTCGTCTCCTGGGTGATGTGGATCTTATCAAATTTGCAATGTTGGCATGTTCATTCCCCTGTATCTGATGGCCTCTGACCTCTGGACTCATCTCACCTTTGTCCCACATGCCTGGCAGCCAAGGGCTATGTGAGGTCACAGGGCAGCCATGGTCCTGCAGTCTTCAAGAGGTGGGTTACTTAAATTCCTCGAGGCTGGCATATGCCCTCTCTCACTGCTGGGAGGGGCATAAGCCTGCTGGCTCCCAGAGTGTGGGTCTCTGTAAAGATCTTCAACTGCTCCCAGAGCAGCATAATCCCTCAGAGACCTCATAGGGTCCTGATGCCCATGCCTCCTCTCAGACACTGGTCCTGGTCCTCCTGACCTTGGATCTGAGTTGGAGTTTGTCTGGCTAGTTTTAGCCAGGTTGCTGATTAGGACCAGTACACTCATTCCCAGGATAAGAACGAACACACTGTTCTTACAGGAGCTGGATCAGAAAGTGTCATTGAGTGTGCCAGAATTCCCTTATCTTTCTAAAACAGACACTTTTACAGAAAAACTGCAAATGTTTTTCACCCATCAAACCTCCAGGACATGTTCTGGGAAGCCCTATTGTTGGTGGGTTGGCACACTTCTGAGGGTTTAGTCTTGAGTCTAATTTTCATTGCACCGAGACAGTGGCTTTGGGTGACCTCGGGTCACAGCACAGCACTGTTTGGAGACCCCAAGTGGCCCAGTGTGAAGTTCCTGGGTTCGATGATGAGCCCTCCTCCTGTGTTCACATTCTGGCTCTTCTCCTCACCACCTTGGACCAGTCACTTTGCTCCACTCTCCTTGGGGTAAAAGGAGGAGGCGTGAGTGAAACCATGTATTCTACTCATGAAAAGCCAACTGAAGGACCATCCTGAGAATACAGTTTGCAAAACCTACGTGTTCAGAAAAGAATCTCCGGAATTCTGCCTATCATCAGTCACTGAGGGACACAGCCAGCATGGGTCCTGGGCTGTGTGTTCAGCATGAAGCCAGCTTCTCCTTGTAGCCTGGATGGAGGAGAGTGGCAGTTTGGAGCTAAGACCTATCAACCCCACCAGGCCTATGTGTCTGGCTTCTACTTGTGAGGGAGACCTTGACTGAGCAAGCATATGGCATAATCTAGAGGGCGAGAGGCCTTCACACCTAGACTGGACAGCCGGCGTCCTTACCAGCCTGATCTGAGAGCACAGCTTTTGCTCTTTTGGCCAAGGATTTTTTTTTTCCTGGGATGTCAGGACCCTTCAGAACACAGCTGTCCCATCACTGTTTCCTGGGTTAGCATGGCACTGCAAGTGACTTTTTCCAGTACACTTGATCTCCCACATATTTCACAACCCACTTACTGGGGAGTCCTGAGACTTGGAAGCTTCTTTACTTCCGGAGGGTTCTAAGTTTCATTTATTTCCCCAGTCTTAAGAGCCTCCTTTGTTTCATCTGACTTGGCAGTGGGTAGCTCTACAACAGTTCCCCTCTGGGTTCTTCTGGGAAGCTGAAACTCCTTGCAAGTTTTAAACTAGTGTTCATGGTCTTGTGACCTTCTGAATACTATAGGGTCTAGTCCTGGCTTCATCTTCTGAACTGTTCCAGTGAGGTCATTTGGGACTGAAATGTTCTCATCTCTTGGTACTAAGCCCTTCAGCCTGGAAATCAGCAGTTCAGTTTTTTATTTTTTAATTATTTGTTTCCTTCCTCTCGTTTTCAGTCTTGTTTCTGGGGGGGGGGGCGTCCCTGAAACTCTTATTATTTACATATCCATACTTCTTGGGTCAGGGTCCAAGAACAGACCTATCGAGCAAGGTCTGAGTGTGTTGCCTGCAGGAGAGGTGAATCAGGGTTGTGTGAGCATGATGACAGCGGGGTTCAGGCAGAGTCTGTGGAGGGACCCCGGCTGGCCCAGACAAGAATTCAGCACAGAGCTTTAAAATTCCCCTTCCAATGCAAGGCGCGAGCCGTCCATACTCCTGTAGCCATGGTCATCCACGAGCACCACTCAGGAGCTCTGCAACCCCAGGATTTCTGCCCCTGTATGGCTACAAAGCTGGGCACGGTGGTATGTGATGCGGCTGCACTGCTGGGGAGGCGGAGACAGGCGGAGACAGGCAGGTCCCCGAGGTTAGCTGGCAGGCCACCTAGCATGTTAGGTGAGCCATTCTGTCTCCAAAATCAAGGTGGAAGGTGCCTGAATGAGGCCCCCCGAGGTTGCACTCTGAGCTCTACACAGTGTGCACAGTGGCATGACCTACACACACAAGGAAGAAAGAAAAGAAAGAAGGAAGGAAGGAAGGAAGAACGGAAGGAAGGAAGGAAGGAGGACGGAAGATGGCAAAGTATTGGGGTTAATACAATGCTGGGCTGGGGAGAGGAGGGAAAGAGCCAGAGGCCAGGGCACTTAGAGAGGACACTGTCAATCCCACCAAAGGACAGTGAAGACCATTACTCAAGTTCTTTTAGCTGGATTAAGCAAGTTTTATTTCCTATCAGACAGAGCTATCTCCCTAAAGCAGGGCTTGAGAAAATACCACCAAACGTAGGAGGCAGTGGGGTTTATACAGCGCCAAGCCCTGCAAGCCCAAGGGGTTTTCAAGGGCTGGGGGATCTCCAGAGCATTTGGCTATGTAGGAAAGGTTCAAAATTATTTGGCAGAACATCTTAACCTGTCAGGGTGGAAGTCAGGGTCTAAGGTGTGGAACGTGTCAGATTCCAGAAAATAGGTCAAACCCAAGTTTTACAGAACATAGGAATGGACTTAGTTTGACCTTGGAATAAGATGGCTTCTACTCTTAAGATGGAGTCAGGCTGGCCAATCAACTGGCAGGCCGCTATGTGCTGTCACTGCACAGATGGGTCCCTGTTTAAAAAAAGTTTTCTGTGCCCAGGTTTGTTAACTCTTTGTCTTCCCTGTATCTTTCGTTGAGGTGTCTAGCTGTGCTCGTTCATGATTTCTATTGTTTCACAGCCTTCATCTTCTTCTCCTGATGTCCTTTGTGTTTGTTGACTCTCCTCTTCTGGAGGATTCTTTCTTCCTCATGGTTTTGATATTGTCCCTCAGCTCTCAGAGGTTGTCAAGGGGAGGTGTGTGTGTGTGTGTGTGTGTGTGTGTGTGTGTGTGTAGGGGTAGGGGTCTTTGTGTCTCTTTTTCTATATATTTTCTCCAGGTCAACTGTTTTCTCTTTGGCAAGAAGCGAGTTTCCTCAGACAGTCAACCCAAGAGCCAGGGACAGATGAGACTGACTGGGGACTGAGTGAGTAGGTGGGTATGTTGCCATTACTCTGTCACTGTAACAAAGAAAAGCTTCATCTTCACTCTCGATTCTGTAGGTTCTACTCTGTAATCAGTGAGTCAGCACAGCGCAGTGGGGAGTGTGCGGCAGAACAAAGCTGCTCCCCGTGTGACTAGCACTCAAAAGTGACAGGAAGAACAGGGGAGATGGCTCAGTGGGTAAAGTGCTTGTCTTGCAAGCATGAATAATACATGCTTTGAGTTCAGTACCCAGAACCTACTTCAAGAATATCAGGCGTGGTGAGGCTCACCTGTGATCTCCGTGCTGCTGAAGTGAAGACAGGTGAACTTCTGGGGTTCACTCCCAGCTGACAGAGACTAAAGGTATCAGTGAGAGACCCTCAAAAGACGGTGGGTGTTCCTGAGGAACGAGGCCAAGGCTGTTCTCTGTTTCCCACATGTATGTGTACGCATAAGGACCAGCACTCGCATGAGCATTCCTCAAACATAAATGACAGGAAGAGGAGGGGCTGGGGTATGACCAATCCTTTAAAGAACATTCGCTGAATAGCCATTGAGAGAATTAGAACGAGTTAAAACGTCTGCCGCACTTGCAGCAGCAGGAGGTCACAAGAGCTGGCACTTCGCTCCTGTAATCTTGCTTACTTCCCGCATCAACTAACACTCCTCCCGCCCCCCCCCCCGCCCTGCATGTGTTTAAATGCACAGTTGCAAAATAATTGTTCCAACCTTATCATGTCTTCTTCTGAAAACATGTTCAATCATGGTTCTTAATCATGCAGGCTAAACCCACCAATGACAGAAAAAGATTAAAAAAAAAAAAAAGATGCTGTGCAGTCTATAAAAACTGTGAAAAACTGTGGATCACAGCCCAGATCCTCAAATAGGTCTGCCCATGAGCCTGCTGGAATCATTAAAGATGAGTTCTCCAGCTTTCTGAGTTCAATCTGTTTTCCTGAAGGTCTGATTTCTGCAATATATAACACACCTACTACCCACTTTTGCCCTCACCTTTAAAATCTTCGCTAGTGCCATCCTGGGGAACAAGGATCAAGCCTTTCAGGGACAGTTAAGTCAATAGGACAGCTTTAGAAATAGCTCAGGGCTTCACTGTGTCATGCCTGGCCAGAGACTCTCAGATTGAATATCCTGAGGTGGTCAGGCTTCTTCTGGCACGTCCTCCTTCAAGATGCAGAATGGAGGGGGAAGCTTGGCGTCTCACTCCAGACATCTCCAGAATCTGACTGTACAGAGATGCACACATGACACACGGTCAGAAGACCTAATTTGGATGCCTGATTTTGCTATCTTTCCAGCTATGTGGAGATATAATCCACTTTTGTGATGTCTGGTAGTGAGGTGGCTCCCTGTGGGCTATTCTCCTAGGAGAGAGCACCAGAGGTGAAGTTGACCCATTTTTTGCTTATATGTTCACCTTGTGGTGGATCTTGGGGAGACATTGTCCATTGTTAGTTAAAGAGTACCTGTACAAAGGACCTCGAGATGCTTGGTCTTGATCGTCACCTTGGTGGTATTTAGAGTCTCCATGGAAACAAACCTCTGGATGTGTCTCTAAGGGACCCTGTAGATTGGGTTGAGCTGTGAAGAGCCTCCTTCAATGTGGGTGGTCCCATTCCATAAGCTACGGGTACAGACTGAGTGAGACTGAGTGACACTAACAAGAGAGCCAAGCACCAGCTTCCTTTGCTTCCTGGCCCTGGGTTCAGTGTGGCCAGCCGCCTCTTGCCCCGCTACCACACTTTCCCAGCCGCCATGCACTGCGCATTTAAACTGTGACCAAATAAACGATTCCATTCTTAAATCTCTCTTTCTGCGTGTGTGAAGCATTTTGTCATGGCAATTTGAAAATCAACCAATACAAGCATGCATGCATGACATTTCATGGCTTCGATCACCCTCTGCAGTTGTTACTGCTGTCCTCTCTAACAATGAAGAATCACAGACATACATAAAACAGTTAGCGTTTTTGTCCTTGCAGAGCCAGAAAGGGAGGAAAGTAGGCCTTCACTCCACTCCTGAAGTGTTGACTCATCTTAGGGCTTTGGGCCCAACTCAGAGAAAGGAGTAGCTAAATAAGGGTGTTTATGGTTGGGATTTTAGTAGATTGTTAAGCCTGTGTATGGTTCCACTCAGCTTTTCTGTGTGCACCCTACTGTTGATCTATTCTCAGGCAAAGAAGTGCCAAAGAGGGGACACTGAAAATAGACTATGACAGTTACTGGAGCCTGCACAGTTTATTAAAGAAGACACGCCTCAACGGTGTTTTGTTTTGTTTTTGTTTTACTGGGCTGATATCATGACAGAAGATCAGATGCTCTTAAATCAAGTGCACTGTGAGCCCTATAAAATATTTGACATTTCTAATTACGCTGTTATGAGCAAAATGACAATATGGGGCAACCTAGGGTGACTGCAATTAGATGGGCACAGAGTGGGATTTTGTGGCCCAGCTTGAAGGAGGAATCTCATTTGATTCAGACACATTTTGTTGGTAATGCCATGGCTGCAGGGCTCTGCGGTTGAGACGGTGTGCATTATCCAAAAGTGACATCATGACAGCTACAGAAGGGAAGTACAAAGGCAGCTGGAGCCTCAAGATGGTGTTGCATGAGAGGCTGGACTAGTCACTGAACCAGGCACCGGGCTTGAAAATCCAGGTGTGGGCTGATGTGCTATGTGGACGATGAACATGGTTTGACTTGGACATCGCAGGATGACTGGGCTATGAGCTTTCCAGAGGTTCATGCTATAGTTGTATAAAATGTGCCTGTGTGTATGTGTGTGTCCGTGTGTACAGGTGTTGTTCCGTGGGTATCACCCACCTGTTATTTCAGTGCGGGTTGATTCGGCTTGACTGGCTGGCCTGAGTCTTAAAGATCCACCCATCTCTGCCTCTCCAGTGCGGGGGTTACAAGTGCATATCACCACAGCTGGCTTTTGAAGATGATTCTGGTGGATTCACTCAAGGCCTCATGCTTACAAAGGAAGCACTTTACTGCACGACACATCTAACTCCTAACCCTCACATATTTAAATCTGTTCTGCTTAGAATGCACACAGGCTTCTCAAGGTTCCAGGGAATTCAATGCTGAAAGAACAGGTCTCTTTGCTCTTTCATACTGATCCTCACTCTACTCTTTTTCCAACCATCCATGTTCCTGATGCTTGCCCACTACCTAACTCACTTGCCCACGGCCTAACATACCCGCTCATCTAACTGCATCCATTATTTTATGCACCCATCTTTTGATACACTCAACCATTCATGCATGCCTTTATCAGTTTAACATCCGTGCATTCATTTGTTCACTTGATCATTGACCCCCCGTTATCTTCCATCTTTGTATCTATGTATGCACGTATCCATGTATCTATCCACAAATCTGTGTACTCACCATGCATGCATGCATGCATCCCATGCATCTACCCGTTTACTCACTTACCAGTTGCCCCATGCGGTTATCCATCCATCCATCTATGCATTCATGCATGCATGCACCCATCCATTGGCTTACCCATTCATGCAACCAATTTGTTCATTCATTACACACCCACCCACATTCCACCTGGTTACCCAACTATCCTTTGGCATTCAAGGTACTATATATAATAGGTGCTTGTGAAACACATAGGTGAATTAGATAAATCTCCTGCCTTTAAGATGAAGTTCCTGGAATCTAGTACGGATAGAAAAAGGAAGCCACTGAGGATTTCACCAGGAAACCCCATGATTTCTGAGCGCCTCAGAGCAGGCGAGATTAGTGGGAGATGAGGAGAAGCTGAATACTCAGTTGGCTGCTGCAGCACAGTGGCCCTGGGCACATGCGGCTTTGGGACTGGAAAGGCAGAGATGCAGAAGTGATCTGTGTCAAGATGCTTGGCTGGTGGAGGTCTGGAGAGTGTGCTGCCATGGTCGGCTGGATATTTTCAAGCATGGAGGCAAAGATCAAAGATAAGCCTGCAACCAGGGCAAGTTCGGGGCCATGGACTCCAAGACACCATTATCGCTGAGTGACATCCCTTCCTGGCTGTCCTGGCACTCTCATTCTTCCTCTCTCTGCCATTTGAGCTTCTTCTGCTCCTTCTTCCCTCTTCTAGAATCCCAGAAGTTGACAACAACCAGGGGTCAAGGGGGAAGTGAATTTCCTATCTGTAAATCAGTGGTGGTACACAAACCATTCCTTGTGGTTTCTGACAGGCAGCCGTTTATCTAGATAGTGCATTTATTTATTGCAGCTCCACTGTTTCACATTGAGATATATGTGCAAACTGAGATCTGTGCGCCAATGATTTGCTCTCACACATTAAACGTGGAGAAGGAATACAAAATTGGACATATTAGATTATTTTGGTGTTAAATTCAGTGTTTACAGCCTCCCATTGTTCTCCATCAGTCTCTCTCCTACAAATCAATTTACAAGACTTTTGTTGGAAATATTACTTAGTATCAAGAGCTGTGGGCAACCCCAGCTCTAGTGATCACTCCATTGCCAGAAGGCAGGGGATGCCGAGCAGGGGGCAGCTCACTGGCGCCTGTCAGAGTAGCTGTGCTGAATGGCCCTTCCACCTCCTACTCTTAGGACTCTGCGCCCTAGGGCAAGAACACAGATAATGTGCACACATGAGCAACACTCTAGTATTTATTCCCGTGCAAGCATGTATATGCAGGGTCACATGTATGTGCCCATATATGTGGAGACCAATGGCCAACCCCAGGTGCTGTTCCTTAGGAGTTACGCACCTTGGTTTTTGAGCCTGGGTCTTTCATGAGGACCCGAGGCCTGCAACTGATTAAGCTGGAATGGCGGACCAGTGAGCTCCGAGAATCTGCTTGTCTCTGCCTCCCTTCCCAGTACCGGGATCACCAAGCAAACATCGCTATACCCAGTTTTGTGGCATGAGTTAGCACATGGGGTTTTCAGGTTTTGTGAGGAGAGGGCCTCACTGAGTTTCAGTTTCCGCATCTGTTCAGTGGGGTGACTGTTGCTCTGCTCACTTAACCAGGAGTGAATTTCCCATGAGGCTACAAATGTGAAAACCCAGCTCTGTCACTAAATCTGAGGCTCATGGGATCCAGACCTTGTCCCAGTTTGCTGGCCATGATTCCTCTCGTGTGTGTGTGTGTGTGTGTGTGTGTGTGTGTGTGTGTGTTAACTATGACTCACTGATAAGAAGACATTAAAATGGGTGCAAGTGGGAGGCTCAAGAAAATAGGATTATTTTATGGATCAAGAAGGGATCCAGGGAAGGTGACAGTTTTAGGGAAAGCAGCTTTTCTTTCACACGGCATCCCTTGCCATGCTTCTGAAAGGGTAAAATGGGTAAAGGCGCTGCCCGGGGTGCTGGATGGAGAGTCCCAGGGCTAGCCCTGCCCAGGCGGTCCTGTTTCTCTTCACTTTCTACGGCCAGCACAGATGGCCATGCTGAGCTGGCCAGGCCTTGTTCAGCGCTGCTGGCACAGTGTGCTTAGCACCCAATGTGCCATGTCTGCCTCTGCCATTCCTCCTGCTGGCACTTGGCGGTCTGGGCTTTGTGTGCAGCCCCTTGCTGCTCCGTAACCCTCCCCTGCTCCCCGTGCCTAGGACAGGCAGGACTGCAGTGGCGGCATTTCTTCACCTCCTGTTACGTTCTCTGAAGTCTTCCTGTGGACAGAAGCTTGGCACGGGGGCTCTCTGATGGCTGCTGTTTAGAATGGGGGAGGAAGGGTGGAAGAAGGAAGAGGCCAAGAGGTGCTGTGTAGACATCCTCCGTCCTGCCTTCCTCCCTCAGGAGTCCAGGGCCTACATCCCTGTGGTACCTGGAAACTCCATCTTCCCGGTGACGTAGCCCCATCCCACATTCTCTGTTTCCGGCTTCTCCACGTACTCATCTTCTTCCCAGCCATTGCCCCTGAGGCTGCGGGGTCAGACGAACACAGCTCGCATTCCCAGCAACTCCCCTTAGCAGGTAGGACATCGATACCTCCGCAAAAAGGATGTGCTTACTGTTAACAGGGTCCTTCTTGTTTGAGAGGCTTGCCTTTTCCTTCATGCCTCTGTCCGCACACGTATGTGTGTAGCTGCTTCCTGTGTGCACATGGAGGCCAGAAGCCAACCATGGACTCTGTCCTTCAGTAGCCACACATGTTGTTTTCACTCTTGTCTTTGTCTTGAGACTGAGGTGGACTGATTCAGCTGGGCTGGCGGGCCCCGGGGTGGTGGGGTAGGGGGTTGTCTCTGCTTCAGTATTTCAAGCTTGTGCTACCTTGCCTGGATTTCTTATGTAGGTACCAGAGATTGAACTTGGGTGTCTACTGGCGCAGCAGGCGGAACTTCAGGAGAAACTGAACTGTTTCTCCAGCTCTTCTGACCCAGGGGACTGCTGAGAGCTGCCTAGAGGCCACATTCTGGGCCTGTGGGTACCGGGGAGCAGCCTCTGGCTTGCATCCGTAGCTCCTATAGAGATTTTCAGTTACGGACCCTTCTTCTTTGAACGAGGGCGGGCAACATTCCTTATCACTAGAACGAGGCTTCCTGGGTCAAGGGGAGAGAGAACCCAGGTAGGAGGCATTTGTGAGCCACTTGTTTGCCTCCGTTGCCGGGACACAGTGTGGGCCAGACTGTCTCCCCAGCTCCCTGAACAGCAGGCACATGCTTCCTGCCATCCACCACGGTGCACTAATGAGGTAAGCCTGCCCTGTTTCCAAGCTAGCTCCGTGTAGATGTGAGTTTCAGGGCAAGCTCCGTGGAGACGGAGACGCCCACATGAGGATATCCCTGAGACAGTGAGAACGAAGCCCATAAGTAAGAGGCCCTCAGGCTGGGGGTGGGACTAGCTGGTGGCTTCCTCTGCCTAGATCTCTGTGCGCGTGACCTGTCTGTCAACAGCATGTTCCCTGGCCCTGGAAACACAGAACGCTGGACTTGGCCTAGCCTGCGTACAGAGCCCCCTTCTGAGATGCTGGGGTGGGCACAGAGTTTGAGAGTGGGCATCTTGCCTTAAATGTCCTTCCATCAGAGTGTTGGCTGTTCCTAGGCCTGCAGGCCTTCTGTCAGGGCACACATCACATCAAGCGACCTAATAGTGTGTGTGTGTGTGTGTGTGTGTGTACATGTGTAGGTGTGCACATGTGTAGGTGCGCACACATGTTTGGGTGGGTGTGGAAGACAAAGACCGATGCTGGGTGTCTTCTTTGATCTCTGTCCGCTCTCTTTTTGAGTCAGGGTCTCTTTAACCCCAGAGCTCACCAGTTTGTGGTCGGCTGGCCTGGCAGCTCTCGGCACACGCCATCCCGAAATGCTGCCTGCCACACTCACAGAGGCTGGGATCCCCAGTCATGTCCTTGTGCTTGTCCAGCAGTTACTTTCCACCTGGGCTGTTTCCCAGCCCCCACTGTGCCTGGCCACTGTGCAAGCATGATGGCTGTTCTTGCTTGTCACCTTGATCACAGCTAGAACCAATTACAACCCAAGCAGCTTGCCACACCCAGGAGGGGTTTTCTGGATCACTGGAGATGGGCAGATGCACCTTACACCTGGGCCGCACCTTCTGGTGACAGCCCACGTGAATGCACGGGGAAGAAAGCAGAGTTTGCTCTTTGCCTGCTTGCCCTCGCTGTCTCCAGTGGGCGAGTTCCTCCTGTCTATGAGGTAGTGTTCCTTCACTGCTGTGAGAACCCACTTCTTAGGGACCCCAGTCATAAAGACAGAAGCATAGATGGAGCAGGGGAGCTGGCTCAGTGGGTAAGCATGTCTGCACAGCAAAACGAGGATCTGAATCTGAATCCTCCGCACCCACAGGAAAAAAAACAAAACAAAAACAAAACACATAGCTGTGCCTTGTATTAAGCTTACAAAAACAAAAACAAACAAACAAACAAACAAACAAACTCCTTTTGCTGTGATAAAATACTGCAACCAAAGAAGCTTGAAGAAGAAAAGGCTTATGTTCATCCGTGGTCCATCTTGACCGAAAATTCAAGGCATCCACAGCTTGAAGCAGCTGGTTACATTGTGTATAACATCGAAAAGAAGAAGGAGGAGAAGGAGGTGAGGAAGAGGAAGAAAAAAGAAGAAGAGGAAGAAGAAGAGCCTCTACTCAGTTTCATCTTCCATTTAGACAACCTAAGATCCCAGTCAGGGAATGGTGTCATTCACAGTGGGCACGTTTTCTCACATCAATGTAATCATGACAGTCATGCTCAAAGGGTCATATCCTGGTGATTATAGACTTTTGTCAAGCTGACAATTAGCGCTAACCATTCTTTGCCTGTGACCCCAGTACTCCGTGAAGAAATGGGCAGATCCCAGTATGTCGATGGCCAGTAAGCCTAGCCAAGATGGTGGGCCTCCATTCAGTTAGAGACTCTGAATCAAGACAATAAGGCAGGGAGGGATGGAGGAAGTCGCTTGAGCTCTCTCTCACTGCCCTCTCCTCCCATAAAGACACTGGCATGGAAAGACTGAACACTGGAATTCACACAGGCACGTGGGCAATGTGGCTTTATCCTAGCTACTTCTTCTAGACTGAAGCGCCCCCTCCTGGACGGAGGAAGGAGGCTCGTCAAACTTAAGACAGGGAGGAAACAGCACAAGGTTTCAGGAGGTCAGAGAGATTCACAAGACTCAGAAGCGCCCGCTCCAGGCCTACAAATGCAGCGAAGGGTTCCCAGTGTGCAGCGGGCTCTGGGGTTCAGCTGTTGAGTTAGCAATCCTGTGCCGGGATGGGCTTTCCCACAAGGCAGCCGTGTTCGGGTCACCCATCGTTCTCTAAGTAACCTCAGCAAATGCACCAGTTCACTAAGCTACGCCCACGCCCCAGGTCTACCCTCTGTGTTCCATCCGGGTTAGATACACTTACTCACATCTCCCCAGGAAAAGCCACAGGGCCTACAATCAGAGATGAGCTGGGAGGATCAGCTGTGACAGAAAGACACGCAACCGAGGCTGATCCCTTGAGGGTGAGAGAGAGCAATCCCAGTAGGGCTGGGCCTCCCCAGGTGGCATGGCAGGTGGCGAGAGCTGCGTGCTGCTGAGCCAGCTGCGAGAATACGCCGCTCCCGTCAGTCCGTGAGTGAAGCTCCTCTCGAGGGCATCCTAGCGGAGCCATCTTCCTCTCCGTGGTTAGAGTGGCACGCCTCCTCTGTGAATGGAGTTGACCCCTGAAGTACGGGAACATCGCAAAGGCTGACGGACCAGAGAACACATTACAACCCGCAAGTGGCACACAGGAGAAGGATTGCAACAGGCCTTGCATGCTGCTCACCCTTACACTCACAGGTAAGTGAAGCTCTCATCCGGCACCGCGGAGACTTCTCTTTGCAGCTGAGGGAGCTCCTCAGGACGGCTGTACTCCTAGGGCTTTCATGAGAAAGCTGGCTTTTGTGGAAGGCTTTTTCTTCGTCTGATGAAAGAATCTTGTGATTTTCATCTTTAAGTCCATGTATGTGTTTTATTATATTTATTGACTTGGACACCTTGAACCATCCCTGCATGTCCACGATAAAGGCAACTTGGTCACAACGGATGATCTTTTATAGATTTGGTTTGCAGATATTTTATTGAGGCTTTCTGAACCCATGTTCATGAAGAATATTGGCCTCTAGTTTTTATTTATTGTCATAATGTCTTTAACTAGTATAGGTATAATAGTGATAGTGGATTCATAGAGTTTGGAAGTAATCCTTCTGCTTCTTTTGGTTTTATTTCTTCTTTCTTTCTCCTTTTTCTCTTTCCTTCCTTCCTTCTTTCCTTCCTTTCTTTATTTTGTTCCTCCTCCTCTTCCTCCTTCCTTTGGGAGTAATTTAAGAAATATTGGTTGCAAACAGTTGAAAGTCTAGTAGAATTTTGCTGTGAGTCCATTTAAGCCTGAGGTGTGTGAGTTGGGAGGTTTCTTA
Organism: Meriones unguiculatus; assembly: GCF_030254825.1. NCBI lineage: Eukaryota > Metazoa > Chordata > Mammalia > Rodentia > Muridae > Meriones > Meriones unguiculatus. The sequence goes on along the minus strand of NC_083363.1, from coordinate 57,788,925 downwards.
TTACTGTTTCCATCACTGTATTTGTCATGGTCTGGTTAGGTTGTTGGTCTCCTCTTAGTTTAGTGTTGATGGTTTGAAAGAATCGAGGAATTCATCCATTTCTTTTAGATTTTCTAATTTAAAAAAGTGTACTTTAGAAGTACCGCCCTCATAATCTCCTGATTTTTTTTGTGTGTTGTAATGTTTCCATGTTCACCTTTGATTCTGTTAATTTGGGCCATCTCTTCCTTTCTTTTGGTTAGTTGGGTCAAGGGTTTGTTAATCTTGTTTATCTTCTGAAGGGGCTGCCTCTTGGATTCACTGACTCTTTATACTCTATTCTTTGTTTCTATTTCATTAACTTCACCTCTGATTTTTTTAAAAAATATATTCCTTGATGACTGTGTAATGGATTTGTGTTTGTTTTGTTTTTGCTTTTTCAAATTCTTGCGTACATCATTAAGTCATTCATCAGTGCCTTTCCTGGTATTTTAATGTAGGACCTTAGAGCTATAAACGTCCCTCTTAGGACTGCTCTTAATGTTTTCTAGAGGGTGTGTGTGTGTGTGTTGTATTTTCATTTTCATTTAATTCCAGGAATTTTTTGTTGTTGTTGTTGGTTTCTTCTTTGACCAATTCATCATCCAGTATTGTGTTATTTTATTTTCCTGAATTTGTGTGGCTATTAGAGATTCATTTAGTATTGATTTTAAATTCTATTGGGGTTGGGTTAGAAAAGGTATATGGAGGGATTGAATTATTTTCTGAATTTGTTAAGATTTTGTGTGTATGTGTGTGTGTGTGTGTGTGTGTGTGTGTGTTCAGACATGAGGCCTAGTTTAGAGATGCTTCCATGGCTTCTTGAGTAGACTTTACTTTCTTTGGTCTTGGGTGGAATATTCTGCACATATCTGTCACGTCCAGAGATATGAAATCAGTTAATTCAGAGGTTTCTGTTTACTTTTTATTCATACGACCCATCTAATGGAGAATTGGGGTATTGAAATTATCTGTTACTGACATATCTTTAAGTCCAATAGTATGTGGGGGGTTCTGCTTTGTTTTAGTTTTTATTTTGTATAAAGCTGGGTGTGCTAGAGTTTGGCACATGTAATGTTTTCTCAGTTAATTGTCACCTTGATTAGAATAAAGTGTCCTTGTTCATCTCTTTGAATTTGTTTTAGTTTTTTTATTTTTATTTTATTTTTATTAATTACAGTTTATTCACTTTGTATCCCAGCTGTAGCCCCCTCCCCTGTGTATTTGTTTTAGTTTAAAGTCTGTTTGTTTGTTTGTTTGTTTTGATCAAATATGGTATAAGTGACAACTGCTTGCTTCTTGGTTCCACTTGCTTGGAATAGCTGTTTCCCTTCTTTTGCTTAAAGCTAACTTTTATTCTTGAGGGTAAAGTGAGTCTTTTGAAGACAATAGACATGGAATTTGTTTCTTAGTCCATTCAACAAATTTGTGTCTTTTTATTGGGGAGTTGGACCCATGAATACTTAAACTTATTACTGGAAGGTGTGCGTTGATTGCTCTCATTTTGTTGCTATTCTTTTTTCTGTTTGTGTTCTTAGTTCTATTTTGTGTCTCAGTAGTTTTAGTTTTGATTATATTCCTTCTATGGTCTCTGGGCTATGCTTACTCATCTCTTCAGTCTGAAGTATGGCCTCTCTCTTCTCTGGAGGACTGGTTTGGAAGACGTGATTTCTTTTAGACTGTATCATGGAAGTTTTTCTTTTTCTTTCAACTATGGCAGGTAGTTTTGCTGGGTAGAGTAGTTTAGGTTGGCATCTGTGTTCTTTTAGATCTTGAAGTTCATTGCTGTAGGGTCTTCTGGCTAATACAGTTTCTGTTGAGAAATCAGCTGTCATTCTGATTGGGTTTCCTTTATATGTGACTTATGTTTTTTCTCTTGCTGTTTTCAGAATCTTTTTTGTGTTGTTCTGTATATTTAATGTTTTAACTAAAATATGCCACCAGGAATTCCTTTTCTGGACTTGTCTATTCGGTGGTCTGTGTGTTCCTTATGTCTTTGTGGGTGTGCATTCTTTGTTTGCTGAAAGTTTTCTCTCTTGACCCTATTAAAGATCTACTCTGTTCCACTGATCTGGGACTGTTTTCCTTGTCTATACTTTGAAGATTTGGTCTTTTATGATGTCTCAAAATTGCTGCATGTTTCTTTAGTGTTTTTTTTTTCTAATTTCATATTCTTTGTTTGAGTGTTCCAATTCATCTTCTTCATCTTCAAATCCTGACAGTCTACTCAATCCATTATACCCATGAGCCTTTCCCCTGAGCTTTCTAATTGGGTTACTGAGTTTTTCAGTTTGATCTTCATTTCATCTTAAGTTCTCCTCAATATTGTTATCTCCTTACTGAATTCAGCTTTCAAGCCCTGAATAATCTTCACAGTTTCCTTCAGACATGCACATATTTGTATTTTCTTGGATATTGCTAAGCATTTATTGCTATCTTCTTTGCGTTCATTGACCTGCTTTTTTTTTTTTATTTTCATGTCATCTTTAAACTTTTAAAATTCTAGTAAAATTCATGACATTCTTTTAAATTCCCTGTCCTGATTTTAATCTGGGTATTCTTCATTGGAGATTTTTTTCTATAGGACTAGTGGGTTTGAGGGCAGACATACTGTCTTGACCATTCATATTTGTAGTTCTGCACTGGGCTTGTAGTTCATGACCTTAGCCTGTGAACCTCTTACTTTGGTGGTGTGTCAGGTGGCCAGAGTTAGACCTGTGAGCATGGAATTTAACTCTTATCAGTCTCCTATTTTGATTTTTCCATCTCTGACCTTGACCTCTTTCTCCTTCTTTATTACCCTTTTACCCTCTTCTCTAACAGGTTATCTAACAGGTTACCCTCTTATCTACAGGCTCTCTATCAAAATAAAAAGATTGTTATAGCCCCTTTATGATAAAACAGAGAGGTAGAGGCAATCCCTTACTGTGTTCACTCTTTAGGTAAAAACTAAAACAGAAAGCTTTGAGTGTGGGCTTCCCTGAGTTTCAGGACCATCTGAGATCTGGTGAAGAACTTCAGATCACTCTACTGATAAATAAAGTGATATTTTCTGACATTTAAAAATGATTTCTGCTTGTTAAGCACCCTTCCCCTGATGACCAGATCTTAAAACTGGGAAGATATTAACTGATGATTATACAAGCTTTACCTTTTGATATTTTTGTTTTTACTGGGGCTTTCTTATGTCTCAAAGTTATATAAGAAGTTGAATATCTTTTATTTTTTTAACCAAGAGTGCACCCTGACTTAATGTAGTCATGTATTCAAGATTGTTGGTTTCATGAAATTGTTTTTATATGTAATTTTGCTTCTAAAACAACATGAGACAAAATTAGATATACATCCAGAATTACTGAAAATAACCAAGGAGCAAATCTTCTGGCCACTTCATTTTTTTTATAGCTTTAAAAAACTATTTACTATATGATAAAAATTACCATTCTTGGCATGTGTGATTCAAGATGTGTGTTAAGTGTGTGTGTGAATAGAAACATTTTCAGGATGACCTTTTCACTTGAAATTGCAGTGTTAACTTATTAACATGAATAGTCATGATTAATTAATATGTATAGGTATGATCTCCATTCTATCTGTGTTCTCTTTCCCTGCCTCTCATCAATACTATATCCTTTGAAAATTGTGTTGTTATAAGTGTTCATCTTGGTCAGGCAGGAATACAAGCACTGAAGAGTTAACTGTAAAATTTGGAACTAAAGAGAAAAATTATCTTGGCTATTGTAAAGTCAAGCTGTAGTTTTCCACTTAGAGGCTTACAAAAGGCATCACATAGCAGGTGATCCTGATCACTTTCACTCTGCCATAAATATCATTTACATCTGACTTCCTCTTACAAAATGTACATGATGATGCCCTTTTCTGTGCTTCAAGCAGTAACCAGGGATAATCCAGGTATATGTGTCTAAAATGATTTACGTGCTTATGTTGGAGGCAAGAGCAGGTAGCAAAGAAAGGAAAGTGCTTGGAGGCAGGGTCAGGAGAAAAAGTGTTCAAGGTCATCCTCCTCTATATAGTGTTCAAGGCCAGCCTGGGCTACATGAGTCCCTGTCTGAGAGAAAGAGAGAGAAGCAGGGCCAGGTTGGGGCCGGCCTGGTCATTTCTTTCACACACAGCACACACACAAACCCTGATATCCCAGGGCGGGTAGATGACCCAGTTGTAAGAGTGATTCCTGCTGAACCCAATGATGTCAGTTTGATCCTGGGAAGAAAAATTGTGGAAGGTGAGCACCTACTGCCACTGGTTGACATTCACATAGCACTATGGCTCACACACACATATCTGTTTGCGTGCGCGCACACACACACACACACACTATATATATATATTTCAAAAGCTGGTATCTTTAAACTATAACCTCCATGTTCATAGTGCATCCCTTAAATAACTTTCTGGAAGAAGAAGAAGAAGGAGAAGGAGGAGGAGGAAGAAGCAAACAGAAAACAAGGACACAAATGTGAAACTTTCTTCGTGTAACTATCCTAGCAGTAGAGAAGATACTGAAGGAGAGAGAGTTGGCCCCTCCTTTTGGCTATCAGACTCTTGAAACAGTGGAAACAGAGGTCAAGTTTCCCCAGGACTCTCATGCTGGCAGAAAAGGAAGGCTGAAATCCTAGTGCTAGTCAGGGAAAGAACTTGTCCCCTAGGAAGAGACTCCACAGGGTTCTGACAACCTACTGGACTATCTTCCGAGACAGATGGAAACCCACTTTCGGCAGAACCGCTCGCTGTGCCTGCTGCTGACCTTGATCTGCAGAAGGGCCATTCTGTTTCCCAAAGTTTCCCTTTTCTATCCTATAAAACCCCAAAGACACCCCCACATACCCTGTGTGCAGTCTCTACTTCCTGAGAGAGACTTCAGTTGTTCTGATTAAAAGAGCAATTCTGCTTCTAGAGAATCTTTCATTTCCACATCACCCACCTTGGTCTTGGAGGCAGGGCCTCTCACTTTTACCTGGAGTTTGCTGATGCAGCCAGCTGGCTGACTAGTGAGCCTTGAGGATCTGTCTGTCTCCCTCCCTGTGCTGGTGTTACAAATGTATGTTACCTTACCTGCCTTTTTAATGTGGCTTCTGTGTGGTCCTTATGGCTCACTCAGTGTTCTAGCTTCACTTCTGTTGCCGTGGTAAAATATCCCGACAAAAAGCAGCTTAGGAGAGGAAAGGGTTTATTTGGCTTACAGTTCCAGTTTACCATCCATCCCTCTAGAAACAATCAAGGCAGAAACTCAAGCAAGTAGTCACAATGTATCCAGTCAGGAGCAAAGAGAATAAACACATCCTTGCCTGCTCCTTCTTCGTTTTCTTCACTTTCACAAGGTTCAGGGCCCCTGACTAGGGAATGAAGCCGCCTGCAATGGTCTGGGTCAATTAACAATGGACAGCCCCCTGCAGATACATCTAATCCCATCCAGGTAATCCCTCAGTTGAGACTCCCTTCTCCGTTGATGTTCAGGTTGTCAAACGGACAGTTAAAACCAAGGAGCACACACAGCAAGCACTCTACAGAACAGTTCATCCCTCCACTCCACCATCCGGTCTTAGAATTACTGTAACACTATAGCAACTTTGTGTGTTTGTTTGTAAATCGGGGAGTATTGGTCTTTCGTTGCAAATTTGCCTAAGGTATTCCAGATTCTGGGCACTTACACATACATGTTAGAACCATTTTGTCACCATATGCCAATAACTCTGCTTGCCTGCAATAGTCAGGAGTCCACAGATGAAACTGAAGGGACCTGACATCTTGACAATGTTGGGTCTTCATGCAAGCAAAACTGAGATGTCTCTTAATTTCTTTCAGCACTGTTTTATTTGTTAAAAAGTCATTTAACTTTTTATTGATTTTCTTTGGTGACTTTCACATCATGCACTCCAATCCCACTCATTTCTCTGTCCCTTTGTACCCGTCATCCACACTTTCAAACTTCCCCCCACCTCCCCACCCCCTCAAAGGAAAAATAATCTTGTGGAAGCTTTAGTGTGTCGTGGCATGTCCCACAGTACACTCTTTTGTCCACATGTGTATGCTTGCAGTGACTCATTGGTCTGGCCCGAGGCCTCTGGCTTCTGCTGCACCATCAACACTGGATCCTCACTGGGGCTCCTCTCGGATACCCTATTATTGCCCTGTGTCATGGAGATCCTGCAGCTTTGCATCTGCAGGACCGGCCCCTTCACCTGCTCCAGCAGTTCACAGATAGGAGAGATGCTGGAAATGGATCTGGGCCCAGGTGGTAGCTGAGCTGGTCAGCCTGCCAGGTGCCCTGAATCCACACCTCTAAGGCGAGCTGTCTGGCACTGCCCCATGAGGCTCACCCAAAGCCTCAGCAGGCAAGGGGTAGAGTCAGCTCTCCCACGTGTCATAGTTGGTGAGGGGTGGGGTAGGAGGATCAGCACCTTTTATAACTTCCAAATCTGTAGCCAGATTTATTCCCAAGCGTACGATGTTATTTTACACTTTCAATGTTTGTCACCTGTTAATAATTTATCAAAATACATTTACTTTAGCTTGTTTGTGACCTGAGGACTTACAACACTTTCTTATTCCACTGGTTGTTAAAAGTTTTTTCCATGGAATTTTATTTGTAGATAATTGTGGTATCTGTGAATACAATTAATTTATCTCCTTCTTTCCAAACTGCGTGTCTTTAATTCTTTTTCTTGTCTTAGTGCATCAACTACCTCCTGTGAAATGCTAAATAGAAGTGCTAAATGAACATCTACCTTGTTCTTTGTCTTTGGAAAATGTATTCATGCTTTCTCCATTAAGGATGATGTTTTTGTAGGTTTGTATTTGGTGTGTTTGTTTTAGACAGGGTCTGCATTTTTCTCAGACGTCCACCTTGATGCTCTACTCCGCTCCCCAGAGGGCCGTCACCAGAGACCCTTTTTGAGTACCGAACTCCATCCTGCACCGAGACCATTACAGGGGCAGCTCTGCTGCGTGCTGAACATCACTGTGCACCTCTCTCTTCACATGTCAGAGATGGCACACATCAAACGCCAACACGCACAAGCATGTGCACATACTCACACACTCACACACACTCTCACACACACACTCACACACACACACTCACATGCACACTCACTCACACACACACACACTCACACACACACACACACTCACACACACACACACACACTCACATACACACACACACCCACACGCACACTCACACACACACACGCACACTCACACACACACTCACACTCACACACACCCACACACACACTCACACTCACACACACTCACACTCACACACACACACACTCACACACACTCACACTCACACACACACACTCACATACACACTCACACACACCCACACACACACTCACACTCACACACACACACACTCACACTCATGCACACTCACACACACCCTCACACACACACACTCACACACACACACACACACACACTCACATACACACTCACACACTCACACACACACATACACACACACTCACACACATACACTCACACACACACACCCGCACACACTCACACACACACTCACACACACACACAGTTATTTAAGCGAATACATAAACAACTCATAAGAACAATAGAAAAAAAGAAATAATAATAAAACTGTCCTAATGAATTAAAAAGCAAAATTGGCTATTTTGGCACTCACTTTCAAGCTCATTTTTAACTGTTTATAACTTGCTTTCCTGACAAAGGTCTCTCTTATTTTAGTAAGAGCTGTCAATAATTCCAAATTCATTGGAAAGTAATTCTAGATTTCCAATTCAGTACCAGCAAAAGTCTAGCTAAATGCATGTCTTAAATAAATCGTGTAGGCAGGTGCTATGCAGCTGGTAATTTTTTTAAAAAAGCAATAATTTGTAATAAACAAGGCATCAAATGTGCTCTAGTTTCCATCTCCCAAACCCATGCATTCAGTCCCCAGTGTTAAATCAAGGAACATAGCTTGTGAGGTATCCCAAAACAAGCCCTTTCCTTTTCCCTCTTCTTGTTTGGTGTTTTCTTTTTCATGGTTCTGTATGTGTGGGTGTTTGGCCTGCATGCATGTCAGTGCTTTATGTGCATGTCTTGTGTCTGTGGAGGCCAGAAAAAGGCATGGGATGCCTGGCATGGGGTAATGGGTGATCCCACTTCGTGGGAGTGTGGGAATCAAACCCAGGTCCTCTGGAACAGCAGCTGGTGCTCTTAACTGCTGAGCCCTCTCTCCAGCCTCTCAAAAAAAAAATTAAAACATGCTGTATGTGCATATGTGTAATTATAAGGGTGTACGTACACACATGTGCATGCATGTGGGGGCCAGAGGTCAATCTAGTCACTCCTCAGGTGCTAACCACGAGGCATCTTAATGGCCTAGAGTTCAGCAGTTCATCTAGGCTGGCTGGTCACTGAGCTCCCAGGGTCTGCCTGTCTCCACTCCCTCAGCTCTGGGACTACAAGCATGGGCTGTTTTTGTATGTGCCTCCTAGGGATGATGCTCAGGTCCTCGTGCTAACATGGCAAGTGTTTCACTGAAGAAGCTATCTCCTCAGATCCCTGCCTCCTCAAAGTTTCGTAGTGTATTGTTACCCAAGATCTCCTAGGTGATATACTTCAGCTCTGACCTCACCCCTCCATTTCTCGGACCATCCTCTTCACAACTGTCTTCCACACCTTCCATCCCAGCATGAGGATGTCCACCCTGCAGGCTCTTGTAATACATTTCCCCACGTTTCTATGTGGGTTTCTATCACTTAACATTTTGCTTCATGTTAAGTGAGCGTTGCACAGGCCTGATGTTGCGTTGAGGGTATCAATGATCAGGAGGACCAACCTAGTTTAACACTCAACAGGAAGGCAGGTGGAGACCATGCTTTCTTATGGGAGGTTTTGGTCCAACCTAAGAGTCCCAATACAAGGCAAGTCATGGGGACAGTTGGTTTTGCACAGGCCACGTTTGAAAAAAACTCACGCTGTCCTTGGAAGGTATGGGAATAAGAGGGTCACATGCAGGGGCCAAACTTTTCTTCTTTCTGCCCTGTGGGCTACTGCTAAAAATCCTGGACTCTTTTCTCTCAGGGACTGCGCAGATGGGTAATAGATGGGGCTTCTGCAGTGGCTGCTGCAAGGAAGTGGAGAGTGAGGGGCCAACCTCATTGATGCTTTTGAGAGCCAAGCCAGCTACAGCAGGCTTCCCTGGGCAGTTGGATGACATCTTGTCTTCCAAGACATCACAACAAAGGGTTTATTTGGGGAGGAAAGGGTTTATTTCAACCTACAACTCTCAGGTCAGGTGCTTCAGGTCAGACAGTTTGTTACTGACGAGAGCCAGGGCCGGAACTGAAGCGGAGGGCATGGAAAAACTCTGCTTACTGGCTGGTTCAGCATGGCTTGCTCGGCCTCTTTTCTTATGGCAATCAGAACCACAGCCCAGGGGTGACACCACCCCACATGGGCTGGGCTCACCCACATCAATTATTAATCAAGAAAATGCCCCACAGCCAACCTGGTCGGAACATTTCCTCAATTGAGGTTCTTTTCTTCCTAAATGACTCTAGCCTGTGTCAAATTACCCTAAAATTAGCCAGGACAGGTGCCCCCGGGGAAAGGTTATGGCAGACCTTCCAATAGTTTTCAGCTCCTGCCATGCATATTGGATGGGAGGAATCTTGCTTCCTCTGGCGAAAGCATCCTCAGCGACCTGAGCTGGGGCTTGAGGCCAGAGACAGGAGTGGTCAGTGGCTGGCCGGTGGCCCCAAGTCCATACTCTATGGTGCAGTGCTTTGAATTCTTCCTGTATTTCAGGTTTGTGGGAAAAACTCCCAGCAGGGCATCCACTCTCCGTGTGTAACTTCTGTTCTTAATTAACCCACCAATGAGAAACCCTGCTGCCCTGCCTACACCGGGGCTGGTGTAAGTCAGTCCATTTACAAGGCTTGTTCATTTGATAAGCACCATTTGGGTGTCTCTATGTATTTGCCCTGCCTGTGCAAGCACAGAGGGGCCCTAATGATGACAGGGACAGACAGGAGGGTGGGACACAAGGGAAAGCCAGACCTGGGTTTCCTGAGGGAGGGAGTCACGGGGCTTCACTGAGGGCAAGGCAGACAGTCTGCGGTGACAGGGGCTCAGGTGTGAGCCGGCAGCAATGCGAACATAATACCTGGAAAGACACAGGATACCTGGGGAGCCTGGGGAATGCAGGCTCCTGAGGAGAAGGAAGGGAGTTCTTTCCAGGACAGCTGGGGAGGTCTTTTCATTATTCTTCTGCTCAAAATAGAACTATCTTTTGAAATCAAATGTGACAGGCAGCCCAGGCATTTTGCCTAGGCCGGCACAGAAACTGGCTCCCACGCCTACAGATACTTTTTTTTTTCCTTCTAAAGGTAGAGGAAGGCAGCAGCATTTAAAAGTTTAAGAGCAAGTAGGAGGATGAGGCAGAAGCTCAGGTGGAGGAGTTGAGGAAGGTGAAGTGAGGAAGGAAGGGGCAGGCAGAGGAATCAGAACAACCACCTGATGCCAGGGCACTGGAGGCAGAAAGCCGCCTTCATGGTGCTGGCTGGCTGGCAAAAGGCTCCCCTGTCAGGTAGGGAGCACTCTGCAGGTCTCATGGTCAGACACGGAGGTAGGACAGAATGGGGGGGGGGGAATGTCTGAGTTACAGGCCCCAAGAACAGGCCTCTAGCCCATCAGAGAATGTGTCCCAGGTCTGAGTTGGTGGGAACACACACCTGGTTCTGCTGAAAAGCAGAGAGGGGAGACTCAGGACAGAGGACACAGGAAGACAGACAGGATTCTCAGAGTGACAGAGGTGAGTCAACAGGCCCGAGAGAAAGGCCCAAGCCTGGCCAGCTGCTGAGGCCATTTCCTTATCTGGAGGAGTCAGCCCCAGGTGTCCAGTCCTTTGATATTTTGACACAGTGTTGTCTACAGTTTGACCATTCAATTGAGCTACAAAAAAATGAAACAACTAAAAAAAAATATTAGTCTTTTAAATAAGTATGGTTTGTTAGGTGCCATTCACAGCTTTACTTGGCTAGGCACAGCCCCTGGGCTGTGGGTTGGAAGTGTTTGATAGCCCTCACTGCCCCAGTTTGACAGTGAGGAGCCTGGGGCAGCATCTGTGTCACGCCATGCCCTTCACAACTGCCACATGAAGCTGCATGTCCCCATCTCCTCTCCCCACGATGAGTCACCTCACCTCTGGTCTCTCCTTGAGTCCCCTGGTATCTGCCAGGGCTTGGCTTGTGTTGTGTGCCTGAGGTATGTGTGCTAATTTGCTGGCAGGCTGGATCAGCTCAACAGGCAACACTTCCTAGAGATGCCCAACAAGAGGCAAGAAGGGGATGGATGGAGACCCAGGAAACTGTGCTCAGCCAGTACTAGATCACTTGTCAATGTTTTGCTAGAAGTGGGGGAGGAAAGAGAACAAGGCGCATGATGGGGAACATGAGAAAGAACGGTTCCGTCGCCCTGGAGTCTGATTGAGGCTTCTCCCTAGCTGAATCCCAACACAATGGACAATTCTTAAGAAACAGATTTCTAGGATCCTCATAAATAACCTTCACAGCCAATGGCCGTGTCTTAACCTGCTTTTAAGCAGCTCTGCTCTCCTGGTTTTAGCTGATTGGAATTCCTCCCAAGACACCTCCAGAGACACCCTGTAACCTCATTTATTGAAAGGGAAAAGGCAAACAAAAGAACGTTTCTCAGCATTTTTTTTTTTTTTTGAGGAGTAACTTGAGAACCAGCAAAGTGGTATAGGTGATAGCCACTCAGAGATGTAAGTGGGGTTCTTTCCATATTCTTGGGTACACCATAATTTCTTCCCAAGAGCCTCTTGTTTTCTACTAACCTCCATGCTTAAAATACATGTCAAATGTCTTTTTATAAACCCCAGCTCTCTTTCCTGCTGGTTCATTCTGAAATTGTTTTCTGTCATGGCAGAGGACATGGCTTTATGGGAGTCGAGTTTCCTAAAAGATTAAGGGAGCTCCTCCCCGGGTCACTGTGGGTGACGGAGATGTGCTGTCGCTGAGGGAGGCCAAGGAAAGGAGTAAGAAAGGCCTAAGCTTCTAAAGACAGCGAGGACCAAGGAGGACATAGGTTAGACAAGATAAGCCCAGAGAACCCTGGAAACCTGAAGGCGGGTAGATGAAGATCATGGCACCCTTCTGCAAAAGCTGAAAGGCCCCAAATGGCCACAGAATGGCTGCCACCAGGACCCCTTGAAAAAGACTTGAAGAGAAGAAATGGAAACAGGAGAAAAGAATAAAGTGTGCAAGGGAGGCAGGCTTTGCAGGGCTGAACTCTGAAAGTAAGCCGACCTCCACAGGCTTGCAGCCAGCTCCTGCCCTTCTTCCCCAACGGAAAGGCAAGAACATCTCAAAAAGGGCTGAAACCTTTGGGGCTCTGTGAAGGTCAGGCCGAGTAGCAGATCTTGGGGAGCCCTACAGTCCACTTGATGTGAGGCCACAGCAGCTAGAGTCCTGGCTGTTCACCTGGTCTGCCCTGTCCCTCTGAGCAGCACATGGCTTGGGGACCACAGCATCTGGCTGTGATGGGGATTATTTTCTGTTTGTTATCACCCAGCTGTGGGCCCCCAGGGACATCCACATGGTCAGCCATGTGACAGATGACCGAACCTGCCTCTCAGGCACCTGTGGGTGCCCACACCGCTGCTGACACCTGTGTAAGCTCTCCTTTGACTGCAGATGGCTTCATCAAGATGCGTTAGACACGTTTGGACTGCCCGCCCTCTCCTGGAGGCATACAGCTAGTTTCCAGGAAGTGTTGGCCCCCTCAGCAGTGGTTGCAAAGCACTCAGCTGACTATAAACATGAGCAAGATGCTCTTGCGGAAATACGCGTTCGCTGAGAGTCGGTGGTATCTGAGCTCAGGGTTTTCCTTTCAGACTTACTGCAGGTGTTGGCCTGGAGACCCTGCCTCACAATAGCTTCTGCCAAATGGGACCTTGGTTGGCATGCACTGGAATGCCCCCTCACCCATGTCAGTGGCTGTTGCTGCCATCTGCCATCCTCCAGCATCATAAAGACAGCAGGGCGCTGTGAGGCTGGCAGAAGCAAGAGCAGCTAGCCCTAAGAGAGCCAACCCGTGGGTCCTCTGGAGCTCATCTGGCTGACTGCTTCCTGGGTTGGAAGGTTGAGAAGAGATACAGAGCCCCAAAGCACCCTGACCAATGTAGTTCTGGTGTCAATGATCCCCAGGCCAAGGAGGGGAAAGGAAACAGCCGCCTGACCCAAATTCTGCAGGGAGAATGTAAGGACAGTAGACTGGCAAGGAGGCCCCGGGATCTGCTTCCAGAAGGACTGTCTGCATGCATCCCTTGGTTGGCCTTGGGACTGGCCAGCGCCTGGACCACACAGGGATATTGATAACTGCAGTGCCACACAGAAAATGCTCCACTGTTGCCAAACCCCACACCGATATCAATAACTGTGCTCCTGGAGCCCCATTAAGCTCAGAAGCAGTGGTCTGGTGTTAAAGGGTCCCAGACATGCTCCGTGAGGAAAGGAGAGAAAGCTCAGTTGTTAGAGAGTTTGCCTAGCATGCACAAAGTCCCAGAGAGAAGACGATAGGCTCTCCTCAGTTTTAGCAGTGGATTGTGGGAAACTCCTCTCAGTAGAGACCATCTCCCTCCTGCAGAGGCTCTGAGCAAACACCTGGCGCAGTCCTTATCTCCACATTGTTTGACGGTCACATCAGCCAGTACATCAGAAGGAAGCAGCCCCCTTTTGCCTCTAGCCACGTGTATTTATAGAACTTGAGGAAAGAGGATCAGAGGTTTGGGGCCATCCTTGACTACATAGTGAGTTTGAGGCTTTGGTGTGAAACATGAGACTGTCTCAAAAGAAGAAGAGGAAAAGCAGAAAGACAAGGAGAAGAAGGGTTGGGTGTGTAAAGCCAGAGAACCTTGGGCATCCATGGGAAAATGTATGCCCATGGGAAAGAATATGTATGGACCAGGCTGCAGAGCAGCCTCTGGGGTCTCAGCTCCCAAGTTGCCTACAGCTCTGCAACAGGCTTCCTTGCTGGTCTTGGTCTAGCTGCTTTAATAACCACGTATTGATGTCCTGCTGGGACCTGGACCAGTGTTTGGCTGTACAGGGGATGGGGTGAAGGTGGGGGTGGGGCAGTGAAGGATAGTGTGATGGGCGATACAGTAGTCTGGACACAGAGGACAAGCCTGCAGGAGATGTCTTTTTCAGTAGCTGTGGGCAGAGCCCTCCTGGCAGTCTTCCCTGCATGGGGTCCAGGTTGGCTGGCCGAGTGGCCAGAAGCTCTGGGGCTTGGCAGCTTGGAGCATCCCTGTGTTGCAAGCCTGGCAGACAGTGTGCTTAAATATTTATCACAAACAGAAATTGATATTGGAGAACTAAACTCTGAAAAAAGGAAATTGAAAGCAAAGGGAGGGTGGGACCTCTCTGTATCCCAATTTGTAGCGGCCAGCCGCTGAATATTTCATTAGCTCCTCAGAGTGCAGCGGGGCCAGATGTTGGAGATATGAGCAGTTCTGGTTATGTACACACCAATGCACCTCCCTAGCGGCAAGCAGCTCATCATTCTGGGGCTGTGCAGAGGTCAGATGCAAAGGTGCCTTGAAAAAAAGAAAAAGGAAAAGGAAAAGGAAAAGGAAAGTGAATAAAAGCATGGTGGCATGGAGGGCTGGGTCAAGCTGCCGAGGGAGTAATGAGATGTGAGAAACACGTTGAACATTGAAACGACAATCAGGAAAAGGAGATGGGGTATGTAGGAAAAGGCCTGACTTTTGAATGAATCGGGTTTTTACATTCTGCTATTCTTTATGTCAGTGTGTAGGGAAAGAGTCAAGTCCTAGTGAGCGAACATTATTTGACGTGGACACTGCCGTGTCAAGGACCCCTATGCCCCATGTGAGTGGCAAAGACATCCCTGGGTGAGGCTCAGAGGGATGACAAAACCTTCCTCAGGGGTCTGAGTTCAAGTGTTGACAGTGTGTGAAGAAAATATCCACCACTGCTTTATCTTTCCAGGTGTTTAGGGCCTGAAAAGTGCTCTCCTACAGAGACTGGGCCTACAGAGATTAGCTAAGCTTCCTCCTTGTTCAGCTGAATATAATGTCCCCAATTCCTTGTTTATAGTATGCAGTAATCTTCGTTCCCCTTCAACTGTGTGTGATAATAATACTGAGTTTCTATGGTGCAGCAGCTTCTCTCTCAGAAAACATACCACTTGATCCCAGCTTTTCTGTCCATGTGCCTGTGTGTCTCCATTTCTTCATTTCCTTGCTACCCCAGTTATGTCAACTCCTAGAGCCCTGCAGGACTCAGCATCTCAGACTTGGTGTAGTACAAATCACCACTACCACCACCACCATTATCTCTATCCTCATAATTGCCATCATCTTTGTCATCCTCCTACTATTCATCCCAATCATCCCATCATCTTTCTCCCCACCACTCCCCTTTCACCATTATCATCACTATCATGACAATGTGTACTGCTACCACCATAACCATCACATATCATCACCCTCTCTACCATCCTACTCATCACCCTGTCATCTCTCTCATCATCCCTATCATCTCTACCACCTCCCTCCCCATCATCCTCTTCATCTCTGTTATATCCGTGCCCATCATCACCACCACCATCAGGACCACCTCCATCACCATCACACATCATCATCACCTTCACTGTTTCCATCATCACCACCACCATCAGGACCACCTCTATCACCATCACACATCATCATCACCTTCACTGTTTCCATCATCACCACCACCATCAGGACCACCTCTATCACCATCACACATCATCATCACCTTCACTGTTTCCATCATCATTATCGTCACCATTAACAACGTCATCACCACCACTACCATTTTTATCATGACCATCACTGTAATTACTGTTTTCATCATCATCTCGCTCTGTCCTTGGCCCATGAGCTGATCTATTCCTTAACACACAGTAGCAATATGAGCTCTTGCCATTTCACATCTGAGGTAACAGAGGAAGAATAATAAATCAGGTGCAAGAGAGCCAAGTGCTATTAGGAGACAGAGCAATTCTGCCTGACACCACAGGCCGTGTCTGCTGAGTGAGGCCCGCTGTGATTATTGACTGTAGTAAAATCTGTCAATCACCGGCTGGAAGCAGCTCTACGGCTTGGCAATTGCTACTGTCAGCTTTCGTCATTGGAGAACAGTTTACGTGATGGTTTTGTAACAAGATGATGTGAGTCAGATTGAACCGCATGAAACTGCACACTCAAAGAATTAATTAAGTGACTAATTAATGAATTTTTGAGGCAGAGTCCAGATTGCTGTTGAATTTGCTACATAGCCAAAATGGCCCTGAACTTCTGATCCTCTTGCTCTACCTCTCAATGACAGGCACGTGCTACCATGCCTTCTGTTGGGGATCAAACTCAGGGCAACTGAATGCTGGGTGAGCAGTCTATCAACTGAACTACATTCCCATTATCCTCCAAAAACATTCTGAGACCTTCTTTCGTAAAAATATATTGTGCGGGCAAGCGCTGGCTCCCAAGGATCTTGAGAGAGCCCCTAAGAAGCTGCCCTGCTTCTCTGTGGTCTGTGGACAGCTATAAGAGGGCATAGAGCTGTCTGGTGATCTGGGCCCAAAGCTGCTGTGTCATTTCCCAGAGGCAGAGTTGCAGAGAAAGGAGCTTAGAGGCAGCTACTGCAGAGGCCGCCTCAGGCCTGCAACCTCTGTCTTGGTGGCTGTCTCAGACCTATACTGCTTAGCAGAGGTGGCTTTAATTAGTCTTCTGCAGTTTGAGAGCAGGTAGATAATGGATTCAAGTACATTTTGATCACTTTAACACAGCAGTCCTGGCAGAATGCAGGGAAGGTGGGAAGGAAGGAGCGGCCTGTGGCTGGTTACCCCAACCACTGCATAATTCATTTCACACACTGTAGTTACCTCTGATATTTAGAAACTGCCTGTTGTGACTTTAGCAAGGGGGATAAAAGGGAGGAAATGGAGCACTTGTATTCTTACTGGATTAATTAATTAGCCTCACCTCCTTCTCAAAGCTTTTCTCTCTGATGTTTTTATTATAAAATAACATCTAAGGGGTTGGGGAGGGAGACTAGTCTGTAAAGTGTTTTATCTACATAAGCATCAAGACACGAGTTAAATCTCAAGATTGCACATGAAAAAAATAAAAAGAAAGAAAGAAAAGCAGGTGAAATATACTTACAATCTCAGTGTTGGTGAAATAGAATAGGCGGGTCTTCGTCAGCCTCACTGAGTTGACAGCCAGGGAGATACTGTTTCAAAACAAAGAAAACACAAGGCAGATGATGACTAAGGAATGCCATGAAGGCTGACTATTGGATCACACACACACACACACACACACACACACACACACACATTCACACCTGTACTTCTATATAGACAAACATACAAATTACATCTGAGGCCAGTGAGATGGTTTAGCAAATAAAAGCATTTACCACCACTTGGGAGGCAGAGACAGGCAGATCTCTGTGAGTTCAGCCTGGTCTACACAGCAAGTCCCAGGCCACAAGGCTACATAGTGAGGGAGACCATGCCCAAAGCAAAACATACACAGACACTTACCATACAAGCCTGATAAGCTGACTCCAACCTCCTGAAATCCCATAGAGCAGCCAGAGGAGCCACTGGAATCCTAGTGTACCTACTTTGACACAGGAGGTGGAGACAGGAGAACCACCGGGAAACCTAGGAGCCACGAAACAGAAGGAATGAGAGACCCTGCCATGGCAAGGAAAGTTGTCCCCTGTCCTCCACATGTGTGCTGTGGGGCACTTACATGCCCCACATATAGACACACACACACACACACACACACACACACACACACTGACACACATAGTAAATAAAAAGTAAATGGTGAAGAAGAGGACTTCTTCCCTGCGGCAGGCTCAGGAGGGGACTGAAGGTAGGATGATGGTCTACGCCCTCCCCTTCTCCCACACTGTGACCTTTGGTGGTCCTGGTCGCAGTCAGAGCTCAGTTGTTTGAGTGTTGTCTCAGTTGGGGTTCTATTGCTGTGAAGAGACAGATGACCACGGCAACTCGAATCAAGGACAACATTTAATGGGGCTGGATTACGGTTTCAGGGCTTTAGTCCCTTGTCCTCACGGTGGGAAGCCTGCCAGAGTTCCGTGTATTGATCACAGGCAGCAGAAGGGGCTTCTGTGACTGGACTTAGCTTGAACATAGGAGACCTCACAGCCCACCCCCACAGTGACAAACTTCCTCCAACAAGGCCACACCTCCTGCGAGTGGCACGCCCTATGGGCCAAGCATTCAGACACATGAGTCTTTGGGGGCCATTCCTAGGCACACCACCACAAGTGTGTGAAGTGTGTTTGTGTACGTATGTACCAGGCTGTAAAAGTTTAGGAGTGCGTACGTGAGCAAGTGTGTTGGTGTCTGTTAGTGTGTGTGAGTGTGAGGGTGGACACATGCTTGTGTCGATGCAGGTGAGTACATGGGGTGTCAAAATGAGGTCATGCCTGTGGGAACGCAGAGGTGAGTATGTGGGTACAGATGGGTTCATGTGGGTGTCAGAATGAGTGCATGCCCGTGGGATGCTGGGGTGAGGATGTAGGTATCCATGAGCGTTGGTGTGTGTGTGTGGGGGGGGCTGACTTGTACTTTCTAGAACTTCTGAATGTGTCCCCGACCTGTGACCTTTGCACTGGGGGCTTCATCTGCTGTGGCCTTCCCCAAAGTCTTAAACTTTCTCTGCGGCGTCAGATTGGAAGGCTCTCAGGTGGGGCCTGCTCACACCTCTGATCCGGTCAATTCCCTTTAACTCTTCCTAGCTTAAATGCAGCGAAGACACGTTTATGTGCTTATTCTTTTGGCTTTTGCCATTCACAGTACACACTGCTGAGGACAGCAGCCGTGTGTGCCCAGAGCCAGAACCGGTTCAAGGCTGGGGATATAGTGCACGGATGTCAGAATGGATAACAGAAGAAAGGATGGCCATATATTTTTTTGGGGGGGAAGGAGGACTGGCAGGGAGATCAAGCTGGAAGGCAGCATTCTGAACTTCAGGCTGGTGGGCTCCCTCTAGCTCAAGGGAGGGCAAGGGCATAGGCTAGGCACAGAGGAAGAAGTGGAGTCTTGCCCCCAAGCCTGAGTTCCACACTCCAGGACTGTGTGGGTGGGTGGAAGGAGGGAGCTGACTCCTGAAAGTTGTCCCTTCTACACATCCCCCCACCCAACCCCCTGAATCCCACCCACACACAAAACAGAGAAATAAACGTGACTTTTAAAGAATTGAAAACAAAGATAAGACAGAATAAGACACAGAGAAATAATAAATAGAAAGAGTGGGAAAGGAGAGAGAGAGAGAAGCTGTGCAGTCATAGGATTGGCGGGCCTCCTTAGGCGCACAGAGCCCCTCCCTTCCTGAGAATCTGGGAAGGGAGCAGAGCAGCTGTCTGGGAGAGAGGAAAGGGAAGCCTTCGGTCAGCCTAGTGTCTTTGGGGTGTTTCCAGAGCCCAGCTGGGAACCCTGAGAGCAGGAGGTCACCCCTCCTCCTCCAAGGACATTGTGTGGCTGGGCAGGCAGAAGCATATGTCCTCTCCACGCCCAGCCCCTGCTGCCCAGGGGCTGACACCCACACTCCCTATGCTGCCCTGACAATCCAGACCCTAGGTGTTGTTTCTCCCTCAGGTCTGAGCTCACTCTGACCGGACAGGCTAGGGTGTATCCACAGGAAGGGAGGGGAGTAAGCCTGGAATTCCATCTTATTGCAGGGGTTGAAGTACAGACAGAGTTGCTACAGGAGCAGTAAGGCTCCAGGGAACGGAAGCCTGTGGCCTGGGTAGAGACCTGGCATTCCCATTATTAGGGTCAAGGGCTGGGGACCACCCTTCAAAACCATGGGGTCATCCCTGGGAAGGCAGGCTCCCCTAAAGCCATGCTAAAGAGGAAGGAGGACTAATTAGCCCTTTGATAAGATAATGTGCTTTTCCTCCCAGAGTTCCCTAGTGCTGTCACTCCACTGAGTACAGACTTTCCCTTTTCTTCCACCTTTCTCTCAGAGGCTGGTCAGAGCCTAGGAATGCTTCTTCGCTGCTTTGGGCTTTTTCGCTCTCTAAAGCTCCCGGCGAGTGGGTGTATGTCTACAGTGTGGCTGACCGCTGTGCCTGCTTAACTCAAACATGACTCTTCTCCATTCTCCTCCTCCAGGCAGCTGCTGAGATTTGTAACAGGCTCACCCTGAGGTTTTCTTTGATAGAGGGAACCCTGATTTCCCTAGTACCATGTAGCAACTCTAGGGAGACTCCCCCACATTTTCAGTAACAGAATGACATGTGTCCTAAGGGAGACCTGTGTCTGTGTTTGCCTCGGCTATGATGTTTGCCCAGTGCTGACATAACAAGGCTAGGACTTGTGACTCTCAGGGTCAAGGTCACAGGGAAAGGTTAGAGTCCAGCAGCGTTTCCCTCTCTCCTTGGCCTCACAGCCACTGACAGGCCCCCTGGAAAAAGCCTGTCTGTCAATCTGCAGCTCCCTGACAGACTTGCCAGGTGACTGTGGTTCCTCGCCTCCCCAGTGTGATTGCTAGACTCAGGGACTTCAAAGGGCTACCAACAGGGTCACACCTCCTAGTCACCCCTCCCCCCAAACAGTTCCACCAACTAGGGGATCAAGTATTCAAACATATGAACCTGTTTGGGCCATTCTCATTCAAACCACAGTAAGCTTGTTTTGATGGAGCCGAGACTGTGAGCTTAGTCCAAAACAATGGGCTTTTGTGATTTTCACAAGGTATGACACCGAAATGTCTAGCTCAGTCCTTTCCTGGGATCCTGCACATACCACAAAGCATACAGGTCCGGCTGTGAAGCAGGCTTCCCTTCAGGTGTGCTGAGGCAGACAGGGCTCTCGGCTGATTGTAGGCATTGCTGTTTTTGAGCCACAGCCCTGGCTTAAAAGGCCCTGCTGAGCCAACCCATGCCAAGCCCTTCTCGGTTATCTCTCCTTTGGGCCCTATTCTTGGGGAGAAAATTCAAAATAATTCTTCCAATTGTTTACGGCTATCCACACAAAACTGAACTTTTCCCTAGAAGGGAATAAAATTTATTGTCGAGCCAAATACGAGTGATGATGGCCTAGAAACATCAGTTCAAGTCATCCATAGGAGCGTGCTCCAATGTGGACACTGATTCACGGAATTCTTGTGTTTATAAAACAAAAGAAGATCATAAATCTGGGCATTTTTCAAGGATATTGGTAAAAACATCATGTAGATGAGAGTCAAGAATTCCAGCACAGTTAACATTTCCTGTGATGGTTGTTGAAACCATACTCATTTTACACAGAGACATTTTCAAACGAGAATGATAAAATCGATGTATGTATGTGGCTATGTATGTATGTATGTACCTATGTATATATGTGTGTGTATGTCTGTATGCTATGTGTGTATGTGCCCTCAGAGGCCAGAAGAAGGTGCCAGATTTTCTGGAGCCAGAGCTATAGGCAGTTGTGAGCTGCCTGATGATGAGGACAAAACTCAGGCCGACTGGGAGTGTACTAAGAGCTCTTCCTGGCAAGCCTTCTCCTTCTCCGTCCTTTTTTATTTTCTTTTGTATTGATTTTTTGGCTTTGTTTGATTTGGGGGACAGGATTTCTCACTGGCCTGGGGCTTACTCATTTGGTATTCTGGTTGGCCACTCAACTCCCAGAGGTCCACCTGTCTATCTCTCAGCACTGCTGTATACTACAATGCTGAGCTTTCCAGTGGATTTTGAGTAGGGGTACCAGGGAGCACGAGCATGGTACTGACTGAGCATGGCCCCCACCACCCCTAATACTTTTTTTTTTAAGGATCCTAAGGTCAACTGCAATTTGTAACTCCATTTCCAGGGGCAAAATCCAAGAGGTGTCGAGCACAATAGCTTATCCTAGTTTTGGGAGAACAGGGCCGGATAGGGATGGTGTGGGAAGTTGCAGGGGAGTGCTTGTCCCAAGAGCCTGACCAAGCCCTGCTCCCCACTCCACCCCAGGACCCATTAACCCCTTCTCTAAAGAGCCTGTGGTGTGTACTGTGTGTGCTAAGACCGGATCAGGAAATATATCCCAACGCACATCCTCACACCCAGCGTGCGTAAGGACTCAGTGCTAACCAGGCTGAGCAGGGGGGCTTTACCCTCCTTCCCTCCTGGGTCTGAAGATCCAGGCTAATATCTTTCAGTTTGGCCAGCATGAGCTCAGGTACCCATGATTGCTGAGGGAGGCCCTCTGCCCAAAGCTGTGATGTATGCCTAGCCTTACTTGGTAATAAGACAAATCTAGTTCCAGCTCAGTGGGCTCTAAAACACAGGAACCAAAGGCTCCTCTTCAGTCTCTCATTTCTCCATTCTGCTTTGGGGTGGCCTTGGCAACTCCTGGCCTTTCCCTTCCTTTTGTGTTCTACCGTCTGTTCTTCCTCCTTAATTTCTCAAAATAGAAGAATTTAGAGAAACAGATTGTAGATTAATGGTGGTGTCAATTCCCACGAGCTCAGGAAAATACAGAACTTAAATCCAAGAAAGAGAAAGTGTAGTTACAGAGTATCTTTATGTCCCAAAGTCATTAGCAGTCTTAAGCCCAGGAGTTAGGTATTGGGAGTGGGGAGGGCAGTGAAGTGAAGGTGAGTTCCCCACCAGTGAGAGATTTAGTCTCAAAAAACAAGGTGGAGGATGGCTGAGCAATGACAGCCAAGGCTGGCCTCTGGCCTCGATATTTATGTGTGTGTGTGTGTGTGTGTGTGTGTGTGGTATGTGCCTTTACCCACTGAGATGTTAGGTCTGGGAATTGCTGAAGGAAGACCCCAGACTTAGGTAGTACGCAAAGGCAAAGAACATTTATTCTACAGAAATGTTGTGTGTGTGTGTGTGTGTGGTATGTGCCTTTACCCACTGAGATGTTAGGTCTGGGAATTGCTGAAGGAAGACCCCAGACTTAGGTAGTACGCAAAGGCAAAGAACATTTATTCTACAGAAATGTTAAGCATGCAGGGGCCACCATTCCCTAGAATGGCAACCCTGAAGTGAGCGCACAGGCTCAACTTAAAGACAGGGGTTTCCCAGTGTGGTTAGGTAATCTTTACATCGATTGGTTGGTGCTGGTCCAGGGGGGCTACACGGAACTCATGATTGGTTCTACAGTTGGAAGACTTCATGGAGGTAACAAAGTATCAATTTGACTTGCTAGACAGAGCATTGCTAACTGACCTTTAATTTGATTGCTCAAGTGCTTGGGGACTTTCTAAGGCAGTTACTAAGTTATTGTTTCTGGTTTTCAGGGAGGTTATTGAGTTATTGTATCTGGTTTTGAGATATTGTATCTGTGGACTCCAGTTTCATGTTCTCAGAAATAGAACTCAGGCCTGTTTAGACTAAGGCCAATTTTGAAGCCCGTCATAGAGTCAGACTGGCTAATTAAAAATCATTCCCCTCAGAGCCATCTTGCCTTGCTTTTACATTTTCAGACAGTGTCTCTTATTGTGCTCCGATCTCCTGGATTTAGCTAGAGTGGGTGGGCAGAGAGTCCTCAGGTTGTTCCTGGCTCCGCCTTCCTAGTTCTGTGATTATAGGCACATGTGGCCATGCTCAGCCTTTTCTACAGGTGGTGGGGATCCGAACTCAGACCTTCATGCTGTGCCATGAAGCAACCACTTTTCCCACTGAGCCGTCTCCCCAGCTCCTTGAAGCCTCATTATTTACTCAGCAGGGAGTTATAATCACCTGTACTTGACAGAACTTGGCAACTTGACAGTCACCTGGGAAGATCCCCAGTTGAGTAATTTCCTCCAACATGGATCCATGGGCACGACTGTGTGACAGTTTTTGGTTGGTGATTGATGTGGAAGGGCCCAGCCCACTGCGGTCAATACTCCTCCTGGGCAGGTGCCTTTGGATTGTGTAAAAGAAAGCAAACAGTGTTTCTATGCGGTTTCAGTTTTAGTTCCTGTCTCCACGTTCCTAGTTCCTGTCTCCACGTTCCTGCCCCGACTTCCCTCAATGATGGACTGTTCCTTGGAAGTATAAGAAGAACTTGTAAACCTTCCCAAGTTTCTTTTTTTTTTTTTGATCAGTGGGATTTTTTCTTTTGTTGTTGTTTATTTTTTTTTTAAATACAGCAATAGAAAGAAAACTAGAACTCCAATCTTGTCTATTGGGGGAATCTGAGGAGATTAAGCATAACATCCAAAAAATAAAAAATAAAAAAGTGCTGGGCCTGCCTGTCCCACAGACAGACAGACAGAGATACACACACACACACACACACACACACACAAACACACGCCATTGCTACCTGGTCTGTTTCTGAGCCAGCCGTGTGTCTTAGAAACAGGGAGAGCCTAGAGGCTCTGGAGCATCTTCCAGAGGAAGCCGCCGACCTGGGGCAGCTGAAAGCTGCAGACTTCTCTGCCTGCTACTTCCAGGTCTCCTCAGGGTTTGTCTGGGTCTTGGGCAACTCGTCCTGGCAGAGAAGGGCCTACAAGGCCATATGTATGACCTAGGGAAGGAGACACACTTATACTTTTTATACCCAAATCTCTTCTGGGTTTTGGCTTAAATGGCAGAGAGGGGTTGACCTAGGAATGTCCCCATTCACAGCTGTGACTTAATTCCCTTTTCCCTATTGATTTGGCTCTTTGAATTGGTGTATTGAGAATGGGTGGTTGAACTTGACATGTTCGGATTGCCAGAGGCACGGCTGTGACTCCAGAGTCCGCCGCAATGGGAAGCCGGGACATCACTCATCCAGCTCGGTGCCTCCCGTGTCCGTGTCAGTGGTTGATGCAGCCTGTCACCTGGGGCCCCAGCTGGGGCTTCGGGCGATAATTAGTGTGTTGTGATACACTGAAGTCTGGTAGACACCTGCTGGGATCTCCAGGTGCCTGGGTTGTATTTGTTTGTTTGTTTTTGTCTAGGAAAAAGGAACTGGACCAGGGGCACAAGGATGCTGGTAGAAGCAGAAAGAGACTATTTGTTAAGAAAGACAAAGGAGGAAGCGAGCTGGAGCTTGGGAAAGGGTCAAAGACTCCATGATGAATGCTCTACAAAAGGATGGCACTTTTATAGCCAGTACAGTGGGCTTTTGGGTCATGCATAGTGAGGACTCCGCCCTACCCATGCTCTATCTTGTGGAGCCCTAGGGAGGAGGGTATTTTCTGTCTTCCTTCCTGACATTGGCTTCTTTTATATGCTAATTTTGACCTCACTTGAACCCTACTCTTCCATAAAGTGTCCTCTCCTGGAGAGCGGGGTGTGAGAGATTGGAGGTGGGAGGTGGAGGGTATGAGTGAGGGTATGGGAGCTAGGGGTGGGAGATGAATGTGGGGTCAGGGGGCCTGTATGGATGGGAAGGGGCAGTGGGAGTGGGGTGGAGGCTGAGCTGGTTTTGTCTTGCTATCGCCCAGCCTGCGGCTGTTCCAATAGAAGCAGGTGGCTTTGGGAGTGTCACTAAGTGTCTACTCAGGTTCACTCTCCTGATTCACTTTCCTCTGGTCTTAGTCCTTGGAGATTTAAGTCAAAGCGCTGGAGAGCCCTCTTTCTCCATGTGTGTGGAGTCATCTAGGAGACAGGGAAAATACACACCATCGTGGTGTCCACAGATAAAGTAGATTCACTTATCTGACCCACAGTCCAAGCTCCTGGAACAGTGTAGGCCCCTGATAGCCACTGAGAACACAAACACCCCAGGGAATAACCCCCCCCCCACCCCCAGTAGCTCTAATGAGCTCGGATCACCCACTTGTCCTTAATGAGTTGATTACAGAAACAAATAATGGTGAAAAGCTGAGCAAAGAGATTTGTTCTCTGTGGCCACCCCCCGCCCCACGTCTGCCTTCTAGGTGCTGGAAGGTAAGAGCGTGTGTGTGTGTGTGTGTGTGTGTGTGTGTGTGTGTGTGTGTACCCGAACACTCTGCCCACGGCTGCTGTGTGGGCTCCAGTTTCTCCTGCACCGTGGACTGACTGGACTCTGAGATCTGACCAGGGAAGAAAGCTCTTCCTGTGGCTGGACGCAGGCTTTCCCTCCAACAGGGGGTAATTCTGGCGGAAGTCTTAGTTCTTTGGGGATCATTCTCACAAGAGTCTGGTGGCCAGAGACAGGACCACAGATGCCTCCAAATGTCTGCTGAGCTTGGGATGGCTGAGAAAAAGCAGAGGGCAAAGCAGAGCAGCCCTGTGATGCAGCCCCTCACCACCAGGTCTTAAGGCCTTGGTTAAGTAAGCACCAGCACCAGAATCCTAAACCAGGATGTGAAGGGGGATTTCAGGATTCACCCTTAATCTCTGCTGGTTTATAGTCCTTGGCTGGGGCAAACTTTGAAAGAGGGGGCAGGGACACTTTAGAGACACTTGCCTAGCACCTCCAAGTCAGGCTGGGGCAAACATGGAGGACAGACCCCTCACTCATCACACTCTCCCAGTCTGTCTTTCCTTCCTTTTTTTCTCTTCTCTCTTTCTCAATGTTACACTCTGCTCCCTTTCTCCCTCTTTCTCTTCCCTATCCTTTCCCCTTCCTTCATTCCTCCCTCTTCTTCCTTCTCCTTTTCCCTTCTCCCTTCATTCTTCCTCCCCTCTCCTTCTTTCTCCTTTCTTTTTCTCACTACCTCCCTTCCTTCCCAACTCCCTCCCCCTCTCTTTTTCCTCCTTCTCTCCTCTCTTTCTTCCATTTCTTCTATCCTTTTTCTTCCTGCCCCCTTTCCTCTTTTCTTTCTCCCCACTATTCCCCTTCTGTCCCGGTTTCTTTCCCTCGCCCTCCTTTTCCACCTGTTTCCCTCTCCCCATTCTGTTCCCTGTTTTCCTGTCTTCTCTGTTCTTTCCTCCCCTTATTTCCCTTCCTCTCTCTTCCTGCTTCCTCTTCCTTCCTCTCTCCCAGCTTCTTTCTATACCCATGTCTCCATGATCCACTCCCCTTTCTCCCTGTCCCTCCCTCCTTCTCTTCGCTCCTTCTTGTCCTGTTCTTCCTTCTTTCCCATTTCCTGTGGCTCTGCCTTCACATATATCCCTTCTTCCAATGCGCCCTTAACCTTCATCTGCTCAGGTATAAGGCAGGGAAGCTGTCTTGTTAGATCAGCTTTGGCTCCGAATCCCAGCCTGTATCACTACTACAGAGCTCAGGTCACAGAAGCAGCTAGCTCAGCTAATACCCTCCCCAGCTCTGCAGACTCTAGTCCTTTGGCCACCTGCCAGGAAAAGCAAGGTTTCTGGGAAAGCTGGGGCTTAGGGTGGTGGTTTGGGGTGGCAGTCAGGTTTTTCATGCCAGCTTCCGAGGTGGGCAGAAGCCTCAGCTGTCTCACACCACCTTCAGCGGCCCACAGGACCCAGGGGCGGGTGGTACATGATGGAGTGGCTAAGTGCCAGGGCTAGTTTTGAATGGCATATCCCATTGGTGGTTGGGTGAAATCTTTGGCATCCCTAATAAAATAATGAGTTTGAATTGGTCAAGTGAAATTATGCTAGTCTAAAAAAAAAAAAAAGCCAATTATATAAAAAATACTGTTACAGATACTTCAGAGGCAAACTTGGATTTCAAGAGTATGTGTTTCTTTTCTTATACCCCAGGACAAGCTCCAGCCTGGTTCAGCTCTCCTGTCATAATTCCGTCAATCCAAACAGTGGCAGTGGGGGCGGGACAGAGGCAGAGCTCCACACAGTGGCTCCCCGCAGCCCGCAGGGTTCCCACAATCTTGTAGGGACTCCAACTCAAGTGACAGGGGATCGTCGGCTTCAGTATAGGAAAGAGTTTCAGGATGAGCCAACAGAATTTAGTAAGAGATATTCCAGCATGGGTTTTAGCGTAAGGGTTAAGAGAAGGAAGTGTGCTTGGAACAAACGGAAGGCACATTTCAGTCTTTACCATAGCCTCAGGTAGGATCTGGTTGGTTGGAAGCTGTTGTCCTCAGAAAGGTTGCCAAGGAACCTGGATAGACAGAGTGGTTTCTGACGGGTACCTGGCAGTTGTACAGTGGATAAGAATCTTGGATCACAAGGTTGTAGGAAAGTAAGACATCTTCACTCTAAACAATGGACAGCCTTATTTGAGATTCCCTGAAGACGTCAGAAGGAGCTGTGAGATCCTATCCAAGGTCCTGCGCATTCAAGCCTTAAGCCTGGTTTGTTACAATTTTAATTGAAAACATCTCTATGTATGCGGAACGTTATTATCTCTGTGTCATTGTGGGAAGGAAATAATACAAGAGTCCTGTAAATAAATGCATGCAGCAAACCAGTAAGCTGATTTCTTTCTGGAAGGGCGGCTAGTGAGCACTGGAGGCTCAAGACGGCCTCTGTCTTTTAGTCCTAATTCAGCTGGTGACTGTGTCTCTTTCCTTTGGTGGGCGTTGCACCTTACAATCTCACTCAACTGGTTAATGATTGTGAAGGGGAGGATGTGCTAGAACTCGGGACGGTCTAAGGGTTCTGTAAACAGGCATATTAGCCCTACTCAGGAGATCTCGGCCCCTGGTAGAAGAAAACAGTCTGATATCAGCAACCTTCACAGCAAATGCTGTTGACAGTTCTGGGGTTCCCTGCTTCTCAGATGGGAGGGGCTTCAGCCAGAATCCCATCATTTTCCTGTCCTGCCTTAACATGGCAGCAGAGGGACTGTGATCTTGTATAGGTGTGTGAGAAAGCCTTACCCTGGACCTTCAGTGTGGATCCCTGGGTCCTTTCTGGGTGGCCTGGTGACTTCCCAGCAATTGCTTTTCTTCTGTTCTCAGCAGCCAGACACTCCTCAGATTACACTGGCATTTGGGGCTTGGGATCTGGCCACATAGTTGAATTTTTCCTCTTCATTTGCACAGAAACCCGAGCAGCTTCTGTGTCCTGATTGCACCATTAATCATCCTGTGACTGCTCCTGCAGGCCCAGGAAAAGCTGTCCCTTCCTTCTTTTCTCTCTTTGTGATTTTATTTGTTGCTTTTGCTCTATAATTTCCAATGAGGATTAGACAGAGATTCTCCCCTCCTCTCGCCTTCTCTCCCCTCCTTTTCCTTCTCTCCCCTTCTCATACCCCTTAAAACAGGACTTATTGTGTTCCAGTCTCCTGTATGAGCCAGCGAGGCGAGGGCTTGGGGTTGGTCAATTTGTAGCCCTCCTAGTGACCCAAGAGTGGAGCTGGCAAATACACTCATGCACATGCAAACACACACACACACACACACACACACACACACACACACACACACACAGAATTCTTTGTTCCTTCCTAAGAAGTGGTTTACTTACAGCAAAAGTACTAATTGAGCAGGAAAAGACAGGAGCAATCATCAAGGAAAAAAATCACAGGATGGACATAAATGGTTTTATAGAGGTCAGAATTGCATGATCTGTTTCTTTCTTTGCCTTTCCTTTAACATAGAAAATGCTGGCAAAAATTCCTTTAACATAGAAAATGCTGGAGAAAGAAGGGCCCTTCCCAGAGGGTTTTGTGGCTCAACTCTCAAGGGGCCTCTTCATGCTGCTGTCTGTGGCCAGGGGCATGCCACTGTGGCCATCCTATGCTGACGGGTAGGTTGTCCAGTGAACACGTTTTGGCCAGAGTAGACTCTAACCTCCTTGTTCTGCCGTCAAGACCCTTGTCTGTACCCGGAAGGTCTGCTTGGCCTCTGGCAATGCTCGCACAGCACTGGAGTCTGAGCAAGCACATGCAGTCTCTGCCTCAGACACTTCATTACGCCTTAGTTCCAGCCTCACACCCAGTGCCTTCTGCCTGAGTAAGATTGCTGGGAGGGAGAAGGCCTCCCTTTTTGTTGTGGCAAACCTTTCCCTTGTCACTTCTACAGGCCTTGCCCCAAGACCCCCAAAGAAGCAACCACACACTTCCAGAGTCCTTCATTCATTCAGTCATAGGCCTGAACAGGAGCAAAGCACAGGGCTTACTGAGTCCATTTGGGGTAAAATGTTAAGGTTCTCTCTCTCTCTCTCTCTCTCTCTCTCTCTCTCACACACACACACACACACACACACACACATCTGTGTGTTTCACAGGGGTCTCTGACTGGAGTCCTCCCTCCTTGGGCATGTGGCCCACGTTCCCAGGACCTAGGACTTAAGCTTCTGTATGTTCTATGGCAGCCGTCACCGTGCGCTCAGCCTTGTAGCTCCGGAGCTAGGTAAGCAGGGCTCTACCCAGATCACAGCTGCCAATGCCATTCTCGTTTCCAAATGTAGGAAACGCTATTAATGGCTAGATCTAGATGAGGCTGTGCATCTGTCTGCCTAATGTAATACTATTATTGCCACTACTATTACTGTTACTGTTGTTGTTATTGCCACGAAGGAGATGAACCTATGGCCTCACACAGGCTAAGCAAACATTCTACCCTAGAGTCACGCCCCAGTGTTTGATAACAATTAATTATCTAATTAATGCAAAGTGCTGCTATATTGCTTGGGCTGGTGTGGAACTCTGAGGAAGCAATCCTCCTCCTCCTCCTCCTCCTTTTTTCTCTTGCCCTCTTCCCAAGTCAGACCCCTGAGTAGCTCATTCTCCAGGTACTTGCTATGGTGGCTTTTTCTGCTCTGTTCTGCTCTAGTCTCCATCCACACCCTCATCCCTTGGTGCGAGAGTGCGAGAGTACGGCTGTTACTTCCCAGGGGATGACAGGTAGTTTATTATGAAGCCAAATAGGAGTGACCACAGCCTGAGAACACAGATTCGAGTTATGCAAATTCCATGTTCCAATGTGGTGACAGTTTAATGAAGTTTTTACGGCAACAGAACAAAGAAAGCCACAAATCAAGACACTTCTCAAATACACGGGTGGAAATACCAGATAGACAGGGTGCATGAAAGCAGCTATCTTATAAGCCTTTTGGTTTGAGGAAGTAGTGGTGTTAACGCATTTCAAAAGACTTCATTTGTTATTCACAAGGATGTTAATTGAGACACAGAGATGGACAGGAAGTCCTAACCTGCAGTTGGACTCAGGACTAGCAACACTGCAACCTCCCAACAATCACTGGGTTCTCATCAGTCACCAGCCAGGCTGCAGGGAAAGTGCTGTTCTGTTTGGAACTTTCATTCTCATCACATTCTCTCCCCTTTTGGGGGTGCTGGGGATCAAAACCTGCACAAAGCATTTAAACACTCCCTGTTAACTAAACTTTGTTTGTTTTTTCGAGACAGGGTTTCTTTGTGTAGCCTTGGCTGTCTTGGACTCACTTTGTAGACCAGGCTGGTCTTGGACTCACAGTGATCCACTTGCCTCTGCCTCCCTGAGTGCTGGGATTAAAGGAGTGTGTCACCACCACTGTGGCTAGCCAGCTTTCAACTTTCTGAAGGGCTTTTCACTGTGGGAGTGTATCCTATCTGGGACTCCACAGGCTTAGAACAAGAGCAGGGAAGAAAAAAATGGGTTCCAGTCAGCACCTACTTTTTGTCCCCTGCACTCTGGAAAGGTAGGAGCTGGACTCAGCCTAGCTCTGAGAAGTGTCTTCCTTACACAGAGGATAGGCAGGAATTTCGAGTAGCCTTCCTTCCTTTGGGGGAGTTTGGTCTTGTCACTGGCAAACATCTGTGCCCTGGAATTGTCATTACAGTCACTTGGCCAAAGGGCTTGAATCCAAGTGCTGAGCCGCACAGAGAACCGGCCAAGCCATCAGGTGCCCACTGTGGGTGCTCTGGTTTGAGCCACATCTGTGTCCTAATTGCATGAGAGAAGGAAAATGATGGAGTATTCGGATGAGGTGATATGTCATTGCCCTAGAGGTGCTAATGGGATTTCCATAGTTAGAACAAAATACCCAGGCAGGTGTTCCCAGATAGCATAACAAAGCAAAGCGAGCAAGCCACGGAGAGTGAGGCCAGTGAGGCCTGGGAAGCGTGGCCTCTGCTTCGGTTCCTGACTCCAGGCTCCTGGCCCTGCTTGAGTTCCTACCCTGGCTTCTCTCAAGGATAGACCGTGATTGGGAGA
Source organism: Meriones unguiculatus (assembly GCF_030254825.1). Classification (NCBI taxonomy): domain Eukaryota; kingdom Metazoa; phylum Chordata; class Mammalia; order Rodentia; family Muridae; genus Meriones; species Meriones unguiculatus. The sequence continues at coordinate 57,756,947 of NC_083363.1, read as the reverse complement.
CACATAAGACAAATAAATCCTTTCCTCCCCACGTTGCTTTAGATTATGGTCATCATTGCTACAACAGAAAGCAAAGTAGAGTGAAGGCTGAGTGCCATACTCCTGTTTCCTGCACCACAGAAGCCATCTGCAGGACCAGGGGACTAAGCTGGCACCCTTCCCAGTTCTGCCACTCCAAACATCTGGTTGGTTGTAACTGCTGTGCAGGTGTTAGGAATATCTGCTTGGTTTGGGAAAATGGGCTTCAAAACAAGCCACTTAGCTCCGAGTGTTAAATGCCAGCTGCTGCCACTGTGCTTCCCTTCCGCTGGCATCTGATAGCTCCCCCTTCCTCTCAGAACCAGCTCCCTTCCAGTTTTTCCAAGGACTGCATGTGCAGCTTCAGCTCTGTGTCCTGGGGACCCATTCCCTCTTTACAGACGATGACTTGCTTAGATGGGCTTGGTTGCTGCTCAGTTGCCCCGCAACCATTCTCTAGTGTGTGTTATCCTCATCCTGGGTCCAAAGTGAGGAGGGGCCCCTTTCTCTGGCAGCTGCTGTCCAGAAAGATCTCCCTGCTGGCCAGGTGGTGCTGTAGCAGAAATGTGGAGAAGATAATGCCACCACTGCCCTCCCATTGCGTAGAGCCTTGCTTGGTAATGCCTAGGCGGCTGTGACAAACGGCTTCTGACTAATTTTGGTTAGTAAAATCTGTACTGGCTCGGGTAGGAAGACACAAATTGGAGGTGTCTGTCTGTTGTCTTGAGTCCCTCATTCCCTGGTGATTCTTGGGACAAGCTTAAGACACAGCAAAGAGGAACTGAGCCCAGGGTGAGAGCGGAGGCAGCCTCTCCCATAAGGAGCATGCACAGCTGCTATGAAACACACACATCACTAGCCGACAGAAACGCTTGAATTTTTCAAGAGAGAATGGGAAATAGACATGAAAATAAGAAATACTTAAAGAAAAAGTACCATTTGATGTTCCTGTTTGATTTGTATTTGATGATTACATTAACTTAACTTGCAATTTGATATCCTTATTTTGTGTGTATAATAAACTACAAGTCCTAGGCAATATACCTAAGTGTCGTTTACTTTGATTGGGATTTGGAAACACCTAAAAATAAATGATGAAATTGCTAATTTAAAATTAATGAGAGTTTAAAAGCTGTATTGAAATTTAAAAGAGATGCTAAAGATAGGAAAATCTGGGGAGTTGTGCGAGAACTGAAGATGAATTCTTGGAAATGTCACTTTTCTTCCTTTTGCTTTGACTTAAAGATGCTCTGTCTGGATGCTGTGTTGGTCACTTTGCTGTTGCTGTGACAGAATGACATGGCCAAAAGCAATGTAAGGAAGGGTTTGTTTCGCTTAGGGTTCCAGAGAAAGCCACGCATGGCGTCAGGAGCAGAAAGGGGGCTGATCACATCTTCATCCACACACAGGAAGCAGAGAGAAAACAGGGAGTAAGGCAAGGCTATAAATGCCTGCCCCTACTTCATCCAGCTAGTGTCAGCCTCCTAAAGGTTCATAACTTCCCCATCAGCACCAATTGGAGACCAAGTGTTCAAATATATGAGCCCATCAAGGACATATTTTATTCAAACTACACCAGGCCTCCTGATGCGAAACAGCTCTCCCTTCAAAGGAATAAGAGAGAGTTTACTTTGGAGCCAAAAATGAGTGATGACAGTTGAGGAACACAGACTCAAGTTATCCCAAATACCACATTCTAGTGCAGTCACAATTTCATGACAATTTTTGTTTTGTTGTTTTGTTTTGCTCTTTCTTTTGGAATGAAAGAAAAGGAAGCCCTGACTAACTGGTTTTTTTGAATGGATTGGTAGAATCATCAAGTGGGACAATGTCTGCTGTACGTTTCAGATGCTCTCTGACGTCGCATTTGGCATTTGGGTTGACAGAGGGTAGTAAATAGTGTTTACATCCCGGAAGGTCTTCCTTACTAGCCACAAGGATGTTCACTAAGCACAGAGATGAATAATGACTGGCTGTTAAGAACATGTGGTGGTTTGCGTGAGAACGCCCCCCATAGGCTCACATATTTGAATGCTTAGGCTTCGGTGGGTGGAGCTGTTCGGGAAGCATCAAAAGGTGGAAAGGTGTGGCCTTGCTGGAGGAGGTGTGTCCCTGGAGATGCGCTTTGAGGTTTCAAAAGCCTGTGCCGTTCCCAGCTAGTTCTCTCTCTATCCTCATGGTTGCTGTCTCAACACGTCAGCTCTCAGCTACTGCTCCAAAGCCATGGCTGCCTGCCTGCTGCCATGCTGTGACCATGATGATCATGGGCTCTAATCATGAGGCCCCAATAAACTCTTTTTTTATAGGTTGCCTTAGCCATGGTGTCTCTTCCCAGCGATAGAAAAGTAACAAGACAGGGAGACAAAGACAGCCCAAGATAATTTGACTATGGGTCTGCAAAAATCAAACTCTGTTTTCTAATTGATCAATTCACTTTGTAGAACCTATAACACAAGTGTAGCCTTTTGCCCCTGGAAATTTCAGTCCATAGTGAAAACAGTTTCATGGAGTTTTTAGTTACAAAGAAAACAAAATCCTATGTCAAGACTTGCCCTCACCCCTTTTCAAACACATTGTTTAGGTATATCAGGTAGATCTTTATAGAAATGCCAGGAAATCTCTGATACTATCTGAAGACATTCTGAGCTTTTAGGTTAGTGTAGCCCAACCAAGTAAGATAGTGTATCCAAAAGGGTTTAGACAGTAGACGCAGGATGCTAGATCAGAGGCAGACTGAATGAATGGCTATTAAGTAGGCCAAGGGTATCTCAAGATAATTTGACTCCTTAACTGCATTATTCCTACTCTCCACAATCTGTAAGTTGTAATCGACCAAGCAGCTCTGTGGAAACTTTCACCTAGTTTTTTGTTTTTCCCTCTTAGAAGTTTGGTTCACAAACTTAACATTCAAAATGAGCCAAGAGGCGATGTCTCATTCTGTCTGTTTGCTCTAAGTCTTTGAGGGTAGCCTTTTTTGTTTGATAGCTCTAGGTTGCTTTCAAGGCAGCATTCAGGATAAGAAAATGATATCCTGTGGTGAAGTAGCTAATGGGCTACGAAGGAGATTTGGACACCCATCACTAGATGGACCAGATTCAGAAGGTATAATTATTCTGTTTAAAGGACTCCTAGACCTGTGGCCTGGAAACTCGGGAACCCTCACCTCTACAGTAACACAGGGTTGTCAGGGGCCAGAGCAGCAAGGGTGATTTCCATGGGTCTCCATCTGGGCTCCTTTCTAGCATCAAAAGGAAGCTGGGACCACTCAAGAAAACAGTGGTCTCTTTCCTGAAGGCCTGGGTTCCTCACTTTCTGCATCTCTCCTCTTCTCCAGTCCCTAACAAACCCATGTCTCCTCATTAAGCTGCTTCTGTCTTTTATGGTTTAATTGGTGACTAAAAGAGAGACTCCATGAAGCTGAGAGCTCTTTCATGTCTTGATATCATGTCCTGCGTATGAACTCGCTTCTTAGCTGTGGTTGGTTCACTGGAGAATAAACCCACAGGGTCAGGAGCCTGTTGTGTTGGTTCAGAGGCTTCCTTCAATCAGTCTTACTTTCTACATCCATTCCTCTCTACCTTCCCCTTCTCTATCTCTTCTTCCTACCTCTCCTTATTTCTTTTGTTTTCCTCTCTTCCTCTTCATTCCCCCTTCCATAAACATCTACTAAGAAGTTCTGGCTGTGTGCTGCCTTGGCTGGGATTGAAGAAAGGCAGAAATAAAATACAAGGCTTCATCTCCTATTGGTGCCCTGGAGTGTGCTGCGGCTGTGAGGAGGAGAAGAAAGGGTCTGTGGGGACAGAGGATATTGGGGAGTTGAGGAGTATACTGTGGGGGGTTTCCACCAAGGAAGGTGTGGGATTTGGTTGGGTGGTTACTGGTAGAAATTGGAGTCTGGGGTCACTTGGTTTATTTGAGATTGTCTTGGTACCCACGGGGCCAGAAAAGGGCATCAGGTCCTCTGGACTGGAATTACAGGCAGTTGTAAGTTTTTCAGTGTTGGGAAAGGGTACCCCCAAACCCACGAACCCATGAGCCCACAAACCCTCTGTAAGACCAGGAACTGATTTTAACCACTGTTTTGGTCCTTGGGGAGGATTATGTTGTGTTGTAAAGCTTTAAAGCCTTTCTGCTGTTGTTTCTAACCCCCCAGCTTTCCTGTCACAACGCTGGGATATATACAACAAGAAAAAATTCTGTGGCATGTGCTATATATTTTCTTAGGTACCAATGCCAGCATCTCTATTCTCCTCTCTATTAGATCCCTCTAATGTCTGTTTTACATATGATATTCAGGAATTGTAAGTACACTCAGAGTGAGGATCAGGGGAAAGTTCCATCCACTTCACCTCTCCAGAAGTGGTACAACCTGAAGAATTTTTACATTTCAAAGTTATTCTAGGAAAGACAAAGCCAAACAACCAGGCACAATACCAAGATAAAGGAGATGTGGCAGAGGCTATATGTAATTCAGAAGCCGAAACCAGAGGTCAGAGTCGATGGCTTAGCCTTTGTGTAAGCCTGGGGGCCAGAAGTCAGATCCTAGAGCTCACATAAAAACTATGTGCTGTCCACACCTGTGCATGCCTGTAATCCCAGCTCCAGGGCCCTGTGCGCACCTGTGATGCCAGCTCCTGGTCCTGTGCATGCCTCTGATCCGAGCTCCTAGGGCTTACTGGCCTCCAGCCTAGCTGAGAATAAGTGAATCCTAGGTTCAAATTGGAATCCTACCTCAAAGCTATAGACAGAGAGTGATAGAGAACACCCTCCTGGCTTCTGCACACACAGGCAGACAATAACCACACACACACACACACACACACACACACACACACACAAATCTGAAAAAAAAAAAGCTGAAAATTCTAACTTTTTCCTTGCAGGAAAAATTTATCTCCTTAGATGTTAACTTTTAATACAATTTTACAACAGTTGAGGACATTTTTCATCACCTGTCACCATGCAGATCTGAGAACATGTATCTTATTTCTTTTGTCTAAAAACTTCTTTGTATATTTCTTTTATGGCAAGTGTGTCAGCAGTCTTCACTTGTATTGTTTAATATACACGTTTTAATTCCTCTTTCACATTTGAAAGATGTTTTATTGTCTGTAGAATTCTGGTATAAGAGGTTCTCATTTTTTTTTCTGTCTTACTTCTTTAAATATGTCATTATTTTTCTTCTGACTTGTGCAGCTTTTAATGAAAAGCCTTCTGTGTATCTAATCTGCTTTCCTCTGTATTTAGTGCACCACCACCCCCTCCCCGTGGTTAGTCTAAGTACCCCTCCCCACCTCGTATTTGTGTTTCAATGTTTTAAAGATGGCATGTCTGGAATTTTAGGTGGGGTGGACTGGGTAGATTTATTCTGTTTACTGTTAGGGAATTCTGACTCTTAGCTCAGTATCTGTTACTAACTTTGGGAAATTTTTGAGCAATTTGCTCTCCAAATTGGATGATGTGAACTTGTCCCGTAGCTTTGGCTACTCAGTTCTACCTGCTCCTATCCCCTCCCTCTGTGTTTCAGTTTGCATAATTTATATGTACCTGTCTTCAGGACATTGTCTTGAGAGAATAAGGCAGAGAGCAGTGGAGCAGAGCGCTGATGTCCTCCCCTGGCCTCTAATCCTTGGTGTTTCTTCAGTTCATCCGGACTCCAAATTCTTACCTTATGATTCTTCTTTTTATCTGAAATCCTGTTGATCATTAGAATAAGCAAAAGTGTTTATGAACAGAGGGAAGAATTATTTTCCAGCAGAAAAAAAAAAGATTAAGAAACTAAGAATTTATTTGGCAGCTGAGGAAAGAAGTAGAAATTCTGAGACAGATGTGGGCAGCGGGAGGGACAGAAGGTTGTGGAAAGTTTTGCTCTAGTGACTTTGATCACTACTCTGACACATATCTAAACAATGCGACTTCATATAATTTTTTTTTCTTCTTCTCACAGTGGGAGAGTGGTGGGGAAGCCATGTTGGCAGCAGCTTTCAGGAGGCTGTTCATGGTCACATGGTCCAGGCAGGAAGCAGAATACTGGTAAGGAGTACTGGTATTTAGCAGAGTGACCAAGGTAATGCCATCTTGTCCTGATAATACCCTGACTCCATTTTGGGTCTACTCTGGTACCATTTAGTCCCTAACCCCCTGAACGAACAGCCGTATCCTCTTTGGCAATGCTTTGGGGACTTTCCATGACCTTGACCATGGCCAGATGCATAACCAAAATACGTACAGCCAAAACAAATGATTCCCTGGAACTACACTTGACAATGATGACACTGTGGGTTTTCGGGGTTTGCATTTATAAACACTGCATCTCAGCATCTCATTCGGTGCTGAGAATTCTTTGTGGGCAGGAGTCCGCTCTCAGTCACTGGCTAATTTGGCCTTATATTCTTGGTGATCTGTAGCTTTCTTTCCTGTTTAGCTTTCTTTCCCTTATTTATTTAGTCCTGGACTGTATTCAAGCACAGTCCATGGAATGAAGCTGCATTCCTTTGGTGGGTCTTTCCCCTTATTGACCTAATCTAAAAACTCTTTCATTGACATGCCAAGGGATTCATTTCTGTGGTGATTCTCAACCCTACGGAGGTGACAATTAACTATCATAAATAGACACATCTCACGCTGTCACCCAGGGCCTCTTCTGTGTTAACTTCTTGCCTCTCGTCTGGTCCTTTAAACAGTGCATGTCTCTAAGTCAGAACATCACATTGTTAGTTCATTTAGGAAGTCTCTGTGGCCAGGTGTGGACGGTGGGTGCGGACAGATTTCCGCTCACTGTCCATGGCATGTGATGTAGTGATTCTCACAATGGTGAAGATGTTCACAGCCCAGCCACCCAATCTTGTAGGTCTCTGGCTTAGAGAAACAACCTGTGTTAATGACTCCCTAGCAGTCTTCTGCATACACACCTCCCCTTGACTCTCCATTGCTAGTGAGCTGTGTTCAGCCTATGCAGTAATGACAGAAAGAACATTTCTGGGGCTCCCTCCCACACGCACACATGAGTTTCTCTAAATAGATCTTCCTCAAACATCCACTTCCTCCTCCTGGACCTCCTTTCCCAAAGTCTCCCCAGCCTCCCCAAATAGCTCCCCAAGCTGAGGCTGAGTACATGAGCCTGTGGGAACATTTCACACCCTAACTGTAACAGAAGCTGGGTCCTTACTTCTGTCACCCTGACATAAGCTGAAGTCACCTGGGAAGAGATGGACTGCAGATGAAGAATTTCCTCCACCAGGATTGGCATGTGGGCTTGTCCCTGGGGTGCCTTCTTGATGGATGACTGATGTGAGGGCGCCCAGCACTGTGGGTGGCATTACTCCTGAGCTGTGTAAGAAAGCAGGCTGAGCAAGGCATGACGAGCAAACCAGCAAGCGGTGCCTCTCCATGGCTTGTGCTTCAGTTCCTGCCTTGGCGTCTCTCAACGATGCCTCCTCCCCATCCTCCTCTCTGCCCCTTTCTCACACGCTCTCTCTTCCCCTTCTGTCTTACACTTTCTCTAAACCGCATATGACTCCAGGCAACAATCATAGTTATTGTTTAAATAGGCCTGCTGAGGTTTTTGTTTGGTTTAGTCTTGTTTTTACATTGTTCCAAAATGTGTCTTAAACTCAATATAGCTTTTCTTAGTCAACAAAGGAGCTTCATGTCCTTAGAAAAGAACATTCTCTGTGTTGTACAAAGAAACACATGAAAAGTGAAAGTAACTTGGCAAGGAAGTTTCTTTTTACAACAGGCTATACCAAGACCTAAACTAGCAAGCACCCAGGGTATCTTAATTACTATTTTTTTTGACGTAACAAAACACCATGACCAAGGCAACTTATAAAAGAAAGCATTTTGGGGGCCCATGGTTCCAGAGGGTTAGAGTTCATGACCATCATAGCAGGAAGCATGGCAGCGGGCAAGCAGGCGTGGTTGTGGAGCAAAAGCTGAGAGCTTACATTTGATCCACAGGTCCAAGCCAGAGATGGCAAGATGACAGATAGATGGATGACAAATGGATAGATAATAGATGATAGATAAATATGATAAATGATTGATATATGATAGATGGATGGATAGATGGATGGATGGATGGATGGATGGATGGTTGGATGGTTGGATGGAAGGAGAAATGGATGGATGGAGGGATGGATGGAGGGAGGGATGGATGTATAGCTTTAACCAAGAACGGGGACCTTTGAAACCCTAAAGCTTACTCCTAGTAACACATCTCCTCCAACACGGCCACACCTGATCTTTTCCAAACCCTCCTACCTACTGATGACCAAGCATTTGAACATATGAGCCTGTGAGGCCATTCTCATTCCAGCAACCACACTGGGAGGAAGTTAATTTAGTTTTTATTCTAAGATGGGCAGTGACAGCGCCTCATCCTACTAATGGAAGTTCAGCCTCGCAATTTGACACGATTGTGACATGTCCCTGGTGGAAGGAAAGGGTGTGATAGAGAGTGTAGGGGTTGGGCAACAGGTGTTGCCCATCATAAGATGGGGGAGATTTCTGAAATCTTGTCCTTGGTGGGCTAGCTTTCTTTCATGGATAAAACAGTTCAGTGTGTGTGTGTGTCTGTGTGTGTGTGTTTTAATTGTTGTATTTTGCTTGTGTCCCCTCATGGTGTCCATAGCTTCTTATAACAACTCTAAGTCACCTTTCATGGAGTGGTGTGTGTGTGTGTGTGTGTGTGTGTGTGTGTAGGGGGCCACAATACTGCTGACACACTGCATTTTCACTATGTTGTAATATGAGTGGCTTTGGTCTCCCTTCTGCCTTTGGTGGGCATCACTGGCAGTGACAGATTTTCATACTTAGGTCACGCGGGAAGCATCCCACAGACTGTTAATTCTTTCAGTTTTGATTCCCAGGCACCTTCCACTTCTAGGCACTGTCCTGAGTTCTGGGGATGCTCCCAGCACTCAGCATGACCCATGTTCCTTATGGGAAATGCACCACTTTTTATGCTAGTTGTTCTCAATGCTGTCCTTGCCCTCCCACCCCTGCCTGCCAAAGTCTCCTGGGGACACTGTTTACAGAGCAGAGTTAGAGACTAGAACTTCTTAGTCTCAGCAGCCCAGGCCGTGATGGCGCCTCACAATGAAGGCTGAGGGGGTTTCACCTGCAGTCCACTCTGGGGCTGCTGCCCTGGGCCAGCTGCTTCTCTGCCATTGCCACATCCAGAAGGCAGTCCGTAAGCCAGGTCAGGATTTCATAGGGAAATCCAGGGAGCAATGGGGCTGCCTTTGTTCTGGGCCCTGAGGCATCAATTGAGACAAACGCAATATTGCTCTTGTCTTGGGCTGATTGCAAGCGCTAATGTTACAGACATGGGTTGGGGACCAGGGGGCACCCGCTGAGATTTCTAGATTCTGGTGTGCCAGAACAACAACAAATAGTGTTTGTTAGGAGAGCTCTTCAGAGCTTGGACCAGACGGAGTGGGCCAAGAAGTGGCATTCCCCTGTGGCTCCTGCCAAAGAATTTTTTGCCCTGATTTTTCTCAGTGATGAATTGTGACCTGGGAGTTCATGAGCTCATCCCTCCTCCAGCTGCCTTTCGATTACTGCAAGAACACAAAGTATTAGTTTTTTTCCCCAAATACTCCACAGCTTTTGCTTGTGGCAAGCAATTTAAATTTTTAAATCTCCCTCCCCCCATACCTTGTAAGACATTTATGCAAATCTTTTTATATCCCCCACACACACCTTGTAAAACCTCTGTGCAAATGTTTTGATCTCCTCTTGTTTGGCAACACTCTTGTTTACACAACAGCCTACTGCATCCTTAGAACTTAGAAGTTGGTAATGGGCCAACTTCTCCCTGCTTTCTGTCATCTCCTTTAAAGCTAGACAGTCAGAACACCATAAAATCAGAATTTTCTACACTCTGTTATTATAAGAACATTATTATCTCTGAGTAATCACATGGAAAAATGTCAGAAATCAAATTAAAAGAAAAATTCAAGGATTAATTTTAAAAAAACTAACTGTATTAGTCTGGGTTCTCTAGAGGAACAGAACAGATATGCATATATATATATATATATATATATATATATATATCTCCTATGTGTGCACATGAGTTTAGAATGGCTTTTGGGCTATACAGATTGTGTTCTGGCTAGTCTATAATGGCTGTCTACCAACATAAGGTTCAAGAGTCCAGTAGTTCTTCAGTCCATGAGGCTGGATGTCTCAGCTGGTCTTCTGTATATAGTGGAATCCCAAAGAAGTAGACTTTAATGCCAGTGAAGGAATAGACTTGCCAGTCATCGAGAGAGCAAGCAGGCGAAGAAAGCAAAGTTCCTTCTTCCATGTCCTTTATGTAGGATACCACAAGAAGGTGTGGCCCAGATTAAAGGTAGATCTTCCCACTTCAGAAGATCTGGGTCTTCCCACTTCAATTTACGTAATTAAAAAAAAAAATCCCTTACAGGTGTACCCAGCTACTTGGGTTTTGGTTAATTCCAGATGCTGTCAAGTTGACAACCAAGAATAGCCATCACATTAACCAACCATAAAAGGTGGTGAGGTGAGTTCCCAGCCAATGGGGAAAAGACGCAGTCACCACCTGCCTTAGAGTAAAACCGAGTGAGCTCGCTGTTTTGTTTGCTTTTTTGCTCTGCCTTCGTGACAATCAGAAGCAAAGAGACTGGGGTAAAGAGATTTCTCATTACCGGGGTCCAGGTGGCAGGTGGTGGGTGTGGCCATGCTAGTGAAGATGTTATACTTTGGATCTAATGTGTTTCCCAAAGGCCCACGTGTTTAAGTGGGACACAGTAGAACCTTTAAGAAGCACCTGCTGATAGGTGCTAAATCATTAGAAGTACATACTCGAAGACAGTTGTGGGACTCTGTACTGCCCCCTCCCTCATAACGGTTAACCTTCATATTATCTTGATCAACTTGGAATCAACAAGGAGACATAGCTCTGAGGCTGTTTCCAGAGATGTTTGTCTGAGGAGGAAGATCTACCCTGGAGGTAGATGGTCCCATCTTTTGAACTTGAGGTCCAGACTTGATTAAAGGAGAGGAAAGGAGAAAGAGTTCTGAGCACCAGCATTCATCACTTCTCCTTCTGTCTACTGTGATGTGACCAGCCATAAGCTCCTACAGCAAGGCTGGAGCCCCAGCTGCAATGCTCCCTTCCCATGTGCTGAGCGCTAAAGAAATCCTTCCCCTAAGTCATGATGCTGTGCGCTAAATAAAGCCCTCCACTAAGCTGCTTCTTGTTAGATATTTGGTAGAGTGAAAAGGGCGGGGGCCAGTACATTGGCTCCAATGAGGGTGAAGAGAATTCCTCCATCATGTGTTCCCCACTATCCTGAGCTGTCTAAACATGGACTGAAATCTCCAAAACAGGAAGCCAAGAGACACCTTCCTCTTTGTCTAGACCAGCGGTTCTCAACCCATGGGTCATGACCCCTTTTATAGGGGTTGCCTCAGACCGCTGGAAAACACCGAGGTTTACCTTACGATTCATAACAGTAGCAAAATTACAGTTTTGACATGTCAACGGAAATGCTTTTATGGTTGGCAGTGAGCACGTGAGGCACCGCATTAAAGGGTTGCAGCGTTAAGAAGGTTGAGAACTGTGGAGCTCAATTGTCTCACCATGTAAGGTGGCCAGCCACCTCACATCCTTGCCACAGCCATGATTTACCCACAAACTATAAGCCTGATAAACCCTTCCTTAGATGACTCAGGTGTTTTGTTATGGCAAGGAAGCTGGCAACTGCGGTCCAAAGTCCTACGTCCCATCCGTGGTGCTTGTGATCTGACTCCAGCCATGGGCTAGACGGGCACAGGGAATGGCTAGTGTACCCTGGAGCAGTACCACTTCCCTGGTTTTGATGTTCTATAGAAGACTTGATTGCTCTGGGAAACTGAAGGAAGGGTGCCAGAGACCTCTTCACGCTGTTTTTTTGAGACTTCCTGTGAGTCTGTAATTATTTTAACATCAAAGGTTTAAAACATGAAGAAAAAAGATTCACAAAGACTCTGAGTGAAGCATCTGCGGAGAAATCCCCACCTTGGAAAGGGTGGCGAGAGAAAGTCAAAAGAAGCGGAAACTCACAATTAGCAGGTGTTTTCTCCTAATTAACTGCATTCAGACCCCCTGGAAAGGAAGAGGCAAGTGGGAAACTGCAAGGGTGAGGTGAAGGGAGGGCCAGAGACACCCAGCCCAGCTTTTGTATATGGGCCCTGGGGTTAGGGGAGGTGGGGAGAGCAGCAGGAGGTCTGAGAGCAGCTGGAAACAGCAGGGAGAGGGCAAGGCTCCGAAGAGGAGGTTCCTCAGTCAAGGCCAAGGCATGGGGGTACTATGGCCGGCCTAGGAATGCCCTGCCCTTCCTGTTCACCACATCATGGGTTTACTGTGGTGTGCGGGCCCCAGGAAACCTTGTCATCAGAGGACCAAGGAGAAGGCTGGTTTCCTAGGTGATGTCAATCCTGTCAAGACAATCGCTATTACAAGAAGTCACTGGCTCCTGAAGATTCTGAGAGGCCAGAGCCTAAGCCCTTCAGAACCAGCAAATGAGGAGACAGGGCCACAAGATGAGTGAGGAGTCCATCTCCTGTCCTCAGAGGTGCCGCCATAACGAAGTTATATCAACTTGCCTGCAGGATGCCACCTGAGGGCTGGGCGGGGATGAAGCAGTTAGGGCTTTCTGGAAACTTTCGGTAGATTGGCCAGGCTGTGCACCTAAGAACTGGGGCAGGGGAGTACCCAGCTGGGCTGTCTCAGCTGTCCTCAGATGTCCTGGGCATACATTTCCTCTTTGACCCAACTTATAAACTCCACCCAGAAAAATGTGGGTACTGTGGCAGCCCCTGGGACTCACCCCTGCCCTGTGGCCAATCAAAATCCCCCCTTCAAACATGATGCGTGTTCTTCAAGACATGCCACTGAGGGCACGATTTTCTTGTCTCAGCTGTTGCTTTGTACAGATCTGAAAATGGAGGTTTAGATGCTTGAAGGCAGCCGGGCCTGTTTATCTTGGGGTTGGGTGGAGTTGAGGTCCAAGCAGGCTCTAGGACCGATGCTGTTTGGGATGTACTGCAGAGCATCAGGGCAGAAGAGATACCCAGCATGCACAGCAGGGGTTATAGGTCTAATTTGGTGTTATAAAACCTACACACTGCATATATTTGAATGCAGGATTAGTTCCCCTATCACGCTAGAAAACCTTTAAAAATGTCATAACTATTCTGTGATGGTGAGGTGAGGAGAGTGCTCTCATGCTGTGAGAGCCAGTATCTCTGGAGGCAGTTTGACATGGGCTCCTAAGCTTTCAACATAAAAACCCCTGGACTTTGTAGTTTGGTGCCTGAGAATTTAGCCTAAGGAAATGATTAGGGATTTGGAGTTAGACCTACATTAAAAATATAGGACCTAACTGCAAATGTATTAGAAAAGTTAGTATCAGAATTTGTGCACTAGGGTAGAAAAACTAGATCCAATTAGCTTTGGTCAAAGATTCAGCCTCCTGCCTTTTCTGAAGAGGAGCTGGTATATTAGTCAGGATTCTCTAAAGGAATAGAACTAATGGGATGAATAGGTGAGTTGGATGAATATGTATGTATTCATGGATGTACATACATCTTCATTCATTTCAGCCTTTCATTCTACCAGTTCTATTTCTTTAGAACTGATATATAGCACATATAATAAACCATGTATACATTATGTGGCTTATTATTATTATTGTTATTATTAATGGCTTACTGCTGGTGGTCCAGGTAGCCCAATAATGACCTTGCCACAATGGAAAGGCTGAGAACCCAGTAGTTGTTCCGTCCAGTAGTTGTGGATGTCTCGGATGTCTTGGCAGCTCCAGCCTGGCCCTGGAGAGCTGCTGGGCTTCAGGCTATGTTAGAAGCCGGAAGGTGGAGGCTCTAATTCCTGGGAAGGAATGCCTCAGCATCCAGATCTTGCCAGCAAGAGTGAGGGCAAGCACTCAGAAAGTAAAGATTCTGTATGTTACAAATAGAAGTTTCTTTGTTGCGAGGAGAAAGCTGTGCTCATCTGTGAGGGGGAAAAAGGCCAGAGGCTACAAATTTGAGAGAGAACAACACAGGAGAGGGAAGAAATTATGTAATTATATTTTGATTTAAAAGAAAAAATAAAGTCCCCTTCCTCCACTTCCTAGATAGATTTAGGGCTGGTATTCTTGCTTCAAGTAATCTGATTGTGAAAATCCCTCAGAGGAGTGCCCAGCAGTTTGGGTTATAGTTGATTCCAAGTGCAGTCAGTTTGACGAACAAGTTTAACCATCACAGCTGGCTTCCAGAACAACTCACTGAAGGAGCCTAGGGCTATGCCCCTCTGTAGCGTTGGGTTTTAATTCTGACACAGGTTAGGAGTGCCTCTCAGAATTCACACCTAACACAAAGAATAAGGTGCTGTCTTCTTGGAAACACACAGTTAGTTCATGGCAACCCCTTCCCAGCCGTGGCTGTAGTCCTGGACTATGGCTTCCCCCTCAGCCTGCAGAATTCCTAGCAAAGAGGTGTGCTCTGTCCAATGAGAATCTTAAATTGGCTGGGAGATGGCTGGGTCATTAACATGTTTGTTGTGTAAGCATGAGGACCCGAGGTTGGTCACTAGCACCCACGCAGAAATCCAGATGTGGACACATGTGCTTACAATTTTAATGCTACATGAGGAGAGGCAGCAGTTTGGTTTTTTTGGCTAGTTATCCTAAGCCAAATCCTCTTTCCAGTGGATGAATGTTCCTGAGTAATGACATCTGAGGTTGACCTCTGGTCCTCATGGCGTGTGTACTCACACACATGAACACACACATACACACACACACACACACACAGAGATCTGAAAATAAATATACTGGGAAAAGAAGGAATTCTAAAGACCAAATGAAAATATAAAACACGCAGAAAATATTTTGTATAATCTATGATGGAAACTCTTGATAAGGAGTTGGCTGCCTTGTTTCATGCTTCCTATATGTAGTATAACTGTAAAAATCACTATCAGGTGAAAATGAAGACAGTGCCGTGCTGGGTATGGTGACAGCCTCTGCAGACACTAGCTCCGGGTCACTCACATTTCCTTTCCCCCAAGCCTAAGCCAGCTCACACAGAGCTGCCAGCCCCCAGTTCTGGCCAATCAGGGTCACTCTCAGGACCTTGGTTTGGTGGCTGAGGGAGGAGGCTTCTTCTGTCCCTGTGTCCTGGGGGCCCTTTTATGAAGGCCAGGGAGAAATCTATGCTAGGACCTACACCCACAAAGAGAGGCCTTGTAGGGAAGGCAGGCAGTAGACCCGTGACTCCTACAGTGAAGACCTTTCCATTACCGAGAGTGGCTGTGACAGCCAACAGCGTACCTTTGGCAGGGACTGGCATCACTGACAGACACAAGCCTTTGGATGTGTCTGTCAGGGAGTCTGAGGTGAGCAAGCCCACCCTAAATGTGGGGCACCATGCTATATAGGTGGCAGTTGAATCAACACGGAAAAGCAGGCTGGGTGCCGGCATCTGTGTCTGTTGTGTGACCAGCTGCCCCATACTCCTACAGCCATACCGTCTTCATCGTTACGGACTCTGCTCTCAGCCTAGGAGCTGAAGTAAACCCCTCCTTCACTTGCACTTGCCAGGCATTTCATCACAGCAACGAGAAAAGCAACTAATACACTAGGTCTTTTAGGTTTTGTTTGTTTGTTTGTTTGTTTTTTGCTATTTTGCTTTTTATTGATGTGAAAAACACTATAACTAAAAGCAACTTGGCTAGCAAAGGGTTTACTTGCCTGACACATCCCATGGTCCTGTTGTCTCCAACATCCTGGGGTCTGTAGAGAGAATTTTGGTGTCTTAAAAAACCCAGTTATGCTAAGTAAACATGTTTTTGTTTTAATCCCAGGGATGGGATGTGGGGGTGCTTCAGACTGTCCACAGCAGCAGACTATTTGCCTCCTGTGTGCCTGGGAGGGGCTTGATTCTGTCAGCTAAAGATAGTTTAATTCTGGGGACTTTAGAGAGGGTGTAAAAAGACCAGTGCCCCAAGAGAGGAGGTGCAGCTGTTCCTCCTCCTCCTGCTGCTGCTGCTGTTTTTTCAAGTGGTCAAGAGAAAAGAGTTGGAGATATACTGATGAGTCAAAGATTAGACTTACCCCAAGAAACTCAACATCCCTAATCAGCAGGAAGTAGTCTAAAAAGATCTCAATTCCCCCTCTTTCCACTAACCTTCTGTCTCTTCTACCTGGTGTTGGGGTGTTTGAAGGGACTGGGGTGTAGAAGGGCAGTAGATATAAGAACCCAAATAAAGTAGATTAAAAAAATACACCTACAGGGATCTGTACTGCAACTGGGGCTACATCTTCCCAGCGGCCTCCTGGCTCCTCTTAGGGACTCTCACCCTGCCACACAGTGCCAAGCCTCAGATTCTCTCCAAGAGCTCTGCAATCCGGGGTCCCCACTGAGAGTCCATCTTCACAAGGAGAGTGCCAAACCCTAGCAGCTTTTCATGGTCCCCTTATGCCTTCAAAACCAGCACCACCAGGAAGACTGTTACACAGCACTAAGTTCTGGGGCCAGCACTTGGTAAAGCCTGGACCACAGCCTCTATGTGCTGACCCCGAGGACTTGCCCCAAGATTTCACTCATTGATGGTCTCTCGGTAATCACACCTGAGTTTTCAGTCCTAGCTAACCAGCATGCATTGTCCAAGTAAAGCAATTATTTCAGTTTCACAGATTCTTTACTCAAATATATCACATAAGCAGTCCCTGTGGAGTCTTGGCTTCCCTCTGAAATCTCACAGGCCAGGTTTCCATTCTCTGATTTCCCTCAGCACTCTTGTCTTCCAAGCTCCCACATGACAGCCTATACAGCCCTGAGCACTCCACACTTCTCCTGGCCAAAAGCTCCAAACAAATGCTCAGGTCTTTCACAGCAATAGCCAGACCCAGAGCAACTTCGGGAGGAAAGGGTTATTTGGATTACACATCCAAATAACGGTCCACTATTGAGGAAAGTCAAGATGGGCAGGGAGAGGAACCATGGTGGAAAGATGCTTTATTGGCTGGCTTTCTTATATAACTTAGGACCACCTGCCTAGCAGTGGCATTGCCCACAGGGGACTGGGCCCTCTCACACACTAATCATCAGTAAAGAAAATAATGCCCCACAGACACACCCTCAGGCCAATCTGATGCAGGCAATTTCTCAACGGAAGTTTCCTCTTCAAAGGTGACTCTAGCTCATCTCAAGCTGATAAAAACTCCAGCAGATTAATTCTGCCAGTAGAAATAGCAGAGCTGATGACAATGCCCATAAACTCTGGTTCTCCACCTCAGTGTCCTAATTCCTAAAACTGAGAGGTTAGAAAAGAACGTAGGATGAAAAGGATGCTCAGCAGAGCAGCTCGGAGCAAGCCAGCAACGTCTGGAGACAGATCTCAGCGGACTTGCCTCTGCTCAGTAGACAGATGCCTAACAGGTTGGCTCCAGATTTAGCTCCAAATGCCAAACCTACTTTGGGGCAGAGTTTGGACAGCTGAGAGCCTTATCTAGCTGTGGCTGCAAGGCTCCAGGCAGTGCAGGGAGGGAACAGCTCCTGAGGGCCATCCCACCCTCCCACAGTCTGCAATATCCTGACAAGCACCTGGGGCAGACGCCAGTAGGTTGCCAGGAGTAGACTGGCTGGTAACTCTGCAAGTAAGGTGTGCCGAGAAGGATGCTCAGGCAGAGGCCTGGCTTGGATGCTGCTGAGAACAGCGCCCTCAGCAGCTCTCATTGATCGGCTCCCCGTGAGCGGTCTTGCAGGCTAGGATTTGGTTACGTATCACTCTGACCATAAAACCACACATTAGTAAAGGTATCTAATCAATTAGTTCTAATTAATTATGAACAGAATGTGTCCAGCGTGGATGTGTTCTTTTTTCTCCCATCGACTATAATTAGAAATAGTTTAGTGATCAGATAAAAATGTCTGTGTGCCTGTGTTTGGGAGCTGTGTGGCAAGGGAAAGAGCAGTGTTACATGGCACTCGGCGCCATACCACTTCCTCCCTGTCCACAGCCCACCCCTCCCACGCCCTCCGTCTCATCTGGCTTTCTCTTGGTGTCCCAGGCAAAGGAAGTAGACACCATTTTCCTCCCTGACTGGCTTCGGGCGGCCCTGGCAAGGTGCAACAGGACTTGCTGCCCTGGGTGGCAGGGTAGAGGGGAAACGGAGGTAGTGGAGGAGAGAGAAGAGAGTGGAGGGCTGTGCCACACTGCAGAAATCCTGGGCCTGGCCACTGGGTAGAGCCCTTCCCATGACGGGGAGATGTCCCTCTGCTGGGCACCTCTGCTGAAATTCTGAGTGTTTCACGGTTGGTGGAATTTATCTCTTTCTTTCTGAAAAAGAAAATGTCACTGTTGTTTTTATTATTATTATTATTGTTTTGTGTGTGTGTGAACATCTGTGTCACGGCACACATGTGGAGGTCAGATTGTTGTTCTCCTTACACTACTGTGAGTCCCTGGGTAGAACTCAGGCTTACATGGCAAGTACTTCTACTCATACAGGCATGTCAAGGGTCCCGGTTTTTTCTCTTTGTGGCCTCTGTGTAGCAAGCTTTATGATACTGCAATGTCAGTGTATGTGAGAGAGTTAGGTTACACGCTTAACTCTCTGTGAGGAAAGGGCCAAAGAAAGTCCTCAGGGCCCCTTTGACTTGGGTTTTACCCTGAACTTGAAGAAAGTTCCTCAGGCGTATAAACGGAGAACAGGCTGTTCAAATCTGTGTCCCCTATGTCAAGAACAGGACTGGGGGTCCAAGAAAATGAACATACAATCCAATGTATTTCAGCAATACAAAAGAGTTTTATTTCTGCGGAAGGCCGAGCGGCCATGCCAAATCAAGCAGACAAGGACAGTCGGTCTTATTCCTAAGACGAAGTGGTGCTGTGCCTCTCTTGCAAGGATCAGAGATTGGCCCGGCAGTGTTACCTCAAAGCAACAAAGTTGATCTGAAGCACTGAGTTCAACCTTGAGCACATATTTTGATTCCAAGAAGTGATGACCCCGGAGGAACTTGAACTTTTGCCAACTGACTGCTTAATACATTTAAAAATCAGCTTTTCCTTATTAACCCTTGGCTAGAAAGGACAGGGCATTTCTTTTCTATGTTCCATGCCTAGGTGCAGTGGGAAGCACAAGGTGGTAGCCAGGGCTTTCATGGCTGAGGCTCAGACTGGCGACTAAGGGATGCTGGGTGTTAGTATTTATTTAAAAATGATACCATGTACACACAGATATTATATGGAAAAAGATTTATTGGATGGAGGTGGAGAGATAGAGAGGGAAAGGAGAGAGAGAGAGACATGGTGGGGCCCCCAGGAAAGAAAGCAAGACAGAGAGAGCAAGAGAGGAGAGGAAGAGAGGAAGATAAGAGAGACAAAGTGATGTGTTGGTCCTTTTATAGCTTGTGGGTACACAGCTGAACCTTCTCTGCCACACACCTGGTGGGCGACACATGATGACATCATAGGTTACTAGGCAACCCAGAAGTAATACGCCCACACTGGGGATCTGAGAGTCTGTTAGTGAGTTAGGGGTGTTGGGTGTGGGAGAGTGTGGGCGCATGAGAAGCCCTCTTTTGTTCTCCTGGTAGGTCCTATAGTCATGGCTGCCTGACATTCCCCATGCTCCCCCTGGTCACCTCTAGTTTTCAGTCAGTGCTCAGCCCATTCTTCAGGCTAACCAAAACCAGCCAACTTAAACTGAATTAGGGGGTCCTATGGAGAGTGGCATACGGGACTGGCCCATGGGGGTTGGGCAGAGCAGAGAGTGGGACAGTCGTCCACTTTCTCTGAATCTTGCCCCTTCCATTTTGGCTCCTTCAAGGTTAGGAGCAGAGGAGACCAAGGGCCTGGTGCTTGGCTGCTTTTCTGGGACATTCTCTCTGATAACTCTCTTGGTCAGAATGTGTCCACCACCACAGGGCTGCTGGGTGGTGCCTTGGCAGGGAGGGGCCTCCTGTGCTCCCTGAGCCTGGGAGCACACTTGCTAGAGCCTGGAGACACAGGAGACAGCCTCTTTGGGAAGGGAGCAGTGAACATGGTGGCCTGGGCCTTGCAGGATGTGTAGAACCCTTCGCACACTGGTCTTGCCAGGAAAACTCCTATTTCTCTCTCACCAAACTCCAGCAGTGTCCAGTCCAACTAACCCAGTTAGTTAGGTTAGTCCTAACTAACCTTTGGTGCTTGCTCTTGTGCCCCACCCCCCTTCACAATCCAGGACTGGCATGCACAGTCTCCCAAGGACTATTGAAGGCTCTCCCAAGCCTCTAGTGAGGCCCAGAAACCCAGAACTCATTCAGCTGGATAGCATCACCCTTAAAACCAAACAACCCCAGTTCCTCACGGGATTCTCAGAGGCCAGGACTAAGGTAAGAGAGAGGCCACAGTTACCTTTTCTAAAACCCTTGAAGGAATCTTCGTTTGTGTGAAAGTCCCACACAGACTTCTAGATTAGTGGGTAGAGATGGGGCAGGACCAGGACTGGCTAATGCTCTTGAGGTTGCTGTGGGAATATATGTCACTGCTGGCTCCCACCTAAAACGTTGGCCCAAGTTTTGAAAAACCAAGACGTGGCGCTTTGCAAACAATTCTGTAATTTCCCACCAGCTTAATGTGTGGGGAAAGACCAAGTGAAGGAGACCCTCCCCACCCCCACACAGTGGGGATTCCCTCCAGGTCCCAGGATTAGGCATAAACCACACCCAAATACCTGTTTTCACAGAGAGGTTATTTAGTAAGCAGAGAGAAAAGTTAGTAGCTGCTTCTGACTCAGGCAGAAAAGCAGCAGCAAACGACCTTGCAGGTGTAACTTTTTAAAATTATTTATTTATTTATTTATTTATTTATTTATTACAATTTATTCACTTTGTATCCCTTCTGTAGGCCCCTCCCTCATCTCCTTCCAGTCCCACCCACCCTCTCTCTTCTCCCCCTATGTCCCTCCCCTAGTCCATTGATGGGGAGGTCCTCCTCATCTTCCATCTGACCCTAGCCTGTCAGGTCTCATCAGGACTGGCTGCATTGTCTTCCTCTGTGGCCTGGCAAGGCTGCACCCTACTAGGGGGCGGTGATCAAAGAGCCAGCCACTGAGTTCATGTCAGAGAAAGCTGTTCCTTTACTAGGGAACCCACTTGGAGACTGAGCTGCCTATGGGCATCCTGAGTGAGGTATCCCAGAAGCAGAAAGACACACATGGTATATACTCATGTATAAGTTGATATTAGACATATAATATAGCATAATCATACTAAAATCTATAGTCCTAAAGAAGCTAAACAAGGAGGACCCTGGGGAAGAGTGCAGGGAATCTTAGGGAAGAAGAGGGAGATAGACAGATCTGGAGGGGACAGGAGCTCCATAAGGAGAGCAACAGGTGTAACTTTTAAGAAGAGAAAGGGGGCACTGTGTTAGAATGGGCTAGGAAGCAGTGTTATATTTTGATTGGGCGTGTTAATTAGGTGAGCCAAAGAGGGCTTTGATTGCTGTTAACTTCAATACTTTGATAGCTGGGCCTTGGTAGTCAGCCTCAGGAAGAGGAAATGGCTAAATAAAGGAATAGACCTTGGAGGCCCGCTTTAGGAATTTAGTCTAACGGTTCAGCAAGGCAGAGTGAGTCAGGGAAGGGCAAGGCCTGCCGGAGCCATTGTTTGCTAAGCTGCAGCTGGCTAGAGTCCCTTCACAAAGGATTTCTTTTGCAACGGGGAAGTAAATGGTACTTTGGCAATGTCCTTCTTAGAACAAAAGAGAAACAACGAGGCCTAAACCATGTCAGTGTCCGCAGGTACAGGCTTGTCACATTTCTTCCTCCTCAGTGTCTTAGCCACCCTGTCACCTTCACAAAGCCTTAGTGTCATACCCCTGCAGCCACAAATACCCAATGAAAATGTATGTTACCATTTCAGAGCACTGGTACTCAACCGTTCTAATGCTGAACCCCTTTAATACAGTTCCTCATATTGTGGTGAGTCCCCCCAACCATAAAAATTATTTTTGCTACTCCATAACTGTAATTTTGCTGCTGTTATGAATCATAATATAAATATCTGTGTATTCCGGTGGTCTTAGGTGACCCCCGTAAAAAGAGTTGTTCAATTCCCAGAGGGATCTTGACCTACAGGTTGAGAAACACTGAAAATAGATGGTCAACGAGTCTAAAAATTTATAGGGGGCAAAGCCCTACTGTGCCCTGGTTCATGCTTTAGATGTAAATTCATTGAGCCAGCCCTGGCAAGAATCAAGCTCCTTCCCAGTAAAAAGCCTTGTCTGAGAGTGGCATTCCAGACAGATGGCGGCAAGGGTGCGAAGGAGTATCATGAGGATGAATGACTACCGAAGCTAGCCTGGCAGCTGGCAGGTTGGTGGGAAGGGTTGCATTCATTTGGAAAACTGTCTTGGGACATGCCTGGGTGAGCAGCAACCTGATGTTGGCCTGTGGACACAGAGGGAGCTGCCTGATGTCTGGGATTCTCATGGTGTGTGATGACTGTCATCTGGAGGCTCAGTTAAGGTTTCTTTAAGAAATCTTTTTGAGTGTGTAAGGAAATCTGCTACTTTTCCTAACCTGCCATGAGGTTTCTTTTAAGCATTGTGGGAACAGTGTTTCTACCTGCTGTCTTTCTTCAGTGTTGATGTGTAGCTATTTCTTCTGAACTGAAATAATCTCTTCTAGAGGGAGGCTCCTTTAGCCTCAGGAAATAAACTCACGAGGTTTAGGGAGTCCCTTGAACTCACAAGTCTCAGGAAGCTCCTGAAACTTAGAAGATGCCCAGGGTCCCTTCCCAAAGTTTTATAAGACCTAATGATTTCTGGAGAGAGGAGACTCTGAGATTGGCTGAGCTACCTGAAAATTTCGCAGAGAGCTCCGGGATGTACTTTTCACATGTCATTGCCATGCTGGGGTGGGTTTTTTGGTGAGTCATCTGTGATACTGTGAGTAACCCCTCACCTGCACTATAAATAACCCCAATACACCCACAGGCTTATAAGCTAAATTTAAATGGAATTACACTTCTTTGGTCTATTGTGTCCCACCCATATTTGGAATGAATAGACCCCCCTACCCCCACACACCAGGAAAAGTCACTGAACACAGGCATAGCTTTATTAGTCTAACTGATCTCTTTTGGTCCTTGTGTTTCATTGTCAATTAGCCAGAAGTGACTTTTGCAGTGTTCCTCCCAAATTTCACTTCTACTGTGGTCCTTTCCATTGGGTGGCATTTGCTGTCTTGCCTCTTGAGGCTTCCTTTGAAACCAGAGGGGTCTTCCAACCTGTATCTATTAGCTCTTCCAGCCCGTACCCTGCCCCACAGAGAGCAGGCTCAATATGCCTTGCAAAACTCTCGCTTTTTGTATTGGTGATAAAACCATCTTCTGATGGTCTCTCTCCAGCAAAAGGTGTGATTAGGATACTCAGAGGTCACTGCCAAGACCAGCAAAGCCTGAAATTCTGTTCTGGTTACATGCTAGGAAGTTAATTTGATGGATGGTGACAGAAAAACCAGATGGAAGATTATATTTCTTACAAAGAAAGTTGTATCCAGAATATTTGCCTAAATACTATTTTATTTTATTTTATTTTATTTTATTTTATTTTATTTTATTTTATTTTATTTTCTGCAAGGGCCACCACAGTGATGCAGCAGGCTGAGACAAGGCTGTGTATGCAGAGAGGGTTTGTGTTGCTGGGGTATTATGTGGAGCAGAGTGAGAAGTCATAGGTGAATGAGTGTCTTTGACATGGACACAGTCATGTCAAGGACCCTGATACTTCAGCCCCATGGGAATGGCAACACCTTCCCCAAGTGAGGCTTAGGGGGGTTGGCAAAGTTTTCCTTGAGGGTCTGAGTGTGAATGTAGACTGGTAGATGCTGGGAAAATGTCCGTGTCCACCATAGCTTGATTCAGCTGCATACTACAAACCCCACCTTCTTGCTCAGCCTTATTCAATAACCTTGCTTCCCTGTTCACATGTGTATGTAAAAACATGCTGAGCTTCTGGGAGCTGCAGTTTCTACCTCAGAAAGCCTGTCTATTTGATCCTGGCCCTCCTTCCACACCCTCTCTCTCTTTCTGTCTCTCTTTCTCTCTCTCTCTCTCTCTCTGTGTCTTTTCTTCCTTCCATCACTGCCCCAGTCAAGACCTTCCCTTGAGTCATGCTAGGTGTGTAAGGATATTCCAGGCCACAGGTCAAGACATTTTAAACAAGTACCAGACACACAGGAGGCTGCAGGTGTGTAGTCACTGGAGGTGCTCACTCTGACCTACTTAGGCGCCACATCTCACTGAGCACCAGAACTAGCCTGTTAGACAGCCTGCCACCTCCAAGAAGGCCTTTTAGGACACACCAGACTGGTGACAGACTGTTGTTTCCAGGGTCATTTCATGAGTCTACGTCAATACTCCTAAGAGCTGTTGCCTACGGATACGCCTGGCTTCTTGGCCTCATTTTAAGAGTGGCTGAGTTAGGGTACGGCAAGAATTGGGCTCTCCTTGATCAGAATGACTCTAGTGACATTCTTAAAAGCAGTCGAGGGACTGGAGCGCTTAATCAGCTACTTTTCTGTTTCTGTGATCAAACACCATGCCCCCACCCCCAAATCAACATATTAATGAAAGCAACTCTTTGGGCTTGTGGTTCTAGAGAAATGAGAATCCATTATAAGTCGGAGGCAGAGCAGGAAGCACATGACTGTGGTAGGAGCATAGATGACTATAACTGAGAGGTCACATGTCAGCTGTGCAACATGTCAGCACTCAGAAATCAGAGAGGGCATCTGGAAGTGAAGCAAGGGCGTTAACTCTTAAAGCCCACCCTCAGTGATGTACTTCCTGCAGCACGGTTCCATAACCTCGCCAAACATCTGGAGACCAAGTGTTCAAGTAGGTGACCTACGGGCAGCCTTCCTTCCTTCCTTCCTTCCTTCCTTCCTTCCTTCCTTCCTTCCTTCCTTCCTTCCTTCCTTTTTGGTTTTTTGAGACAGGGTTTCCTCTGTGTAGCCTTGGCTGTCCTGGACTTGCTTTGTAGACCAGGCTGGCCTCGAACACACAGAGATCTGCCTACCTTTGCCTCCCTGAGTGCTGGGATTAAAGGTATGTGCCACTGTGTCCAGTTGGGCAGCGTTTCTTATCCAAAGTAATGCAGTGTCTTCGGAGGCCAGTAGTTTGGTTCCCATCATCTACAGGGTAAGGGCCCCCATGAGCTTAAGCAAAGCAAAACACAAATTTGACAGCCCCACACAGGCTGGTCAGTATCCTTGGGCGTGTGAGCAACTTGATCATCTCTTTCCTGGAACCCCTTTCTTTCTCTCCATCTCCCATTCCAGCTTTTTAGCCTCACTGCCCAGTAGTTTAAATGCCTGTTGGAATGCAAGTTACCTTGTAAAGAGACAAAGAAGACCAGAAATATACAAAAGACTCTGTTCTGGTATATTTGTCTCTCTGCTTTGAAGAAAAAAAATCCCAGAGACAGTGCTAGCATGTGATATACTGCTTCCTGCAAAGGGCCTCAGTGTTCTATGTGCCTCTGAGCAGGAAGCCTGCAAAGCCGTCTCAGGACACTCACTACGAGGCTCCCAACCCCAGGTCCAGGGTCTTCAACACCCTTTTCTGCCCTCCATGGGCACCCACGTGTGCATAGGCATACACCCACACACATACACATGGAGGCATAAAAACTAAAAATAAATAAATGTTTTAAAAAGAACAGTTGAGACTAGCAGGGGCATGCAGAAGGCCACGGTTCCTGCACTATAACGTCTAGGTTTGTCAGTTCGCATTGGGCTCACTGGATCCTCTCCTCAACAAGGGCCAGCAAAGTGTTAGGAAAGCAGAATCCCAGAGATGTGTCAGTCCCCCCCCCCCACTATCCCACCACACTCGGAGTACAGGTCCCCCTGGGCTGCGAGTCTGAAGCAGCCAGCCCACCTCCGCCATCTCTTCCCCTTACCTCTTCTACTCCGGCCGCGCTGTATTTTCTTGTGCATCTGGCCCAAGGATCTCTGTACGTACACTTGTCCTTTTCTGAATGGGAACATGTGTTGCTTTCCAATGCCTGATTCTATTTTATTTCATGCAGTAAGTCCATGGAAAATAGATTTTCTGGTCTCCTGTTTCTTGTTAGTGTATTACCCAGGGTTGTCTAGAGGAATAGCACCAATAGAATAAATATAAAATAATAAGTGTAAAAATATAAATATAAAATATATCTGCATTTTATATCATAATTATATAAAGATAATTGTTAAAATGTAATTATAAAAATAAATAAAATATAAAATATAAAAAAGGAGGTGTGTCTGATTTCTGTCTTAGTTTGAGTTTCTACTGCTATGAAGAGACACCATGACCATGGCGACTATTATAAACAAAAAACAAAAAAAAAACATTTAACTGGGGTTGGCTTACAGTTCAAAGGTTTAGTCCATTATCATCATGGCGGGAAGCATGGTAACGTGCAGGCAGACAGTGCTAGAGAAGGAGCTAAAGTTCTACCTCTTAATCTACAGGCAGCAGGAAGTGAACATGAACCACTGGGTGTAGCTTGAGCTTCCGAGACCTCAAAGCCCACCACCCTATAGTGACACACCTCCTCCAACAAAGCCATGCCCACTCCAGCAAGGCCATACCTCTTAATAGTGCCGCTCCCTGAAGGCCAAGCATTTAAAGATAGGAGTCTAATGGGGTCATCCTATTCAGACCACCACAACTGCCTTACAGGATATGTACACACTCAGTAGTCCAACAACAGCTGTCTGCATAGGGGAGAATTGGAGACACTGTGGCTACTCAGTCCATGAAGCTGGATACCTCAGTGATCCTAACTGTTATGAGGCCTGAAGTTGTTGGACAGCCACTGGGTTTCAGTCCAGACCAGAACACTGAAACACGAGTTCTAACGGCAGTAGAAAGCCAGCAACTGGACAGATGCTCTTGCCAGAGAGAGGCACGAACAGGCAGAATGAAACAGCTTTTCTCTGGATCCGTCTCATATTTGGGCAGCCCCTAGAAGGTGCTGCCCGTTCTAGGGTAAGGTCATCTCCATTCTATTAATCTTCCCAAGAGATACCCTCAGAGACTTGTCCATAGACATGGCTCTCAGTCAGTTCCTGATCTAATCAGTTGACAGTCATGGTTGCTCATCACTGTCAGCCATGTGAGCAGAGGCCAAGGCCTTATTAACTAGTGAATAAGTCGGCCTTTGCCTGTGGACTGGTAGAGCTTGCTGGCTGAGGCGCCTGCCCATGCCATTTGCTTTTACAAAAGCAACCTCTTCCTGACTCTGAGTATTGGTCCTAGGTCCAGCCCAGAGCTTCTGTCCCTTCTCACCATTTCACTGTTCCCATTCCCACTCTGGCTCTGAAGCCATGACCAATGCCTCAGCCTCACAGTGCTGGGACATGTGCACTGTGGATGCCTCATTCACACATTCAATAGAGACCCTGCGAGGCAGCCGAGTGGGTTCTGGGAATGGAGTGAAGGAGACCCAGTCTCCGCCCTTCTGGAACTTACACAAGGACAGAAGAGGCGGCTGAAAGGCCATGCAGATAAGTAATTATTTGGGCCTTCTTCTTTCCCACCACTTGAATCTCTTCCTGGCCATCTAGAAGTTCTGTCTGCAGCTCTCCCTTCTCCCCAGGCCTGCTTGATCCTAATGTAACTCAATGGTATTAGCTTTACCCCTGGACACCAGCAAGACAGCCTAGACCTGGAGGCTAAGCCCACAGAATAGAGTAAATGCAAATGAGGTCACTTCCTGCGTAGGCAAGGAGGAGTAAATGGTTAGAGCAGGTGGACGGAAGAAGCAGCCGAAGAGACAGGTTCTAGAATTTGGAGTCAAAACTGGTGGGTTACAGAAGCCAGCAGAAACAAATGACCTGCACAAACCTATGGATTAGCAGCTTGGTTCAGGGAGGCCGAGTCCCACCGAAGGAAACTCGTGTATGTTTCTCTGGGTTTTCAGCACCAGATCAATGAGATGACAAGATGGCTCCTTCCAGGAATAGTTGAGGGTTTTATTGTAGTGTGAAGGAGAGTTCAGCCAAAGGCATGAGTCCAGACTGAACATGCATGAACATGGGAGGAGAGAGAGGAGGAAGAGAGAGAAAGAGAGAAAGAAGAACAAAGAATGGGGACCATGAAAGAGTCAAGAACCATGAAAACCAAGAGAGGCAGAAGAACCAAGAAAGTGTGTGGCTGAAAGGGCAGGTTTTTACAGGAAGTAGAAGCTGAGGGGAGGGAAAGCGAACCCCCTGGGCTGGAGGGGTTTAGGGTAGGGAGCAGGGTGAGAAGAGCAGAGAGGAGCCGCAGATCCTGAAGGAGCCTGGTGGCCAGTGAGTGCTTTGGTACGCTAATAGGCACCTCAGACATTTGTCTCGGATTTCTTTGGAATTGACAAAGAGGATCCAAGGGATGACTCAACTCCTAGGTGCATTCCCAGCTGTTGCTGGCTGAGCATAGCCCAATCTTTCAGCCTCCCAAATTACATCCGTGCCCTCTTCATGAAGAAAGACACTGATATGGGAATTAGAAAATAGGGGCTTGGGGGTAAGAATTAAATGATTGTGTGCTTGCCTACCATGCCCAAGGCTGTAGGTTCAGGGCTCAGTCACACACACACACACACACACACACACACACACACACACACACACACACAGAGAGAGAGAGAGAGAGAGAGAGAGAGAGAGATAGAGAGAGAGAGAGAGAGAGAGAAAGAGAGATGGGAATTGTAAAGTTGAGATTCCACTCTCAGAGCCTCTCTCTATTAAGTAAGGGACTTTGAGGAAACTGCTTACCCTTGTCAGAAGACAGAGACAGTAGTGTGCCTCTACTAACTGTCCCATAGCAGTTGCCTCTGAATTGAAATATTCTCCAGGAGGAGGGGTCACATGACCAGGAAAGCAACGAGTCTACTAGCATGGCCGTGTGTGCTTGGACCTCTAGCTTTGGATAGAGATAGGTATCTCTACCTCTATCATTTGCCAGCCAGACTAGCCCCATTGATGAGCTTCAGTGAGAGACCACGACTCAAAAAATAAAGGTGGAGTGTGATGGGGGGGAGGAGACATAGGATGTTGACTTCAGGTCTCTACACATATATGCACACACATGATTCATTCACCACATAAACACACACGTGCACAAAAAGTCAGCTCTGTGTGAGGTGCATGTTCCAGGGCCAGGAAAGGTGGAGGGTCGTGGGAGACTGGGAGGCTGAAGAGAATTTGAGGGGCCTCGGGCAGAGAATATGTACTCTTTATCACTACACGCTATGCAGGAAGACACTGACAGGAAGCCAGGCCCAAGCAGGCACAGGCACACAGATAGACCTAAACACTGAGGTAGGCTCACGAACCTATAGATGGACAGACACGGGACTAGCAGACAGAGATATGCGAGGCTCTGTGCTGAGAACATCCAGTGCTGGGAATAGAAGGCTGTGAGGGCTCATTTATATTTAGACATCACAGTGCTGATCTGGGTAGCTAGTGTGAGTCACTTAAAAATGACGGACACCAGGCATCCAGGGGACTCTGAGTCAGCATCAAATGGCTGACACAGGATGGCCAAGGACTCCAAGAGGGAACACTGATGTAATCTGTTGGGTGACTCTTTTTGGCACAGCATCACTTTTGTGGGATTCTATATAATATGGCCTTGGGGTTGGAGGCCCAAGTCTTTGCCTTCATCAACCTGCCCATGTATTTGTCGGTAGGCGTGTGTGCCAGTCTGGGTGTGTACGCTTGGGTTCCTGACAGTGTATGCCTGTGTACGGGTGCATAAAATGTGTCTTAGCTGCTTGGGGCTCCTTCAACACAGCCTCTTCAACCTCCCGGCTTCCCATGAGTCTCCTCTTTTTCCGGCATTAACGTAAGGACCTCACACACTCAGTGCACAGGGCTCTGGAGAGTATAAAGAGCCTCTGGCTTTGGAGGCAAGCCTCTGCTAGGGAGATGTCTATCTGCTTTCCTCCTTTCCATTGCCTGGAAGCCCGGTGTGGGTAGACCAAGTTAGCCGGTCATTTCTGATTCCCTGGGCCCCACTAGTTCCCAGATATGACCCAGCTCTGGGGATAATCAGTAACGAGGATCGAGACAGTGTCCGCCTGCGAGCCGATGAGTGTGAAGGAGGAGATGTTTTCATGACACTCCTGAACACAGTATTTCTGGACTCTCGTTGTTCCTGGGACATTTATAGACTGGATGCAAATGTAAAACATATGGTGTTCTCTTCCAGGAACTCACTCAATCCAGCTGCCGCCCACAGTGATACAGCCGCCCACAGCTGCACTGCTCTTTTCTCTGGAGTCTCTTCGGAACGTTTGTGGGGGTGGGGGCCCCTCCCACTTGCAGGAGCAGGGTGAACGAGTGTCTCTTCGGGTAAAAGGCTGTTTCCTTTTGCTTAACATTGCCTTGTCCGTGTCCAGGCCCATCTCTGCAGGGAAAGCATGGCAGGATCTTTCATCTTTCCCTGTATCTTCTTGACGTATGAAAATTCTCCCATGTGGCTGGAAACTTCGAGGGCAGACTTAAACACCATTTGGAGTAATGTCTCAAGTTGTTACGTGTGGTCAGAGTCCGGCTGGGAGTTTTCAAGTTCTTGGCCTCTTATCCAAAGAACTGAAAAATCACCACTCATACAGATTTGCAAATGAAGCAAGGATGCTTTATGGGGGCAAATCAATAATGCAGATTATAGAGAAACACTGCCAAGACTGACAGTGTGTCACGTCAGTGAAACTATGCAAGTCCCAGGCTGCAGCATGGGGTTCTCTTTTTATGGGGTCTAAGGGAAGGAAGGGCTGGTTACTCTGGGGAGTCCTTTGATTGATGGATTAGATCATACATTCATTTTTCCCCCTGAGCATGGTCCTGCTCATCAAACGTGGCTCTCAACCTTCCTAATTCTGCAAATCTTTAATACAGTTCCTCCTGTTGTGGTTACTCCCAACCATAAAGTTATTTCATCTCTACTTCCTAATCGTAGTTTTGCTGCTGTTATGAATCACAATGTACATATCTGATGTTTCCGATGGTCCCAGGTGAGCACTGCAAAAAGGTCATTTGACCTCAAAAGGGGCCATTACCCACAGGTTGAGAACCACTGCCATAGAGCATCTCACTTAAGTCATATGGATACCTGCTTATAAAGATGGTCAAATAGGGGGTTTTCCTGAAAGATTTCTGGAGGATATAGTTTCACACAGGACAGGACGCTCTTTTCTTCATACCAGGATACACTGAGAATACGCATGAATAGAAACTGTCTGAATTCGATTGTTACCAGGGACAGGAAAGCTTATACCTTTGTTCAAAAATAGGAGCATGTGATACCCATTGCAGGGAGGGTGAGGTGGGGAGGGGGAAGTTCTGAAGTTTCCTGTTACTGTGACAAAATACACTGGCAAAAGCTACCGGAGGGAGAAAAGAAACAAACTTTTCAGCCCACTCTTCAAAGGTATGGTTCGTCATGGCGGGCCAATGATGGGAACAGTCGGCCGCAATCGGAAAACAGCAATGGAAGCTGCCGGGCCCCACTGTCGTCCTCCTTTATCCTGTCCAGGCCTCAACGTTACCAACATAGTCCATCACAGGCACGTCCAGAGGCTAGACCGACCCTCACCAGCATGTCCGAAGCTTGTCTCATTTGTGACTTTAAAACGTGTTCTGTTGACAATCAGTGCTGCCCATCACTGGGCTCCTTGGCTAGGCTGTCCCTGCACTGGGGCAGGTGTTGAGAACCAGCACCCCACATACCTTACATGCCATCCTGCACACATCACCACGTGTGTACTCACGAGAGCTCGGTGCAAGGCTGACACACTGCACTGGGAGTGGAGTGGAAGCAAAAGATGTATGGAAGGGCAAATCGTCTGCTGCTGTGCAGAGGGCCTGGCTCGGGGGTGGGGGGTGGGGTGATGGGGGAGGGAGCTGTGTTGCACGAGGCTTTCCAGATTAGATAAGAATTATATGCTTCCCTAACTTGAAAGCCCTTAAGGTTTCATAGAGGTGGAAAGAAAATACAAGAAGCTGTTTGGAATGTCGGCTGGGTTAGACATCAGCACTCCAGCTTCCTGTTATCTTCCCGTGTCACTGGGGATGTCTGTGGCATGTGCCCTGATACAGCTTCTTGCCTACCCCCTGACAGACATTGTCCGGACTCTGGACAATGGAGGGGTGTAGAGTAAGGTCTTGGAGCTGAAATGCTTTCTAGGCTGAGTCCTGGTGCGGGCAGAGGTGTGACCACTTCAGTGGAGTGTATAAATAATTGGGGTGAGCACAGGGCTGGGTAAAAGGGTCCTCTGGGCAGGCCTTCTGTCCGTCAGCAGTCAGCAGACTTGAAGACCATTGAGGACAGACCCTTCGCAATCAGGTTCCCGGCCCCACCTTTTGTATCCTAGGTAACACACTAATTTTAAGCAAGAGAGTAGCACAGCTGCCTCTTGGACTTTGAAATACCTTTTAAAGAGGGAAGAAATATCACGATGCCCTTCTGCAAGGCTTAAAGTATGTGAGCTAAGTGGGCTTTATTGAGGCTCATTAAATTAAGGCTCTTTCCTCCTGGTAAAACATGGCTATTTTTATTTATTTATTTATTTGAGACAGGGTCTCTTAACGAATCCCTTGCTGGCCTGGAGCCAGCTATGTAAACCAGGCTGGTTTCAAACCCACAGAAATTTACCTGTCTCTGTCCCCTGAGTGCTGGGATTAAAGGCCTGTGCCATCATACCTGGCTATAGACCATTTGTTTGCTTGTTTATTCGAATCTGTCCTGCTAGTGATCTTTGGTGAAAATAATGGAATCTGAGTTATCTCTGTGGTCCTGGGTGGAAACACAACTTTCTGAACTGCTGGGAATGAGCAAATTAAGGCTTTCGGTTAAAAGCAAGGATGTGCTATTTATGTCTCCTTACTTCAGAGTCAACTCTAAGGTGCCTGTCAGTCATCCGGGCAAGAAAACTCCCATGAGGTAACCATCTCCTCCACTTCTGCAGTAGCGTACAGCCTGCTTAAGTGGGTAGGCCGCCACAGTGTTCTCTCCACTCTCACTCCAAAGCAGTGCTGTTCTCCGTATCACGTCTACTATGAACTACAACCACCGCCACCACCACCACCCTGCCCCAAAGCTAAACTTCCTGCAACGTGTATCGGCTGCTTAGGGTCCCTCAGACTGTGGAGAGCTAGGGTGTTGCAGGTCCACAGCAAATTATCTGGGGCTGCTTCTAGCCCCCGATAGCAATTTGTTGTCCACTTCTGTTTGTCTTTGTGGCTATCAAGTAAAAATCCTTTCTGAAGCTTACCCTAGCTCCCACCAACACAAAGGCTAAGAATGTTACCACACAGCATCTGACAGCCCATAGCAGAGATTCCCCTGCTTTGCTGAAAGCTACCTGATATTACATCGATGTATTTCAGGAGCTCCTTCATTTGTTCTGATACCATAAAAGCTTTATGGAACTGTCACCATGTCGGAATCTGGAGCTTTGGTAACCTGTCTCTGTGTTCCTGGGGAAGAGTCACTCCGAGGTGGCTCCGGAGTACTTTACTATCTGTGAGGTGAGAGCTAGGCTCCCCCGACCCCATGCCCTCACCCTGTGACAGGGTCAGGGGTCAGCGGTCAGTGGCAGCAGAGTGTGCCCTGTCTCCAGCCGGCAGCAGCCTGGAAAGAGCGCCCTGTGTATTCCTGAATCCCTCCTCAGGAAACACTGGATCCTTTGGTACAGAGAGGAATTTCAGGGTGAGCAAGCATGCAGCAGAGTTGGGTCTAACTAAAATTAATTTTAAATATAGATTTTAAGCATGGGTGTTAAGAGGAAGAATAACATTTAGGGAAGAGTATGTTTTACGTAAGCATGCGTATGGGCTTCTCAGGGCAGCGTCACAGTTAAGTGTTTCAGCATTAGCCATGGATACCTTTGGTGGCTCTAAAGTCTCTTCACAAAGAGTTGCTAAGAAAGTTTCTTTTTACTCACTCCTCTCTTTTCTCTTTGTTACATCTTTTTATTTTTTGAAATTAATATAATTACATCATTTTCCTCTTTCCTTTTCTTCTCCAAATCCCTTCCATCCCTCCCAGGCTCTTTCTCAAATGTTTGTTCTCTTTTCCTTAATTGCTCACTATGATGGTTTGAATGAGAATGGCTTCCATAGGCTGATAGATTGGAATGCTTGGTTACAAGGGAGTAACACTAGTTGAAAGGGTCAGGAGGCGTGGCCTTAGTTGAAGATAATGTATTACTGGGGTTGGGTTCTAAGGTCTCAAAAGCTCAAGCGAGGCCCAGTGGCTCTGGCTTCCTGCTGTCTGCACATGTGGAACCCTCAGCTATTTTTCCAGCACCATGTCCACCTGCATATAACCGTGCTCCCGCCATGATGGCAATGGGTTAGCCCTCTGCATTTATAAGCAAGCCCCAATTAAATTCTTTTTTAAAAAAATAAGAATTCCATGTTTGTGGTGTCTCTTCATAGCAATAGAATGCTGACTCTGTCTCACACACACACACACACACACACACAATTCCAAAATTCAACCTGCTCAGTCTCTATACTGGCATCCTTAAGTATATGGATTTAGGGCTGGCCACTTGGTTTTGGAGAACCACGATTCCTTGAATGAGGTTACATTCTGATAGGATAAAACCAGGAGCCACTGCAGTTGACAAGGTGGTTAGGGTATGACTTTTTACTGTCAAATTTTCTGATGTAATTCCTAGAAAGTGGGAGGTTTATGGATGGAAAGGGAGAAAGACCTTAAGCAAATGTTGTTAGAATTCTCACATCTCAGCTGTAAGAGATTTAACTTTTCCTCCATTATGTCTTCCTAATTTTCCACGTCCTTTTAAAGTCCCACTTAAAGCACGTTTTCCTCTGCGATGGTCCCATTAACCATTGGCCACTTTCATCTCCTATTACTCTGTAGTGACCTTTATCTCCTAGACGGTGACACATGTCTCATCTGAGTTCATTCACCCAGAAGCCCAAAGGTATGTGCCAGAAACACTTGGGATGGTTGGCAGGGGTGGAGAGAGGCCTAAAGATGTAAAGGTGATCTACACTGTGTGTGTTTGGAGGCTGCTTCCTCCAGCATCCTACCTTTTCCTCAGAAGGAAGTAAGAAAGGAGAGGGAGAGGAGGAGGGAGGAGCCTGTGGGGCACAGCCCGTTCTGGAGCCCCGTGGCATCCAGCTGGTCTCCCACTCCTTCCTCCCTGTGCCGCTAGTTGCCCCTTTGTGCTGACTGTGAGCGCTCTCCTATTTGCTATCAATTGACATAAATGCTTTCCTATTGAGTGTCATTTGCAAATCACTAGTTTGCTGCTCTAGACTGCACTTAATGTCAATTACTTTTTAAAAAAATACCAATTGAAAATCACTGGTTTGCAGTTCCAAGTCTCTCAATGGCAATTACTGCTTGGAGTGCTGGCGACATTGTCACTCCATGCTGGATTTCTGAGGAGTAACTTGCCCTTATGTTCTGCATCTGGTTGCACACTTCTGGGGAAAGCAGCCAGAATCTTGCATTAACCTCAATTGCTTGTCACATGCAAGGGGGCAGCGCTTTCCCTGTGTAGCTCGGCTAGTAGAGGGCCAAGGGTCAGACCCACTGTGAGGGTTAATTTTGGATTATCAACTTGCTTGTATCTGCCATCAACTAGGAGACACGCCTCTGGGCGTGACTGTGAGGATGGATCTGGGAAGGATTGATGGAGAGGAGACTGTCCATTCAGATGGATGGCTTCATCCTCCAGCAGCCCGGACATAAAGAGGTCCGAGGAAAAGCAGCAGCGAGCGCCTTCTTACCTCCTTCACCTGTCTTGAGTGTACCCATCCAGCTACGGGTGGAGGCCTCACTGCCACCAGAATCAGTCGTCTTGGCCTTTTGCACAGGCTGCAGGCCAGGAATCCCCCAGGCCTTCGATGGTATGTCGAGACTGCCAAGGCTGGCAGCTCTGTTGACGGAGCAGCTACCAAGCTCCCAGGCTCTCCGGTGTGCAGATAGCGATTGTTGGGCAGTCAGTCCCCACAGTGCAAGCCAAGCTAATAAATTGTCTTTCACAGCATATGTTCATTCTGTAAATCCCGTTTCTCTCGAGAACCCTGGCCAACACACCCATCATCACTTTGACACCAGAGGCAGACCCCAAGACACCCGAGAAGAGAGAAAGATGTGGGAGCCATGAGCACCGGCTGTGTTGTTATAAACAAAAATGAAAATCCCAACTGTTCTATTTTACTAATAAAGACTCGGGAGCCAGATGCTGGGGTGCAAACCTGCTAGCTCACAGAGGCAGAGAAAGCACCCAGCTGACCTTCCTTCTCAGCTCGGGTCCACATGGGAAAAACCCAAAGGGCTCCCTAGCTCCACTGACAGCCCACGAAGAGAGGCAAAAAAATCCCAAGGCCAAAGGCTTGCTAGCTCAAAGCCCAAAACCAGAGAGCTGAGGAGCTGAAGCCTAAGCTAAAGCCAGAGCTTAAGCTAAAAGCTCTGTCTACTTTTCCACACTATCTTAAATACCCCTCAACTCAAAGTCCCCCCTACTCTTTAATCCCTGTCAGGTTAATTTATTGAATCCAGTATGCAGAAAGCTCTTGGATTAAAGGTCTGTCCTAGGGTTGGCTGAACCACACCATAATCACTTGTTTACAATAAACGGGAAGTTCTTAGATTAAAGGTGTGTGGTAGGGCTCAACCACACCAAACAAGGATGGGGTTTTACAGTTCACAGTTTTGGGGTTCACAATGGGATCAAATACCCTGCCACGCTGGTGTTCTCTAGCTTTGGTCAGAGGCTCACCTCATGTCCTCACTCAAAGCAACATCTGGGAGAGCATAGCCCTGAGCTTCAAAGCTCTCCAGGGAGTGGTGGCTGAGGTAATGGCATCGCCTCTTATCGGAAGAACTTGACCCACGTGCTGAACCGCTCTCCTTCCTGCAGCTTTGCCCTTTCACCTTTCACCTTCCCTTAGGTAGCTTTGGGAACTAAAGGGCTGCTGTGTGGGAAGTATGCTGTGAGCTACTTGGTAACCCAGGAAGTGAAGTGCACATATCTGGGGAGTGGAGAAATGGGGGTGTCACAGGCATTAAAGTTCCCTGTTTCCCCTGGCCACAGAGATATGAGGACCACAGAGGTTCCGCTGAGGTCCTTGCTGAAAGTCATGCCAGGTTCCAAGGGAAATAAGGTGGCAGATAGTGGAGAGAGAGGGTATGGAGCTGGAGGAAGAGGAGAAAAAGAGAGGAGAATGAGAAGCAAAACCAAGGAAGACAAGTGAGGGTGTTCTCTTCATCCTGACTCGGTACCACATTCTATGCAAGGCGTATCTGTCTTAGCATTGGCAGGCAGATGAACGCAAATGAGTTTTAAGGACAAGATTCTAATTTCCATCCTCAGAAAGAGGTGACATTTTGGGGACAGTGACCCAGTTGGAAACGCCATGTATTGATTCGTATGGAAATGTGTTCTCTATAATTAGCTCACTGTAGGCCGAGGCCCTGCACAGCAGTCAGATGGTGACAAATGGCCCAGCTGTTTTTTGGGCACTGGGGTTCTGGTGAGGTTTTCTGGTCTGTGGAGTATGGTGCCTAGCTGTTGATACATTTTCTGGTTGTTCACTGAGCTGTCTTTCAAGTCCAAGGCTGCCCAGGAATGACCAGGCACCTACACAACAAGGGGTGTTGAGTAATCACTGTAGAGTGTTTAAAAAACGATTTATTTTTATTGTATGTAAATTAGTCTTTTGCCTGTATGAGAATGTTGGATTCCTTGGAACAGGAGTTTCAAACAGTTTTGAGCTGCTATGTGGGTGCTGGGAATTGAACCCAACTCCTCTGTAAGAGCAGCCAGTGCTTTTAACCACTAGACCATCACTGTGGATTTAAAAATGTCATTTTTATATACATGCGTGTGTGGGTGTGTATGCATGAGTTCAGGTACATACAGAGTCCAGAACGGGTGTTCGATCCCCTCAAGGTAGAGTTACAGGTGGTTGTGAGCCACTCAGTGTGGTTCTGGGAACCAAACTTAGGTCCTCCGCAGGAGCAGGATGCAATTTTAACTACCACGTCATCCCACCAGCCCCAATCATTATGCTATTGGTATGGCAAGTTTGGGGTGTCCTTGAGAGTTATAGAGCCTCTCTTGGCTTTTGGTGAGCTTAGAGTAGGAGTTATGGCTCCAGACACAGTGACACAAAACTTCCACTGATCCAGTTGGCTTTGGATTCTTGCCTGGTATGTTTTAAGAATAAAATTCACAGAGCCTAGAGAAGTTTTAGAATGAAGTATCTCATTATAGCAATGTTAGAGAAAAGGAAGACAAAAGAGATACTGTGTACCGAGACTGGATTCCCAGGACTGAGATGCCACATTGAGATCATGGAGTTTATAAATCCTGGATGGAAGGAAGCACAGAAGGAGGATGAGTGCTCTGTCTAGTTCCTGCTCACCCGGTGAATTTCAGTCATGCCCTCGTGTATGGCTTCCTGGAACCCACACATATCCTCATGTTCTCACCTATGACCTCAGTGAGAAGAAGGAGAAAAGACCTCCCCTTCTGGCCTCACTGATCTCTGTCCACAGCAGAAGCAATGACATTTTGGCTTAAATACCTCTGGCATCTCCAGCCTGCAAGGACAAAACTGCAAACAGGTTTTAGCCAAGGCAAAACCTGCTAACTTCCAGGGTCATTTTACCCTGAATTCTACCTCCTGTTCTCATTACAGGAGTGAGGTGGAATCCAGAGGGCACTCACTAGGATTTTCAGGTGCTTGTCTTGGAACAAAGAAATAGACCAATGGGGCTGAGGAGATGGCTCAGTGGTTATGAGCACTGGCTGTTTTGTTGTTGTTTGTTTGTTGTTTTTTATTTTTTTTCCAGAGGACCCACATTTAATTCCCAGCACCCAGGTGGTGGCGTTCAACCGGAATTCCAGTTCCACGGGCTCTGACACCCTCTTCTGTCCTCTGTGGGTACCTCATGCACACAGTACTCAATCATACATGCAGGCAAAATGCTCATACCCATAAAATAAAATCTCAAAAACTTAAAAAAAAAAAAAAAGAATTGGACCAGGGACATTTTCACAGTGGTACAGTAGGAAGCATTTCTGAGACGAGAGTAGACGAGAGGGCCCGTAGAGTCTCAGTGTTTGGAGGGGTTACTGAGTACTTACCAGTTCAGTCTCTCCTGTGTGAAGACTGCTTATTGCTGGACTACCCTGACCATCCCATCTAAGCCAGTCTCTTAAGCTTCCTTTTGGAACACATCTACCTTATCTGTTATGAGCCTCCAGGAAACCCCAACTACCAGAGCACCCCTGGGTACTCGGTGAGGAAGATACGCTCTGTGAAGGTGAGAAAGACTTGGCTGGAGAAGTCTGGGGAACAATGGAAGAAACCGCAACTGCCAGAGAATGCAGATGTAGCTGAATGAGCAACACGGCTTGGGCGAATGACTCAGGGTTCAGCGCTGTCCCGGCAGCAGCAATGGACAGACAGACGAGACACCGAGCCTCAGGCAGACACTATGGAGGGACAATGGAAATGCACCCTGGCACCGGGGCAGGAAAGAGGAGGCAAAAGATGAACTCTGTTTTAGAAAAGCAAAACCCGGGCTCGCAGTTTGGATCTTGTTTTATCAGGGGACCCTACAGGTAAAAGCTTGAATTGTGCTCGGATCTTCTAGGAGGCGGTGGAGACTTTGCAGCCCCCCAGCGGGAGATGTGACGTCACTG
Source organism: Meriones unguiculatus (assembly GCF_030254825.1). NCBI lineage: Eukaryota > Metazoa > Chordata > Mammalia > Rodentia > Muridae > Meriones > Meriones unguiculatus. The sequence goes on along the minus strand of NC_083363.1, from coordinate 57,717,178 downwards.
GAAATGTTTGTTGCCTTGAAGGAGAGGGCGGGATCCCAGCCTCTCTTTCCTTTGTTCTCAAATGCCTGTGGTTTTGCTATGCCAGGCTCTCCCGACATTAGGTTTCTCAGTTGAGGTCCAAAGCAACCGTGGACACTCGGTAAGGGACCGCTCCTTCCCGCTGAGGGTCGGAGTGGGTTGCTCATTCCTCTTAGTTATCTCAGCCATGTCACAGTGACAGAGCCTAACGCAGTCGACTTCACGTCAAATGTGGAGGCCACATAAGTACACATAATGCTTTCTAATAATTTACTCTTCCCAATGAAAATTTTCTTTTTTTTCTTTTTGTTTTTGTTCTTTTCCCTTCCCCCTTCTTCCTTTCTTTTAAACAGGTGTCTTGTCTACACTGAAAAGTACATTGGGAATATTGGTAACTGTGTTCAGCAGAACCTCCAAACAAGCTTGGAAAGAGAGTAAAATGATAGAATAATTTAGAAAAAAAATGGTGTTATGTGCTTTAGCTCAATGCATTTATATTCTGTGAAACAAGAATTCTACTTCAAGGCCAGATCTACAACAAAGAATGTTTGCCTGAGAACATGCATGTTCTCCAAATAACTGATTTCCTCAGCCAAGGACACGTGCAAGGATGCCTGCGTGTGCACTGTCCCCAGCAGCCTCCAAGAGGAAAATCCCGAGCACCTATCAGAACTGGACTGGAAGAGGTGTGCTGTAGACACCCAGAGGAAAACATGTTTAATGCAAATGAGCTGTCTCCCACTGTACGCAATACTGTGGATTCATGCCACAAACCAAATGTAGAATGAAAGAAATCAGGAGCAAATGGATGCTTATTGTGGTTCCTTCTATACGAAGAAGTGTTAACTCTCATCTGTGCAGCCCAGAGTTAGGCTAGTGGGAACCATTGTAAGGAGAGGGATAGAGACCAGGGGTGGCCCCAGAGAAGGCTTTGGGGGTCCTGGTCACATTTTAGTTTGTGACATAGGTCCTGGTTACAGGATTTTGCTCTGTTTTTGTTTGTTTGTTTGTTTGTTTTTAACATTCATTGCCATCTCCGTCTGAGAGAGACACAACTTTTTGTCTATATACTGTACTTCCGTAAGAAGTGCTTTTAAAGGCATAAGCCCTCAAGAGAAACATAATAAAATTCAGAGAACCACAGAGCAGATGGTGAGTGACAACTGATGTGGCTCAGCTGAGAGAGCCGAACTCTTCAGGTACAGAAACGCAACCCCTCTACACAGGAGAATCCCAAGCTGCCAAAGAACATTTATCACAAAGTTTTACCTGTGGAAAGCTGTCCAACCAGGAAGCAGATAGACTGCCAGGTCCCTGCCAAAGCCTCAGCGATGGGGTGACTGTTCCTCCTGCTTGGTAAGGAAATAGAATCAAAACCTGGCGACTGGCTTGGGGCATGGCTTAGTGGGTACACAGGGGAGGCACCACCGCTACTGCTCACACGCCCCGCCTGCCACACACACAAAGAATTGTTTCAGCTGAACCTAAAACACAATATATTGACTCTGAAACCTTAATTGAGTGTATTGTGAGGACAAAAGAAGTTTTTGAAGTGGTTCATAAGACTGGTTGCTCTCGGTCTGTTAAGATTTATGACTCTTTGAATGAGCCTAGACTGTTGTAATGGAATACCACAGGATAAGCGTTTAAATTTAGGCCTTTACTGTCTCATAGCTCCAGAGGTTAGAAGGCCAAGATCAATGCGTGTGTTCAGACTTCTCTCCTGGCCTTGTGGATGGCCACCTTCTTGCTGTGTCCTTCTCTGAGCATGTCCATTCTTGGTGCCTCTTTCTTTCCTTAGACCACCAGGCAGCTTAAACTAGGCCCTCACAATATGCAGCTGTAATGCACTGAATTATATCAGGGCTGGCGAGATGGCAGGGATCTGAAGACAGAGGAGACCTAGTGGAATCCTTCCTACTAATGGCTTCTGAAGGGAGACCCATTCTCCATAGTTACTACAGGAGATGGGAGACAGCCTATGTGCTGAGATCATGGAGGAGCTGGATAGCAAGGTAGGGCTAACTAAAGTAAGGTTATAATTTAAGCCACTTCAATAACGAGCAGCATGGGGCTGGGTTTGCTTTTCAACCCACCCCTGCTTGTAGCAGTAGGGGAGGGTGATGGGTCCTAGTTACAGCATTTTCTGATTAGGGTCTGAAGGGTCTGGTATTAGAACTTGTACAAGTAGAACCATACGGGGCTTGGGGTCTGGATGATTAATCTTGGTTACCAACTAAACTGGCTCTGGAATGGATTAAGAGGCAAGCCACTGGACACATTTGTGAGGAGCTTCTAGGTCAAGTTATTTGAAGTGGAAGACCAAACTATCCTACATGTCGGTGGCACCTTCAGCTGGCAGCCTGACTCAAAAGAGGTGGAAGAGAGAAGCTTTTGCCTTCTTGTCTTCACTCTTGACATCATGCTCATCTACTCTGTGACTGCTGCTACTCCTGTGACTGCATTCTTTCACTGGTGTCAGAACCCAGCTCCTTTGAGATTCCGATGTGAGCTAAAGGACAGCAGCTCTCCAGAAATGCTCTAGGGAATCAGCACTAGGTTGGGACAACTGAGATATCCAGCCTCACAGACTGAACTGTTACTGTGTGCTAAACATCCTCAGTTCAAGACAGCCATTGTTGCACTATCCAGGGCATGTAATCCAATCTGAAACATTCCCCTGTAAGATATATTCAATGTTGGTTCTGCTCCTTTAGGAAGCTCTGAATAGCACAGGTGATAATGTATATTTGAGAAGAGAGGACACAGATCAGTCCCTATTGTAAGAGTCTGGTGTGTAGAGCAAGCAGCTAAATATGTGAGTGTATTTAAGAACCAAGATTTTAATAATATAAAACAAAACAGAAGACTCAAAATTCTATAGCATTAAAATAAAATTGGGAGTGCCAGTCTGGACTTATGATTTTTCTTTGTATAAGAAAATTTTTCTTGTTCTTGAAAAATTCCACTTGAACCAGACTACTGTATGGGTAGAAAGAAAGGTTTATTGGGAACATGACACTAGAAAGACTAGCCAGGGGAATCCGGAGGTGGGGGGGGGGGGGAAGGAGGCTCCAAAGCTGAGATGAGGTACAGGTACCTGTTGAGGGACCCTAGGAGTTTTGACATTAGTGTGAGGCTTTGATATGTGTGATAGGCAAGTGCCAATAGGGAACTAGATTCCCATTTGGCTATGGGAAGATAAGTGATGGCTCTGCCTGGCAACAGAAACCCATTGCATAGACTTCTGAGAAATGCTGAATGTCACCATCAGTCTTTCTGTTTACCCTATCAGGGCCCAGCTGGAGCTGAGCCTAGACTGTCATTTTGAAACGTTGTCAGTGGCAATGCCATGTTGGTGGTTTGGGGTTTGGAACCTAACAGTGAAGACGTATCAAAAGGACATAAAAGCCAGCTTGAGGAACTCTTGACTAAATCTGGGACAACAAAAACAACTGTATCCATATGTGACAAAAAACATGCAATATTTATCTTTCTAAATCTAGGTTATCTCTCTCAGGACGTTTCTTCCTAGTTCCTTCCACTTACCTGTAAATTTCTTAATTTTATTTTTCTGAACAGCGGAATAATGTTGCATTGTGTGAATGTGCAGCATTTTCATTATTCATTCATCAGTTGGTGGATATTTAAGCTGTTTCCAGTTTCTGCATATTATGAATAGGGTAGTGATGAACACAGATGGCAAGCATCTCTGTAGGATGAGTTACCCTTTGAGTACATGCTCAAAAATGGTACCGTAGTCACTTTTCCACTGTGGTGACAAAACACCATCACCAAGGTAGGTATAAAAGTGAGGCTTTAGTTTGGGCTTGCAGTTCCAGAGGGATAAGAATCCATCACCATCAGGGCATGCAGTATGAGAGTAAGCAGGCAGGCATAGCTCTGGAGTTGCAACGAAGAGCTCACACGTCAATCTACAAATGGAAAGCAGAAAACGTTAACTCAAAATGGCGTGAGCCCTTTGAAGCCTTAAAGCCCACCCCCAGGGACACACTTCCTCTAGCAAGGCCACACCTCCTAATGCTAACCAAATAGGCACCTACTAGAGACCAAATAGTCAAATGCCTGAGACCGTTGGGGGACATCTTAGCCAAACTACCACAGGTGATACAGCTGAATCCTGTGTAGATCTAGTTTTAGCTTCTGAGGAACCTCCACACCAGTTTCCACAGGGACTGTCCAGGTTTGCACTTCCGCCAGCAATGAATAAGTGTTCCCTTCTCCCCACATCCTCACCAACATCATCAGAAGTCCTTTTATTTGTTTATGAAAACTCTTAGTCTATACTTTTATTGGTTGTGTTGTTTTCGCTGGTTTTTGTATCAAGGTCACGGTCGCTTCATAAGCAGAATTTAAGATTGTTCCTTCACTTTCTGTTTTGTCGCATGATTTAAGGAGTATTGGTGGAAGGTAGTTGAAGATTTGGTGGAGTTCTGTACCGAATGCATCCGCTCCTGAGCTTTTGTTAGTTGGCTGATTTTTAAATTACTGTTTTTTCTTTCCCACTAGGAGTTATATGGTTTTTTAATCATCAGTTTCATCTGGATTTAACTTGGGTAAGTTGTATATATTGAGAAAGTCATCCATTTATCTTAGGTTTCCCAAGTTGGTGAAATACAGTTTTTAAAAAATTGTTTTATTGGTGTATATCCATTGAAAGATTTATTTCTTAAGGCATAAATGTAAATTATTTCTATAAAACTCTTTGAAATATACTCCCCTTGTTAATCTAAAACATGCATTTTTCAGAATATGCATATTTTTCAGCTGATACAGTATTATAAATTATGTTCTATGATCTCTGAAGCTTAGTGCATCCTTTTATCTCTAGTTTTATAAATTTGCATACTTTCTTTCTTTTGGCTAATATGTCTAAAGATTTGTCAATCTTGTTGATTTCTTTTCAGAGAACCACTATACCTTTCATTGATCATTTGTGTTAATGTTTTGGTTTACATTTTATTGATTTCATCCCTGAGTTTTCTTACCATCTACTCCTTAAAAACAAACAAACACCCCTACATTATCTACACAATCTGTAGAAGTCGAGATTCTCTTGCCTATCTACTCTTTGCGGTTGTTGCTTCTTGTTTTTCTAAAGCTTTCAAGAGTATTACTATGTCATTAACACAGGATCTCCCCAGTTTTTGATGCAGGCAGTTAATGTTATGAAATTTCCTCTTAGAGCCACCCTCATCGTGTCCTGTTGATTTTGGTATGGTATGTTTTCATTTGTATTTGTTCCCCAAAAGTTTTTAGTTTCCTTGTTGATTTCTGCTTTGACCCAATTTGCATTCTGTAGTGAGCTGTTTACTTTCCATGAAGTTTTTGTATTTTCTCCCATTTCTGTTACTGTTGATATTCAACTTTAATCGATGGTGGTCAGATAGGATGGAGGATGTTATTTCAATTCTCGTACATTTGTTAAGACTTTTTTATGCGATCAATTCTGTAGAAATTTTCATGGGCTACTGAGGAGAAAATGTATTCTCCGGTGTTTTGGTGGAATGTTCTGTAAATGTCTGTTAGATTCATGATATTATTTATTTAACTGCAGAGTTTCCTTGTTTAGTTTTTGTTTGGTAGACCTTTCTATTGGTGAGAATGGGGTATTGATATCACCACAATCACTGTATGAGGGTTAGCATGCAATTTTATCTAAGTATTGTTTCTTTTATGAAATTAATGTGCCAGTATTTGCTGCATAAATGTTTAGAATTGAAATATTCTTTAATTGATATTTTTTCTTTAATGAGCATGTATTGTCCTTTCTTATCTCTTCCAATTAATTTTGATTTGAAGTCTATTTTTTCAGACACTAAAATGGCTACACCTGCTTGATTCTTGGCTCTATTTGTTTAGAATACTCTTTTCCATCTTTTTAAATTTTTTTATTAAAAAAAATTTTTATTAATTACATTTTTTATTAATTTTTTATTCACTCTGTATCCCAACTGTAGCCCCCTCCCCCAACCCTCCCAAACCCACCATCCGTCCCTCTTCTTCTCCTATGCCCCTCACCCAGTCCAATGAGAGGAGAGGTCCTTCTCCCGTTCCCTCTGACCCTAGTCTATCAGGTCTCATCAGGACTGGCTTCTTTGCCTTCCTCTGAGGACTGGTAAGGCTGCTCTCCTGGGTGAGACGCTCAATCTTCATTCAGAAAGGCAAACGAGACTCTTTTCCATCTCTGTACCATGAAGTAGCATCTGTCCTTGATTGTGAAGTGTCTTTCCTGGAGGCAGCAGAAGTGTGACTCCTGTATCCTAACTCACTCTTTCTGTGTCTTTATTGGGAGGAGTTGAAACCATTGATATTAAGAGTTATTACTAATCAGTGTTTCCTAATTCCTGTTGTTTTGCTGTGATAGTATGTTTTCCTTCCTTTTTTTCTGGGATTATTCATTCTTTGTGCCTTTTTTGAGTGTAGTTAACCATCTCTTTAGGATGAAGTTTCCCTTATAGTGTCTTCTGTAGAGCTACATTTGTAGACATAAATTGTTTAAATTTGTCTTTATCATAAAATATTTTTCTTTCTCCTTCAGTTATGATTGATAGTTTTGTTAGATACAGTAATCTGGCACAGTAGCTACAGTTTTTCAGAGCTGACAGAACATCTGTCCAGGACCTTTTGACTTTCAGAGTCTTCATTGAAAAGTCAGGTGTTACTCTCATGGGCTTGCCATTGTATGTGACTTGGTGTTTTTCTTTTCTTTTCTCTCCTCTCCTCTCCCTCTCCTCTCCCTCTCCTCTCCCTCTCCTCTCCCTCTCCTCTCCCTCTCCTCTCCCTCTCCTCTCCCTCTCCTCTCCCTCTCCTCTCCCTCTCCTCTCCCTCTCCTCTCCTCTCCTCTCCTCTCCTCTCCTCTCCTCTCCTCTCCTCTCCTCTCCTCTCCTCTCCTCTCCTCTCCTCTCCTCTCCTCTCCTCTCCTCTCCTCTCCTCTCCTCTCCTCTCCTCTCCTCTCCCTCTCCTCTCCCTCTCCTCTCCCTCTCCTCTCCCTCTCCTCTCCCTCTCCTCTCCCTCTCCTCTCCCTCTCCTCTCCCTCTCCTCTCCTCTCCTCTCCTCTCCTCTCCTCTCCTCTCCTCTCCTCTCCTCTCCTCTCCTCTCCTCTCCTCTCCTCTCCTCTCCTCTCCTCTCCTCTCCTCTCCTCTCCCTCTCCTCTCCCTCTCCTCTCCCTCTCCTCTCCCTCTCCTCTCCCTCTCCCTCTCCTCTCCCTCTCCTCTCCCTCTCCTCTCCCTCTCCCTCTCCTCTCCCTCTCCTCTCCCTCTCCCTCTCCTCTCCCTCTCCTCTCCCCTCCTCTCCCCTCCCCTCCCCTCCTCTCCTCTCCTCTCCCCTCCCCTCCCCTCCCCTCCCCTCCCCTCCCCTCCCCTCCCCTCCCCTCCTCTCCTCTCCTCTCCTCTACTCTCCCTCTCCTCTCCCTCTCCTCTCCCTCTCCCTCTCCCTCTCCCTCTCCCTCTCCCTCTCCCTCTCCCTCTCCCTCTCCCTCCCCTCTCCCCTCCCCTCTCCCCTCCCCTCTCCCTCTCCTCTCCCTCTCCTCTCCTCTTCCTTTTGTTGTTTATTCCCAAGGTATCATGTTACTAAAATAATATAAAACATAGTATAATTTTAAACGTCCCACAGTCTTAAGAAAGTGAAAATCATTAAAAGTTCAAAGTCTTTTTGAAATATCCAAAATCTCCTTAAAACTCCAAAGTCAGAACTGTAAAATAAAGCAGCAAGCTACGTACATCTTATTCTAAGAAGTGGGAAGCAAGGTGGTCACAATTAGATCAAAGCAAAAACAAAAACAAAAACAAACAACCCAAGAGTGTACATGGCTCAGTGTCTGACACTGTTACTCATGATCCTCTGGTAGTCAAAAGGCTTGGGCGTGCCCAGCTATGTGCCGCAAAATGAGCTTGTCTCATAGGCTCAGGGCAGCTTCACTCCATATCTGCTGCTGTCATTGGTAGTTGCCTCCTGTTCCTGGCATCTGCAATAATATTAGGGTCTCTACTAAAACTGAGGATGCGCTTTCACCAGTGACCTCCTGGACTATCTTCAGGAGCTCTGATCCCACCACATGGAGATAAGCCTCAGCTTTTCTTCATGATGTCTTTAACCGTGGACTCTCTACCACAACTGAAGCCTCCCTCCCTGATGGTCTCTCCTGGCCACTCATGGTTCGGAGCCTCAGATGTTTTCATGAGCCCTTTACTTCTGCATGAGTACTACCTACATGAGTATCATGTGAGAGACTCTTCTACATTATGAAGTTCATCTTCCATCTTGAGATGTAGTTTTGTCCCCCTCTGGATCACAGTTTTGTGTGCGGATTCTGAGGAAATACTTCCCAGAGTTCACTTCTTTGATACCGGTCTTTTATTATCCATTACTGTGTTTTCAGCCCCAGTTAACCAAATACATTGTCCCAAAAGACAAAGGTTTCACTTCCACAAATTCATATCTCTAAATATAATATTAGTAACTCTTACAGAGTCTTCACTTCCCTCTGAAGCTCCCCCATTGTCCATACCTCTCTAAATTTTCCTACCTTCCAAACTCCCTTAAGAATTCATTAAGCTCTAAGCACTCGGCAACATTTTTTAGCCAAAAGTGCCAAAATCCTTCCACAACCATCCTCCAAAGCAACACAGTCAGATCCATCATATCAGAGCCCATTCTCCAGTGTCAGTTTCTGTCCTAATTTGCTTTCTATTGCTGTGATTAAACATTGACAAAAACCAACTTGTGGAGGAAAGAGTTATTTGGCTTACAGATCACAACCCATCATTGAAGAAAACCAAGGCAGAAACTCAAGGCAAGAACCTAGAGGCAGAGATTGAAACAGAGACCATGGAAGGATACTGCTTACTGGATGTTTTCTATGGCTTGCTCAGCTGGTTTCTTTCACTTTCCTGTGGGTAGAACCTTCCACAACCATGCCACTCTCACATCAACTACTAATCAAGAAAACACCCAGAAGCAGAAAGACACACATGGTATATACCCACTTATAAGGGGATATTAAGCATATAATGTAAGGTAATCATACTAAAATCTGTACATCTAAGGAGGCTAATCAAGAAGGAGGACCCTGGGGTAATATGCTCAATATTCATTCAGAAAGGCAAATGAGATGGACATCAGAAGAAGGAGAATACAGGGAACGGGACAGGAGCCTATCACAGAGGGCCTCTGAAAGACTCCACCCAGCAGGGTATCAAAACATATGCTGAGATTCATAGCCAAACTTTGGGCAGAGTCCAGAGAATCTTAGGAAAGAAGGGGAGGATAGAAGACCTGGAGGGGACAGGAGCTCCATAAGGGGAGCAACAGAACCAAAAAATCTGGGCACAGGGGTCTTTTCTGAGACTGATACTCTAAAACAAGGACCATACATGGAGATAACTTAGAACCTCTGCACAGAAGTAGCCCAAGGCAGCTCAGTGTCCAAAAAGGTTCCCCAATAATAGGACCAGGGACCGTCTCTGACATGAACTCATGGGCTGGCTCTTTTATCACCCCCACCTGAGGGGGAAGCCTTCTTACCAGTCCACAGAGGAAGACAATGCAGACAATCCTGATGAGACCTGATAGACTAGGGTCAGATGGAAGGGGAGGAGGACCTCCCCTATCACTGAACTGGGGGAGGGGTACAGGAGAAGAGGGAGGGATGGTGAGTTTGGGAGCGGATGGGGGAGGGGGCTACAGCTGGGATACAAACTGTAATTAATAAAAATTTAAAAAATAAAGAAAAAAAAAACAAACAAAGTCCACTTGGAACGCATTGTGTGGAGCCACACATAGCTCTCTTGGTTGAGAATAATTTTTATAATAAAAAAGCAAACTTCAAAAAAAAAAAAAAAAAGAAAAGAAAATGCCTCATAAGTTCACCTGTAGGACAATCTGATAGAAGCATTTTCTAATTGGCTTTCCCTTGTTCCAGTTGACTCTAGTTTATATCGAGTTGACAAAAAAACTAACCAGCCCAGTGTTAAAGAATAAGAGAATGAACGGATAGACAGAAGCAGACTTTCATGTGAGAGATGATTCCTGAGGAGACAAAATACATGGTCTACTTACCCCAAATACAGAATCAATGACTGACAAAAGCAACAGTCACACAAAAGTTCAACTAGATGAACCAGTTGAGTCATTATTGAGGTTGCTCCTGGCAGTGTGGGTGACGGGTTGCTTATAGGAGCAGGGATGGCTCAAGGCAGCTGAGTCGCTAAGGTTGTTATCGTCATGGGTGACAACTCATAAAAAGCTGCCACCTAGGAGGTGTGTGCGTGACTTAGGGGCAGGTTGACAGCTGGGCTTCCCCTCAGTCTGTCTCTCCCCTCTCCAGTTATTTGCCTGTCCTGTAACCTCGGGAAGGGGCCTCGTGGAAGCTTCTCAGCTTTCTCAGACATGTGATGTTAGTTTACTTCACGAGTCTCTGGGGCACCCCAGGATCGTGGGTCCCCACTTGGACAGCGGTGGACTCTACAGAGCAGATCTTGTTAAAAGTCGTAGGTCAAGGGGGCTAGAGAGGTGGCTTGGTGGCGAAGAGTGCTTGCTGCTGTTGTGAACGACACGGGTTTGGTTTCCAGCATCTACAAGGAATTAGGAACCAGCTGTAATTGCAGTTCCAAGGGACCTGATGCTTTTCTGGCATCATCAGGCACCTGGCACATGTGTGGCTCACAGACATGCATGCAGGCAAGAGACATAAAGTAAATCTTTAAAAAAAGTCATGTAGGCCTGAATTGTCTCCAAATTCCTCATTGTGTTGTCTGTTTATAGTATTAACTTTTTAAGAAATATCTTATATCTGATTCCGCGTCCTCTTGGAACATACTCTAGGCAGATGAGAAGCTAGTGCAATTTTCTGTATAGGGACTTGGCTGCTGGTGCTAGGGCAGATAGCTGGAAGCAAAAACAGAGTGTGAGATGAGAATCAGAGGCAATAGAATAACACATTTTCAAATGATCTGTATTAGCAGATGAAATAACTGAATATACTTTTCTCAAAGGGAGGGTTTGATTTGGTGATGTTTGTCTCATTGGAATGGAACATTCTGGCATTGCAAGGGTGGAATGTGGGAGCACCCAGCCACTCTGCTCATCCTGAAAGGAAAGCGTGGGTCCATGTTCCTCCAGGCACAGGATCTATGGCTGCAGTATCTATGAAAACCAGAGGCGAAGCCTGCGGAGGCCATTCTGTGGCCGTGAGCGGCCCCTTTCCTCTTATAGATACTGGAGATGTAGCTAATGTCAGTAGAAGCAGTCTCTGCAGGGGAGCAGTCTTCAGACTAAACGTCCGGGGGCAAAGCTACAGTGAATATTTTCTGCACAAATTGTCAACATTTACCCTTGGACCCAGAAGAAAATCTTTGTTGTTTCTCTGAGCCTCGGGAAAGGTTTTGCCTCTTGACGTAAACAACAGAGCTAAGAAAGGCTCTATCATGTTCAAAGACAACCTGGTAGTCTTCTATCACTATTATAAGGTGATTAACCAAAATCATGAGGGTCCTACCCCTATTATCTAATCATAGTCCAAGATCCCAAATCTAGGTACCTTTGGGGTTAGGACCTCTGCATGTGTCTTCTGAAGGGACAGAGGACCTTTAGTTTTTGGCAAGGACAAGTCCTCCGGCCCCCTTTCCATTCATACAAGAAGGACACATGCAGAGATTAAACATCAGGCAAGACTTTTTCACACACAAATGGGCTCAGGTCTCTTTTCTCTCAGAGAAAGAGATGTGCTCAGAGCTTGAGTGAAAACTGAAGTCCAGAGAGGGACATCTATTAGGTATCAGGGTGCTCAGAATATGGAATGCTTGCTGGGGGTGCAACCCTAAACGAGTTTTGGGGTCACACAATATCACTAGCCTGGTAAGAACTTGAGGACTGGGCTCGTGAGGCTGTGTGGCCATTCGCTTTTGCATAGAGTTGTCTAACTCCCCTGGTCCTATATGTTCATAGCTTTAGATCCAAATGTGTTCCCAGCTGGGTTCCATTCTTCTAGCCATCGTGGCTTGGCCCTGATACAGAGGTGGAGTTTTAACCTCTCTCTTCCTTGATGGCCTCCGTAGGTTCAGTTGTAATCTCAGGGGCTGAAGGGAGGACGTTCTGTCTGTGGATATGTGTTTGGCTTTGGAGACATGGACAGGAAGGAGGCAACACCTCTGATATCAGCACTACAAGCGTAGTGGCTTTGGGAGTTCCCAAAGGATCCAAAGGACCCAAGGGACCCAGAGGGAAGGCATTCAATCTCTTGGGCTGTGTGGACCTCAAACAGCAGACAAGGCATGTCACCCAGAGGCTGGGCACTCAACCCCACCTTCCTCTCAGTAGGCCACTGCACCCAGTCTACAACCTGCTGCTGTGACAGGCTCAGGACTGAGGAAGGACACACTAAGACTTCCATGTTCTTGTATGTCAAGACAAAGAATTCTGGTGGGAAGATACGATTAGTAACAAAAGTAGAGTCAGTTCATTAAGAGAGAGCAAGGCTCTTCCCAAGAATGGGTGTGGGTTAAGGAGCTGGGGAAAGGCACGTGTTTAAAATCACCGGTGTCAACTGTCAAGGGAACTAATCTTCAGGAAGGGGTTCACATGGTTCTGACAGCTCGTCAGATGACCTTGCAGGAGATGCTGACACCTAGGCAAGGATGATGGTGGAACCACAACTTGGCCAGCTGCTTAGCCATGCATGCCTCTTGCCCTCTATGTAAGCAGGACCCCATGTCAATACCCCAAAGATGGACTTGGTGGGGGTCATGGGACTTCTTTATCTGTTCCTCTTTCCAATGTGGCTATATTAGATAAATCCCTTTCTCTGCTTTTACGAGTACTGGTCTCTTTAATCTAGACATGTGACTGAGCTGCCGGTTAATGCCTCTGGGGGCCCAGGTTCTGCCTTCAACAATGCCAGTAACAAGGAACCGAGAGTGAAAAGCAGGGGCCTTCTAGCTGGTACAGAAAGCAAGGGTGCACGGATGTCTGTGTTGGCATTGCTTCTGGGTCCCTCAGGAAGCAGACAACAGGGTAGAAGGCGGGGACTGGAAAGTCTGGTAAAGGGACGACTGACTAAGTAGGGTGGTCCCCACGCAGTTGTCCAGGCAGGGAGTTTGTTGTCTGTCCTTCCTTCTGTGTGCTCCTCCTGACATCTCTTCTCCCAGGGCCAAAGCAGAAGCCAGTCTATGCATGTTACTAAAGTTCTCAGGTATAGAGTCCACAGGAGACATTGATGTGCATTGCTCTTTGGAGTAAGAGATTTAACAGAGGAGTTATTAATACCATGGACAGACAGACAGACAGCTTTATGGGGTCTCTAAAGATCATTCATGCCCCGATGTCATAGACAGACCTGTAACATGGCAGGGGCTCTGATGAATTCATGCCCACGAGGCAGAGAGGGGTCCCTTTTTATATGTATTAGAGGAAGGGGGGATTCACAGCATGGGCCTGTAGCCAGTCTCCCTGATTCTGAGGTGGCATGGAAGTGGAAGGAGTTCAAGGGAAGGAATGTCTGGCTCTGAGAATGTGGGGTTGAGGTGTACCCGTTAGAAGATGGGGAACTTCACGGCTATCAGTAGCTTTCTGGTATCCACGTGCTGGCAATGTGGTCTAGCAGCTTCCTTCGGGAAGGTGAGAATGGTGCCTACTGATTAGACACCATTCTCCTGGAATGTGGTTGCCTGGGGAATCTGTTTCCGGACACGCAGGCTCTCTGTCGCTCCCTGTACTTACACGGATCCTAGAATCAACTACGAGGCTGGAGGTAGCAAAGCTGCAGGTGAATTTAACTTGAGCAGCATCTGGTCTGGAATGCTAACAATGTCCTTGCCAGGGAGCAGATCCAAGAGAGGCTGAATGTTGGTCCAGGGGGTAAAAGAGAAGAAGGACAGCACCATTGAGTGGTCTTGTATAATTATCTTTTTCTCCGGCAAGTTCCAAAGCTCCAGTGTGCACATTCTTTCTGGAGCTTTGACAGACCCCTATGATGGAGGGGCTGTGCTTGCTCCTGTAAGTCAAAGCTGGCAGCAGAGCTTCCATCCATGGTTGCCTGGTCATCCATCTGCCAGTGCCGGTGCCTTAGACTCCATCTTCATTTTTGTAGTCTAAGCTGCTCCTTCCTTGCACATACCATTCCTCCAATCCTGCCTAAAGAAAGAGGGGGAAGTAGGTTTTCTATGTCAACAAACAAACAAAGGAAGAAACAAACACCTCTTTTCTCAAAGGGAATAAAAGATAGTTTATTCTGCAGCTAAATTTTGGTAATCAGTGCCTGAGCCATACTGAGTTACCTTACCCCAAGTTCCATGTTCCAACATGGAAGCAGCTTCATGACTTTTTATAGGAACAAAAAAGTCATTAATTAATGCAATTTAAAAATATGTGGGTGGATGCATCAGAGAGGAGGCTACCTCTAGAGGGGGGAATCTCTCCTATAGGTCTCAGGTACTACCTGATGGTGCTCTTAGCTTTTGGCTTGGTGGAAGCTGTTGTTTTGTTACATTAATAAATTTCAACAGAGGTTTTATCTGTTAATCACAGAATTAGGTCCAACACACAGGTAGACAATGAAATGGCTATCTGGAGGGCTATAGCACCCCAATATAGGATATAACTGAGCTCTGGACCTGCACCATTCCGACATGGCTGTATCCCTGCAGTTATGACTAGTCAGACAGTCTTCGAAGACACAGCCTCTTTCCAGGGATTCTCACTCACAATGGAAGCTCATTCCTTTAAGGAAACATCACCCGGGTACCTGTGACCTTCTGGGCAGGGAGGAAGATAGTCTAAAATGACACTTTTGGCCCTCCTTTTGGCTATCAGACAAACTGAAGCAATGGGCTGCAGTAGTCTCCTGCTGGAAGAGGGGAAAGCCTTGGGTACTGGAGCCAGAGGGAGGAGCCGATCTTCTAGGAAGAGATTCCACACAGTGCCGACACCTGTCAGGACATCTTGCAGAGAAGACTGGAGCCCAGATGATGAGGATGGGTGACCACATGATGACCAAGACTGCTTAGGTATGCAGACCTAGTATCCTCTATTTAGTCCTTCCCAGGCAGGCACACAGAAATACACACACTCTTGCTCTCCATCTCTCGTCATTGCCTGGAGGATGGCGTTTGGGAGGCATGTCGCTGGACCTCTTTATCTGTTCCTCTTCCCAATATGACCACACTGACTACATCTTCATCTGCCTTTCACGATCTCTTGTGTGTTTAGCTGGCCTGTAGAGGCCGGGTGGCCAAGACTAGTTGTTCGGACTCTAGAGCCCAGCCTGTGACTCTGACATCTCTGGTTACACCATGGCTCACGTGGCCCTGGTGACTAATTGGGGTTTGTTGTGGACAGGGCCACACGTGTCTGGAAAGCATCTGCTATCTCCTCTCCAGATTCCTGAAGTCTTTGCTCTGTCTGATCTCTGCCTTGTAAGTGAATATGAATACCAAGGATGTATAAGCCCTGCCCCCAAGCTCTAATAACTAACTAAATTGTGAGAGCCTGTCTGAAATATTTTGGATTCCAGGTATTTTTTAAATACATATTTGGGAATATTTGCATATGCATATGAGCTACCTTGGGAAAGAGGCATACATTTAAGCATGAAATATATTTATGCTTCCTGTACAACTTATACACATAGCCTGAGGTCATTTCACATGGCAGAGTCAATAATTTTTTTCCAGGAAGCCATGCTCTGTGGTGCAGAAGTTTCTAACTCGGCCGTGTTTGTTGCTCAGAATGCTTTGTGTCTTGGGGCATTCTGAATTTCTGGATTTGCCATCAGGGAGGCTCTGTCTGTACTGGCAGAGCGACCTTCTGCTGGGGGAGACTCAGTGGACTGGGCAAGTGACGACCCTCCACCACGGAGTGCATTATATTTCATGTCGGCAGAAAGCATCAATCAGGGGTGGCAGGGTGTTGTCACCTTATGACGGCTGAGCTCACTGGTCAGCCTGAGCACATCTGGATTTGATACACCTCAAGCATTTGGGTGCTGACCCTGAGGGATTTTCTTGGATGGATCATCTGAAGTCACGGGACCCACCCTAGCTTTGGGCCACATCGTCCAGTGGCGAACCACATAAACGGACACGGAAGATGGAAGCTTTTGTTCTTTTGCCTGTCTGCCCTCACTTTCTGGCAAGTTCATTTGCCGACACACTCCTTCATTATAAGCCACCTCTGAGATTCCAACGTAGACTGAAGACCATCAGCTCCCCAGCAAACCTTCTGGGCTCCAACACTGGACTGGGACTGCTAAGACTTCGTATCCTGTCTTGTGCTCTGAAAACTACTGTTTGGCCTTTCCTCTAGGAGACAGCCATTATTATCTACTCAGAGCACAGCCTGTAACCCACGCCAATAAGAATTAACAATTAACAATAATAACAATACTATACAGTCATCCTATCAATTTTGTTCCTTTTGAGAAGCCTGCCTAATACATCCTTGGACAAATTATCTCAGGGATGTCACACAAAACACACAGTTTTATCATCCCCACCTCACCAGACCCGGCATGCTTCAAGCTTTGAGCGGACATCTGTTGTGGACCCCCAGAATATGCCTGAATGATACGGTGGCCTGGTGTGTGACAAAAAGCATTTGCCAAGCACAATTAAGCAGGATGAAGCCTGCAGGAGAGCAGCTAACCTGATCACCACAGAACTGCTAGTCTGAGGCGCTGAAGAAATTAATTGCTGCTAGACAAATGCAGAGCTAATTGAAAGTAGGCCTTCTCCATTTGTTGAAGCAGGCCCTTGAGGACTGGTACTGCCTAAGCTTCTAGAATTCTCTGCAGGCAGCTTGTCACCATGTCAGTCTCTAAGTCACCAGCACTGGCTTTTGTTATTGTGTGTGTGTGTCTATTGGTATGAATTTTCTTACTGTTTGTTTGTGCACGTGTTTATCTGTTGGTATGAATTTATTCATTGTTTGTTTTTTGTGTATATATTTATCTATTAATATGAATTTATTGTTTGTTTGTATATGTGTTTATTGCTATGAATTTATTTGTTTATTTGCATGCTTATGTTTGTGTGTGTGTGTATGTGTGTGTATGCTTGTCCACATGTGTGTGGAGGCGGAAGTCAGTGTGTTTTCCTCAGATGTTATTTTTTGAGTCACAGTTTGTCACTGTTCTGGTTAGTTTTTTTTTTTTCCTTCAACACAGGCTAGAGTCATTTGGGAAGAGAGAAGCTTAACTGAGGAAATGCCTTCACTGGACTGACCTGTGGGCAAGCCTGTGGGGTATTTTCTTGATTCATGATTGGTGGGGGAGGGCCCAGTGCCACCCCTGAGCTGATGATCTTTGATGCCATAAGAAAGCAAGCTTGAGAAACCAGGAGAAGCCTGTAAGCAGCACTCCACCATGCTTCTGCTTTAGTTCCTGTCTTCAGGTTCTTCCCTTGAGTTCCTGCTCTGACTTCCCTCTGTGATGGAGTGTGATCTGAGATGTGTAAGATGAAATAAACCCTTTTCTCTCTAGGCTTTGTTATTATTAACAATAAAAACAGTAAGAAAAGAACTGAACTTGTGTCAATCCAGATAGGCTAGCCAATGAACCCCATGTGTTTTCCTGTCTCTGTTCCCTCAGGATAGGAATTACTGACTGGTCCTTTTATCTTTTCAAGTACAGAGGCTGGCTTTTCACTACGCAGCTGGAGATGGCCTTGAATTGGCAGAAGTGGAGATACAGTTAACAACCAGGACCAGATAAAAAGGGAAACAAGTCTGCAGTGGTGCTTGCCCAGGCATGGAAGGCCTGCGGACTCAGCTCAGAGCTGAGGGTAGTTGAGACTCAGCTGTAAGAAGAGCCCGTCCCCTCACAGCCCCCTTTTCTGTCTTGTGGGATGATCTGCAGCCCAGGCCACATGTCTTGGTTGGCAAACCTGTCCCACAGGCACTGTAAAGCTTAAAGAACGTCCTACCAAAGCAGAGTGTGTCTCATCCACATAGTGGATATTTGGGCCCATGGGAAGATGGGAAGATGCCTGTAAGGAAAATGGCTGTGTTTCCCAGGTTGGACGGAGCCTAGAATGCTGGCAGCCTTTCCTGCCTGGAGCCCCAATCCTTAGGGAGACAGTGGACTTCACAGCATTCCAGCAGCCAAGAATGGCTTTAGACACATGTCCTGTTTGGGTGAAGCCTTTGTATCCTTGGAAGCCCATAGCCACCTTTAGCCTGTAGGAACATTTACTGCCCAACTCAATGTCCTTAGTCTGCATGTGGCCAAGGACAGCTATGAATGGAGTCCAACACAAAACCATAAACTTACTTAAAACATTATGTGTTCTCTTCTCTTCTCTTCTCTTCTCTTCTCTTCTCTTCTCTTCTCTTCTCTTCTCTTCTCTTCTCTTCTCTTCTCTTCTCTTCTCTTCTCCTCTCCTCTCCTCTCCTCTTTTCTCTTTTCTTTTCTTTTCTTTTCTTTTCTTTTCTTTTCTTTTCTTTTCTTTTCTTTTCTTTTCTTTTCTTTTCTTTTCTTTGCTTAATTTGATCGTGTGGCTCTTGGGGGTGAACTTTGTAGATGGTGTAGTTAGCATCGCAATGTTAAAAGGCTAGATTTGCTGGGCAGGACATTTGTTCTTGTAGGAACAGCTGCTGGAGAGAGCCGCCCTCATGCCAGTACCTAGCGATATAAAGAACCTTATGATATAAAGAATTTCTTGAGGCGGGAGAGACGGCTCAGTGCTTAAGAGCGCTGGCTACTCTTGAAGAGGACCTGGGTTTGGTTCACAGAATCCACACAGCAGCTCACAGCCATTGTTAAGTCCAGTTCCAGGGAATCTGAGACCCTGACATGGACACTACAGGCACCAGGCGCATACATAACGCACACCCATGCATGCAGGCAAGTGCTCATGTACATGAAATAGATCATGAATAACAAACCAGAAACGGAGCCAGTCACTGGCACATTCCATCTTCTCCACAAGATGGCGCGAGGCAGAACTCTCAGAAAGTAGAGCTCAGCAAGAGGGGGGAAACCCAGGAAGCCATACTTCCCAGCCCCTGGCAGCCCTGGCTGGCTCTCCTGAGCCCTATCCCTGCCATTCCTGCGCCGGAAGTACAAGTGCGCACCACCATGCCCAGCTTTGTACATGGTTCTGGTGACAGAACTTCAAGTCCTCACTCGGCAGAGAAAGGGCGTCACTGACCAAACTATCTTCCTGGCCCTCTAAACTAGCTCTCTCGTCAGACTTGGTGGTCACGACCTGTGCCCCGAATCAGGCTGGCCACCCATTCTCAATAAACCAATTGAAATAGACAAGTTAATAGGGAACAGAAGAAAGGAGACTGGGCAAAGCCCCAAGTCCATCTTGGGGGTCCTGAAGTGAGATCCAGGTTTAAACAGAGGGTCAGGGGCGTGCCCAGCAGCAGAATCCTGGCCAAGGTGTGCACTGCTCACCAGTGACCCACCCATCAGTATGTGAACGGTTTAACTAGTATTTTATTGTGTGAAATCTCTTTCTGGGAGACAAGTCCCCCTCCCCCCTCCCCCCCAACCCCAGCCATTTTCTTCTCCCGTGACGAGGTTTCTGGGAAAATTCCCATTTCCTTGAGACCCATTGTTTCAGCAGTCTGATGGGGGATTGAATGACATAGGGTCTCTTCAGAAATCTTCTTTTTTGGCAGGCAGGCAGGGGTTGTAGATCCATTGTTAACTTCAAGTCCCGAGCTCCCAAGAGCCCCTTTAAAGATTCCGGCTGACACTCACTGCACCCTCCCTGCAATGATTCCTTTATCACGGCAGCCAGGAGAACTGTAGCAACAAGCAGATTCACCACTTCATTTTCTGCCCAGGAATCAGAGACTTCTGGAAGAGTGGAGTCAAACGTGAGCTTTTTCTAGGGACCCGTATACAGTAAGCAAGTCCTTACTAATGACTAAAACAGTGTGTGTAGGTGTTTGTGTGTGTGTGCTCTGTACAGTAACTCTTTTTTCTTTATTAATTATACTTTATTCACTTTGTATCCCCCCTGTGGTTCTCTCCCTCCTCCTGTCCCAATCCCTCCCTTCCTCCACCCTCTGCATGCATGCTCCTCCCCAAGTCCACTGATAGGGGAGGTCTTCTTTTCCTTCCTTCTGATCCTAGTCAATTAGGTCTCATCAGGAGTGGCTGCATTGTCTTCTTCTGTGGCCTGGTAATGCTGCTTCCCCCTCAGGGGGAGGTAATTAAAGAGCAGGCCAATCAGTTCATATCAGAGACAGTCCCTGTTCCTATTACAATGGAACCCACTTGGATACTGAACTGCCATGGGCTACATCTGTGCAGGGGTCTTAGGTTATCTCCATGCATAGTCCTTGGTTGGAATATCAGTCTCAGGAAAGACCCCTGTGCTCAGATTTTTTAGTTCTGTTGCTCTCCTTGTGGAGTTCCTGTCCTCTCCAGATCTTACTGTTTCCCACTTCTTTCCTAAGATTTCCTGCACTCTGCCCAAAGGTTGCCCATAAGTCTCAGCATCTGCATTGATAGTCTGCAGGGCAGAGCTTTTCAGAGGTCCTCTGTGTCAGGCTCCTGACTTGTTTCCTCTTTTCTCCTTCTTCTGATGTCCAGCCTCTTTGCCTGGATAGGAATTGAGCATTTTAGCAAGAGTCCTCCCTTTTGATTAGTTTCTGTAGGTGTACAGATTTTAGTAGGCTTATCCTATATTATACGTCTATATGAGTGAGTATATACTGTGTGCATCTTTCTGCTTCTGGGATAGCTCACTCAGGATTATCTTTTCCAGATCCCACCATTTACCTGCAAATTTCATGCTTTCCTTATTTTTTATTGCTGAGTAATATTCCATTGTGTAGATATACCACAATTTGTGCATCCATTCCTCCACTGAGGGGCATCTGGGCTGTTTCCAGCTTCTGGCTATTACAATTAAGGCTGCTACAAACATGATTGAGCAAATCTCCTTATTGTGTACTTGAGAATCTTTTGGCTATATGTCTAGGAGTGGTATAGCTGGATCTTGAGGAAGTGCTATTCCTAGTTGTCTGAGAAAGCGCCACTCTGATTTTCAGAGTGGTTGTACAAGTTTACATTCCCACCAGCAGTGGAGGAGGGTTCCCCTTTCTCCACAACCTCTCCAGCATGTGTTGTCTCTTGAGTTTTTGATCTTAGCCATTCTGATGGGTGTAAGATGAAATCTTAGGGTTGTTTTGATTTGCATTTCCCTGATGGCTAATGAGGTTGAGCATTTCTTTAAGTGTTTCTCTGCCATTCGATATTCCTCTGCAGAGAATTCTCTGTTTAGCTCTGTACCCCATTTTTTAATTAGATTACTTGATTTTTTTTGCTGTTTAACTTCTTTAGTCAATATACTGGATATTAGCCCTCTGTCAGATATAGGGTTGGTGAAGATCCTTTCCCAATCTGTAGGCTGTCATTTTGTTCTGAGGACAGTGTTCTTTGCTTTACAGAAGCTTTTCAGTTTCATGAGGTCCCATTTATTGAGTGTTGCTCTTAGAGCCTGTGCTGTTGGTGTTCTGTTCAGGAAGTTGTCTCCTGTGCCAATGGGTTCAAGGGTATTCCCCACTTTTTCTTCTAAGTGGTTTAGTGTGTCTGGTTTTATGTTGAGGTCTTTGATCCACTTGGACTTTAGTTTTGTGCAGGGTGATAAGTATGGATCTATTTGCATTTTTCTACATGCAGACTTCCAGTTAGACCAGCACCATTTGTTGAAGATGCTGTCTTTTTTCCATTGAATGGATTTGGCATCTTTGTCAAAACTCAGGTGTCCATAAGTGTGTGGATTTATGTCAGGATCTTCTATTCAATTCCATTGATCCACCAGTCTGTTTCTATGCCAGTACCATGCAGTTTTTAGTATTGTTGCTCTATAGTACAGTTTGAGATCAGGGATGGAGATACCTCCTGAAGATCTTTTACTGTAGAGAATTATTTTAGCAATTCTGGGTTTCTTGTTGTTGTTCTTGTGAAGGTGAGAATTTTTCTTTCAAGGTAAAGAATTCTTTACACAATTCTGTAAAGAATTGTGTTGGTAATGTGATGGGAATTGCATTGAATCTGTAGATTGCTTTTGGTAAGATGGCCATTTTTACTATATTAATCCTGCCAAGCCATGAGCATGGGAGATCTTTCCATCTTCTGATATCTTCTTCTAATTTTTTCTTCAGAGGCTGGAAATTTTTTTCATACAAGTCTTTGACTTGCTTGGTTAGGTTCACACCAAGATACTTTATGTCCTTTGTGGCTATTGTGAAGGGTGTTGTTTCCCTAATTTCTTTCTCAGCCCTTTTGTCTTTTGTATACAGAAAGGCTACTGATTTTTTTGAGTAAATTTTGTATCCAGCCACTTTGCTGAAGGTGTTAATCAGCTGTAGGAGTTCCCTGGTAGAATATTTGAGGTCACCAGTTATACTATCATATCATCTGCAAACAGTGATACTTTGACTTCTTCCTTTCCAATTTGTATCCCCTTGATCTCCTTCAACTGTCTTATTGCTCTAGCTAGGACTTCAAGAACAATGTTGAAGAGATATGGAGAGAGTGGACAGCCTTGCCTTGTCTCTGATTTCAGTCGGAATGATTTAAGTTTCTCTCCATTGAGTTTGATGTTGGCTATAGGCTTGCTGTATATCGCCTTTACTATGTTCAGGTATGTGCCTTGTATCCTTGATCTCTCCAATACTTTAAACATGAATGGATGTTGGATTTTGTCAAATGCCTTTTCAGCATCTAAGGAGATGATCATGTGGTTTTTCTCCTTCAGTTTGCTTATGTGGTGGATCACATTGATAGATTTCCATATATTGAACCACCCCTGCATGCCTGGGATGAAGCCTACTTGGTCGTAATGGATGAAGTCTTTAATGTGTTCTTGGATTCGGTTTGCAAGTATTTTGTTGAGTATTTTTGCGTCGCTGTTCATAAGAGCAATTGGCCTGAAATTCTCTTTCTTCATTGGGTCTTTGTGAGGTTTAGGTATCAAGTTGACTGTGACTTCATAGAATGACTTTGGTAATGTTCCTGCTGTTTCTATTTTGTGGAATAGTTTGTACTGGTGTTAGCTCTTCTTTGAAGGTCTGGTAGAATTTGGCACTGAAACCATCTGGCCCTGGACTTTTTTTGCATGGTAGACTTTTGATGATAGCTTCTATTTCCTTAGGGGATATTAGACTATTTAATTGGTTTACCTGGTCTTGATTCAGCTTTGGCATGTAGAATCGGTCAAGAAAATTGTCCATTTCATTTAGATTTTCAAATTTTGTGGCATATAGACTTTGGAAGTAAGACCTAATTATTGTTTGTATTTCTTCAGTATCTGTGGTTATGTCCCCTTTTCATTTCTGATTTTGTTGATTTGGATAGTTTCTCTCTGCCTTTTAGTTAGTTTGGCCAAGGGTTTGTCTATCTTGTTGATTTTCTCAAAGAACCAGCTCTTGGTTTCATTGATTCTTTGAATTGTTTTATTTGTTTCTAATTGATTGATTTCAGCCCTGAGTTTGATTATTTCCAGCCATCTACTCCTCTTTGGTGTGTCTGCTTCTTTTTTTTTCAAGGGCTTTTAAGTGAGCCATTAAATTACTTGCCTGAGATGTTTTGAATTTCTTTTTGAAGGCACTTAGTGCTATGAACTTTCCTCTTAGCATTGCTTTCTTTGTGTCCCATAAGTTTGGGTATGTTGTGCTTTCATTTTCATTGAATTCTAGGAAGTCTTTAATTTCTTTCTTTATTTCTTCTCTGACCCAGCTGTCATTTAGAAGCAAGTTGTTCAGTTTCCATGTGAGTGTAGGCCTTTTGCTATTTTTGTCATTGAGGTCCAGTTTTAGTTCATGGTGATCAGATAGGATACAAGGGATTATTTCAATCTTCTTGTATCTGTTGAGGCTTGCTTTGTGACCAACTATGTGGTCTATTTTGGAGAAGGTTCCATGAGATGCTGAGAAGAAGGTAAATTCTTTTGAGTTTGGGTGAAAGGTTCTGTAGATGTCCGTGAGGTCCATTTGATTCATGACCTCTGTCAGAATTATTGTTTCTTTGTTTAATTTCTGTTTTGTTGACCTGTTCTTTGTTGAGAGTGGGGTGTTAAAGTCTCCTATTATTAATGTGTGGGGGTCTATGTGTGGTTTAAGTTTTATTAAAGTTTCTTCTACAAATGTGGGTACCCTTGCATTTGGGGCTTAGATGTTCAGGATTGTGATATCTTCCTGGTGGATTTTTCCCTTGATGTGTATGAAGTGTCCTTCTCTATCTCTTTTGATTGATTTTAGTTGAAAATCTACTTTAACAGATATTAGAATGGCTACTCCTGCTTGCTTCTTGGGTCCATTTGCTTGGAAAACCATCTTCCAGCCCTTTACTCTCAGATAATGTCTATCTTTGTGATTTAGGTGTGTTTCTTGTATGCAACAGATTGTTGGGTCTTGTTTTACGCATCCATTCTGTTAGTCTGTGTCTTTTTATTGGAGAATTGAGTCCATTGATGTTAAGGGAGATTAATGACCAGTGGCTGTTAGATCCTTTGATATTGATGTTGGCCATGGTAGTGTGTTTGTGTGTTTGGCTACTTTTTGTTTTGCTGTAGTGAGGTTATTTATTTCCTGTGATTTCTTGAAAGTAGTTAGTTTTCTTGGGTTGTATTTTTCCTTCTAATATCTTCTGTAATGCTGGATTTGTGTGTAGGTATTGTTGAAATTTGTTTTTGTCGTTGAATATCTTGTTTTCTCCATCTACGAGGACTGAGAGTTTTGCTGGGTACAGTAGCCTAGGCTGACATATGTTTTCTCTTAGGGTTTGCATGATATCCGTCCAGGCTCTTCTGGCTTTCATAGTTTCTATTGAGAAGTCAGGTGTGATTCTGATGGGTTTGCCATTATACGTTACTTGGCCTTTTTCCCTTGCAGCTTTTAGTATTTTTTTCTTTGTTCTGTATACTTACTGTTTTGATTATTATGTGATGGGAGGATTTTCTTTTCTGGTCTAATTTATTAGGTATTCTGTAGGCCTCTTGTATTCTTATAGGCCTCCCCTTTAAGTTGGGGAAATTTTCTTCAATGATTTTGTTGAAAATATTTTCTGGGCCTTGGAGGAGGGAATCTTCTTTTTCCTCTATTCCTATTATTCTTAGGTTTTGTCTTTTTATGTTGTCTTGGATTTCTTAGATAGTTTGTGTCAGGAATTTTTTAGATTTATTATTTTCTTTGATGGATACATTGATTTTTTTTCCATTGTATCTTCCATACCTGAGATTCTTTCTTACATCTCTTGTAGTCTTTTGGTTATGCCTACCTCTGTAGTTCCTGTTTTCTTTCCTAGGTCTTCCCTCTCCATGAGTTCCTCCATTTGTGTTTTCTTTAATTCTTCCAATTCTATCTTCAGATCTTGAACCGTTTTGTTGATTTCCTTCACCTGTCTGACTGTATTTTCCTGTTTTTCCTTCAATTCCTTCAGCTGTTTGTTTGAACATTCCTCTGTTTCTTTTATTTCTTTTAGTGACACAAACTGTTTGGCTGCATCTTCCTGTATTTCTTTATGGATGACCATAATCTGTTTTATTATGTCTTCCCCTAATTCTTTACACATTTTAATTACTTCTTCTATTAACCTCTTCATAAGCATAGATGTAAGGTCATCTTCTTGAATTTCACTTATGTTAGGGTGTCCAGGGCTACTTGCCCCTGGATAACTGGGTTCTGGGGATGCCATATTGCTTTGCCTTTTGTTGGTTGTGCTTTTTTGCTGGCCTCTACCCATCTCTCTGTCTCAGGTGTTGTCTTTTAATTTCTGGTCCTGCTGAGTCCTGGGGTGGGGAGAATCCACTTGGCGGGGTTCTGAAGTTCTCCTCTGCTTTTTGGGTATGGTCAACTGAATAGTGGTGCTTCTCAGGAATTGTCACAGTTCACTTCAGGTGTATGGACCTGTATGGTAACTGTGGTGTTCAGGAAGGCTCTCCTCTCATCAGGAGAGGTCCTGGTGATGGCTGCCCTGCTACTGGGTTTCTTGCTCTGAATTTAGTGAGCAGCAGCTGTTGCTCTTAAGGTGTAATTTTTGGGTGTAGCCCTCTTGAAGAACCAGGGATTCCCACAGTTTTGTCAGTTTAGCTAAGATAACTGGTTGATCCTTGGCGCAGTATCCAAGAGCTGCTGTAATGGCTTTCTGGCTTTTGTAGGTCTGAAGATGCAGCTGTGTGCCCCAGTGACCTGTGGGTACTCAATAATGGCGGATAAGCACAGCGCTCCTGCCTGCAACAGAAGGCTAGAGCCTAGAGTCTGCGTGAATCCAGAAAGTCTTTTGGCACTGGGTGTCCTGAGCGTTAGACCTGATGATCCCCCCGCTGTGGGGTTTCCTCCTGACAGGGACACCCAGTCTTTGCTTTGGGGATAGCCTTTCTGTCTGTGATGGCAAGTAGAACCTGCAGGCACAGACTTATGTAGCTCCGCCTTTCTTCCTTTCTGGGGATTGGGTGCCTGGGCATCTGCCAAAACTGGGTAACTTTTCCTGAGATCTTTTCGGGAAAAGATCATAGCCCTCAAACTGCTCCACTTCTCTTTCTCTCCCATCTGACCACCACATACTCACACACTGTGGTGGTCCCCTGCTGCAGGCTGGCCAAGTGGCTGGTGGGCCCCTGGGTGATATCCTCCATCTGTGGGTGGCGTGGCAGTCCTCAGGTCTCTGTCTTCCTCTCCTGTGCTGTACTGCTGCCTGGATCTGATTTGGTTTGATTTGGATTGGCGATTTTTATGAGTACTCTAAGAAGTTTTGTCTACCCAAGCCAGACATCAAACTAAGATGAAAAAAGGACTGCGTCTGCTCCGCCCCTGATTCATGTAAGAACACCACCACCAATGTATCTCTTGGCCCATTGATGGGGGAGAAAGGCACTCATCCTCACATTCAGATGTAAACATGGGTGGCTTATTTCCTTGGCATCCTTTCTTAATCGTCAGGCCTTTTAACTAGAGAATATAATCTGGCAGCTCTAACCAACTACAGGGCAATGAATTTCGGTTCAGTCTGGTATTCAAGGGTCCAGATTTTGAGATTTTGCTCTCTCCAAGTTGAGAGCAGCTGAGTGCTCTGAGATCAGACCAGCCATTCTCCTCCCTGTGGGTTTGCACCCGACAGAGAAACTCAGTCTCTGGTCCCCTGGGGCCCACAGTTCTATCTGGGGCAGCGAATCAGGCGTTCAGGCAGGACTCTGTGCCGGTGCCTGGGTCCCCAGTTCTGGCTCTGGGCTGGCTCCTGGGTGCCTGCAGAACCAGTCTTTTCCAGGGGATGTCTGGGTGACCTAAGGTTGGTCCCAATCGTTTCCTGTACCGTGTTGTTATCTCTCAACTGGAAATTTCAGTCTCTGATGTTGTGGTGCCCATAGTTTAGTCTGGGACAGTGATCAGAGCATGCTGGTGTGTGGCTCTAGGCTGGCAACTAAGCGCCCAGTTTAGCCAGGTGAGTTAAAGCTGGTTGAATCCCCCACCGTGGGGTATCCTCTCACCTGGGAAACATAATCACTTGTGTTTTATGTTCTGACTGCTGGTTACTGTGCTGATCCTGCTGTGCTGCTGGTCAGAACGAGAGTCGTCCCGGCGCCGCCATCTTGCCCTCCCCTGAGTTCCGGTAACTCTTTGTTAATGTAGGTTTTCTGCAATGCCCAGGGCTGCATGGGTCTGAGATATGGTGCAGGAAACCAGGGAGCTTAATTGAAACTGCTCCAAGCTGAACACCTTCTTTGTAATTATGCATAAATTATGATTCATTACAGGGACAATCAGCTGCATTCATTTCACTGCTGAGAGTCAAGATTTCTCTAATAGTTCTCCATTAAATCAAAGCTTGATTTGTGGCTGGAGGCTTCCAAGGCCCACAGTGTCTACCACCGTGTGCCTTTTGCGGCTGGAAAGCGTGCCTGTTGCATTTGCACTCATCTCGGCTAAGACAACCGGCAGGGTGCTCCCACGAATTGTCTAGGTCCTCTTTTGTCCCTGCCACTGCTCCTTTCAGTGCTGGTGTGGACGAGAAAAACTTAGAGCTGCAAGCTTTGGCTTCATCACTTGCTGTATGAGGACAGAGTTCCTGAGAGGAGAGGGTCTGAAGACAAAGCTCCTCACCCAGGCTGTGGGCAGTGTTCACCAGACAGTAGCTCCTCCTTGCATCCTCACTCTGGCAGAGGGCTTCTCTAGGAGGCTGCCGTAGCCAAGAAGTGGGAACCTGGCCAAGGACAGCAAGTAAAGAAACTGAAAAACAACAACAACAACAACAACAAAACAAAAGACCTTGAATTAAAGTAACTGTATTTAGGAAACTATGCCCAGGTCAGGAGGAGGCCTTCTCTTTTGAACATTTTATTCTTCTCTCATACATTACATCCCAACCTGGATGTAAGGAAACTTCTAATCTGACCTGAGAGGTCTACCCTTGGCTAAACTCACATTAACCCAAAGGGAAAATCTGAACCCTTGAATACCAGACTGAACTGAAGTTCATTGCCCTGTAGCTGCCAGATTATATTCTCCAGTTAAAAGGCCTGATGATTAAGAAAGGATGCCAAGGAAATAAGCCACTCGTGTTTACATCTGAGTGTGAGGATGAGTGCCTTTCTCCCCCATTAATGGGCCAAGAGATACATTGGTGGTGGTGTTCTTACATGAGTTAGGGGCGGAACAGACGCAGTCCTTTTTTTCATCTTAGTTTGATGTCCGGCTTGGGTAGACAAAGCTTCTTAGAGTACTCATAAAAATCGCCAATCCAAATCAAACCAAATCAGATCCAGGCAGCAGTACAGCACAGGAGAGGAAGACAGAGACCTGAGGACTGCCACGCCACCCACAGATGGAGGATATCACCCAGGGGCCCACCAGCCACTTGGCCAGCCTGCAGCAGGGGACCACCACAGTGTGTGAGTATGTGGTGGTCAGATGGGAGAGAAAGAGAAGTGGAGCAGTTTGAGGGCTATGGAGATGGAGCTGGAGATTCAAGAGTGGAGAGGCCTGTGAGTAGCCATGGTGAGGTCCCAGCCTGGCCTTGCTGCTGAGGGCTAGGTCTGCATCTGTGGCCATACGGTGGCAGGGGTTGGTGTAGGTGTCTGTGGCTCATTGCCACAAGAGAATATGGGAATGTTCCTGGTTGGGGCAGCTGCCAGGGACCATGTGGATATCCAGGGGCTGTGAGTAACTGGCTGTCCCTCACTGGATGCAATGCTCTAGAGAGCTGGACCCATCTTTCACCCTCAAGGTCGGCTCACATGTGTTCCCCTCCACCAGGCCGGTCTACTGTATTACCCAGCAAGGTGCAGGGTGAGAGCATGGGAGAGCTCTTCCTGAGACTCATCTGCCCTGAGGTGGCATCCTTTCCTCCCTTTCCTGCTCCTTACTACCTTCTGCAGTCTAGAGAGCCGGCCCTGGGGTCATGAAAGCAGGAGAGCTGTCCCAGCCCCTCATAGGCTGCAGCACTTCTCCACCTTTACTGGACAAGCCAGTGGAGCTGGCTTTGGAGGTGTGGGTGCAGGTGAGTCAGCTGGAAGGCATGAGAGTAGGAGAGCTGACCCTGCCTCCTGCCGATGGCTACATCTGGTGACCTGTCCTGAGCAGTGCTGGAGAGCTTGCCCTGGTGGTGTGGATAAAGGAGAGCTGGTAGTATGACCAGCTCAGCTCCCACCCAGGCCCACCTCAAGGGCTCTGAAATGGCCTGCCCCAAAATCTGTATCATCTGCAAATGGTTAGACGAAAATGAAAGGCCAGAGGAACTTGTTCAGTAAAATCATAAAAATAAGGTAGCAAGAACAACCACGTCAAGACTTTCAGTATTAATATAAGATGAATTCCAAATGAAGAATCATCTCAGACAGAAATTTACAAGGCACATACCAGGGACAACAACAAAAACACAGCAGAAGTTGTGAAGAACCAGCAAGAGAAACTATAGCAGGGAATATTCACAAAAACAAAAGTGATACAGTAATAGTGGACAAAACAGAATTCAGAGTCCTGGGGCTGAAGTAAGCCTTCCTGATATTTCTGGGGTGGAGCCAGGAAGCCAGGCTGCAGCCATGCTAGGTTATAATCACAGGAACTCACAGAAGCCACTGAGGGACTCAGCTCCCTCGTCTCCCACCCCAGGACACTCCAGGTCAGGAATTACAATTATTTGGAAAGAAATGTGAACCAGCCATTTGTGCACTAAAAGCAGTTTGTAGACCCATGCAACAAGACCAGGTGGAATTACAGTCTACGGTCTGGAGCTATAGTGCATGCATTAGCATATTTCACTCAGAAATAAGATGACAAAATGATGTCTATTACAGATTTGAAAAATGATTTGGTTAAGTTTGAGTTTTTGTGGACAGGCTATGTAAAGAAACGTATTTCAGTCTAACAGAAAATCCACGCTGCTTTTAAAACTCACAAGCCAGTCACAAAATTGAATAAATGTAACACTGAACACTAAGGAAAAAAAAACTCAGCAATTTTAAAGAATCAGAACTTCTATAGACCATTTGATCTACAGACCATTTGATTTTTATCAAAATTCAATTCAATTAGAAATGAGCCGAAAATAATGTAAAAAAATACATACTGTCTGGTGTTCAGGAAGATATAAAAGTAAAATTACAAACCAAATGTGGATTGCAACTTATAAAAATATCTGAAATCTAACAAAAAATGGAAATGTAGAAGAAAAGTAGAGATTTAATTGTATTTAGTAAATACAGTTAAGATACATATATTTTCAGTTTATGAAAATATATGATTTTTGTGAT
Source organism: Meriones unguiculatus (assembly GCF_030254825.1). Taxonomy (NCBI): domain Eukaryota; kingdom Metazoa; phylum Chordata; class Mammalia; order Rodentia; family Muridae; genus Meriones; species Meriones unguiculatus. The sequence continues at coordinate 57,686,438 of NC_083363.1, read as the reverse complement.
ACTGAATACATGTGTGTACCCAACTGAATGAAATAAGTAGGAAATGTAAACAGTTTTCGTAGGAAAAATAAATTAAAGGATAGAAATTAATGTAATAGAGTCAGATAGAATTTCTGTTAATTATTAAAACATAAAACTACACATGACATTTAAGAAGACCCATAAAACCAGTCAACTTGCATCTGATTGTCATAAAATGAGAGTTTCTAAGCACTGGTATTTTCCCTTATGAATAATGAGTTCCATAGCTGCCTATTGACATGGGGACAAGGCTCAAGAATACAAATATATAAATCTTTATGTTAACTTGAAAACATTATACAAAGTAAATGGCTTGTTAGGAATATGCAACAACTAAAACTGAATCTGAAACAATTGAAAGCCCACCTATGAAATTTTGAAGGCAGTAAAAATGTCTAACCCTAAAATATCAATGGGTCTGGAGAGTTTTATAGGAGATTCAGAAACCAAATCATCAGTAAACAGAAAGACCAGAAGTATATTAATAAAAAAATTCTAGCCTATGCAGCATAGGAAATGACAGTTTACTCTGTGAGGCTGAGCGGTTCCCTGCATGAGGACACAGAATAAGGAAGCCACTTCTAAACACAGCAAAAATTTCCTGTACTGGAGATAGGAATTAGGCTGTGTGGAGATGCTGAGGCAGAAGAATCCCCCCGGCTTATAAACATAAAGTGAGACTGTTTTAAAAAAAACAAAACCAAAACCCCAAACTTTCCAAGGATATATTTATTTAGGCCCACCACTGTACTGCAAATGTAACAAGTCATTTTAGGAAATAAGTAGAAGACCGTATCTGTGTGATAGTTGTGAGTCCCTGGCACAGAGTGATGACGTGTGCGTGTCCTCATTATGAACAGGCAGTTCTGGAGGCTGTGGAGATGGCTCAGCAGCCTAAGAGTTCTTGCTGCTTTTACAGACTCATGTTGTGTTCCCAGCGAGCAGCTCACAATGGCCTGTAACTGCAGCTCCAGGGGCTCCAATGTCCTCCACTGGCCACTGAGTGCACTTGCACACACAGACATGAATAAAAACTAAACAATAAATCTTGTTTAAAAATGGTTCTATTTCAGGAATAGTTTCTAGATAATTTACTGCGTTGATCATTGATGGAGAAACAAATCATTGGACCACTTACATACTCTGCACAATGTTTGGATTCCAAAGAAAGCTGCACTAAACGCCAGGGCAATTAGTTCAAAGTGTCTATTTGGAGAATGGAGTACAGACAGTGAGCTTCTGTGTCCTCCCAAGAAGGCAGCCAGAGAGAAGTGTGTTAGGGGTGTTTGCAAAAGAGGGAGTTGAATATGGAGTTTTTTTGAGAATTTGAGGAGTCTGGCTCAGGGCTGGGTGTATTTGTCTCTTCAGCAGCATAATTGATCATTGTGTAGTGTTTGGGCAATGATCTCAAGAACTTTATCAATGGCTGGGAAGGTTCAAGGCCAGCCTGGGCTCATACCTGGAGGGAATACACAGGCAGTCCTTCAAGGCTCTCTCTCTGTGGTGGCTGGAGTAGGAATGACCCCCACAGACTCATGGGAGTGGCACTATTAGGAGGTGTGGCCTTGTCAGAGTAGGTGTGGCTTTGCTGGGGGAAGTGAGTCACTGTGAAGGCAGGCTCTGAGGTCATAGACACTCAAGCCACACCCAGCGTGGCACAGGGCCTTCCCTTGCTGCTGATCAAGATGTAGAACTCCAGCACTGTGTCTGCCTGCAGGCTGCCATGTTTCCCACTGTGGCAACAAAGGACTGAACTTCTGAAACTGTAAGCCAGCCCCAACTTTGTAGGAGTGTCTGTGGTCACCCTCACTATGACAATGTCCCCACCAAGTACGGTGATTCTACTTATTGTCGGAGGAAGTGAGGGGGACTGGGAGCCTCTGCAGGCAATCACCTTAGTGGTACAGCACGTGATCAAGGGCAGACCAGGTCACGAAGCCGATGCCCGTCATTATGTTGGCTGTAGCAAAGATTTAAAAACGAATTACAGGGCTGGAAGAAACAGAGGCATCTGCACATATCTATACATTGAGAATATCCAAGAAAATCAAGAAAAGTAACTTGGCAAATCACCCAAATTCAAATTAGGTAGAAATGAAATGCCTCCCTACATAGCACTAGTTACCAAGTTATAAAATGAAAATAAAAAAGGAAGAATGAAAACAAAACAACCCTCTTCTGCATTCAGCAAATCTAAACACAAAATATTTAGATTCAAACCTGATAAGAAATATGCAAATTCTATTTAAAAGTTACAGAGTTATAAAACACAAGTGAAATACATTAACAGAGAGCTGTGTGCCTGGATGGTATTTTAATATTTACAGGTTTACATTTTCTTTATTAGAGGGTCTCAGCAAGATCTCTCCGATTTTTTTTTTCTTCTCATGAACATTCAGACAGAGAAGCAAACGCAGAATAAAAACCAAGAAAGCACTGCCTGCCATAGTGAAGTATGTTTTGGTCACTTCATACAAAGCACCTGGATAAAGCAGCGTTAAGAAGAGCAAAGGGATTTCCTGGCTTAGAGCTCCAGGGGATACAGTCCACCATGGCAGAGAGCACACGGCTGCAGGATCCTGGGGCCGAGAGATGTGTCCTGTCCAGCCAAACTCGCCTTCTGCAGGTTATAACCTTCTCAAGCAGCGCCACCTGCTGGGCACCGACGGTTCAAACACAAGCTTATGGAGATGTTTCACATTCACAAGAACCATTTCACCAAAGGATAACGGAGCATCTTGTGACTCACGGAAGCCTCACTGGGCTGATTAACAGGATGAAGTCATAACTTCTAAAGTGGGATGAAGGATCTGTGGCAGCATGTACCATTATCTTGTATCAACGTAGCATCTCAAGCCTGTGGGAAATACAGTGTTCTAGCAAACAGTGTATGGGCAATTCAAATTCAGAAAAACTAAAGAAGATGTCAAATTCATGATATGTTTTCAGGAAGGAGAAATTTCAAAGTATATAAATCAGGAGAGATTTGAGACAATACACGCAAAATATTTTGAGGAGAAACATACTCTAGACTTTAAAAGAGTAAAACAGAATGCAACTTAAGGAAAACACTATTTTGATGAGGTAACAAATGGTAAATTCTGGGAGACAATATACAGTCAGAATTTATTATATCACACACACACACATACACACACACACACACATCTAAGAACCATCAAAGAAAACATGTTACTGAAAAAAGAAACGGGAAAAAAGATATTTGTAAGAAATTCACAAATTAAGACAGTTATGAAAAAGTGCTTAATGTTTAGGATGAGTAGATTTTAGCCATCCTACTTTGGAGATTCAAAATTAAAAGCATTAATTCTCCCCTCCAGTGGCAAGAATATAGGCGATCAGGCCTCTCTCCAGGCATTCCCCAAAAGAGCGGCGGGCAGGAGCCCTCAGAGGGGTGTGTGTGTGAGAGCTTCCAACCCACACAAAAGCGCATGCGCTTCGATGAAGACATTCTACTCCTGGGACGTTAGCCTTATGCTTAAAATAAAAACAAAGCAGAAACTGAGGTGGCAGCAGAGCATAGCTTATAATCCCAGTGCTGGGGAGGCACAGGTTAACCCACGGGGCTCCCAGGTGGCCTACCCTGTGGAAGCCAAGTGAGGTCAAGGCCACTGAGAAAAACCCTTCTCAATGAACAAGGCAGATAGCAATGCCACCTGAGGTCCTCCTCTGGCTTCTGTATGTACGTACACACACACACACACACACACACACACACACACACACACACACACGTATCCACACACATGGGCACATATATACAAAATCAACTTTCACATGTATGTGAGGATTCATACATAATGAAGCTCATTTAAAAAAAATATTTTTTTGACATGGATAACGATCCAGGTACTGCCATCATTTGGCATTTGGTTAACCGTATGCCAGACAGTGTAGGGTTGGTGGGATCTAGGATTATGAAGTTACCCAGAGAATAGCTGGTGGGTTATATCCATTTTCTGTATGATATTTCTGGGTCCCAGAGAAGCTAGAAGAACTGAACAGGATTCTGGGACAGGAAAATCAAAGGCCTCACTTTGAACCTTGGAGTAGAACTTTGTGTGTGTGTGTGTGTGTAGTAGTAGTAGTAGTTACTTTTCTATTGCCGTGACAAATCACGACTAAGGCACCTTCTTCATCCTGACATGAAGTTTAGGCACCTTGTAACAGAAAGTGTTTAATTGGGTTTACAGTTTCAGTCAGTCGGAGTCTGTGATGGTGGAGAGCAGGCAGGACGACCAGAACGGCTGAAATCTCACATCTTGATCCACAAACCGGAACCAGAGGAGTGTCCTGAGTCTTGTGAAACCTCAAAGCCCACCTCCTGTGACACACCTCCTCCAACGAGGCCACGCCTCCTAATTCTTTCAAACAATCCCACCAAGTGTTCAAATGCATGAGTCTATGGGACCATTATCATTATCATACCATCACAGTCTGTATATTGGGGAAGTGTGTGTGTGCGTGTATATATGTGTGTGCGTGTATGTGTGTGTGTGCGTGTATGTGTGTGTGTGTGTGTGTGTGTGTGTGTAGGTTGTTCTCTCTGACCATTACAGCCATGGTGAGCTTCCTCCACTATTCAACACCCCACAGCCTTCCAGGCCTGCACCTAGCTTCCCTCAGCATGCCACCGCAGACTCCGGAGCAACCTCCAGGTTAGTGTTAAGGAGAAAGGGACCGACTCCACTTTTGAGTTCACCAGTGCAGGAGGAACAGCCCCCTCTTTTATGGAGGGTGTCCATGACATGGGCAGCTGTCTACAGGGTCTGTTTGACTAGGTCACAGACGACTTGTGGGGTTTGGAGCCTCATGAAACAAAAGGCCATGTTAGGTGTTGCCTTCCACCAACACCTTAGCGTTGTCATTGCTGCCATGACGCACCGAGAACAAAGCAGCTTGGGGAGTTTGTCCGGATTGGGCCTGCCCAAGTGGTGTATATGCTGTCACAGTCCCTGTGAGTTCATACATGCAAATGCTCCGCCGTCTCTGGAAAACGCTGTTTTCTTGAAGTCATCCTCCACCCCTGGTTATGAGTTTTCCACGTCCTCTTTCATGAAGATGCCTGGGCCTTGGGGTGAGGGGCATGATGTATACATGCCATGTAGGAATGAGCCCCGTAGGAGATACGGGGATCTTAACAGTGACAGCAGGACAACGAGGCAGAGCCCTCATATCCCAGGGCAGCAGGAAAAACGAGTTGATAAAATTGGAGAAATGACGCGCTGCTTTAGAAAACCACCTCAGTCTTATTCTTAAGCCCTCTCTGTGTGTGAGTAGATATGTGTGTTTGTGTGTACACAGGTGTATGTGCACATCTGTGCATTTGTATGGAGGTCAGAGGTCAACCTCAGATGTACTCGCAGGCAATACCCATCTTCTTTTTCTGAGACAGTCTCCATGTTCCTGGAGCTTCTTCCAATTGAGCTATGTTTGCAGTCCAGTAAATCCCAGGAATTCCCCTGTGTCCGCCTTCCCAGTGTGGTTAACACAAAATGCTGCCACCACCGTGGCGTGTTCTGAGGATCAAACGCACATCCTCAGGCTTGTACGGCAAGCACTTTACCGATGGGGCTATTCCTAAGCCCAGATTTTAGGCCCTTGGTATCTTTTTCCTTAATCATCTTTCTAAGGTTGTATTGAATTGGTTAACAATGTATGAGAGGGAAGAAGGTAGGAGGGGGAGGCCTAGAGAGTTAAGAGTGTGGAGATTAGACCTAGGAAGAGCAAGGGTGAGAGGACAGAAAGCCTGTAGAAGAAAGAAAAACGGAGGGTGGGGTTATCTCTATGACAAGCTGGAGACCCAAGTCAAGGTAGGCTCCTGGGAGGATATGAGGGGCACTCAAGCAGAGACTCTTAGTAGCAGAGGCCATAGAGACTGAAGAGGACACCCTCTAACTAGACTAGTCTCCTAGTAGAGGGAGGGGAACACCAACATACCCACAAAACTTTAACCCCAGCTTTGCCCTGCCTACAAGATGTGCAGCGATAAAGATGGAGCAGATAGAGCAGAGATTGAGGGAATGCCCAACCAATGCCTGGCCCAAATAAAGACCCACCCTATGGGAGAGTCCCAACCCCCGCCACTGTGAAGGATACTCTGCTAAGCTTGCAGACAGACAGTCTGACATCGTTGTCCTCCGAGAGACTCTACCTAGAAGCACCTCAAAACAGATGCTGAGACTCACAGCCAAACATGGGGTGATGCTTAGGGAGTCTTGTGGAAAAGTGGGAAGAAAGAGAAAAGGACCTGTAGGTGTGAGGAGTTCCACAAGAAGACCAACAGGGTCAACTAACCAAGGCCAGAGGGTCTTGCTGAGACTGAAGCATCAACCAAGGACCATGCAGGAACTGGACCTAGGCCCCCTACAAAGATGTAGCAGATGGGAGGCTTAGGCTTCAAGTGGGTCCTCTAGTAAGGAAAGTGGGGACTGCATCGGGCAGGGACTCAACTGACAGCTTTTTGATCACTTCCACCTGATGAGACTGCCTTAACAGGCCACAGGGGAAGAGGACATACTCAGTCCTGATGCAACTTGATGATCTGGCGTGGATGGGAAAGGGAGCTCCCCTTGTCTGAGCAAAAGGTGAGGAAGAATGGCGAAGGGGGAAGGAGGAAGGATGAGGCTGGGAGGGGAGGAGGAATGGGGCTACAACCAGGATGTAAAGTGAATAAAAAATAAATAAATTAGTTAAAAAATAAAACCAAAAGCCAGATAAAAAATAAAATAAAATAAAATAAAATAAATAAAATGAACAGCACCTTCCCCCGAACATTGCTGCAAGGCTAATGAACCAATGAGACTATCAAGTCACAGAGGACAGGTTGGAATGTTGTTGGTTCAGAGCTTGATAACAGTTTATCTTGGTCTATCTTTAGCCCCTTAATGGCCCTTCCTTGTTCACTTCTGTGTATGACTGTAAGTCTCAGGAGGAGCAAAAATCCCTTTGGAATGCATTACCTTAACACAGCACCAGCTTCCTCCTACAAGACTAAGGATGTCATTGGATTGAATATGGAGCCTACAGCTGAGATTTCCCCACTTTGCCAAAACCTGTCTACTTAATGTTCCTACCAGTGTACTTAAAGTATCTCTTGATTTTCTACTTACTTTGTTCTGTCACTATAAAAATTTTATTAAACAATTACCACGCTGAAACACGGAATTTGGGATAACCTAAATTCTGGGCCACGGTAATTCATATTTAACTCCAGAATGAACTATCTTCTATCGTCTTTACAGTAAGAAGGTTGTGTGTGTGTGTGTGTGTGTGTGTGTGTGAGAGAGAGAGAGAGAGAGAAAGGTCCATGAGTGTGTGTGAATGTGTCTCTTCCTGTGTGTATGTGGGTGGATGGGATTGTATGTGTTTGTGAGTATTTAATTATATCTGTGATTATGAGTGTTTGAGTGTGTATAGGAGTGTGTGTGTGAGTGTGTCTCTCTGTGTGAGTGTGTCTCTCTCTCTGTGAGTGTGTATGTGTGGTAATTCCTGAGAAGAAGCTGTACCTGTGGAGATTGGTTGACTGATTAGAATTGCTGGTCATGGAGAGATTGGAAGGCTGCTGGTTGAGAGGTTATTTACCTTATCTTGAGCTAGTTCTAGCCCTCCAGAGCAGCCATTCCTTGTCCATATCTGTGTCAGAACTAATCTCTTGTGACTAGCAGACAGAAACCTATTGGAACCCATGAGCATGAACAAGCTTCCACCAACTCCAGCACTAAGAACATCATCACCCTATAGCCATCTTGAGTCTATAGGAAGCCTCCCCCATCTCACTGTACCTGCCTCTCTGATGTCCCCACCAATGTATTTTAAAGCTTTAAAAATGTATTTATGATTTTCTCTGTTCTGTAAAACTACAAAAACTTCATGAAACTGCTTCCACATTGGAACATGATGTTTGAGATAACTTAGATCTTTGTTCTGCTGCTGTGGCCATTCAAAATGGCTCTAGAATAAAGTATCTCTTATTCCCTTTTAGATGAGAACTGTGGGTTTTGCATTGATGTGTGTGTGTGTGTGTGTGTGTGTGTGTGCGCGTGTGCGCGCGCGCGCGTGCGTGTGTGTTTAAGCTTGAGAACAATTTTATTAGCATTTGAAAGGAAAGCCCCATGGTTGCAAGCTGTAAGTCTGACCAGCTGCCTAGAGGAGGAGGATGGAGAAGAAAAAGGAAAGTGTGTCATTTCAGTTAGTCATGGAAGCTTGTCAGCCACATGGTGGACCAGTGGCCACTGGGGACAGAGGGGAGCTTTAAAGAAACAGCGAAAAGCCCAAAGTACCAGAGAAGGAATATACTTGGACTTTGGCCAGCATCTAAAAGAAAGAGACAGAAGCAAAGGAAAAAGGAAACATTATGCCTTTACTCAGAAAGGCAGGCAGAGGCAACAGAACCCTGTGGTGGATCTGGACTGCCAAAAGTTGTGTTTGACAATGACAGCGGGAAGCCTGTGCATGATAAAGGATGGAGACAATGCAGAAAATGAAGGAAGCAGCTTCTGAAAGCCCCCTGGATGCCTGGCTTTCAGACAGCATCCTAGCCATGGGTACCTTCCCCTCAGACACAGAAGGCAAGCAGAGCTGAACAAAGAAGTTCCCTTCAGTGTGAGTGGGATTACTGGCACCTACTGCTTTCAATAGCAAAGCATTTCATTAAATTTTATTTCGAGTTAAGAGAAGAAAATGAAGCGGTATTTAAAGGGAGGGGATCGCTGATCTTTAAGTAAATGCTGCCTTGCCACAAAACGATGTAATTTTCTGAAAGAACCCCGCAAGGTTCAGAGGAAGAATGTGAAAGACATTAAGGGCCTGGAGCCTTTTTGCTCTTAACTCCATGGCTCAATTTCAGGAACTCTTAACGACGCAACATTATTAAAGACAAGGAAATCAGTGTTCTGACATTTCCGCTTGCAGTTTCTCATGATTTTTGTGGGTGATATTTATAATGTTTACTTCATCAAAGTTAATAGCCTTTGAATTCTGTTGTGTAATAATTATTCCTTCTTTCATCCTTTTCCTGTATTTAAGTGGACTCAATACTTAGGAGGTTTTTTATTTTATTTTTTTTTTCTCACTGCTCTGGCTCTCTTGGCTGAGTTTTGTGTTTTGCTTTATTCTCTTGTTTGATGTCTTTTTATCACCAAGCATTTCTATCCCCCCCCAACCCCCCAAAAAGCCCTTCTGGCTGTTCTTTCCATAAATTCCTGCCAACAACACTGTCTGCTGCCCCTGTAATTAGAGTGGACTCTAACTGGATAAATGGCCTTTTTTTTTTTTTTTTTGGACATACTCCACCATTCTCCATGGGGTAGCTCTTGAACTGTGTTCTTTATCACGGCACGAAATACACATAATACACTTACAATTTAAACATTTACCCCTGCTTTTGGTTTTACTTGCTCTTCAGGCCTCTGTGCTAAGACACTTTTCTTCCACAATCTCTTAAGGTTATAGGTTTTCTCAGATTTGTGTGTGTGTGTGTGTGTGTGTGTGTGTGTGTGTTTGAGTGCTGGTGCCACCGCGTCATGGAATGCATGCAAGTGGAGGTCAGAGGGCAAGCTCGGGTGTCAGCCTTTACCTTTCAGCTGGTTTGAGAGGGCTCTCTCTCTCTCTCTCTCTCTCTCTCTCTCTCTCTCTGGGATGTTCTTCTCTGCCTGCCTCCCATCTCACCACAGAAGACTAAGACTGCAGGTGTGTGTTACAGTACTCAACTTACTTGGGTTCTAGGGACTCAAACTCAGGTCTCTACGCTCCCAAATGTTTTGCCACCTTACCCTATGCTCTGCTCTTATAGACTCTTTTCTTTTCTGTGTTTATTGCTACTATTCCTGGATATCAGTTTGCCTGGCTTTATTGTTCTTGGGAACCATTTTACTGTTACTACATTTTCTCCCAGTGCCACTGTCTTCCAGCATTAGATGTGGATGTGCAGGAATCTGAGACTGGTTTTCATGATCTGTCCTCTCCCCTGGCCATGCCTTCTTATTGCTTTGTACACCCCAATACAGAAATATTTATATTAGTCAGGGTTCTCTAGAATAACAGAATCTCTAAGAAAGGGTATCCATTACAATGACTTCCAGGCTGTGGTCCAGCTAATCCATCAATGGCTGCCTATGAACAGAAAGTCCAAGAATCCAGTACTTGTTCATTCCAGGAGCCTAGGTGTTTCACTATACACTAGAATCCCAGAGAAGAAGGTTCCAATGCCAGTGCAAGAATGGGTTTTTCACTGGGTATATTTACCACACTTCAGGGAGTAGTTGGCCAACACAAAAGGAACTCAACAGTATTTAGGTGAATCTCTCTTTTTTTTTTTCCATCTTACTAGTATTTTTTTTTTTTTTTTGTGGGGTGTGTGTGTGTTTCTTGCTTTTGTTTGAGAGGGAAGGAGAGAATGTAAAGTTGGGCTGAGTATGGCAAGAGAGGCTATGGAAAGAATTTGAGGAGTAAAAAAATATGATCAAAATATAATTATGAAAAGTTTTTTTCAATAAAAAATTAAGAAATTTGATTAATGTGTCACCAGTGACTATATAACAGAAAAATGACCAAGCTAATGTAAGGGATGCAGTGAGATAAAAATTATTCAGCAAAAATATAGAAATAATAAATGATTAAAACAAAGTAGTGTATAAGGGGAGGGGAAGGAATGGAGAAAAAAGTTAAAATCAAAGGAAGGAAAAAATAGAGAATAATTCTAGGGAGAAGAAAGGAGTAGAGAAAGTGTTTTAAAAAAGAATCTCAATTTGAAGTAAAGAAAAAACTTTATGTACAAGCAAAATTAGATAACTGAGAAGGATTAAATAAAGCTTAAAGCTGGGCAGTGGTGGTACACACCTTTAATCCCAGCATTTGGGAGGCAGAGGTAGGCAGCTCTCTGTGAGTTCAAGGCCAGCCTCGTCTATAGAGTGAGTTCTATGACATCCAGAGCTACACAGAGAAACCCTGTCTCAAAAAACCAAAACCAACCAACCAACCAACCAACCAACCAACCAAGCAAATAAATATAAATAAAACTTAGTTTTGTAAAATTAATATTAAAATTCTGTTAAACTGTACAAAGCAGACAAAGGGGGTAACACAAAGAGGAAAACAATTTCAAAACTCTAGAATGGGAGCTTTGTGTCCTCTTCCAGGTGTGTATGGGGTTGGTTTTACTGCCAAAGCTAATCAGTGTCATCGAAGCTCTTCCATTTTTTCTGGTTCTAAGCTTACTCTGGACAAATGTCCATTTCCCCCACAAGTCCGGAGCCTCTGCAGGCCATATTTAGCTTTGTAACCTTGGGCTGGGCAGATTCCCCCATGTTCCAGAGTCTCTCCAGTCGGAGCACTCTGACGTGGCTAGCATTTTAACCAGAGGATGTCTCCCAAGGGTGCTGGGTGCAGGAGAAACAAGTATAGACACTACTGGTCTCTATGCAGCTGTTTCAACCACTAAGCTTTCAAAACCTGATCCGGTGTTGGAGGTGGCTCTGCCTTTGCAGAGGACCTGAGTTCAGGTTCCAGCATCTACGCTGGGCAGCTCCCAACTGCCTGTCACTCTGGCTGCAGGGGACCTGATGTTCTGGTCTGGCCTCTGCATGCATCTGCAGGCACGTGCATGTACCCACACAGGGTCATATACATTTACAGATAATGTAAAATAACAACACTAGTAAAACCCAGGCTTCACAGCCTGATTAGCACCAGACATGTTAGTGGAGGTACCATGAGCACCCATCTGGGAAAGAATGAGGACATGCTCTGGAGACCTCGTCCTCTGGCTTCAGCCCATTGAGACAAAGCATTGCAGGGAGTTGAAATTATGTGGGGAAGCTCGTGCCAGAGGTTGGAAAAGAAGAGAGCCTGTTGCCTGCCCTAGGAGACCTTTTGTCTCCCAGAAAGAGGTTTCAGATAGTTCTGACTTATCAAACGGCCTTAGGAGAGATTGGGACTGAGACTTGGTGCTGAGTGGGACCATACCCTTACTAGGACTGCTGAGTTATGCCTACTTCTTGTCCTCGATCTAAACCTAAACTTTACGTCAGGACGAGGAAGATGGATTTTGCTGGTTGGGGGGGAGGTCACTGAATGTCCTTGTTCCTCTTCCTGATGTGGTCACACTGGAGAAATCTATTGCTTTTCACTATTAACTATGTCTTTAATTGGATTGCCAAGGAGGGATGGCCAAACCTGGCTTCTTGGGAGGCTCTCAGCACTCAGGCTCTGGCCCTAACTGTGCTAATATGGGAGACAGGGACACCCCTCTCTGCTTGTCATTGCCTCAGCCGAGGCTCCTGCTAAGCTATTCAGTGCTCAGGGGGCACCTTCCACTGCTCCATCCCTACCTACCGTCTACTGCTGTGTCCCCTGGGGCTGCACCACTTCACTTCAGCTCACTGATCTGGTAACTCCCCTTCCTGCCAAGCCTCCATGGCAGCTTAGCCTTCAACAATAGGGTCCTTCTCAATAGGACATGAAGACAGAAGCTCAGAGACATGAGAGTGAAAAAAAGGACCCAGTCTCCTAGCTGACTCTTCATGACAGAGGAGTTACTGTTTCACCAAAGCCTCCAGCTGGATCTAGGACACAGAGACCTGCCGTCTTGTCCCACTGGTAGGATGCCAGACTCCCTTAACATGGCGGACCTTGTGGATGGGGTTTCTGCTCCCCTCCCCAACCAGGGAGCTGCCCAGCTGCAGCCAGAAGCTGCCTACCTCTTCTCAGGGCCTCTCTGCACATTTGTGTCTCTCTGCACATTTCATCTGCCCTGCCACCCCCTGCGGAGTTTCATAGGCTCCTCCACCCTTTCTCTCCCCGAAACCGTCTATCCTTTGTTATCCCGACTCTTCTCATTCGTTACGCTACACGAGGCAGCTTCTGATCTATTATTTTGCCCCCAAGTCTCCGCAACGGCCTTTTTAATCCCTACTGCTTATTAACTTAGCCAAGAAATATCTCAATGGCACCGGCTCTGTGTAGAATTTTCCAGAAGAGGGAGCGCCTTTTAGATCTGTTTCAATTTGGATTCTTTCATTCATGAACATTTCCTTCAATTTTATCTCTAAATATATTCTTTCCTTCTTTGTGGGATTTCCATTCAAGGACACCAATTGATGGTATCTTGGCTTTCCCATGCCCCTCCCTCGGCCTTTTCCTCCCTCCCTCCCCTTGCCATCCCCCCTGCCCGTGTCTTTGTCAGTAGCTCTTTATTCCCTGATGTTATTATTTGATGTGTGTGGTGAGTTGCATTGCTTTGGTGCCTCTGGGTTTTCCCCCTTTATTTTGTTTTTAAATTTTCTCTTTAATTATGTCCTGCAGTCTTCACCTCACATTTGAACTCAGTTTCTCTGCGGTGTAAAGGACTCACACGAAATATGCCTTTTTTTGTCTTCACTCTGTAGTTGTGGTTTCTCTTGGCCTGGTTGTTTCTCTCAACGTAGGTTTGTCTAGTTACATTGACATTTCTATCTGTTATGCTGGCTTGTAATATCCCTGGGCGTATATCCCTGGGCGAGTTTTCTTCCACGCTCTTTCATGCTTTTGTGACACTAATTACCTTCTTGTCAGTTACTGTCCAGAGCTGCACAGTGACCTTCGAATGACCTTGCTCTCAAGGTTGACTATCTTTGGCTGGTGCGGTGGGAAGCCTTCACTGAGACTGAACCCTGGATTTCCTCCTGCTTCTCTGAGAGCCACAGGAAAGCCGAGTGGGCTTTCTTTTCCTCTCTGTTAGTTACTTGTCTCATTGATGCAACAAAGAGCCTGGAAAAATCAAATTAAAGAATGCGGGGTTTATTCTTGCTCACAGTGAGAGGCTCAGTCCCTGTGGAAGTGAGAGCTACAGGACAAATGGTCCCCCTGCATCCTGTCAGGAAGAAGGGTGAGCGAAGGATGCTGCTTAGCTTGCCTCCTCCTTTTAGTAAGCCTGAGACACCAGCGCTTGGGCTGGCGGCATTCACAGTTGGGAAGCATTTTCCTACCTCTGATAATCTAATCTAGAATGCTCTAACAGACCTGCTCATGGTCTGTCTCCTAGGTGATTCCAGACCCTGTCAAGCTGACAGTCAATATAAGCTGCATCCTGTCTAGACCGTCTGGGCCCCATTGGCTTTCCCCTTTTCAAAGCTGTGGAGTAATGTGTCCTGTGCCTTGCTGAAGGCAGGTGGAAAGGATTGTGTTAAGTGCCTTTAGCAGATGCTGAAGTCAATTTATGTCTTCTGTTAGAGAAATACGACCTGGCCTCAGCTTCTTCACACCCTATCCCACCCAAAATAAGAGAAATAAACAGGAGCCCACAGCCATCAAATCTGAGCCTGGCTCACTGCGTGCTCTGCAGTACCAACATCCCTTCAGGACGGTGTGCCCCTGCATTGGCATATCCGCTGGAGCCACACTCCTGCATGGATGAGGAGCATGAATTTCCATTCTACTTCCAAAACAGAGACACCGCATCTTTAGTGTGCGGTGCATAAACTCACAGTCTGGGGACTGGGGAGTTGCTTAGTTGGGAAAGGGCTTGCTTTGCACACACAGGGATCTGGGTTCCAGAAAACGCCCTGAACCTGGTGTTACACACTTACAATGCCAGTGCTAGGGAGGTGACGACAGGCGGATCCTTGGAAGTTTTTGCTAGGCAGCCAGGCCTACTTAGTAAATTCTAGGCAAAGGCGAGAGCCTGTCTCAGAAAACAAGGCAGGTGGCATCTGAGGAGCGACACCTAAAATTGTCCTCTGACCTTCACATCTCTGACACACACACCCTCACACCCACACATGTATGCATCTTCACAGTTTTCCATGCACAAGAGTGTACACACGCGCAATTACAGTTAAGAAGTTGAACTGCGCACAGGGGGGAGAGGTAATGAAGTCGCTTTGATCATGTGGAAAGACAACTGAAGCGTGGCATGAGGTACGATGCACCAGGGACCTGTCTGGTGCCACATTCCGCTCAGATCTCCCTCCTCATCCCATGGGGGGAAGGGGGTGGGAGGAGAGCGTGGACTTGTAGATCTTGTGAAATGGAGTGAGGCTTGCCTCAGAATTGTCTCCACTGGTATTGCAAATTTGGCCAAAAAGTTGTTCATCTTGAACTACTGAACTGTAGTCTCATTTGGAGTGTAAGTAGACTGAAAATGATCCTTGCCATAGTCTCCGAGGCCATGCCTCCATCCACAGGCAGTCGCTTAAGCTATCATCCAGTAATGTAGCACCTATTGGCAGCCGCCTGTTCTCACTTTGGTTTTCTGCACACTGTTTCCTTCTCTCTGGCTCTAAATGTGTGCCCCCACCAGAGGCCTCAGAGCTGCTCCGAACCCAATCTGATTTTGAGGGGTTCATAATTTATAAGTCATTCCTTGTTCAGGTAATTTGTTTTTTATATAACTGTTTCACTTTATGTTTATTTATGTTTAATTTATTATATCTCTAGAAGTGTTTCATTAACACTCCAAGTAGAAGCAAAGGGAGGAAAAAAGAATTAAACAGGGTCCTCTCTTTTTAGGTGGTGCTGAAATCAAACCCAAGATAGAGGAGGCTTCGGAACGATTTCAATCTTGAATACAGACCTTGCTCTGCTTTGCACACAGAGCCTGTCTTAAGGGCACCAGAAACTCACCTGGACAGAAAGCAAATAATAGTAGCCACACCAGCATCTCCATGACGACCAGCACCCAGACTTATTGTTGCTCATTCACAAGGAGTTGGGACCTGCACTGGCCACTTGTCTCAAAGCTGTGATGACTACGCAGCAAAAAAAAAAAAAAAACCAAAAAAAAAAAAAAAAAAAAAAAACCAAAACCAAAACCAAAACAAACTTCAGGTGGCAAGTATTTGTCTGGGCTCAGGATACTGGGGTGCTGCCCATTACGCCATTAGGCTGCTGGGCCTATTGAACCTGCAGACAGGGAGCAGGCAGAGGTGGCTGTTGCCTTTTGGCTCCCTTTCACCTTTGTGCTCAGTCCGAGACCGGTACTGCCTACAATCAAGGTGTGTTTTCTTTCCCTTGTAAACCTCACCACAGTTACGCCCAAAGACTAATATACTCTAGATAATCCATCACAGGCTTGCTTAGGGATCCTCTCCCAGAGAGTTCCAGGTCCTGTCAAGTTGACAATCAGTATAAAAACCATCACAGGACCCAGGGGTTTCATAAATGTAATTTCATATAAGCTGGTATCATGCAGATAGGAAATGGTTTTTTTTTATTAAAAAACCCCACTAAGCCCTGAATACACAGCAGTCTGTTCTAGAAACAGCAGTTAGAATTTTTCTGACATCCAGGTGTGTGCATTAACTTTGTCTTCCTCGGAGCCCCCAATACAAAAGGACCTCAGACATCTTGAGTTAGACCCGTTTCTGGGGGACAGCTCTTCTGAGGAAGCACTTTCTGGGAGAGGCTGTGCTGAGGTGTGAGCCTGTTCTTCATGTGTGGGGGCGGAGGGTGGGGCTCAGCACTCAGCCGAAGTCCTTCCAGCCACTCAGGGGTGTTTCCTGGACCATTGGCACAGGAGGTTCTGGGGGCAAAGTTCCCCGCACCCTGAAGGGTTAGTGACTCTTCAGACGCCAACACTCCTCTGTCTGCTTTCTAAAAGCACAAGGACACGTTGGTTCTTTCCCCTGACTGTCTCAGTCATTCGGCTAGAAGGACTGGCCCAAGGGTAAGGAAAGAAGGCAGGCGTGGCACGCTGGTAATCCCAGTGCCAGCGAGATGGAGACCAGCAGAGCCTGGCGACCCCCGTCAGCTAGCCAAGCCTATCTGGTGAGTTCTAGGCTAGTGAGAGGCCCTGTTAAAAGCAAAACCACGCACGCACACACGCAGGCATGGACGCACGCACGCATCAACAGAGAACTTCCAACTGTGGAAATGCTTTCAATCTGATCTAAGTAAATACAGAACTGAGGGTACAAACGAGTCACTCGCTAGTAAAGCTGCCCTGAACCTTGCCCCGGCCCCAAGGAATGGAGACATACCGTAGCCTTCTCAGCACTTCTGATTCTTTTTAATTAATTAATCAATAAGTTAGTTAAATTTATCTTCGTGCTACCCCTACGCCTGTGGGGGTAGGCATGCATGTGCCATAGTGCAACTGGAGGTCAGAAGATGATTCTCCGGAATGACTTCCTGCCTGATCCCTCGTGCAATCTGGGAACTGAACTCGGGTCGTCAGGCCCGCCCATCGGTGTCTCTACAGGCTGAGCCATCTTGCCATCTCAGCACCTTGGCACCCTGTGATTAATTGCACAGAAGTATTTATGTGCACGTAAGTGCTTCTCAAGTCTGTCTTGCCTTAGCAGGAAAGCCTCTCGAGGGGGGGAGGGGCTGTCTGTGGAGTCTGTGCGTTCAGTGATTACTCCCACAGCCGAGTGCTGCACCTGTGCATGAAGCCACTCTGCAAAGAGATGCAGGACGACAGGAAATGGAGATGATATTCCATTGCATAAATGTATGGTCTTAAAAATCCGTTTGTCTCTTTTATGGCTGAGCATTCATAGCCACACATTCTCAGAATCCCCCAGTTCCCAAGGCTCAGGGTCCCTGCGCTTTTTTATGAGTGGGCATGAAGAACAAAGCGGGCGAATTAATAGGTGTGTGGCCAAGGAACTCTGGGCACCTCGACCAGTGCTCACCAGTGTATGCACTCAGCACCTGCCTTAGTTACTTTCTCCTTGCTGTGTGAAAACACAATGACAAAAGCAGGTGTGGCAGCAGGAGCAGGAGGCCGGCTGCAGGAGCAGGAGGCCGGCTGCTCACATTGCATCCACACACAGGAATCAGAGAAAGAAAAGGAAGTTCTTCACACATCGGAGTCCTGGCATCACCAATTCTCAGTGAGCAGACCTGCTATTCCACCTTACTTGGACCTGGGTTTTACCAGGATTCAAAATGAGGATTTTACTAGCTAGGCACTGCTGTTCCCCTGGGCTTTGGCTTTGTCGCTGGGACTCCATTTCCCCACCCTGCCTGGCTAGACCCACAGTTCCTTTCCTGTATAACTAGCTCCTGGGAACGCTGTACACACCTGCTCCAAACCTACTTCCGTGTAGCTTCAGAAGGACCTTTGGAAAAGTGTCATCCGAGCTTGGTGATGCACCTGAAACACCTATACGCACGATGCCTGGTTTCTTGACATGTGTTGGGTGGCTGGCCCAGTGAGGGCCCAGAAATCATCTGTTGGAGGAGTTCGTTGGCTCCCCTAATTATCTTCTTGCACCAGTACCAGCACATGTGCTCTTGTGAGTATCCCTTGCCTGCTCATGGCCCCGACGCTCAGCATTTCCCCTCACTCCGTTAATTAAGACCGCAGGTCTGCGGCAGCCAGTGACCTTGCCTTGCAGAACTGGCCTCTTTGATGCCACAAGGACACACGTCCCCACGGAGGAGGAGGCCGCTCCACTAACAGGCTCTGAAAAAAAGCAGGGCCAGGTCTCAGGGCACAAGATGAATGAGGCTTGCTTGCCAAAAGCATCTTGCAGCCGGCCTGTCTACTTGTAGCATTAGCATCCAGCTGTAGGGAGGGTCCTCAGGGCCCTGTCTACTTGTCCTCAGGTTGGGATCAGGTTTACCTCATCCCTTGGACTGTAAGCGCTTCTCCTATATGAATCCCTCTGCCGACACTGTGATGCCAGACCTTCTCTCTCCACTCTGAAAACGTGTTCTTTCCCTAAGCCCATCATGTCAGGCTGCAGCTGCTGTGAAAGCTCCCTACTGCCTCACAACGGGAACTCTCATTTTTCTTAGCTCCCCTGCTATGGTCAGCATTTTGTTTGCCTCTCGCTACTTAATTTTTTTTTTAAATTGGAATCTACGCATTGTACATGGTACATGGTGCTGAGGTGTGCAAGGCCATTTCCATACAGATATACAATGTACATAAAGAATATTTTCCCCATGCTGGAGAGATGGCTCAGAGGTTAAGAGCACTGTCTATTCTTCCAAAGGTTCTGAGTTCAATTCCCAGCAACCGTATGGTGGCTCATAACCATCTATAATGAGATTCTCTTCTGATGTGCAGGCACACATGCAGACAGAGTAATGTATAAATGATAAATAAATAAATCTTAAAAAGTTAAAAAAAGAAGATTCTCCCCTGTGTCCCCCTACCCTTTGATTCCTCTGTCATCCACATCACTTTGTTTAAAGAGACAATTTGCCATCTACTTTCATGTCATATCATTCATATGTGTGTGTGTGTGTGTAATATATAATATCCAGGAATCACAAATGAGAGGAAGTATGCGATATTTGCCTTTCTGAGGCTGGCTTCATTCACTTAATTACATTTAATTATACTCATATATGGCATAACTGCCTTCATGACTAAAAACCAATAATCTACCTGCATGTGTATTATATTTCCCTTCCCCTATGATCAGACATCCAGGTTACTCTCATAGCTTAGCGCTCATGAGCAGTGCTGCAACAGCCATTGATGTGCAGTTGTCTCTGGGTGTTGACCTGGTTTCCTGTGGCTAGGTAACCCCAGGAGTGTAACCGTGGATCCATGCTGCCCTGTGGACTCTGCACACTGAGTTCCTGTGGCTAGATGGGTTACAGCCCCACCAGCAGTATGTGGGGATTCTCTTTGGTTGACACCCTTTATGTTTTCTTAGGGACCCCTATTCTGACTGGGGTGAGATGGAACTCGGTGTAATTTTAGTTTACACTTCTCTGATGAGATTAAGATTTTTCATATGTTTATTAGACATCTATAGCTCATCTTTTGAGAATTGATTGTCCATTATAAGCCCTTTCTTTCCTCCCTCCTCCCTTCCTTCTTTCCTTCCCTCCTTCCTTCTTTCCCTCCCTCTCCCTGATAGCTGAGGACCTGCTCAGTTGTTAGACGCTGAAACACGTATGTGAAGAAAGTAGGCCTGGCCAGGAAGGATAACTGAATGGTGGGAAGAATGTGGAGGGAGGTGGAGGTGCACCTGTGGTCTGGGCACAGCTGGGAAGCACTTCTAGGTGAGGGAAGTCTGGATATGATGTCTGGCAGGAAGCAAGAGCAACAAGGCATGAGGGATTCACAGCCTGTGAGCAGTGCGGCTCTGAGACAGGAACGCTCAGCAGAATGCAGCCAGCCATGACAGCGGAGGGAACGGTCTTCAGAGGAACATCTGGCCTGGGCACGGGAGCTCCCAGACACCTCTACTGAGAGCGGTCACAGTTCCCAGGCACCACACCAAGAGCATGCTTGTCACACTTCAACGTCCCTCACGGAGCCACAGGCATCATGGCTGTGCCTGGGGCAAATACCTCTCGGGGCACAGGAACTCCGACTCCGCCTGGGAAGGGGGAGTCCCCGCCCTTCAGGACCATTCTAAACTTGGTTTGTGTAGGAAAAATGTGATATTTCAGACCACAGGAGGCTGGGAAATACAGGCAATAGGAGAGCAAAAAAGCCACAACTCGTAAAAGTGCCCATGAGCTGGAGGCACCGTCTGAATGCACGTGAATATACATGCATATACTCCCACACACTCCCACAGAGAGGCCAGAGAAGGATGTCAGGTTCTTACTCTAGTGTTCTTCACATCATTTCCTTTAACAGGGTCTTTGACTGAACCTAGAGCCAGGCTGTCATGGAGCAAGCCCCAGGCATCATCCTGCCTCCATCTCCCACAGTGCAGGGGTTACAGGCAAATACGACCAGGGGATTATTGCCTGGGAGCTACGGGTTCAAACTCAGGTCCTCGTGACTGCACAGTGGGAGCTTTACCCACTGAGACACCCCCTCCTGGCCCCTGTTACTTCCTATTGTGGGTTTCCAGTTTCTTCTTTTAAATTTTAAGTATCAGCTCTCTGTTTTCCTTCATGATTTACAGAAAGTCTATACATTGAAATAATAACATTTTGATAAGCAGAAAACATCTCCCTAAGCGATGCTCGCCTTTTAGCTTTACAAATTTTATTCTTAAGAGAGTTGAATCTATCACTTGGTTTTTATGGTGGTTTTTGTCTTTAGTATCGCGTTTGGAAAATGTTCTCTTCTCTGATACTGTGAAAGTCACCTACATTTGTTCTCTTGGTCCCTGGTTTTACCTTAACGCTTCATTCTTTTTTTTTTTTCTCTCATGATTTGTTTTATACAAAGCATCTATTAGTTAGTTTTCATTGATGCAACTGAATACTGACAAGAGCAACTCAAGGGTGGAAGGGTTTGTTTGGCCCATAGCAGGACAGGATGTGGTCCGTCACAGTGGGAGAGGCACGGCAGCAGACATGTGAGGAGGCAGGTCGCTGTGTCCACAGCTGGGAAGCAGGGAGAGATGGTGGCTGGTGTTCAGTTTGTTTTCTCATTTTTATTCAGTTGAGGGTTCAAGATCTTGGGTGGGGCCAATCACAGTGGAGTAGAGTTTTCTATCGCTTGTTCCTGTCTGGAAATATGTTCACAGGCATATCCAGATGTATGTGTCCCAACCCAGGGAGGGGGGTTAAAAAACAAAAAAACAAAAAAACTACAGTTGATAATGAAATGTGTTACATGCCCCAACCAAATTCATTTCCCCAAGGTAGCAGTCAGTTGCTCTTCCCCCTCTAACTGAAAGTTTTGCTCTTTTTCATCTGTCTTTGCTCATAGAATGCAGGTTTATCTTGATACCCCCTTGTGGCCGCCTCACCCCCATTCCTCTCTGCTGAGATCCCTCACAACCCTTCTCAACTAGAGGGACAGTTCCTGCCTCTCATCAGTTCTACTTCTACGTTGCTCCAGAACTGCGGACTGTGCTCTCCGAGACTGAGATAGACAGTCACACGGACTTCATCACGTCTGTGAATTGTGACAGCTGGGTCTCCGAAGGCAATGCCGTTCTCATTCTCTGCTTTCCAGAGTCCTGCAGATCTCTGCGTGGACCCTGGGTCCTTTAGATCACCTCTTTGTTCTCCGCAGCTTCCCAGGAGCTCCTGTGCCTCAGTGATAAGGTACGCTTTATTATTCCATTTTCACACCTCTATAATCAGAAGCGACACATCTCATGCCATGGTGCCCAGCAGGCGACAACTGTGATGCACTGTCTTTGCCTGCACAGGGATGAAGTCGGTGAGCGTAAAGTGTGCCAACATTAATTTTCTGCTGGGGGTAGTTCTGGCTTATATTTCAGTCATTCTGGGGCAGTTATGAATAGCCCCATTTTCCCTCTCAGATGTGTCACAGCGGGGTGATAAGTAGTCTGTTTCCTCATTCGTGACTATTAACAATGCCACCTCAGTTGTGTGATGTCGATTTTTGGGTGCTGCATGGATTGGATTTAATTGCTCTTGAAAGCATCTTTCTAGAGGAAATATTACTACAAGGCAATGGGAAAAACGGTGCAAAGGAAGGAGTTCAGACAATGAAGTGTTTTTGGATGTCGTGATACACAAGTTTGTCACTGAAGGGATGGCATGCAAGGCTGTCTTGCAAAATAACCCACTGAGTAGTTTATGAAGCTGAAGGAAGGCTGTCAGCAGGAGAGGTAATTATGCGGGATCATCTCCACTAAGCCTGTAAAAGGATGCACAAAGCAGCAGGCTCGAAAGCAGGACACATTGCTAAGAGATGTGCTTGGTGATTGAACCTGGTTCTGAGCCAGTGCACTGCACTGAAAAATGTCCCATCAAAGCAAGGTGCTGCTGCTTTTGCTTGACAGTGCTGGCAGGACGGCTATACTGATGGGCAGAATGACAGGATCTAGAATCAGCTACCAAACAAGCATGTCTATGAGGGAGTTTCTGTGAGGAAGGTGAGAAGGTAACCCTGTAAATGTGTGGACGGAATCAGGAGAAAGTGAGCCGAACCTTGCCATTCATCTCTTCCTGCTTTCTGACTATAGATGCAAAACTACCAGCTGCTCCACACCTCTGTCACCCGCCATGCCTTTCCCACCATGACTGGCTCCTGTCCTGGGGCTGTGAGCCAAAACAAACCTTCCATAAGCTGATTTTTTTGTGCAGGAGTTTGCTACCCCAATAAGGAAGGTAACTATTACAGTATCCTGTGTCTGGATGAAGTGAGTGCTTTACCTGTTCCTGCTTCCAGAAACGGGGAGAAGAATGCTTCTACCTGATGCAGTTTGATGAAAAATAATTAAAAAAGAATAATTAAAAAGCATAAAGTACAGACCATGCATACAGAAAACATATGGCATCCAGTTATACCCTTCCCCTAGACCTCACAACATAAAATGTGCATAAAATCCAGGGCAGCTTCTTTCCTGAAGCACTGGAAGACATTCCCTGAAGGCAGCTTTGTAAGTCAGAGTTGCTTTACCACTGAAATGGGAGAGATTGTGTGTACATGTGTTTCTGTGTGTGGACATATGTTGTTCGGAAGTGGATATTGGATATCGTCTTCTATCACTCTTCACCTTATTTATTTATTTATTTATTTATTTATTTATTTATTTATTTATTTTTTAGATAGGGTCTCTTACTGAACTTGGACCTTGCCATTTAGACGAGCAAGCCCCAGGAATCATCCCTGCTTCCCTATTGCTGGGCCACTGTGCCTGGGTTTTATTTGGGCAGGTACTAGGAACTGAACACAGGTCTTCGTGCTTATGTAACAAATACAATGACCCAACTGTATCTCTAGCCCCGAGGTCTTAGAAACAGTAACAAACAAACAAACAAACAAACAAGCCTGGGCTCATGTTAAGGGATGGCAAGTTCAAAGTCTTTACAAAAGGCTCACGTAAAAGTTTTTGTTATATCTTTAGTTCAGGTTTTTTTTTTTGGGGGGGGATCTTTAGTTTTTGCTCATTTTGTTTTGAGACAGGGTCTTGCTATGTAGCCTAAGCTGTGTATTTTTTTTTCTTTTTCACAATCCTACCATATTACTAGTTATATCATGGTGCCTTTCTTACATACCATAACATGTAAAGTAATTTGACATTTCTTGTTCTGGGAACCATGTTGTTCTTTTTACATACAACATCTGTAGTGTTTCTCTGAGAATTTCATGCATGCATTTAGTATATTTTGATCACATTCACCCTCCACTTCTACCCCTATTTCCATCCAGATCCATCCCTACCCCCAGCCCTTCCCAACTTTGTTTTCTCTTTTTAAATATAGCTCATTGATTGCAGTTATAGTGTCACATCCTTAAAGAAAACTGCTTCTCGCTCTCTCAGAAGCTATTAGCTGTTGCTTAGCTCATCCGCTAGAATGTTGGCTGCACTGATCTTATGCATGTCTTGTGCAGGCACCTGCAGAGGCTATTGTTGTAGCCTTCTGCTTGAGACAAAGCTGCAGCCATGTTTGTATTCAGCTTCCATTTTGTTTCTAAGGTGAAATTAAGTTCAAAATTTTTAACTTTTCAACTCTGCTTCCTGGAAGTGTTTGTCCATAGCTGACCTTATGATTCAATAGTGTCAAAACTCATACTTGGTTATCTATATACTTGGCTACACTCTGGCTGCTCTCTTGTTATCTATACACCTGGTTTCACTCAGTTGTACTTGGACTGCACTCTGGAAGACTCTCTCTTACATCACCTAGAACCAATTACCTTAAATTGGTTCTAATACTTTGTCTAGTTAGCCAAATACTGCTTTGTATTGCCATCACCACGTCTTTTGCATTTGGTTATTTTTCTATAAAAACCCTGCTCTGAGAACTTGTAGATGTCACAGTTAGGCTTCCGAGTCCTCACATGGCCCTGATCAATCAGCATGGAGAGACATTCAAATAAACCATCCATATCTAACTGAGATGGGAGTCTGAGTGGTTTTTGTGGCTATTTTTATACCACAACACCATAAGGCCATGAGTGTAGCTTCCTCATGTGTCCAGAAGACACCATTTTGCTCTGGTCCTCCCTGACCTCAGGCTGTTATACACTCTGCTCCCGCTCTCTAGCTATGGTCCCTGGGCCTTGGGGGCAGGGTATGATACAGATGTCTCTTTTATGGCTGAGTATGCTATAGTCACTTATTCTCTGCATTTGGACCAGTTGTATCTATCATTATTAACCGCTAAGCTGATTTTGAACAAATGGTTCTTGTGTTCTGGGCTCCCAAGTGCTATGTTAATAAATGTGTGCCACAGCATCTAACTTCAATCTTTTTTTCCCCACCTGATTAGATGAGGCTTACCTGCATTATGCTTTACCCAAAGTCCATGCAGTGAAATATTAATCACATTTTGTGTGCCCTCCTGGAAATATCTTGACTGTGTTTGACAAACAGCTGGGAATTTCAGCCTAGCTAGCTGAGATAACACTCACCCCCGTAGCCCTGTGGCTCTTTGTACACACGTGTGCATTCATGGTCCACAGTGGATATGATGATGACCCACCAGTTTGTGAGGAAGTTCTTGGATGCTCAAACATCTAGTAGACTCTAGGGCCCACTTACTTCATGCATGATGGCTAGTGGTATCAGTTTATAGAAACATTTGTGAGGATGATGAGGGGGATGCAGGAAAGGGTTTCGGTAGGTTGGGGGACCCTGAGGAAGCCTACTAGCCAGTCCTTGTTGCTTTCTGTCACCTTCTCCGAGGTCTCTTTGTGGAGGTGGCTCCTGCTGAATGCAATGAGGGTGCATGGAAGGCTTCACAGGAATGACAGAAGGAGGAGGAATGAGAAGACAACTGGATACCCAGAAGGATGAGCAGGACCATCCTACAGCTGGTCCCTGCTCAGGACGGGGCCACTGTCTCTGAAGAGCTGTGACCATCTCAGCAACTAGGGCACAGAAGTTTCTCCAGATTGCTCATGGCATTTCTGTTGCTAAGGTGAGCAACCCACACAGCAGTCTGAGGCAGTCTGCCATTCGAGGGCTTCATAGCCCGTTATCTCTGTGTGGCCTTCTCTAGTGGTCCTTACACCTTGTCTTAGCTTTCTCATCTCTGGTCCAAGAACCAGGGGGTCTGGCTCCTTGCTTCTGACCTCAAGAGGCCTTGTTAACTCTGACAGTTCTCTCTAAACATCTGCTCACACTCAGTAAAATGAACTCACTCTCCTTGCTGTCCTCAAAGGAAAGGCAGAGAATGAATGGCGTCTTTGAGACCACATAGGAAACCTACATTCAGCCTAGACTTCATGGATCTCCAACTCCCACTGGACTACCCTTCTCCATTTTGCTTCCTACACAGGAACTTCAGGGAAACCCTGATGAGGAGATCCCCTTTTGGTTACAGCAGCTTGTGAGAAACACATACTAATAGAAAAAGATGTCTAAAATTCCAAAGGGGGAGGATCAACAGCCTGCCATGCTTTGCTGCATCTAGGCATTTGCTTGGATGTCTTCAGTTTCTCTTTTTCTAATGTCCCCATAATGAAAATATTCAGAGCTCTTGGAAGAGCTGTGAAAAGCTGAACACAATGTTTGATGCAGTTAGCAGAGCTAAGGGGTCTGCTAAGGTGAAATACCATTTTTAGATAAATGGACGCTGAGGTTGCTGTCTCTGCCGTTTGTGGGCTGAAGGTCAGCCTGCAGAGCTCAGGCCCCTTTTAGTAGACATCCTATCGTACTGTGTGGTCACATGTACATATTCCATGGCTATTGGTCATCATCAAGGAAGGAAACAGGTTTATGACGATTGTGAACCTACCAGAGCTACCTGGAAGGGAAGCCATTGTGAGATGCTACCTTAATTGAGTTGCACGAAGTGGGGAGACTAACTCTAACTGTGGGAGGCACCCTTCCATGGCCTGTGGTCCTTGACAGAATGAAAGGGAGAAGACAAGCTGAGCTGTAGCACACTCTGTTCCCCATTGACTGGAGACCGAATGTAACCCACTGCCTTCACCAGGACGGACCGTGCCCTTGAACTGCAAGCCAAAACAAACACTTCTTTCCTTCAGTGGTTTTTGTCAGGTATTCTGCAGAAACAACAAGTAAATAAACTTCACACACAAGGTATTTCAACCAGAGGGTTTAACGTAAGGGACGGATTATGGGGAAATAGAAAGAACAGAAAGGACAGGATGCGTTAACCTGGGAGTCAGAAAGTGCAGGGTGCAGTCACCATGGGAATGGCTGGGCATCAGAACTCAGAAGAAGATGTGGTAACTGGAGCTGTGCTGAGGCAACAGAGGATGTAACACTCAGTGGAAGGAGCCCGGGGTCCATTCAGGAAGGTCAGGTATGTGGTGTCTTGTCGCCGATGCCTGGCACATCACATTTCTGGAGTGGTTTGGCTGTAACTGAGGTATCACAGGGTCTCTTTCCCGTCCTTTAGACATGGTGGCTCTTCTGGTATCTGTCTCAGATAGGGCCTAAGAAGATGTTATTTGGGGAGGAGACCCAAGGCAACTTGAGGCCTGCAAGAACCCCTGATTCGTATGTCAGAAGGCAGAAAGGTGGACCTGGCTGAGTGGGTAGAGAAGAAAGCGCTGGCCCAGAGGCCCAGCCCTAGCAGTCTCTTTGGATGACAACCCTGCCTGCTCTGCATGTTCTGTGCGCAAGTCCTCTCCAGACACCTATTCCTGGGGACCCAGGAACCTGCTTCCCTGGCTATCAACTATATACGAAATGACAGAATATGATGATAGACCAGTAATTCCAAGGTCAAGGTCACTGTGATTGTTGTTTTCTAACTGCCAGCTTGACACAATTTAGAATTATTTGGAAAGAAAGTCTCAATGAAGGATTATGTAGGTGGGGTTAACCTATGGGCGTGTCTATGGGGATTGTCTTGATTATATGAATGAGAATGTGTGCGTGTGTGTGTTCTTCTGTCTCTACACAAGCTGTGGGGATGTGGCCCGTGTAACCAGGGAAACCAGCGTGGAGCTAGAGTGAGGTTGACACATGTCCAAACCCTGAGCATCTCAGTCTTGAGGCCAGCAAGCATAAGGACTGCTCCCGTCCTATTTTGTGCCTGCACGCTCTGGCACACGTATGTAGTCTTGAGACCCCCAGCCCTCGAAATTCCGGAGGTAGTCGTATAGCCTAGCACCTGGAATCCCTCTCCATGCAAATGAAGTTTCCCCAGCTCCTCAGCCCCAGCCAGTGATGCACACTCACCCAAAATCCCCTACTCACGTCCCGAGGTTCATGTAGGTCTTATACCCCCAGTAGAGAGAGCTGTAGCACTGGAAGAACTGTGTTGCTGTATCATGGGGAGAGCTGTGTCACTCAAAGGGCCACAATACTTCTTCCTCCAGACTGGGCTTTCATCTCCAGACTGGCATCCTGCAAGACCCCCTCTCCCTGCCCCCTTTCCCTAGCTAAGCTAAGCTTCATTCCTTCAGGTCCAGCATCTGAATACTTCAGTACTTAGACACTTCCAGAGGAAGAAGCAGGACCCAGGCTCCGGAATGATGCAAGCCCTCTCCTCTTCTTTACCTACCCTGGCAACCACTAAGCTGCCCTCAATTTCTAAAAGTTTTTCATACGTTTATTTACATTAAGCGATCCCCTTGATCCATTTGTCTCATCTTGTGGTTGGACCGTTTATATTTTTATCACTTAAATTTGAAGATTTGTCATGTGTTCTGGATGTTAGTCCTTTGTGAGGCAGTGGCCTCCCTTCATTCTATTTAGTGGCTCTCTCTCTCCCTCTCCGCTCCCCCCTTGCCTCTCCTTCCCTCTCTCCATTTGTGGGTGCCAGTAGATACTCATGGTACATATGTGGAGGTTGGAGAGCAGCCTGGGTGTTGGTGCCTGGTACTTCCTGTCTTGTTTGAGACAGGATCTCTTATTACCTTAGCACTGTACCAAGTAGGCTAGACAACCATTTTATTAGCTGTTTTAAGTTTCCTATTGAAGTCATTATTATTTCTTTTTTCTGCCTTCCTGTAGGCTCCTTGAAAACATTTTAGAATCATATCATTGTTTATTTACCATGTGGCCAGAGATAGAGAGATATTTTATATTTCTTTGTGTAATTTTCTTGTTTGTTGATGTTTGAGTATATCATCTATATCTATATCTATATCTATCTATCTATCTATCTATCTATCTACCTACCTATCTATCACATCTATCTATCATAACTATCTATGTATCTTATCTGTGTATCTATGTATGTATGTTTGTATGTATGCATGTATGTATGTATCTATCTATCTTCCATACTCACACTGATAACATTTAACAGTTTGGGTGGAGTATGACAATTCTGCTTCCATTTAGTTCTGTTTTCCTTTGTGATCACTATCTTTGGTGTCAGGTGATACTATTGCTTCAACCATAAAGCTTTCTTCATACAACTCATGAACAGAAATCTGCTATGTGTATCAATCTTTACTTCTGTCCTTTCTGTTATTTGATGCTCCAAAACTTTTTTGTAATTTTCTTTTGTTTGATGGTCTCCTTTTTGCCACTCTTGAAAGGCATATGTGGATGCTTAATATTTTCAATTTGATAGTATCTAGAATTACCCAGGACAAAAGACTCTGGGCACACTTGTGAGGGATTATTAGGTTAGGTGAAGTGATGTGAGAAGATCCATCTTAATTGTGGCTGGCTATTCTGTGGGCTGTGGTGCTGTACTCAATTAGAAGGAAGAAATGAGATGAGCTGTCACATTATCACTTTGCTTCTCAATTGTAGACACAATGTCACCTATTGCCATGATTTTTCCACCAAGGCAGACTGTCTGTGCCCTTCAAACTGTGAGACCAAATAAACTCTTCTTTATATTACTTTTGCCATGTAGCTTGTCACAACAGTGGATGAATAACTAATACAGCTCAGTAGATAGAGGTGAATCATTCCAGTTTTTTTTTCAGTCTGATGATACATTTATTTCTTCTTTCTTCCAGACGTATAATCTCTCCAGATCTAGAATTTTGTGACCACGGTTTTTTAATGTCAGCATCTAGAAAACACGGAGCAACTTATTGCTTCCCTCCATGGTGCATTAGACAATTATACCTTTAAAAAAATAGTTTCTCATGCTCATGATACAGCACCTCCTGGCAGCTTTCACGATCTTTCCTATGACTTTGGGTTGCACAAAGAAAATTATGTCTCTGAATAGATTTCTTTGTTTCTGTCTTGTATGAAGTCTTCTTGGGTTATCACAACTCTATGTTTGAAGGGAGTTGGTTTTTATGTGTATTTACATGTCAGCCATTGTGTCAGGACTTTGATACACACGTGCATATGTACGCATGTGTGAAGGCCAGAGGTCAACGCTGATGCCTTCCTCAGTCATCCTCACCCTTATTTCTAGAGGCTGAGTCTCTCGCTGAAGCTGGAACTCACCAGTTTTGTGAGGCTGACTGGCTGCTGATCCTTCCGTGTCTGCCATCCCAGCGTGCCACCACACGTGGGCTCTGGGGATGGAATCCAGCTTCTCATGCTTGCAGCAGTGAGCACTCCCTTGACAGAGTAGTCTCCCCAGCTTTAGGTTGATGTCTATCCATAAGATCTAGGATGTAGTCGGTCAGCATTTCTTCAAAGTTTTCCCAGACCCTCGTTTTCTCTCCTTTGTTAGGACTTGACGATACATTTGAGTTCTTGTTATTTTTTCACAGGTTCCTGAAGGCCTGATTTTTTGGTTTCTTTGTTTTTAAGTCTATTTCCTCTGCTGTTCAGACTGAATGAGCACCATTGATCTGTCTTCAAGTTTACTAGTTCTGACCTCCATCATTGTCTTTGCTATTGAGCCCATTTATTTCTGTTATTGATTTTCTTTTTTGCAATTCTATAAATTTACTCTTGGTGTTGTTTTTTTTTCTGATATCTTTCTTCCTGAATTTGTCATTAGTTTCAAGAGAATTTGTAATTAAATGTTAAGACATTTCTATGACTGCTTTTAGAACCATGGTAGATAATTCTAACATTCCATTCATTTGGTATTTGTATGACTTGATTGTTCAAAATTGTTTGAATTTATTTATTATATGATTTTTTATTATTTATTATATTATTAATTATTATATATTACATATTTATTATATGATTCTCTTGGATTCAGTAGGATACATTTTTTTATGATTGTGTCTAAGACATTTGTGTGCATGTGGAAACCAAATAAATTTTAAATAAGTCCTCAAACTTTTTTAGCCCCAGGTGCTCATCTACTTTTGAGGGTTGGGAAAACAGTGAAAGATCTGTTTTCTGAGGCTCTCTCATGTTACAAGGTCTGACTCTTACAGTGTCTGACTCTTTCATTGTTTGACTCTTTCATTGTCTGACTCTTTCAGTGTCTGCCCCTTGGACTACCCCCAAGATGGTGATGGCTGGAGGGGTGAGAGGAATTTCTACAAACTGAGCTGTTAGGTATCTTTGTTGGGAGCACTTTTTTACCAAGACCCCTGATTCCTGAGGCTTCTCAGTGGAAGATATGGGTTCCACAACCACAGGGACAGAGAAGTTCCGGATCATGACACTCTGAGGTCGACTCCGCCCACTGATCTGCCTCAGTATCCCTCAGGAGAAGGGGTCTTTAGAAGAGTAGAGAACGTACGGTGGCCACTTCTTTCAGTTCGTTGTAATGTCTTTCCTCATGTGGCTCTGGCAAGTCTGAATTGATCTGGTGCATGAATGAGCCCCCCAGGCTGCCTTCTTTGCTAGGTTAAGGGTCTGAGTCATCTCCTTCTGTTGAGATCTCATACCCCAGGCTGTGAGGTGTCCTAGTGTGTGTTTTCCCATCAATGAGTAGTCTCTAATTCTAACAATGTGACTCCCTGTCTCCCGCGGAGGATGGTGTACAACCGTGAGATTGACCAGACTGGGGCAACAGGGAGTGAAGAAACAAAAGAAGCATGTATAGAAAAGCTGGGATTGGGTGGGCCTTGTGCCTTGAGGGAGATACGCCAAACAGGAACTCAGCATCTAGCTGAATGAGGAGGTGGGTTTATTATATACAGCTGAACACGAGGGCATGAGGGTGGTTTGGGCGTGTCTTTGTAGGAGAGCAGTCTCCGGCTGCAGTCATCCAGGAAAAGAAAGCTGTGGTTGATACTCTGTACACAGTGCCATCATCTATTCTCAGACCAGGGGAAGGCCTTGCCTCTCCTCTGAGACTAGCCAAGGGAAGGCCTTGGTTTTCTCTGAGCTTGACCTAAGGAAGCCCTTGACCTCCTCTGAGCCTAGGCAGGAGAAAGCCATATTGTTCTATGGGTCTGAGGTACTGAGATTTTTGATATGGCCATGCTGTAGTTGATAATGTTCATTCTCTCAGGACTTCCTCACAGCAGGCACACCTGCGGGTTTGAAATGCCTATCCTTCTCTGTTGACTGAGGTATAGCTGACTCCTGCCTTCACTGATGTCTGAATGCTGGCTCTTGCCTGCGATAGATGGATGTCCACGCTAAGGAAGCACAAGCAAGCAATCCCCGTTTGTGGATACAAGGGGCCTGGTCAGCAGATCCTCTGGAGAGAAGACCAGCAGATCATGGTGAGGTGGAGACTGAGGTTGGCACCGAGTGTGAGAGAGCGTTGTGGGCCACTGTAATCCTGGCAGGCAGAATCTGGATAGGAGGCTGGCAGACCTGAATTCCAGCACCTCATGGTTTCTCAGCACGGGACTGCCATGCAGTGTGCCTGCTGACCCTAGCACTGTCATGAGAGGCCCTGGAAGGAGACTGAGATGACAGGTTTATGCTCTCAGTTCCTTTGGTGTTTGTGGTTTATTATGGGATTGCTGTTGACAAGAGTGGCTCTGGTTCCTTTGTAAGCAAACCAAAACATCCACGTAGATAGATAAATGCATCAACCAGAGACACTGCCAAATAGCATTACAAGTCAAGGCTAAGCAACCAGGTATGTCTTCTTTGCCTTCTTGTTTTCCTATCATTTTTCTTGATGCACAAAAGGCACACCTTTCTTTGTG
Organism: Meriones unguiculatus; assembly: GCF_030254825.1. NCBI lineage: Eukaryota > Metazoa > Chordata > Mammalia > Rodentia > Muridae > Meriones > Meriones unguiculatus. The sequence goes on along the minus strand of NC_083363.1, from coordinate 57,653,698 downwards.
TTTATGTTATGTGATGTGATGTGTGTGTATGACAGAGTTCCTGTGTATACAGGTCTGAGTACACAAGTGTGTGCATGGTGTGGAGGCTAGAGGTTGATATTGATGGTTTTCTTGATCTTGCTGCATTTTGGGTCCTGGCATGGGGCAGCCCTCCCTGAATGTGGAACTTGTGGGTTTGGCTAGTCCCTGTCTCTGCCCCCCGAGGCCTGGGATTATAGTCAGCCACCAAGCCACTATCTTCCACACAGGTGCTGGGAAGCCTAGCTGTTGTCCTCACACTTGTGTGGAATGTGTTTTCCTTATTCTCTGAGCCCTCTTGCTGACCTGAGGTACTTTTTATCTGGGATATTTCTTTAAGTGTCTTTTTCTTCCCTCCCGATTCTGCAAATGCTTTATGAACATTTTCTCTGATCCTATCAAGTGTGCCTCCAGCTGCTCCTACCTGGTGCTTCCCCGTTCGTGTGCTGCCGTGTGACCACACAGCTAACAGAAGTTGAATGTGCCTAAATTAATCATGGAAGAATTACAGCCTTGTGTAGATGAATCAGAAGGAGCCCTAGGAAGACACTATGGAAACAGACACCCGCTGTGCTGTTGCCTTGAAGCCCTTGTTGCTTCCAGTAGGTATCTAGAGGGCTTCTTCTGGGACAGGAGAGCCACAGCTGTCACCAGCTCTTGATTTCTGGGAGCACTTAAGCTTCTCTGGGTTCAGAGAGCAAACCAAGAGAAATGCAGGAAGTCAGGATGGGGGAGAGGCTTTAATTACAAAGAGGGATGAGGGAAATACAGAAGAAAGGGAGGGCTGAGAAACAAATAATACTGATGATGTTTGAACAGCCACAAGGAATCATATTATTTTAGGTTTTCCCAGGGTCTCTCTCTCTCTCTCTCTGCCACTCGGGGTCATAAAATCCCACTCCATGGCCACAGTCTATCCAACAAGGCATGAGAAATCTCCTTTTGGGTCATTTGAGTCATTCATTGTTCAGGGGCATCCAAGGAACTCCAGAAACAATACAGGCTATCACCATTGCCCTCAGTTGCCTCACAGAATTTGAAGGTAAGACCCTACTGCTGATGACACAAGGTATTATCAACATAAAAATTGGAAGAATGAAACAGGAACTGACCGGGAAGCCTCCTCCACCAGGTCATCTGTCTTTCATAGAACCAGTGTGTGCCATGCAATCTACCAAAGGAGAAAAACAAGAAAAATGGAAGCTGTGCTATGGGGGAGGGGAGGGGAGAGGGGAAGAGGGTTAGTTATGCTTCTTAAGCCTCCCTTAGCAAAACACAGCAGCTGTGTTCTCCAAACATTTCCCCAGATGTTTATCTTTTGATGAGATTCCAGAGCTACACCAAAGCCCAAGTAGTTTTTGCTAATAAATCATTGCTTTCATGGTGAAGCAGGCATTGAAGTCTCTTAAGCTGTGGTTTTGGATGACATCACTAGTAACTGGTTATCAGTCAAGGAGCCCAGAAAAGGAAGAGTGATTCCTAGAAGGCTGATGCTAGGGGTGTTGGAGGATGTTTTTGTATACTGTGATATAAACGCTGATTTCTATACCCAGAGATCTGGTTACAGTCTGGACATTGTCATTGTCATTATTATGATGCCTCTCTTGTCTTGGTATGTTGTAAACATTGTTCCCCATCACCTTCTGATTGGTTAATAGATGAACAGCCAATAGCTGGGCAGGAGAGGCTAAAGTGGGACTTCTGATCCCAGTGATGGAGTCTCAGGTGAGGACCAGCGAGGAGGAGTAGTGATGAGATGGATGGAGAAGGAGCAGCCACGGCAAGACTAAGATGGCAGATAATGGGTCATGTGTCTGGATGTAGGCCAGGCCAGCATAATGGTTAGAATAGTTCAGTATCTGCCCAACCTATAGTGCCTGAAGCTTTTAATAAATATAATAGGTATCTGTGTAATTATACCAAAGCTTTTGCATGGGGAAACTGGGAATTTAGGAGTGGACAAATATATAGACCTCAATCTATGCTTTGCACAAATTGAATTAAAGGCAAACCAGATATTTAAGTGAGAAATACAAAAGCTAGAGGAGCCAGGAAGCTGCCTCAGTGGGTAAAGTGCTTGCTGTATGTGATGGAAATCCTTGGTTGTCATTTTGAGTACATTTGGAATTAACTGCCAAAACCAAAACTGGGGGGCACATCTGTGGGGCAAGGAAAATTTTGGATTGAAGGTTTTGTGGGCAATTCGGTGTCCCCATCCCTCCACTGAAAGTCTTGCCTGGTTACAGGAGGTGGCCATTTCAGGTTCCATATCCCCTATTTGTAGGAGTTTTGTCTACGGTCATCCTCATAGAATCCTGGGAGTTTTCCTTGTCCTAGTTTCTGGCTCATCTCAGAGATGCCCATCTACCTGTATCTGTTTTCTCCCCCAGTTCTCTCTCCCTCCATCCTCCCCACACTTGATCCCTTCTGTTCTCCTCCCCACCTCCTCTCCCATCTAGTTCCCTCCCTTCATCCACCTATGATGTCTGTTTTATTTCATTTTCTGAGTGAGATTCAATCATTCTCCATTGGGCCCTCCTTGCTACTTAGTTTCTTTGGGTCTGTGGATTGTAGCATGGTTATCTTTTACTTTACAGCTAATATCCACTAATAAGTGAGTGCATACCATGTGTGTCTTTCTGGGTTTGAGTTACCTCATTCAGAATGATATTTTCTAGTTCCGTCCATTTTTGCCTATCCTTGTTTTTAGTAGCTGAATAGTATTCCATTCTGTAAATATACCGGTTTTTTTGGGGGGCGGGGCGGTCAACACAATGTTTTTCTGTGTAGCTTGGCCTGTCTTGGAAGTATATCTATGGACCAGGTTTGCCTTGAACTCGGAGATCTACCGGCTGCTGCCCCCAAGTGCCCTCCACCACTACCTGGCTGAACCACATTTTCTTTATCCATTTTTTTGGTTGAGACATCTAGGTTTTTTTTCCAGTTTCTGGCTATTACAAATAAAGTTGCTACGAACATGGTTGAGCAAGTGTCCTTGTGGTATGGTAGAGCATCTTTTGGGTTTATGCCCAGGAATAGCTGGGTAGAACTATTTCCAATTTTCTGAGAAAGTGCCAGATTGATTTCCAGAGTGGTTGTACATGTTGACATTCTCACCAGCAATGGAGGTTGTTCCCTGTTCTCCACATCCTGGCCAGCATGTGCTGTCTCTTGAATTTTTGATTTTAGCTATTCTGACAGGTGTAAGAAGGACTCTCAAGAGTCATTTTGATTTGCATTTCCATGATGACTAAGGACCCTGAATATTTCAAGTGCTTATTGGCCACTAGAGAGTCCTCTCTTGAGAATTTTCTCTTCAAGTCTGTACCCCATTTTTTAATTGAGCATTTTTGTTTGTTGATGTCCACTTTTTTGGATATTACCCCTCTGTCAGATGTAGGGTTGGTGAAAATCTTTCCCCATTAAGTAGGCTGCCATTTTGTCTTATTGATGGTGTCCTTCGCCACCAACTGAAGCTTTTCAGTTTCACAAGGTCCCATTTGTTAATTTTCGATCTTAGTGCCTGAGCTGTGCCAAAACCATACAATGGAAAAAGAAAGCATCTTCAACAAATTGTGCAGATCTAACTGGTTGTGTGCAAGTAGAAGAATGCAAATAGATCCATATTTAATCACTCCACACAAAACTCAAGCCCAAGTGAGTCAGATACCTCATATCTAATAGAGCAAAAGTGGGAAATAGTCTTGAATTCGTCTTATTGTTCTAGCTAGAACTTCAAATACTATATTGAACTGAGTCTGAGAGAGTGGGCAGCTTTGTCTTGTCCCTGATTTTAGCAGAATTGCTTTAAGTTTCTCTTCATTTAATTTGATGTTGGCTATTGGCATGCCGTAGATAGCCTTTATTGTGTTTAGGTACGTGCCTTGTGTCCCTGATCTCTCCAAGAATTTTAACATGAAGCAGCGCTGGCTTTTGTCAAGGGCTTTTTTCGCATCTAATAAGATGGTTGTCTGTTTTTTTCTTTCAGTTTGTTTACTTGGTGTGTATGTGTGCTCCCGCATGTGTGAATACATATTTATATGGGCATTTGCAGACTGTGTGTCTGGGATAAAGGGCAGACAGTGATGCCAGGTGCTTCCTTAATGGCTCTCTACCTTATTTCTTTGATACAACGCATCTCCCTAAACTTGGAGCTCTCTTTTGGCCAGATTGTCTGGCCAGTGAACCCCAGAGAGCTGCCTGTCTTTGCTGCTTTGGTGTTGAAATTACAGGTGCTAACATCTGAGCTCGGTTATTTAAATGGGTGCTGGAGAACAGAACTCAGGTCCTTTACTCCTTGATCCATCTTCCTCCCAAGGCCCCTCTTCAGCCATTTTGTGAAAGTAGTGAACCATACACTAGCACATTGGCCATGACCGCTGGACCTTCCTTCAATCATGCTTGCTCCAAGACATGCCTCTAGCTTTGATACCTCCATGGCTACCAAACCTGTGTGCTGAGGTTACAGTTTCTCATTATGCTGTCCAATGACTGAACACCAGCTGCTGTGTAAAGGCTTCCAAGGGCAACTGGGCTGAGTTTTCTCAGAGAGGGTCTCAGTTTGAGATCTTAACTCCTCCGCATTTGGATGGAGGATGGGATTCAGGCGTATCCATATTATTCTCCATCATCTCTCCTTCCTAACTTTTGAATGCTACATCTGCTTTAGTTTGAACAAAGGTTGCTCCAAGCAAAACTCATGGTGAGTCTTGCTCAGTGATGGAAGAGTGTTGAGAGAGGTTTGGGTCCTGAGGAAATCATTCTCACATGTTCTCTTAAAAACCACGAAAGCAGTTTGTTACAAAGTGAGGCCAGGCTTCATGTAGTGTCTCCTTTGCATCAGCCCACTTGCCCTTTTGCTGATCACCATGCTATGAAGCAGCATAAGGGTTTCATTAGAAGCTGAGCAGATTCCCAGACTCCAGAACTGTGAACCAAATAAATGTCTTTTCTTTGTTAATTTTCCACCTCCTGTGGTTGTGTTATAGTGATGGACAGTAGACTGAGAAAATAGCTCCAGCATAGTTACACTTTTACTCTCGTCCAGCACCTGCTTCCCTGGGAAATTCCGGGTCCTGATGCCCTTTGACACTGGCTTGAGTGTTTCTCCACAGAGACCTCTTCCTGACCCTAAGACCATGTGACTCTTAACATGTCCTCTGATTAGCCACCACTCACCTATGCGATTGCTTGATTAATTCTTGAGTCACCCATGGCGTCGGACACAAGGACACTCACTGCTCAGCTATTTTGCTCATCGTTGGCACATGGTGGTGGAAACTCAGTGATATTTGTCAAGCAGTTGGACAAGAAAGATGTGTGGAGGAGAAAAGCCATGTTCTAACTTATTATGTTTCATTTCGTTTCTTAAAGTGAAAGTGTGTGCGTGTAGAGCAGAGGACAACCTCAGATGCTACTCTTCAGGGTACCAGCCACCTTATTTTTTTCAGTAAGGCTCTCTCACTGGCCTGACATTTACTGAGTAGGCAAGGCTATTGGTCAGTGAGCCCTGGGGATCTGCCTGTCTCTGCCTTGTGCCTATAAGCAGCATTAGGACCACAAGCACACACCACAATGGCTTCCTGTGTAACTCTGGAGATGGGCTTGCCCTCAAGCTTAGGCAGCAAGCACTTTATTAGCTGAGCACTCCCCCAATCCCATCTAAGTTTTCTTAGGTCTAACACTAATTTTGTTCAAAGCCATTGTTTAGGGGATGGGAGGGGCATACACAGAGCACCCGTAACTCTGAATTTCAGGTGCTTATGTACTCACCAGCCATGTCCTTCTGTGGTTTGTAGCCCACTTTTTGCAACACTTTAAGCCCTTCTGGCCTCCCTGGGGCCACTCACTGCAGTGTTTTAGAACGAATTCTGATATGCTAATCAAAGGCTTCACTTCTTCCTCTAACCCCTTCATGAAACCAGGCACAAAAGAAGGCCATTCCCGTGGCAAGCTCCTCATCTTAACAAACAATCCCCATAAAATGCTAATTAAGTGATAAATCCAGAGGACAACCTGCAAATGGCTGACTTGCATTTTGTGATTTAATGAGTGTTTGTAGTTGCCTCAGCTTTGGGGGTCATTATGGATTTCTGTGGCAATCTTTGACTGCGGAAATCATAAACCTGAGAGCAGTCATGGCTCGGGCTCCTTGAAGATTAGTGTGGGGGCTGAGTTCGAGCAAAATGTTTTATTTTTTTGAGGCTCTTAGTAATCAAAATATTTGGGAATTAATTAAAAACAAACAAATACCATCCACATGCACACAGAGGCAAATTATACTGTGCATAAGCAGAAGTCTAATGCAATCCAACAAGTTTTTAAAAAATATTTAACATTTATTTTCATTTATATTTATGTGTATGAGTATGTGGTGGTTTGAATGAAAATGGCCTCCATAGGCTTATGTGCATGAATAACTTAGTCCTCAGTGGAAATGTTTGGGAAGAACTGGGAGGTGTGACCTTGTTGGAATAGGTGTGTCTTGTTGGAGTAGGTACAGCCTTATTGGAAGAGGTGTGGTCTTGTTGGAGTAGGTATGGCCTTGTTGGAAGAGGTGTAGCCTTGTTGGAGATAGTGCTGGTGTTTTCTTTAAATCTCAGCTCACTCTGGAGGCTTACCTGACCAGAAGACATAGGTTCTTAATTCAAATTAACAAATGGCTTCCATAGAGTCTTTACTTTCCTTTGAAATTTCTCAAGCACTATCTTCATTTCTCTCAGTGTGCTTGTCTTCTAAGCTCCCAAAGAACAGCCCATTAAGCTCTAAGCCTCAATGAGTTTTAGAACCCAAAGTTCCAATGTCCTGTCACATTCCTCCCCAAAACAACATGGTCAGGGCCAGGACAGCAACATCCTATATACACAGTAGTGTTTTTTTTTTTTTCTGTCCTAGTTTGCTTTTTATTGCTTTGATAAAGACCATAACAAAAAGCATGGTCTTTGGGAGGAAAGGATTTATTTGACTTAAATGTCTTAAACCGCAGTCCATCACTGAGTGATTTTAGCATAGAAACTCAAGCAGAAGCAGGGGCAGGAACCAGGGGCTTATTGGCTTGTTTCCCATGTCTTATTCAACTTGCTTTTTCACAACCCAGGTCCACCTACCCAGGGCTGGCACCAGACTCAGTGAGACGCGCCCTCCCACACCAATTGTGAATGAAGAGAAACACCACGTGGATATTCCCTCGCTGGTGTCACTTTGACACCAGACAAACAAAACATCACCACGAACAAAGCCACTACAGTCAAACCTGCCAGCATAGTTCTTAACCACCGAGCTGTCGCTCTAGCCCCCCCAACAATAAGTTCTAAGCTGACCTTTGCCTGACAAATTTCTGACATCTACTAGTCTCTGCACCATCCATAGGCTTCACACACACTCGTGTGCACACACACACACAGAACAGAGAGCACAGCTCACTAGCTACCTTTATATCCTGCGTTCCTTTGGCTCACATCTGTGCCCAGGCTAGCTCCATACTCTCAGGCCTAGCTCTCATTGTACAGTTTACAAACCTCTAGCTGTCCCTCTCCTACCTCTCATCACGCAACTCCCTTACTAAGCCCCAACCTGAGGTAGGCTAGAACCTCACTTCAGAATCACAACCAAAGAAAGACATCCATGTGCCCATCCATGTGTCATACTTGCAAAATACAAATGACATGGAAGGCCAACCCGAGGACTCAGGATTTAAAGGGACAGCCACACAATTTATCAGAGAATTCAAAGGGTGTGAAGAATGCACACATGCACAAACACATCACACAGCTCAGTGAACTTAAAGAGGATGGTAATAAATGCTTGAGTGCTGACCAAGAAAATATAAATATATGGTTTAGTGAAGTGACAAAGACAATTCAGGATTTAAACATAAAATTTAGTAAACAGATACAAATATTGAAGAGAAGTTAAGCATAAACAAGATCAAATTGAAAAACTTAAAAACCCAATTTGAAAACTGAATTGAAAACCTTTTGTATAGAAGGAATCAAGTGAAAGACAAAATTTCAAAAATTGTAGGAAAAGTAGAGGAACTGGGCCTTTCAGGCAAACGACATGAAAGGCTTAAACAACACCAGCAACAAAACACATGGAAGGAACATGCAAGAACAATGGAATGGCACAAAGAGACCAATCCCCAAATTCCAAGAATAATTAATGGAGGAAAATCCAAGGTAAATAGTCCTTACTAGTTTTTCCCAAGATTATAGAAGAAAATTTCCCCAGTTTAAGAAAAGACATGCTCTATGGAGATAACCTAGAACCCCTGTTCAGATGTAGCCCATGGCAGCTCAGTCTTCAAGTAGGTGCTCTAGTAAGAGGAACAGGGACCATCTCTGACATGAGCTCAGTGGCTGGTTCTTTGATCACCTCCCCCTGAAGGGGGAGCAGCCTTACCAGGCCACAGAGGAAGACAATGCAGCCAGTCTTGATGAGACTTGGTGGGCTGGGGTCAGATGGAAGGGGAGGAGGACCTCCCCTACTAGTGGACTGGGGGAGGGGCATAGGAGAAGAAGAGAGAGGGTGGGATTGGGAGGGAATGAGGGAAGGGCTAAAGCTGTGATACAAAGTGAATAAACTGTAATTATTAAAAAAACTGAAAAGAAAAAAAAGAAAAGACATGCTCATACAGACAAAAGGAGCATACAGACTACCACATAGATGGGACTGGCAAAGAAACTTTTCATGATATATTATAGTCAAAATATTAATCAGGGCATGGTAGAGCATGCCTGTAATCCCAGCACTCTGGGAGTCAGAGGCAGGAGGATCTCTGTGAGTTTGAGGCCAGCCTGTTCTACAAAGTGAGTTCAGGCTAGCTGAAGCTACACAGAGAAACCCACTCTGGAAGGAAAAATAAATATACAGAACAAAGATAGAGTACTGAGGTATCAGGAGAAAAAAATGCTAGTCACAAAGAAAGGAAAAACCATCAGTATAATCACTGATTTCTCAATAGAAACTTTACAAGCAAGAAGAGCCTTGAATGATGCAACTGAAGTTCTAAAAGTCCAACCAGATTGTTGTATCCAGCAAAATTCTGTCATAGTTGAAGGAGAAAGAAAAAACTTTCCATGCGATAAATAAAATAGAGGAATTTATATTCCTCAAATGAGCCCTACAGAGAGTACTGGAAACAATATATCAGACTAAACAAAGGAATAAATATAGACAAGAAGCAATAGAAAGAAAATATTTCTATAATTACTGAAACACAAAATAAGACTAAAACACCAAGGGCAAAAAAATGAAAACAATTATCACACCTTTCAATAATAACCTTAAACTTTAATGGCCTCAACTCACCAGTCAAAAAGTACAGGTTAGTAGGATGGATTAAGGAACAAAGTCCATCTATCTGTTCTCTACAAGAGACACATTTTGCCTGCAAAGATGGAGCCAGCTCAAAGTGAAAGAACAGAAAAAAGTATTCCAAGAAAATGGGACCAGGAAGCAAACTGGTGTCACAATGTAACCATTTGACCAAATAGACTTCAAACTAAAACAAACCAGAAGAGATTTTAAAAAGGATACTTAATTCTCATCATGGGGAAAATTAGGCAAAAAGGCATTATAATTCTAAACATACATGCACCAAATGATGGCACAAGTAATTTCATTAAAAATGTAATAGTTCACTTAGGTAACAGAATAACTGAAACCCAATAGTACTGGGTGATTTCAATACTCTATTTTCTTCAATAGACAGGTCTGATAGACAAAAGTAAAATAGAATAAAATAAAATAAGATAAACAGTGGAAATCAGAATTCATTGACACCATATGTCAAATGCATCTAACAGATATTCTACCCAAACACCAAGAATATATTCTTCCTAGCTGCCCATGAAAGCTTCTGAAACAACATATTACTGAATGATTAATGAGTCAAAGAGGAAACTGCGAAAGAAAAATTAAAATTCCTAGAACTAAAGTGAAAATAAAAACATAGCACAGCAAAATCTCTGGGGCACATTAAAAGCAGTCTTGAGAGGGACATTTGTATTTTAAGTGCCTCCATTAAAAAATCAAAAGAAAACAAATAAATTACTTAATTATGGAACTCGGGAATTTAGAGAAACAAACCAAACCAGACAAAAAATAAACAAACCCAGTAGGTGGCAATAAGTAATAAAAATCAGACCAAAAGTTAAAGAAGTAGAAACAAAGCAAACAATATAAAGAATCACTGAATGTGAGAGCTGCTTTGAGACCCTTAGCCCACCTAATCAAAAGAAAGAAAAAGATGACCTATGCATGCTATTTAGTACCCAAAACTAGCTGGAACAATAACTCTACAAAGTTATAAGATTTCAAATAAGAAAGGAAGAGGTATAATTATCCGTACTTGCAAATGATTTACTATTACGTAGAGACCCAAAAATTTCTCCAGAAAACTTCTAGAAGTGATCAACAGTTTCAGCTAAGTGTCAGAACACAAAATCAACTTACAAAAACCAGTAGCCATTCTATAAACTAATGACAAACATGCTGAGAAAGAAATAGTGAAAACATTCCCATCCACAGTAGCTTAAACAATATCTAGACATAAACCTAACCAAGGAGATGAAAGACCTCAACAACAGAGACTTTAAATGTCTGAAGAAAGATACAATGAAGACACTAGACGATGGAAAGACCTCCCATGCTCATGGGTTGGTAGAATTAATAGTTTAAAAATAACAAAACTTACAGATTTAATGAAATTCCCATCAAAATTCCCACATCAGTTTTCACAGAAAAAGACAAAAAAAAAATCCTAAGATTCATATTGAATTATAAAAGACTTCAGAGGGCCAATAGAATTTTGAACAAAAAGAACAATGTTGGAGGGATTAACATTCAAGATTTCAAGTTTATTACAGATACATAGGAACAAAGACAGCCTGGTGCTAAAACAGACATGTAGATCAATGAACAAAATATACGACTCAAACATGAATGATTATATCTATAGTTAGGTGACATTTGACAAAGATGCCAACATCCAGCCAGACACACACTGGGAAATTACGCTTTCTTCAACAAATGGTGCTGGGAAAAAAATGGATGTCCATATGTAGTGGGATTAAATGAGACAACACATTTTCATTCTGCATGAAAACCCACTCCAGATGGACCAGTGATCTCATTATCAAACCAGAAACTCTGGAATTGCTAGAAGAAAACTTAGGCAGTACCCTCCAGGGTATAGGTGTAAGAAAGGACTTTCTGAGTACGAATCCATTTGCCCAGGAACTGAGACTAACAACTGACAAATGGGGCCTAAAAAACTAAAAAGCTTCTGAACGACAAAGGAAACAATTGAGTGAAGGGGAAATCCGAAGAGTTGGCGATAATCCTCAGCAGCTACTTATCTGCTATAGTATTAATGTCCAGAATACATAAAGAACTCAAAAAAACAAAAAGTCAAGAAATAACAACCCAATTTTAAAAAAGGGCTTTGGACCTAAGCAAAGATTTCTGAAAAGAAGAAATAAACACGATTAAGAAATGTCTCGAAAAATGTTTGTCATCTTTAGCAACTAGGGAAAGCTAACTCGACCTACTTTGCGATTAGCCTGGTCAGAATGGCAGGCCAAGAAAACAGCCAACAACAAATGCTGGCAAACGCGTAAAGAGTAACTTCATTTACTTTGGTGGGATTACAAACTGGTGCAGCCACTATGGAAATCAATGTGAAAAAAAAATCCCAGAAAGCTAAAAATAGGTCTACCATATTCCCCAGCTATACCACTAAGCATATTCCCAACGGACTTGAAATCCCACTCCTCAGGTAATTGCTCAGGTATGGTTGTTGCCATTGTCGTCACAATAACTAGGAAATGAAAGCAACCAAAGTGTCCTTCAACTGATGAACGGTGAATGAAAATGTTGTACATATATACAATGGAATCATCATCAGTTTTTTTTAAAAAAGGAAATTATGAAGTTTGCATGCAAATAGATTGAATGAGAAAATATACCGAGTGAGACCCAGAAAGATAAACACCGTATGTTCTCTCTTATTTGTGGATCCTGCCTCGAGTCCTTAGATGTAAATTCATCACCCGGAGTAGCCATAGATTCTAGAAAAGGAAATAGAGACAATGTAGGGATATATATATATATATATATATATATATATATATATATATATATATATATAAATTGCAGGCTACAGGAGCTACGGAGGTGTAAATCAAAAGAACAGGGAAAGACTCCTCTGGAGATGAAAGAGGGAGGGAGGAGGGAAGGCAACCAGTGTTGGAGGGAAGCAGGCTAAGTAACACAGCAAATATCTGAAGGGCCAAAAGCAATCTATTATTTCGTTTACTTCAAATACGCATATGTAAATAAATCACACTGAGATCTGGAAGGTTTCTCCATGAGGACTAGGTCTCATAGCACCAGAATGAGCTATGGAAGCTGCCAAAGGAAAAAGACAATCAGTAGTCTTTCCTGGCTCTAGGACTCACAAATTGCAACAATGTTCATAATGGGAAGACACCCTGAAAGCTGCCATAGTGGCACTTATTTTCCGGGGAAACCAACAGCTACCTGATTGTACTGCAGTCCTGCTAACAGCAAGAAATTCATTCAGAGTCCTAAAAACCTACCTCATTATCCGTAGCTGGTGAGGTCACAGACCCCAGAGGATCACCTACTATTGCCACTTCCCCAAACCAGTATAATGTCTAAGCCATGCACATTATAAATACTGATTTTTACATTCTCTGGGGCATTTCATCTCAGACCATTTCCTACTTTACTTTCCTCCTTTCTTGCCTTTTCAGTGTGTTGACTTAGGTGACCTGTCTGAAGAACCTCTTCTACATAGATTACACACAAGTGTGTTCTCAAAGCTCTCCTTGGAGGTATTTCCTTAGCATCTGTCCCTCTAGGCTCAAAGGTACCCTCAAACATTGTACCCTGAAATAGCCCGTATGCTACCCCTACACAAGCTCTGAGCCCTTATTTTCAGATCCTGGGGCCAGAAATTGAGTGATTTATCTCAGTGTTGAGCTAACCTCTCCACCCTCCAAACTTACAAACTCAGAACTCACAGATCCTCCCTCCGTCCTTCCCTTCTTTCCTCCTCTTTGCTGTGTTTTCATTTTTCATCATTAGTGGAAAGTTGTTTCTGGGTTGAACTTGTGCAGCATTTTCTTTTGTTTGTAAATTTTGTTTAGGTCAAAGGATCTGTTTGCTGCAGGATATTTGATCCCATTGTGAACCCCAAAATTGTGAACTGCAAAATACTGTTTCTTGTTTGGTGTGATTGAACCCTATCACACAACTTTAATCCAAGAATTTTCTGTTTATTGTAAACAGGTGATTACGGTGTGGGTCGTCCAGCCCTAGCACAGACCTTTAATTCAAGAGCTTTCTGTAAACAGAATTTAATAAAGTCAACCCTAGGTCAAGCGGCAGAGCAAGAAGCCATCTGGCAGGGATTAAAGAGTAGGATGGACTTTGATAAGACATTGTGGAGGAGGAGAAGGAGGAGGAGGAGGAGCAGCTTTTTGGCTTTAGCTTAGGCCTTGTTTTTTTTTTTTTTTTTTTTTTGTTGTTGCCTTTTCCTTCTGGGCTGTCAGCTGAGGTAGTGAGCCCTTTGGCTTTTTTCCATCTGGATCTGAGCTAAGAAGGAAGGTCAGCTGGGTGCTTTCTCTGCCTCTCTGAGCTAGCAGGTTTTCACCCTAGCATCTGGCTACCAATAACATATTTTATTGATAATAGAATGGTCAGGATTTCCAATTTTTAAAACAGCACCTGCTTTTCAAAATGGTGGCAGAAAGGCCCACTAAGTCAGGCTTGAAGAGGCAGAGCTGCTTGTTTGGAAAGCCCAGACCCCAAGGTGTTTGCCTTCTCCCCAATGCTACAGAATCCCTGAGACAGTGTCCTAGCATCTTTATGTTCCAAGGTCAGGTGACTCTTGGGGTGCTTTGCCTCTCCATTTCCTGCACTGGCCACCCTGCATGATGTCTGAGATCGTAGACCATCACTCTTGAGCTTAGTGGGATATGTTGCATAATTTCACATAAGACTCAAAAAAAAGGAAAAATAGCACACACATTCAGAGATTAGTGTTCAGGCAGAAGTGGGGCTGAACTTGGCCCATACCTTAGGCTTCTATTTAGAAATAGATGTTGGTATAATAAAAGTGAACTTCTATAGGAATAAGAAAATTAGTTGTCCAAAACCAAACCAAACAAATGAAAGAAAACAAAACAAAACAAAAAACAGATGACACCATCCTCCCCCTTCCCCCAAGCCTTCCTTCTTCTTTGGGCCTATTCCTTTCCTGTTTGGTATTGGAGACACAACTGTGTTACAGAGCTTTCCATCGCTGTTGGGAAAATGCCCGAGAAAAATCAAGGGGAAAGGCGGAAAGATTTATGTTGATTTACGGTATCCAAAGTTTCAATCCATGACCTTGACAGGGACCAGGAACGTTGTGGTAGAGCAAAACTGTTCACCTCTTAATGGATGGTAGGAGGAGAGCAAATGGATAGGGAGGGCAGGACAAGGGCAGGACATGGCCCCCACAAGCAGCGTCTCAAAGATTAATTTCCCTCATCTAGGTCCTATTTCCCAAGTTCTCATCACCAGTAGTTTATCAGTGGATTGACCTATTAGAGCGAGAGCCCTTACGATCCCTTTACCTTTATCACAGATCTGTATAGCTCTAGAAGCATTCCGAATGCTAAGCATGCAAGCACACGTGGCAGAAGTCTATGGGGATGGAGACGTCGGAGGTGCCTTGACAGAACTGTGTGGAAATGATCCTGATGAACAGATGATGTAGGCTGCTACCCTCTCTCAGCAACTGAGTAAAAATAATAGTGTGGTAGGGTGTGGGAGGACAAAGAGGTGTGGAAACTAAGCTGATGGAAGATGCAGAGATTCATAAACTGGAAGTCTGGAGTCAGGACTGGAGAGAGGACTCAGCGCTGGCTGCTCTTTCGGAGGAACCGAGTTCCAGTCCCAGCATCCACAGGTGCTTGCAAACATCTCGAACTCCATTTCCAGGAATCCAGTGCCCTCTCCTGGCCTCTGTGAGCACCAGACACACAAGCAGTACACAGACATTCAAGTGAGTAAAACATCTGCGCAAATAAAATAAAATAAATAAAAATTAAAAGCATTTGCATTTTGATCTCTAGAAATGTTTTTTATTTTATCAGAGTCACCTGTTCTGTGAAGCTTTTGCTACAAAAGATTATTTACAGTGTCATGTAAAGAAACAGCCAAGTAAAGCAAAGCAGCCAGGGAAAGCTTTTTTTTTTTTTTTTCTCTGTTTTTCAAAAAGTGCTAGTAAAAACACCTGGGTTTAACTGCTGAGCCATCTTTCCAGCTCCTAAAAATAATACTTTTGATTCAGCTAATGAGGTTGAATTCATTGATAGGAGCCAAGGGAAAGTAAAATGTAAAAGACAAGCTAATATTATACCAACAAACATAACTGAAAACTTCCAAACAAAACATTGTCTGTCTAACCAGAAGACGAAGTGATTTAACATCAGAAAGCACGAACGGCAGTTGGGTGAGGTCAGCCGCACAGCACACGGTCAAGGCTTAGGAAATGGTTGTCTGGGGGCTTTTTTTCTCGGTGTATAACAAGACGCCATCTTGCACTTTGCCCTAGTAGTCATGGCAACTAGAACAAAATGGATCCAGTAGAGAGGTCTTCTGTAATTGTAAAGGCGCTATTGGTAATCCCTAAGGGAGGGTGAGGAGAGTCTTTCCTGGCAGTCCAGCTGTTCTGCTCATCTTCAGCTGCAAACGATATTGGGAGATGCTAAAGCATAGCAGAAGGGGAAGGTTGATTGAAAGTGGGACTCCATGAGGCAGCCTCGTAAGGTGGCTGTGCATGATGAGGAGGGGCTTATTTTGTTGGTGATGGGATTATTTTGGGTTTATAGTCTCTTCTGAACTTATATGCTCAATCATGCTCTGTAAGAAAGTCCAATGAACTCATTGGTCCTATCAAGTAGGACTTTGGTGAAATTGTACTCTGATGGGCTGTGGGTGCTCATCAGGGTGACTGGACATTTGCTGTGTATATCCAGCAAAAGCTATCACAAGGTCTCTGAGTTCAATTCCCTAGTATCAGGAATGAAACACAAAATAAATAACTAGCCCAATGTTACTGCCTGCTCAGCAGTGTGAAGAGGATTATCAACACAATCCGCTCGATATTTGGAAAAGAAACATTTAGTGATAATGAATGGCTGATGAAATAAAGGATATTTAGGTGAATGTGGAGTGCTTGTACGCAAGCCTAACGATCTGAGTTCAGATCCCCAACACCCATAGAAAAAGCTGGACACAGCAGCATTTATCTGAAATCCTAGCATGGGGAGGCAGGGAGAGGCGATTCCTGAGGCTCACTGGCCATCCACCCTAACTAAGTAGGGTGCCTTTAAAGATTCAGTGAGAGACATTGTCTCAACAAATAAGGTAGAGAGCAATTGAGAAAGACACCTAAATGTTGGCCTTTCACCTCCACCTACGAACATATATGAACATGCTTAAACACATAAAGAAACACATAAGACATTTAGTGGTCATATATAAAAACCTACTATAAATAGTATATAAATAGTATTTTTAGTGCTGGAATAATAGAAGTATTAACTTTAAAATAATAAAAATGGCAAGAACAATCATTTTGAGTATTTTTTACCATAAAGATTTATAAAAAGTACAATACAAAATAAAAGAAATAAAAGATATGAGGGTGAGGTGTCACCAGGTGAAGGACTTGTGAGTGCTTGCATAGGAAAGTGCAAATGGGTTGTTCATACATAGTAAAGAGAAAAGGTGGGTTTCAGGATGAAAAAAAGTAAGGCCACCATTTATTTATCCTTGAAGGAACTTATATATGGACCCAGAGACTGACAGTGTTTCTCCATCTTCTGAAACTACTGCACATACTTGAATCATTATTCTCAGATGTTGGTCCACTGGTATATAATCCCATCAGAAGAGAAATTGGGCTAGTAGGTAAAGCCTAGATTCCTTAAACTACTGCCTTCACCTAGGGAAAATTCAGATTTCCACTCAGGATGGCCATGCAGGTGAACTTGGGTCATCAAATGTTTTCCTGCGGAGATGGGGCACAAATACCTCTTTACTTAAGATGGAGAACAGACAGCACACCGATGCAACAGTTATACCAAAGTCCAGTTTGTTGAATGAATAAGTTTGTTGGGGTTGCTTTCAGGGGTATGAATGAGAGGTGACTAACAGGATCAGGGAGGACTCAAAGGTGCTCACACTAGTAACCAGAAAAACCCAGCTTAGTATGGACGATGACTCAGGACGGTTGGAGCTCTCTGCATGACATACAGGCAGCTCAGTAGGTTAGAGAATCTATTCCAGAACTTGTTTTCTGCTTCTATGACCTTGGGGGTCGGGGAAGAGACTGTTTATGTAAGTTTAGCCTTTTTTTTCTTTTTCTTTTTTTAAATATGTTATTTTTATTAATTACACTTTATTCACTTTGTATTCCCCTTGTAACTCCTTCCCCCTTCCCCTCCCAATTCAACCCTTCCTCCCTTTTCCCCAACTGTGCCCCTCCCCAAGTCCACTGATAAGGGAGGTTCTCCTTCCCTTTCCTCTGATCCTAGTCTTTCAGTACTCATCAGGACTGGCTGCATTGTCTTCCTCTGTGGCTTGGTAATGCTGCTGCTCCCACAGGGGGAAGGTGATCAAAGAGCAGGCTACTGAGTTCATGTCAGAGACAGTCCTTGTCCCCATTACTATGGAACCCACCTGGACACTGAAATGCCATGGGATACCTCTGTGCAGGGGTTTTAGGCCATCTCCATGAGTGGTCCTTGGCTGGAGAATCAGTCTCAGAAAAGACACCTGTTCCCAAACTTTTTGGATCTGTTGCTCTCCTTGTGGAGCTCCTGTCCTTTCCAGGTCTTACTATCTCCCACTTCTTTCATAAGATTCCTTGTACTCTGTCCAAAGTTTGGCTATGAGTCTCAGCATCTGCCTTGATACCCTGCAGGTATCAGAGGCCCTCTGTGGTAGGCTCCTGTCCTGTCCCTGTTTTCTCCCTCCTCCGATTTCCATCCTCTTTGCCTTTCTGAATGGGGATTGAGCATCTTAGCCAGAGTCCTCCTTCTTGATTAGCTTCCTTAGGTGTACAGATTTTAGTATGTTTATCCTATATTATATGTCTAATATCAACTTATGAGTGAGTATATACCCTGTGTGTCTTTCTGCTTCTGGGATACCTCACTCACCACTCCTAGGCATATATCCAAAAGACCCTTAAGTATACAACAAGGACATTTGCTCAAACATGTTTGTAGCAGCTTTATTCGTAATAGCCAGAAGCTGGAAACAGCCCAGATGTACCTCAGTTGAGGAATAGATACAGAAATTGTATACATCTACACAATGGAATATCACTCAGCAATAAAAAAACAAGGAAATCATGAAATTGGCTGGTAAACGGTGGGAACTGGAAATTTAGCCATTTAAGACCTGTGAAGCTTGTTTACTTCCTGAATCTCAGAAGACCTCCCCACCCCTCTCCAGAGATAGTATTTCAATTCAGAACTTTCTGAACCTCAAAGAGCCCCCAGGAAGGATGGAATATTTCAATGTGTAAGCAATTGCCACCCAGCACTGCCCTCCTTGCTGCAGCTCTTGCACTCTTTCCGACCTCATCTTTTGCGATGTTGCCTCAACCTCATGAGGCTGACGTAGATATACATCTACAGCTGAGCATTGGGCCACTCCGCTACAGCAACTCTCACTTCTCGTGGGCTCCACAGGTGGTCCTCAGTCTCTAGAACCCACCCTACATTGCAAAAAAAAAGTTTCTTTTTGTGACTGGTTGAGGCTGATAGCACCAGCGATAGATGGGTACCAGAATAAACATTTAGAAGTCTGCTTGACAGGCACATCCTATCAATTTAAGGGAACATCAGTAGCAGCTTTCCCACTGGTGCTTATGATCTCCCTAGCCATAGATTTTTTTTTCTCCTGACTTACAGTCCCAGACATAAAGTCCCTCCTGCGTATCAGGTCTCAAACACATTTCTGAAGATGTTGGTTGTATCCATGACATTCATGCCACTATTGCCCTCACAGTTCACATTCAGTTGTGTTTTATGAAGAGTTACTAACAAATTCTTATGTTCACCTGGATATTCAAAGGGCCTAGTACAGAAACAAATGAAACTATTTTTAAAGACGAAGAACACATTTAGATTTAAGAAGTATTAAAAACCTGTTCTAGTCGAGGTAACATCATATGTTGTCATAAAGTTAGACAACCAGATCAATAAAACAGTTTAGTCTAGACACAGACCCATTTGTACAACTACAGCTGATGTTTTTTGACAAAGTACAAATTCAATGAGTATAGAAAAGATGGTGTTTCCAATAAATACTGCTGCAACAATCCAATATCTATTTGTAGAACATAATTTTGATTTATCCTGTACAGCTGAAATGTAAAACCTAAACTATAAATCTTTTTTCAAAGACACAGAGGGAAGTCTTTGCAACCTTGTATTAAGAGATAATTTATTACATGTAGCAATGAAGACAGTCTAAAGAGATGCTTGTACTCCCTTTGGCTATCAAATTATGGAAACTATTTCCCTAGGAATTCCATGCTGGTAGAAGGAATGACTGAAGTCTGGGTTAGCAGAGGAGAAACTTGTTCCCCAGAAAGAACTTAGTAACTTGCCATATGACTTGGCAAAAGATCTGAAAGCAGAGACAATGATGAGTGTTGGGCAGGGCCATGCCTTGACCAGGACTGCTTGGCTAAGCATATCTCCAGCCCTCCAGCTAACCCTAAACCTCATGCCAGGGCTCTGAAGATGGACTTCCAGGTCACTGGACCTCTTTGTTCCTATTTACAACGTGGCCACATCGAATAAACCTCCTGTTACTGCTTGTCACTATTAATTTGTCTCTTTAATTGGCTTATTGGGGATGGGTGGCCGAGTCTGGCTCATTAGGGCTGCCAGGGCCCAGGCTCTGATATTCACGGCTTTTGTGACAATGTGGTACTAAAGGAATTGCTTAGAAAAAAAACGATAATGAAATCTCATTCAACTGAAAAGTGGGTTCTGTTGAGAGGACTCAGTGTGACATGAAGGATGCTGGGAGGAAATACTTGCTTACACCCGATAAGAACCTTGCATGCAGGTTTACAAAGATCAGCCAGACTCAACAAGAAAACAGTCTAAATAAAATGCCAAAGGACTAGAACTTTTATTTTCCCAAGTAAAATATGCTAATAGGAATGCAAATTCTAGTAATTAATGGGCGGGTGCAAAGTACTGCCTTGGTGAATGGCATCTTACACCCAAAACTCTGGACTGTGCTTGCAGGGCTCACTTTAGTGGTTCATCAAGCTAAGCTGGGTCTCCCAGTTGCTGGTCTCTGTCCTATAGAAAGCGGTCATACTCATGGTCCGAAAGCGGCTGTGTGGCTTGCTGGAGCCAAGGTGGGCAGTCAGGACTCTGGCTTCCAAGTGTCTGCGTGCTGGCTGCTGGCTAAGGACTTGGACTACAAAGATGAGGGACTTGGAACTCACTTTTGCAGCCTCCATTGTCATTATTGCAATGACCTCTGGATAAAGTGATTTGGCGGTGTGTGTGTGTGTGTGTGTGTGTGTGTGGATTTAAAGGTTCAACACTGTTTCTCCCCTTTGGAAGCCAATCTTTGGACATCCACTATATTCAATAGCAACAATAGATACAGGGGTACTTTGGAAACTTGTTGAACATGCCCAAGGAAAGGAAAAGAACCAGCAGAGTTCTGCAAAGACCTTAACATTTCTATCTCATGTTGGTCTCTAGCACAGAGACACCCCAGAATAGTTAACAGAATAACAAACCATGGAGGAAAGGGAGACTTTGATTCTCAAAGCTACTATTTCTGTGCCTTTACTGTTGCTATGATAAAACACCACAACCAAGAAAACTTCTAGGAAGAAGAGGAGCTTACTTGTACCTAGGCTTACAGTTCTGGAAGAATTAGAGTCCATTATGGCAGGACACAGGGCATGACAGCAGGAGAAGGAAGCTGGGAGCTGGCCTTCAACAGCAAGCATGAGGAGAGAGAGAGGGAGGGAGGGAGAGAGAGGGAGAGAGAGAGAGAACCAGAAGTAGGAGGAAGCTGCACTCTTAAAGGCCACCCCACTTTCTACAGCAAGCCTATACCTCTTAAACCACCCCAAACAGTACAACAAATGGTTCCAAGTTGTCCAAATATTTGAACTTATGAGGATCCTTTTCTCATTCAAGCCACCAGAATTGTCATGTTATAAGATTAAAATATCCAGTCCTCAATAAGAAATCACAGAGTAAACAAAAAGGGGAAAAGACGAGTCAATACGACATGTCATCGAGAGTCAAGCAAGAGAGGTGAGGGTGAGTGGAGGCAGGGACAAACACAAGCAATGTACCATCATGCATTTGCACAAAGGTATTACTATGGCACTTATTATTATCATCCCGTACACCAAATCAGAAAGTCAGCTGAGACAGGGAGATTGCCCTGAGTTACAAGTCTGCTTAGCCTGCCTAATGAGTCCCAGGCCGGCCTGGATTGCAGACTGAGACCCCATGGTTAACATTGCTACACATGCATACGGACCAGAATTTGGATCCCCAGAATCCCCGTAAGTAGCACCCAAGTCCAGCCTTGGAAATGGGATACCCAGAGCAAGCTGCCTAGGGAGATTAGCTGTGATGGATGTTTTTGTTGTCAGCTTGACCACACCTGGAATTAACTAAACCCGCAACAGCCTGGTACACCTGTGAAGGTTTTTTTTTTTTCCTTGATTAAATCATTTGAAGTAAGAAGTCCCACTTGTAACCTGGAACTTTTGAGATGGGAAGAGCCACCATTAATCTGGAACATACCTTCTGCTAGCAGCCTCCCTCTCTCCATGAAGGACATAGAAGAAGGAACCTTGTTCTCTCTTTGCCCCCTTGTCCTCACCTTACTGGCAAGTCCGATTCTTCCTGGCATTGCACCTACTTCTTTAAGATTCTGGCGTATACTGAAGAGCATTTGAGACATCCAGCCTTGCAGACTAAACAACTATTGGATTCTTGGACTTTCCAATAGACAGCCATTGTTGGACTAGCTGGACTACAGTATGTGAGCCAAAATTCTAATAAATCTCATCTATGGAATGAATATATATAATATTATGTATATATAAATATGTAATTTCTGTTCCTCTACAGGACCTTGACTAATACAATAGACATGTGGGTGATCTCTGGATTTGATTGAGAGACTGTATGTGCTGACAAGACTTATGCTAACCTGGCACAGGGTAGTGGGAAGAGGGAGCTGTGATTCAGGAAACACCCCTACCATGTAGGCAAGCCTGTGATGAATTCTATTATCTAATGATTGACGTGGAGGGGCTCAGTTGACTGTGGGTGGCACCACACCTGGGCAGGAAGTCTGAGATGTTAAAAACAACAGCCACAGCAGCAACAGGCTGAGGAAACACTGAGAAGCAAGCCAGTAAGCAGCGTTCCTCCATGGCCTCTGCTTCAGTTCCTGCTTTAAATCCCTGCCGTGATTTGCACAGACGATGGACGACAAGCTGTAAACGGAGATGGTTCCTTTCCTCCACAAGTTGCTCTTGGTCATGGTGTTTCATCCCAGGAATAAAACCCTGACTAGGACACCAATGCCTCAAAGAATAAGTGGTAAAGGACAATGTCCTCCTTTAAGCTCTGGCCTCCACATGTGTGCATTACATGTGTGTGCCCACACAAGCATACACACACACATAGACACACACACACACACACACGGTGCAAACACTAACAAACAGAAATACGACAAAGGAAAAAGGTGGAGAGAGGAACATCTTTTCATTGTTCCTCCCCACTGTTTCCATAACTTGAGTACCAGAACGCACACTGAGCTCATTCTCACCACTCACTTGATACGGGAACATTCTGATCTCCACATCAATCAGTGCAAACCCTCAGTTCTCTGGGTTCTACAGACAGGGCTGTGTATGGCCCTGTATTGGCAACACTCATCCATTACTTTCTGCAGCAGCTAGGATTCCTGCAATTGAGGATGAGACCAGGGTTGCACCTGCCCATGCACAGGAGGAGGATTTGCAGAGCCTTGCCATCGGATCCTTCCTTCCTTTCAGGGGAAGTGTGCAGACACATTTTCTACAATCAGATGCTCATTTCTCAACATTATGCACTTATTTTTGGCCTTGTTTGTCTTTCTCTGCCTCCTCTCAGGCGCGCCCAGGCTGTGGTGAACACTCTCTGACGTGGATTGCTCCCCTTGTGAGCTTTGACCTAGCAGTCACAAGCAGGAAGCCCAAGAAAGCATGGCAAGCTTTGGGAGAGGGGAGGAGGTTGAGACCTGGTCTCACACATGCTAGGCAAATGCTCACAACCGAGCCATACTGCAGCCCGGGGTCATGGCAATGTAAATGCTGGGCGCTGTGCACCTTACCCGTATTTTTGAGCTGTTGAAGAATCTCCTCTACCTAACGAGATGGAAGGGGCTGGATACTTGTCTGGGTAGACCCCTGGACCCATTGCTATTCTGGTTGGTGAGCAGAGAGCACAGTGATGAAGACATGGTAATATCTCTATGGCCAGAGATGCTATGGAGGCAGATGAGCTCTGGAATATGAACAGTGCTCTTCAGGGAGGCCTGGGTATCAGTTAGCATGATCTTAACTTGTAGAGCCATGCTTCCCAGCTGTAGATGATGAAGGTTGATTCGCCCACCATCAAAACTGAGGTTGAAAGACCTGCTCGCCAGGCTCCAGGGCCATCGATCTGGCAGGGGCTGCTTCATCTGTGCTTCCTCCCTACTGCCTTCTGCTCCTCCAGAGAGCCTGAACTGCCTTCACTCAGTCTCATGTGGGCACAGTGCCTGTTCTCTATTCCTTGAAGAAAAACACAGCTCATCTTTCAGGTCTGCTTTCTCCAAGAAGCCTTCTTCTGGCTGCCTGAGCTTCTTTGGTTTCTCTGTTGTTGGAATGGTTGGTGTTTACTGCAAAGTCAATCAAAGCGTCTGCTGTAGGCCTCTTCACTAAAGGGCACAGAGCAGAAAACACAGTGCCTCCGAGATCATGACCTAACCAGAGTTTGTGCTGGTATTGACACTGAGATGTGCTAAAATTTCACTAACATGACTAGAATATTATATGCTTGTGCTATGGTGTTTTTCTTTATATTTTATATGTAATAGCATAGCATATGTTAATTATAGACAAAAATGAGCTTCATTATAATATTTTCATACTATATAATATATTTTGATCATATTCACTTCCTACTCTTCTCTCTTGACCCCTCCCACGCTCATTGGTCTCCTTTCTCTTGCCAATTAGCCGTCCTCTGCTCTCATCTCCGTGTCTCTTGGTGAACCGTGAGTTTAATTAGGGCTATCACAACCACATGCTGTATTTCTTTAAAAAATTAATATGAATGTTCTCTCTGATGAAAGCCATAACTTGCTAACATGTTAGTCCTTCCTAATTAAAACCTGATGTTTTATACAATAAATAAAAAATATGTTTTGCTAGGGAAATTCATAAATTCAGGCTCTATCTCATGAAATCTACATTGTGGCTCTTGGGATATCAGAATTCTTCTGATTTCTATTACTAGTTTCCATATGATCCATTTTCTTGTATTTTCACCATGAATTAACTTTATTCTCAACAGTTATTCTGAATGATTTCTTCTGTTGTATTTTGCTTTGAGGCAGGGCCTGCAGGAATCACTATGTATCCAAGGATGACCTTGAACTTTTGACGCTCCTGCCTTTCATGCCTCACACTGACTATAGGTGTGCAGATTCCGAATGTGCCCTCCCACGCCACATTTGTCAGCTGCTGGGGGTCAAATTAAGGGCTTCGTGCCTGCTAGGCAAGCACCCTACCAGCTGTGCGCCCTTCCATGGCTCATTTAACAGTTTCCTGACAAAGAAGGAGAGCGGCGTGTGCTTCAGGCTCTGCAGTAAATAATAGGAAGCAACTGTCGTTGTGGGGCGTCCACCAGAGAAGACTGCTCAGACACGGATTTAGGCCAACAGAAAGTCTTTATTAGCCAGCTGCTGACGACCCTGGGTGTTTGGGGCCTCAGCGTAGCTCCGAGCCTTTCTCAGGGTGAGCTTTCAAGCATGAAACCACATCCTTGGTTGGCACAGCTCAGTTAGCAAGAACAGTTAGCCAGAAGCAGAACTACGTAAGCCAAATGCAAGGTTAGTACATTTAGAGACTTTCTCAGAACCACAGACTTTGATGGATTGGGTCTTTGTTTTCATTTTGGCAAGTGCTGCTCATGCTGAGGTCTATGGTTTGAGTGGCACTTGTATCATGGAGTCAGTTGTGCTAAGGTCTGGGGGCCTGATAGAGTGTCCCTTCCATTTTATTGGTACGGATGATGAGGATCAGAAAAGTAATTTAGGGGATGGCAGTAAAAAGAAAATAATAAACGAATAAAGAAGAAATATCAGTAGAAATCACACAGGTTTGCAGAGCAGTTCTGAGAGTTAGACCTATGTATGTTTGATTCCAAAACTTTCATATCATCCTAATTGGCCTTTAAATTGTAACTACTATTGATGACAATTACTACTCATTGCTAGTTTTAAAAGAAACCAAAGCAAACAGTTATGTGGAGAATTGGTTGGCCTACTTCAGAAAATTGACCTGGGAAGAATACATACAGCACAGTGTGAGGATTAATCTTGATTGTTAACAGACTGAATCTGAACTCAACTAAGAGAGAGGTCTGAAGACAGGTTTATGAAGAATTTCCTAGAAGGATAAACTGATGGGTAAAGACTGTTCTCCAGAGTGGCTGGCAACTTTTGGAAGTTACTAGGACATAAAGAGGTTTAAGGAGATAGTGAGGTTGTTTTTACCTGCCTGCTTTTGTTCTGAGCTTCTAATGCAGCTACTCTGCTGCTGCCTCTGCTCCATCTTTCAGTGGCATCAGAGACAGATTTCTCAGCTTTCTAATGTGGATTAAAGATGAGAAACTCAGTGTCTAGATACCGCTCAGGCCCCTAGAACCTCATTGGCACCACTAAGGCATTCAGCTGTGTGCACTGAATTCCATTCTCATTTTTTCCCACACAGACAACCATTATCGGGCTACCCAGCCTGTACTGTGTAAAACAGTCTAATAAATTCCCCTTTCTAATATATGTACATGAGGGCGTGGGACAGGCCCTTCACTGTCACATTCCTCTCATGTAGATGTCTCTGCGTGCTCTTGCTAGACATTGTGTTCTCTGGTTTTCAGAAGCAGTAACACAACTGAGATTCCCCTGACAGCAGAACACAAGGAAGCAGAGGGAGGGCCAGGCCCTATCCTGGCTCTTGAACTCTGGGTTTCAACTATTTGTCTGATGCTGTTCTTAATAACTGTTCCTAAGTTAGCACACCTTCTTTTGTACTTACGACAGTGTGCTAGTCCTTTCATGTCTAGAGGAAGGGTTTCTGCCTGCTGGAGGTAAACTATTTCCTTTGCTGGAGAATGAATTACTGACTGGCCCACTTTAATGAACAAGAAGCACCTGCTTGACTGTGGAGAAGTGGAGTAAGAACACGAGCGATTGCTACTTTCGCCGCACCATTCACCCATCTCTCAAAAGTCAGTGCAGTGGAGCAAAAGCCTGTCCCAGTTCCCCAAGGCAGGCAACCTGCCACCCACGCTGGTTCATGGTAGGATCACCTGCAGCCACAGCATCTGTTCAGTTGCATTTTGCGCCTGCCTGCAGCCTTTCCCCACCATTAGGTGCTGTGAAAGAAAGGATCCAGGTTATGAGATCGCTCCCATCGCATCAGGGATCTCAGACCTTCTCTTTTTCCTCATTGAACGTGTGGCTTCCAGTCTCTGCTCCTTAACTTACCTGATCTCTGGCTCCTTTAAGCTTTTCTTTCTGAAGAGTCTCCTTGAAACTGACACAGACACACACACACTATACGAAGCCAACTATTTCCCATTTGCTTTTACCAGATTCATATTCCTGGAGCTCATAGGCAAGGGCTGTTGTATTATTGCTTCTATCCTGTCTGTGCTTGGAAAGTACAGGTCTGGAGAGCCAGGGGCTAGTGAGGGGATAGATGGATGTGTTTTGTTTTGAGGTGCCGTGGACCCTGTGGATAGGAAAAGAAAGAATCAGGTCTATAGCTGGAGGTAAGTGGGTATTCTGGACAACCTGGAGCTGGTGTTTGAAAAGTCAACCACTGAGCTGACAGAGCCTAAGATTGGTGACCGTGCTATGAGCGGGTGAGAAAGCATAGCTCTGCCTTCCAGTTCAGCAGTGATTTATATACCACGCTCCATTCTCTAATTGTGTCTGGAAATGCAACTGGACATAATAACTGTGGCACATGGAAGGTTAGAAATGCTGCAGCTAGAGATGAAGGCGCTCTATGGAAACGCCAGCTCAGAATGCTAACTTTGGAATGTAATTCTGTTTTTGAGGCTGACAGGGAACTACATGGTTTTGGAGCAATGACAAGACAGTTCACATTGTGTATTATCAAAATTCCCACTAATGATTCATGAGGAAGGGAAAAAGGAAGGGAGGAGGAAATACTTAATATTACAAGGGGGGTGTCGTGGTTTGAGGGTGACATGTCCTCCATAGGCTCATGGGTTGAACACTTTGTTCCTAGGCTGGTACACTGTTTGGGAAGGTTGTGGAATCTTTGGGAAAGAGCTTTGATGGAGGAAGCATGTGGCTGAAAGTGGGCCTTAAGTTTTTTGGTTTTTTTTTGGCTGACCCACCTTCAGTTCTCTTCCTGCTTTGAGACTGCTCATGCAGAGGGACAAGCTGGCCTCATGCTTCTGTCACTATGTCCCTACAATGATGGAACGAAACCTTCTAGGGCTGTGAAACAAAACAGACACTTTCTCTGGTAAGCCACTTTTGACAAGATATTTTTATTGCAGCCACAGAGAAGTATTTCATAGAGGGCTGTTGGTCCAGGGGCATTGTCAAGGGGAGCTGGGAGGGCAGAGATACGCTATCACCACTGCAACTACCAACATGATCATCATCTAATGAAGTTCTACTAACCCACTGTTGCTTATAAACAGGGGAAGGGGCTGAAAGGAAACCAACCATCATTATTACTCAACATTGCTGTTAGGTTGGGCTTGATTGAAGTTTTATGAAGATAAAACAAAGAAGGGACAAGTCTTAGAAGCAGGTTGGTCTTTACTGGAATAATGAGCACAGCGGTCAGTATGTAAGAGTGGAGACTGTGTGCCAAGGTGCAGGGGGTGTGAGGGTTTATAGGACAGAAAAGGGGACTGTGGTGTGGACATTTTTGTCTGCAGGCTTGTCCTTGTGGACGTTTTTGCCATATGTTTGTCTTGCTGTGAGGAGTCCTCTGGCTCCTAACTGCCCGCAGGCAGATGTTTTAGTTAGTGTGTGGACTTTCTCGTCAGGCAGATGTGCTCATCAGGATGCTGAATCAGAAATTTCGTAGTTCATCCAAGGCTCTGTTTCAGGCCATGAACCCTTCATTCCAGACCCCAGAAGCATAGAATGGGAACGAGAAGCTGTATTCATCTGGCTGCTTTCTGCTAAGTCTGGCGAAGCTGGAAGTTTTTAGGGTCTGTCGTCAGGGTCTAGGGAGGGAAAAGTCAGTTGCCTTCATATAGTGGGGCAAGTGTTTTAGTTTGATCAGCTGTGGTGGATTGTGTAACTGTTGTCACGTGCTCCTAGAGAAAGCTTAGCAAACGCTTTACTAGATAGGGGCTACAGTGAACAAGATACAATCAAAGATTAGGGGAGTATCCATAGTCTTAATGTGGACCTGGAGATGGCAGTGATTTCATCCAGAAGGGTCGTCTGTAAAGAGTTTAAAAGACAAGGTAAGGATGTAAGTGTGAGGATAATAAGGAATAAAGGAGTAACTAAAGAGGAGTCAGGGTGGGAGGGAACCAAGAGACTACTTAGAAAATGAGGCTTATTGTTGATTGTGAGGTTAGGGTGGGAGTTGGGGCTGTCTCTTATGGCTTTGGACCTGTCTCAAACCAATTCATGTTTGTTGGTGTGGAAGCAGCACTGTTCCCGGAGAAGGGCCCAGGTATGATTAGCAGATCAGGAGATCTAGTCCTTCTTAATTCTGGAGTACTGCAGCCACCAAAGAATCGAGTTGGTCCTCCCTGATGCTAAGCAGATCTGAAATGTCTTTCAGGTTTTCTGAGAGTTGCTGGGGCAGAGAGGTTAAGTGATGCAAAGAAGCCCCCAGCGCAGCTGCTTCAGTTCAGAATCCTGAGGAGGTTTCCGGAGTAGTAAGAGGGCTGGGTTGGATGACCCCTTGGTCCCTTTTCAGAGGTCACCTGAGTGAGCTGCCATTAGGGATTTCTGGTCTCCAACTGCTGTAATGGCTTTGTACTTGTTAGAAGGGCAGATGAAGAAGGGGCAGCATTTAACCTGTCTCATAGGAGGGTCCATCTAAGGGGCTGTGATAAAACTTAACGTATGGCAATGACCCAGGACATAAGATAGCCATATGATGACACTGTGCACCCTTGGAATGTGCCATGGAGTGAGATAGCATTCAAAACACACAAAACGGGAGACTGTCAGGACTACTGTGACTCAGAGTGTAAGTAAGAAAACAGCGGAGGCAGTTTTGACCTTATTAAGTGAGGATAACAGGTAAGAAAATCATTTAAAGAACCCTTGGCAGGCTCCGCCATAGCTGTTGGCAAGACCATGATGATCTTTGTCATTGTTGTTCATTACAAGATACAAGGCCATTGGCTTGGGAGAAGAGCTTTAGACCTTTCTTATTAGATGGCATAAATTCAGAGTTGGCCATTGGGTATTTTTTGTTACAACTTTGTGGGGAACATTAAGAGGCAAGGTTAATGAAAAATAATAATATCATGATTAACATAATTTTTGCTTAGTAAAGTGAAATGTAGTTTTATAGTGCTCAACCATGTACCAGAGTCCTGTGGAAGGGTAAGGTAACTTTGTAATCAGGTAACTGTTACATCAGATTCCTGCATGAGGAACAAGCACCTGGAAACTTTTAAAAAGAAGACAGTTAAAGTCAAGCCTCTAATTGGCAATTTAAAAGATAAATAGAATACTATTGGGTCCTTTCTGTAGGATTGTCTAGCAACATCCCAAGGACACCAATTTGCTGTCCTGAATAATTTTCCAAACCTGTGAGTTTGATGGCTTAGTATCTGGAGAACTCCTTCAATCAGGGAACATGGGTTGTTAGGGCGCAGAAGGGCCCATTACAGATGTGAAAAGTGTTCCTACAGAAAGAGATGGAGTTTTGTAGTTGGTAAGTATAGCTTTTAGATTTGGCATAAATATTTAAGTAGAGAGATCTGTTTTTCTCATCTGTGGATGGACAGAGCAGTGCTTATATAAGCCAAGGTCTTGTCCTGTATTTGGGCAATCTTTCTTTCTTTCTCTCTCTCTCTCTCTCTCTCTCTCTCACACACACACACACAGGACAAAGAGAGTCAGTGAGAAATAGTTACCCAAATCGCATTTCATAAGGTTAAGTATAATGCCTGAGTAGTGCAGTCCTTTGACCTGGTAAAGAAACTGCTCATTTTAGTCCTGGCTGTAGTTTCCTGGTGGGTATTTAAAAACACGTAGATAGCCAAAATCAATCTTTGCTTTTCTGTAAAGGCCAGTCAAAGATCTGGTCCTCAGGAGCAACTTGGGTGTGGGAGGAACCTTTGGCTCCTCTAGTCTTGTCTTTTCTTTTTAAACCAGTTAGCCCATCTATGTGGACCTAAGTCAAAGCCTTTCTTGATCACTGCTTTACTTGGAACTGTGGCAGAAATTTTCCTTTGTTGTTGACCCTTTTCTTTGTAGACTGGACACTGGTTAGAACTCACCAGTGGTCTCCATGGCCTCCCTGAACAAGGTGACTGTCCATAGTTACAGAACAGTAAGGGCTGTTCCATAGTTCCCTGGACCATGGTTGACTTTGGAAGGCAAGGGGGATATTGTCCCTTTAATCCCTCTGACCATATGAATATAGGCTTCCACATAAAGGGATTGAACATGCAGAAGGTTGATTGCACCATCTAGTATGTTAGCTGTTGTATAATATTTTAAAATAAATGTTGATTAGACATGCAGCTTAGCCAGTTTTTAAAGTTGTTGATCTTTGACCTTAGAAAACTCTAATGCCATATTCATCATCACTAAACCTTACCCTTATGTGCTTTAAATAACTCACTCAGATCATCATAACTTGCATAGTCTTTCAATTTTATGGAAACATCCAGCCATGTTAATCTTCACATACATATAAATCCTTCTTTATTAAAATGATTTCCATTTTTACATCCCCTAATATTTTCTTTTATTCTTAATATCATGAGATATAATGTTACTAATAAATTAATTTACTACTGCTGTGACAATTTTCTTCCTGGCCACAGGGGAGACTTTAAGCAATGTCTGTCCCCTTCTCACAAGGCCCCAGTGACAAACCAGAGTTCAATTTCATCAAAGTTCACCCTGGGGAACCAGTGAGTTTATGGGTCCTACTGACAGAGACTTGGTAAGGCGTTACTGGCCAGAGTGTGGGTGACCCAGAAGTAACTACACTAAGAAGCCCCTACCTGATATGTATGTATGTATCCCCAATACATACATACATATATATATACAAATGTATACATACATATACATACATACAACACACACACATATATATGGATCTTCTTGTCTAGTCTTTACTCTGTCTCTATAAAATTGGCTGGGATGGTCTGTTCATTGTCTCCTTTTGTGAAGGAGTGTTAGCATTTTATTAGCCCCATTGTGATTGTTTTGGGCTAGTTGAAAGTATGAAGATGGCAGTTGTTTAACTTTGAAGACAGGACAGAGCCCTGTATTCTCAGAGACAAATACCAGCTTTCTTTCTTTCTTTTCTTAAAATAGGCCTGGCAAAAGTAAGGATCTTGAAAAACCTATTTTGTGCTTTTGTTTGTTTTTAAGAGGCAATAGTTTGTTTTTAAGGGCAATAAAATATACTCTTACCATGTTTATTTACATATCATTCATTTATATATGAAATATTGAAAAGCACAGACATAAGTTATTCTCATCTAAAGGGAAGATAATTGTCCAATAGGGAAAAAAATGTATCCTGGTGTAGGAGTAATCATTTCTTGAAGTTAATTTATATCTTCAAATGATAGGGACCATGTAGGAAAGCCAGAATTGGGATAAGGATCAAAGAGATAACATGTGGACCAGAACTGTTTGATTATATTTATTTTGTTCTTACAAGCAGATTTTGAAAAATGTTAGATGTAAAATTTCATGTTTTACCTCTATGGCTATATTGACTACATATACTTCTTACGTTTTATCTTTTGTTCCTTAAGAGTTTAATTTCATTATGAACAAAATGAAACTGGCCCAGGTTATCACCTTTAGTTCCTATGAGCACTTGCTGATAAATTAAATAAATATATAACATAAAAACAAGCAATAATCATACACAGATAGACAGTCTATATATACATAATCATATATAAGAAATATTTTAATAAGCTATGACTTTAAATGTTATTGTTTGTGGGGACTATTTTTTTTTTTTTATAATCTTCATCGTGAAAAGGAACAAGTCCAGAGATTTTTAGGAGACATGTTAGCCTGGGTGGAAACAGAAGCAGAGCAGTGTGGGGCAAAGGGAAGGGATTCTACCCCAGTTAGAGAAAAATGGGTGTGAAAACACCAGGCAGAAGTAACAGGCACTAGGACCCAGCAGAGCCTGCCATAAAGGCTGCTTGCCTAAGGCTTGACAGTTTATTCTCTGAATCCCTGTGGGGAATTTGTGTCTTATCAATATTTGGTCCTCCTTAGATGCCAGTAAGTGTATTATGCAAAAACTGTTAAAATTAAAACAAACCAAAGATTGAAAATTGAAAAACAAAGCAAAAAACCCCAAAGGTTGGCTTGTCTCCAGGTAGACAGTGACTCCCCAAATCTGCCAAAGGAAGGAGGGAAGGGTGAAGCTGCTCAACAGTCAACAGATCTTTCTCCCTGTCACAGAGTTAGAGGCTAGTCATGAATTCAGGCCTGGTGTGGCTGTCCTGTAACTGATACGGGGGCCAGATCTGAATGGAGGACTGTGCAAGAGTTTCGGGTCTGTTAGGCTGGCAAGACCTAACATTTTGAGGTTTGATTTTAGGTATGCCAAAGGGGTGTCTCTAACCTGTCACCAGGAATCAGACAACAGCCAGAGGGATGAGCTGATTTACAGAAGGTGGCATTCCCTCCTTGTGGGAGTCAGACAGTCAAGGAACTCCTGGAGCCGGGTGTGGGGTGCCTCCAAACATTGGTCAAGCCTTGAGTATGGTCTGGGAGACAAATGGCAAAAGGCCTCTGTATTGTATGTTCTCAACACCCTTCTCATGGTTTCAGCATCAAATGTTAAATCAGAATAGGTGAAGGACCATGTAGAAACGAAAGAAAGAAAGACCAGTCTTACTGCAATGGTTGTAGAAACTGCTTTACGAGAACAACAAAGGATCGAGTCGCGGGAGTGGAAGACTGCAATGAGATGCAGGGAGCTTGGGGTTTTATACAGCAGAGCAGGAAACTTTCGGGGTAGCAAATGTACCCTGTAGGTTTGTTCTCTGCCTGGGCCTGAGACAGGCCAGTGGATGGTTTCTCGTAGGTTGCCCTTCTTGTCAAGTGTCTTCCCCTCCTGACTGCCTGCAGAAGCTTTAGATTACTGTACCGCTTTTCTTGCAAGACAGATGTTCTTACATACTGAGTACTAAGTCCCTCAGCTTCTTTAAGCTCTCCGCTTTAGGTCATTAACCCTTTAATACAGTCCCTTAATGTAGCTATGTATCTCAAGGACTTCCCCTTTTCCCTTTGACGCAAAGTGAGCAAGGCTTGGGGTCCTCTCTCTGGAACACTCACATCACCCTTTGGGGCTTTAGGTTTCTCAGCTGTAAATGAGATTCTGTGTTTATAGTTTAGCCGAGATCTTTCACGGGTTAAGTGCTCACGGTGCACCAAACTTCCCACAGTATTTATTGGCCTGCACACCCATGTCTTTTGTCCACTTTTCAGTATCTTCTTTTGTCCTTCCAAACCTTGTCAAGACCTTCATGCCAGCCCTTCTCACTTCATCTCCTTTATAGATGCCTTTGCTTCTGGCTTTTTCCATCTGTGTGTCTAGCCTGATGCTTCCTTCTGAGCTGTTTATTCAAACGTTAAACCCTCCTTTGTGTGCGGCTGTGCGTGCTGTGAGCCCCTCCCCCCACCGCAGCCAGTACTCCTCAGTGGCTTCTAAAGATGCTCCCCCCCCCCACCCCAACCCAGACAGTTTCTTCTTCTGCAAAGTCACAAGCCCGGACATCCTCAGTATACCACCAATATCAGGCTTTGCCTCCAGTTCATCTAGGAGCAGCTCAGCCATGCCCTGTATGACTCAGATGTGTTTGGATCCTCAGTGCACTTAGCAAGTTAATTGTTCATTAAGGGGCTGGGACATCCACACACCTAGCCTGACATCCTGACAGCATACCAAATGACTCCCAGAGTTTGATTTATGGGCACAGGCTCAGCTCCTGGCTGACTCATGTCAGCATGGGCTAGAGTGATAAGCTCACATTTATCTCCTGGCCTTGATGAATGACATGGCAGGCTTGTGCCGTAAAGGCAACAAGGCCCACCCCCCTCTCCACATGGGAAGAAGACTGTCACAAGAGTACATTAGGGAAGCCTGCTCAGACTCCTGTGGGAGGACAATGCATAGATTTAAAAGCCAGAACTTTAATTATCATACAAATTAGGAGGAAATTAATCAGCTTGCATTTTATGACTGGACTTGGAGTGGGTCACTGATGCTTAGGTTTTACGGCAAATCTTTGATTAATTGAGACACAGCACAAAGGTATAAAATCCAAACTCCAGCTGCCTGCCGATCTCTCCACTTCTTCTCTGCTTCCTCTCCGCTTGCCCAGAGGTGCGAAAATGAAAAGGGACCACTGTGTACTAAGAGGATGCTGACAAACGCAAGTGCACCTTCACGCTTTCACCTCCTGAGAGATGCGTCTTTGCCTTACCACGTTTCCTTAATGTGAATATACTAGAATCTTCTGTACCCCATCTATTGGGTGGAGGCTGCTGAGAAAGTAGCCACCAGATGGAGGACAGCGATGCAAGGAAGGTCACCACAGAGATATCGGTCAGAAGTGTATACCTCACTTTCCATGTGCCCTCTCTTCACAGGCTCTGGACCACAAGAAAACTTGTCAATTAGAAGATGCTTTTCACAATTATCAAGGTCCCCAGTACCTATGCACACCACTTTCATGGGCCCTTGTATTAAGACAGGAGAAGAGATAGACTAAACACATACATACATACACACACACACACACACACATACACACATACATTATCAAACAGCTGAATATTGTTAACAGGTCAGGGATTCCGAAAATAGCCACCTGCATGTTGAAAGGGCTGAGAATGTTGCTGTTGCTCAGTATATGAATCTAGATGCCGCAGCAGCAATTCCTATCTGGTCTTGGAGGCCTGGAGGTTTCTTGGAGCTCTGCTAGTCTTCAGTCCACTTTGGAAGGCCAAAGAAATCAGTCTGATGGCGGTGAAGGGTGACGCCATCATCATCATCGTCCTCTTCATCATTATCAGCAGCAGCAGCAGAAGAATAAACATACCCACCAGTGAGAATCAACGACAGGTAGTCCAAACATCTCTGTCTTTCCTCCAGAGTTTTGATGTGTGAGCATCCTGCTGAAAGCTGCCACCACTGTGGGGGAGCACCTCCCCTGAGTTGATCATCTTCAGCAGGCTCTCCCAGAGGTGTGTGCTGGGTGGGTTACATCAAGGTGACAAGGTTAACATCATGGCCCCGAACCACAGTAAGACTTTCAGCTAAAGTTGTTTTTACAACTTTGCAAGGTTGGCCCAGCCACCCGTGGCTCCCGTGCCACCAGGGCTGATTAAGTCTGGGCAGAGCAGAGGACTGTGGAGACCAAAGTAGGAGCTGATGAGAGCCGCCTGAGCTGCGTTTTGTTTCTGGAAGGCCCGTGTCTGGAAAGTGCTGCGGGGAGGCTTGGAAGTATGTTAAGTCACTGGAGATGGGCGGGAGATACTCAGCTTCTGGCCCCTCCCATCCCTCCTCAGCAGCTTCCTCTATCCTGACAACATCACTGTCCCAGACTCAGGTGACCAGGAATGGAAAACTCTGACGAGCCAAGGAAATCTCTCTTTAAGTTGCTTACCTCGGGTATTTTTCCACAAACACGATAAGAGACTTATCCCTTACTTCCCTGAACAGAGGAATTGCCTGTTTTCAGGGCACTATTCCAGGTAGGGAGCATGTGGAGGCTTGGCAAGAAGGCCCCACTAACTGATGCCTGTGGGCACAGCAAGTATAACATACCAGCCCTGAGCTTCTGACTTGTTTTACACCGACTTCACCCCACAGTCCTCCTAGTTTTCTGCATTCTGGTATCCAAACAAATGAGTCCCTCGCGCTGCTCGTTAAGCCAGGCATTGGGTTCTATAACACAGGCAAGGACGGAGGGCACCTCACCACTAGACAACATCATTTCCTCCCGAGTACATTAAGCTCCATGTTCAACGTTGGTAGGACGGCCCCCAACTTCTAGAAACCTTTGAGAAACTCAAATAGTCTGCCCAGTGTGGGGTTGTTACCATAAGAGATACTAGAAGCTACAGCCACTTGCATGCTGTTTAAAGCATAGTGAGCCTTTTTAGTAACAGTCATAGTCTCCAAAGAACCTGACCCCTTTTCTCATTGTCTCTTTAATTTTGTCGAAGACTGAGGAGGACCTGTGGGAAGAGTCATGACTTTTCCCCTTTCTTGAGTGTTAGTGGTTTACCACAAAATTTATCCCAGTGGCCAAGTGTCTCTTAAAATGTGGATACAAAGCACGAACAAATGTATTCAATGCCGCATTATTCTGAACCATTGGGTGTATGCTCCAAAGTTTGCAAAATCCTTGGACATCTAGGTTAATAGTTTATAGATGAACAGATAAATGATAGATGGATAGATGATGGGTGGAAAGATAGGTAAATAGATGAACAATATATAATCTATAAGGGATAGATAATATATAGGTGATAGATGTAGATGGACAGACAGATGATATAGATAGATAATAGGATAGGTGATAGATGATAGGCAATTGACAGATCATTTATAGCTATATAATAGATAAATAGAAAATATATAAACAGATAAATAGAAGATATGTAAACCGAAAGTTGATAGATGGATAGATAATAGATAGATGATAGATGATAGGTAGGGAGATAGGTGAGAAATTCTTGTGTGGCAGTTTTCTCTGAGGATAAAACCTTCTACCTTGGAGGAAAATTTTTTTTTTACCATACAGGACTTGAAAAGGGTGGTGAAACATCTGGCTATCCTAAGACAGGCTTTACAGGGAGCTATAACATCAGGGTATTCTAAGGCAAGGTTAAACGCTCTCGTTCTCGACAGAGAAGCCCGTTAAGACAGGAAGTAATTAACTCAAAATAGCTTCAGGAAGTCCCTGAAACTGACCAGATTCGCTAGTCACCTCCTAACCCAAGAGTAAACAGTAAAGATTGCTGACAGTCACTCTCACATGATGAGGCTCAGACCAAGCAGCCTAGAACAAACAGAAAGCAGCCAAGTAGTGCAGAAGAAGCAAAGAAGACCAGCTGAGCTGCCTGGCAGAGTCTCAGACCAACCGAGATATCAGGAAAAGACACCTTCCAACCTGCTGAGCTGCCTGAGGGATCTGCAGTGTGCTCCAGGCTTCCAGCTTTTGTGAGTTGTCACTCATGCATGGTTTGACCTCTGGTGATGTCTTAAGTCATTTATATTCCTATAAGTAACATTTCACCCATATTCCTGTAAGAAACTCCAATAAAACACATTGCTTCACCACATTGGAATTTGGTGCTATGATACTTTGGCCTTCCATCATTTCCTTACCTGAGGTAAGCAGATGTTTGTTCACATCTCCCTGATGTTGGGAACAGGAAAACAAACAAAAAACAAAACAAGATATAATATCCACCATAATTCTGGTTACTATCATTTCCGTTTTCAGACTCCATTTAAACATAAAGAGAAACTAAATTCAGGGTCCCCGGACCTAGGGAATCTGGAGATTTCCAATAGCTGAATAGCTTCTGTTGTAAGGAAATAGTTGTTTGAGTCAGACACCTCAAGGACAACTTCTCCATCTTGCTGGCAGGGTCAAACAAGTTCATGGTCTCAGGCCCAGGGACCTACTGCTCTCCTGACTGATGGAAACTCCCTTCCTTAACCCCAATGTCAAAATATGGTTGGACAATGCTACAGACTGCCCTACTCACTCTTGCTCTATGGTTTCACCCTTTAAATATGCAGTACAGCTTCCCCTCAAGGACACCGTTCAGATGCTGAAACCGGCCGCCTCCCTGAGCTCAGAAAATAAAGCTTTCATCTTAAGCTTCCGTATCTGAAGTGAGTGTTCTCAGCCTCCACCCCACCCAACACTAGGAGTAGTGTCACACAACATAGATGGACTGGTAGATGATAGAGGATAGATAAATGGACAGATTGCGGATATACTATAGGTTGATAACTAGATGATAGGTAGGTGGATGATAGATTATAACTAGATCATAGACAAGATAGATAGACAGGCATATACAGATGATAGAGATGGATCAACTGTAGCCTCTGTGGTGAAGCAGTACCCTAGTTGCTTTCCTGTGTACTCTGCACTCTGTAGACAGCTAGCATGTCCTTTTTAGCCTCAACATACAAGTCACCATGCTTCCCACTTTGCGTAGTTCCCTTCCAGTCTGACACAGCGGACTAAGCAGACAAGCCCCTGTGGCTGGTTTCTGGCCCAGCATGTGAGTCAGTGTGATGAGTCAACGGCTGAGGAGAGGGAGGAGGTAAAGTTGGGGGTGTCTGCTCTTGGTTGCTGTTGAGAGACACTGCAGGGTTGTTGCGTATTTGTACGTACTCCCTCAGCACTGATTGAGGGGGTCCCTAGTGCTCACAGAGAACACTTCTGTCCGATACTTGCTCAACTTGAGAACTGTTGGAGGGGCTTCCTGAAGACAGAGACGGAACATGCTTTTTTTTTTTGTTTTTTTGATAAAGGGAAGCGTTGTGTTCATTGTTTCCACATCCTGTAAGTAGCATAGGTTGAACTACCCAGACCAAGAATACAGCTGAGGAACCATTGAAGGAGTTAGGTAGATCAAGCAAGTCTTCCAGAGGGAAAAGGTCTGTAAAGGGTAGAACCTCTCTGGTTACTTTTTCTGGCTTTTACATTTTCCATGCATGCATGTGTTTAGGTATGTATATTAACATATGTGTGCACATGTATGTCTGTGTGTGCATGTGCATATATGTGTTTGTGTGTCTGCGCATGTGAATGTCTCTGTATATCTGTGTGTCTTTATAGTATGTCTGTGTATCTATGTTTGTGTTTATGTGTCTATGTACCTCTGTGTGCATGTGTATGCATTTGTGTGTGTGTGTGTGTGTGTGTGTGTAGTCCAGGGGTTAATTTCAATGTTGTTTCTCAGTTACCCTCTACTTTAAAAAAAATTTTTTTTGAGACACTGGCCTGAATTCACTGATTTAGATGGGATAGCTGGCCAGCAAGCTCCAGGGATGTATTTGTCTCTGCCTTACCAATGTTGGGATTATGATACATGTTACCATGCTTGCCTCTTACCCTGGGTTCTGAGGGTTGAGCCCAGATCATCATGGTCATGTAGCATGTATTTTACTGACGAAGCTTTCTCTCTCTCCACTCCCATTTTTCACATTTTCTTTGGGGGTTAAGCTATGAATTCCTTAAAAAGACAGCTTTCTCTGTACTTCTTTAGTGAGAGGATGCAAATTTAGGGGAGGGAATGTGTTCTGCAAAGGGAGTAGGCTTAAAATGTTACTTCTGCAGTGTTCTTGATCAAATGTCTTCTGGATCATGGAATCTGAGTCTGAGTGCATGGGCCTGCTCAGGTCACATGGGACACGAGGATTCTGGTGTTGGGTTTTCTTCCTCCATTCAAGGCTTTAAGGTAACGGGACTAGGGATAGAGAGCTCAATGCTATAGAATGGATTAAGCATACATGAAGCCATTGTTCATTTCTAGTAATGCACACACACTTGCATGCATGTCTATGAGCACATCCCCACATACACAATATAGCTAGCTAAACAAAAATTTGAATATAACAGAAAGGACAATGTAAAGATGTCGTAATAATGAAAGGTAATGGCTTCAGCTTAAAAGATGATCTAAGGGTTTTGCCATCTTTGACTTTCGACCTTTCCATGCTTTTCCAGGTATCATTTAGAAACATGTAAAACTTTTTGTACTTATGTTTGTGTGCCTGTTTGTTTGTTGTAGACCACATGTGTGTAGTGCCTGTGTGGCTCAGGAGAGGGCACTGGTTTCCCTGAACTGGAGTTACAGGTGTTACACCTGATGTGAGTGCTGAGACCTGAACCCGGATTCCCTGCAAGAACTGCCAATGCCTTTAACCACTGAACTATCATTTGGCTCCTTCTCCACGATTCTTGAAATTATTAAGCTTGATTTCCATGGGATAATTGTGGGAACACGAAATTTTCTAAGTGAAAAGTAATGTTAATTATTTCCAAGGAGATTCTAACACATGTGTACGGGAGATGTTAAGAAAGTGGGAGGATTGGGTTTGTTTTGGAGAGGAGTTACTCATAATTTAGCGTTATATTGCCCAGTCATATGACCTCCAGGAGAGCTGCATTTGCACACAGAGCCTTGAATGCACAGAGCACTCAGACACCCTCCTCTGGTCATTAAGATTTTGTTAGAAGATTCTGGGAGTCAGGGGTTAGAAACTGGGTATAGGGGCTGGTGAGGTGGGTCAGCAGGGAAAGGCATTTTCTGCCATCCCTGAAGATGTGAGGACACACGAGGTAGAAGAGAATCGACTGCTCCAGTTGTCCTCTGACTTCCACATGTGTCCATTAGTAAATGTAAGAATAATTGTTAAGACTTGGATAGAGCTTAAAAATATTAAGACCCAGCATTTTCACCTATAAATTAGAAAATGTTTTTAATTCCACTTTATTTTGATGAGACAGGCGCTCTCTGACATTAGTGTGGAGTGGAACAGGTGTGGAAAGAATTTGACAACATGAATACAGCCTAAAAGGATAATTATATCTTTTGGCCTATAATTTAACTTCTAGGAAATTATCCTAAGTAAAATCTAAAAGGCAGAAAAACCACGATGTGTGAAAATTCATTTACTCAATAAATATTTATTAAGGGCTCACTGTGTACCTGATGTTTTTCTAAATACTGAAAATTTAGCATCAAATTAGGAACAAAATCCTCCCAGGCAAGTGCTGCTTCAAGATGGAGACGGGTGCCAGGCCAGACCACTGGGAAGATCATACTAACGGAGCCTTAAAATGGGTGTCAAGATGGTTCAGTGGGAAAAGGTCCTGGCTGCCCAGTCTTAGAACTTGAGTTTGACTTCTGGGCCTCAAATGGTGGAGGGATAGAACTACTTCTCCAAATTGTTCTTTGACCTCCACATGTGTATTCATGTGTATACCCAAGCCACCAGCTTGTGGAGAAGAAGGAAAACAATATGGCAGCCACGGGAGTCTGAGTCTTTTTCCTGTCTTTTAATTCCCAGCTTTTACCCACAGAAACTCCAACAGGAGCTGAGGACATAGATGTGTCAGGAAAGCTCCTTCCTTGTGAGAGTTCTGTGGGATTGTGCACACTGCTAACCCTAGTGCTAGTGCCAGGATGCTGAGGGTTGGTAGCTCACCACACAGACCCTTCTACCACATGGGAAGGCCCAGGTTCAGAGAGAGACCCGATCACAAAAATAGAATGGAGATCAATTGAGGATGCCTCAAATCTTTGACCTTGGGGCTCTACTGGAGAACACACACACACACACACACACACACACACCCCAAAACAAAACATCAAAACAAAACAAGATTCTGAAAGAAGTCTCTCTTTTGGGACAAAAGATAGAATAATAAAAAAAAAAAAAAGCATCATATAGGCAGGGGGTATTAACATTCTCATAAGGGTTTCAACTGCTCTATCTTTTCTCTCCTGGCCTTGATTAACCATCAATACTATCCATTAATGCATTACAGTGGAGTTGGCATGAGTACACAAGGCTCCAATAGGAAAACAAAGAAACATAAATGCACAAAAATAGTTTTATAACAAGTGAGCCTGTGGGGAAGGTCTGAGATGGATTCTATGTGCACAAGTAACATATATATTTGTGATATTTGTGTGTGTGTGTGAACTTGGAGGTCAGAGATCATTGTTCGGCATCTTATTGAGACAGGGTGTCCCACTGAGCCTAGAGTTCACTGACTGAGGTAGAATGACCAGCCAATGAGCTCCATGGAGTCACCAGCCTCAAGCCCCATGTGAACTTTAAGCTCTTTATACTGAGGTTTATACTCTGAAGTTAAAAACCCGAAGATGGAATCCCTCTGGGCAGAGGATCCAGGAAGATGCCTGAGGAGGCAAACTCCTTTGGAGGAACAGAGACGGGAGAGTAGAGTGAGTTCTCTGCTGCAGCGGGTGGACTCCACCAAACTTACCAACAGTCCCAGAGCAAAGCTTGAATGGTATGAGTGGAATGTAAACTGGGCAGCACAGCAAGGCTGGGGAAACTGACCCCGCACCGGCTGACCACCCAGGCAATAAGTCCTGAAATCCATCCCTTCACCAATGGCTCACTTATTAAAGCCAGCAGAAAACCAAGATTCCTCAGAGAATAATACCATGACCCAGAAGTGTTCAGCATGATCTGAAATTGTAGACTTTTCAGCAAATGGGGCCGATTCTCAAGGACAATCAATCAAGAGCAATCAATGCAATCAACAAAGGCCTAGCTCGAGATAATGAGGAGATTGGAATTCGCAGCTTGACCATGAAGACACCACTGTGATAATGACACATGAAACAAGGTGTGTGCAGGGGTGGGGTGGAGGTGGGGGTGTCATTTTTAAAACACTTGAAGTTAGAGTAGTTCTCAGGGACAAAATGAAAATCATAAAGACAGAACCTGTAATGGTTCATGTTATCAATTAGACAAAAATCTGGGGGAATTACAGTCTAGATTTGGTTGGCTTATGGACATGTATGTGGGGATGGTATAGAATACGTTAGACCCAGCCTAATAATGGGCAGCTCGGTTACCCAGCTGTAGGCCCTGGACCACGTTAAAAAGGAGAACATGAGCTGCATCCTGAAAAGCACAGATGCATTTATCCTTTCTCGGCTCTTCACTGTGGATGTGATGACTGTTTCAAGTTCCATGTGACTTCCATGCTACAATGGACTGTAACCGGAAGCTGTGAGCCAGAGAAAACTCTTTCTTCCCTGTGGCTTTGGGGGGGGGGGGGGCGTCAAAGCACCTGGAAAGGAAACTCAGATGCCCAATTTGAATTTTAGGTTATGTAGTGTCTGAAGCTGGCAAAATTGCTAGGTTGACTTAGCTGAATGGAGGGGCCTGAGGTTCAGAATGAACACAAGTTCAGTGGACTTGAGGACAGTGGAAGGGGAATGATTCGAGGTGAAATTAGGGAGTGAAGTGACACAAATGTGGCTGGTGAGATGGCTTAGCAGGTATCACACAAGCATGAAGCTCTGAGTTGGGCATGGAGACATGCATTTGTGCTGGAGACAGGTGGGTTCCTAGAGCTTGCTGCCCAACTAGTCTCACTGAACTGGTAAACTCCAGGCTATGTGAGAAACCCTGCCTCAAAAAAAAAAAAAAAAGGCAGAGGTAAACTGATAAATACACTAGTCAGTGACCTCTAATACGATGCATGTGCACACTTGCATGGCTCTACACTTGCTCACAAACACATATGCAGATATGTACCACACATACATATATACAAAAATCAATCAACCAATTAAATAAAACAAACAGATCTGGGGGATCGGTGGAGACAATGTGGAAAGTCAGATATTCGTGTAATCCATGTCTGTGAAAGAGAAGAGAGTGCAAGACTGAAAATCTGGGGAGGTAATAGTTGAAAGCTTCTACCCTTGATGAACAGCATCCATTTACAAATTTAAGAATCCAGGTGCAGCCCCAGGAACCCTCACCTTAGCCATGAACAGCCACCCCTGCCCCTGGTGCCAGGAACACCAAACTGCAGGCCTCACCCATCTGACCAGACAAGAGGATTATCACAAGGAAGGTTTTGAGAATAGTAAAATGGTATGTTGTAAGAAACTGATAGCGATCT
Source organism: Meriones unguiculatus (assembly GCF_030254825.1). Lineage (NCBI taxonomy): Eukaryota > Metazoa > Chordata > Mammalia > Rodentia > Muridae > Meriones > Meriones unguiculatus. The sequence goes on along the minus strand of NC_083363.1, from coordinate 57,609,359 downwards.
CGTCGAAACCAAGGAAGATCTAAGGGTACTGCAGACTGCTGTTGCAAAGCATAAAACTCCAGGAAGCACTTCCCAGTGCAGGAGATGGGGGCGATTGTGGAGTTTGAAGTTCTTGAAGGAGAAAATGGAGGCAGCCAATGCTGCAAGCTCTGGAGTAGTTCCAGACCAAGGCACTGTGCACACAGGCAGCCCTGACCATTGAAGGTTCAACCTGTAGAAGGGGCGCTCTGCACGGTGCAAGCAGGCTTACCAGAACAGTGAGAGTTGGGGTGGATGAGTGGTCAGAGAGGGCTCCTGAGGGCTGAAAATGGTCCAGCCATAGGCTAGAATTCCCACTTGATTGCTTGCAGATACCCTACGGACCTTGATACAATCTTATTCCTCCTGTGAAAGGAGAAATCTTGGGTACAGTATAGCAAGGTGGAAGAGCAAGGCAACGTGCTGGGGCCTTCTTCTCAAAGGAGCCTAGAGAGGATGGCAATGAAGAGGACAAAGAAAAACAAGGTGTTGAGAGCAAAGGCTATAGCCAACTCAACTCTGCAGCCATTACAACTTCAGTTACTGACACGGAAGCCCAGAGATTCCACAAGATGGCCCTGAGACAGAAGTTGTGAGTTTGTCCCTGAGGGAGGCTGAGCAGCATGGGGACTTGGTAAATGCAGGCTTACCCCTCTGCTATCATCTGGCTTGATCATACCACAGGAAGTAATGGGTATGACATTCCAGCAACAAGAAATTAACAGAAGGCTGGTGCTGAGGCCCCGAAGCACTTGCCTTTTGGGCAGTTTTCCAGAAACGGTAGGACAATCTGCATTGCCTATACAGCATGAGGTTTTGCTTATTTGTTTATTTTTACCTAAAGATATCTCCTTTTGGTAACACCAAACATGTTTCTCTAAAAGCCTTACTTTTCTTAGTACAACTTTACAAGTTTTTAAATTATTGCAGAACCGGTTAAATTGAGATTGTTAAGAATTTCACTTTTAATTTGTAATAAAAGTTTACAACTTGACTTTCCCTCTCAAAGTCAACAAACTGTAAGCACCTGCCAATAAAGGTCTATCATCATTGTCCTCACCATCATTCATCATCATCATCATCTCAGTAAAACCAACCAGGCTGAATGCAGAGTATTATTATCACAAAAAGAATGAAGTCAACTCGCCTCTGCTTGTCACATTAAAATCAGCTAAATGACAGAGACACATGTAAGAGTTACAACTAAAATAGCCTTGTCTATTAAAGAGATAGTTAGGGTCTCAGCACGCATTCCAGCCTGGCCTTGAACTCATTGTCATTTTGCCTAAGCCCCCCATTCTCCATTGTATTTTACATAAAATTGTTAGGTTTATAGTGGAGAAAGAAAAGGGTTTGAATTTTTATAAACTTAGATTAAGCATTTTTTTTTTCAGTATAACAAAGCAAAATGAATAGAGACAAAACAAAGCAACAACAACCAAGACTCCCCCCCCCAAACTAAAAGAAACCAAAAAGAAGCAGATATACAGACACACATATACCGAATTTCATCAAATAAAAAAATTGCACATTAGGGGACATCATCACAGATGAAAAAGACAAGCAACAGAACGGGAAAATCTTATATCTACTAAAGAACAATTACAATTTAACAACAAAAGAAAAATCAACTTGAAAAATAGGTGGATGGCTTCAATGGCTGCCTCTGAGAAGAACAATACAAACAACTGACAGACAAGATCCTGAAAGGAATGCTTAAGAGAATTATCTGAGGGACACAAGTTATGCTAGTTATGTTTCCTGTTATGAGACAAAGCACCAGACAGAAACAACTCAAGGAAGGAAAGGTTTGTCACGACAAACAGTTTGAATGTACAGCAGCTGACTTGAGAATTAGCCCTGTAGTTCGGCACACCTAAACTGCAGAGTGTCGTTTGAGTCATATTCCCCACTGTCACGACTAGATACAAACCCAAGGGAGACGAAAAGCGTAGGAGCACACTTACAAACACCTGAGCGTGGGTGTGCTGAGCAACATTAATTGTCCCAGTAAAAAAGAGGACACTTGCTCAACCATGTTTATAGCAGTTCTATTTGTAATAGCCAGAACCTGGAAACAACCCAGATGTCCATCAACGGTGGAATGGGTACAGAAATTGTGGTATTTTATACAATGGAATACTACTCAGCAATCAAAAAGGAGGAAAACATGAAATTTGCAGGCAAATGGTGGGATCTAGAAAAGATCATTCTGAGTGAAATATCCCAGAAGGAGAAAGACAAACATGGGATATACTCACTTATATAGACCTATAAGATATGATAAACATAATGAAATCTATACACCTAAAAAAGATAATCAATTGAGCAGACATGGGGTAAGATGATCAATCCTCGTTTAGAAAGACAGATGGGATGTGCACTGAATGTATGACAGGAGTCTACTGAGCGCATCTGAAAGACTCTAACTAGCAGTGTTTTCAAAGCAAAGACTCATGACCAAACCTTTGGCAGAGTACAGGGAATCATAAGAAAGAAGGGGAGTTAGTCTGATGGGGAAAGGATAGGAGCTCCACAAGGACCAAATATATCTGGGCACAGGGTCTTTTCTGAGACTGACATTCAACCAAGGACCATGTATGGATATAACCTAGAACCTCCACTCAGATGTAGCCTGTGGTAGCTCAGTAACCAATTGGTTTCCCAAAGTGAGGGGAACAGGGACTATTTCTAACAGGAACTCAATGACTGGCTCTTTGGTCTCCCCACCCCCGAAGGGAGGAGCAGTCCTGTTAGGCCACAGAGGAGGGCTTTGCAGCCAGTCCTGAAGATACCTGATAAAACAGGATCAGATGAATGGGGAGGAGGTCCCCCCTATCAGTGGACTTGGAAAGGGGCACGGTGGAGATGAGGGAGGGAGGGAGGGACTGGGAGGGAATGAGGGATCGGGACACGGCTGGGATACAGAGTTAATAAAATGTAACTGATAAAAAAATAAAAAAAAATAAAAAAAGAGGAAATAATCAAACATGCAAGACTTCATGAATGGCTGGGTGACACGTGGCATATTTGGAGTCCCAGGAAGATGGCCCTACAGTCCACAACCTGTGAGGCACGAGAGCTTTACTTTGACCTAAGGGTGCACAATCCCCATCCCATCAAGAAGGCAAGTGCAGGGGGCAGGAGGGTCCTGCTGGGTTTTTTCCTAGCACAAAGGGGCCCCCTGTGTGTCACTCTAAGTGGTCAGAGCTTGACCTTATGTGCTTATGCTCAGGGCATAGCCTAGAAGCAAAGTGCAACCTTTGAGAGCAAAGTGCAACCTTGAGCATGTATCTTATTATCAGTAAGTTCTGACCCTGGAGGCACTGGAATTTCTGCCACGCAGCTTCTAATGTTCTGTCTCACTTAACCCTGCAATAGAAAAGACTGTATATTTCTTCTCTGTTGCCCACGGATTCATAAAAGGGAACTTTGCTTGACAGCCTGAGAAGAAAGTTCTGCTGATACTTGCCAATCTATGGACCAACCTTGAAAACAATATGTTAAGTTAAGGAAGCCAGTTATAAAGAGGCACATTTTGTATAATTTTATTTGTACGAAACTTCGGGAACAGCAAATTGTATAGAGATGTATGTTCATCATTGTCTGCAGTAAGTGAAGGAGGACATTGTGTGAGTGGGAGGATAGATAATAGCCCAAGGAGAAGGGCTTCTTTGTGGAGGACTAAAAGTTTCCTGAAGTCAATAGTGATGATGGCTGTATAATGTGAATGTATGAGAATCTGCTGAAATGTATTAACCGTGTGGATGGTATGGTATCAGCGTCTATCTCATTAAAACTGTTGAAAGTACCATTCCCAGACACATTACACTCAAGCTGATAAAATCAAAGATCATTAATGCTTTCAGAGAAAAGAAATCCAACATAACGCTGCAGGGGAACTATTATTTTTATGAATGTAAATTTCTCGTGGAAACAGGAACATTATGTTTAAGGTCCCCAAAGAATGAATATAATTACAAACCCAGAAGTTACCCAGCAGGAATCCACACAAAACAAAGATATTCTTGGCTGAAAGGAAACTAAGGATTCATCAGTAGTAGATCCGCTTTGGAATGGATGCTGAAGAAATAGAGCCACTCCGAAATGGATGCTGAAGAGATTTCTTCAAGGAAAAATTAGGACTTAATGAAAGTGAACAGAACCTGGGGAGATGGCTAAGTGGATAAAGTGTGCAAGTGTGAGGATTGGAGTTCAAATCCCCCATACCCTTGTTCTGGGTAGGCATGGTAGCTACATGGTAATCTCTGAATTTGGGAGACAAAGAGAGGGTATCCCTAAGGCAGGCCAGCTAACTAGGCTATCTGTAGTCAGCAAGCTCCAAGTTCAGTGAGGGACCTTTATCAATAAATAATGTGTGATCAAAAAAGACACCTAACATTAGCATTGGGCCTCCTCACACACGTGCACACAAATATACATGCACCTCCTCACATACACACCCACATACATGCACACACGCACATAGGAAGTACATACCATGCACACGTAGACACACAGACACATGTGTGAATGAAAGAGAACAGGAACGGTAATGGTGAATAGAGAAAACGGTAAATCTGTGTAAGATCTCTGTCTGATGTGGAGACCAATAATTGTAACATCAGGGAGTTTTGATATGTGTAAATATAAATTACATAACACATGTAAGCCAATGAGAAGAGGGCTAAAGAGACCCACGTGACTGACTGTAAGACATCTAAGTTTCATTTGAAGTGGCAAAACGTTGCAAGACTGTGAAGAAAATGTCACATGTATGCTATAATCCCCATAAAGACCACAAAGGAAACACACAGTTATGTCATGGAGGATTAGGAATCTCTGAAGTTGGGAAGTAACACTTCACTGGGGTTCCAATCAGTGGACAGACTTTCTAGCTTGTATTTAATCTTCCTTTCTTTCTCATCCCTGTTCTTTCTTTCAGGTGAACCCCGCTCACGCGTCACGCACTCACCTCGATCCACTAATAGGTCTTAATGACTTTGCAAGAAAAAGAAGCTGCGGATTGTGCTGCAGAGGACCCAATCAGTAGGAAAGGTGTAAAACATGAGTGAATACAGAACGTTTCTTCCACGGAGGGCGTCTGGCCTGATGTGATGTGTGATCAGTTCCAGACTTCAGAGGAATCTTTCAGACTTAGAAACCTCAAGCCAAATTGCTCTGACATGGTAGAACACCTGGATATTGTAAGAATTAAGCTGAAGTTGCCTCTGTGTGTGTGTGTGGGGGGGGGTGAATGTTAAACCCTGTCCTTAAGGAATTTGCTGGGGTGAAGTTGTGAGGAACTGGAGTTCACGATGCGAAGGTCACTGAACATGTGCGAGCCCTCAGAAATGGTGGTAGGATCATCCGTGAAAGCCGTTCCCATGTGGGGCTTCCCAGCTGTGAGACAGAAAATAAAGCTATTTCAGGGTGGAAGGACAGAAATCGGGCTAGCAGAAACATGAGGCAGATCCAGTCAAAACTGGCCAGCCAGCTTTGTGAAGGAAACAAACAGAATTTCTCAAACAAGAAAGGCAATAATTGGAGCTGGCCATGCTCGCACACAGGCCTGGCACGTGGGAGATGGAGGAAGGAGAGTCAGGAATTCGAGATCATCTTTGGCTTCAGAGTGAATTCGGAGTCCGCTTGATTCTGTCTCAGAAGAATCAAAACTGGGCTGGAAAGATGGCTCAGAGGTTAAGAGCCCTTGTTGCTCTTGCAGAGGACCTGGATTTTGTTCCTAGTCCTCAGATGGCTCACAGCCATACATAACTCCAGCTCCAGAGGGGATCCAGCACCCTCCTCTGACCCCCACCGTCACCAGGCACACATGCAGGCAAACACTCATACCTAAAAAATAAATATATCTAAAATAAAATTTAAAAAAAGATGTGAAACATTATTGAGCGCATACCATGTCTCCGTTTAACCCATGGCCAAGTTCCTCATTTAAGTTAATCTTTAGCCCAGCATCGTAAAGCTGCTGTGGTGGGGATGGGAAGCAGGATCGAGAAACTAGCGCTGTTCTGACATGATTCAGCAGCACTGTGACGGCCCCGGCGCTCTGCTCCTTTCTGCTAAGTCGTGTGCTCAGGGTAAGATGTTCCCCTTGGTTTTTACATGATGCAGGTCATGGTGTGCTGTCCTGGCTCACACATACTTGTAAGCCACATTCTTTTATTGATTTTTGGCACACTGGTATAGAGTTTCTTGCCTGGGGATTACCCGGGCGAAACCGTGTGAGGTGTGCGCATGCAGTCTGGGGCCAGTTGGAACCACGGGACGTTTTCTGCTGTGACATTATTGAGAGACTCTGCTTTCAGGAGTCCCCATGTTTCCTGTATACGTGTGCCTTGTTGATTGTGGTAAACAGGATTTAGGTGGCTGGAAAACAGGATTTAGATGGCTGGATGAAGCCATTTATCCCGGGCCAGAGCTTTGTCAAAGTGTGAAGAGCTTCACGCTCAGGGTAAGCACAGTTGTGCCACGCAAGAACCTCTAACGCTGCAGCTGTTGGCCGTCAGAGAGGGCTTGTCTGCCCTTGTGGCCATTCACTGCTCTCCTCTGATGCAGACAGTCCTGGGGAAGCTGGGATGTGCACTGCTGGCCTCTTCACGTCACACGCCTGTTTAAATTATGGAAGTGAAGGGATGCCAGGAGAACTTGGGCTGATCTGGAAAACAGGGAACAGCCTCTTTAAGACAGCTGCTTCTTGCTTTTGGGTCATCCCCACAAGTTCCCAGGAGTTTATAACTGTTACAAAGTGGTCAAGAGTAGGAAAACAGAGGGAGGAGATAGGGCAGGACCAACAAGGGAGGAGAGGAAGTCTGAGGGTGGAGGGTCTCCAGGAGCCTATAAAAGGTCAGACCCCGTCTCCACCTCCCAACATACACAGTGGATCCTTACCTCTGGGTCTTCTCCCTTCCCCTAAAACCAAAAGAAGGGACTCGAAAGAACTGTTTGCTTGTACAGCATGACGAGCAGCAGCCAACAGATCCTAACATCGAGAGTACCAAGCAGTCGAGACCCCTGTTGACTGGTTAGGTTTTTTTTTTTTTTCTTTTTTGACACAAACTATGTCTTTCCCTTACTTGTGCTTGTATCCATTCTCAGGTCTGCAGCCATAGCTGGACACATAGTGGACCCTTCTCCAAGGGCTTCGCTGCCGCCAAGTTTATAACTTTCTATGACTCAGGGCCCGAGCTGCCCTGGAAACCATGTCCTTCAGGCCTTAGTTACATGGAAAGAATGGAACTTTCTCTTTTGGTGTTACATTAAGTGAGAGACAGGGAGGGAGGGAGGGAGGGAGAGAGACAGACACACACACACAGAGAGAGAGAGAGAGAGAGAGAGAGAGGAGGGCATGTGAATCAGGCCCTTGGCCTCCCTGGAAGCTCTAGAGAGGTCATAGGAAGAGGAGTGGGCCTGTTGAAATGATTACCCTGCACGGGCACCTACTGTCCCCTGCTTGGGAAAGGAGTCTCTGTGTGTGTGTGTGTGTGTGTGGGAACTGGAACATTTGGCCTGCTTCACCTTCAGCGAGAACCAACAGCATTGGCCGTTAGTGGACAATGAGCATGATTTAACAGCCCCGCAGTTGACTGCGTTTAGGGCTGAGGTACCTGCGGCTGAAGGTTGTCAGCTTGCCTTGTGAGAGAAGACAGGAGACAGGTGATTCTTAAATAGATGTGTGCTAGGGAGAGAGGTCTAGGGCAGGATCTGACAGACATCTGGGTGCCTCTATTTTAGATTCCAAATGGTTTACTCCAACACTCTGACCCAAAAGGAAACAAAACAAAATAAAACAAAACCCTCATTGCTGAGGTATTGAAAAGCTCTCCAGCAGGCCCCAGCCACAGGCCAGCTTTCTCCACAGTTCTGCTGGCTAGCGGATGGAGTACAGGCCGGGTGGTCTTGGCTGGGATAACTCCCTTCCCTTTGCCACTGTGCTTCCAGCGGCAGATAACTGGTCTGTGTGGGCTTTTCTCCCACAGGGAATTTCAAAGGTCCCCACCCACGAATCAGCCAGCCAGAGCCCCGCTATCATTTGAAACGGGCAAAATACATCCTGCCTGGTCTTCCTCAAGAGGGAGAAATGGAACCACACTCTGTCCCATACCCTGTCAGAACCTATACAAACCGGATACCCCTGCTTTCCCTGTTACGGAGGGGCAGTTGTATCTGGTTTTGTGTCGTGTGTTGTCCTGTAAATCCTGCCTTGGTGGAGAAATGGACTCCTGGAAGGAGATCTAGCAGACAACACTCTCTCTGGGTGAACACTATGTATTCTCTCCATGGTTTCCAGCCCTAAAATCAACAAAGTCCAAAGGAGAACTTTGTTGTCTGGCGCCAACCAGGGGCCCTGTGGAGAAGGCCGTGAAATGATTCAGTTGCTTTACTCAAGGTCCTTATCTGGTTCTGTAGAACGAATTATCATTCTTTCTGTATCAATTAATGCAGGAAATTATTAAAACAACAGTTTTATTTAGCCAGCTAGTTCCCCAATGACCGATACAGAGAGACTATGAATTATATTAAGCTGTGAGCACTATGCTGGGCAGATTCTGAGCTGTTCCAATCTTAGAACTGATAAGACCCACATACAGACAGTCACTTGCCAATCTAAGGACTCCTGGGAGGCTTCAGCTCCATCACTCTGTCCTACCAGGCATGTGCTCATTGCCATCTTGCCTTATGGCAACTCCTTTCTCTCCTGCTTCCTTTCCCCTGTTCTCTCTTCTGCTTTCTCCCTTCTCCTCTCCTCTCTCCAACCCAAGCCTGGGAACCTAAAACTCCACCTACCTCTTTACCATCCAGTCATGGGCTTCAGCATCTTTATTTAGCCAATCAGGGATAACTGGGGAACATCCCTTATCATCACATGGTTACAATGGCCAATTCAGCATTCATAACAATGCCTGTGGTCTGGGCTCTCTCCCACTGATGACTAATTGATGCCTTACAACTGAATCTCACTGAGGCATTTCCTCAACTGAGGTTTCTTCCTCTCTGATGACTCTAGCTCTTGTTAAGTTGATACAAAATGGCCAGTACGGTAGCTATATCACTCTGTCCTGTGTAGGTGGCTACTCACCACAGAGAGCTTTGACAGGGGTAAGAAACCTACTCATTTGTCACATATTCCTTTTTCTTTCCAGTGTGTGTGTGTGTGTGTGTGTGTGTGTGTGTGTGTGTGGTCATTCATTGACAAATGCCTCACTCAATCATCTTCCACCTTGTTTTTTTTGAGACAAGTTCTCTCACTGAACACGTAGCTCACCAATTCAGCTAGACTGGCTATCCAAGGAGTTCCAGAGATTCTCCTGTCTGTGCCTCCCAGCCCTGGGATAACGGGTCCTGACGCCTGTGCCAGCTTTTATGTGGGTGCTGGGGCTGGCATGTTACAGCTTGCCCAGCTCCTCTACTACACGCTTCTGTTTTTGTTGATACCATTGATTGACTCACAATTCTCCCTCAGCCAACGCACAAATGTGGGCCTCTTCCTTTGGAGAGTGTGTGTGCTAAAGGGAAGACGCACACTTCGGTGAGACCAGCCTCTGCCAGAGATGAGCTTATAACAAATGAAAGTTGTATATGCTACAAAACCCCTACTTTTTTTCCCCAGAAGACAATGATGTCAGATAAAAAGTATGTGTTCTATAGCTTCTTCCAGCACGAACTGGCAAAACTTGCGATATTTTCAAGCATTGCTTCCACTTTGTCAGGACCTCTCCTTGCTCCTGCTGCATTGAATGACTGCTGCATAGAACTCTAGAATTTGGGTTATGGGGAAATTAGGAAGAGACAACTAACTAACTTGAAACCACTTACTGTTGACTTGTTCGCATGCATTCAACACATCTCCTTTTTGGGGCTCCCTAGTGTGTTAGGAATTATAGAATGTGAAGGCGAAGACAGCAAATACCAGCCTCTGAGAATTTACCATCCACTTGAGGACACTTTCAAACCTCCAACGAACAGGGAAATGGTAGTAGGCATCACAATGAAATAAACACTTTAATGGAGAGAAAAAAAATACAAACAGCCTTGAGAGATTGCCCATTCCCCAAGGAGTCTCCTCAAGTATAATTCCATTCCTCCCTCCTGCATAGGCCTTGGCTTCCCTCACTCTGCACCACTCTGTGTAGCTCCTTTCATACGGTTCTGTGCATGGCTCCCTCTTCCTGGCCTCTGCATGCAGCTGTATGCTATCTTGTGTGATCTTCTTGCATGAAGGCCATTCCTGAACCTAAACCAGAGTTCCTTGCATACCTACATCAGCTCATTGTCTTGTTGCCATGACAAAGGCAACTCAAAGGAAGAAGGGCTTATTCTGGCTCCTAGATGTAGTCTCCTCATCATGGCGGGCACGGGCACAGTAGAGGGGTCTTGCAGCTGCCGGGTCACACTGCATCCACAAGCAGGAAGGAAAGAGAAACTGCATGGTGGCATTCAGTGAGCTTTCTCCTCTTTGATTCAGCTGGGGGCTGCAGCTCATGGAAATGTACCACCCACACAGGTACAGAATTGGCGTAATCTAGATAACTCTTTCATTACATCCAGAGTCTTGCTTCCATGGTGATTCTTGCTTTCATGGTATCAAATTGGAAAGCAAGACTGAATATCATGAACTGGAAAGACGACTCAGTAGTCAAGAGCATTTGCTACTCTTGCAGAGGAGCTGAATTAACTTCCTAGCACCCAGGTCAGGTGCCTTATGAACTACTTGTAACTCCAGATCCAGGGATCTGATGCCTCTGGCTTCCAGGGGCACTGGCACTCATGTGTCATACCACATACATTCGTGTAATTAAAAATTAGATCTTAAAAAAGCAAACCCCAAACCAAACCAAACCAACCAACAACGAAAATAACCAAACCATCACAAGACCCTGAGTGGTTGCCTAGAACTGTACATAGCACCAAATCCTACATACGCCATTTTTCCTCCTTCTGCAACCATGAAAAGTTTAACGTAAATTGTTATACTAGGAGACTGTCATTGATGACAGAAACCACAGAACTTCTCTCTTAGCTTACTGAGAACATTTTTTTTTTTAACTTATGGCAGCATCTTATGTTTTCTCTTGGCACCCCCATCATTGCTCTCCTGGCTATTAAACCAGATAATGAGATAATGTGAACTCTCTGTAATACTGAGGCAGAACCACGACAGGCTACTGACTAACTGCCGTGCAGCATTTTCCTGTGAACAGAAACCTCCCTCACCCCTGAGGAAAGCCATGTAACAGTCACTAACAGGTGAGTAGCATACAGAGCACGGACACGCCGGACAAAGCAATGACGCATCTCATCTTGCAGCTAGGGCGAGCAGGCAGGTATGGGGTCATACCACGGCACAGAATGAAGTCTGAACATTCTGCATTGCTTATTTATAGACTACTCCACTTCACATTCTTAGACTAGTCAGTGGTGACAGAAACTTCACACAGCAGAAGAGCAGAGCCACGGGGTGATGGAGAGTGAAAGTGAGAGGTGACCCAGCTTTTCCAAAAGAAACCCCGGCCTTCTACTAGGCCATCAGAGCCCTTTCTGACTTGGCTGTGCCTCTAGCTCCATTGCCCTCCCCATTCTAGAACTGTCCACACTCCCACCATCCTGAATGCTGAGGCCTCAGCTGAGTGATCCTAACATGGACATTTCTTGCCTCAGGCTGTCACAGCTTGAACTCAGAACTCTGGGAAGAACACGCTCCTTCCATTTTAGGGCTATCCCCATACCTTTTAGAGATCACTCACACCACACCAAGGCAAACACTTGTGTAGTTTCTGTAGTTCTGTTCGCAGACATCTCTGGGAATAACTGAACCAAAATGTCACATCCGTGTGACTGTAGCCAGGGATTCAGCCAGTACCTGTGTGGGGTGAACAGGTGAATGCTTTACCATAACTGACACAGAGCATGATGAGCCTGGAGTGAATTATCACTAGTTAATTCAGTTGACATGTTCTGAGGGCTCAGCACAGCAGGTGTTGTTTGGGTTCTGGGGAAACACTTGACCAAGGCTTGAGATTGTCCTAGATATTGATGAATAGGTGACTCCTGGGTAGGGCATGAAGAACATCTGTCAGGAGGTGTCTTTGGGAAGAAAATCTGTCTCGTCTTCCACCTCTGCAGGTCTGTGTCTGCAGAGCCAATCAACAGCAGATAGAAAACACTGAGGGGGAAAAATGCATCTTTCTTAAACACATACAGAATTTTTCTTGCCATCATTGTCTGAATAACAGAGAATAGCATTCCCATTGTGTTGGCTTGAGTCATACGGAAATGGCTTTGTGTCTACAGGAGGACATGTATAGGTTATCTTCAGAAACAACACTTTTTGCACAGGGGACAGTAAAATTTGGGGTCCTCAGAGTTCTGGAACCAACTTCCTGTAACTGCTAGGCAGGAATGGAATTTGCACTTAGTCTTCAACCACTCATACATGTGTCTATCTGTTGCCTTCTAGAACATTTCCAGTGGAGGGCTATACCAAGAACACTGGAGTGTGTGTCGGGGGTAACCAATTTATATATGTTGGTTATTGCTGTGTGGGTTTATGTCTGACTTTCCAATTGCGTTGTATTAGCCTCAGTACTTTCTGCCTTTATTGACTATAATAGCTTTTTAATAAGCTATGAAATTGGGAATGTTTTCAACCTTGTCCTTTTATTTTTCCAAAACAGTAGTTTGATTGTTTGGGTCCTTTACAAATTCATATGAGTTTTTAGTATGATCTTAAAAATGATTCATAAAATGCCATTCAGATTTCAATTAGGATTACACTGAATCAGTACGTTGCGTTAAGGAATACATGCTCTGAGTAGGAGTGGTTTTGATTCATGACCTCAGGCCACCTTTCCATCTACTTAGTCTTTACTTTCTTCCTGTAATGCTCTGGGGTTGAAGTGTGTCCCTAACCTTTACTATGTGTGTTAGCTATCTTTATTCCTAAGTGTTTTATTCTTTTAAATACCATTGCTTACGGAATGGTTTTCTTACTTTTCCTTCTTGTAGTGTTCATTAGTAGTATATAGAAATACAACTGATTTTTTTTTCATAATGATCTTCTGTCTAACAACTTTCCTGTGTTAGCTTATTAAGCTGAAATAGTTTTTTGTGAATTGTTAGATTTTTGTATACATAAAGTCATGCCTTTTATAATCAGAGGATTTTAAAATCAATCTTTTAAATGCTGAATTAAAATAGAATTACATAAATTTCCCCCTTCTCTTTCTTCCTGCAATCCTTCTCCTATATTCCCCACCCCATTGCTCCTTCTTGAAATCATAGCTTTTTTAAATTTAATTGTTATTATTTTACACACACACACACACACACACACACACACACTCCTCCCTGAATATGTAAATATAGTCTTCTCTGTCTATGTTACTTGCATGTACTTGGTTTCAGAGCCGACTGTTTGGTATTGGACAATTAACTGAGGGGCTCATCCTAAGGAAGAGTAACTATTTTTTCCCATTTTCAGCATTCCTTAGTTGCCTATGGTTCTTTAATCTAGGTGCGGGCCCCGTGACTTTTCACTCTTCCCTGTTGGCATGTCTATTGGTCTTGTGCTTGTTCAGGTCTGGTTTAAGCAGCCATATTGTGAAGGTATCATGGGCAAAGTGTCTCTGTCATTTCTATAAGACATAATTTCACAGCAGAATTTCCAGTCCTCCGGCTTACATTTGGATCTATATGAAAATAAGCATTAGCTTACACTAATGTCTTCAGCTGGAGATCACTGTACCTGGGCTCTTTGCCCGCTGCTTGCCCTGAACTTCTCACTCAGCAATGAGGGTGACATCATAATCATTTAACTTTCCAGCTACAGTAAGCACATGAGGTGTGTCTATATCTCTAACCCCGCAGAGGCTAGCCTTATCAGTCCTATGACCCTTGTATGGTTTATCCACCACACATTTCTAGAGGTGCTTAATGAGAAACTTTCTCTACCTTCCCACTCATAAAAAGGAGATTATCTCGCCATGTTTTGTATTTCATCCTGGGATGAGCTGGTCTTCCAGTTAGAAGAATTATTACCCATATATTCATACGTCCAGATGTAGAAACGCCCCATGTTTGAAGGCTGCTTAGTGAGTGTGCTATCTCTTGGGAGCTGTCTTCTCCTGGAGGTTGGAACTCACTCTTCGTTTACTCCATCTTTGTGGCTGTGATTCTCTCTGATCATGACAAATAAATGAAGCCAAATATCGTGCATCTTTGTTATACTCATCCTGTCCCCTGGAAGTGTTCTTGCATTCGTCCACTCACACCCCTTCCACACATCTCTATAAACTAGGCCTTGGGCATGATAACCAAGTAATTTACCACTCCACTACCACGCCCCCTTCTCATTCACATTCTCACCAGGTGTGATAGGTACCCTTTCTCATTGTTGACATATCACACCACGCAGGTGTAGTGCCACTTGTCTGCCCACTTTCTAAATGAATATCCATGGCTTTTAATTTGGGGTGACTGAGAAGGAAGGAAGTTGCTGTAATATTTGCTTACAGTTTGCTGTGTGGCTATGATTTTAAAGTCTAGCTAATAGTATCCAGCAACTGGTACTGTCAGGTTTAAATAAAAAGCTCTTTGAGGGGCTTCTAGGACTACACTGATCAATAGCTTCTAGGGAGGAATCCCATGCCTGGCACTGAGATTTCCATTAATAACCTTTGTCGTCTATGGGAAGCATTTTCCACCCATGCACAGTACTTATGTTCAAACTATTTTCTAATATATATATTGACTTAGAGTGGAGCAGGTTTCACACACAGTTAGCTTTGGTTAACCCATACCCATCCTTTCCTCTCTTTTCTCCCTCCACCTCTATCCTGCTTAGGCCTTCACCATCATGAACTCCTGCATACGTCCTAGGGAAGGCCTAGGGAACACGATCAACCTGGTAGTCAGCACTTATTGGATTCAGTGGATTAAACAAGGATGTGAAGGTGGGAAAATGACATGGTTGAAGTTTGAGAGACATGTGGAGGAGAGATGGAGGTGAGCATGGCCAAGATATAGTTTAAACATGTATGAGACTGTCAAAGAATAAAGATGTCCCAAACTTTAAAAACTGACATTCCATTGCACATGCAAGGGTAATTTATTGTTGTTTTAGTGAGAAATTATATTGAAGTTTTAGTATTTGCCAGGCAAGGTGGCATATGCCTTTAATCTCAGCATTCAGGAGGCAGAGGCAGGTAGATCTCTGTGAGTTCAAGGCCAGCCTGATCTATATAGCTAGTGCAAGGGGAACCAGGACTACATAGTGAGACCTTGTCCCTCCAAAAGAGAAAGTCATTTATTTATCTCTGTTATTATTTGCATTTATGTGTGTGTGCCATGCTCATGGAAGCCAGAAGAGGGGGTTAGATCTTTGTGAGCTGGAGTTACAGGAGGTTGTGAGCCAGCTGATGTGATGTGAGTACTGAGATTAAATTAGAGATGTCTATAAGAGCAGCAGGAACTCTCAACTACTGAACTATCTCTCCAGCCCAACACTGATTCTTTTTTTTTCCCACACACATTGTTTCCAACCTGCATATTTCTGTAGGTACGCAGTTAGGTTGTCTGCTTTCTTCATGGCTAAATGTTTTATCTATATCACATGTGGTTCTCGGTTACACAGGAGGCTTGCCAACATTTTTTCCAGTTTGTAGCTTCTATGTTTATTTCTTCCTCTGTATCTTTCAAAAAAAAAACCCGATGCTTTTTAAATTTTAATAAATTACAACTTAATGTTTGTTCATGTGTTTGTTAAACTTCTAGTGCTCATGTGAAAAATTCCCAATTCAGAGCCACCTAGAATTTCCCACAAGTATTGCATTTTGCAGTTAGTGTATCACGTTTGTGTGTGTGTGTTTCTGCGTCTGAATTGGGAGGGATATGTTGCTCATGCCATGGCGCCGGTGTGGAACTCCAAGGGCAACCTGCCGGAGTTCGCTCTCTCCTCATGTGTTGGTCCGGAGGATCAATCCCAGACCATCAGGCTTTGCGGCTGGTGCCGTTACCTGTTGAGCCACCTCATCATTTGCTTCTCTGGTGCTTTTTGTGCTAGCCTTGGATAGGTGTGAAGGTTAGTGTGTAATCCTTAACTTTGTCACTTGAGGCGGAAGCTACCAAGTACCTACTACGCATGGCCTTGATGTCTAGTAAAATCCTGGAGGCTGGAATGCTTAGTTTTCCTTAGCTCATGTAGGCACTGTGGCCTTCTCTCTAGAGGGACTAGTCCCCTGCTTCTCTATGAGCAGGGGACTGCAGGTTCTTAGAATTACTCCGAGAATGAAGGCCCACTCAACCTTCTCATTATTACAGAAGGCAAAGTCTGCCTTCTGCAATCTTTCATATTCAAAATTTCAAGGTGAAGCCCCTATAACTCCGTTCACTGTCCCGTACTGCAGGCTATGAGTACAGGCCACTCGCCTGTTCCATTTATCTCCCATCAGGCCTCTTGAGTTTGGAAATCCCTCAACTTCAGGTTGGGAATCTCTCCCACCTAGATTCACCTCAAACTCACTATCCTCCTGCTCCAGCCACTGGGATTACAGGTGCATACTATGTCTTGCTTCTTACTTAGATGATTTATTTATTTATGGAGGCTGGGGATAAAGTCAGAGTTTGTAACCTCTGACCTGATGTGTATTTGGTTTCTTAAAGTGCTAAGATAATTAAAAAGATTTAAAATTTCAAATTCCAGTTGTTTGGGGGGTAACAGATAGAAAAAAATGGCTCTATGTGTGGGCTTGTGTGTGTGTGTGTGTGTGTGTGTGTGTGTGATAGATTCATATGTGTGGAACAGTGTTCACAAGCCAGGACACGTGTAGAATCCAGAAGAAAATGTCCTGCATCCTTCTTGGCCACTTTATGCCTTATTCTCTTTAAAGAGGGCTGTCTCTCACTGAACCAGGAGCTAGGCTGACCACAGCAATCCCCTTGTCTTGCCCTCAAGAACTCAGGCATTACACGTTGGTGTGTGACCACCTAGCCTTCTACTTGGGTGCTGGGGAGTCCAGCTCCCATTCTGATGCTTGAGCCAAAAGCGCTTTACACCCATTGAGATGTCTCTCCAGAGATACTTATGCATACGTGGACATGTTTGTATGCACATGTGTATTCTTTTAATTAAACTGCGTTGTCAAAATCATACAGAGATGTTGTTTCCTTGAAGTGTCTGTGGAGACTTGGTATTATTTCTACCTTAACTCTTTGAAAGAATTTAAATATTTGGAAGAATTCTCCATTAAGGCCATTTTAACACTGATTAATTATGAATTCCTTTTACTTAATACATGCAAGAGTGTCTCAAAAAACAAATAAACAAAAAAACCATGCAAGGTGAATTAATTTTTTTCATTTGACTGTGTTACTTGTCTCTAGAGAAATTCTCCCATTTCCTTTGTGCTGTACAAGTTGAGAGTACAGTTATCCATAATTTTTGACTATTAGTTTTTGTGGGCTTTGGGATAATGGCTTTTTGATTTCTGTCTCTCTCTGTCTCTGTCTGTCTGTCTGTCTCGCTCTCTCTCTGTCTGTGTGTGTCCTTGCAATCACAATCCCCAGTGGTGAAAGCCTTCATTAACCGAGAGACCATTTCTGATGTCATTTACCTGCTTTTACCTGCTATGTGATCTGCCAGGTTCATCATTATTGCAAATAACTGATTTTTTTATTTTTTTATCGAGTGAATAATACTGTTATTGGGTGAATAATACTCCACTGTGTGTGTGTGTGTGTGTGTGTGTGTGTGTGTACGTGTATGTGGTTTACTGGAAAGCCACACCACGTTTCCACACTGCGGTTTCTGTGACTACAGCTGTCGTAAAGGCATAAATGTGGTTATGACTTCAGCATATTGAGTTCAGCAGCAGCCTGGCTGGATCACATATGCTAATTCTAGTTTTAGTGCTTTGAGGGGTTTAACGCTATCCTCCAAAAAAGATTACAGCAATTTATATTACGCACAACAAGATGCAGTTTACAGATCACTGGCAACACTTCTTTCTCCCCGTGATTTGATGGAGGGTGGATAGGGTCTCTCTACATAACCCAAGCTGGTCTCAAGCTCATGATCCTTCAGGCCTAGATGCCTGAGTACTGGGATTACATTAGTGTGCATTGGCTCTCCTGCTGCAGTGAGGGAAAGCTGTCTTTGCCTGAAGACACCAGCTGTTCCCAGCTGGTTGCACCGTGAAGAGACTTATCGGTGCTGCTGTTCTGTCCACAACATCGTTCCTGATAAATCTTCAGTGTCTTTCTTCAGGTCCTGTCCACTTTTCCTTTATGGCAGGGTCTCTCACTAGCTTTGAACTCACAACATAGAGTAACCCCAGATATCTGCCTGTCTCTTCCTCCCCAGCACTGAGATTACAGAGATGTATCATCATGCCTGATTAATTTTAAAGTCCTTTTCCTCTTGGGATCAAGTCAGGTCCTTGTGCTTGCCTTGAAAGCACTGTACTTACTGACTTAACCTTTATTATTTTCTTTCCTTTTTTGTGGAAAAAAAATTGTTTGTCACCTTGCAGACAAGCTCTGCTGAACACTGTGCTGGAGATGGTGGTTTGGGCTAAATTTCACTTTTTCGACATGTGGCTGGCTAAAGCATCAGGTGAGAGGCAGAACTAAAGAATGATGTTGAATATTCTGAAATGTGTTTATGGACAGCCTCCTGAAAGTCTCAATAAATATGTAATACAGCCAAACCATTTCCCATTGGTCATTCCCACAGGGACGGTGAATGGTTATGGTTTAAAAATGACAACAACAACAACAGCCAAACCATTGGCTTTGGGCTCAGGACCAGGGCTCAAGAGTCAGAGTCTTGACAGTCCTCTGGCAAACTTTAACCTTCAGACATCCTCTCAAGAAAGAATTACAACTCCAATGCAAAGAGTGGGATTAGCTGCAGTCCTGGAAGATTAAGGAGAAGCCGTGATGACATGACAATGTTAATGGCTACTGAAGTCTCCCGACAAATTGTAATTGCAGAAAAGGTTTTCTGTCCCACCCTTTTCTACCTGCAGCAAGCCACCTGCCTTTCTTAGAGAACAGTGCCTTCCCTGCACCATATAGTATCTTCCCAACAAAGATGGGGACTTGACGACGCAAGCATACTGAACCTTCCCCATCCTCCACTGGCGTGGAACCCCTCCTTGTATGTTCTACTGAATTCCAAACTTTGCTGCTGCAGCTTACACCTCCAAGTTATTGTTCATCATTTCTTCACAAATCCAACAGTTCTTTGCCTAAAAGAGCATAAAAGCTTTTGACCTGGTTGGTTCTTCAGTTAGTTCTTTCCTGTTGTATGAGGGTCTCTCTGCACATCTAAAAAGGAAAACCTGTGTGATTGTCTATTATTAAATTTATCTAATGATAACTTGGTTTCTAGACGTGGTTCAGGGTCTCACCTAAGATGCAAATCAGCTGCAGGAGATCTTCAGCTTCCTCTACCGCTGTTGGCTGTTAGAACTTTGAGATCTACCCCTCCGCTGCTGAGCTGAGACCACTCCTCTTGGGGAGTTCCTGCCAATCACCAAGCATGAGGTTAGCCAGCCTGGCCATTCCCATCTGTTGTGTGACTTATCCTGGGAAGAGATTGAACAAATGTCTGCTCACCCCAGATAGGTCACCACCACCAAGCTTAAGAAGCCACTCTACCCGAGGCTAGCTTAATGAACCTGATAAGCAGCTCAGTGGGCCAGAGAGTCTGTTTCTAGTGGTTGTTGCTGCTTCTATAACTTTGGGGAGGGGGGGGGGCTTTGTAAATCTTGAAAGTCTCAGAAATCAACTGGGATTTGTGGGTTTTGTTTATTTCTTATGTTTTATTAACTTCTTGAATCGTGGTGAGCTCCGCCTCCAGGGAAGAAGATCAGTTCAGAGGAAGTAATTGCACAACTCCATCTGTGTTTAAATGAGGATCCTCCCATGGGCTCTTGTATTTGAGGACTTGGCTCGTGGTTGTTGCTGTTTCGGGAAGTTTAGGAGGTGCAGCTTTCCTGGAGGAGGTGTGTCACTGGGGATGGCCTTGAGGTCCTAAGCCTCACCCTGCTCCCAGTTTGCTCTCTTCTGTTTTGCATTTAAGGTTCAAGATGTGAGGTCTCAGCTTTTGTCTCCTCTCCGCCTCCATGCCTGCTGCCTGCTGTGGTTGCCTCCCTGCCAGGAGGCCCTCTTCCCCATTTGGAACTGTAAGCCAGATAAACCCTTCCTTCGGTAAGCTGCCTTGGTGTGTTATCACAGCAACGGAAAAGTAATTAAGACACTACCCAGTGCAGAACTCCTGTGACAGGCAGCCTTTGTTCCCCTCGCACTGGCAGAGACTAGAACGCCAGATGCTACTGAAGCTCGAGATGATTCTTGCTTACTGCCAGGTGCTTGCCTTTGCTTCCATCCCCAGATGTTATCTTCCCCTCCAACTTTTCATATCCTAAATTCCCACATTTTGTTTCTAGGAAGCATGCCTGCTGCATTGTGTAGCCTTGGGGAATTGTATAGCATTATAGCTACAGAGTGAAAAAAAAGGTCACGGTTATCCCCTCCATGTGCTTAAAAGACTTAGCAAATAAGGCTGTCTCCTCCAATCGCTCCTACCCACTTGTTGGCCCCTGAAAAGTATACTACATGTGTTTTCCCACACGTGTGGGTGTATACACTGGGTACGTGCTTCAAACTGTGGGGTGAGAGTTCATGCTGACTCAAAGTGGAAATGAATAGTAAGAAGAGGTTAAATAAAGAGATAAAATGTATGGAAAATAAAAACAGGCATTCCTTCCTACAGATTAAATTCACCACTAAAGGTTACTTATTGATGAATGTCAGATCTGATTATGTGGGAAACCTGTTTGTCATGCCTCGCCCAAGAAGACTTGAACACTAGAATAATCGTACTTTAGTTTGTTTGGACCATGTATTGATGAGGGCATTGGAAAAGAGAGTGCCCAGAGACCTGGAATTTGGGGATAAAAGCTCTAGGCCTGCCGAGTCCTGAGGTTAACACAACACTACAGTTAAGAGGCATATGTACACCCCTAAATATCACCACGACAATAGCTGAAAATACACACAGGAGGGGGTGCAGCTTAGTGCTCAGTGGTGAGCATTTGTCTGGAATGCACAAAATACGGGGCTGTGTCCCTCATACAATCAAGTGAAAACTTGTGGGTGTATGTGATTATAGATAGTTCATTCATGAAAACTCTTTTGTATTAGTTGTCTTTTTAATGTGACAAACTACCTGCCACGAGAAGCCTAAAGGAAGGGATTGTTTTGACTCACGGTTCTTGTGTGTAGTCCATCCTGGCAAGCGGGACGTGTGTGGTAGGAGTGTGAGGCTGCTGATTCCACAACCAGGAGGGAGAGAGCGGTGAATGCTGGGGCTCGTCCCCATGAGGGTGGCCCCAGCCATGGCGAATGTTCTTACTTCAGTTGCCGCAGTCTAGATAACCCTCTCCAGCATGTCTAGGGGCAAACCCGCCCTACATAGCCCCTCCCCAGACCTGCCCATAGGCTCTTCTCATAGGTGATTTTAGATCCTGTCAAACTGATAGCCAATATTAAGCATCATACACTTTGTGTAAATTGTTTTCTGTCACTCAGATGAGTTTTTCAAATTAGGTTTAATTTCTTGTGTTTTTTTCCCAAAGAGAGAAGATATGAGGCTGTCCTCAAAAGGACTCTCCTCAAAATACAACACCAGCAGCAGAGCATGGTTTTCAGTGTGCCTTCCCCGTATAGTTCTTAAAACACTGGAGGGAGTTCTTTGACTTCAGAGTATTTAAAACTTCCACACAGACTCTGCCAGCTCTTCATAGACAGTCCTGTGCTGGGTGTGCCATTAGAACACTGACCAGTGACTAGGGGAGGAGAGAGAGGGAACCTAGGCCCCCTGGAACCCTTACCTCACTACAGTCCTCTTCATCCTGTGGTCATTTGAAAGTACATAGACTTGATTCTTGAATGGGATCCTCTCTTGGAACCCCTCAGCTTTGTGAGGTTCTCCGCCATTAATTTTATAATAAACATGCTGGTTAGGTTCTCTGTCCCTTGAGCCTGTGGGCTTCATTCCTCACTCACAGAACAGGAGGTCCCACTCCTGTTAAGACTAGTTACCTTAGTGGCATCAACAATTGGGACAGGGAAGCTCCAGCCCTAGGTCCATGTGTACTGCAAGCTCCCTTCCGACTCTCACAGCATTTGAGTTTGAAAAGCCTTCCAGGTTCTTGAGACACAAACATACGTACAAACAACAAATAAACAAACAAAACCAAACATGGATGTAGTAGAAACAGAAATTAAGAGAGAATATACTCCCAAGCATGGATGGGGGCCAGAGAGCTGGGAAAGGACAGATGCCCGCTGAACCTTTATGTACCCTGTAAGCTCTTGCTCAGGTATGATCTATCTTGGTATGTATATGCTTAGCAAGGTCTTTACTAAACCACATTTTGCCCGGGATGGTGTGAACCTTGGGTATAAAAATTGTACCTCATCTCCCCAGGTCCACGGAGGGAGAAGTAATCAACCAAATTTATTACTGTGTGGCTTGTTTGTGGTTTTGAATTTTGTAGGTTTTGTTTGTTTGTTTGAGACAGAGGCTCATGTAGCCCAGAGTGGCCTGCAACATGTTAGGTATTTGAGGATGACCTAGAACTTCTGAACCTCCCATCTTTACTTCCAAAGTGCTTGGATTATAGACGTGTGCATCCGCATTGGGTCCATTTTTATCAAAGCAGTCCTAAGAATTGCTTGCCGGAATGTCAGCATTTAAACATTCTAAGTGATGTGTGTGTGTGTTATGTGTATGTCTTAGGTGTATTCACGTTCATGTGTGTCCATCTTCATTGTGTGTGAATACTTGTGTGAGAGAGTAGAGGTTATCATGTGCCATGGATTTCACGTCAAGGTCGAAGACAACCTTGGGTCCTCAAATTCTAGCTTGCTTAAGGCAAATCTCTTGTTGCTCCCTGCTGTGTGCACCGGGCTGAGTGACCTGTGAGCTTCGGTGGTTCTCTCAATTCTACCTTCCCTCACTGGATTTGATATTACATGTGACTCCACCCAGATTTACATGGTTTATGAGAATCCAAACTCTTATCTCCACGCTTGAATGTCAGTCACTTCACTGACCGAGCTGGTTCCTGAATCATAAAATGCCCTTTACAGAATCCATCTCCCGCTCCAATTCCCTAACTCCTCGTCTACACTAATGATTAAATATGTCTCCTGACATTCATGTATTGGACGCTTGGTCTCCAAATCCATTTGCTGATGGTACTGAAAGTAGTATCTATGGTAGGTGAACAGGATTAGATTTGGATCACAGTTCAGACCATGCCTGGCTCAGATTTTCAGGTTCTTGCTCCTTGGAACTGAGTTGGGCCAGGAACACGTGGCTAGGGATAGAAATGGGTCATTAGAAAGACAAAGATCTGGAAGCATCCAGAGAGCTGGCAAATCGTTCACAGTGCTCAGCCCTGAGAGTGGAGAGCATTTGCATCATTTACACAGTGCCCAGTTCTCCTGAATTTGGTAATCACAGGCATTTTTCACACAACCAGTTCCTTACTTATAGCCCTTGGGGGGTGGAGTTTCCAAACTTTCCTCCAACTGGCACATAGCTCAAGGGAAAAAACAACAGCAACAATAAAGTGGTCCTATATACCACTCACCAAACAAACAAACAAACAAACAAACACCCCCCTCCCCCCAGCAGAGCAAGAACGTCTACTAAAGTGGTACCCAGGCACCCCTCTGAACAGCTGCAGCCACTCCTGCGCATTCTGCAGCTCGGGTGTACCAGATGAGGCTCTGCAGGAGCAACACTCGGAGCCCTCTAGCGTGACAGGGTAAAGGCTTTCTTTTCAGGGGGAACCAACCAACCTGCTATCAGCTGGTCTCATGTGACCCAGGTTGGTCTTGAACTCCTGGTCTTCCTGCCTCCACCTTGAAAGTACTCAGATCATAGGTGTGCACCACAACACTGGCTTAAGCAGTTCTGAGGCTCTCAGCAGTGTGTTCTAGGTAAGAACTCTCCTCACAGAGTCCACCCTTGGCCTTCATGCTTCCTTTTTGCAAGTAAATTTGACTTCAACATTTGTTTCTCTTTTAAGTACTCTCCTAGCTCCTATTGTCTTCCTCTGGGGTGGGAGTTGGGGGTTGGAGCTTAGTTTTGAAAGGACCACCGCCATCTGTGAGCATTCTTGTCCAATTTGCTGCAAATTATTATTGAACCTGTCACAGAAATGCATTTTACTTAATAGGTTTTCAATACCGTCTTTTGCCATTAAGGCAATATTAACCTTGGCTTTAGAAAAAGAAGAAAAAAGCAAACAAAGGCATGGTTAGAACAAAGCACAGTCGGTGTATAGACTCTGGGAGTGTCACAAGTCCACAGCTGGGGCTCTGGGTGTGGCAGTGAAATGGGGGCTCTGAGTGTTTAAGTCTCTTGGCTCCCAATATGCACCTCTCTGACTTCTATAATAAGCAGGCATGAGCTCTGGCTAGAAACAAGTTTCCTGGAACTGGACGGTGTAAGCAGTGTTTTGCATTCGGCTGAATTGTGACATTTCAGTAGTAGTCCAGTAAGTTGGTTTCTAGAAGTAACTTAACTTCTTTCTTTATATTCTTGATTGTGTTGTGGACTCCCAGTAACGGCCAGCCGTAAGAGCCATCCCTTCTCACTGACCGGATAGCTTGTGGCTCATAGTAGATGTTTGGGTTGTCCAGTTGGGGTCTCACGCACGCTCTTTTCTCCTGCATTTCCCCCTCTGGCTGCTGATACCTCCTTTATTACTGATATTCGAATCATCAGGGACCATATCTCTATTGCCCTCCTCCCATCTATCACTGCTGTTTCAATTCTTTTTGTGAGTTTTGAGATTTCATTCTTTTCTCTGGATACTCCTCCTTTGTCCCTTCCACCAGGTAACCATCCCAGAAACTCCAGCCGTGGATGGAGAATTTCCCCCAAACCAAATTTTTAGAGTCCCTCAGGATGTTAGTAAAGATATTTTCTGTCCTCTTGTTTGACAGAGCCACTGGTGGGGCATTCTATTCCTTTGGTGTGGTTCTGTCGGGAAGAATCTCCTTTCTCACTCCTTGCTCATAGCCATGGGCCAGCAATCCTCTAATGGCCTAGAGAACGTCTGTCATGTCTTCTCAAAAATGTTTCTACTGTAACACTGTTGTGAGGGAAATTCAGGACCCTCTTGGGGTCATGAATAAAAGTGTTTTAAGATGGACTGAATCAGAAGCTCAGGGGCAATGTTATTAGTGTTTAAAATAAAAACTTCTAAGGTGGGTAATACATTACCTTGGCAGCTGCTGGAAGGAAAATGGAGGAATTGTGGGGAGCCCTGAGCTTTAAACTGGCATGGTGGCTCCCAAGGTAGAGATAGGCTTTACGTAAATGGTAAGAAAGTCCAAAACATTGGGGTGGAACCCAGGATTATTTAGGAAAGTATTCTAAGGAAGGAAGGAAGGAAGGAAGGAAGGAAGGAAGAAAGAAAGAAAGAAAGAAAGAAAGAAAGAAAGAAAGAAAGAAAGAAAGAAAGAAAGAAAAAGAAAAAGCATCAGGAGAGTAGGTTGATTTATGCTGCTGCTTTAGGAGGAGGGGATTCTAGGAAGGAAAGCAGAGCATCTCATCAAATTCTTAATTATTTCTCTCTTCTCCTCAACTAGGCTTCAGGTGAGCCTGTTTACTGAAGGATGGTCACTTGGCCAGATGATTGACTTGGCCAAACTGGAATGTTAGGTCTTTACCCAGGCCAGAGATTACGTTCTCTTGACTAGAAGGAGTTTCCTATTAGCAGGCTATTACTGCTACTCTAACACCCCCATTCTGATGAGGTAGCCCTAACATCATTTAGGAATCAGATCAGAGAGCAGAGCTGCCAAACAGTTCTGGCATTTCTGGCCTCTAACAAGAATGAAACTGCAAGAGAGATCCACAGACATCTGTTGGCTTTTAACCAGGAAAGACACTGGTTACTTTCTTTTAGAGGGGGTGCTTTTTAATCTTGAATTGCCTAGCCAGTTTTTATCTCTTGTTCTTATCATTGCCTCTGAAGAGGTAACCCCAATGACCATAGTGGAATTGGGACATTGACCAATCTGGCTTCTTATAGCTGAATGATGGGGGTCAGGTGTGGAAGTCAGGGTACCCCTCCAGTGGATGCATCAGCAGTTCTATTTATGTGACAGCCAGGTGTAGGAAGGAAAGGAAAACTGCTGCTTGGAAAGAGCTGTGAGAGAGAAGGAAAGACAAAAGTTATTAGCATTATAAGTGCTAGAAGCCAGGAGAGAGGAAGGTTTTCAAATCTCCAAATCAAAGTCAAGTCAAATACAATCTCCATTGAGCTCCCAAGAGCATACATCCATTGGGCCCTTCCTGACTTTTCTCTTGACAACCAGAATGATGAATTCATGATCTGTTTTCAGGCTCCCTGGTAACTATTGGAATCATTGTCATGTCTCCCCAGATGACTTCTGGAGAGGTAGAGAGAGAAGATATTTACTTACCATTTGATTTTCAGGCTTGTCTCTCCTGGATGCAGGTAGGCACTGTTATGTTGAATTGGGCCAAGAGCTAAATCTTTCATCTGGGCAGCATTTTCCTTACCAAGAAGAAAATCATTAGTGAGAAAGTCTAAATAACATCTCACATAGATTTCAGTCTAATGTCTGGGAAGTGTGATCCCTTGGGCTCTTACAAGCATGTTAATAATTTCAATTTCTAGTTACACTTTTCTGTTGGGTGTTTAAGAATACGCAGCTGGCAAAAATTAATAATTTTCATTTTTTTAGTGTAAAGAGAAGCTTAGAGCCCTTAAGAGTCATTGGGGCTTGAGAAGAATTTGTCTTTTCTAGAATTTATTTTTACCAGTTGTTCCAACTATGTTAGGGCAAAGTCAAATGGTTGTTTGACCATTGTTCTCTCGGGAATATTGAGGAAAAATTTTTCTTTGTGCTAATCTTCCTCTTTGTGGAATAGACAGTAGCTAGAGTTCACTGGAATGAGTCTTTATGGCCTTC
This sequence comes from Meriones unguiculatus, assembly GCF_030254825.1. NCBI lineage: Eukaryota > Metazoa > Chordata > Mammalia > Rodentia > Muridae > Meriones > Meriones unguiculatus. The sequence continues at coordinate 57,582,293 of NC_083363.1, read as the reverse complement.
CAGAACTAGAAATCTGATGACTCGCCATAGTTGCGGGATATATCAAGAGACACTCCATAGTCCTCTGGGATCTTCTGGAAGTTGGAGGGCAAGGGGCAAAATGTTATTCCCTTTAATCTTCCTGACCACATTAGTATAGGCCTTCAGATATGGTTACTCAACAGACATGACTTTATTCACACCAATCTGGTCTTTTAACTACTGTGCAATATTTAGATAAAGCTTGGCCAAAACTAAAACACCTTTAAATAGACTTTGACTGGACATACATTTTTATTCTCCACAGTGGTCCTTGTAATTGTGACAAAGAGCAGATCAATAGCTCCATCACTGATTTTTGTAGAGGGTTGACCAAATTTTGACCTTGGAAAATTTAAGATCCTATATATTCTCTGTAAGTCTTAGCTTTTACATCCTTTGAATAAATTACTCAGTCATTCCAGCTTTCTAGAAACATCCAGCCCTCTTAATCCTCATACACAAACTGTTCTCTACTAAAAATATTTACATTTTTATATTTTTTAAAAACATTTTTCTACTTACTGACTTTCTTTCTTAACACCATGAAGCATTGGAACATTAATGAATAAATTTACTACCTAGTATGAGAATTTTCCTCTGGTGGAAGGACTAAGCAGTGTCTATCTCTTCTCATAGGATCCCAGTGAAAAATTAAAGCTTAATTCCATCAAAAGTTCATCCCAGGAAACCAAACCAATGCCTTTATCTGGCTTATTTATAGAGCACAGATGTGGGGTTGCTGACAGGAGCATAGATAACTCAAGAGTAGTCTTGTGTCATGGAAGGAATTTATTTAACATGGATGGAGGCTTTCTCATAGCCTCATAAGTTGAGTCCTCTTTCTCCAGTCTCCCCAAGCTATATTTTCTTGCTCTTCCCCAAGAACATAAGACCATATGCCATTAGGGCAGAATCGCATACAACTGGAGGAGTGGAGTAGCTGGGTATTCATGTGGGGTCCAATGACCCTGCCTGCCCTTTCCTTCCATAAAGAAACATCAACTGTCAGCAGTCCTGCTGGGATGATCTTTTACAAGTAGGAACAGCTGAAGTCATGGAGGTGATGCTTGTTAGGTTAGGAAGGCAGTATTGTGCAATACTTTCTTAATAAAAGAAAGTTGAATCCAAGCTACAAATAAGAATGTAATAAATTTAATATCGCCTATGTACATACTGTTAAATTATGGGGCATTGCAAGTTCCCAGGCAAATCTTATAGAAAGCACAAGACAGTCAGAAATCTTTTCTGCTCTATACTGTACAGAGAGCAATATACCATAACAATTGCTTTTAATGTTGAGTAACTATATGTAGCAGATAGTGAGAAGAGGTAAAAACTACATTAAATTATCATATTGATGTTTACAACATCCAGGTGAAATCAACCTAGGATGCCTGTGTCTACTTACTTTTCTGTCACTGTGATGAAACAGCATGACCAATGCAACTGGTAGAGGAAGAGCTTATTTGGGGCTATGGTTTCAGAGGGAAAAGAGTCCATCATAGCGTGAAGCATGGCAACAAGCAGCAGGCTTGGGAAGAGGAGGAGGAAGTGGCAAGATCACATCTCAGATGCAAGCACAAAGCAGAGTGTGAATCATAAGTAAGGAGAGGTGATATACACTTAAATCCCTCCACTTGGGACACACTCCTTTTAGCAAAGCTTCACCTCCTAACAACTCTACCAACAGGAGCCCGAATATTCAAATACCTGATGTTCTGGGGACATTCTCACTCATACCACACACCCCCATTAAAACCATGATGCTGGACTTACTCATTATGTGTGTGTGTGTGTGTGTGTGTGTGTGTGTGCGCGCACCTGCATGGAAAAGGGTCTTTGTTATCCTCTTTATGAGCTGTTAAAATCTTTTATGACTTCCTCTGAGCTATCCTGATTGTTTATTCATTAAACAAATAAATAAATTTTGTTTATTCATTAAATAAATAAATATACTTTCCATATATTTGCATTAGTCTGTATTAGTTTGTATTAGTCTGTATTTGTTGCTTTGACAGAATAGGGCGTCCTGTTAGCTTTTTAATTTTAATTTTTTTTTTACTATTGATGTCTTTATATTATAATATATATGATAGTAACTTCTGTTGCAAAGAGTTTACTTTTCAAAGGCGTTATTACTTTTCAAAGGTATTATTCTCAAAGGCATAATACCTTCATTCTTGGGCTGTTTTGTCCTCCTTTCTTTGTCTCACAGAGCCAGGGGGAAAACCTGACTCAGAAATGGGGCTCTGGAGAACGTTTTGAGATAGACACACTTGGGTCTAAAGTGGGAAGGCTGAAACCCCTCTCCATAGGCCCCTCCACAGTGAACTCATAGAGCATATAACAATTTACCAGTATGATATATACACAGAAGGTATTTTCCTCTGGAATACACTGGACAGTAGGTTTTCTGTTAAGTCCAGCGGTGATAGGCTGGGGCTAAATAATCTCACCTCCTTTCAGCCTATCAACATTTATTCAGAGGAGTCTTCTGTTCTGTAGGGTCATTCACTAGAAGTAGAGATTGTTTACAAGAGGCAGCAAACATTTTCCTCCATTTTAGAGACTTAATTTTTTTAAGAACCGCTGTCCGATATACTTACACTTTATAAGGTCATGATGAATGACAGTCAGCACCCTAGGAAAATTAAGCCAACAACAGTATCTTCTTTTATCTGAGGTGTCTAACCTGAGACCCTCTGTGGTTAAATTTGGGGTGACCAACTTCTTGGAAGTTTGGAGATGCCTGGCAGAAAAAGCAGGAGTTAGGATCCAGTGTGGCCTGAATCTACAGCCTTCTACCCAGGTAGGCTTGTCTCCAACTATTAGAGCAGCTGTTCTGGCAGCAAGTGGTCTAGCACCTAGCAATCTATCCTTTGGGTCCCAGTTAGGATTTGTGCTATCTTGAGTTTTTCCTGGGCAGCAGAAAATTTACATGAGCTTTCCAGGTCTAGCTAGGTCTAGCCTTGCAAGCCTGTACCCACAATTCCTTTATATATGCCTGCAAAAGGATATAGAAAACCTGAAGAAAAAAAAGCATTAACTCCTCTCCTTCCTACAAAAAGACTAAGCTTTAGGGCAATAGAATACTCTGATATTTTCCATTAGAGGCCACTTTTTTTTTTTTAATCCCCAAAGTATATTCAGTCCAGGCCCAAGTGCAGAAACATATAAGACATTGCTTTCTTAAGTTTCATTCCCAATGAGTATTAGCACATTCTCAGAGAGCCTGTTGTGAAGATACACAAGCTTTTGCTACAAATGGCTGCCCATCTATGTAACAAAAGAAAATTGTTGGAACATCTTCCAGATCATCTCTGTCTCCTATCCAGAACATCCTCTGGAGATTTCACTATCTCTTGTAAATGCCCATGAAACACAGAAGCACCTACTAGGTTGGTCACTTCTCTACTAATGTAAGCTTAAGTATATGCAGACCCTCTTTTTCCATCAGTGACCATAAAGAAGGGAGATTATTCACTCTTACCAGTGTGACTTTTCTGATTTTTTTTAAAATTTTTCCTAATTGATTTAATCTGTTTGTGTTGGCTCCATCATGTAAAAAAAAATCTCTGAAGCATATATTGAGTGTTGCAGGATATTTGATCTGTGAACCCCAAGATTGTGTACTGGAAAATCTTATATTTAGTTGTGGTGTGGCTCAGCCCTAGCACATACCTTTAATCCAAGAGCTTTCTGTAAACAGGATTAAACAAAGTCAACCATAGGTCAAGAGGTGGAGCAAGCAACTAGTTGACAGGGAGTGAACGTGGGGGAAAAACAGAGAGAGAGAGAGAGAGAGAGAGAGAGAGAGAGAGAGAGAGAAAGAGAGAGAGAGTCCAGAGGATGGATAGAGATACAGGAAGTAGGAAGAAGGGACATTCAGTTTGAAGGGTTTCTTAAGGACATTGTAGAAAAGGAGAAGGGACTTTTTCCTTCTGGACTGTCAGCTGAGAAGGAAGGTCAGTTGGGTGTTTTCTCTGCTTTTCTGAGCTAGTAAGCTTTAACCCCAGCATCTGGCTCCTGGGTCTCTATTTGTAAAATCAAACATTTGGGAATTTGTTTAAAAACATCAGGGAAGTCCGATAATTTGTAACCATTTTATGGGGCTTGGAAGATCTTAAGTTTCCTTGTGTGTTGACATTTAGATATTACTTTCCGATATTCCCATTAACACTTTTTTCCCTCAAATTTATAATCTGCAAGTTTGTATTATATTTCTCAGTCTAGTTAGGAAGCAGGCATAATGACTGTCACAGTGATTTTTCCATCTAAGAAGGCTCTCAGCCAGGCTGACTGGCTTATGAAAGTCGTTTTATAACTTATCACATGCAATCTTGGTTCTAGCTGTTGCTTTAGTGGGAGCTGATTGGACCTTTAAGACGAGGAGCCCACTGAGATGATTTTCTGGTCTCCAGGGGTGTGTCTTCAAAGGTGGCGGAGAATGGGATAATGATCTCTTTTCCCTTCTGTTTTCGTGTTCTAGCTGTGAATTCAATGCCTTTTTCTAGTACTGGCTTCCTGTTATACTGTGCTCTCCTGGCATGGCCCCAGAAGCAAAGGGAACACTTGACTACCAGCCAAAGCCTGAAAAGCCATGAACCAATTTAAACATTTTCTCCTTTTAAGTTGATTGACTATGGCATTTTGTCACAGCAACGCAAAGCTGACTAACATATTTGTTAATTCAGGACAGTCTCAGTTTGAGTGACAGCCCTGTCTGGAGCTCTGCCTCAGGTCACTCTTGGGTTTCTGTTCAGACAGCTGTTGAAGCTGAAATGGAAAGTAGACAAATGACGGAGCTGTGAGGTGAGGCCAGCCATCTCTCCCCAGACAGTCCTCAGGGTGGTAGGCTGACTATCTTGTCCTTCCTCACAGCCTGGTGATCTCATGGCAGGGGGGCTGGTTGCTTGTTTGGTGGCTTTAGGCTTTGAGAAGCTGTTCAGAATAGACTTGAAGCTTCATTGTCTTGAGTGACTCAGAGTTGGAAATTAAGTGATGATATTGTCGCCTTGATTCTGTGGACCTCCTTGTTACAGGCATGAATGTGTGTGGGGAATGAGTGTGGGGCACATGTTGAAACAGCTAGTTAGTTTTGTGTGTCGCATGGGGAAAAATCAGACCAGGGACACATGGCTGAAGGTATAAATGTAGTTTATTAAGAAGAGTAAAGCACTTCTGGGAATGGGTAGGTGGAGGGCAGATAATGAGTTGAAGGATTTCCCTGGGTCTGTCCTTGCATGTGGAGCCTTGAGGAGTTTCTGCTTTTTCTCCTCCTTCTCATGGACAGCCCAGTGCATGCTTCCTCTTAATATCTGGGTCCACGGTGCCCTATCCTGAAGACCTCTACATTCCTTCAAGCCAATGCCACAGCCTGCATTCCACATGGACCGTGGACATGCACTCCTTGATGTCTTGCCCATGAAGTGACTGTTTGTGATTATCTGGAGACTTGCAAGTCCTCATATGTTTTTTTTGTTTTTGTTTTTCCTGTTCACTACCAGAATGAGCAGCTATGTGTGGTTAGTGAGTGGTCAGGACAAAGGCTGAATACACAAAAAGATAATGGCTAGCCCACCAAAACTCAGTACTACTGTCTACTACTCGTAGACAGGAAGCTGCGCGATAGCACCATGGAAATCCATGCAGGATTGTCAGGATTTGGTCAACATTGGCTGCTGCCTGGATTCACATCACTTCTCCCAACAGGATAATTAAGACAGCACAGGAAGTCAAGTTAAACCCAATTGCTAGCCAGTCCCATAGAGTCCCAGTAGCTGCTTTCAACTTTAGAGCGCCAGTGGATTGTTCAGGGCAGTCTCCATTTCCCAAATCTCTCTCTCCCTCTTGTCTGTCTCCAAGTCTTCCAAGCCCAAGAGTTCTTTACCAGACTCTTGAGTTCCAGAAATGGTCTAGAAATGCGTGGAGATTGGTGGTCATAAAGCTGGTTTATTAAGGGAGAGAAGCATTTCTGAGAGAACGTGGAAGTCCAGTGTCACTGGTCTTCGAGAATCCAGACCCTTTCTGGGCCATTTAAAGAGTACACCTTCCTCCTGTATTTGCATATTGTGGGTTGATGATGTCTCTTATGTGAAGCCCAGATGGGGAGGGGTGTTGACTTTGTGTGTCAACTTGACACAAGCCAGAGTGATCGGAAAGGAGCCTCAGCTGAGGAAATGCCTGCAGCTATAAGGCATGTTTTTCAATTAGTTATCAGTGAGGGAGAGCCAGCCCACTGTGGGTGGTCGTCCTGGGTTCTATAAGATAGGCCGAGCAAGATGTGGGGAAACAGGACAACAAGCAGCACCCCTCTGCAGCCTCTGCTTCAGCTCCTGTGTCCAGGTTCCAACCCGACTTGAGTTCCTGTCCTGGCTTCCTTCAGTGATGGACTACCCTGTGGAGGTACAAGCCGAATAAACCCTCCCCTCCACCAGCTTGCTTTTTGGTCATTGCAGCAATAGCAACTGTAACTAAGACAGGAGGGGTTTTGTGTTCTCTGCTAACTGGCTTCTTTCCTAAGCTAATATGATGCTTCGCTGCCCTACTCCCTTATCACAGTCTCATTCCAGTGGCTGTTTGGATGTATGGGACTCTCACTCTTCTGGATGTGGGACACATGGAGCCCAAGCAGCCAAACACACACACACACACACACACACACACACACACACACACAGGCTTTGGTAACAGGGTGGCTTCTAAGCAACTAAGTGCCTACCCTGGTGCTTCAGTGCCCAAATGTGCAGGAATCAGAGGAGAGAAAAAAAAAAAAAAAACAACTTTTTTTTTTTTTTTAAACAGCAAGTCAATACAAGACGGAACTTGCTTTCTGATCATCGCAGATTGACCATATGCATTACTTTCTTCTCAATGAATAAATTTTGTGCCACCTTCTAGCACAGGTGAAATAACTATTTTGAGGAATTTAAACAATGCACAAAAATGAACTATTGGTAAGATAATTTACTTCAAATCTTCTATATTTGGGATAGCAATCCTAGTGGAGGGAAATGTGACATTATTTAATGAAAAATATTATTTAATGAAAAATACACATGGAAGGTGACATCACTGAAGCAAGTCTCTAGAGTAGAGAGAACTGTGGGGATTGGGGATAAGACTTAGTGGGTGAAATACTAGCCAAACAAACTCTAGTACCCGAGCTGAGGTACCCAGCACCCATTAATACCTGGGTATGATGGCACATGCCTATAACCCCAGCTGAGAGGGGCTGTCCAGGTAGACCTCAGGGCCAGCCAGTCTAGCCAGAATAAATGAGCAGTTATTTAGTGAAAGATCCTATCTATCACAACGACAACAACGTGAAACATTGAAAGAACCATTGATTAGGTATTTGTCTTCTTCAGTCAAACATTGTAAAACTCTGCTTATGGTGAGGAATTTAATCTCATCTTCTAATACTGTTGCACAATGTCTTAATCCTCCTTACCCTATAAAACTTATTTACACAGAGCCCCTGCTACCTTCTTGGAAACTAATGACTTAAGTCCCAAGTGGCCTGTCCACTTCCCACTATCCTTCACTTCCTCTGCACCGATGACAAGGCTTTCAAAGCTTGACCCTTGTGAAAGACTTGAGGTCCAACCACCAATGGGGAAAAGACACAACCAAGGGGCTTGCTGTCTTGTTTGCTTGCTCTTCTGCTTTTGTGCATAGCCCATCCTCCTCATCACGAGGAAGGTTTTGCTTTTCCCAGGCTCTTTTGCTTTGCTTGAGTGTTCCCCACAAGACATCAACACCCAGCCACCACCACCACACACACACACACACACAGCTGCATATACCTGCACACACATGCAAACAACACACGCTAAACACACACACACACACACACACACACAAAGTAGAATACTGTAATATAACTTTTACAACATTATGTACTTAATTTCATTCGAATTTGACAGAAGAAATACATATTTGAATGCGTATTTCTCTGCTCTGAAATATATGATTATTAGGCACTATGTTTCTTTAAGGACAATAAAAGAGGTTAGGAAAATGTTGAGAGGTGGTGAGCTTTTTAACCGTGTGTTTTGATTTCACACAGTTTCAGCGGAGCATCTGCAGTGAGAGACAGGCACAGCACCTGCCTCTGATTTCCACTCTGCTTTTCTCCTGGTGGCTCCTGATGCTCTTGCCTATTATTTCTGCATCTGTCCCTGTCTGTGCCATTTGCGTTCTCTTCTGTGCTTTTCCAGCACTGACAGGAAGTATGAGCTGGTTCAAGACACTCATAAAAGATTTGCTCCAGACTTCCCCACTCCTAAGTTCCGATTGGCTGCCTCTCACTATGAAGAGCGTTTTGTTTTATTGTTTTCTTCTAAAGTTGAGTTCAGGATATTGTATTTCATAAGATGAGTGGCCTCTGAGACAATCTACCTAGAGTCATTTATTTGAATGCAGGCTTTATTTAGCAGACTGTTCTTTATTTCCCCGAGAATATGCAGAACTGATTTTACATCCCAGAGGCACTGAATGGCAACAAAGAAATTTGATGCTATCTCTTTTGCTGACCACCCCTCCCCAACTTTATAACTGACCTATTCAAGAGCAACTGATATGCTTGATTTTCCTGGAATCTAGCTTACACATTTGATACTATGAATTAGAGATGCTTTCTATTCTTTGGCAGATTGTTTCCCTTGCATATTAGGGGATGGGTTTAGTTCTATTTGTTGGACGCACCTTTTCAGACATCCAGTTACCCTTAGATCACATCTCTACTGTCTTCCCACTGATTGCTTAGCATGTCTTGAAGGCTCTACCCCTGTAGTTCTCAAGAGACTAGCTCTTTGCAGTTATACGGTTTGCCCAGAGGTACTGTAGTAAATTCATGGTGTCGTTTTGTTCTCAGTTTCAGCCCTTACCTGATATTGCTTCTCTTGTTCATGTCCTGTGACTTCCTTATCTCTTTCGTGGTATTTGGATTTATGTTCTATGTTTATGTGTTTAGGTGTGTGTACGCACATATCTGTGGATATGCATTTGTGTGGCTGTGGTGGTTTGAACGAGAATGTCCTCCTAGGCTTAGATGTTTTAACATTTGCTCTCCAGTTAGTGGTGCTGTCTGGGAAGGTTTGGGGGGTGTGTGGCCTTGTTGGAAGAAGTACATCACTGAGGGCAGAAGGCTCTGAGGGTTGAACCACTCTCACCAATTCCAGTTTGTTCTCTCTGCTTTATGCTTGTTCTAAAGAACGTGAGGCCTCAGTTTCCTGCTCTAGTCTGCCACACCTGCCTTTCCATTCCTCTCCTCCACCACCCTGAACTCCTAGCCCTCTGGAACCATGAGCTAAAATAAAATCTTTATTGTCTAAGTTACCTTAGTCATTATCACAGCAACAGGGAAGTGACGAATGCAGTGGGTGTCTATGCAGAGGCCAGAGGTCAGTGAGGCATATCTTCCTCAGTCATTCTCTGTCTTCCTTTGGCTCCATCTCACTTTTTGAGACCAGGTTTATCCATGAATATGGAGCTTCCCAGTTTGGTTATAATGCTTTTTATTTTAATGGGTTCTTGGGAATTGAGTTTAGATGCTCATGCTTGCTTGGTAAGTGCTTTGCTGACTGAACTACTATTAACCCAGCCTTGGACTTGTGCTCTTATTTTTGCCTTGTCAAGTGAATCAGTGTGGATCCTTTCTCTCTCTCTCTCTCTGTCTTTCTTTCTTTCCTATTTTTACTAGATCATTTATATAGGCTTTTTGCACTGAACATGCATTTATGCTCATCTGTTCTTATCTGTACTATTGTTTTGCAGGTAAGTTCATATATACTATGTTATTTCTCGTCTCTCCCTCAGGCCTGTGTAGCTCATCTGTCCATGCTGTATTCATCTGAGTGACCCAATCCCTCCCTTCCTCTTTCAGAAGCCAGCTTACTGCTTCTTTCTAATTAGCACTGGATGGCAGTTATGGGTTCTAGCAGGTCTTTGTGTTATGGGTGAGACAAGAGGGGACCACCTTTGCCTGTGGTTCTGGGAAGGTGATAATCACAGTCAGCACACAGTTCTAAGCTGTTACTGGCACTGTTGATGCTAATGACAAGTTCCTTAAATTCTTACCTGTGAGTTCTTTCTGATGTCTGTTTTTCTATAAATAAGCAAAGGTAATGGGGTATGCTAGATCAAGAAGCATGGCTTCACAATCAGGCCACAGCTTCCTGTAACTTCACCAGAGGGACACAGGCTGATAAGCACTATTGTGATTGCTCAACATTCCTACCTCTGATAGGAAGTCAGCAAACTGAGGCCCTGCTGTCCACACCCAAGGCAAACTCACATTTGGGCTTTATTCTTACCACAGCCCTCCTGAATTATAGTACATATCATCCTAAACCACATATATAGACTTATAGCAAAAGCTGTGATACTTACAGCCCCTCCTGCCTCCAGAAACCTGTAACAGTCAGAAACTCCTGTGTCCCCCTTCAGCTGAGCATCGGCTGAACTCTCCTGGCTCATGGGACAGCATCAATAAAAGACCTTTTGCTTGAAACTTGTTTCAGGTCCTCTCTTCTCCACCTTTCTTTTTATATAACAAGGGATGGGCAGTTTGATCTATCACAAGCCTCAAGCATGTCTGACTTGGTAGGCCTCTAGATGTGGTGCTTCCCCTGGTGGTTCAGTGAGGAACTGCTGAGACGGATACAGGGCTGGGTCCAAAACCTGTGCTTCAATGGTTGATGCGTGCTCAGAGGCAAGGCTGTGCAGTTAATTCCATTTCTGCTGCTGTCATAAAATAACATTACTAAAGCAACTTGTCAAAGAAGGAGTTGGTTAGGCTTTAGGTTTCAAACAGCGGGGTGTCCATCACTGTCGATTAGTAGTAGACTGAGGGCCCCCATCTTGAACTGAAAGCCCTAAGAAAGAGTGAACTCAAATGATGGAGTCTCTAAGTCCTCACAGCCAGTCTCTTGCAGCATACTTCCTCCAGCGAGACCATGCTTCCCCCAAACTCCCCAAACACCACCACGAACTGAGAACCAAGTGTTGCAGTGCTTGAGACTGACTCCTTCAAAGGGCTATGACTTGTCCTGACAGCCGTCTGGGGGCAGTTTAATCAGAAGGCAGAGGCTCAGATTTTGAGCCTGATTGAGCCCATTTCTCTGTTTTGATTCTGCAAGGTATTCCCAAGAAAACCTTACGGTTTGAAGGAATAAACTGGTGCTCAGGGGATTGTTCATGCCACAGGGTAAGGTCTCACAGCATTATGGGTAACTGACCTCATCTGGAGGTTGGTCTGTCCAGCAAGAGTTTGCTGTTTCAGGAATTAAAGGTGACAGTAGACTTTAGGATACTATAATAGCTGGCAGCAAGGAGCCTCAGAGTTTTCTATCTCTGTGTCATCAGCCTTGAAAGCAAATGAAATAGGTTACGTTTCAGACATCATCAGTTTCCAGACAGATTCTTGTGATGGTTGCTATTGGTTATCAGCTTGAGAGGATCCGGGGTCTCTCAGAAGATAACCCCTGGGCATGTCTGTGAAGGGGCATCTGGACTCAGCGAAGAGGTGGGAAGATCTACCCTAAATGTAGATTGCACCGTCCCATGAGCTAGGGTCCCAGACTTCACGAAAAGACAAAGCAAGTGTCCTGCTTGGTTTCCTTTGTCAGTGGGACACAGCCTAGAGTCATCTTAACTTCTGCCTCACCTAGATAAAGACTGTGCTGATCTGTTTGAGGATGTCTCTACCCAAAGTTCAGCCTACAACCCAATGGGGCTCAGGGCATGTGTGGAACTTGTGTTGTTCGCGTGTGTATGTGCAACATGCACACATATGTGCTCATGCATGTGGAGGCCAGAGGAAAACCTCAAGGGTCATTTCTCAAGAGTCATCACTTGTTTTTTAGAAACATGTCTACTCACTGGCCTGTAATTTTTCAGGTAGTCTAGACTGGCTGGACAGGGACCTGCCTTTTCCTGCTCCGCCTTCAAAGTTCGGGTTCTAAGGAACAAACTTAGATTCTCACGCCTCCACGACAAGTCTGTTTCAGCCATCATCTCAGACTCTACCTGCTTGAACTTGGGTGAGTTGGCTTTAGGCACAGCACTGGTCATTTCCTGGGCAATCACTCTTCTTTGTGATGGCTGCGGGACTACTGTGTCTGGTTTGCTGGTGATTTAGCATCAGATGCTCACAGGTAAAGGTGCTGCCAGCCTGTTTTCCTCTTCTGGGAGTCTTTCATTTGTGCTTCAGTTTCAGAGTCTTAATAAAGGTTTATCTTCCCCCACTCCCTCTAGACTCCTGGCTTTCAGCATAGGAGTTTTTCCCCTGGGGCATGATAATGGCTGTCTTCCCCTTCTCTAGAACCTTCCATGATCACATCATTTTATTTTCTGAATGTCTATGTGAATTGTGTCATTGTGTCTCCATATCGGTGAACAAGTTAAAAGGAACTCAAGGAGGGGCGGGGGATAAAAAGGATCTATGCAATATCGCCCGGCAAAGAGCTAGGTCAGAAATCCCTCCCAAACCCCTGAGTGGAGTAATCCTGAGCTCAGCGCTCCACAGCACCACACTGCTCTGCCCCAGCCCCCCGTAGCTTCCACCATCGCCTCCTCATGTTGCTCAGGATGTCCCTGCTCTGCCCGCTGTTGTTATCACTGGGGACTGGACCACCACCACAGCAGTCATGCCAAGTATAGGAATGCCTCTACACAAACCCAGAGAAAAGAGCAACGGCCGACAGTCTCATTACTCCAGGGCAAATGTGCCGTGAACAGAACTAGTGACAGATTTCCACTCTCAACCTTCCAGTAAATGCGTCCGTTCTCATGTAGTGTCGTCCTTCAGTATCAACAGGACACTACCCCACTTACGAACTGGAGAAGTGAAATGTTGAGGAAAGCGCGTGAGGCCATGCCTGGGTGTAGCAGGAGCGGGGGTGAGCCTGTTGCTGTCTGCAAAGTCTCATTAGTGGTCTGGCATCTCTGAGGGCTGAGAGTGCTGCCTAGATGGGGTTATTAGCAAAAAATGTATAGCTAATGAAGAGCAAGTGGATGCAATTCCTCACTACTTGGTAAATCTACAAATAGCAACATTTCATATATCACGGGGAGCTAACTGCTAGAATGCTTGGCGTGTGCTTATTAAGTCTGAACAGTATCTCTGGATGGCTGGTCCCCATGGAGCTGCCCTTTCAAATGGGCTGGGGATAAAGCAAAGCCCCTTTGAGGGGATTGCAGGCAGTAATCCCAGGCCAGCTTCAGCCTCACTTTACAAGGTGAGATAGTCCTATTTGAGGCCATTTATTTGATAGTCATAGGTAAAAAGAGGAATAGCTCCAACCTCAGCAAAGAGCACTGAGCCATCAAATTGCAAAAAATGTTGTATGTATGCAAAATAATTCCCCTCTGCTCTTGCTTTTCATTACTTGTTTGTAAAGCGAAAGAACACAGGAGTAAGACCTCTGTCTGTACCATGGGCACACCTGGTTACAGCTGGATGCTGCCTTTCAGCTCTGGCTTATATGTGGCCAGATGGTGGTGGGAGGAGGCAGAGGTGCACAGCAATATGTTTTGAGATCATTAGCATCCTTGTCATGCACTCTCACTGGACTGGGATCTGGCTAGCATGAATTTACATCTCCTTTTACACTGGGTCGCTTCTGTGTAGGCTGGCCAGTGCAAGCATAGCCATAATCTGTCCAAAGGCTACTCAGTTGCTGGCTTAGGCCAAGGGAGGTCCTAGCAGCTGTGTCTGGCTGAGATGCCACCTCTGTGGCTAGAGGTTAGCATGTGGAGGACACATGTGTGAAGGCTTGTATTATGTTCTGTTGGGCCGGCAAGGGGACTTTCAGGACACTATAGTTAATAAGCAGTATAGAGAACAGAAACAGAAGACAGAGCCAAGGTGGAGACAGCAGTAGAATCCTATTGGAATACCCACAGGACACAAAGTGTTTCCTCCCTTCTTGAGTTTTGGGCTCCATCACTCAGCTGCAGTCCATAGGGGCTCTGATGGCTTGTAGAAAGGGTATGCTGTGTGTAATGGGTTCTGGGCTGAGTAAGGAGCTAATGGTATGGCTATGCCCTTTGAAAAGGTGGCAAGGGTCTTCTGAATCACTGGGTAGGCAGCCTGGGGTAATTAAAAAAGGGCAGTTACAAGAGACAGATTCAAGCAGCATTGTGAAGACCGAAGCCCTGGCCTAAAACAGCCGCCTGACCGCTGACAAGGCTCTTGGCTTTGGATTACCCAAAAGTCATTGCTATGGGCTGAGGTTCAAAAGCTGTCTAACAGAAAGAAGAATCAACAGTGTCAGATCTTAAAAACAAAATATAGGAGCTGAGGAGATGGCTCAGTCCATTAACTGTCTGCCTTGCAAATATAAGGACCAGAGCCCCATCCTCAGCACCCACATATAAAAGCCCAAATTGGCAGCACGTGCTGTAATAGCATCTCTACCAAGGCAGATCTGGGGCTCACTGTCCAGCTGTTAAGTCCCAGGCCAGAGAGAGAGCCTGTCTCAAGAAACAAGTTGAATGGTAGCCTGAGGAACAACAGCAGCAGAGGTTGCCTTCTGGCTTACACACACACACACACACACACACACACACACACACACACAATCACAGAGGAGTTCCAGAACCTACGGCTTCCCAACTCTTACTCAACACTATACAAAATGCCACAGCGAGGTCTCTGCCCAGCGCTGGGCTGGCGACACATCTATATTCGTGCTTTTTCGGCCAAGTGGGACAGGCAAGCTTCCTCAAACTGTTTTAAAAACACTTGCCTTGAGGTTCCGGAGCGTCACTCTTCTACTGAGAAGTTAGAGAAATTGGGAAAGGACACGGATTTCTATCCCAGGCTGCATGTGAAGACACGGAGGGCTTTCCCACCTCACGTCTCCATCTTGGGGTAGGGTCACACTGCTGGCGTGAGTCGTACAGTGGAAACTTTGGAACTGAGTGGTCTAATCCTTGGGCTGGTCTCTCTCTTATGTCCTCCAAATCAAACGTGCAACTCTTCCTTTCCAAACTCCACCTTTCTGCAAATTGGCTCCCATGAGCTAAGGAAAGGAGATAGGGGTCTGCTGTTGATGCTGTTGTTTCAAATTTACACTACTCCACAACTCAAGAATTAAGGGAAGGATGAGAGTAGTCGGATGTTGGTACCAGGCCCCTCCCTAAAGACAGCTGGGAAGGGAAACTACGCAGGCTTGCTGGCAGGGCCCTGCTCAGACGTCTGTCTCACTCCTCACGCAGCCTGCAGGCATTAAGCAGACACCATAAGCCCACAATTCCATCTCCTCTCTGACCTCATGTTTCCTATAAAAATACTAATCCCCAAGCCTCAGTTAGAGTCTCCCTTTTCTTCCTTGAAAAGACACTTAGTTTATTATGGTGAATATATTCCCCATTAACATTTTTATTCCTATATAGGTTTATTCCCTTGGAAGAATCTGTTCTCTTGCATGGGCTGGTGTCCTTGTATCTTGAGTGTATTCTTACTTGCACAGGCATGACGGTGGGGCTCAAGAACAGCCTCCAGTCTCATTCCTTCACTACATTTTTTTTTTTGACAGGATTTCTCACTGGCTTATAATTTACCAAGTAGGCTAGGTTGGCTGGCTGGAGCCCCAGGGCAGGACCTGCCTGCATCCTCCCAGCTCTCAGAATATAAGTGTGTACCGTCACAGCCAGGTTGTTCTATGTCTGGGTTCTGGGCATTGAACTCAGGTTTCAGGGCAAGCGCTCTACTTGCTGAGCCAGCTCTGCAGCTCCCAGGAAAATCTCAACTCCTCAAGCACGTTACACAGATGTGACTATCCTTCTACAGATTTACATTTTGAAGCTTTAATACCCAAGACCTTAGGCTGTGACTGAATTTGAAGACAATGCCTTCAAAGAGCTGGTCAATATAAATGAGTATCTGTGGGTAGACCATGGCCCAACATGAGAAAAATAATTAGGACCCAGGCACATGGAGGGAAGCCCAGGAGGACAAAGAGAAGGACAATTACTTACACCCAGGAATGAGGTCTTACTTCTCTGTAAGTAATGTAATGAATGCACATTCATTCACAGGAATGAAGCCAACTTTGCCAACCCTGCATGGCTGAAAGCCTGCAGACCCGCAGACCCGTGGGGGATATAGACTTCTACCCGACTGAATGGACTTCCCATTGTGTGGTATTTTGCTATGTTGCTTCTCACAGGTTACGAAAGTGAGAACTATCAGGAACGTTTTGACTTAGGGGTCTCCAAGTTTTGCATTTCTCTCCACTGATACACAACCAACTTTTGAGCAGAGAGGATGGGAACTCACCCCATCCAATTGTGTGAAGGGTCCAAAGCAACTTGATTGCAGGTGCACCTTGCCAGAGCCCCACTACCCAGTCAGTGTTGCTATGGTCCCTGTTGTTCAGTCTAAAGCCCCACTCCACTGCCCTTGGCACATAGCACAGGTCATGCATTAGGCAAACCCACTGCCCCACGGTGCGGGACTTTCCTCAGAAACCTTGAAGGATAGTCACCTCTCTTGGCTGGCAGGGCTGAAGGCTCTTGCCTGTCTGCCTGCTGACACTAAGAAAACTCTTGCCTAAAGTATGGTTCAGCATTGCAGCTCATGCTCAAATACCCCACTCCCCTCACTAACCTAACTTTCCAGAGATGCTATTGTTTCCCATCTGGGTGCCATCTGTTCAGTAGGTTCAACTTTTTATAGTCACTGTACCCCTGGCTCACCTGAGGGAGAATGTATACGGCCTGGTTGCCCTTTGTTTTCTGAAAGAAATGTTCTGGGAGGGGCTGGAGAGATGGCTCAGCAGTAAGAGCACTGCTCCTTTTGCAGAGAACTCACACTGTACCTCACAACTCTTTGTAACTCTAGTTTCAGGGGCTCCAATGCCTTCTTCTGACCTCCATGGGTCCTGGGCACATATGTGCCGTGCAAACAGAAACAGAGGTAAAGCAGTCCTCGTACACATGAAGAAAAATAAATATTTCTTAAATGCTCTGAATAGGTTTACAGATGTAAGGATATAACTCAGCGGTAGAACATGTGCTTAATATACACAAGGCCTAGAGTTTCACTGAAGCAACACACACACACACACACACACACACACACACACACACACTGAGCAAAGAATCTCATGTTCTTTGTGATATTAGATACAGGAAATAGAAGGGAAAGGTGGTATTCTGTGAAAGAGGAGATGTGGCAGGAGAGTAAGTGGAGAGAGAAAAAGAGAGAGAGAGAAAGAGAAAGAGAGAGAGATGCTGCAAGCTTAGCATATGAAAAAAGTCAGTTTGCAGAATCCCTTGGAACTGGTACCCAACCAAGCTCAGCGGTTGGGATCCTGGCCAGCATTTCCAGGGTTTTGAAGTTTTATTCAAGAAACTGAAATAAATGTATATGAATTGCAAAGTAGCAAGGAAACTTTATTTAAAGCAATGTGATAGCACAGAACAGAAGGAGATTGTTATCAAGAGTAGCAGCTGGCCACATTAGTGAGCACATTCAAGAACTCTCAGCTGTTGCATGGAGCTTATTGGGGTTCGAGAGGAGAGACTTGTTTGTTAAGGAACAAAGCAAGGGCAGTTCTCTGTTTTGATTGACAGGCATGGTTACAAACCGTTTACTGCACACACCCTTTCCCATGATGCATCTGATTTTAATTATGTCTAATGCTTACTGTGCACTGTTATGACATGGCCCATAGGGGTTTCTTCCTGGAAAGTCACTGGAAGGATAGTTTGTCTTTTTTTCACACATGCTGAAAGCTAGTTTAGGCTGGATCTAGGCCTTTGCTCTGGTCTCTGGATATAACTATGAGTATGTTTGAATAGAAACTGTCCGTGCTTGATGGTTACCAGGGGAAAGAGAAACTTCATTTCATTGTTAGAGGTGGTATATGTGCACAGTTTGCTGCAGGTGAGGGTCCTAGAAAGGGAAATGTGTACATAGCACACAGAGGTGAAAGGCCTGAGCTACCAAGTCTATCATTAGAGGAGAAACAGATGCACTTGTAGAGTGGACTCCCAGGTTACTAAGGTCTTTCTTATTCTGGTCTGCTTCAATGGGGCTGCATATAAGCAACAAGGATCTAAAACACAGGAGAACACAGATACCGTGTTAATGAGCCACAGAAGGTCATGGCTCCTGTGGCCCAACACAGAGCATCTAAACTTGGCCAGCTCTCTGGCCCGCTCTAATTTCTGAACTGCTTTCCTTATGTCCTAAGCTGTCCATCTCTATCACTCTTCCTATGTTCTTGACCTGATTCTTTGCTCCAGAACGAAATCTGAAAATCCTAGGGAGTGTCTTCTGGACTCTGATTTACATCTTTAACAACCTGAACACGGAACTGAACTCATTATATTCCAGGCCCTCTCCACTTTATTTTTTGAGGCAGGATCTCTCAGTGACCTCAAGGAACCTTCTTGTGAATCCCTCCCCAGACCTGGGATTAGAGGTGTGTATCATCACACATATTTTTATCTTGGTTCTGGGACTGAACTCATCCTTATGCTTGCACTCTGATATCTCTCCAAAGTACTCCAGCACCACAGTTCTCAATTCAGTTCTAGAATGAGGGACTGTGGTGCAGCACAAGCTTCCAGCAAAACATTCATTTAACTGGAAAAGAGTATTTGAGCTGGGCCAATAAGATGGCTCAGTGAGTAAAGACACCTACTGCCATTCCTAGTGACCCAAGTTCAATAAATGAAACCGTTATGGCGGAAAGAATGAACTGACTCTCCAAAACCTTCTAAACACACACACACACACACACACACACACACACACACACACACACACACAGTGTATATGCACAAATACACACACAATAAATAATAAATAAATGAATAAACACTTTGAAAATTAAAGCAAAAGAAAAAGATGGGAAAAAAAATAAAAAAGTAAAAGATAGAGCTAGGTGCAATGGTGCACACCTGTAATCCCAACATGTGGTTAGATAGGGGTAGGTGGATCTCTGTAAGTTCAAGGCCAGCCTGCTCTATAAAGCAAATCCAGGGCAGCCTAAGACAGAGAAACCATGTCTCAAAAAATAAACAACAACAACAAAAATACAAAAAAAGAAGATGCAGACCTGTGGAACTCGTCCTGAGGATGCAGCAAACAGCAAACATTACCTGCTGTGCTTTGGGGGGAATATCCAGTGTGTGCTGCAGCATCCATATCACTGGCCACTTCCTCCCAGCCCTAGCATGCTTATGGCAGCCTGCCCTCACACGCTGCTCTGGATTGCTAGGGAGCCTTGTTTCTGTCTTCTGGCCTGGGACTTGGTGATACTGGGTAACCCCTGCCATGATACGTAAGTAATGACAGATGATGCAGGTCCACAGTAGATTGACTGACAGACTTCTGAATACTGGGAGGAGCTACCTGAACAGGAAGAAACACGGCTTCAGGTGAAGGAAAGTGCTATTCTCTGGGGTTTGGGGGATCCCATCTTTATACAGGCCACACTCCTTGTACAGACTTCTTTGGATCTATCCAAAACTTTGCTCTATGGCTTCTGGACCTATCATATTTCCACACCCTACCACTCCCTGCCACTTCTTGAATTCCTCATCTCTGTCAATTTGTTTTGGTGCATCACATATGCTAAGGCTTGAAGGAGAAGGCCCTTGGCTGCAGGGCAGACTTGCAAGGGATCTGATTTTAGGACTGTCTAACGAACTGTAAAAGAGTCCTAGAAACTGATGGCTGTCAATCAAGGCTCTGTGGAAACTTGGCTTTGCGTTAGTTACTTACCTTGGTGTAGTAAACAAATACCTGAGAAAAAGCAGCCTTAGGAATGAAGGGTTTAATGTGGGTTATATAACTCAGGAGGACACACACAATTTATGACGATGGGGTAGGAGAGGAGGCAGCTGGTTACATTCAGTTTGCAGTCAAGAGCAGGGGAGACGGATTATGATGCTCAGCTCACATCCTCCTTTGTTCAGGACTTCAGCCCATGGGATACTGCTGCCCCTATTGAGAGTTGGCCACTCCACCTCAATAAACCAATCCAGAAACTCCCTCCATGATGTCTCCTGGTGGGTCTGGAGCCTGTCGCTCTCAGAGTATTAATCAGAGTATCAATCTCATAAGCCTCATTGCCCACACTGGGTGAAGTAGCTTCTGACTGTCTGCTGCTTCACCCCAGAACCACCCCCCACAAAGCAGAGTGATCAGGGGTGGTGACCACAGGCGCCCAAGGGTCCCCATGGATGCAGCTACTTTACCATCTTGGCAGACTTAAAGACTACTTCAAAGTGTGAGTGGTCCACTGGTGACAGGAGGCCTTCTAAGCATCTCTGGGACAGGAGAGGCCTGCCAACTTTGCTCTCTGTTGCTGTGATAAACACCATGTCTAAGGGCAACTTGGAGAGGAGAGGGTTTACTGGGCTTCCACTTTCCTCTCACAGTCCATCACTGAGGAAAATCCAGAGCTCAGGGCCAGGACCCAGAGGCGGAAACTGAGTTGGAAGCCATGGAGAAAAGTTGCTTGTTTCTCACAGCCTGCTCAGCTTGTTTGCTTATGAAGTGGAGGACCACCTGCCTAGGGATGGGACCACCCACAGTGGACAGAGTTCTCCTACAAGAAAATGCTCCACCAGCATACTCACAGGACAACCTGGACAGATGTTTTCTTAATTGAGATCCCCTCTTCCCAGATGACCCTACCTTGTGTCAAATTGCCAAAAAGAAAAAGGAAAAAAAGAAAGAAAGAAGGAAAGAAAGAAAGAAAGAAAGAAAGAAAGAAAGAAAGAAAGAAGGAAGGAAGGAAAGAAAGAAGGAAGGAAAGAAGGAAGGAAAGAAAGAAGGAAGGAAAGAAAGAAGGAAGGAAAGAAAGAAAGAAAGAAAGAAAGAAAGAAAGAAAGAAAGAAAGAAAGAAAGAAAAAAATCCGAGCCTGAGAGATTGAGTAGACACTTTTCACACTTTTCACACTAGGCCATCATCAGTGCATTCCACCTAGGCTAGATCATTTTGGAGATGCCTGACACCTGCTTTCCACTCCTAGCATGGGCCACATGGCTCCCAGTTGTGTTGAATGCTGCCCCAAGGCAAGTCAGAATGTCCCTGCTCCATTTTTGTGTGTCATGGAACTTGCTCATTCTGGAGAGAGCAACAATCGCGCTCAGACCCTAAATTGTCAGACTTTTCCTTTTCCTCAGCTGAAACTATGTAAACACACACCAGAGAATGCGATGATGCTCTTAGTAGGTGATCGTTTTATTTGTTAGGATATTGTACCCCTAGCAGGTGATTTGATCCTCATACACACTGTGAAATGTTGACAAGCCATGGAATAGAGTCTCAATGTGTCTTCTTCACTGTGGTTTTCTCTTCTGTAGTGCTAGGGGTGGAATCCAGGACCCTGTGTGTGGTAGGCAGATGAACAGCTAGTCTTCAGACATTGTATCTTCTCTGATAAAAGACTTTGAGGCACAGTGATTGATATTCAGTGGATCACCCCAAGAACACATGGCCATTAAGTGACAAGTTACTCTTTGAAGTTGAGTCCACAAAACTCAATCCCAGAATACACTCAGAATTTTTATGTGAATCAGTCTTGTGAGACTTTTCCTGGGTACATGTGAACAAACACCATTTCACCCAGATAGGACACTGAAGACAAATGAAGGAAATGATTCCATCCAAGTCCAGTTTGGTGAACAAGTAAGTTTACTGAGTATTATTTTCAGTGTGCATGAAGAATTAACTTGCAGGAGCATGGATTACTCAAAGACACCTACATCACTGAAAACTCCCATAGGGTGCACCCCTGGGACTCCCTGCATTTGTAGGCAGTGTGGCCTGCTCCACCGCCAGGATTTAATAGCCTTGTGAAGGGGTGTTGTGAATCCTGTGACTTTGAAGAAAGCATCTCCAGCTTTGTGCTTCCTGTTTACTCCTTGTGAGCCTTAACAGCTTCTCAGAGGAATAGCTAAAGAGACAGCACCGAAAGCTTTTTTAGCAAGTGAGTGATGTTCTATAACAGAGCTTAACCAAATTAACATGCTAATATTATACCCAATGTATGCATAGCATGTGTGCATCCTTGTGCATATGTATGTGTTATGGGACACATCAAAAAATGAAACTATAGCTCTTTTTTGAGATCTTGATTTGCAGGTTTAAGTTTGCAGTTTATCGGGTTCTTCAATGTGTGCATCTTTTTCTCTCCAAACACATTGGGAAAACTAAACAAGTCAGTCCAAAACCGAGAATCTGGAACTGGCATGTGGCTCCAGTCCAGACTTCTGGAAAAACCAACCTGACTTTGCATGGCTTCTTTATTGCCTGACCACAAGAGCAGATCCCTCTGACCAGGGGCCTGGAGGCTTCACATGCAAGAAGAAAGACTGTGTCTCAGGCCTGCTGACACTAGTCATGCTCCGGAAGTGGGTGATGGAAGGGATGTGTTTCATTTAGCTCCTCATGCAGACTGGGCGATGAGCCTCACCTGAGCAGGAGGATCCATTGGTATTCAGATGACAGCAGACACGGTGGAGTGGGCTCGTCTCAGGTGTAGCAGCTTGGCATTAACCGACTGTGCCACGCAGCCAGTGGAACACAGCTCAATCGGTTCTGAAAGGCTGCTACTCTTGGCCTCATTGACAGACGTCTGACAAGGCCATCAACCACAGGCATATTTCTTCTGCCTGAATTAGAATGTTGTGCCAGCCATGGCTCTGTCTGGCGTTTATCCTTAGTTCTCTTCCTTCCACCAGGGAGCCTAGCACCACGAGATGTTGCCATTAATTAATGACACAGAAATGTCAACATAGATGAGGGGATGGGCAAGAGGAATCTGGGTACATGAATCATCTCCCCCCAAAATGTTCTCCCATGGGAGGGCAAGTCCTGATCAAGAGCCCCAGAAAGCCTGGCCTGAGGAAGCCTTTTTGTCACCTCATGTTACTGGTGAGATCCCAGAGGACCCATTAAATCAGAGCAGTAAAACATACCAACTGTCTGATGACAAAATAGCTATTGGGATGAGAGATGGTCAGACAATTTGAGGAACTGTGTGCTCAAGTTAAACATGGCAACAATTTACCATATGAGTGGATAATAGGATGTTAAATCTACACACATAAAGGAATCCAAACATCTAGGGTATAGTAAACCGTTACCCAACATAACAACAATAATTAAGAGAATGTGGTTGGTGGTTGCTAGCACTGCACTTGAACACTGGAATTAGCTAAGACTTTAAAGCAGCCGTAGTAAAAAGGCCTTCAGAATATTCTCTTGGACAATGATAATCAAATACTTGTGGACACCACTGTAGAGAAGAGGAATATGATATGACTTAGTAGATAATCAATAAATTGAGTTCATGTATTGGTGGGTTTTTGTCAATCTGACACAAAACTATGCACATCTGGGAAGTGATAATCTTACTGGAAAAAAAAAATGCCTCCATAACATTGGCCTGTAGGCAGGTCTGTAGTTTCCTGACTGATGACTTGGGAGAGTCCAGATCACTGAGGATGGTGACCACCCTCTGCAGGTGGTCCTCAGTTGTATAAGGAAGCAGGATGAGCAAGCCACGGGGAGCAGGCCAGTAAGCAGTACCCCTCCGAGGCTTCTGCTTCAGCTCCTGCCTCCTGGTTCCTGCCTTAGTTCCTGCCTGACTTCCCTCAGTGAATGTGCCCTGAGAGTTGTAAGCAGAAAGGTTTAACCCTTTCCTCCCCAAGTTGCTGTCAATCAAATCCCTGACAGTGCACATCAGTTGGTAGAATTTACAGAATCTGAGCAACACATGGAACAGAAACAAGATAAACAAATGGAGCCCCGAGAGCATGAGAAATAACACAGCAATATGACAAGCATCAGAGAAGCAGGGGAGGGAGACGAAAGTATTCAAAGATCGTGATCGAAAAGCTGGTGCGATAACTCAGTGGGTATGATTGTTTGCTCTGCAACCATGGATCTGAGCTCAGCACCCAGTGTGCACATAGCAAGCTAGGGCGGTCCAGTGCATCCCTGTAACCCCAGCACTTGGGTGGCTGGAGATAGAGGAATTGCTTGCATTTGCTACCTGCCAACATAGGCAAAAAATGTGAGCTGCAGGTTCAGCAAGAGTAGATGCCTTAAACAAAGAAGGCAGGGTAACAGAGAAGGACACAGACACTCTTCTCTGTTGCCCACGTGTGCATAGAGATGGGCACCTCCATACACGTGTGCATATACCCCCATACAGAAAAATCAATAAAACAATAAAAAAGGAATAAATGAAATAAACAAAACATTTTTACAATGGTGTAGCACTAAAATGCCCTGGTATTTTAGTGAATTATACAAGGGTCCACATTCAAGAAACATGAATCTTTCAGTTAAAAAAATTTATTCCAAGACTTGTGATAATAAGTCTGGGTCCAGGGAGATAGTTCAATGTATAAAGTGTTTGCTAGCTAAGCATGAGGATCTGGGTTTGGTTCCCAGGACCCAGGCAAGAATCTGAATGTGGAGGCCTGTATCTGTCATCCTGGTAATGAGGAGGTGGGAATGGGTGGGTCCCTGGGTCATGTTAGACAGCTAACTTAGCTTAGTCAGGTGACTTCCAGGTCAGCAGAGGCTGTGTAGCAAACACAGAGTGGCTGGAGGCTTTGAGGACAGACACCTGAGGTTGAACTCTAGGCTCCACACATGCACATATATGCACCTTTTCTCTTCTCCTGCCCCCTCCCCCTCGAGTGACATGATCCATTCCAGAGGAAGTTTCACAAGCTCTTGTTAGCCATACAACAAAGAGTCATAAATCAGTGCATCTACCAACTATACTTGGGAGGGACATCAGGCAGGTGGGCTACAGCCAAGTGAGGAGATTTGCTTTTGAGCCTCAGAGGCTGAGTGATGACAGCCTCAGCTTTTGGGTACCTACAAGACAGGTGTCTGCTAAGTTACCACATCCCAGAGTTTCGCATGCTAGTCAAAAGGATGGACGTTAGGTCAGATACACACATGGCCATAAATAGGTATCATGGCAGCGGTTCTCAATCTGTGAGTGGTGACCCCTTGGAGGGTTGAACGACTATTTCACAGGAGTCACCTAAGACTGTCAGAAAACACAGAAATTTACATCATGGTTCATAGCACTAGCAAAATAACAGTTATGAAGTAGCAATGAAAATAATTTTATGGTGGGGGGGCTCACCACAAAAGGAGGAAGTGTATTAAAGAGTTGTAGTAGGGTTTAGGAAACCTTTAGGAAGGTTCAAGCTACTTATTGGCTCTAAAACTGCAGCATCCCAACTCTCCATAATCACAGACCTTCTAACCATGTTATATATTCTTCAGAATGGACATGGCTCTTTCAGGGAAATTTAGTTTTCGTGTGGTGGGGGGTTGGAGAGTGAGCAGGCACAAGAAAGGTGCTACCTAATGGATCACTTCAAGGCCTGAGAAGAGAAATTTCAGAATTAGGCACCATCAGGGCTGCAGGTGATTTAGAGCATGGTATTGAGGGTCTGGGCATGGAAGGTCGATATTTTAGGAAACCTTGCCCAGCAGTGGTAGGCAGGAGAGCTGTAAAAGCATCATTTTAATAATGGAGACAGTGAGAAGCAGGAGTTTTTAGATATTGCATATGAATGTAGGACCTCATTCAAAAGGGATTGTATGGATAACTGAATATTTATGCTTCTAAATGTGGAGGAAGCAGTGCCTAGAGGGATGTGATGATACTTTAGAGTCTTAGTCGGAAAGATAATATATGCGTCTAAATTGTTTCTGCATGTATTTTTGCGTTTTGTTCCCACTGCCCTTAAGAGATGAGAATGCACAGACAAAGCCCCACTTTTTTAGGTAGGATGACTAAGGCAGCCTTTAAGCCTGTTCTTGTGGTTTGTGTAACCACAAATGAAGGCCAGGGACCAGGAACTTAATAGATCAAGTAAGTCGGGGGAATCCTACCAAGTGCCCACTGCCTTCTCCACTGGGACACTTTCAGCTCTACTCTGCCCAGGAGAGCATCAGGCCATCGTGAGGATGCCGTTTCTTAGTACTCTGGTGCTGTGTTGTTAAAGGATATTGGTCTTGATGCTGTTTCCATTAAGGCAGCTGCTGAGGCAGTTGAGGCAGGGTAGAAGGCGGAAAATTATGGGCCAAGAAGAAGATCTTGGGAGGGAAAGAGGCACTGTCTCCCAGGCTCTGGTCGCCCATTCTGCTGATGAAATGTGAAAGCTCATATATCATTGATACACTCACAGTGTCCACAGGGACCCCGTGTGCTTTCCAGGAGGTTTCTTCTCAAAGGCAAGAATGAAAATGTGCTACTTAGGGTCAAAAAGATTTGTGACCTTGAGTTTCTAGCATTCTCCTCTCATTCCTAAACCCAAACCATATCCCACATAAATGTATTGCCTGTGGTCAGGGCTGGGGGTGGGGGTGGGGTTCCAGATGTTTCCGGATTCCTGGACTCTTATTCAAGGGATTGAAATAAAAGCTCACATGTATTTACAGAATTGTGTCAAGGAAAAAGGAAGCTTTATTCAAAGCAAAACAATAAAAGAGATGAAAGTATATTACAAGGGAAGAGCAGACCACAGGAGGAGAGATAGCCAAGGGTCCTGATTGTTGTGTGGCAACTCCTCCGACGGGCTAAGAGAAGAATGAGTTCAGCTGCTAGGGACATAATTCACAGGTGAGAATTGCCTCATTGGGCTCAGAGAGGGGTGTAGTCTATGCCAGTTGGAGTTAGTGGAATTCTGAGGACCCAGTGAGAGAGGAAGGGGCTTTGAGGAGATAAATGGAGGAGGAAGACAACTGCTTGTCTGGCCCGCCGTGTTTGCTGTTTGCTGTTGCTGGACTGCTAGGTATCCTGACAACTGAGATTGCTGTTTTCCCAAAGAACCCAATGACCCTAATCAGTCAGAACTAAGTCTAAAGAGGTCTGCATCCCCTTTCCCTTCTAACATTCTTTCTTTCCTACCTAGGGTTTGGGGGAGGGGGTCAGAAGGGAGGTAGAGGCACAAGGAACTCCAAATAAAATAGTTTAAAAAGTAGCACTTACAGTCTAAAGGTCCTGTTAGACTGTGACTACCCGGGAGGAACTCAGTCCACGGAGGGTGCTGTCTTCAGGGCTTTCTGTAGGGCTCCTCACTCGGCAGGCTCTCCCTGTAGAGAACATTTGTCCACAGAGATCCGTGACAGTTGGGTTTAACAGTCAACTGGACACTCTGGCAAGGAAGGCATTCTTACAGAGGAGTTGTCTGGGTTCCCTTAGCTTCTTTCTGGGCGTGTCTAAGAGGGATTTCCTTAATTGGGGTAACTCGGTGGAAGACCCATCCTGAAGGTGGGCAGCTCCATTCCATGGCTGGGGCTAGGACTAAAAGGAAAAGGAAAGCAAGCTGGGCACTACCATGCATTCATTAGTTCATGGCTCTCTGCACTTGACTGTGACCTCAGCTGCCCCAAATTCCTGCTGCTTCACTTCCTTCAGGGATGGACTGTCCTCTGGACTCCTGCACTAAATTATTAGGTTTGTCAGGCGGTCGGAATGTTCAGGAATGAACTAAAACGGGACCCTAGGAGGATTTCTGGGGTTTAGATATAAATCAGCATTCCTCAGGAACTTGTGAAACTCTTTCCCATCTGCCAAAAGGAGTCATTTCCCTGACATCTGCTAGGAGGGACTTAAGGATCCATTGACATATCTATGGTGCCTGTCAGTGTATCAAAGCCCATGCTGACTTCCAGGCTCCCTCAGTATCACAAGTAAGTACCTGTCATACAGAAAGCCCATGCTAGCATCCCAGCCCTCCTCCTCCACCCTACACTCCCTGCAGCTCACAGGCTTCCCTCCACGCAGCTACTCATATTCCTTAGAACTACCAATTCTCTACCGTCTACACAACACTCTCTTAGTCTCTTTCTATCTCTTGTTCACTTTCTCTCTCTTATTTTCACTATTCTCTCTCACACTATGCTCTATTCTCCATCTCTTGCTATTTCGCTATCTCTAGTATCCTCTTTCATTCTCCCACTTCCCTAGCCCTGGCTATGCTCTTTCTCCCTGTTTTGGATTCTTCCAGATGCCTCCTCTCTCCCCTAAACTGCTTTTCATCGATATTTTATCACAGCAGCAGAAAGGGAAACTTAGAGACTTTTTTTTTTTGCATGAAGTTCCTCTGTGGTATGGCTCTGAAGACTGTCTCCTGTTAGGTGCTCTCAACTCTCTTGGTGGCTTCAGAAGAATCACCCCCAAAGCTTCTGTGTGAGTCTTTCAGAAACTCCGACCCTTGCTGACCTCTAAACTCTTTAGCCAAGACACCACCGGAGGCTGCTGCAGCTGAAGCTATTCTTCTTCTAGGAGGAGGCAAAGAATTCAGGTCACCTAGAGCATTCATTTCCTTTGAGGTATAAACCCAAGATGTGTAGTGATTTTGTCTTGACAAAAATAATCTTCTCATTCTTATTTTTATTTTAAAGATTCAGTTTTTTTTTTTTATTTTAAGTGTGTGTGTATGTCTTTTTCTCTGTGATATGTGTGTATGCCTCCCTCTCTGTGGGGTGTGTGTTTGTGTGTCTCCATATCTGGGGGGAGTGTTCGTGCACACACAGTGCCTTTGAAGAACAGAAAAGGCTGTTGAATCTTCTGGAGCTTCAGTGACCGACCATTGTGGGCTGCTTGACATGTGTGCTGGGGACTGAACCTGGTTCTTTTTCAAGAGCTGCACATTCTCTTAATCTCCGAGGCAGCCAGCTCCCCAGCCTGTCATTCTGACTCTGGATTATAAAGCAAAACTTGTCACTAGCTCCTTCTCTGTGTACATGCTAATTTAGCACAGGGCTACACAAAAATGGTACCTTCACCATCATGGCTTGTTTCCAGAAACAGGTCTGTCTTAGATTCATCTGTTGAAAAGCATAGTCCAACATCTGCTAAGCAGCTGTCAGTGGGCCAAGAGTTGCAGTTGAACTCATTATACCGATCAAAATGATCTTGTTCATGTTGAATACAGCTTGGGTGAAAGAAATCTGGCCTTCAGTGTACACACTTGACAGAAAAACTGAACAAAGCCTGCCATGGCTGAGTTTCATGGTCAAGGAAAGCTTTGTTGAGAGATACTCTTTTAAAAAGGATATCTGATTTAATCAAAGGAGAAGAATAAAACTTTCAGACCAAAGAAGCAACATGGTTCAGGCCTTGAGGAAGATAAGGGTTTTATGACTCAGAAGAATAGGGACCATGTCACCATTGATCTTGACTGTTCAAATAATGGCATTTAAAATCTCCATGAAACAACCCCATGGGCATGTCTGTGACAAGGTTTCTAGACTGGGTGGAGAAACCCACTCGTGTTTGTGGGTGGTACAATTCATGGCTCCTGCTGAGGGGCTAATGGTGGGAACTCAGCTGGCATGCAATGGGAAAGTAAGAGGGTGGTATCAGGTGAGCATGGGCTAAAGAGCTGGCTCAGTGGGTACCTGTGCTTGCTGTGCATGTGTGGGGAGCTGCCTGAATCCCCAGCACACATGTTAAAAAGCAGCGTGGGGACAGTGCACCTGTAGTTTTAATGCTGCAGGTGATG
Source organism: Meriones unguiculatus (assembly GCF_030254825.1). Taxonomy (NCBI): domain Eukaryota; kingdom Metazoa; phylum Chordata; class Mammalia; order Rodentia; family Muridae; genus Meriones; species Meriones unguiculatus. The sequence goes on along the minus strand of NC_083363.1, from coordinate 57,552,742 downwards.
GAGCCAGGGATGATGGCTGTGGCTTGCTGGCTGCAGCCTAGCTCCGGGTTCAGCGGGAGACACTGTCATGATGAGTAGGGTACATGTGTGCAAGCATGCAAGGTGCTCATGCACACATGTGTATACATGACTTCCGTTATGCACCATACACACACACACACACAATTGCAAAGGTTATAAGACGTGGCACTCACTGGACCCCGCCCACCCTCAGTTATATCACTTTCATCTCTCTTCTTGTGTTTACTATCACTTTCTGATTACAATGCGCTCTGCCTCGCCACCACATTCACATGCCCCGGGACTATTCTCGAGATGAACATTACCTCTGTCTATCCTACCTTGTCTCTTTTCTGCCCCTTCTTCTCCCAATGAAGCCTCAGCCTTCCCGTCCAGTTACAGCTCATGCTTCATCAAGCTGATGATCAACTCTGCCCTTACTCACTTTGCATGAAGTGTGCGCAGGCGGCAGGATCGTGGCCTTGGGAGAAGAGAAATTTTATCTGTCTTCTCTCAGAGGGTGTTTTATTTGTTTTTAGGATTTATTTATATTTCTACAGCATTCTGTCTGTATGTGTGCCTGCGCACCAGAGCTCACTGTAGATGCTTACGAGCCACCCTGTGGTTGCTGGGAACTGAACTCAGGACCTTTGGAAGAACAGCCAGCATTCTTAACCTCTGAGCCATCTCTCCAGATGCCATTATCTGTCTTCTCTTCCTTAACTTTTGTTGAGTTTGGTGGGGGTTGGAGGGCGGTCACCTGACCTTTTGGGACTAGGGAGTGGGGTATTTTCCTGGGAATATATATTACCTAGATTAATATTTTGAGAGGTGGGAAATATTGTTCCTTCAGAGTACATGATGCTTGTGTGTGTTCTATTGACTTTTTAGATATCCTAAAAGCAAGGCCTGTGATGGTGGGATGCGGGTGTGTGTGTGAAAATTTGGGCATGCTGAGAGAGCTGTTACACTTCCTGACCGATGACAGGCTCAAGCTGCTGATGAGATCAACCACCCTCCATGCCTAAGGAACTTGGCCTGAAAAGTCCATATTGCAGTTGTAAACAGTGATGGCAATGGATGTGAGACAAGCATCTTTGGACATTTACTCTGGGACATTTACAAGAGACAGTTCCACTATTTCTCTTCCTTAGTCTCTGTCTCCTTTCCTGCTGTGATAATATACTCTGGCAAAAGCAACTTAGAGGAGAAAGGGTTTGTTGTGGCTCTCAGTTTCAGGTTACTGTTCATCCTGTTGAGGGAGTCATAGCAGCAGGAACTTGAAGCTGTGGGTCACATCATATCCACAGTCAGGAGGTGGGGAGGGATGAACACGTGCCGGTCCTCAGTTCCTTTTCTCCATTTTATACAGTTCAGGGTCCCCCGTCTAGTGAGAAGTGCAGAGAGTCTTCCCACACCAGCTCACAGAATCGAGATAATCCCTCACAGACTTGCCCAGAGGCCCATCCAAGGTGAGTCTAGTTGTGTCATGGTGCCAACGCTCCCCCTCCCCCTTAGTAGAGTGAAAAGTTCTATATCTTATACAGGAAATGGTCAACAGGGCTCTAGAAATGGAAGGAAGAAGAAGCCATGATGAAGTGCCCTGGAAACTGAGGAGCCGCCTGGAGGAGAGCCTCGTGGGCCTCTCTTACCTCATGTATATAAGACCTGTGGCAATCACAACAGACAACTATAAATTGAAATGATAGGTTCAAGTCCTGACATGTCTGCAATTACTGAGATCAGTGGTAGAAATATGCCAGCTAAAAGATGAGACTCGCAGACCCGAGTCAAAACTCCCATCTAAATAATTCACAAACGGGAAGGTGCCAAGGAAATTAAAACCATAACTTGAAAGAAAATGAAAATGTGGGAGCTGAAGAGCCCGCAGTGGTTATGGGCAATACTGTTCTTGCTTAGGATGTGGGTTTGATGCCCAGTACTCGTGTCAGGCAGCTCGCAAGCTCCCATGACTCCAGCATCCTGTGATCAGACACCGTCTCCTGGACTCTGTGAGCAATGCACGCCTGTGCCCCCACCCACGTCACGCCCCACACATTTACATAACACATAACTTAAAATAATAAAATGAATCTTAGAAAATTATGGTGAAAAAGTTTATAGCCCCCAAAGTAAACATTCGTAAAAGGGGGGGAGGGAGTAAAAACGAATTAACTATGAGCAGAAATATGGAAAAACCAGAATCAATAGCAGCTGAAGGAATAAGATGATATGTGTAAGAGCAGATATAGATGACATTTGACAGCAAGCATAACAGAGAAACAATAGTGAAACAGAGATGGACCTTTGACCAAATAAAAGATATTGGCAAGAATATGGCAAAACTAGCACAAAAACTGTAGATGGCCCAAATTAGAAATGTAAAGAACAAATGGGCTCTTACTATAGTTACCACAAAACCTGAAGGGAGTTAAGGGGTGCTGCAAATAGCTCTATAAATCTCTTCATACAACGTAAGTGGGGTGTATCAGCCCCTCAAACCATCCACTATGAAGTAGATGTTGTAAACAACTTAGAAACTATTGAGAAAATTTAATTCATAGTTTATAAGCTTCCATCAATGTATGGTGGCATATACCTGTAATATAACTTTTGCTTTGTAGAGAAAAGCTACATGAAAAGACAACACATAAAGCAAGGAAAAAGTTTTTGGCAAAGTATATGCCCATCAAATAACTACTATTTAAAATATAGAAAGAATTCTCAAAAAGTCAACAGAAAGAACACAGCAAAATATCCAATCATAAAACAAGCAACATGAAGAGATTTAACTAAAAGAGTATGTAATTATGAAGTTCAACAGCATTATTGGAGAAATACCAATTAAACCCACAGTGAAGGAGCCCTGCACACTTGTCAGGATATTTAAAATATGAAACTGTGATAGCCAGGGTATAGAAACACTGGCTGTAGTTCCTTCTGGTGACAAAAGCAAGTTAAGGGATACAGAGTGTCTGGGGCTCACAGTTCCAGGTTACAGTCCTTCATGGCAGAGAAGTCATAGTGCCAGAGCTTGAGGACATGTGTCACGTTGCAGCTACAGTCAAAAGGCAGCGGATGATAAATACTTGCTTATGCTCTGCTGCCTGTCCCTTTTTCATGTAATCCAGGATACCAAGGCGGAGGATTGGTCCCACTATACCCAACATATTTCTTCCCACATAATTGGTGCTATCAATACGCCCCCGCATATCTCAGGAGATCCTGGAGTCTGTAAAGTTGAAGATCAACACCAACCATCACAAACGACTTCTTAAGACACTCAACACCAATGATTACTCCAGGGAAATGAGAACTGGAATTATAGGGATGTTCTAGGTCTTGAGTGTGCCAATATCAGAATCCTGGTTTGTGATATTATCCTCAAAATAGTATCATGGGGGCGGAGGGCAATTCTATGAAGATACATGAGACATTTTAATATCATTTATGACAACATACTGCTATTCATGAACAGCCCAAATTAAAATTCTGTAGATAATATTTCCAGGATAAAATTAGATGTTAGCAATCAGCTTTTAGTTTTATTTCTCAGAATTCTTTAATGGGGAGGGTTCTCAATTTCAAATTCCAATTTGTCAGTGTGTTGATGTTATCCAGGTGTTGTGTCATTGAAAAACTTCGATGAACTACAGTGAACAGTGTCTGGACATAGGCTGGAACTGGAAAGAAGAGGAAACTTGTTTACAATCTTAGTTGTACAGTGGGCCTTGGAATCCACCTTTCTGATGTCTAGGGACATCTACCAAGCAGCACCTTTAAGAGTCATTCATGAGGAGAACGGCTTCAAGTATCGAAGCTGTAGCCTGCAAGCTGTGTACTTGGAGAATGATGGAGCTGGTGCCTGTGCCTGTTAGGTTAATATCCTAGTTTCTTCTCTGTTCCTGGGGCAACTATCCTGACTAACAGCAATTTGGGGAAGAAAGAGTTTACTTTAGCTCATAGTTGCAGGTTATTGTGGGGAAGCCAAGGCAGTAGGAACTTTCTAAGTCGCCAACCTCTGAGGTGGTGTGTGCTCCAGCAAAAGTTTCCCCAAACCCTTTTCTAGCCAGATCTCACTATTCAGCTAAGTTGACTAACCACCAGGCTCTGGGAATCGACCTGTTTCTGTGTCTCCAGCAGGCTGGGCTTACAGGTTTGCACTGCCACACCGGCTTTTTACTGACTGTCGGGGATTTGCACTCAAGCCCTCTCCTTAATCAACAAGCGTTGTTACCCAGTGAACTATCTCCTCAGACCCTGGCTCTGCTTATCCTGATGCTGAAATCATCTTCCAAAGGAAACAGGCATTTCTCATGCTTTCAAATGTGCTTTCTGTGACAGCTATAAATGCTAGCTGTGTCCTATTGCAAGTGATGAGAGTTTTCACCCTCATGCTGGCAATTCTGTTCCTATTGATTTTCTTGTAGAGAAATTTTGGTCACAGCCCACACTGCCCATAAAGCTTTTATGTCATCATTAATACTGTAGCATCCTAGAGACTTGGTTTTACTTAGTGCTTTTTTTATGTGCTAAATGGAGTTGCAGGCTGTCCGGCCTCCCAGGAAGCCCCGGCGAGTCATGAGAGTTCATACCTCTCACAGTTTCTCACTCATTTCCATAGAACGCTCACACTCTTTCCTCCATTTCTTTACCTTTTGTATCTTTTGCGTGTCATTCCTGGATTTTTGCACATTGCACTAGATTCCAGTTCTTTCCTGAAGATGGGAATGGCGTTGTGTTCTTTATGTTGTACTCTGCAGGATTAGGTTCATGGCAGATTAAATACAGCCAGAAAGTTGGGTGGTTGGAGGACTGTGTTTAATTTGACTCAGTCATTTAGCAAACGACTGTATACTTTCTATCACACCATGAATAGTAAGGAAACATTTTTATAGAATAATGAATAAGATAGTTATGGCCTATTCCTCTGACTTTTTAAAACTCAGCTACAAGAAGTCACTGTCATATCTGTGAGGAAAGGTACAAGCAGAAGGCTGGGGAGATGGCTCAGCAAGAAAAATGCTTGCCATGTAAGTGTGAGAAGTAAATCTTGGACGTCTCACACTCATGGATGCTGGGTGGCCATGGTGGGACTTGAAATCCCAGTACATTGGAGGCAGAGACAGTGAGCAAGCTGACTAGACAGATTATCCAGCTTCTAGAGCTCTGAGTTCCAGCAGAGACTCCAACTCAATACAGAAGATTGACAGTTACTGAGGAGAACCCTAACAGAATCCTCTGGCCTCTATGCACAGACACAGTTGTACCTACTCACCCACATGCACACGTGTGCCTGTATTCATGCAAACATGAATGTACACATGGATACACAAAAGCATATGCAAAGACATGTAGAAAAGAGAAAGCGCTAACATGATTGCAAAGAGATTTGGTTTGAGTGGAATGAGTGGGGTAAGCCTTTATGAAACACCATCACAGTGGCTCACTCTTTGCAGGTCAGGGGCCATTAGCATCACAGCTGCTGAACAGTATCTCCTGAAACAAGACAACTCTCTCAGTCTCGTTTTATCCCAGGCTCTGGATGAGGGGCTATTGCGGTAACGATGGCTACATGCAAACCATCAGCAATGGGAGTGTGCTGGAGTTCAAAGAAAAGCTGTGCAACAGGGTAGAGAGAGGCAGGCCTCCATCTCATAACCACTTGCTTCATGTGCTGTGTGGAAAGCAAGGTGCCTGTGGGCTCATTCAGTGTGTGCACTATTGAATCTTAAGGTTGGAGCTTAAAGAATGGCTCCGGGGTGAAAGCATCAATTAGTAACCTTTGGCTTAGCCACGGTAACTGGAAGAAAAGATAGTCTGTGAGTGGGATAGAGCCTGCACATAAGGAAGAGATGGAGGACCTTGTGGAGGACTGGCAGAGGGGTCACTCAGGACAGGAAGGGAGGGTGGAAAGCGTAGCTGATGGAAGAGGGTGTGAGAATGGGGAGTAAGACACTGAATCAGCTCATGCTGGGAGTTGGAGGATTCCTGCTGTAGATCTTTCTTGTCCCCCAATACAACATGACATGTCAGTCACTGGTTACCTTGTAGTCCCCTGCCTTAGTGTCTGCCCTCCCAGCTCTCTCCCATGAACTTCCAATTCCCTGTGTGCATCTGGAGCATGTTCAACCTGTTGTCACTTCTAGCTGAGGACTGGCTCCATATGCCCAAACTTGTAAGTTTGGCTAAAGGTTTCTCCATGCATGGTGAGTTGTGACCCACCTAGATGCTTGACAGCCTCAGTCTTCTGTTGTGCCCAGTAGCTGAGACTTCACCAGTCACAGCAGCCAGCTGCTCAGACCACAATTAAATGAGGTAGGATAGGTACCCAGCTGTGCTGTCTCTATAGCCCACACTTGTCATCCGTCTGTCTGTCTTCCTTCTATCTGGTTATAGGTAAAATCTACCTCAGTGGTGGTGGTGTTGAGCATTTGGGACCAGCTTTGATCCTACCTGCTGCTGAGTCCAAACAACTAGATTGGTTGTGTTTTTTTTTCTCTTTTAATAAGAGTTACCTACTTATGGAAGCAATTCCTTCCCTCTACATTACCACCTGAATCCAACACTGTCTCTCGTCAGTTCTCCAAACTCCCAATGACCTTACCATTCTCCTTACGTTTTGTGATACGCTTGTTTAGATAGATACCCCATGTTAAAGATTTGATAGCAGTAGTATATTTGAGGTGACTGCAATGCCAGGAAGTAAAGCCAGCCAAGTAAAGCACAATATTAAGTGTCAAGATACTGGACATTTGAAGATGAACTCCAAAGAGAGCTGTGAGCAATGTGCATGTCTGGCTCTTCCTGGCCCAGGAGTCTGGGATCAGGAGCGCGTATGCCACAAATCCTAATGTTCATTGGTTCAGGGCATAGTGTATCAATCTTCGCACTTAAGGTAGAGTCACCTTATGAAGTTCTGGAAAAAGCCCTGTGGGCACAGAAATGTAGATCTTGGCAGATAAAGTCTGCTGCCTTGACTGGAATCATTGAAGTCTAATGAAAATAAATGGGACACAGACTGCATCTTCCTCCACTTACCACACATGAATCTATCTGTCTGTCTATCTATCTATCTATCTATCTATCTATCTATCTATCTATCTATCTATGCATCTATCTATCTGTCTCTCTGTCTGTCTATCTTGTAAGGGCCTTGGGCTTATGATTCTATAAGAATGGCTTCTTTTCCCCTCATATGGCAGAAAGAATCTGAGAGAGCTCCTTGGGATCTTTTATACAGGCAAATTTATTCCACTCAGGACCCATTTAGTTCCAATGGTGCCACCTCCTAATATTATTAGACTGGGGTTTATTGTTTATTATAATAACCATATTATTAGATACAGTTTCAACATATTAATTTAGGGGATACATGTGCAATCTACCACTGATAAAATACCGGAGAGAAACAACTTAAAGGGCTGATTTAATTGGGCTCATGGGTTTTAGAAGCTCTCAGTCTATCATCAGGGAAGCCATAGTAGAATTCATGGTGACAAGGCCAGGAGGTTCAGTGAGATTAGGGTCTTCTGGTGACTCAGTTCCACCAGCTGGATCCCAGTGTCTAATGGTTTCACAGTCTCCCCAAGTAGTGCCACCAGCTGGAGAATTCACACTCATAGCCTGGCCTTGGGGCAAAAGAGAAGGCCCATCTGGTGAAGTGCTTACTGCAGTGCTTAAGGACTGGAGTTTGGACTCCCTGTGCCAATGAAAAAAGCTTACAGATGGCACGGTGTCTGTAATCTCAGCACTAAGAGGCGCAAAAGGACCATCTCTAGGGCTTTCTGGTCATAAGGTCAGATTTGGTGAGAGACACTGTCTCAAAAAGACAATGTACAATAATAGAGAATCTTTGTCCTTCACAGATGCACATATTTGCAAAGAAACCCATGCACATATACATCACACATACACTACACACGTGTGCATGCACACACACATACATGCACAAATATATATATGTATATATATTATATATATTATATACATATATATGTATACATATATATACACACACATATATATATTAGCATGAACTATCAGCTTGATGCAGCATCGATTCATTTGAAAAGAAAGCCTCAGCTGAGGAATTCTAGAGATCAGGTTATTCTGCAGGCACATCTGTCAGGGACTGTTATGATTAGTAATTGATGCAGGAGAGCCCACACCACTGTGGGTCGTGCCAACCCTGGGCAGGTGGTCCTGAGATGTACAAGAATGCAAGCAAGTGGCCTAGAGAGCAAGCCAGCTCTTCATGATTTCTACCTTGAGTTTCTGTCTCATCTTCTCCCAGTAAGGGACTGTTACTGGGAATTATAATATGGAATAAAACTTTTCTTTCCCAAGTTGCTTTTAGGGGGGGTTTATATCACTTGAACTAAACTAGGACCTTAAGCCTTTCAGATTCAAACCATGATAAACTGCTGCACTTATTTTAGAAAAATGCAAACATTAATTACTAAAATATAACAGAATGATTGAACATGCTCTTCTGCATTTGCTATTGTAGCATATATCAGTCAACGAGGACTAGAGGGATCTGTTACCCAAAGTGAAAGAATAATATGGAAGACACATAGCAAACATCTCACCCTGGCTGATCTTCCTGACCTAACCAAAATTCTACACATTGAGATGTAAGACAGCCTTCCTGATCGATTCTCCCAAACTGAAGAGGTACTGCCCACGTGTCCTTGTTGATAAAACTGTAGACCTTCTGCTTTCCTCCCCATCGTTGTCACAATAGATGCTGCTGACTTAAACTTGGTCTGCCTTCTCATGCTCACATGCTTAAAGAAATGGCTTGGCTGGGGTAGTAGTAGTTCTTGGTAGAATGTTATGTCTAGTGAATGAATTACCCTTCTGTTATTGTGATGAAAGTCCACTATGAAAGCAACTTATGTGAGAAGGACTTTATTTTGGCTTATTGTTCCAGAGGGATGAGTTCATTGTGGTGGAGGGGCATAGTAGCAATTGAGAGGAACAGCAGCTAGAATAGAAATCTGAGAGCGCACATCTTCAGATGCAAGCATGAAGCAGAGAAAAGACTGAAAATAGCATAAGGCGTTTAATCTCAAAGTTTGCATCTAGTGCCATATTTCCACTAGCAAGACTCCATCACCCAAACCTTCCCCAAAGACTACCACAAACTGGGAATGAAGTATTCAAGTACCAAATTCTATGGGGGACATTTCTCATTCAAACTACTACATTCTACTCCCTGAGTCCCCTAGGCTTGTGGCTGTATTATGGCAAAATGCATTTAGACCAACTCCCCAAATCCCCATCGTCTTTCCCAGCCTGAACACTGCTTAAAAATCCAAAGTGCAAAGTCTCCTGTGAGACTCAAGGCAATGAATGTCTTTATTGTACCTTTCTACAAGGGCCCAAAGCAAATCACACACTTCCAAGACAAAATGGCCCAGAATATACAATACCACTCCCAAAGCAAGGAAGGAGCCATAGTGGGGCAAGTACTGTACCAAGGCAAGACAGAAAGCCCCAAGAGAAAATTCTGTAACTTCTTAGCTGATGTCTGGGACTTTGATTTCAAAGGGCTTAGATGGTTCTGCCTTAGTTTTACTGCTTTTAACACAAATCTCTTTGGAACTGGTCCCACTCCATGTCTGCAGTTTTTTTCTTAGTGGATATCTCTGCCATATCAAGGCTATCTCGTGGTCTTGGCATCTCTAACATCATGGGGGTCTCCACAGCAATACAGGCTTCATTTTCATGGTTTCCTGCGAAGGCCTCTCAAAACTTCCTGACACCTCTGAGCCTTCATGAAGGGACTCCCCTGCTATAGGGTACCTGACCTCTCTGAAAAATCTTTTCATGGAAGAGATTCTGTGACCCCTTCACATTTCAGCACTCATGCATGCATCTACTATGTCACCACTAGAATGACACTGTCAAGTTTAGTTCCCAACTTGGGATGGACTCTGAGACCACTGTTCCTATTAGCAGCAATACTTGTGTATACTGGCTTTCTAGGACCCCAAGCCCCTCCTGTGTTCTCTTTTGAGGGGAGCTTATCTGGGTGGGGTCTTGCTCCAAGAGGACCCTTCCCTTTATTTCAGTGCGGAGAAGGCCTCCCTTTAATGACAGTGATTTCCTTAATAATCAGAGCTTTTTCCCATCATGTTCCTTTGTTTCTGAATGCTCTTTTCCCACAGCTATCGTTATGCTTCTTTCTGCCCCATTTTCTCTTTTTCATTGTAGACTTGCATGCAATCAATTACTAACAACCATGTGACAAAGTCAATATTAAACTGTCTTCAGATCTCCTCCACCAAAAATATTAGCTCATAATTTTTAAATTTAGTGTTAGGATATGAGCAGAAAGAAGCCTTGTAAATTTTTGTCAAAATATCACAGAAATAGTCTTTAGCCCAGTTGTTAAAACTGTTACTTTTTGAAACTTCTTGAGTTGGACCTCCACAGTTCACACAGCTCTCAGCAGGAATGTTTTCCAAGTTCCCATTAGGATGGCCCATTGACACTAATCATGGTGTCCAACCACTTTTCTAGTTCAAAGTCACAAAACCCAACCAACCAACCAACCAACCAACCAAACAAACAAATAATGAAATAAACACAAAGTATAGGTTCAGGTCTGTCACATCAATACCCCATTCCTGGTACTAAATTTGATATTATTTCTTTTTCTGTTGATGTAATAAAGCACCATGATCAAGGTACCTTATAGAAGGAAGACTCTTTTGGGGTTTATTATTCCAGAGCCCATGACCAGTCTTATGTAGGTCAGCAGTGAAAAGAGCACATGGGGCAAAATATATATAGAGAGGGAGTACAGTTTGAAATTTAATGTCAGAGTCAAGACTTGTGTTCAGATCTGAGAGGCCCTTGCATGAAACTGTACTATTCATGTGAAGCCTGGATTGTGTTGGAGATCCCAAAATGTTGCAGATGATGTTGCAGGGATGTCTGCCATGGAGATCTGCATACAAGGAATGGAACTAGCCCAAGAGGAAAAAATATTGAAGTGAGCAAAACTGGAAGGGCAAGGCCATCTAAGTCCTTTGACATAGTTGTGGCCACTAAATGGATCTTTCTGCACAGGATGGGAAGACATGGCAAGATTCTGAGCAGAGGAATGTCTGGCTAAATTGCTCAAGAAGACCTCCCTGGCAATAGTGTGATGACCCAGTAGAGCAATCGCCTTAGAGACCTTGTAGAAGTAAGCCTGAAGCCAAGGTGGAGAAACAGGGTGCAGATCAGACTCTCCTAGGGAAATCTTCCAGCCATGTAGCAGCCATGGAAGAGATGGTCAGTGCAGCCTAGAGTCATATCAGTTACTCTTCTTGCTACTGAAATAAAACACCTCACAAAATTACTTTAAGGTGGGGTTTGTCTTGGTTTAAGAAGGTATATGGTTCACTGTGGCAGGTAAGGCAAGATGCCACAAATCCGAGTCAGTTGGTCATATCTAACCTGCAGTCAGGAGGCAGAAACTGGACCAAAAAAAAAATGTGGTCTTGCTAAGTAACCTCAAGGCCTGCCCTTATTGAGCCATATCTTCTATCAAGTAGACATCTAAAGGCTTCATAAACTATCTGGAAATCAGTTCAAACTCGTGATTCTGTGCAGTCATTTTCCATTCAAACCACAACAGTTGGGTGTCAATCCCACTTAAGAAGAGATTGTTCTTGGCGGGAGTTCAAGGAGAGCAGAGAAAGAGGTTGGGTACCAATAATGTCAGGCACCCCAGCATTTGCAGGTAGAGAAGATCCAGCTGAGATATGAAGACGGCAAAAACAGCTGTGAACTTGGAACTTGCTGGCACTGATTTTAATCATTTCTTGATTTCCAGGCCTACCACATGGCCTGGATGTCTGTGTTAATATTCTAGAGATACGGCCCTGCTTGTGGGTAGTGTATGTCCAGAGGTTATTAGGTAGGACAGAAGCTCACTAAATGTGTACTTGTCTTGAAATAGGTACTTTTTGGCAAGTCTTTGTGTTGTGAACACAAGCAAGGGAGGATGTACCCCTCTCTCTCTCGTGGAAGCCAGAAGTAACTGTGGGAAAGGAAACACATTCACTAAGCCTGTGGTTCATGTTATAGCTGAGTGAGGCTGACTGGAAATTGGTTCCAGAAGAGACAGCATCCTAGAGAATTCTTCACTTTTGTGACAATAAGGAATTTTTTCCATCCGTATCTTAGGTGCTGGCTCCCTTTTACCAATATGCCACCCTTCCCCTTGCTGAGAAAACAAGACTGAGCTCTCTACCTTCCCCATTCATTCAGCAAGTCTTGATCCCTACTGTGATGTGAACAAGTGACACTTCTGCCCTTTGAAGGGCAATCAGTGGGTAACATGACTAATGAAATAGGAACAGCAGCACTCTAAGTTCTATGCAGCCAATAAAATACAGACATTTGGAGAGAGGTTTGGTGGGGTTGGGAGCTGGGGAAAATTCCAGATGAGGGGAAATCTGAGTCGATGGCCAAGCACACCTAGAGAAAAGAGCTGAATCAGACTGTATGAGTCTCAGGAGACTTGAGAGCAAAATAAAAGAAGGACTGTAGAGACAAAAACACCAAACTGGGTGCTTGTTAAGAACACAGCATGTTGGACTTTAACAAGTTGGAGTTTGGGGAATGAAGAGGTAGCTCAGTTGTTAAAGCACTTACCATTCAAATATGAGTACCTGAATTTCATCCCCAGAGCCTCCACACAGATCCCGGTGTAATAATCCCAGCGCTGGGAAGATGGAGGATAGAGCACCCTTGGAGCTTGCGTTCTAGCTGAGTTGATGTTCTCCAGGTTTCAATGAGACAATATCAAAGAACAAGATGGACGGCTCTTGAAGAACACTACTCAAGAGTGACTCCTGGCCCCCAAGTGCATGTATACACACACATATGTACTCCCCTCCCATCAACATGCATGCAAACACAGAAAAATGAAGAAAGTTCAAGATCGGAGCTTTATCCAGCGTGGGAGGTAAAGTCATTGATCAAATACTGAGCAGGGTAAGCTGCCTGTGACTTGGGTTTTAAAGAGCGTCAGGCTGGCTGCACGGGAGAACACCATGAAGTAGGAAGATATGTAGTCCAGAGGTTACAGGAAAGACTCCCCTGCAGCCCGTGGCTTATGGTGCCATTTCTCTGAGCATCAGGAAGGACTTTGGGGGCCGATTGATGGAAACTGCATTATGATGGGACCTCTACAATCACAGTCTCTGCTCGACTGCCTCTACTGACTAAGGTGTGGGTGAACCCCAGTGCTCTGCCTTGCCTGCAATGCCTCATTTCTGCTCCCTGGAAAAGAGAGAGCATGGGAAAGCAGAGAAGAGCCGCTCTGCAAGTGGATGTAGAGGTGCCATTCCAAAATTTCTCTCCGTTTTTTTTCTCTCCCACTAATTCTAGCCGACTAATAGCAGCAGTTTTAGCACATCCCACTGTGTCCTTTGTTTTTCCTAGACACAGGGAGAAAAACTGTGTCTAGGAAGGTGACCGAGCTAACACTGCTGCCTGCCGGCACAGAGGCACAGTTTTCTCTCAGAATTAAAGGTTTACTTTTCTGACAATGCTGGATCAAACACACAGGCGCACCCCAGGTCGCCCACCCCGTCAAAGCTGTGCTGAATTTAAAGCGGTGTTCTTGCCTGTAGCTATGTCCTATTGCTTGCCTAACTTCTTTGAGTATTTGTACCGCCCCCCCCCCCCTCATTTTTTTTTTAATCGCTTACCTCAAAAACATCTAGACAACCTCTTAGGCAGATATGGCTGTTGTGTCCCCGAGTTTAATTCTGCAGAATCTTTGAAAACCTGCACTGGAGCAGGATGGTGACTCAATGTCTGCCTGTGCACAGGTGTGACCCCAGTGCTGGGAAGGGAGGAAGGGGCATCCAGGAGGCATTCTGCATCAGCAAGCTCTAGGCTAGAGACTGGGTCTCAAAATGTAAGATGGAGAGCATTGTGTGACGCTATTTCCCCGGTAAAATGAACAAATGTCTACTCACTCCAGATAAGGAAACTGATGACCGACCAAAGTACAGAAACTAAAAATTTGGTGAACCAATGAGTTGTTGGGTTTTTTTTTTGGGGGGGATGGGGGTGGGGGTTGGGGAGTGGAGGTTACTTATAGGAATATGAATGAAGGTTTACTTACAGGAGCAAAAAATGACTCAAAAACAGCTGCAGCACCAAAATTCAACTGAAGCTTGGATAATAGCTCAAGAAAGCTGGAAACCCATAGCACAATGCACAATATATAGTCAGCTCAGCATGATAGTCTTTTCTGGGAAGCTCAGCTGGTATCTGCCTCTTCTAAGTAACTAGGTTAGTTTCTGCTTATTCCATCGAGCTCAGCAGCTCTGAGTCTTCACGGCAGCTCAGCTTATTTGAGAGCGCTTTTCATCAGTCCTTATGTGATTAAGAAAGGAAGGGGGCCTAGAGACTCTGGTCATTTTCAAGGACTTCCCAAAGCTATTGAGCTGTTTACTTCCCAGGCTTAACTAGCTTCCCTGAAAGATGGAATGTCTTCTCATTTCTACTTCCAATATCCTGTGTCTTAACAAGCTTCCTTTTAAGAAACAATGCTTTGTCTTAAAGAAAATTTCTACACAACAAAGAATGATGGAGGAAGACACCCATTGTTGACTTTCAAGACTCGTTGCACAACTTCATGAATACATGAAAACATATCACACACACACACACACACACACACACACAGTGCACATGTGCAGTACAGACATAAATGCCACACACTCAAATGTACACACCCTTCTGGGTGTGTGGTAAATACTCAGTTCATGTCAACCATCCCCCTGTTCATGGCTATCCTCTTGTAGGGCTGGTTACCTGGTGTATGTCATGGCATATTCTAGTCTGCTTTCTATTGTCATAAACATAATGAACCAAAGCCAAGGAGAGGAGAAAAGATTTATTTAGTCTTATATGTTGTAGTCCATCTTCAAGAGAACCAAGGTAAAAACTTAAGACACAAAACTGGAAGCAGGAATTAAGGCAGAAACCACAGAACACTGCTTATTTGCTTTATTGCTTGTATAACCGAGGACTGTCTGCATAGGGCTGGCACTGCCTACAGTGGACTAGGCTCTCCTAAATCAACTGTTAATCAAGAACTCTTCCCCTAACCCCAATAAACTTGCTTATGGGCCACACTGATGAGGCAATTCCTCAACGGAGTCCTTCCAGGTGACTCTAGTCTGTGTCAAATTTAAAGAACCAAAGCAGCATGTACCACTCTCGGCTATGTTGCTTCTAATGACCTTGTTTCATACTCTCTGCAGTCTGGACTGGGGTATGGTTGCCATACATTGGGTCCATATGCTCTTCTCTAGTCCCTAAACCTACAGCTACTTGACGATTCAAATCTGTGCCCTGCCAGAAAAAGTATGACGCAAAAATACCCTTTACTTGCTTTTTTGGAGTTGATGTTAAAAGGCTAGTGACTTACAGACTTTCAGTAAGGTGAAAGAAAAAGTTATATTGGAAAAATTATAATGATAGTCTTAGTCTCATTAATAAAAAAAAAGTTAAGAACAGACTTTGTCAAACAGAATCTCCTGGACACTTTTATTAGAATTTTCCAGGTGAGGTAAGCTTTAAATCTCTGTAGCTCATGCTTGGAGGAGGGTAATAGAGAACAGAAGAGGGGGAAAGCCATGGTGTTTGAGTTAAGGCAGCACGAAGGGTGTCAGACAGACAAATGGCATGGAGAGACTCTTTTGTAAAAGATTAAGGAAACCCAAAGTACTAGAGAAGATCTGGCTAACATTCAAAAGGAGGCAGAAGAGAAGAAAGAGGGGAAGTTCCACACTGCTGAAGAACCCAGAAAAAAAGTGGACGCAGGAGGACAGGCAGAGAAAGCACTATTCCCAAGAAGTGGACTTGTAGTGGTGGGCTAGGTGATTTACCAGTCCAACTGGAATGCCAGGACCCACCCAGGCCTGGGATTTCATTCTCGTGACCAGAAGGAAGTAGATTTCTCGTAATGCTGCTGTGCCAGGAGCGCTTTTCTCAGACTGTGTGGAGAAACTTGGACAATGCTCCTGGATCAGGTGCTCAGTTTAAGTAGAGGGAGGAAAGGAAGAGGGGAGAGGCTGGCCTATTGCCTGTCTTGGTCTTCTGCATCACATCTGTGAATAGAATGAATGACCTCCTTTAAGATGATAGGTGACTCAACTCCTACGATCCCGAGTCCCCGAGAGTTCAAGGCTAAGTTGGAATGTGTATTGTTTACTTTTTGTTTTTTTGCTTTTTCATTGCTGTTACAAATTATCTGACACAGAAGTGTAGGAGAGGCAAGATTTATTTTGTTTCATAGTTTAGTCCCTCATGGTGGACAGGGATGAGAGCAGGAGCAGCCAGCCACATTGCATCTGTAGTCAAGACACAGAGATGAGCGTCAGTGGATCGGTGCCGCTCATGTTTAGGGTGGATCTTGCCATTTCAGTTAACCTGCTCTAAAGGGATGTTTAATGACTCATCTTCCAGGAGACGGCAATCCTACCAAGTTGGCAATCAGAATCAACCTTTGCTTTTTGTGTTGGTGTGACGAGGTAACGGCAAAGGCATCTTAAGGAAGTAAGAGTCCACTTTGTATCAAGATTTGAGTGTGCAGTTCCTCATGGCAGGGGTGTCACGGGGATGAAGTGAAGTCGAGGTGGCGTGTCACTTTGAACCCACAGCCTGGAAAGCAGAGGAAGCCAAGCTCAGGTGCTCAGCTCAGGACTCCAGCCTACAGGCTGCTGCTGCTCCCTTCTCACTTGGAGTAGCCTCCTAGAGATAGCTAGAGGTGTGTTTCCATGGTGATTCTAAATCCAGTAAGTTGCCAGTGCAGACCAACTCTGGCAACAGTCTCCACAAAAATTAGAGAGGCATGTGAGTGAGGGCAGGACTCAGAAGATAATGCCACATTTGTGATCTCTAAACCTGGTGGAATATCACCTCCCAAGCTGTGGTGAGCTACAGTATCAGTCAAAAGAAGAGTCCTGATTAGCATTCCTAATTTAAAGCCAGGTGCTGTGGTTTTGAATTTTATAGATTTCCCATCTATACCTGGGGGTGAGGGAGAATGAGCCAGGTGAGTCAGGAACCAGGCAGGCCTGGGAGAGATGTTTGCTTGTTCACAGCTAGGGTGAACATAAAAATTCTAATCTAATCCAGAGCACACCTGCAACTCAAAAGAGGAAAGAAGCATCATTAACACGGCCAAGCAGAATAGATGCCACAGTGGGGTGATCTGGGCATATGGTCTTCGAAGTCAGAGAGGCATCCCAGGAGGACCATGATGCAGAAAGGAGTTTTCACAGCTGTAGAACCTACCGGACCCAGCAGTTGTCCAAGGCTTCTTCTCTTACCTCCATCAAAGGACCACCCCCCACTCCCAACATCCCACCCTCCACTCCCACTCCCAACATCCCACCTTCTACCCCTCCCACTCCCAACATCCCACCCTCCACCCGGCCAACACAGAACTTACCTGCTCAGCTCTTGTTTATGTCTTTGCAACAAGTTGAGCTTTCACTCTCACATCATGGACATATTGTTACAACAAAACCCTGCTTGCTTGCTCCTTCAGACCTCAATGAAACCTGCCCTCAGGGGCGCCTCTTCCCAACATGTTCATCGCCATCCCCTGCCCTCACCACTTTTTAACAACCTGTCCAGGTGGGAGACAAGCAGTTGTGGGGAGGCCAGGGGATGACCTGTGTGTTAGTGTCTCCCCCTGAATCCAGCCTTGCATGACTGGAGATGTTTTAAAGAGATGCTGTGCCCTTCCTTTTGGCTATCAGACTACTAAAACAAAGGACGCCAGGAAGCTGGAATTTCCTCAAGAATCTCAGGCTGAAAAAGCCTAGAGCTTGGGCCAGCCGCATGAGGAAACTTCTCCATGTAAGAGAATTACCACTTGTTACACCATAGTGAGGGGCCAGTTGTGGGTGGGACAACACCTGAGCTGCACTCCTTAGATATGCAGAACTCTTTTACTCTCCTGAAACCGATGGTTCTCATCCTTCCTAAGGCTGTGATCCTTTAATACAGTTCTTCATGTTGTGGTGACACACTAACCATAAAATTATTTTTATCATTATTGCATAACTATAATTTTGCTTCTGTTATAAACCATAATGCAAATATCTGTGTTTTCTGATGGTCTTAGGTGACCCCTCTCCATCATTTGACCCTTAGGAGGTTCTCAACCCACAGGTTCAGAACCACTGACTTAAACAGTAACCTCATGTGACGACCACGTGAAGTTGGACTTGGGTGGTAGTGGGGAAATGTGTGCACCAACTTTCTTTGTTTTCTCCCCAATGCGGCCACATTAAAGAAATCTTATTCTTTCTTTTCCATTAATATTTTCTGTTTGAACTGGCTTATGGAAGATAGGTGGCCATACCTTGCTTATGACTGAGAGTAGGTTGTGACCCCAAGTCTGGTAACATCCCAACTAGGCACTTCTGGAGCATTAAAATATGTCAGGCACATACCAGTGCCACGCTCCTCCATGAGTGAGTGAAGACAGGATGGCTGCGCCTGCATACATATGTTTCAGGCAAGGGACACTGAGAGGGGCTTGAAGGTAGAAGGTCCTTATCTAACACGGATACCTTTGAGTTCACATCAGTTGCAGATGCCAGATGCTAATAGTAGTAGAAGAAATGTATTCAGAATAAAAAGGCAGTTAAGCATTCTGCAAACATCGTCTATCTCAGAAATGTATGGAGTAATTTTGATGAAATGTGTTGGTTTACTGAACCTTCAGTCTCATGCACATTCAACAAAACATGCCTCCGGACGTGACTGCCTCGGAGGATTAGTATGGAGGAAAGTACTCAAATCATTCATGAACTCAATTTTGCTTTCCCATGGCGCTTTGGATGTAGCGCAAATAAAAGTGCCGGCGTTTCCTCTCCGGCAAATCATGGCTGTGTGCAGCCGTGAAATGTTGTCACCCTCCCACTTTGTTGCAGATTTAAATTACTTGGATTATTTTGTTGGACAGTGGCTCCCAGAAGCACAATGAATCAAATCATTAATTACTACTTGAGTGTTTGTGATCCATTGGAAAACATTAAACTCCACTCCGGAGCTCCTTTGATGATGATGGTTTCTCAGCTGGTCTCTCGAGCCCTACATCAGACAGTATTTCAAGAAATCCTCCCCTGGGGAGCCGCAAACAAGGCCTACACTCTTCCTCATAAGTTCCGATGACAAACCAAAAGTACAACTGCACATCACAGATCATCCTGGAGAACCCATGAGCCTATTGAACTGACTACAGAGCATGGGTGAGGGAGGGATTGCCCACGGGAGCCGGAGTGAGTGCAAAGCAGCCACGCTGGAAAGCCTCCACCCAGTATAGATGGAGCTCCTCTCAGACAACCTCCCGCAGTACCTCTGGGCACTGATAGACAAATCATGTGAACTAGGACAGAATTGCATACAAATGGCTGAGAGGAGTGGCCGAAAGTTCAGGTGAAGACCCGCCTCACCCTCCTTTTCTGAGGAAATGTCAACAGTACACAAGCCTGGTGGGTGGTGATCAGACAAAGATGGAGGCTGTTTTGCTCAGAAGATCATCTTCTACAACAGGTGGAAACTAGGTGCCTCTGGTCTTTAGTGTGTTGGATGCTTGGTGACTCGTGCCTGGTGTCCTGGAACTCCTGGTGCACACCAAGGGACTCTTTTGTTCCACAGCTGGCTCAGAACAATCCCACCTTGCCATGCACCTGGAAATCCATAGCAACTTTCTGTTTTGTGATCTGAACATCCTTCAGCTAATAACAGAGGAAATAAGATTTTATTATTGCTATTATTATTTATTTTGGGACAGAGTCTTATTCTCTGTCAGGATGGCCTTGAACTCATGGCAATCCTTCTGCCTCAATCTCAAACCTTAATGCTGGGATTACAAAAAAAAAAAAAAAAAAAAAAAAAGCCTCCACACTTGGGACAAAACAAGGTTTCGGACATGCAGCTTGGTCTTAGATTTTCCTTTTCAGAATTCTCCAGGGGACTAGAGGGGTAACTCACCCAGCAAAGCCCATGCCCTGTAAGTACAATGACCCACAGAAAAATGCCAGGTTGGGCCAGTTGCTCAGCCCAGTAGCTTACTTTTTTTTTTTTTTTTTTCAATAGAGGGTCATTAACCCAGGAAACATGATCTCAAGCTCCATTGTGTAAAAACTAAAAGATACATCTGAAAGTAATTCTTCCTGTAACAGCTGAAGCCATTTTGTATTCAATGCACATTTTTATTTATACGGTGAAATTAAGTTCAGAATTTTTAAAGCTTACTTCCTACAAGTAGTTATTCATGGCTGACACTAACAAACCCTGCCAGAAGGTCAAGGTAACCTATACTAACAGACCCCGCCAGAGGGTTAAGTTAACCTTATATGTTAGTATGACTCAATGGTGTCATAACTCACGCTCTGTTATCTCCGCTACACTCTGGCTGCACTCTGTGTTATCCCTGCACATGGCTGTCCTCTGGAAGACCCTAACCAACACCTCACTTGCCTCAGTTGGGACCAGTCAGCTTAAAGGTGGGCAGATAATGCTTTGTCCAAAATAAACTTAAACTGTACTGCTGCCTCTGACCCCCATCTTCTGCACTTGGTTTTCCTATGCAAAGGCTGCCCTAAAAGCAGACTGGTGTCACAGTTTGGTTCCCAAGTCCACTCTGTGTCCCTGATAGAGATTAGTCTTGGGATGTGCGCTCAACAAACCATCCGTATCTAACTGAATGGTTTGCGCAGCTCTTCTTGGGCTACAGCACTAATTTACACAAGAATTTCATGATAACTGTTGAGAATCTATAAGGAATTGTCTGTTGTATGGGTGTGGAATTCACGTGTGTGTATGTGTGTGTATGTGTGCATGTTCCTCTGTGAAAGTGAGCATGCATGTGTGTTTATGTAGAGAACAGAGGTCAGTCAGGAGCACTGTTCCTCAAATGCTTTTTCAGGCAGGCCAGGAATGGTCCAGTGAACCCCAGGGATCTGCTTTCCTGAACCCTCACCCCCCAGTGCTGGGATCACAGGCATGTGCTATACTCTTGGCTTTTTGTGTGTATGTGGGTTCTGGGATATTGAACTGAGGTCTTCATGCTTGTTCTTCGCTGTTCTCCTAACATAAGAGAAGTCTTCAGTTTCATTTAATTTATTGTTTACCCAATAAAGCAGTTGCTTTATTAAATGGGTTTATTTACTTATTTATTTGATATAGGAATTAGTACTTGTGGTGGGTGTGTTCTTGCCTATGAAGAAGTCCTTAGTCCAGGGTTACTAACAGATGTTTTAGTTTTTAGGAGATCACTATGCCACACAGGAATAGCTAAAATGTAACACAAGTGCCATCATTTGATTCAGGACAGACATCACTCATCAAATACAGCACTATTGCTCCTTAGTTAGAATATGGATTCAGAAAATTTCATTTCAACCTAATAATACAAAGACATTTATTTGGTCCTCTTATGATGGATGGACAGAAATTGAAGCCATGACATGGCCTAAAGAAATTCTATCCTAGTTTGCAGGCTTGCCTGGGCACTGAGTGTGCAAGAGTCTGCATCCAAGGGACTTTGCCAGGGGCAACAATCACTAGACCTCAGCCCCCGAGTTCCTTAAAAAAACAGGGACCAGCTCAGTGCCTGGAGACTCACTTCTGATCACAGAGTAAGAACTTAATTTTGAGCACAGGGTTTGCCTGTGCCCAGAGCTAAGCCCACTGTATTATAGAAGCCTGTCCAGCTAGACACTGAGGCCCCCTGAGGGACAAGCATATATTCATAATTCTGCTCTTATTATTCTAGGTAGGATCATGGTTGCCGACACAGGCACAGAAGAAGAACCAGGTCTGGAGATTCCCAAGAGCAGCATCCTCTTTTCTAAGCTGAGTGCTTATGAAGGCAAAGGAGAGGCAGTTCTAAAAATAGAATGCTCACGTGGGAGGTGGCTCAGTGGGTAAGACTGTTTACTGTGCAAACAAGACAACTTGGGTTTGAATCCCCAGCGTCTGCATAAAAGCCTGGCATGGCTACTTTATTTCTGTGGCGCCAGGGTTGGGGGATGGGGACACAGCTCTCACGAGGGAGCACAGCAAGCTTCAGGTTCTGTGAGAGAAGCTATTCTGTGGGAATAAGGAGGGGGAAGTAGAGGATGCACCTTTGTGTGCACATCAAGGGCCAGTATCTCCGTTTCCTACCTTCCTACCACTCCCCCACAAATAGTGCAGTGCAAACACTCTGTAGGAAGAAGCCAACAGGCCAGAAGAACTGCTCCATGTTGGGTGAGCCTACCTCAGCTTATGGGAGGGAAGAAGAGAGGAAAAACTCCTGCAAAGGACACTTGGGTCTGGCTGAGGCAAAGCTAGAAAGTGGACCGTCCTCTTGGTGGTTTGTGGTGTGCAGATGTCCCATTTTCTTTGAAGCATCCATATACGTGTAACCCCCAGACACATCAGAATAAAAGAGGCCAGCCTGACTCAATTAGCTTTTATTCCTGCCAGGAATGGTTTGCAGATATGGCTAACAATAAATCTAACGGGTCTCTTATAGCTCCCAGAGCCTTAATAGGCATAACCCAGTTTTGTGCCTGGTTGAATGAGTGATTTATGAAATTCGGAGAGCATAAACTAGGCCAGATTCCTGGCTCTTCTCCATGCCTCCTCCCTTGAACTGATGTGCATCCTGAGATTTTCAGTTTTTTCAGAATTTCTACCTCAGGTTCATTTGCATATATATGAGAGGTACTGCTGACAAGAGGGAGAGAAAGGAAGGGGACCAGGCCGACACGGGTACTTCTTTAAGAAAACCACTTGGCAGGGGAGGGAGATGGCTCAATGTGTGAAGCATTTACCACGCAAGCATGAAGTGGCCATGGACTGGTCAGTGTGGGTTGTTAGAGACCCACACAGTGGCTTAGCTGCCTCACTGGGGCATTTTTCTTATTTTGAATACTGTCTGACCACTCCAAAGCAGTAGCCATCTGCTCAAGGTCTGGAACATTCTGTAGCCTCAAGTGGTCCTGCATTCTCCATTGCTTTGTGCACCATTCTTCCTGCTTAAGCTTCAGACCTGCTTAGGAGCCACCTAGTGAGACTCCAGAGTAGCACCATGTAGATTCTCTATCCTTCCGATTGCATTCAACCTGCTCCTCCAGCAAGCCAATGTTTTTATTTCTTCTTTTTCAAAGATTCAGTTTCTCTCTCTCTCTCTGTGTGTGTGTGTGTGTGCATGAACACCATGTGTGTACAAGCTGCCTGTGAGGGCCAGAAGAGGGCGCCAGACCCTCTGGAGCTAGAGCTACAAAAGGTTGTAAGCTGCCTGATGTGGGCACCAGAAACCAAACTCAGATCTTCTAGAAGAGCGGCAGGTACTCTGAATGGCTGAGCCAT
Source organism: Meriones unguiculatus (assembly GCF_030254825.1). NCBI lineage: Eukaryota > Metazoa > Chordata > Mammalia > Rodentia > Muridae > Meriones > Meriones unguiculatus. The sequence continues at coordinate 57,529,330 of NC_083363.1, read as the reverse complement.
GTCTCCAACCCAACCATTTTCTCCTTCCCTCCTTCCTTCCATCTCTCCCTTCTTCCTTCCTTCCTTTCCTTCCTTCTTCCCTCCCTCCCTCCCTCCCTCCCTCCCTCCCTCCCTCCTTCCTTCCTTCCTTCCTTCCTTCCTTCCTTCCTTCCGGGAATGAATGCTTCAGTTATGAGGAAATTGCCACACAGCTGTAACATCAACACCTAAGTGATGAGCAGACCCCTCGGCATTACATGGCATGAGGCTGCACCCACACGGCATTTACAAAAGGACAGAGCTCCAGGAGCAGTGCATAGGCTAGCTCCTTGGAGCGAGGTGTAATGTCAAAGCAACCTCAGGAAGCATTTGCGTGGCCACCCGCTCTGTTTCTTGACTGCGGTGTTTATAGGAATCTTTACACCTGTTAGACTTCGCGCCACTATACACCAATAAAAGTCCACTTTACAGTGTGCTGTTTCAAAGGAGCCTTTTGCCTGGCAATCATTTCTTGTGTGATGCAATTGGTATTTATCTAGTTTGCAATATGCAGTAAGACTGTGTGCATACACCAGGCCCAAATTTTAACAATTTTATCTTCTCAGATGCCTTTAACTGAAAGATTTCCCAGATACGAAATATGAGCAAATCCTCAGAGGAAGTTCTACATGGCAGAATGGGTTACCTTGGAGCCCCCAACTCCCACCCCTAGCTCCCACCAGGCAGTGCTGCTTGCCAAGGTTACAGAAAATGTTCAAGGAGCCTGCTTATGCTGACTAGGATATAAATAAGGTAGTTTAGGCTAGGCAGATGGCTCAGTCATTAGTGTCTGCCTTGTAAGCATGAGCTCCTGGGTTTGAGCTCTAGAATCAGGTTTCTTTTTTCTTTTTTTTTTTTAAAGACAAGGGCTGTACTTGTAACCCCAGCATGGTGGAGGTAGTGTCAGGTGGATTCCTGGACATCACTGCCCAGGCAGCTGGGCCTCCTTGGTTCGTTCCAGGCCACCCAGAGACCTGTCTTAAAGAATGAAGTAGATAGTGCTTAGGAAACGTCCCCCAAGGTTATCCCCTGACCTCCACCTTCACAAACACACATGCGCACTCACAGCCATGTCCTCCCACACCCACCTACCCAGGCAACTTAGTAAAATCAAGGCGAGGATTCTTGACAGGGCTCGGGCTGATTATGAAGGACCACTGGGAAGTATCATGTTCCCTGACATTGCTGCTGATCAAAAAGACAGCAGCCCAGCCAGTGAGACTGATTTGGGGTTCTCCTCTGCCTCTTATAACTTACAACCCTCCTGGAGCCTTGGTCTCTTTAGTTTATGAACTTCCACATGTCAAAGCAATGGGCCAGCACCGTTTCTCATGTTGGCCTCACAGCAGATTCACGAGATGGATGATTTATCTAAGGTGCGATGCCACAGCAACCTGGATCTACAGAGAACACTGTGTTAGTGACAGGTAGCCTCCTGCCTCCATGCCAAAATTTAATTACAGAGCGTTATTTAATATTACCTTGGTTTCCTTTAATTACACCTGCCGCTGAGGACCCCGGGTGATTAAAAGAGCATCTCTCATTCACTTGAATCCCTCCTCTCAGCTGTTAGCTTGCCTTCTTCAGTTCCTTGTTCCTGTGATAAACTACCCCAACAATAGCAGCCCAGTGGAAACTGCTTATCTGAGGTCACAGTTCCGGGTCACAGTCCATCACTTTAGGGAAGTCAAGTCACAGGAACTAGAAGCTTCCTCCTGTGGAGCTCCGCCTCCTAGATGCTCTACTACAATCGTCTGGGGAGCAAGGGTTCAAATGTGTAAGCCGATGGGTAGGATTTCCCACACAAACCATTCTGCCGCAGGCCAGGGGGAACCTTCCAGTGCCATCTTTTATGTCTGACCTGGTTTCGTCCCACTCAAAGGCTGAATGGTCCCCAGTCAATCAACCTGCAATGGTAAGACTGCCTTCTGGATGCGAGGTATTTCCAGCTGGGAGTTCTGGGTCTCCCTAGATCCTGCCTGGTTTGCCCTCTTGTGTTTCCACGCTAAACGGTCATGTGTGCTCTGTGCTTTCCTTCTTGAACATCAGTTGTGTCCCAATCCCATCTTGTTTCTCAGTCATCCGGTTGCAACCCATCCTGCCCTACCGCCTAGCTATGAAAAAGATTCACAAGCACATTTTCTTTATGGCAAATATTTTCGTTGACTCTGGGTGTGTGGCTGCCCGCAGAATGGCTAGGTCTTTCTGTGACTGGGTTTGATCTGCTGAGGAGCTGTCAAGCCTTTTGCTACAGTGTGGCAGTGTGTGAGGGCTCCTGTTGCTCTATGTCCTCACAGACCTTAGGCTCTGTCATCCGGTCTGTGTTAGTGCTGCCACTGTATTCATATTTCTGGGGCTAGAGCTCTGTTTGTAGCTCTGTCCTCCTAATTGAAACCTTCCCTCCTGGGAGGAGGGGAGACACTCATTAAGACTTAAAGGTTACAAAGCTTAGGAGGTAAACAAGGCCAGAGAGGCAGGGAAAGTCAACACCCAGTCTGCACTACGTCCCCATATTCTCTGTCCCCAGACATGGAGAAGGTGCTGAAAGGCCGTAGGCAATGACTGAAGATTTCAGGAGTATCTGCCTTCCGAGAGCAAATCATCTCAGATCTAAAGCACAGGTTCTTCCTGTGCACTCAAGGCTGGCACACCACTCCACCCAGCGCGTACAGCCGAAACCATTCACCGTTGGAAACGTTCATGCTGGTTGGTTTTAACTGTCGGCTTGGCAAAACCTAGAATTACCTGGGAAAGAGAATCATCATGAGGAATTACCTAGGGCAGCTTGGCCTCTGGGCGTTTGCAAGGACGCCATCTTGATTACTGATTACTGTGGGGACACCTTTCCCACCGTGGGCAACATCATTCCCTAGGCTGGGAATCATGAACATATGAAAGGAGAAAGCTAGCTGAGAGCAAGCAAGGATTCCTGCATTCTCTTTGCTCTAGATGGTGGATGTGATTAAGTTCTTGAGTTTTTGCCTTGACTTCCCTAAAGCAGAAACCAGAGTTATAAACCAAAGAAACCCTTTTTTCCCCAAGTAAGCAAATTTTTGTCGGGATATTTTACATCAGCCACTAGAGTAGGACCTTTGTCTTTTTGTCAACAGCCTGGTATACTTCACCACAGATACTGGCCATGTGCTCATTCCAGTTCCACTGAGGACATCTGGGAAGGACCCCAAGAGTTGGATATTTCAGACAAGGTGATAGAAAACAGGTGGCACCAAGTGGTAGGCAGTGTTGAGGGGTGAGAGGAGAAGGAAGGGAGTGAAGAAAGTTCCAGGCATAAGACACAAGCCAGGTTATGCCAATACTGAAGGAGGCTTGGCCAAGAGCATGCAGTGGGCTGTGGGAGAACAGACACAATGCATTACACTTATGTATATGTGTGCATATATATATGTGTGTGAATATGCATGTGTGTATGTATGCATATGCATATTTATACATGTATATATTTGTATATACATGTATGCATGTATGTGTATATTTCATGTGTGCATGTGTGTACATGTTTGTGCGCATGATTTTATGTATTTGTGTATATGTATGTGTATACTTGTGTGTAGGTATACATGTATATATATATGTGTATGTAAATAAGCATGTGTTTGTGCATGTGCATTTCAATGTATGTTATGTTAGCTTATGTGTATGTTAGCTTATGTACGTGCTGACGTGTATGTGTGTACTTATGTGAGTGCTGATATGCATGCACATGCATTCACATGTGTGTATGTGTGCATGTAGGTGCATAGATGTGTATATGTGTGCATATATATATATACATGGAGCAGCTTTCAAATGTTTGATAACCAGAATATTTGTGAGCAAAATGATTCTTCAGAAACTTTCAGAGACTGAAGAGATGGCTCAACAGTTAAGAATGCTTCCTGCCTCTGCCGAGGACCAGAGTTTCTTTTTCATTCTGAGCACCCACGTTGGGAAGCTTACAACCTCCTGTAACTCCAGAAGATCCAATGCCCTTTCATGGCCTCTGTGAGCACAGCAACCCCCACCCACACACTTGTTAAAAGTAAAAATAAATCTAAAAAATGCTGGGAAAGGAAAACTGAAACATTCGTAAATCATTTGATAGAATGCTTGAGTGAGAAAGCATTGTAATCGAATAACTAAATGAGACATTGCCCCAAAGATGCTGTCTATCTGACCCCAAAAGACAGTTGGGAACGGCCTGAAAAGTGAATACTGAGCAAGCATGTGTGCTTCTCTGTAAACAATGTTGAATGTATGCCAAAATGAAAACATGCATTAAGAAAGTCATCCAACAAAATCAACCCAAGCCAAGCCAGATCTAATAAATTGAGAATCGTTTTTGCTTTCAAGTCAGAATTCTTGAGTAATGTTGCGGCATCCAACTTCCCCATGTAAAACCAGCTGAAATAGATACCAGTTAAAACACAAAATGAAAGTGTCCTTTCTAATATCAAATGTTCCTCATTATGATTAAAATTGCCCTGCCCATTTCTACAGTTTGTGTGTTTAAATTTATAACATCATTAATGAAGTTCCACGTTCTGTCACTCAGGGATGTATTAAAATTTAATAAATGTCTTCTACTAAATATAAAAGTGAAAACTAAATACTGCTGGAATGAGCTCCCTGGGGGTGTGCCAAAGCGCAGAGGAAATGTGAGCAAAGGTACTTGAGATCTGGAACTCAGTGTGGTGAGGGCTGGATATACTGGATAGCTTTATGTCAGCATGACACAAGCTAGAGTCAGCAGAGAGGAGGCAGCCTCAACTGAGAAAAAGTCTCCATAAGATCAGGCTTTAGGCAAGCAGGTAGGGCATTTTCTTAAACAGTGATTGATGTGGGAGGTCCCAATCCATGGTGAATATGTCCATCCCTGGGCTGGTGGTCCTGGGATCTATAAGAAAGCAGCCTGAGCAAGCCATGAGGAGTGAACCAGTAGACAGCATCCCTTCATGGCCTCTGCATTAGTTCCTGCCTCCAGGTTCCTGCCTTCACTGCTCTTGATGATGATATGGAACTGTGGGTGAAATAAACCCTTTCCTCCCCAAATTGCTTTTCATCATGGTGTTTCATCATGGTAGTAATCCTAAGTGAGACACTCAAAATATACTACACTGGAAATGTCTGAGACCTGCGGACTAGGAATGCAGACAAAGTAGATTAGCCATGTTTCAACTCAGTACTGTACCTTTTTGCATTTGTGCCTGGCCCAGGGGCTGGAAGGGTGCACCTCAGCTCCCTTGGCCATGTACCCAGGCTGCATTGATTTATTCTGCTAAACTAGAATGAGGTGCAGAACCACCCTTAGCACAGCAGAGTCAGTGGTTCCAGATCAGCTGCAGAAAATGGAAGAGCTGTTTGGACCCTCTTCCAACAGCTGAGTGAATCATTTATTGGCCTGTCTTGCTCCTCTCTGCCCCTAGTCATCACTCCACAGGTCTAGGATAGATGAGATCATGGCAGTTTGTGCAGTTTTTCTGCAAAGGGCTAAGCCAGGCAGGAAAGAGGCATGGACTCCGCAGGATGGCTGCCTGCCTGGCAGGAAGATCTGCACAGAGACAGATAACTACAGCAACAGTGCTTTCTACTGGATTCTCAAGAGCTTTTGAGGCTATTAAAACTGTAAACCCAGGATAACATTAGAAATGTTAATGTGCTGTAAAACTTTCTACACGGGGGCTCTCACCTGCAAAGAAGCGGAGATGAGCCCGTAACGCTGGCTTTTCATCTTCTCGGTGGATTTTATTACCGCAGTAATAAAGAGCAGGCCCACTTAAAGCACTCTTGTCAGGTAATGGTACAGTCGATTATGACTCTGGATGAGAAACAATCTCTGCCTCGTTCACATTTAGAATGACCAGTGTGCAGATGAGCATCGAGGATAGCTCGCTGGCATCCATAAACATGGGAAGCGTGTGGACGTACCTGCGTGGAAGGCAGAGGTTGACATCAGACTTCCTCCGCTGTTCTCCACCTCATGGTTTTGAGACAAGACCTTTCACTGAACCTAGAGCTCACTGCTTTGTCTAGACTACCTGGCCAGCCAGCCCCAAGCATCTTCCCATCTCTCCTCCCTCTCTCTGCCAGCACTGGAGTTACAGGTCATCGCCACCTCACCTGGCCTCTTTCTTGGGTTCTGGGGTTAGAAGCCCAAATCCTTAAGCATGTGCCAAGTATGATACTTGCTGAGCCTTCTTCTCAACCTCTTGACTCATGAAGTTTTTTGAGAGTATAATAATAGGGGAAAATCTGGGGGGGTGGGGTCTTGTTATGGAGGGAAATTGCATCATTGCTGTAAACCTTTCACCAGCAGAATACAAAATGGGTCCTAAGGAGGGCTATGCTGAATACATTGTTGTCACTGAAAAACTGTACCCAAGACTGAGATAGGTGTGGCTTTGTCTGAAAGATCTAGAAAAGCAAAAGAACCACGTGCCTTTCTGAACACAAACAGTGTGTTCAGTAGGCAAACGACACTGACACTGTAAACATAGGATATTGTAGGGGTGTCTCAGTAGGACAGAAGGGTCCAGGGTCTGTCTTTCTGTTTCCTGGCTGACACATCAGCTGAGTTTTCTATGATATGGATGTCAATTAAAGGGTGGTATCAGCCTGAATTTAGCCTGGGGCTGGCTTCTCTGGTCTGCCTGTTTTGCTACACGCTGGCCTGGGCTTATTCTGAGCAGGGAGCAGGCATGAAGGCTGATGGGAGTGTTTGCTTGGGACGGCAACCCATTAATGAGCAGCATGTGGATACCTGATTGGAGTCCACAGTGTCTCATCAGGGTGCTGAGCTCTCATTTCTCTCTCTGCTGTGATGCCCGTGGGAGGCTGACCCAAGTTCAGCGCTTCTTTATTGGGAGCCTGAGAGTGACACAGCCTCTGCCTCAGTGTCCAGCCTAATGAGTACAATGTTCCAACCGTGTAAAGTGTCCTTTGGGTCATTGTCATGCTTCCTTTTGTTTGAATAATGGACAGAAGATTCTGGGAACCAGGATGTGGAGATGGCTTAGTCCATAGGGTGCTCATCATGTGAGCACAAGGACTGAGTTAGAGCCCCAGAACCAATGTTTAAAGTTGGGCAGAGTGGTACCTGCTCATCATGCCAGCTTGACGAGGCAGAGGCAACAGACCTCTGGGGCTCACTGGCCAGGCAGCTCACTCTAACTGGAGATCTCCAAGTAAGCAAGTGACCTTGTTTCAATAAACAAGGTTAATAGATCCTGAGGAGACAACAGCTGAGAGTGCCCTCTGGCCTCCACACACATGCACACACATACACACATGTGCAACCCCCACATACATGCACTTATACATACGCATATACATGCATACACACTTAGACATACAAACATTAAGAATGAGAAAGAATAAAAAGAGAAACTTCTGGGAGCCATGGTCAGAGGGGAGATTTAACACAGAATTATCACACATTGGAGAGAAATTAACCCAGATAGTGAAGGCCAGGTTAGATTACCATCAGGCCCATGCAGAAAAGCCAAGTACTCCCCCAACCCCCAGCATTGGCACAAGAAAAAATAGCTTCTGCCTCTTAAATAGAAATTTTGGGGCATCTATGAGAACGGTGGAGTCTTTCTTGGCTTGGGGAGCTGGAATCCCCAAAAACTTAGTGGTCACCGAAGTTACTCTAAGCAGGTTCTTGTCCCATGAAGTTGAAGGATGGAATTCATGGGCCGTGGAGTTTTAGAAAGGTTAGCCTGACTTGCAGCAGCTCAAGGAAGTGAGATCTAGTCACGGCAGAGTAATCTAGAGTGGGCCCGGAGGCCTGGAGTGAAGCCCGGACATTGGGGCCTGGGCCCAGACACATTCCAGGGGCACAGGCTAATTCAGTTTTAAATGATGTGTATACAGAGGGTTGCAACTTAGGACTCTCTCAGGAGAGCCAGACTCCTGCTCAGTGAGTCTAACCCTACAAATGGCAAGAGAGGTGAGGAGAAATTTAGAAAAGAGAATGAAGGCAAGTATAACTAGATTTATTTTGCTTGATGAAAAGATGAAGATGCTTAATGATAAAGGAAAGGGAAGATCAGTGGTCAGAGTGGTGGTGAGGATCTATTGGCAGTCCTCCTCATATCCTGAGCATTGAGGTAGGACAGGGGTTGTGGTGCCCATCTGGTTTAATTATCGAAATAAGTTTATGATTCAAGAGTTAAAGTCTAGGGCCAGTGAGATGGCTCAGCAGACAAAGGTGCTGCCTTGCACAAGCTTAATGATCTTAATTTCTTCCCTGGAACCAACATAAAGTGGGGAAAAAAGAACTGACTCCATAAAAATTTCCTCTGATGTCCACACATGTGGCATGAGAACCTACTGCCTATACCCCTTCACTAACAAATAAAATAAATTACCAACAAGTTAAAAAACTATAATCTGTGTCTTCTAGAGGCAAAAGGTTAAAAGTACAAGAGAAGAGAGCTGATTTGTTAAAAATAAAGCTGTCTGATTAAAGATCCCAAACTCTTGAGAATTGTGTTCATCCACCTGTTTGCTCATCCAACTATCTGTTCATCTACCATTTATATCATCCATCCATCCATCCATCCATCATCTGCCCATCCCATCTATTCAACTGTTTTTTGTCCTTCCACCCACCCAGCCACCCACTCATCCACCTTCCCATCTACCCATTCACCCATTCTTTCATTCACTCATGCATTCATCCATTTATCCACTCATTGTTTTTCATTGTTATTCATGCATCTCTTCATCCATTCTTGTGAAAAACTACTCAAATGAGTTGGTGGGTGAGAACTGTTTTTTCAGTCACTTCTAAGAGACTCCTAGACTGGCTGATGGAACAGATCCTGGAGGACCATGGCATGGGAAGTTTTTAAATAGATGATGTGTTTCTTGAGAATGACTGTGGAAACTTGGAACTGGTGATGAAGCAGATAAAGATTTTTTTCCCTCTTTCTTTCTCTAAGTAATTTTAAAGCTGTATTTTTATTTTATTGAATTAAGTATCAGAGAACTAAATGAGAAGAATGCCCTGTTTTCTCTCAGCGGCCTAGGAGTCAGAGCTTCCTTCTGAGAGCTACCCTCCCAGAATGCTTCTCCATGGGGAAGAGGGCCTGAGGAATGTGGTTCTGGTGCCATATTCCTTGTCTTTGCTAAAAGATGACATGGTTCCAACTTCTTTTTAGAAAATTTCTATTTTTAATTTAATTTTATTTATATGTTTATTTATTACAATTTATTCACTTTGTATCCCTGCTGCAGCCCCCTCCCTCATCTCCTCCCAGTCCCACTCACTCTCCTTCTTCTCCCCCTATGCCCTTTCCGTAGTCCCCTGATAGGTGAGGTTCTCCTCCCCTTCCATCTCACCCTAGATTATCAGAGCTCATCAAGGCTGGCTGCATCATCTTCCTCTGTGGCCTGTCAAGGCTGCACGCCAAGGGGAAGGTGGTCAAAGAACCAGCCACTGAGTTCATGTCATAGATAGTCTCTGTCTCCCTTACTAGGGAACCCACTTAGAAACTGAGCAGTCAATAGGTTTCCTTTGAACAGGGGGTCTAGGTCCTCTCCATGCATGCTCCCTCAATGGAGGAATGGATACAGAAAGTGTGGCACATTTACACAATGGAATACTACTCAGCAGTTAGAAACAAGGAAATTATGAAATCTGTAGGCAAATGGTGGGAACTAGAAAAGATTATCCTGAGTGACATAACCCAGAAGCAGAAAGACACACATGATATATACTCACTTATAAATGGATATTAACCATATAATATAGAATAAACATTCTAAAATCTATAGTCCTAAAGAAACTAAACAATAAAGAGGACCCTAGGGAAGATGGTTCCAACTTCTTTAAGACGGTGTAATCTAATGAACCAAGTAATTGCCACAACTCATAAAATGGTGTTGCATTTCAAATGTGCACATCAAATTGTTTTAGAAACTAACTTTTAAAATTTTATTCTAGCATGACAAGTTCCAGTCCACATGTTTTTTTTTTCATAATAAATTTATAAACTTCTCTAGAAACTTTAACCAATAAAGCACCTGACAGACCCTTCACTACAGAGGCACAGATGCTGCCCTTGTCAAGGGGATGAGACTACCACCAGCCCTGCTTTTCCGTGTATTCTTTGATGTCCCTGTGCTTGTGATGGGTTACGAGGCTGATCATATTCATGGAGTCTTAAGTGCTGTAAAAACAGCGACAAATATATGGCTCTGCAGAGAATGCCCCAAATGAAATACTTTCACTGTGCACTTTAGTCCTGACAGAGCTCAGAGACTGCGCAGCCCTTGTGTTATTTATGATGGACACGGCTACTTTTATACAGATTAGACACCGTCTAAGCAGGAAAAGGTGATTACTTTGTTGTTTGGTTTTTGTACTGAATAAACTCTTCATGTTTATTCCTAAGACACTGGGTGCTATTATTGTGTGTTGGATGGTGTCAGATGCCTCTCCTGATTGTTCTCCATTGTGTTTTTTTAAAAAAACATATTTATTTATTTATTTTTATTATGTGTACAGTGTTCTGTCTGCATGTATACCTGAATGCCAGAAGAGGCACCAGATTTCATTATAGATGGCTGTAAGCCACCATGTGGTTGCTGGGATTTGAACTCAAGACCTCTGGAAGAGCAAGCGGTGCTCTTAACCTCTTAGCCATCTCTCCAGCCCTATTCATTGTGTTTTTTGAGACAGGGTCTTTTGCTGAGGCTGGAGCTAGACTTGTTGGCCAGTGAGCACCCCCTTCCCATTGCTGGGTTCAGAGGTGTGCCCAATTATGGTTGTAGTTTTACATGGCTGCTGGGAAAGAACTTCAGGTCCTTGTGATTGGACACTTACCAATTGAGCTGTCTTCCGAGCCCTAAAAAATAATTTGTGTGTGTGTGTGTGTGTGTGTGTGTGCATGCACACATGTGCTCAAATATGTATGCATACATGTTAATGAGTATGTGGTAACTGTACATGTGCACAATCTGCAGCGTGTGACTGTCAAAGGACAACCTTGGGTGTTGGTCCTTGTCTTCTACCATCCTTGTCCCAAGGAAGTAGGGCAGAGTGACAAAGGCTGCCAGATGACCTTCTCAGCCTCTGTGTCTATGTATGGGCATGTGCACATGTATACGATGTGTGCATATCTGTATCTGTGTGTATACAATGTATGCATCTCTGTCTGTCTGTCTGTCTGTTTCTCTCTCTCTCTCTCTCTCTCTCTCTCTCTCTCTCTCACACACACACACACACACACACGGACGTGGAGCTGGTGAAAATATTTTCCCATTCTGTTAACTGCTGTTTTGTCCTATTGATGGTGTCCTTTGCTTCACAGAAGCTTTGTGGTTTCATGGGGTCCTGTTTACTGATTGTTGATTTTAGTGCCTAAGTTGTTGGTGTTCTGTTCAGGAAGCTGTCTCCTGAACCCATGAGTTCAAGGCTCTTCCCCACTTTGTCGTCCATCAGGTTCAGTGGATCTGGTTTTATGTTGAGTGAGGTCTTTGATCCATTTGGACTTGATTTTGTGCAAGGTGATACATATGAATCAACTTAAGTTCTACTCACCATTTGTTAAAGATGCTTTTTTGTTTTCATTGCGTATTTCTGGCTTCTTTTTCAAAAATCAGGAGTCCATGGGTGTGTGGGTTTATTCATGGGTTTTTGATTCAATTCCATTGATCAATCTATCTGTTTATGTGCCAATACCATGGGGTTTTTATTATTACTATAGCTCTGAAGTAGAGCTTGAAATCAGGGATGGTGAAACTGCTATGTGTTCTTTCATTACACAGGATTGTTTTAGACATCCTGAGTGCGTGTGTGTATACATACATACATACATACATATATAAAGTTGTTTCAGAAGTCTCAACAGAGGAATCTCAAATGGCTGAGAAGCACTTAAAAAACGTTCAGCATCCTTAGCCATCAGGGAAATGCAAATCAAAACTACTTTGAGATTCCATCTTACCCCTCTCAAAATGGCTAAGATGAATAACACAAGTGACAGCTCATGTTGGTGAGGATGTGGAGCAAGGGGAACACTCTTGCATTGCTGATGGAGTGTAAACTTGTACAGCCATTTTGAAGTCAATATAGGAGTTTCTCTAAAAATCGGGAATCAGTCCACCTTAAGACCTAGGTATACCACTTTTGGGCATATACCCAAAAGGACACTTCATCCTACCACAATGACACTTGCCCAACCATGTTCATTGAAGATTTATTCATAATAACCAGAAACTGGAAATAACCTACATTTCCTTCAACCAAACATTGGATAAGTAAAATGTGTTATATTTACACAATGGGGTATTACTCAGCTGTCAAGAACAATAACATCATGAAAATTGCAGACAAATAAATGGAACTAGAAAAGATCATCCTGAGTGAGGTATCCCAGACCCGGAAAGATAAACATGGTACTTACACACTTATAAGTGGATATTAGCTGTTAACTAAAGGATAATGATGCTATAATCCACAGACCCAGAGAAGCTAGGTAACAAGGAGGCCTAGTGGGGAGGTCTGTATGCATGGGAAATAAAATAGGTTTTGTGAGTGGACTGGGAGCTGATGGGGATGGGAACATGAGGGATCAGGCAGGGGTTGGGAGAGATGAAGGGAGAAAGTACTGGGAGACACTACTGGAATCGTGGAGCACTTGGGGGTGGTTGAGGTCATGAAGAAATCTAGTGCGGTAGAAATTTCCTGGAATCTATTCTAGACCCTAGCAAAGGCTCCTAGTAAAGGGGATATGGAGCCTGAAACAGCCATCTTCTATGACTGGGCATGGCTTCCAGTGGTGGGGCTAGTACATCCACCTAGCCACAAAACCTTTCACCTATGGCCTGACCTACCCTCAAGATGTGCCGGGGTAATGGTGGCACAGAACTTGTGAGAGTGCCTAATCAGTGGCTGGTCCAACTTGAGGCCTGTGCCAAGAGAGGAAGCCCATGCCTCACACTGTCTGGATGGCCAAGAACTAGAGGCAGGACTGCCCAGAGGCCCAGGACAGAACCAAACATGACTGGCAACTGATGAGAACAGATGCAGAGACCCACAGCAAACACTAGGGGCAGCCAGGGGAGACTCTCAAAAGAGGGGGAGGAAGGTTTGTAGGAACCACAAGGTCAAAGACACCAGGAGAACGTGGACCTCAGAATCACAGAGGAGGGTCATGCAGTCTCCCAGAGACTGAAACAACAAACATGGATCCTGTATGGGTCTGAGCTAGGTCTTCTTCCTATAACTTATGGTTGTGTAACTGGGTGCTCTTGTGGGACTCCCAACATTGGGACTGTGCTTAGGACCTCCTACTGGGCTGTTGCCTCATTCACCCATGATGTGAAGGCATATGAGAGTTTGTGCCTAGTCTTATTGTAACTGATGCCATAGTCAGTGGATATCCCAATCCTGAGTCTTGGTTTTTTTGTTTGTTTGTTTGTTTGTTTGTTTGTTTGTTTTTTAGGAACCAGAGGAAGAGTAGATCTAGGGGAGAGGAGAGAGACTGTGAGGAATGGAAACTGCAGTAGGAATGTAATTTAAAAGAAAAGAAAAAAAAAAGAATCAAACTGTAACCTTCTTGGTTGACACATTCCAGTCCCGGCTGGACTGTGGTCCTGGAGGGTAAGCTGTGAGCTTCATGTCTGCTTCTGTTCACAGGTACTCTGCAATGTGGCTGCCCCAAAAGATACCTGTCTGCTAAATATTAAAATATTGAATGCAATTGGAGCCCATGTACATCTTTTTGTTTTTAATAATTTTTTAAAATGAAAACAGAATCATACCTCTCTCCTCTTTCCCCTTCCTCTCTCAAGCCCCTCCAGTTGCTGTCCTTCCAACCCCTACTTTGCTCCTCAGTACAAAATGGTGAGCTCTAAAATCATCTGCTTCTTGTTTTGCCCTAAGCTCCTTAAGCTTTTTATGGGGCCTCATTCCCATCATCTAGTGTATGGCTGTGTTTATATGCACGTCAATTATTGCAGTTAAAGTTAATGGAACCTGAGCTGGTTCCCAGTGCACACTAAGCACTTTGGACGTAAGGGCTAAACTGAGTTTGTGTTTGGCTCATCACCTAGCCTCGTGTCAAAAACCTAAGAGCATTATAAATACTGGTGAGATGAAGGGAAAATATTACAAGTTTGTAATCTGCAGCAGTTCTTCTGAGCTGGGCAGTGAAGAGGAGTGCTCTGGGATTGATTTTGGTGAGGTCCTAGCTCTGCTCTGAGTGCTCCCTTCTGGTCTGTTTTAGGGCATTGCTTTGCATTGCAGCTTTGAAAATAGCAGTGAACTCCACAGTGCCTCTGGTTGAAGAATGGCAGACTGAGGGAGAAAGCCTACATGCATACATGTCTGTGTTTATGTGTGCATAGCCTGTGTTTACGGCCAATATCTTTGGTGTAAATTCACAGGGGGAGTTTTGTAATGTAGAAAGTTGATTTTCTTATTGTCGTAGGGAGACATCCTAGCTTGTGAGTGTATCAGCTGCCTTTGCTGTCTCTCTGACAAATTGTCTGACAGGAAACTTAAGGGCGGAAGGGTTTGTTTAGGATGAGAGCACAATCCATCATGGAGAAGAAGGCGTGGGGGCAGGAGCAGGAACCAGAGGGTCACAGTGTCCAGAGTCAAGAAGCAGAGAGAGAGTTGTGAACTGCTGCTCACCTTCCTTCCCTTCACACCACCTGAGAGGACAGCCTACAGGATGGTGCTACCCCTACTGGAGGCAGATCTTCCCCTCAATGCGATCTAGTAACTACATCTGGATCCTGACAGTCAACAGTAGCTATTACAAGGAGTTTGAACAAATTCTTCAGCTCCGAGTCTCAGCTTTCTTGTGTGAGAACCAGCATACAGCACTCACTCTGCCTAATGATATTATGAAAAGAGAGGTAACTGACATACAATTTTGTATGCTATCGATGCTCAATAACCAGTGACTAAAATTGATCTTGGTTTTTGCAGATTTTATCTCTAGGAAATGAGTTCTTATAACAATTTATAGAAAAGCATAACAATTCTGTCATTCTAAGAGCTCAAAAAAATGACAATATGAAAATCATCTTTCTACATTACAAACTGCCATTGAGAATTTACACCAAAGGAGTAGCCTCAGACTCAGGCTACACACACACAAACACAGACATGAATGCACAGGTGCTTGTATATATCTTGTAAATAAAACAGTTCTCAAACATGTTGCCACAACAGTGCTTTTTGCAATCAGCCATAACATGGAACACACTCTATCTTGTAGCATTATTCCTCAGTGTGACAGTATCAGGATCACAATTGCTCCCAGGCCTGAGCTTTCAGGATATTTGTCACGTGCTGTGGAAAACCTTGCACATGCTATCTGGAGTCCCTGGGAGAGCAGTTCTCTCTGACTCTGATCCCAAGAACAGTGCTGAATGTCTGAAAGATTTCTCTGGGGAGCAGCCCAAGGCTGCCTATCTGTAGTGCATCTCATTTGCAGTGTGTGGAGGCCATGTGCTAAATACTTTTCCTGGAGAACTTGTCTGAATTAGAAACCTAGAGCAGTGGACTGCCTTTTGTTGCTGCCACCTGGCTGGCTTTGCCCTCAGCTCCTGGTGCATTACAGCAAAAAAAGTAACTTCACACTGAAAGAACTATAGGGCTGTGTATCATCTGAGTAGGTGTGTGTGAGAGAGCAAGAGAGTGCATTCATGTGTAAAAGGGTAAGAGTATGGGTGCGAAGATACAAGCAGGTGACATGCATGCCTGCACATACATTTATGTGTGTCTACATGTGTGTTGTTGCATGTGTGCCTTTGTGTCTGTATGTGTGAGTGTGTGGCTGGAGGCTGATATGCCTAGGCACCTCAAGGGTAATACAGGAGTAAGTTTCCCCATGAAAGACAGCAGCACAAGAAGGGAGGTGGATGTTAGATGGAGATGTGGAAGGCGTATCAGAAGGGCTTGAGCTTAAGAAGCTCAGAAAAGGTAAAGACTGCAGCTCTTGGGTGGGAGGCAGGTTGAAGACAGAAGCACATGCCTCTTTGAGCCACGTCGGGGACATGCTCACCCTGCATGTGGTCTGTATTGAGTGCTGAAAACAATGGGTTGAGAACTTTGGCTGAAAAACACATTCCCAAGAACTACCCTGCCCCTTTGAGACCTGCCTGACCATCATCCTCTTCACTCCCCTTTCCTTGGAGCACAAAATGGGGCACCTGGACATGCAGATGGGAAGCACCTGGACAGGCAGGTACTCAGCAGGTGGGGTCAGGCTTGTGGTCTCACCTTTGGATGGCTGCGCTTCAGTCTCAACACCCCTACATCTCTAAGACAGCAGTGTCAAACTGGCCAACGAAAGCCAACAACTTACAGTGTCCTAATCCTTCATCTTAGCAAACCCTCACCAAAGAGACAAATAAGTTTTATGCTATGCCAATTTCCTTATTTATTTTTATTTAGAAGAAAGAGGTTCAAAGACTGCGTAGTTCAGCTGATGTTATTCAAAATGGAATAGATCATATCCACTTTAATATACATATATGACAAGAAATAAGTTATATTTCATCCACGAAGCCCTTGCTGTTTCCCTCTCTTATAGATAATTTGTTTTTGAAAATCATCATGTTGGTATCTTGGGACATTTATACAGCCAGTGAGTTGAATAGACACCCACCCCTGCTCTGGTGGAAAGCTTACAAATCAATCAAAGAGCTGAACATCTTCCATGCCTCCCAGCTGTGTTTATTTCCCTCCAGGGTGTGACAAGCCACTTGCTTTGGTTTCTACTTCAGGATGGGTACACTTGACCCCCACCGCTGCAGCATCATTCGTGCTGAGTTTGAAATGATCACTGCTGTGTTGGTCTTGATGAACCATTCAAGGACAAACACTATAAAAATGGAGGCATGCAATCTAGGCATGTCTGCAGAGAGTGATTAATCTTCCTGGTGTAAATATCAACCTCTGAAGCCTTCCCAAGGAAACAGGCAGAGTAAGCTTCTAGGAGCTGGAGAAATTGGAGCTAGGATGTGCTTGTCTGTCAAATGACTTGCCATGAAGGGGCTAAGAAGGCAGAGTGTAAGATGGCAATTCACTGGTGAGTGAGCTTCCACATGCTGGCCCTCATGGAAGTGTAAGGTGGATAGAGTGAGCTTCCTAATGTGTGGGTGTGTTCATGTGTACGTGTGTACGTGTGTGTGTGTGTGTGTGTGTGTGTGTGCGTGTGCACGCATGGGCATGGGCATGTGTGTCTGAAGATGGTTACGTGTGAGTGTGGAGGTCAGAAGTCTAAACTGGATGTTTTCTTTTGTAGCTCTCCACCTTGTTCTTTGAGACAGTCTCTTCAGCAGAGCCTGGGGCTTATAGAACCAGCTGGACTGGCTGCCTAGAGAGCTCCAGGGCTCTGCTACCCTCGGGCTGCCTATGGCTGTGGCTGCAAGACTCCACCACGCACAGCTTTAAACAGGGGTCAAGAGCAGGTCTCCCATGCTTGTGTGGCAAGTGCTTTACTGAGGGAGCCATTTCTGCGGCCCCTCCCCAGCATGTTTGCCTGAAATCACACCGCAGCCTCTTTCTAAATGGCAGATTCGGAGACCAATTTGCCCCTTAGGTGTTGGGATTGTGTAGCAGATTCAGGACACAGCTTTCCACATGGAGTTTCATCCCAACTTTGTCTCACCATCTCTGTGTTCCCAGGACATCATTAGGGGCGCCATAATGCATGTGCTTTGTACCTTTGGTTCTCCCATGCTTTGGTAGTTCTTTTGACACTTGGATACATTTTTAACCATTGTTTCTTCTCAGTGTCCACCACAGAAGCCACAATGGTGCTGAATAAAGGTATACTTAATGCATGGTATGGTAGTTTTAACGTAACTGGCTCCCACAGGCCCATAGTGAGTGGCTCTATCAGGAGCAAGTGCGACCGTACTGGAAAAAGTATGTCACTGTGGAGGTGGGCTTTGAGGTCTCATATGCTCAAGCTATGCCCAGCATGTCACACTGCCTCCTTCTGCTGCCTGCAGAACAAGATATAGAATTCTCAGCTCCTTCTCCAGCACCATGTCTGCCTGCAAACTGCCACACTTCTTGTCTAGACGATAATGGGATCAACCTCTGACACTGTAAGCCAGCCCCAGTTAAGAATTTTCCCTTATAAGAGTCGCCATGGTCATGGTATCTCTTCACAGCAATAAAACCCAAACAAGGACACGTGGGACCGAGCTAATGAATGCTGGTCACATGCTGAGTGCCTCCTCGGTCATCTCACCTCTATATCCACATCTGCTTGAAGATGGAGATCAAGTTGCATGCAGACGTGGAAGTGAAGGCTCAGAACTTAGGCACTGTGGTTCAAGGTTCCTACTGCTAAGGAGGGGAAGTAAGCAGGTGGAGCAGGCTGCATCCATGGAACCCGAGGCTGTCAGATTAGGGTGTCCTCCTGTTTAGACCTCAACAGGCCCAGGCTAGCGAGCAGTAGGGTGGTATGGAGGGATTCAGCCTTCTAGCCTTGAGAATCATGTTCTCATCCAGGCTCTGTAGGGCAACCGTGGAAGCATCTGCCTCTGCCCCTGGGGTAAGTCTCTTCTGCTCCAAGGCATGGGGCGAGACAGCGTGTGCATCTTTGAAGACAACGGTCTTACTCAGAAGGCACTGGAGCAAATGGTGGTTCTTCCAAGCATCCTGGAGAACTGAGGTGGAGTCTTCGGCCAGCTCTGCCCTCAGTAAGTGGAAATGCCTTCTTTTTTCACATACAGAAATATGGATGACACTGGAATGTTGGTTTTTTTTTTCTGCATAGGCTACGAGAAGTTTCTTTAATACTTTCCCACTTACCACATGTACAGTGAGTGAAAACCATGACACCAGTCTTTTAACTGTGCGAGTCAAACAAGGTAAGCCTATCCCCTACCTGGCTTATCTTTGAATCCTATGAACCCATGCCTCCTCCATCTCTACAAGTGGTATCTTGTGTGGGATCTACAAGTACACACACTAGTCACAAGTGTAGTCTTTGGTCATTATCATCACCAGGAGCCCTCAGAGCTGTGGACTGAGTTTCAGAATATCTAGCAAAACAGAGGACTCTAAGCAGTGTAATATGAGGAACGACTAAAACTTCTCTGAGGTTCTGAAAAGAGGGGTGACTTGATGCTGAGGTGGACCATAGTCGGGGCAGCCAGAAAAGAAATATGGTTGGATGAGATGATGCTTTGCAAGCCCCAAAACCAAGGGAATATTCTTTAGGCAGAGTGATGATCTGGAGAAACACTCAGAGAGAATATGAATCGTGGATTTTTCAGTGCTTTTCAAAGTTAGCCACATTCCATCAAGGAATGCTAAGTGCAGGCTGGTGTGTGCTTCATTGTCCCAGACAGCCTTGGCTCAGGGGCAGAGCGGCTCATGCTCAGTGCTACCTGACTGTGCATCCTGGTCCTGACACGGGGTAGCTGTACTAACCCCGTGATCATTACGGGGTGATCATTACTTTACTCAGCTTATCCCAGCCACCATTTTCCTCACACATAAGTAGAAAAGGCAGCAGGTTCCATGCAGGATTCTGGATGTGGTGAGCTTTCTGGTGGAAGTTCTGTGCCCGCCTGGTGAAGGTCTTCAAAACAGAAAGAGTGGATTCTGTTCTGTCTAATTATCTAATGTATTATCCATGTTTTCCTTCATTTGATCTTTTCAATAGAGCCATCACAACCAAGCCCACTGCCTTACATGACAGCAATACCCTAATTACAGCACAGCCTGATGTTCTCTTGCACTGTACTCAATAAAGAACTTTCTTTTAAAAAATTATTCATTCATTCATTCATTCATTCATTCATTCATCCATTCACTTTACATCCCATTCATAGCTCCCTTCCTCCTCTTTTCCTGGTCCCACCCTCCCTCCCTCTTCCCCCTGACCCCACTCCTCCATTCAGAAAAAGAACCCCCATCCCAGCACATCAAGTTGCATCAGGACTGAACACATCCTCTTCCTCTGTGGCCTGGCAAGACAGCCCCATCAGGGGAAGTGATCAAAAAGCAGGCAACAAAGTCTACGTCAGAGACAGCCCTTGTTTCCCTTACTAGGGAACCCACATGAAGCCCAAGCTTCTCATCAGCTACATCTGCAGGGAGCCTAGGCCAGGTCCATGTATTGTCCTTAGTTAGTGCTTCAGTCTTTGCAAGGCCCTCTGGGCCCTGGTTAGTTGGTTCTGTTGGTCTTGTGGAGCTCCTGCACCCTCCAGGTCCAAGGGTAATCAATGTCTTCCAATGTCTCTCTTGCTGCTACAGGGACTGACTGTCCACTTGACTAAACTTGCAGCTCTCGGGGCTATCCTACTGCACTGGATGGAAGACAGAATCTCTATACTTCCTGGTATCACCTGCCCCACGTTCATTAAATGGCTTCTATGCTGTGTTGGGTTTTCCTAAAGTTTACTGAAGTCTTAGTCTACTTTCAGTTGCTAAAACAAAACATCAGAGACTGGGAAATTTACAGAGGAAAAAAGTTTGTAGTTTGGGAAGCTGAAAGTTCAAGAAGATGGTGTGGGCATCTAAGCAGCTTCATCTCATGATATAAAGCAAAAGGGCTGATGAGCAGGGGGAGGGGTGCTGAACTCATCTTTGCAACAACCAACTGTTTCAAGAAAGACATCATTCCTGTAAGGATCTAGTAACCACATCTTTCCAGTTACTTCTGTGTATATGTGTGTTTTGTATGCATGCATGTGTGTTCATGTGTATTTGTACACACATATATGAAGGTCGGAGGCCAACATCTGCTGCCTTCTATCTTAGGATCCCTTTATATCTGTGCCCCACCATCCTGTGAGCCCTGGAATTACAGGTGCATGCCACCATGCCTGGTTTTTATGTGGCACTGGGGTCCATCTCAGATACTCATGCTTGCCTGCAAGCGTTTCACTCACCAATCCATTTTCACAGTCTCTAAAACACCTTTCAAACTCCCCACCTCTCAGCACTGTCATGGTGGCAATCAAATTTCAACATGGGCGTTGGAGGTTAAATAACACTTCCAGACAACAAGTTAAATCACAGTGTGAATCTGCAATGAACATGTCCCGTAATCAGTGAAGATATAGATATCCAGAGTGGTTGGGCCCTTACGGGAGAGATACAAGTAGTCATAAATTCCTGTGAGGATACAAGTAGCTCAGATCTGGGCTTTTCTGCTTCACTTTCTTTCTCTAGTCTTCATGTGGTGTCTCTGAGTTTTCATCTTGGAGGTAAGTTGGTGTCTTAGTTAGGCTTCTTATTGCTGTGATAAATCACTGGCCAAAAACAACTTAGAGAGGAAAAGGTTTATTTCAGCAGACATTTTCATACAATACTCTATATCAACGAAGCAAGTCAGGGAAGGAAATCAAGGCGGGAACCTGGAGACAGGCAGGAGCTGATGCGAAGGGGTGCTGATTCCTGCCTTGTTTTCTATGGCTTGTTCAGCCTGTAGTCTTATAGAACCCAGGACCACCAGTCCAGGCATGGCACTGCCCACAGGAAGCTCCCCCCCACATCAATCATCAATTTTAAAAAATGTATCACAGACTTGCCCACAAGGTAAACTGGTGGGGGCATTTTTTCAACCGAGGTTCCTTCTTCCAAGGAGTCTAGATTTGTCAGGTTGACATAAAATTAGGCTGCACAGCTGGGCTTAAAGGTCTTTCTTTTCAGATGACCTGTGTATTAGTTTCCTCTCTTCTTACTGCTATAAAACACCCAACAAAATCAACGTAAAAAAGGAAGAGTCTATTTTCACTAATCATTTGCAGGTACAGTCCATCATAGCAAGGAGGCATGGTGGTAAGACCAGGAGGCAGATGACAGCATTGCTTCTGCAACCAGGAAACAGATGGATGCTGCTATCAGCTTGCATTCTCCTTTTTATGGAGTCTGGGAGCTCAGCCATGGAGTGATGCTGCCACACTGGGTCATTCCTCTATGATCTGCCCTTTCAACCTCATTCCACCTGCCCTAGGGCTTATCTGCAAAGCTTACCGTGTTAATCTTGCACCTTTACAGAATGCCTCCAGGGAGCTGCCGGGTCTCCACATTAAAATCCCAACCAGCATCCACAATCCTTTCACTCCAGAAAGACATGCCTGCTCTACTTTCCAACATGTCTACTTCTCTTCATCTTTGGAGCTTTTACTTAGCAGGTGATCATGCACTGTCCCTCCTTTCCAGCATCCTGGGCCGCTGTCCTGGTGGGAGCATGAAGAGGCTCAGCCCTTCCCTGAGGGACCTGCCGTGCACTGTGTACATGCTGCTTCTGTTTTGAGATGGCTTCTCTGATCCCTGATAACCCCTCCTCTTTAAGAGCCATATGCAAAGCATTTCCTGAAGGAGCCAAGCAGGAAGATACTCTTGCTTTTTATCCAGTAATCCTACTTTGAGGATTCTCTGTTTATGCAAGTCTAACATGCAGCCAAGAGGCTGTATGTGGCCCAGGAGAGCCCCAAGTATGGCCCAACACAAAACCAAAAGCTTACTTAAAGCATTGTGAGATGTTTTGGGCCATGTCTTGGCCATCAGCTACCTATGTAACAACATTACATCACAATGTCAGAAGGTTGAACACACTTAAAAACAACCCTTGGGACTGCCTGTTCACTTTTGGACTTCCAGTTCTCAACTCTCACAAAGCTGATATCTTTTTTTTTTTTTTCCCTGAGAGAGTTTCTCTTTGTAGCTCTGACTGTCCTTTGTAGACCAGGCTGGCCTCAGACTCACAGAGCTCACCTGTCTCTGCCTCCCTGAGTGCTGGGATTAAAGATGTGTGTCACTGTGCCTGGCTAGGATATCTATTTTGAAACCAAAAAGATTGTATTTGAATCCTCAAGTCGGAGCTTGTATCCGTATAATCCTGAAGTATTCATTTTGTCTTCTGAGCAGAGAGCCATACAACTCAGGATCAGAGCTGTGGAAATTAATAAAGGAGAAAAGCTATATGCCTAATAGCAATATGACTGCTTTTCTTTAGATGGGATATTGCAAAGGGAAGCACTGTGATGACCATTCCTAGTATATTTCCTCTGAGCACGGTGTCCTCAGCTTTCCTGCAGGGAGGTAAATTCTATGTAACCCCATTCTCTCACTGCCATTGGGGTTCCTTTTCAGCAGAACAGGGGAGCCAGACTTGGGATGAAAAACCTGTTTTTCCATGGTTTCCAAACTACATCACAATTGTTTTATTGTCTTCCTAGTCTGCTTCAGTTCCAGCATGAGCATAAATAGAAGCAGCATGAGCAACGCCCAGAGGCAAGTGATGTGTGTGTGTGTGTGTGTGTGTGTGTGTGTGTGTGTACCATGGGCATACAACAATCAGAACAGAAGAGCAGAGGAAGGCATGGGGAGAAGGGTTTACTGGAATTAGAATCCCAAAAAACGATAGAGAAACAAACAAAGGCAACTGTGAGAGAAAGGATTTGCCTCTCCCAGGAAAGAACCCAGTTATTGGCTATCCAATATAAATTGGTCAGTCCTGAAACTGTATATCTACACACACACACAAACAACAAAAACAGACTTAGCATGTTGTATTTGTATATATGTGAACACGTATACGTACATAGTTATGTATGTAACAACAACAATAATAAAAGAGAATATTAATTTGTGATTTGGGAAACCATGGAAGAGTTTTAAGAGACGATCCCTAGGAATGGATAGGAGGAGGAAAGGGAAAGGGAAAAGTTATGTAAATATATTTTAATTTAAAATGTATCTAAATAAATCAATAGCTGTTACATTTTATAAAAAATACTTTCTGTAACCTTTGAGCTGAACATGTTTTTTTTTTTAATCATCTTTCTATAAATGTGGTAAGCTACATTGATTTTTTTAACATTTAAGTAAACTCAACTTTCTGGAATAAGTCCAACTTACTTGCTATGTGGCATATTTTTAAACATACATTACTGGGTTCAACTGGAAAATATTTTGCTTAAGATATTTATGTCTGTATACATGAGAAAGTTTAACGAGATGTTTTGTGGTTTTGTCAGATTTTTAACACCTAGATTTTTGTTAACTCTAAAAACTGAGTTTGAAAATGAGTTTTCTTTTTGATAGAATTCTTGTGAGACAAATTTTCCTTTTGTGTGTGTGTGTGTGTGTGTGTGTGTGCGTGTGCACGTGTGTGCATGCATGCTTATATTATGTGTGTGGGTACAATTCTGTACATGTTTAGAGGCCTATCGCTTACACTGGTGTCTGCTTTGATCTCTGTCTACCGAGGAGGCAGGCTCTCTTGCTGCACACAAAGCTCACCACTTGCAGCTTCTCTAGCTAGCTTAGCAGTGCTCCATCTTCGTCCTCTAAGTGCTGCGAGTAGTGGCCTCCACAGCTCCCCTGGGGACTCCTGGTCTCAAGCACTTCATCCACTGAGCCACCTTCCCCGCCTTCAGCCTTGTCTCCTCTCTCTCTCTCTCTCTCTCTCTCTCTCTCTCTCTCTCTCTCTCTCTCTCTCTCGACAGGACCTTGCTATGTAGCCCAAGCTGGTTATGAACTTGAACCTTTCCTTGTTCAGCATCCTGAGTACTGGAATTACAGTGTATTACACATGGCTCTCTTTCTTTCTTTTTTTTTTTTTTTTTCTTTTAAATGTTTAGAAAAATACACAGGTTAGTTCAAAAAGGAATTTTTTTTTTTTTTTTTTTTTTTTTTTACAATTACAAACTCATGTTACTGAATGGTTATAGAAACACTCATGTTATTCATGTCTTTCTGGTCATAATTTAAAAAAAAAAAAACTGGCTATCCATTTGAAATTTTTGAGAAAAAGTCCCAAACTTGCTTTCAATTATTTACGTGTACCCTTAATTTCCGGCAGTGGTCCCAGTTCCTTCCCCTGCCTTTTGTTGTTGTTGTTGTTTTGAGCGAGAGTCTCATGTATCCCAAGCTGGCCTCATTGCTATGTAGCCCAGGATGACCTTTAAACTCTTGACCCTTCTGCCTCCACTTCCTGAGTGCTGCTGTTATGAGTTATGCACTTTTGTGTGGTGCTGGAGAGCAAAGCCAGGCTCCTGTGCTTGGTAGGCCAGCGCTATGCCAATGAAACTACATTCCCAGCCTGCTTCTTTCTTTAAAAAATTTTCTTAGCTCTATTAAGAAACAACATTAGCTGGATTTTTTTTAATTTTAATTTTTTGAACTTTCTACTTGTTTTATGTCTTATAATTTTCTGTGCTTGCTGTTCTTATTTCTCCCTTGCATTCCATGTGGCTTATTTTATGTTCTCTTTGGAACTAATGGACCCCTGTCTGCTCAGATCAGGCCCTCTGGGGACTGGCTCCTGGCTCTTCTGGGTGTTTGACACCAATTTCTACCTGCTTGGTCCTGCAAGACTGCCCAGAAAGATAGGCAGATTGTTCCTCTTTTGTTTCTTAGTGCCAGGTTGAAATAATTTTTTTTCCTTAGAGTCAAAGACTATTTCAGAATTTTGGGCTGAATGTGATTCTCTGCCTTCACTGCATTAAACTGATTTTTTAAATGTGACTTTTATTTTATTTGTGTGTGTGTATTATGTAAGGACTAATGTAAACAACCTCTTGTTATAGATAAAAAGAAAATCTTGTCCAACATTTGTAGGTTTAAATCAGGGCCTCTCAATGGGACAGGGGCTTGCTGATTTGGCTAGACTGGTGGCATGGAAGGTACAAACTGCTCTCACCAGCTCCTGCTTGCTCACTCTTTCCTTCCTTCCTTCCTTCCTTCCTTCCTTCCTTCCTTCCTTCCTTCCTTCCTTCCTCGATCCCTTCCTTCCTTCTTTCCTCCATCCCTTCCTTCCTCCCTCCCTCCATTCCTTCCTTTCTTTCCTTTGTGTGGTTTCGAAGCCTGGTACCTAAAGTCACATAAGAGGGGAAATTATATATACATATATATGCATATAGATTGCATATGTATATACCCCAAGAGCCATAGACTATCTAACAAAACAAAAACAAACAAAGAAAAAGGCCAAGACCAGGCACAAGAAACCCTCTTTTGTGTTGTTGGTCAGGCTTTTCCAAGAGACCCCCAAAGCATTACAGAATATTGTTGTTGCCCTTGGTTGTCTCCAGCCATGGAAGGTAAGTCCCTATTGCTGAAGACGTGCATTTTGTACACAGTGCCTAAGGGACCTAAGCTGTATCTGACCAGAAAGCCTCCTCCCTCGGTCTAGCTTTCATGAAACCATCAAACGCCTTGTGAACTTCCGGAGGAAGGAAGAAACAGATAGTCCTCCCCCGCTATGGTGCCTGTGAACAGGAACAGGGACCTACGTGGCATGCAATAGTGCCATCCATCTTGAGAGTATCCAACAGCTCTGGAATTGGACTTTTTTTTCCAAGAGGAAACTCAATGCCTGCAAACCTAGCCAAGGATAGTGAAGTCATGGATCCTAAGGAAAATCTACAACCAGCACTTTACTAAACCAGCATAAACTCTAACTACATTCTAAATATTTACACCCACAGCGGAGTGTAGTTCTCACCCCTCATCAAAGAACTGTTTCTTTACAACAGGCAACAACCACTACAGAAACCACAACAAGCCATAAAGCAGAGATCAACAGATCACGGGGGGGGGGGGGGGCAGTCACGCTGACTATAACTACAACACAAAGCAGGCATCCAAAACTTAGGGAACATGGCAAAGAGAGAGCAGAAAGATTGTGAGAGCCAGAGGATCAGGAAGTCTGTGGCGAGATTCTGTCTCCTAGAAATTACAAGAAGGCTGCACCCATGATACACCAACAATATGGCTGCCGAAACAAGACCTGAACAATGACACTATCAATAGGCAAGTTCCCAGTGAAGGGGAAGGTGTGTGGGCCCCAACCCCAGACAAAGAACTTCAGGCCATTAATGACTGCTAAAAGGAGAACTAACCTTTCCCAGGGATGACCCCCTAACTCGCTACCCAGTACAAAGTGTCATCCTTGAAACCACACACACACAGCCACAGTAAACAAACTCAGTGGGCTATATTTATATATTTATGCATATACATATAAAACAATAATTATCAAGGAAAGAAGCACATTAATTTGAAAGGGCGTGAGGAGGAGACATGGGAGGAGCTGGAGAAGGGAATGGGAAAATGATGTAATTATATTTTAATTTTAAAATTTTAATTAAAAATACCATCGTGTGATCTGAAAGCATGTTTATATTAATAGCAATTAACTTAAAATTTGGCTGCAAAAACACACCCATCATGATCAATGTTGTGTGTTAGCAGCCCTATTTCTAGAGAAAATTTAAGATAAAATTAAAATATTCTGCTCCTCTCTTCAGGTCTTTGCTTTTCCTTGCATGCAGATGGTGGGTTTTAGTCATGAGTAATTTTCCTATGAAGGGTATTTGAAATTGAGAGTGGAGTGATTAAAGCTAAGCAATGATTAAGATTCTGCTTAATGAAAATGTCCCCTGAAGTGATGGATAGGTGTCTAAGGTTATGGCGGTTTGTTGGTGATTTCTTTCCAGTTTTTAAAACTAGAAATATAATATTAAAAATATACTTCTTATGAAAATGTAGCATTATAACTCAGGATGTAGAATATTTTATTTTCAGACAATAAATATAAATGTATAATTTATTACTTCATGAATAAGTGTTTGCCATTGCTCTGGAAAGAGGAAACATTGCCCAGTTGAAGGTTATAAAATTTTACATCAATGTTAATTTTTTCTAAGATGTTAGTTTTTACGTTAAGGTCTATGGAGCTTATTTTTTCATCTAGTGTGAGGTAGAGATATGGATTCATCCTTTTGCACATAGGTAACTAGTTACTCCTTTTTTGTTGTTGGTGGTGGAAAGACTAGTTTTGTTTTTTGTTTTTTTTTTTTTCCTGCCAACTGAGCTTGTCCTCATTCTCAGAATCAGTTGTACCTAGACATGTGATTTATTTCTGTGTCCCTTGGATTTCTTTACTAAATGTGAGACTAATTTGTCAATTTTTCAAGAACTAAAAGAGACCCGTGGATTTTTTAAAAAAAGATTTGTTTATTTTATGTATATGAGTACTCTATCTGCAGTTACACCTGCATGCCAGAAGAGAGAGAGACTCACTTCACATTAGAGATAGTTGGGAGCCACCATGTGGTCACAGGGAATTGAACTCATGACGTTTGGAAGAGCAGACAGTGCTCTTAACCTCTGAGCCAGCTCTCCAGCCCCATCAGTGGACTTTTTAAAGAATTGTTTTTATTTGTAATTGTGTGCGTGCATATGTGAGCGTGGGGGCAGGGAGGGATGTGCATGTGGGTGCATTTGCTTGCTGTTACCAGAAGAGGGGATCAGCTCCCCAGGACTTAGAGTTAGCACACATTGTTGGAGATGCCTGATGTGGGTGCTGCGCCCAAGGCTTGAGTCCCCTGCAAGAGTAGTGTTTCTTCTTACCCGTCCAATCACTTCCAGCCCCAGACCAGTAGTACTAAATCTAATCCATGCAAACAGACATCGTAGCCAACGTGTAGTTCGTCCCATCATCATTAATTTGCTCTTTTTAATGTATGACTATTGAACTTCTTTGGTTGGGCTTATACAAAACACACTTTTATAATTCTTGCTATCCTAAAGAAAATTATTTCTTGATTGTTATTTCAGATTGCTCATTGATCCTTACAGAACTACACCTAAGTTTTTTGTTCATTAATTTTTGTTCCCTAAAGTCATGTTGAACTCAGTTTCTACTTTTGTTGTTGTTGGGTATATGTGTGTTCTCAGTTGTACGTGTGCGTGCGTGCGTGCGTGCGTGCGTGCGTGCGTGTGTGTGTGTGTGTAGACCAGAGGTCAACTTTGGGTATCTTTCTCTATTGCCTTCTTTCTTTCTTTCTTTCTTTCTTTCTTTCTTTCTTTCTTTCTTTCTTTCTTTCTTTCTTTCTTCCTTCCTTCCTTCCTTCCTTCCTTCCTTCCTTCCTTCCTTCCTTCTTTCTTTCCTTTTCTTTCATTTTGAACACAGCCTCTCAATGAACACACAGCATAGTGTTTTGACTAGGTTAGCTGCCAGAGAACACTGAAGATATCACTCCATCACTCCATGTATATCCCTCAGTTCTGGGGTTATAGGAATGTGCCACCATGCTTGGCTCTTTACCTGCCTGCGTGAGCTCTGGACTTCACACTTGGAGCTAAGAACTTTGTCTTACCACCCACTGACTTTATACAGCGCTCAAGGTCTCTTGGAGGTGAGACCTCAGGTAAGTTTTAGTGGGTTTTTTTGTTGTTGTTGTTGTTGTTGTTTTTTACGCATATGAGCAGCTGTACATATGCACCATCTCCACTCCTGGGTGCATTTAGGAACCTCTTAAGCCCCAATAGGACTCTCACTCTTGAGCTTTTCGCTTCAAGGTTCTTGGGCTCTTGCTTGCTACTGTAGTATTATCCATTGTTTCTTTTAACCTTATCACCAAAATTATTTTTAAAATATTTCAACAAGCAGCCTTGTCCCCTGAGAAAATGTTTGTCATTAGGTGACCAATAAACACAGGAATTCAAGTATAAGCTTCCAGAAAACCTCTATCTATCTATCTATCTATCTATCTATCTATCTATCTATCTATAATTTATACATTTATCAGATTTTCAGCCATTCTCCCCTCTGTTTGTATATACTGTGAACACAACTGCCTGTAACTCTGAGATCTAATGCCCTCATCTGCTGCCCCAAAGGTGCCAGCATGCATGTGGTACACATACCTACTGAGGCACACATATATACACATAAATTGAAGTAAATTTAAAAAATTACAAAACTCAGTGCCTGTTTAAGTTGGGGATTGGTGGAATGACAGTTGTCTTGTGGAGGTTATATGTGTGTCTTTGGACGATAGGAAAAATGTCTAGGACAGTAATGACCAAACTGTAACTTCAACAAGCAGCCAGGGATACACAGCTTGAAGGCAAAGCAATGCATTCCTGATGTCATTGCTAACAAATGCATGCTAGTGAGAGGTCGTGTTTTAAGTTCCTAGTGTTTTCATACAATTGAAATAACCCAACTGATGAATGGACATCCTTGTTGGAAATATAATTTGGCTTCGGGGCACCTTATGTCTATGTGGAGTCAGTGATGATTCATGCTGCCCACATGTGGGTTTGGGGCCTCAGCAGCCATCAACTGCCAATAGCTCCTCTGCTAGGGACAAAGCCCCCTGACCCTATCCCACATCCATGTGGGATGCTAGCTGATCTAGTATAGGTATTCACAGATGCTGTGAGTGAATGGATGGCTGTGTCTTGTTTAGATGACATCATTTTCATATCACTCCTCTCCAACCTCCACTCTTGCATTCTTTCTACCTCATCTTCTGTGATGGTCCCTGAGCCTGAGGGATGTTTAGATAAATGTTCCATTTAGAGATGAGTAGTCAATAGCCACTTCTTTTAAGCCCTTTGGCTGGTTGTAAGTCTTTGCATTACCTGGTTCGTCAAAAAGAAGCTTCTCTGGCCAAGACTGAGAATACCAGTATTTATAGGTATATTTAGTAGGTAGTTTGACAGCATGTCAATTTAGCAAAACCACAGTAGCATATTACTGCTAGCACCCCAAGCCTAGGCCAATGACTTCTTTAGCCTTGGACTTTTGACTAAGTTTATAACAGCAGACATGAATTCCTTCCTACGAAGTAGACCTCAACACCAATTAGACATTGATTGGTTCTTCCATAGCAATCATGCCACTATTGTACCTCTGGGCATATTGTGCTTTGCAGGTTTATATTGTAGCACAAAGAGTCCACAAACTGGGTCAGACAGCTGATGACTTCTCTGTCTCAGAAGGCTGTGTAGCATCTTTTGGCACCATAAAAGCTATCCAGCAGGGAGGATAAATTTCCAAGAAAATCACAGCTTGATTCCTCTATGTCCTACAACAAAAGTATGCTGCTGTCTTTCAACAATAGAGTTTTTCCATCTAGTTGTAACAGTCAGACAAAAGCAGTGACAATAGCCTGTGCTGCTTGGGGACCTCTGAGACTTCCTTGACCATCGTCTCACAGAGAAGTATCCAACGCTGGGCTCTGAGATTTTTGTTTTATAACCCATGTCTTTGGAACGCAGCATTGTCCACCCATCCAGAGAACCCTCATAATTTTCTATAATTAGGAGTAATGATCCAAATGCAACATTCTCTCTGACCATCCCGTCACAAGCTCTGACGCAGCTCATTCTGCAGAGCCCAGGGGAGTCAAGCGAGGTTGGGAAACTGATCTCCTGCACACTGCTTTGCCCATTCAAAGAAAGCAGTGCAGCATATGCGGTAACCAAGGTGGGTCAGGGCCAGCTGAGCACAGAGATCCCAGGAGCAGAGTTCTGGGAAGCCCCTTGACCTGGAGAAACATCACATGCTCATGACTTTTAACTTGCCGGGTGATTTTAATGTAACATCTTCTTTCTGAATTTTGAATTTCCTTATGTTGGAAAATTACACATCCGTGATAATTTATGAAGATTTCTGATTTAGCAGTTTAGGGTTTCGCCTGAGCCCTCATTCCTATTTTCTCAGAATGGTGTTTCTGGAGATGGCCTTACATTATATTTCTTTTTTCCTCTCCGGAAATTCACTGTGGCAGCTGGGAACTTGTGTTTTCCATTTCCCCAGTACAAGTCCCAAGTTTGTCTGGTCCATCGACGGCACAGAGTGACATGCCAGCACACAGGTTCACTTCACAGACACTCTCAGGTGTGTTAGGTTTTATGGTGTGTGATAAAACACCACGACCGAGGCCATTTACATAAGACTTTACTTGGGCTTATAGTTTTGCAAGGTTAAGAATCCATTATAGCACGAAAGCATGGCAGAATGCAACAGTCAGAGCAAGAGGCTGAGAGCTCACATCCTCAACTGACAGCACGAAGCTGAGAGTGAATTGAAAGGATTTTAATCTCAAAGGCCACCTCCAAAGTCATACTTCCTCCCACAAGGCCACAACACCTTGCTTCCCAAATCAGCACAAGCAGCTGGGACCAAGTGTTCAAATGCCCCCAACTACAGGGAGCGTTTCTCATTCAAACCACCACAGGGCATGAGAGAATGGACCCGCAAAGCTGCTGGCTTGTGTGCCTCTAAATTACAATAAGAAACTCTCAGTCAGAAGGGAAAACAGGATAGATACTGGAAGCTGTGCAAGAGATGGAACAGGACAGGAGCCTGTCATAAATATTCTCTGAAAGACTGAACCCAGCAGGGGATTCAAGCAGATGCTGAGACTCACAGCCAAACTTTGGGCAGAGTGCAGGGAGTCTTATGGAACAAGGGGGAGAGAAAGAGGAGGGGGCAGAGATAAAAGGACCTGGAGGAAAGGGATAGGAGCTCCACAAGGAGACCAACAAAGTTAAAAAATCTGGGCTTAGGGGGCCTGCAGAGACGGATATACTAACCATGCATGGAGAAAACCCAGACTCCCTGCTCAGATGTAGCCAATAGGGAGTTCCATGTGCGTTCCCTAGTAAGGGGAGAAGGGGCCTGTCTCTGACATGAATTCGGTTGCCTGCTCTTTGATCACTTCCCCCTGGTGAGGGTTGCGTTTCCAGGCCACAGAGGAAAAGGACCCAGGCATTCCTGATCAGACTTGATAGGCTAGGGTCAAATGGTATAGGAGGAGGGCTCCCCCTTTCAGTGGACTAGAGAACAGGAATAGGGGGGAGAGGGAGGGAAGGCGGAACTGAGAGGAGATGAGGGAGGGGGCTACAATCAAGATATAAAGTGAATAAATTGTAAATAAATAAATGGGAAAAAAAAAGAAAACATGGCGGCAGGCGGGGGGAGGAGAGACTTAGAAGCAATAATCTTGTTCCTCTCCAAGCTGTAAAAATCATGTAACTGGGAGCTTTGTCTATTTTATCAGTTTTTCTAAATAGTTTGTACTTTTGCTGGAAGCCCAAAATTTGTGGTTCTTGCAGAAAGTAGCCGAGAACCATTCCTAATTGCTCCTGAAGGGAAGGCACGCGGAGGAGTCTGGAACTTTCCAGTGCTGGGAGCAAGTACAGTGTTCACAAGATCAAGGTCAGGTAGGTGATCGAGCTCAGAGTAGGGTGTCCCATGGAATGGCAGAAGAGCCTGGCCAGGAGAATGGGGCCCTGCAGGAAAGAAGGGGCTGTGAAAGGGAAGCTGGGGGACAATTCAGGGTGCCCCCCTCCACGGCTGGCGTCAGGCAGGTGTGCTGGTGTGGAGAATGGCTTGCCACCTCTTCCCAATTGCCTATCCTGGTCCTTCCAAACCAGTGTCCTCCAGACTGAGCCTTCCCTCCAACTTCTCCACCTTTTTCAGATTTCCCACACTAGCCTACATTTACTGTAGAGCCCGTGGGTCAGACATCTCTGGAACAGGATCTGTCTGCTCTGCTCGCATGTGAGCTACTAAAATACTGTGTGCTACTAAAATACTGGTCTGTAAATGAACCACAGGCAAAATCCGCTAGTCGTACTCTCTTGAAAGGGTAACACCAGTTGCCAGAATTTTACTTCTTGAGCTCCCCAGCTGTTTGCAAATTGTAGCCAGTGCTGAAGACCGGTGCCTTAAAAATTAGCGCCTTGGATGACACCTAAATGAACATCTGTACAAAGTCCCAATTTATTTCTAATATCAGAGATCAGACCTCTACTCTTGCCTGATGCGTCTAAAACAAAAAGGGGGAACTGTAGAGAGCTGCGGAATGCTATGCCTTAAAGATGGAGCTGGTTTCCGCCTTCCACCTTCCCGATGGTGAGTGCTCTCTGTCACGAACAACTCCACATTTGGCTAAGGCCAAGGATCTGGCTTGCTTCCATGTATGTGGACCTACCTGCATTGCCCCCGTGGCACGCCTGGGTTGGCTACCCAGAGGCTATTTAAGCTGTGGGCTGGCTTTCCCCAGGGCCCGAGGATTGTTCAATGTTCCTGAATAAACTGCATTGAAAAAAAAAAAAAATTAGCGCCTTGAGCAAGGTGTGGTGGTCACACCTTTAATTTTGGCAAGGGCAGGGGCAGACAGATCTCTATGAATTTGAGGCCAGCCTGGTCTACAGAATGAGTTCATAATGAGGACAGCCTGAGCTATGTAGTGAGATCCAGTTTCAAAAAGAAACAAACAAACAGCAACAAAAACAGCCCCTTGGGGAGAAAGGCCAAAAGAGTGTCTGGCCTCACCTCCGTACTTGGATCTGACCTCTGCTGGCTCCGGAATTCTCTTTTTGTTTGTTTTTCGAGATGGAAACTTATGGAATCCGGGGTGGCCTCAAACTTGCTGTGTAGCCAAGGACAACTTTGAACCGATCCTCCTGCCTCCATCTCCCAAATGCTGGGATTATAGTTACGTTCCACTTTCCCCCGTTCAAAGAGCAGGGTCTTCCTAGGGCAGGAGTAAGGTAGAACTTTCTGCTCTTTCATACAGACCTACAGCTATTTCTCTATGCCAGGCATTGGTACAGACACTCTGAACTCCAGGTCCCAGCCAATGCCTACAAATCCCATAGCTATTTATACCCCATCTCCTGCTTCTGCCTGGGCCTTGTTAATCCTGACCTTTTACTCTTAGTCAGCTAGTTAGTTATTTTACCATTGCTTTAATGGACTGTTACTTTCGTAGTGGACTAAAGGAACCCTAACTTGTCTTACAGTTTGGCATCCGCGAATCCAACACTGGTTAAGCAGACTGAGGTGGTCACAGGGCTGCTGGAGGTACTGGACTGAAAAGAGCAGATTCCTCGGTCTGGGTCCTGGCATGATTCAGTCCCTTGAGGTTCTAAAACTGAGCTCAGCTCCTGTGAGGGCTATTTCACTTTTGCCAATCAGAGTATGCATGACTCAGGAACTGCTTTGGTAACTTCTCTAATTACCGCAACACAGTACCTGGCAAAAACAACTTAAGACGCGGAGAGTCTTGGCTCACATTCTGAGAGTACAGTCTACGGAGAGAGTCTTGGCTCACATTTTGAGGGTGCAGTCTATCATGGCAGAGAGGGGCATGGTAGCAGGAGGGTCGAGCAGTGAGTCATAAGCATGGAGGTGAATAATGGCGATCAGCTTGCTTGCTTCTTCTTATCCAGTCCAGGCCTCCAGCGCATTGAATAGCACTGCCCACAGTTAGGATTTTTCCACCTCCTTTAATCCATCCAAGAAACTCCCCCACAGGACCCACCCAGAGGTGTGTTTCCATGGCCACACTAAACCCCATCAAATATACATTATCACAAGCCTCACCCCCACCACAGCTCTCGAAAAGAAGGTTCTGTCTGCCATATTGCATCCATATGACTATAGTTAGGCAAGTGTCTTATTTCCAGATTCTGGCTATTACGAATAAAGCTGCTACAAACATGTTTGAGCAAGTGTTCTTGTGTACTTGAGCATCTTTTGGATATATGCCTAGGAGTGGTATAGCTAGATCTTGAGGTAGCTCCTAATTGTCTGAGAAAGCACCAGATTGATTTCCAAAGTGGATGTACAGGTTTACATCCCCACCAACAATGGAGGAGGGTTCTCTTTTCTCCACATCCTCTCCAGCATGTGTTGTCACTTGAGTTTTTTATCTTAGCCATTCTGATGGGTGTAAGATGAAATCTCAGGGTCCTTTTGATTTGCATTTCCCTGATGACTAAGGATGTTGAACATTTTTTAAGTGTTTCTCTGCCATTCTATATTCCTCTATTGAGAATTCTCTGTTTAGCTCTGTACCCCATTTTTTAGTTTGATTATTTGATTTGCTACTGTTTAACTTCTTGAGTTCTTTATATATTCTGGATATTAACCCTCTGTCAGATAGAGGGTTGGTGAAGATCCTTTCCCAGTCTGTAGGCTGTCATTTTGTTCTGATGACAGTGTCCTTTGCTTTACAGAAGCTTTTCAGTTTCATGAGGTCCTATTTATTGGTTGTTGATCTTAGAGCCTGTGCTGTTGGTGTTCTGTTGTCTCCTGTGCCAATGAGTTCAAGAATCTTCCACACTTTTTCTTCTAACAGGGTTAGTGTGTCTGTTTTTATGTTGAGGTCTTTGATCCACTTGGACTTTAGTTTTGTGCAGGATGATAAGTGTGGATCTATTTGCATTTTTCTACATGTATACATCCAGTTAGACAGCACCATTGTTGAAGATGCTATCTTTTTTCCATTGTATGGTTTGGATATCTTTGTCAAAAATCAGGTGTCCATAAGTGTGTGGGTTTTCTATTTGATTCTATTGATCCACCAGCCTGTTTCTATGCCAGTACCATGCAGTTTTTATTACTGTTGCTCTATAACACAGCTTGAGACCATCATTCAGAAAGGCAAATGGGATAGACATAGGAAGAGGGTGAAAACAAGGAACAAGACAGGAGCCTACCACAGAGGGCCTCTGAAAGACTCTATCCAGCAGGGTATTAAAGCAGATGCTGAGACTCATAGCCAAACTTTGGGCAGAGTGCAGGGACTCTTATGAAAGAAGGGGGAGATAGAAAGGCCTGGAGGGGACTGGAGCTCCATAAGGAGAGCAACAGAACCAAAAAATCTGGACACAGGGGTCTTTTCTGAGACTGGTATTCCAGCCAAGAACCATGCATGTAGAGAACCTAGAAGCTCCTGAAAGATGTATCCCATGGCAGCTCAGTGTCCAAGTGGGTTCCCTAATAATGGGAACAGGGACTGTCTCTGACATAAACTCAGTAGCTGGCTCTTTGATCACCTCCCCCTGATAGGGGAGCATCCTTACCAGGCCACAGAGGAAGGCAGTGCTGCCAGTCCTGATGAGACCTGATAGGCTAGGGTCAGATAGAAGGGGAAGTGGACCTCCCCTATCAGTGGACTTGGGGAGGGGCATGGGAGGAGAAGAGGGAAGGAGGGTGGGGTTGAGAGGGATGAGGGAGGGAGCTACAGCTGGGATACAAAGTGAATAAATTGTAATAAATTAAAAAAATAACTTAAAAAAGAAAGTGTCTTAGCCCTTAAGGACTCCTCTGATTGATCAGAGCTTCTCTGGTGATCCAGGATCACATTTCCATCTTACCACCCATGACTACAGACAGTTCTACAAAGTCTTTCTGTCTTAAAAAACAATACCTTCTTTGTGGGATCCAGGATTAGTGTCCAGTCATCTCTGGATGCCTACCTACTTCAACCTTTTTTCTTTTTTTCTTCATAATTTAACTTGTCTGAGTTTTGAGTCCAGCACAGTCTGACACTTATCTGGTTCATGGTGAGGATTCATGATGGGAGTTGAGTAGAATTCTGCCTTCGGAACTTGTCTGAGCCCTATAGCAGCTCTGCTGGGTTCAGCCCCACTCTCACAGGGCAGGCGCTTCTGCTGCCCTGGCCACCAAGGCCGTGTTAGTGCCTGTGGTTATTACACGGCAGGCCAGTCCTTCGGGGAAGAAAGGCCGTTCATGACTTCTGGGATTTGAACGTGAACTGTCCCCCTTGCACTTGTGTGTTTGATTAGTTCTAAAGGGCCTGGTAAAGCTAGAGAACATTTAGGATAAGGTTCTAGTTGCATCCTATTGCTGTGATGAAACAGGCCGACCAACAGCAACTTTGGGAGGAAAGGGTTTATTTGGCTCCGTGTGATAGTTCATAGCTGAGGGAAGTCAGGACGAGAATTCAAGGCAAAAACCTGGAGGCAGAGACTGAAGCAAAAACCATAGAGGGAAGCTGCTTACTGACTTGTCCCCAATGACTCATTAAAACTGCTTTGATTTCATTCGGGACCACCTTCCCAGGTGTGGCACCAGAGAGGGCTGGACCCTCCTCCATCAATTAAGAAAATGCCCCCCACACTTACCCACAGCCCTTGTGGATCACTGTGGCTTGTTACCCCTGGTTTACTTGACCTGCCTTCCTATAGCACCCAGAACTACCAGCCTGGGGCATCACTACTCTCAGGGAGCTGGGCTCTTCCCCGTCAATCTTTAATCAAGAAAATGCCCCCAGACTTGCCCATACAGCAGCCTGATGAAAGCAATTCCCTTCTGGAGGTTCTCTCTTTCCAGTTTTCAGTTGACAGCACAGAGGTGGCATCTTGATGATGGGGCTAATCATTGGGGGTAGGCCTCTCTTTGCAGCATGGTTCCATTTCCTGCCCATTTTCTGATTCTTGCCAGAAGATACAGTGTGATCAGATAGCCTCTTTCTCCTGCCTCCAGGCCTTCTTGGTCACTTTGAACTATGAGCAAAAAATAAAAATAACCCCTTTTTATGTTATGTTTCTTTGCCAAGGCGTTTTGCCATAGCAACAGAAAAAGTAAACACAGTGACCAGACTCTCCAGGCCAGAAGTGCTGATGGCCGAAGCCTTGAGGCACGAATGGTGAGACGGTAAATGATTGCACGCAGTCTACCACCTACGCTGCGTGGCTTCTTGTCTAAGTCGTGACACTTAACGTCACAGAGAAGGTCACGCAGAGTGTGAAGATCAGAATCTAAGCTCAGAATATCTCGGCAGCTGCACTGTGTCTGGAATGTGGGTGCTCTGCAAAAGTCAGGTCTAGAGAGCCACCCAGTTCCAAAGAGCTGTACCCAGTTCAGTTGAGCTTCAGGCAAAGGGTTTATCGGGGTGAATAGCACGGAGGAGCAAGGCTGACATACAGCTTTGGCCTACCTCAGGAAAGCCAAGTTTATTCTCTTAAGGTTCCTCGTGAGGGAGTAGATAGGGGAGACGCTGTGACATGAGGAAGTGGGTCTGACCATCAGATTACACTAAAGGATGGTATAGTTTGTATTTCCAGATGGAGGCAGGTTTTTGACAAAGACACTCCTGGATAAGGGGTATCTGGAAGAATGATGGACAAGTCAGTGTGGGATGTTCTCAAGGTGACAGTGATCAGCTTGCCTCCATCTGGAAGGCAGAAGAGCTGGGTGTGTTCTTGTCCTGTGTGCGTTGCTCTCTCTGTTTAGGGCTGTGCTCTCTGGAAGGGGCCATTCCCACATGGGATAGGCTCCTTTACCATGTGATATGACAAATACTCACCTGTTGGTTTCGGGGGAAGCAATAGAGTGGAATTGTGTTAGCTTATTTGGGACGATGGTAAAATGGAGGGGTTCTGATGGGCTGCAGGTGGTGGCTGCTGG
Source organism: Meriones unguiculatus (assembly GCF_030254825.1). Classification (NCBI taxonomy): domain Eukaryota; kingdom Metazoa; phylum Chordata; class Mammalia; order Rodentia; family Muridae; genus Meriones; species Meriones unguiculatus. Next base: position 57,490,334 of record NC_083363.1, on the reverse strand, counting down.
GAGCAGGGAGCCGGTAGTAAGAGGCCACTCCACAGAAAGATGTGTTTACACGGTCTGAGATGAAAGGGCACAATTACCCATCAGCTTCCCTTTCCTGCTCTTTTTAGTCCTTACCACAATGCGTATTGATTTTCCCTCCAGTCAGCCTTTCATTTAGCAAATACTGAACATCAGTGAGCCAACAGACAATGATCTCTGTCCTGTGGGTTTTTTTTTCTTCTTCTTCTTCTTTTTTTCATTCTCTAGCCTACCATTTTCTGCAGCCTGGCCCATGCTGGATGGCAGAAGCTGGAAAGAGACATCAGACTCACCCTGCCTCAGTGAGTTAACCCAGGGCAATGAAAAGACAGGGAAATAGGGTACCAGCATCCGTAACACTTGCTATCATCTTGTGAGGAGGCCATAAGACCCTGGGCAAGCACCAAGTAGGTCTGCAGTTGGTCCTGACCCAGTCCGGAGAACTCCAGCTGGCTCACTATTGCCATCAAGCTGAACCTTGCAGAGTGTGCTTTGTTTTTGTTTTTGTCTTTGTTTTCGATATGATTAGGTATGGTGTGTTTTCATGTGTAAATGTATGTGTATGTGCATATGTTGGTGGGTTCTCACGTGTATATTTGGGTTCTAGAGGCTAGAATGCCTTCCTCCATAGATCTCCATCTTATTTATTGAGACCTGGTTTCTCAATAAATACGTGAACAAGCTGACCAAGGAGTCCCTGTCACCATTTCTTATATCCTGGGATTGTAGACATTCACTGCTTTGCCCACCTTTTTTTACAAGGATCCTGGGGATCCAGATTCAAGTTCTCATGCTTACACAGCAACTGCCTTACTGATTGACACATCTCACTAGCCTGAAATACCGGTCTTCTGAGTGTTTGGAAGGTGCAGCTGCTGTGTGATATAGATCCAGATGTGAGCTCAGGGGTGATTGTGCTTGCTGACACGCTCTCCCTGTGCTTGAGTCTGGGCTGGGATGAGCGCTGTGACGGTGAGCTGAAGGCAAGGGAAGAAGACATGCTTTGTTAGGTTCTGATGCTGCTGGGCGTCAGCTTGCTGCTGCTGCTGAATGTGGTGGAAACTCAGCTTGCTACTACATCTCCTGGGTCTAGGGCAGCTGTCCTGCCAGCCACTCAGTGCTTGAAGCTGCAGGATCATCTCTCCATCTAGAGCAGTGCTGGGTGGAGAGCAATCAGGAGGTAAAGGAGAGAAGTGTCTGACAGCACTGGGTTGTCACTGCCACAACTCGTGTGCCCTGCCCTCCCTTTCCAGCCCAGACTTCTCCAGGCACAAACCCTCCTCTCGCCTTAGTTACTCAGCTACTCCCGCCACACTCCCTACCCAAAAGTCCTAGATTTAATGTGCAATTTTTGGACATTTCTGGGTCTCATTAATATACCAGATTTGTTTTGCATTTGCTTTTATTTACCATTAAGTGATTTATCATTTCTATTTACATACTCATTTTTTTTCTCTTCCTTATCAAACTTCTCAATGAATTCCCAAGAAAACCCATTAAACACGGAAGCAGGAAGAAAGAAGAGAGGCTGGGGCGGAGGCTGAGTTAGTGAAGTGTTTTCTCCACAAGCGTGAGGTCGTGAGTTTAGCCGCAGAACCTACAGAAGGCTGGGCATGGTAGTAGCTGGGCATGGGTAGCCCCCAGCACCCACAGAAAGATGGGAGTCCCAAACAGAAGAGCCCCTGGAAGTGGAAGGGCCAGTCTGTTTGATTTACACAGCAGAATAACAAAGACCTCCTGGCTCAAACAAGATAGAAGGTGAGGACTGACAACTGAGGTTGTCCTCTCTCCATCATGCTTGTATTGTGGCATGTGGTTAGCAAACACACACAGGCATAAACACACACACACACACACACACACACACACACACACATACAGGATCTCTCCTAATAAAGAGTATTTCCCTGAGTTCATCAAGCCAAATGGAGTGCCAGTGAAACACATCAGCCATCTGGTGCTACTTCTCATTTGTATTTGGTTAACAATCTGTGTAAGGCGTTAAAAACAGGTGAAGGTGCTGGGCTCAGCTGCCAAAGCGCTTGTCTGGCAAGCAGGAGGACCCGAGTTCTACCCTCAGGACTCACTTCAGAGAACTTGTGTGTTTGTCTCACACCTGAGGTTGAGATTGATGGTTACTTTTGCTCCTCTGGTAATGTGCATAGCACCTTTCAGCACTACAAAAGCTAGCCAGTAAGGATGATGCTTCCAGGTTAATATCATCTTGACTTGTTCTATGATCTATGACTGAAGTATACGGTGTCTTCAGCAATTGTGTCTTGCCATCAAGTTATGACCAGAGCATTGGCAACAGACACATTTAAAGATTCAAAGAGAACGTCTGTTTACCAGCTGAGGCTACATAGAAGTTTTACCTTTCTTAGGTCTGGATTATATCACTCAGGATGGTTAATTCCAGTTCCTTCCATTTACCTACAGATTTAGTAATATTATTTTAAACAGCTGAATAATATTTCATTGAATGAATGTACCACATTTTCATTATTCATTCATCAGTTGATTTCCACTTGCTGACTACTGTGACTGTAGCTGCAATCCACATGCAAAAGACAGAATCTCAGGTGTAAGATATGAATTTCTTTGAGTTTATGCTCAAGAATGATATGATTGAATTGTATGGTAGATCTATTTCTATTTTTTTTTTATGATCCTCCACACTGATTTCCATATTGGCTGCAATAGTTTGCACTCCCATTAGTGTAAATAAGTGCACACCTGTTCCCTAGCCATAGCAACACATGCTGTCATTTCTTTTTTATCTTGGCCAGTGTGATTGATGGGGAAAAGAAGCAATCTCAAAGTAGTTTTAATTTGCATTTCCCTGATACCTAAGAAAACTGAACATTTAAAAAAAAATGTTTCTCAGCCATTTGTATTTATTTCATCTTTTAACAAGTCGTTTAGTTCCATGCCCTATTTTTAATGACTTCTTTGTTTTCTTCTTGTTCAGTTTTTTAAGTTCTTTGTATATTCTGTAGACTGATCTCCCATTGGATTTGTAGCTGGTAAATATGTTTTTTCCATTCTGTAGGCTATTTCTTTATTTGTCCTTAGTGTGCAGAATCTTCTCAGTATCATGAGGTCCCATTTATTAATTGTCAATATTTAAAAATGCCTTCCCTTCCAGTATCCTGTTTAGAAAGTCCTTTCCTGTGTGTATTTTCTATGTACACCTATACCGTATGAAACAGGGTATCAAGACTTATGTTAAGGTCTCTGATGCATTTGGAGTTGAGTTTTGTGCAGGGTGAGAAACAAGAATCAAGTTTCATTCCTGTGCGTGCAGCTATCCAATTTTCCCAGCATTATTTTTTTGAAGATGCTGTCATTTCCACCTCCGATATTTTTTGTCCCCCTTGTCAAAAACGAAGCATCTGTAGGTTGACATATTTACATCTGACTCCTTAATTATATTCCATTGATCAGTGTGTGTATTTTAAGGCTGTTTTTAATCATGCTGTTTTTAATCGCTATAACATTATAGTATAACTTTTTAAAAACCAACTCAGAGATGGTGATATCTCCAACAGTTCTTTTATTCTTCATGATTGTTTTGCCTTCCTGGTTTCATTTGTTTGTTTGTTTGGTGTGTGTGTATTTCTATGATATTTATATTTAAATTTTTGCCACCTTCTTACCAGATTTCCTATATGTTGTGTTCCTGGGGCTTTTTATGCTGAACACTTTTTTGAATGGTCTGTCTGCTTTACCTTGTCCTCAAGACCTTCCTTTTTGCCACATGATCTAATCTATTAGTGAGAGCATTTTGTTTGACTTCCTGAGATTTTAATATAGACCTTTATTTTTATTTTGACTTATCTTCAGAGAGTCTCTCTTTATTAAATTCCATTTTTATATTTTGACTTACCTTTTACTATTTTATTCAACAGTTTATTATTACTTTTCTATTGTTGTGATAAAGCGCCATGGCCAAGGAAACTTATAGAAGAATTTATTTAGGTTTATGGCTCTGGAGGGATGCTAGTCCATGTTGAGTGAGTGAAGTATGGCAGCTGTAACTGAGGGCTCATGTCTCAGAGTGCAAGTAGGAAGCAAAGCGAGTCAACTGAAAATGATGTGAAGCTTTGAAATCGCAAGGCCCTCCTCCAGTGACATACTACATCAGTAAGGCCACACCACCTAAGCCTGCGAAAACAGAGCCAGTAACGGTGAACCAAGTATTCAAATACCAAAGACTATGGGGGACATCTTGTTTAAACTTCTCCAGCTTCTATTTTTGCAGTCCTTGTTCAGTTTCATCTTTATTCATGTCCTCTTTGAGTTCCTTGAATCTATTTATACCTGCTGTTTTGAAATCATTGGCTCGTGCAATAGCCAAGCTGCTTTCATTATAATGGGGATGTTAATTTCTGGAGAAATTATGTTGGGATCTAGGTATCTGGAGTTAGGCCATTTAGTGTGTCTTGACGTAGATGTCTGGTCTCATCTTTGTTGAGCAGGTGTTTGGATCTTTGTAGTTGCTGTTGCTGTTATTCTAACTTCTCGGGTTGAGGACCAGCTGGACGTTGCTTTGTGACCAGCTGGATGTTGCTTTGTGTTCAGTCTTTGAGCCACTCAGTGTTGCTGTGTTGCTAGGATGTCAGAAATGGCTCCAGCTCAGCTAGGAATAGGTGTAACTAATGAGCCTAGCTGTACACTTCTGTAGTCTTAGAAGATCCTCTGTATCAATGTTTAAAGGTTTGTAGAGGACTCACAGGGTTCTTCAGGTGGTCTTTGGGTGGCAGGGGCTAAGGTTACAATGAGTGGGCAATTGGGGTCAGGGAACAGGACCCCACATCATCCTCATGTGAAGGTGGATGATGTAAGACTAGTCCAGGGGATCTTTATCTGGTGTCAATGATGCATGCAATTGTGAGTTTCTGGGTCATGTTAGTAGGGAGAGGATTGGATCTGGGGGTCATGACCTGTAGGTTCAGGTGGACTCCATGTGGCTCTGGGCAGCACAGTGGGTATGGTGGCTAACAGGCAGGCAGGCCAGCAGACTGGATCTGAGTGACCTGACTAGTGTTCTGCATTGAACCCTATGACATGCTGTGGTGGGTTAGCTGACAGGCAGGCAAGTGAATGTTTGCTCTGGTTATTCAGCATCTTTTGTGTTTACATATGCAGATCCAATACATATACAACAGGTTTTGTATTTCACAACTTATGTTTTTGTGAATGATGCCATTGGAACTTTGATTAGGATTGAACTAATGTTATAGTTAATTAAAAGTTATATATGTACCCACCTACTACATACACACACAAGATGCATGCTTGTAGCCCTATACTCGGGACATAAAGAAGGCAGAACTCTGGGGGCTCACTGGTCAGCTAGCTTAGACTTGGCAAGTTCCAGGCCAGTGAGAAAGGCCTTGCCAAAGAATGTGCACAGAGCCTGAGAACAAATAACACATGAAGCTTGTCCTCTGAATGTCATATGTGTGTACACACACACACACACACACACAAAGGTGCAGGCACACACATCTCGACAGACAACAAAAAGAAAAGAAGAAATAAATAGGAGAGAAAGAAGAAAGAAAGAACAAAAGAAAGTGCCCGAAAGTGAGTGTTTTTGTTTGTCTGTCTGTCTGTCTATCTGTCTGCTTTTCAGCACAACCCTCCCTCTGTCAGCACATGACCCTCACAGCTACTGGCTTTTGCAGTATCCCTTTCTTCTCTGGCTCGGTCTTTGCCTAGAGCAGTGGTTCTAGCATTCTTCAGACATACTCATTCACTCCAGAATGAAAGTGCTCCCAATGCGGCTGAGCCTTCCAGCTCTGACTCCGGAGTCTCTTTTCCTTGTGCTTTCCAAACTTTTCCTTCTTTCTTTGCTACTAAAGCAAGTGTTTTCCATCCATCACTCTCTTGTAGGATCACTGCTCTCCAACTACTCGGTTTGTTCCTGAGAGATTCTAACAGTCTGTGCATGGATTTTATCTGCTGCCCTTCTACCCAGAGAGTGTTAGACATCATATGAAAATTTTTGACTCTGGTCCTGAAAATGAAATCAAGACAGTTGTATGGGCTACACGCCCATGCCCCTGCTGCATGGCTATACATCCCCACCACTGCATGAGAGTCCACACCCACACCGTCATGGCTTTTGGATACATGCCCACAGCATCATCAAGTTCAGCTGTAAGTCAGGGACACTGCAGGGGAAAAAGGCAGTTGGTGTTTGTGTGAGTTTTGTATCCCAGGAATTTGCTGAACTCATGCATTGTTTCTAACAGTCTTCTCTCCCAGTGAATCTTAACGGTTTTCTGTATCATAGAAATGACTGTGTCGTCTGCAAATAGGAGTGGGTTTATCTCTCATTTTGCAGTTTGAGGCTTGACAAATATATAGCACCATAAGATATCCACAGAGATAGAGGAAAATTCCTTATCTCAAAAATGTCCTTGTGACAACCCTTGGTGGTCAACCTCCCTTCCCTGATCTTTAGAGACCACAGATCTACTTTTCATCCCTATTATTTTCTCTTTCATTGAATTCCATAAAATGTAACGATAAGAGTTATCATCTTTGGATGTAGCTACTTTCAGTTAGAAAATGTAGCCTCTGTGAAGATACATTTCTCCTGAATCAATACATTGTCACTTTTGAGTGTTCCGCGTTTATTCTTTTAGTTACCTATTCAGCGTCTGTGGAATGTCTCCACCCACTTCTCCGCTGGTGAGCACTTAGACTCCTCCTATAGCCTGGCTCCTGTGGGTATGGCCGTAATGAACATTGCAAGGGTAGAAGCCTTGGTACACAGAACTAGTTGTTGGACCACCGGACCATGGTGGTTGTATCGTTAGTTTCTGGAGAAATTTACGAACTGTTTTCCACAGGATTGTCCTAACTGACATTTCAACCGACAGACTGCAGGGACTCCCCTCCACACCCTCTCAAACACCTACTCTGCAGATTCTTGCTAAAGTCCGGTCCAACAGGTGTGATGGTGTTCTTTTGACTTTTCCTTATGATTATAGATGCTGAACGTTTCTCGTAGTTTTGTCAGTCATTTGTAAGCTCTGGTTTGAGAACTACCCAGACAGACATTTTGCCTACTTTTAAATTACTCTGCTTGTGTTCTCATTGCTGAGCTGTGAGTTTTCTGTATATTTGCATACTGACACCTGGACTTACACAGGGTGGAGAAATCTCTTTCCGTGGGTTGTCTGTTCCTTCCGCTGATTTTCTCCGCTTTGCACAGCCTTTCAGACTGTGATAATCCCAGTTTGTCTACTGTTGCCTTTGTTGTCTATAGTTTTGGGGTCACTGTCAAGACAAGTCCTTGTTCTGGCTTTCCCTTCTAGTTTCTTCAGTTATTTATTCTCTCGGTTTTGGGACTTACGTCTTTAATTCCTGTAATTTCCAGTGCACTTCACACTGTCTTTTGGGGTGTCCAGTCTGTGCTGTTACCAGGAAGAATATCCAGGCAGAAATGGAGCTGGTGTAAAGACACCTATTTTCCTCTTCTTTCTGCTGCCATTTTAATGACTCAGATCTTTTCTTCACATACGGAATTGTGGATGGAGCAGCTCAAATACAGCTTTTAGTCTGCTATTCACTGACTTGCAAAATATCCTTGAAGTGTTGGTAGACATTGGAAATTGACTTTCTAAAGCAATTTGTGGATGTTTGGAGAGTCTGTATTCATTGGGATAAATTCTAATTCAGGCCTTGAATTGACCTATATTTGTTATATATCCTTGAGAACATTTATTTAAAATATTTGGCCTCCAGCTTCTGTTGTGTGAACATTTGTTGGAGAGACACACAAATGTCTCTCAACCCCCGAGAGTATACCAAGGACAGAGCAGTGAAAAGAATCCTCCTGGTTCAGGGGAACCAACGGCTTTAATCACAGTTACAAAAATGTGAGGCAAGGATTGTTTTCAGAGCCTGGATCACTTAAACGTTTTCTTCAGTGCTGTAGTCATGCTTCTCTTCTGACAACCGTTAACTCTATGTAATATGAGGGAGGTGGGGACCTTGTGAACCCCTCTTTGGTAGCACCCCCTAACTGCCTTTGTGTCCTTGCTATACTTGGGTTTCAGGAGCCTATCCCCATCTTGACACAGAAAAAACCAACACTGGATGTTGTCCTCTGACCTCTACTTGCATATTTCCTAGTATGTACATGCCTATACTCTTATGCACGAATATACTCTCTCTCTCTCATGCACATGCACACATACACACAAATGAGAAAAGACAAGGCAGACAATTCGACCATATTTGCAAACACAAACTTGCTTCAAAGGGTATGTGATCCAAATGTTTCCCTTTTCTAGATTTTCTGTGTTCTCCTCATCAGGAGTAGACAGGACGGTAGTAGCTGATGAAATTAATTCTCTTTCTGGACTTAGTAGGGGTTTAAAGCATGACCCTTGTTTCTCCTAAATTGCAGTCCATTCACAGGTGTGTTGGTGAAAGGTGTGAGGGGGAGTCAGGAATTCAGGCTACATTACAGGATGAAGGGTAGAAATACCCTCGAATACCTAACACAAGGGAAACCCTTCCCTGCCTCTGTCTGATCTGTTAATGGAGCTGGAGAGGAGATCATAACATAAAGAATGAGTCAAATTTGGGGTGTTTAGAGAGCACGTGCTGGGATTGTTTATTGTGCCAGAAAAAGGAAGAATTTTCATTCCTGTTACATTTACATTTATAGGAACAATAAAAGAACAAAGCCTCATAGAAATCTGATTGGCTAGTATGTACATCCCAAAATGCAAGGGACACACATTAGGAACACTGTAAAATCTCTCCTAGCCCTGAAAGCCAAAGGCTCTGTGTGCGGAAACTGATTGCATCAGCAGCTATGCTTTATGTATAGATGGCAGAAGGCAGGGAGGACAGCGGAGATGCACAGACCACAGCAGCCAGCATGATATACGTTCAGGGGTCACAGAGGCCATCAGTAAACCAAGGGGACAGCTGGGCCTCTGTGGCTACAGGGGCCCCCTGGTCCTTGTAGGGAAGCTCAGAGCTTCGACTCACCATTCAGGAGGTCCCAACTGGCATGTAAATGACCCTGTTTTCAAATACTAGGCACTGTTTGTAGATGATGTTGTTGCTATAGAATTATAATCAAATATAGAAGTGTATAGAGACAGTTATTAAATGGAAACCCCAAATAAAACATAAACAGCAGTGTTGCAGGGACCGAGGCAAGACAGAAAACTTTCAGTAGACACACAAGTATTTTAAGTAAGGAAGAATAAGAGGGAAAAAAAGAGAATGAAAAGGAAGAGGAGAAGGGGGAAAGGGGTGAAGGAGAAGGGGGAGAAGGGAATAGAAAGGAGTAAAGGAAGAGGAAGACAGGAGGCAGGTAGGGAGGAGGCGGCCATAGGAGAAGCAAACTCCATTCCTAGGCCTCTTTTTTTGACATTTCTAATCTGCTTTTCATCTGACACAGGGACTTCCTCAGTTCATTTAATAGAACCTGGAAATCTGAGAAAAGACCCCGGCTGTTTTTTTGCTTTCTGGGTACTTTCTGGACACGATTCTTTAAATGGTCCAACAAATGCGGACTTTTAGCACACTGGGATATTGATAGCATGACTAAACCGGCCTGCAGTTTTCCTTGGCAAAATTATTCTTATTTCATTGGAGCCAGTGGAGATGACTATGCACATAGGTGCCAACCATGTACGTGTATGTCATCAACCTGACTTCACTGACATCATCTCGTGCCTACGTGTTGATGTCTCAACATGACGCCTCACTTTAGCCTGTAGACACAAAGCCTGCGAAAGATCCTTCGTGGCTCCCATTCTTCTTAGAAGATTCTCTTTGCACTTCTCAAATAGCTAAGTCTGAAACAATCCTTAGAGAGGTGACTTGGGCTTGACATGGCTTTGGTTTGTGCTTTTGTGTTGACACATTGATCCGTTTGCCCATAAGACATCTGTGATATTATTTACCTCTTTCACGATGTACATCACTGAGTTTTCAGTGTTGTTATTCCCGTATGAAAATCTGCCTTTAAATTAGAATTTAAATCATTTATGTTAATGGTGGAAAATATCATCTAGTCGAGTGTTTTAGGAAACAAACAATGGGACTGTTGTGATTTGGAAGAATTACCATGTTTTCAGTACTAATCATGAGTGTCATCAAATTCCTTTGTAAGTTCACACAAAACGTTGACTATAATGTTATACTTATCAAAGACATTAAGTATGCTTTTGAATCACAATGTGTTTATCAGATCTTTAGTCTCCCAAATTTCTAGTTAGAAGCTCCTGTCCAGCAGTAAGCCTTCACAGTCATGTTTCATATTATTCCCCTGGATAATATGAAATAAGCAATACATCATGGCTTATCAGTCTCCTGGTCCCCCTTCTGCCGGTGTGATAGTGCCATAGCAGAGTAAGCAGTGGAGGGGAAGTATCAGTCGAGATTGGAAGGGGAGCTGAGGCAGTCAGAACCATTCTTCATGTGCTCAGCAGTCCCTCACTTTACTGTGGGGAGTGTTCCTAGACACTGGAGCTCAGCGCTGAAAATGGTGGTTTGTCCAGCCGGAGGCAGTGGCATGTGACTGTCAGTTAGATGAGGTTCCTCTCCTTGTATCCTCGGGGGGAGCATCACAGGCGAACAATGTTTGGCTTCTGGGATCGTTAGGAGTTGGGTTCTGCATTTGTGTGCTTCCAACATGTGACTACAAGGCTCCTGGTGGGGTTCCCGGGCTTGCTTCCCAGGCTGAGAGGAGTGACTTGACACCTGGGTGACAGTCCCATGATCCTCCCTGTCTCCTTCTTCGATAAGCCCAATCATGAGCCACTCTTACAAACAGCACAGGGGATCTTGACATTTCAGCTGGCCACTAACCATAATCACCCTTGCTGGGTCTTGCCCTCTTACAAGTAGGCTAAGAAAACGGCTAGATACCTGTTCTCTGACCCTGACACACTGGCTGCTTCCTATGTAACAATCATTAGACACTCCCCCCCCCCCACAGGAGCTGTTGTCCTGTGGTCTTTGTGGTTTAGCTCAGCTCTTCAGCAGCTGGGCTGATTCAGCTGTCTTTCCTCCTCTTGTTGTGCTCCACATGCTAATCCTGGACCACTAGAATTCTCCAGGATGAAGAGTTTCTTCCTGCTCTGACCGTCTTGTCACTCCTGCTGAAATGCTGCTTTCCCCTCTCCATCCAGTGGCTTCTCATTGTTGTTTCTATCTCATCTCACACAGCCCTTCCACCATGATGTATCACATATCTCCTGGCAAAATCAATCACCATGTCCTGACTCTCCAGTCACACTCTGGAGCATAAATTGATAGCCTATAATCAGTACATTTACTTTAGGTGTGCTCTGCCCTATGATTTCCTGATCCATAGGAAATCTCTCACATTCCTATGGCCAGTGAGTCAACTTTATTTTCTCAGCTATGATTCAAGTGTGGACATGGCAGCAAGGAGAAGAGATAATGGCCTGGGGTTACCTGGTGCTGAGCATGTCAACTTTAGTGCTTTGGAGACCCAAGTCCCCTGGACTTCAAAAATCGTGTTCATGGGGAGGATTTAGCCACCCGTGCAAACCAGGAATCTGTACTCCATAAAAGTCTGTTTCTGGTAAGCTGATGTCAGCCTGTGCTTCTGGTAGCAAGTGCCAAGGCCAAATGAGAGATACAGACTGGAAATTATTAAGCAAAGAATTGCGGGTATGCAGTTGGAGTTTGAGTGGATTATATCACCCAGGATGATGGGAAGGGTGAGGTGATGGGCATGGTCTACAGGAAAACCAATATTTAAAGGGATGGTCAAGGAAAGTGAAATAAGAGCCAGGGAGATCCTTGGCAGTGACTTACAGTGACAGCACAGACCCAAACCTCCTGAGGTCTCAGCAAGAAAGGCAAAATGCTTCCTGCTGGGAGAATACTACAGCAGCTCATGATTTGAAAGGTGACCACTGGGCTTAGCCACAAAATCCTGGGATAAGCCAGCAGGGAGCTTCAAGGTGACTCAGGACAAGAAGCTATTGGATACAGTCAGCTTTGGGATGAATCTCAGTATGACAGGAGAGAGTGAGGGGAAGACAGGATGATACAAAGGTGAAGAAAGAGAGTGGGAGAGCTAGAGGGAGGGAGGAAGAGAGGGGAAAGAGGGAAGAGAGAGGAGAAAGAGAAAGAGAGAGAGTGAAAGAGAGAGAGCTGGAAGTGGAATGATAGACAGAAAGAGCTAAAAAGAGTCAGAGAAAGACAAACAGAAAGAGCAAGAGTTGGAGAGACAAAGATAGAGAGGTGAGAGGTACAGGGTGAGAGGAAAGAGACAGAGACAAACACTGATTTAAAAGAAAGACTTTAGAGAGTGACAGAAAGAGATGAGCCACAGAGATAGAGCAGGGGAAAGACAAGGACATAAACAGTGGTAGAGATAGAGACAAAGATAAAAGAAGAGAGAAGCGGAGAGGACCAGAGGTCTACATAAGACAGAGCGCAGCAGGCTCCCAGTGCCTCCTAGTGGTTGCCAGTGGTACCGACTGTCCCAGCAGGCCTCTGGCCATAGATAGATGGTCTACTTAAGACAGGCTCCTGGCAGTGAGAACAAGGTCTTCTCCAGCTGCCTTGCTTCAAGAACCAGCCCTCAAGAAGGGAAAACACCGGGGCAATCTTCAACTTTAAGTTTGATTTCACTAACACTGGTTCACCTTTGGAAATAGAAATCGTAAAGCATTGGCTTGATGACACTCTGATTTTGCCTGGCGCATTCAAAATGCAAAAGTGAATGGCTTTATTGATTTTTCTTCACCACAAAAATAAGCCATAAAACACAAATAAATCAGCCTTCCCAAGCAGAGCTGTTTGCAGCGGGGAACAGACTAGCCGTCAGAGCTCATCAATTATACACACCCTCCCCAGGCTCTCAGTTATTTTAGGGTTTAAGTAGAACTCATAGGCTGATGGTTCCATGTGCAATGGTCCTTTCCATTCCCATCCCAGTCCTGGCTGCATAGAAGCCACAGGCAGCCCTGTGACACGACGCTTCAAACCGGGCTTTCCTGAATGCACACGTCCAAGCAGGAGCTGTCTGGGGGAACAACACGTTCTGTACGGAACCAATGGAATAGAACGAACGTCTATTATAAAGAGGAGTTTATTACGGTACATGGGCTCAGTGACTATCTTTGTGAAAGAGGGGCTGAGAACCCAGTAGCTGCTCAGTAAGTGAGGAGAGACCTCAGCGGTACCAATCTGTGTCTGCCGGCCTGGAAGATTCCCAGAGGGAATGGTCTTCGAAACTGTCTTCTGACAGTGGCAGTGCAGCAGCAGCAGAGGCAGAGGAGATGCACCGCTCAACAAGAAGTAAAGGCAGGCAGGCAGCGCTGATTTTATTCAGACTTCTTTATGTCTTGGTCACTGGCAGGTGCCACCCACTTTCAGGGGGTTCATTTCCCCTCCATTGATTCTTCCTACAATCTTCCATTAATCTTCCTCACAGAATCACCCCAGGGAAGCATGTCTCTTACTCGATTTCAGATCCAATCTAGTAGACAACCAAGATGAATGATCACATCTGGAAGCTGAGTCCTCACCCACAGCCTCCACATCTGGTCCAGGCCTGAACGTTTCCCGTCTGTGTGTTTCATTTCCTCTTCTGTGTCATGTCAATCAGCGATCAACACATAACCACAGGCAGTGTCTCCTTTCGATGCTGACTTAGGTCATGAAGTAGGCTGGTTCTTCCTGAGGCAGGGAGCTGACAGCTATGGTAGCTGGAGAGGTTGAGGTCTGTGACTCCAGGACTGAGCCTGAGGTCTTGAGCCAACTAAGGATCAGCCAGAAACAAGAAACTGGGAAACAAGGTCAGTGATAAACCAGACCTGGAAAGACAACCCAGGTTCCATGTTGGGAATTGACTTCAGAGCCCATGGAGACAGGCCTGCATCCCAGCCAGCCAGGAAAGCCAGCAGCTAGGGTTGCATCAGGAACAGGCCACATGCAGTTAGGGTAGAATTACCTAAAAACGGCTGGGAGTAGCGGCTGGACACTCCAGTGACCTTTCCTGCTCCCTTCTTCCATGAGGGAATACCAATACTCCATAGGCCCAATCACAATTGATGCTTACAAGCAAGCACAGCTGACCTGAGGAAGAATGCAGCTGTTTGGCCAAGAGGCCATCACTGAAATAGGCTTGTTGGCCTCTAGACGAGGCATATTGTCTTGGCTGTTCATGTTGTGTTTTTTTGCTGGAATTAGGCATCTAAAGTTATGATATTTTAAGTGTTTATCGGTGTAGATATCTGGTGTTTTAATGGTGGGTGGGTGTTCTGCTCTTTGGCTGTCATTTCCCACTCTGGATTCGAGGCCACTGTGGTAGCTATAACCTCCCTGGTAAAGTGTTTCTGTGGTCAATAGTGACAGATGGGCTAGGAGGGGGAGCAGCAAAGGCCTAGGGCACTGGTTCTCAACCTGTGGGTTTTGGGCCCATTGGTGGTCAAACAACCCCTTGACAGGGGTTACAAATCAGATATCTTGCATATCAGATATTGACATTATGATTGATAGCAGTAGCACAATTATAACAAAAAAATAATTTTTTGATTGGAGGGGTTACCACAACATGAGGAACTGTAGCAAAGTGTCACAGCATTGGAAGGTTGAGAACCACTGCCTAGGGGGACCATGGGTCTTCACTAAGAGGCAATCTCTAGAGATTAGAGGTAGGGTGGGACTAGGCGCTCCTGCTGGCAGGCTGCCATAGGACTAAGAGTAAGTCTGGAGAGACCAGAATAACAGACATGAATGATGGTGAACATTGCCTACCTGCATCCTGGGTGCCAGAGGTCCCTGACAGGAAGGGTTTTTGCAGGTGGGCAGGTGGTACAAAGGGATGGAGATGATAGGAAGCCTGAGGGGGATGTTGGGACAGAGCTAGGGAGACCCTAGATCTGCACCAAGAGATGGAGTCCCTCTTGGAAGTAGAGTTGGAGGAGGGGACTCTGTCTCCCTAGTGTTAGGATTAAAGGGGTGTACCACCAACAGCCTACTCAAATATCAAAGTTTTTAAAAAGAAAATATTCATCATATGTAATAGTTGTTATTGTTATGTTTAGAGAGAATTACAAAGAGGATTAATGAAAAGAAAAGCAGCAACATAAGAAACTATGTCTAGAGTTGTAGAATGGTTAGACTTACATTCAACTCTAGGCAGTTGAAAGGACAGATGGGAACTAGAAAGCCAAGACAGAATCTGGCTTAGTTAGGGTTCCTATTGCAACAGAACACCATGACCAAAAATCAAGCTGGGGAGGAAAGAGTTTATTTGGCTTACACTTCCAATACCGCTGTTCATCACTGAAGGAGGTCAGGAGAAGAACTCAAACAAGGCAGGAACCTGAAGGCAGGAGCTGATCCAGAGGCCATGGAGGGGTGCTGCTTGCTGGCTTGTTCCCCAAGCCTTGCTCAGTCTGATTTCTTATAGAACCCAGGACTGCCAGCCCAGGATGGCACCACTTACAATAGGCAGGGTCTTCCCTCATTGAGCTCTAACTGAGCAAATGCCTTACAGCTGGATCACATCTCCTCAACTGAGACTCCTTTCTCTCTGATGACTCTAGCTTGTGTCAAGTTGACACACAAAACTAGCCAGTACCACAGCTTTAAGTGTTTTTAGTAAGGAGAAAGTAGAAACATTCTTTCATCTTTCTCTTACCAATGCCACCTCCCTTCCCTTGAAAGTGTTAGAATGTCCCAGAAGACATGTTAATTTGAATCTGTATTTCTTCTACCTTGCAATGCAGCATAGTGACATGTGACAATAACCAGGTTATTATATGGGTTGAATGCAGAGATGAGTGCTTTCAGTCTTCATTTTGGCTCTGCCCTGTGCCGCCTGTGTGGTGTTGGCTAAGAAAGCATCTTCATAAAAGGCAAGCCTCAGCTTTGCTTTCTGTAAAACTAAGTCTTTGGTACATGAGTCCTTTCCATGCTCTTTCTTGGAAATGTATAAAAAGGTTTGAGGAAGGTTCAAATAAGCTCACAAATTCTTCTAATAATTTCTTCTTGAAGATTAGAGTAGACACAGTCATACTGACAGCTCTGCTAAGGACTCCAGTAAGAACCACTATGGAGTTATTCTCACACAAGCATCTCTCTCTCAAGTTACTTGAGTGAAGAGGAGGTCGCCCACAGAGCTACATTCAAGGGAGCTGCCAGCTGGGAAACTGGACCAGTCCGCACAAAGGTTATCAGCTAGAACAGCTCTCTGTCTGAGGTAGGGAGGCTGCGAATGGTTGCAGATGTTCTCCTCCTGGGGGCCGTACTGCCTTAAGAATTTTTCCTTCTGCAGTACAGACCTTGTGGGTGGGGACCAGAGAACTTGGTTACCTTCTAATTTACCTGCAGGAAAGGGCCCTGCAGGCAAAGACCAACTGCTGCCTTTGTCTTTGTTTGTATGGGAAGAAGGTGTTCCCTTGAAGAAGCGCATCCTGAAGATATTTTCTTGTTCTAGAAGGTCTCTGTCCTGAGCACAAAACTGAAGTAATTGAGTGAAAGGAGCTGTCTCCAACTTCTTTGTCTGTTTCCTTGGTGATAACACTCAGCTTCTTCCTCCCTCAGGCTGTTAACCTACTACCCCTCCTGCTGAGTTTCCCCACAGCCCAGGGAGAGCATTCTGGGAGGACCACGGGCCAAGAAAATGATGCTTCTGTCCATGCAAGAGCTCGCCGATATTGATTCTCCTCACCTTTCCTCTTGAGGTTTATTTTTAAAAATGAGAAACAGGCTGTGAGAGAAGACCTCTCAGAGAAGGTGAAAGGAAGAGGTTTTGTCTCATCTGGAGGGTGATAAAGAGAGAAGATGATAAAATAACTCTCTACAAGAGCCAAAAATTGTGAGATCAGGGAAGACCCTTTGTTCTCATTAGGAAAGGGACTCATGAAGACTCATTTCAGCTGCTGAAGTACATTTAGAAGTAAGGTATGAAAAGGAAACTCAATAAATATTAATTTAGTCACTGGAAGAATGGAGCATAGATGGACAGATGATGGATGGAAGGAAGGATGGATGAATGATTATCTAGAAGGGTGGGGAATGGATGATGGATAGATGGATGGACAGAAGGCCAAGGCTGAGAGACTGTAACTCTTAAGGAAATCATCTTTCTACACTGAAGTAAAAGAAGGTGCCTAAAGGGTAATATGTCACCCAACAAAGCCTCCACCTCTTGGAAGATACTAAGGAAGTATCTGCTTTTAGAAATGAATAACAAAGTTGCTGCTAATGTGAGTCAAGGCGGCTGTCTCACTCTGCAATGTCCCCCACATGGTGCTGCCTTTAGACACATGAAGGGTATGTGAAGTGATGATGTCATAGATTATTTCTCTGTAGTTTCAGATAGCCTCTAAGTCCAGGCAACATGTATCAGGGACGTCCCTGCATTAGAGAGGGCAGGAGGCCCTGAGAGGCCATTGTATGAAGCTATGAAAATGAGGCTCAGGTTGTATTGCATCCCCCAAGACGTTACAGATGCCAGAGCTGTGAGGTATCTGCCAGGAAGAGCTGCATGCAGGGAGTAGAACCAGCCTAGAAGAGAGACATATGTCAAAGGCTGCCAAGCTGCCAGGGTGGATCACTTTGCAAGAATGGAGCATAGATGGACAGATGATGAATGGAAGGAAGGATGGATGAATGATTATCTAGAAGGGCGGGGAATGGATGATGGATAGATGGATGGACAGAAGGCCAAGGCTGAGAGACTGTAACTCTTAAGGAAATCATCTTTCTACACTGAAGTAAAAGAAGGTGCCTAAAGGGTAATATGTCACCCAACTAAGCCCCCACCTCTTGGAAGATACTAAGGAAGTATCTGCTTCCTTAGATACTTCCAAGATGGGACTTGGGGCTTGTCCTGTGGGTTTCAATCTTTGTCTTGCTTTGGTCCAGTATTTCCTCACTATGCCTCATTCCTTCCATTTTCAAACAGTACTATGTATTCTGTCATTGTACATGAAGGGTTAATGGTCTAAAACAAGGAACCTCAGACAAGCTGAGAAACTCCCAACTCAGCATACCAAGTATGAGTCAACATAGAAATGAGACATCTGCTGACCTCAGGGGCTTGGAATTATAAAGCACACAACCACACACATCCATCGACAAAGCTTTCCTCCTAAAAAATCCCTTCTATGCGATATAAGTCCCCAATTCCCCAGCACAGAGGGGCACAGTTTCTCCTGCTGTGGAGAAGCTGCCCTTCATTGTTCTAATTAAAGAACAATCTACTTATGCCAAGGTCTGTCTCCTCTTTCATTTTCATGTTTCTGTGGTCAATCCTGATGTAACACTATGTTGGAAATGTGTAATTTGCTTTTTATATTATTATTATTTTAATTTTGTAGAAGGTGACAGTTCAGAGATTGCTTTGAGTCTTAAAAGAGATTTTTGGGCTTTTAAACAGTGTTGAGACCGTGAAAGACTTTTTTGAAGTTGGACTAAATGCAGTTTGCATTGTGACATTGTAAATGGATTCCTGGAAAGAAGCAATGGCTGCAAAGTTTGTTTGCTTAAATGCAGTGATGTGGAGGGGTTGGAATGTTGTAATTCCAGGGCCCCGTGATAACTTATTTGGGGCAGTCTTCAGCTTAGTAAATAGCTATTCCTTACTCTCTCTGTGTCAGACTTCACACCCTGACAAAGAGATAAAAAGAACCTTTTGAATTTATGAACTCGACCCAAAACCAGTTTTCTTTCGCTGGGAGTAGACTTTGAGAGCCCAAGATCTCTGCCCACTTTCTGTTTTCACTCCCTCTGCTTCATGCTTGTAGTTGAGATCTGATCTCCCAGCTTTCTGCTCCTGCCTACACACCTGTCACTTGTTCCTGCCTACACGCCTGCACTTGTTACCATGCTTGCCTGCCATCATGAACTCTTATCCCTCTGGATCTGTGTGCCAAAGTAAACTCTCTCCCACACGTCGCTTTTAGTCATGCTATTCTATCCCGGCAACAAAAAAGTACTAATGCTTTCTGTCCTGCTGTAAGCCTCCGTCCTCCTCCCATTATGGTCCAGGGAATCTGAATTATTTGCTTAGGTCACCGAATCCCCTACTGTCAACTCTACTAAAATACTACAGAATAGTAAGAGGATTAAATGTTGTCTAAAGATGTCTAAAGACCTGTCCTCTGACTCTCTGTGTGGTTTTGATCATATATTAAAAAGGCATGCTAAACCTCAAGGCTGCACCTTTAAAGTTGGACTAGTAAACCCTATCTGAAAGAGCTGTTGCAGTGTCCTAATGTCACGAAGCTTTAAAGACTGTCCAGGTACATAATAGGTGATCAATAAATACCACTTACAGAGCAAAGAATCCTAAGCGAAAAGCTTCCAGATTTCAATGAGGCTAGGTACAAATATCCATCTTGAAAATAAGCTTTGGGAATGATTAGAGGTCTTTTCTTTGTGGAAATCCATTGAACGTAGTGGAGTCTTGTCAGTCTTTGAGGTGACAGCATTTAACTTGGCATTAAACTTCCTGTCTCCAGCCACCACAAGTACCTAAATCAGTTGCTCATGCTTTTGTGCTTACATCCTCAGCACCTTCACCTGTCTCCTGCTGCCAGGTGATCCCCACCCTTCCTATGTGTCCTACCAGAGGGGCCCCATGATCGATCATCCATCTCCACTGAGACTAGGCAGAAGGAAGAAAATCCGAATGACAGAGAGCAGCAGCAGACTTTCTTGGCTGTCTGGCCACTTTTCCTTTAATATGGGGCAATGATTTTCTAAGACTCCACTGGTTTTTTGAAGTGTGGGTATCCAGGGAAGCCTTGGATTCACAGCTAGTGTCTGAAACAACCTAAGATTAGGCCTGGTGCAGGAGATATAGCGACCCTGTCTTTTTCTGTTTCTCTCTTTGTTGCCCACATGCTCCTGTCTCAGCTTCACCATTGGCCCCAGGGGTGAGAACAAACCACCATCCACTGGGCCCTGTGGGGACTATGAGTTATTATGGTTCTGCCAAGCAGTTTACCATTACCTCACTAACACAGTAGCTGTCACTACTCTATGGGCAGCGGGGCCTGAGAGAATAGAACCAATAAATGAGGTAGATTAAAATCTCACGCAATACCTAACTTTATTTAGAGCACCAGCTGGTTTATACTCTGAGGGGTAAGAAAGGTCACGTGAGTAAAGTCCTCAGGAGTTCAAGCTGTGCACAACCACGAAGACAAGCCGTTTGTGGCAAAAGCATGTTCTTCCACAGAGGCATATGAAGGATGGATAAGGGCAGCAATCTGAAGTAAACTCACTCCTATCCCCTGCACCTGGGAGGAGCATGAAAACACATCCAAGAACATTCTATGTTTTGAAGAAACTGAGCTCACAAGACTCTTGTTTTGTTTTCCAGGAGTGTTCTCACAGAGGTCTCACAAGACTCCATTGTTAGACCATGTTCTGACACATACTGATACATTTTTTTCTCTTCGATCCTGTGAGATTGAGGATGATTCAAATATTTAGATGATAGGGAGATCTTTCTTCAACTAGCTTGGAACCAAGGAACAATGAAAGCAGAAAGAATGAGGACCCTGTTCTCAACTTTCCAGGAACTCTGACTTCATGAGCACTTTGAAGCAAGTGGAAGCAGTTCTGGACTCTGTGCTCTAGTTTCCATTTATAAAAGATGCTTGTTATAGGGTTGATATAAAGATTGCATGGAGAGGGTCCTGGTGAGGGGAATGTCAAGATAAGCCTTTTGGAGGCCCATAGGGAATGTCGAGTGAAGTGTCAGCAAATCCCATGGCTCCTCGAAATATCCACTGCTCACAGTGTTGACCCACTAGGGACTCCTAGCACACTAGTGAAGTCCCAAAATCCAAGGCTATGGTGGTGACGGCTTCTGCCTTGTTTATGGAATTCTCCTAAGATGACCTTGTCCCCAAATGTTTCCTTATCGTAGTACAAAGCTGATTGATGGTTACTGGTGCTTGAGGCAAGCATGGGATGGTCCGATTGGCCTTTCAGTCATTCACAGGCCCTTGCACCGGACAATAAAGTTAGATCTGCAGCTTGAGTCTGGTATTTAGAGTCTGATTCCCCCGGGATTCTGCCTGTACTCTGTCAACACTCACCTCCCCCTTCCCCAGACCCTGATCCCCACATCCTGGTAGTGTACCAGGCTCCAGAAAAACGTGTGTCCGACAACCATTATCTGTAGTAGCTATTGTCAGGTGACTAGACTTCCTGACATGGTTTGCGAATAGAAGTGTAAAGTCTGACCTTACTTTGTAGGATCTAATTGTGGCAATTGCTTTCAGTTTTCTCTACGTGGCTTTTTTTCTCCTCTATAACATGAGGTACATGCATGTGGTTACAATGTAGTGGTCTTCAAAGGACTCCTCTGGCCCAACACATCTGCTGCAGAGCTTGGAAAGGGGAAAGATTTAAGGAAATATTAGTTGTTTTAAAGCCTCTTCTTACATTTGAAGCATAGAGCTTTTTCTTTCTTTACCATTTGAGAATGTCATATATGCTTTGATGTGCCTTGATCAAATCACCCCTCATTTCCTCTCCTCCAAATGCTCCCCTATCCCGACCGCTTTTCCCTGCCAACTTTATGTGCTCTTTCTTTAAACCTGCTGAGTCCCCTTAAATTGCCTGTAAGTGTATGGATTTAAAACTTTGGAAATCAATCTGGCACTTTCTCAGAAAATTGAAAATAGTACTACCTCAAGACCAAGCTATACCACTTCTGGGCACATACCCAAAAGATGCTCTACCATACTGCAAGGGCATTTGCTCAACCATGTTCTTAGTGGCCTTATTCATAATAGCCAGAAACTGGAAACAACCTAGATGTCCCTCAAACGAGGAATGGATAAAGAAAATACGGCACATTTACACAATGGAATACTACTTAGCTCTTAAAAATAAGGAAATCATAAAATCTGCAGGCAAAGGGATGGGGCTAGAAATGATCATCCTGAGTGAGGTAACACGGACCCAAAAAGACACACATTGTATGAGCTCACTTATAAGCTGTGTTAGCTCTATAGTATAGAATAATTTTACAACCAATCATGGACCCAAAGAAGCAAAACAACAAGGATGGCCCAAGGAAAAGAGGCCCTCCTTGAATCTCACTCAGACGGACAAACGGAATAGACAGTGAAAGAGGAAGGAGAAAGGGTGTAGGAAGGGAAACAAAGGCGGGAACTCAGATCTGGGGAGTGTGAGGAGGGAAGGTTTGAGGGCCTGGAGAAAAAAAGGAAACCTAAGGTTGGGGCATCACTGAGACAAGCTGGAGATCTGCAACAGGGTTGGCTACGGGGAGGATATGGGGATGTCTAGAAAATGTGCCGAGAAAAGAAACAGAGTAGAGACTGAGGAAATGGCCAACCTGACACCGAGCCCATGGGAGAGATCCAACCCTTGACATCTTTAACGATGCTCTGATATCTTTACTGACAGGAACCTAACTTAACCATTATCTGAGAGCCTCCCTCCCCAGCCACCAACTGATTGAATCAGATGCTGAGACTCACAGCCAAACATCAGGTGGAGCTCAGGGGGTCCGGTAGAAGTGTGGGAGGAAAGGTTAGAAGGACCAGGAGGGGACAAGAACACTGCAAGAAGTCCAACAGAGTCAACTAAACTAGACCCATGGTGGCCTACAAAGATGGAAGCACCAACCGAAGAGCATACATGGACTTGACCTAGGTTACCCTACCTGTATGTAATCTATGGGCATTTTGATCTTCATGTGGGTTCCCTAGTAAGTTGAGCAAGTGCTGTCTATGAATAGACTCTGTTGCTTGCTTTCGATCACTTTGCCCTAGCCAGGCTGCCTTGCCTGGACTTAGTGGCTGAGGGGAACTCAGTCCTGATGTGACTTGATGTGCTAGGGTAGGTAGAGGGGGGACTCCCCTTTTCTGAAGACAAGGAAAGGGAGAATAGAGTGAAGAGAGTAAGAGGGAGGAACCAGAAGGGGAGGAGGGGGCCTATGATTGCAATGTAAAATTTAAAATAAAATTTAAAAATAAATTAAAAATATTAAAAAAAAAACATCTACTGCATCATAGGCAGCCTCTCAGGGGCCGCATCTCTGAAGAAAACTGACTTTCCTTCTCCCAGCAGCCATCAGTTGCCCATGGCTTCTCAGTGAGTGTGGGATTTTGTTAGCCCCTCTGCATCCATGCTGGATTTGAGCTGGGTCAATCTTGTGCAGGTCTTGGGCATAGAGATAGCCACTGTGAATTCATGAGACTGCATTTATGATCCTGGCTCCTCACCTAAGCAGTCAAGCGCTCTTCGTTCTACACCTGCTCACAGACGGCATTGGGTTGGATGACATAGTGGCCTAATTCACAGAGGCTATTGGATTGGATGGCATAATGACCTAATTCACAAAGCTGTGCTGCTCCATGGAGATCAGATCAGGTGGGTCCTAAGTAAGACGAGAGCTTGTGGGTGGACTTGTTCCTAGCAGTAAGCCTTGCAATTGGACACACCTCCTCTCACTGCCAGCCTAGACCTCAGTCCCAGCCATGCTCCATTGGAAACCTGGCTCTGGGCATATCTGCCTTTTTGGCTCACTCATCCCTAGTCTCTTCTCCCAGCAAGAACAAAACAGTGACATCTAAAAACCTCTGTTTTTCATTCTACTTCTGCAGAAAAAGAAAATGTTTTTCAACCAATTACACCCACATAATTGTGTGACAGGCCTCAGACAAGATGGGGCACACACACAGCAACTGTCTTCAGGAGAATGTGCCACCTAAACATGAAGTGATTTTTACACACACACACACACACACACACACACACACACACACACACACAGTTTTCAAATCTTTGGTTCTGTAACTTGAAAGCCATCATATTTACTACCCCAGGGAGGTAATTAAAACTAAAAAAGTGTTTATTCAGGTGAGAAATAGACAGGGCTGGAAGCTTGAACAGGAATGTTTTCCCTGGACTTGAGTTTCCCCAAAGAACAAAGATTGCCAGAGGCTGCCCTCCCAGGACCCCAGAGCCAGCAGCTACCATCACAGGGAGCCTGCAGCCACAGTCCCTCAACAATGCTTGTCCTCTGTGATGTGGCACTGGTCACCATCAGATCAGCAGTATCTCCTGCCCCAGAAAGCCGAGCTGCCCCTCGGATCCATACAGGAATCTTCCTGTGCATGTCTGTGCTCTTACAAGCAAACGCACTGAGCTCTGAGAAACAAAGTGTCTGGGTCGTTACTTCTCCCTGCTGAGTTTCCTGTCAGTGGCTACAACATGAAGACACTGACATCCTCCCGCTGACACAGCAGACGTACACACACAGGTACACAGGCACACTGGAAGAGACACAGTAGCATGCATAAATGTACATACATAAATGTACACACAAATACATCATACCGTACCATACACAGACACACTGAAATGCACACAGAAGTACACATTCCAAACATGTGGGCACAAACAAATACAAATGGTTGCATATACACAAACATATACAGATACATACATACATACATACATACATATAAAATAAAATATAAAGACACATATACACATATGTAGATATACACATGGAAATATTCCTAGATACCTTGCATGTGTGTGCACACACACATAAGCACAGGCATACACACATACATACAGATACACACAAAAAGAGAAAGAAGAGAGATGAGAAAGAGAGAGAGAGAGACAGAGATTTGGGGTATCAAGGAAAAAAAATTTGTTCACGTGATAACATCTGTCCACAGCTCAGAGAATGACAACCTAGAATCCAGATGTTTGCTGTCTTCGGTATAGCCATGTCCTCTCTCAGTGTAGACATCCTTTTTCAAGGTCTAGGTTTAGAATAGGAGTTGGAGAATGTCAAAGGTGATGTGAGAAAAGATTTGATGATTTAGATTTATTCCCATCTGCACACAGCCAGTTAAAGCCACCACATCTTCATGGGGCTCATGAAACACCCACTCTGATGTCCACAGACAACAGGGGCCCATTCGCAAGCTCACAGTCACTGCTACCCATGCTGAAGGACTCAGCAGCTTACTTTACCACTCCCTGTTTATTAGCAAAGTGTGGTGAGTGGTGAGTGACACACGATTATTTTGGTCTACCTGCTGTCTCCCTAACATGTCTGTAGCTAATCTAGTGTTGTCTGGCCATGATACAAGACCTTCAGAATGTGCAAACACAGCAAACCATTAGCTTTAACAAACACAGAGATTAAGACAGTTGCTCCAGAAGGAGACCAACATAGGCATAAAAACTGAGTCCTGGGGGCCCTGAGGAGACTGATACCCCAACCAAGGACAATGCATGGAGAAGATCTAAAACCTCAGCTCAAGTAGCCCATAGATTCTGTCTCTAAGAGGAGTCCTTAGTAAGGAGAGCAGGGACTTTCTCTGACATGAACTCAGTGGCCGGCTCTCTAATCACCTCCCCCTGAGGAGAGGGGTGCAGCCACAGAGGAAGACAGTGCAGCCATTCCTGATGAGATCTGATAGGCTAGGGTCAGATGGAAGGGAAGGAGGACCTCCCCTATCAGTGGACTAGGGGAGGGGCATAGGGGGAGAAGAGGGAGGGAGAGTGGGATTGGGAGGAGATGAGGGAGGGGGCTATAGCTAGGACACAAATTGAATAAATTGTGATAAATGATAATAATTAAAAAATAAAATAATAATAAAAAAGAATGTCTTCAGATACAGCTCAAACCCGCAGTGGGGATTTCTCAGCTTTTCTGCAGTCTACTGGCCGTCCTTGCAAACGTGCTGGTTTAGGGTTTTCTGTGCCCCTTAAAACTTGATGTGGCCAAGTGAGTAGTGGAGCCATTGAGGTCGCAGTAGCATTGTCTCCAGGGCAATATATGCGTGTCCTCCCCTGCTTTCTCACCATAGCGGTCCATACCAAAGCAGCATGACCAGCAGCAAGCAATTGTTTCTGTACAGCAGACCAGCTGGTGGTCCTCCAGTCCAATCTGACTCAGTGCTGACACTATCTACCTGGTAATAGCAACAGGGGACATTCCCAAGTCTGCCCTACGACAGACGTGTGGGCTTCCAGAACTTCCGATCCGCTAGCTACAGCTGGCGTTCTCACAGCTGCTGTCTCAGTTCCGTGAAGTAGCCAGAAATTAGTGGGGGAAAACCTGTATGTAAACTTACCAGTTTATAAAGGCTATTGTGAGCCCGGGGTTAAGTGTTAACCAAACAAACATGGGCATCTGAGTTCTGTCTGGCAAAACATCCCCTTACCTGAGTTGGACCCCCGCATTCCCACCAGGGCCACACTCCAGTTGTCCCAACCCGGTGGATCCTCTCTCCTCCTCTCTTCAGTTTCCAGTGACTCAGAGCTCTGAGCATGTGATCGAAGGCCAAGAGTCTTACTGCAAACACTGGGCCGGCAGTGGGAACAAGGGCTCGCTGCTCGGCAGTTTCCCTGTTTCTGCAGCCTGGTTGGAAGAAATCACTGCCTCTGTGAGATCCTGACACCTCACATACGGCCTCATCCCATGCACTCCAGTGTTTGCGTCATCCGTATGTGGTGTTAACTTCTTACACACTTTAAAAGTTATATTTATTTATTTACTTATTCAGTTTGTGTGTGTGTGTGTGTGTGTGTGTGTGTGTGTACATGACACAGTATGCATGTGCAGATCAGAGGCATTGGGTCTCAGGGATCAAACTCAAGCTGTCAGGCTTGTCAGCAAGTACCATCTCATTGGCCTTATTGCTAACTTTTTATGGAGAAATGTGAATAATAAATGTTTATTCACTGGGCGTGGTGATGCATGCCTTTAACCCAGTACTCTGGGAGGCAGAGGCAGGTGGATCAATGTGAGTTTGAGATCAGTCTGTTCAACAAAGTGAGTCCGGGACAGCCAAGGATACACAGAGAAACCCTGTATCCAAAAAACAAAACTAACTAACTAACCAAACAAACTAATTAATTAATTAATTAAATATTTATTTCTCCCAAAAGAGACACCAATAATAGACTAAAGAAATTATTCCATTCACGTTTTGCTTGGTTAATCAATGAGTTTCATTGGGGTCACTTACAAAGCATGGGGGAGGGTCTCTAACATCCCCCTCTCCTTCCAGAATGGAGCACCACAGACCTGCACTTGAGGGTCCCCTGCTGGTAACCACAAGGCTCTGGTTATGACAGTAATGGCCTCTGTTCTAGGACAGTGTTCCACACGGCACCATGATTCTTGCAAATGGAAATGGAGATGCTTCTTCCACTCAGCGCCTCTTCCATAGCTAACAGGAGTTTTTTTTTCAGAGTGATACACAAAATAACGTTATAACAACCACCACCTAGATGTGATGTATTGGGGAAAATGAAAGATCCAATTATTTACATTGCGATGCATCTTGCCTTTGGGCAGCTGTGGTCCATTTGCAGGTAATCCTACATCAGAGTCAAGTGCAGCGGCTGCTAGAACATGCATTCCTGGCAGGTGGGGGCAGGGCCTGGTAAACTCCCAGGTGAAGCTGCCTTGGCTGATCTGGATCTGAGGACGACTTGCTGAAGGCTGCACTTCTCCTATGCCCTCTTCCACTGCAGCGCCATCTTCCTCTGTGAGCATTACTCTTGGAAGATTGCTCAGGCTCCCCATGCTTTATGCACCCCAACCCTGTCTCCTAGATGATCACTGGAGCAGTCTCAAGGTCTCCCTGTCTCTCAACAGCCCTTCTCACCTTTCTTCAGTGAGCACCCTCACTGAAGCACCTTTCTTCAGCAGCCTCAGTCTTTCTATCTGCCCCATATTTCACAGTGAAGCTGGCAGATTTCCTGTGTTTTTTTGTAATTTCCCAAATGCCACAGGACTGTGGGGTGTCTCAGTCCTCTCCGCAGTATGGGAAAAACTATACAGCCCAAAGAATGGTGAAGAGATGGGGAAGCCAGAGTTTACCTGCGTATGTGATGGACATGTAGAAAGATGCAACCACTTTGGGCATTTGAAGGGATGGGAAGTTGGGGCAGTTGGTACCAATTGTACCTGTCATGAAGCTGAGTTCAGATCTCCAACATGTCTAGGTCCAGTGAGGGGAGTATAGAAAGGGCAAATCCTTGGGCCAGTGAGTGTAGCTGAATTGATGAGCTCCAGGTTCCAGGAGCTCTTCCCTCCAGAGAAGCAAAGTGGGGAATGACTAAAGAAGATAATTGATCACTGGCCTCTGTTTGTGCAAGATTATACAGATATACATGCATCGCCATACTTGTATTGCACACATTACTGCATACTATACCATATGTATACACATGTGTACATACACACGGAAACATACAAAAAGGAGGAACGTGGTAGTTCTCAGAGCTAAGTGTTCACGTACACAATCCCCCAGCAGCTTGCTTTCTCAAGGCCCACTAAGTGCAGGGTGCTGAATTAATTTTTAATTTCAGAAAATAAACATGAATATTTTTTGTTTAAGTATAATGCAATAAAATATTACATGCGCCATACCTGCACTAAAAAATTACTCTTTATCTGTAATTAAAATCTGTTTTGTGTTTTTACTTGCTATATCTAGAAACCTTAATTTTATTGAAGAAAAATAAACACACATACACACAAACACCTATATGGGCCTGAGGAGATAGTTCAGTTAATTGGTAAATACCAGCTTTTTAAGACTGAGCATCTGAGTACCCTCCTGGAACTTACATTAAAAAGCCGTGTGTGATGGTGATGCTTGTACCATGGGGCCGCAGAGGTGGAGTGAGACAGATGACTGCAGCTCACTGACCAGCAAGCGAGGAACAATGCGTGACTTTAAGGCCAGTGAGAGACAATGTCTCAAAACCACGGCATATAGTAGATAAGGAACAATAGCAAAGGAACATCCTAATACACAGGGCCACCTGAACCTGAACACACATGCACACACGCAGACACACACTTATATAATAATTATCCTGTTCATATTATACAAAACAAGCAAAACAAATGAATCCCAAAGGGAGTACAGGCGTCTATCGTCTATCAAGGTGCCACAGAATCAGACAAGTCCAGGATCACACAAGGTTCAATTTGTGAGATGGAATGTAGACCCGGGTGGCAATAGGACCAGTGGCTCCCCCGGGTTTGGGCCAGAGGTGGGGGTTATCTAGTGATCAGGACATGAATAGCTTTAACTAAGCCAGAACATGCCTGGCTTATCAGAAACTAGTATCAGGGATACCAAACCTGTGATCAGGCACAATGGAGCCAATGTCCAGTTGCAAAGCTCCCTCTGCCATCCTCATGGTTTCCTTTATTGTTATAGTGAGCTTGGAAAATGTTTGGGGATGAAGACCAGGGGTTCTCAGGGCTGGTGATTGGGCCAAGCAGCTTACATAAAAGGGACAAACCGAGGACATGCGCAGAAATGTGAATGAACCTCGGAAACACAATACTGAATGAAGACTCCTTATTCAGAAGAATGCATAGTGTGTGTGTGTGTGTGTGTTATAGTCAGGTAAACCACCTTAGGTATCCTTCGTCAGTGCCATCCACCCTGTCATTGGACACAGGGTCTCTCATTGACCCAAGGATTGTAGCACTATCTAGGCTTGATTGCCAGCAAGCCCCACTGCTGGGATTATACACAGATGCCATCATTTGCAGTTTCTACCTGGGTTCTGGGGACTGAACTCAAACCCACATGCCTGCATGTCAAGCACATCCCAAACTCAGCCATCTCCCAAGCCGTGTGTGATTCTTACCTTGGACCTCCTAGAGCACACAGACCCTGTCCATTTCTTCTGTAGAGACAGAGCGGTAGGGAAGCCTGTGGGCTTGAGGTGGAGGGAAGGGTGTTCTACCTGAGGTGGCTCACATCCTAAGTCTTAACGTAGGCCACTGATACACAGGCATGTGCCTATTCCAAGATGGGGGCAGTGGTTCTTTTAGGCCTGTGCATCACCCCATGTGCGAACTTTACTGTGTGGAGGACAACCGCTGAAGCACACGCTGAAGTGTCTGCATGCCTGTGTGGCCAGGAACTGTGTGACCCAGGGGCTGGCTTGAAGCAAGAGTGAGATCACCTTGAGACCGGTAGGAGTAGATGATCCCTCCCCGCTCTGGACAGGCATGTCCTGGCACACCTCTGCCACCCTTGAGGTAGTCATGTAGCCTGGGGGCCAGGTTACCAGTTAAACTTTCCTCTTATAAGGTTGTGTCCAGCAAGCACCCAGAATTCCTCCTCATGCAAGGCATTCCCAGCACCTTGAAGTAGACTCACCCTGAAAGTGTTCACTCACTCCCCAAGGTTTCTGTTCCCTCTCTCCTCCCAGATTAAACGAGCTGTCTCAATTAAGCCTTCCTCCCAGGAAGCCTGATTCTCATGCGCTCACTGCCGAATGAGTCTCCATCTCCAGGCCATTCCTGCCTTGCCCCTCCTCCCAGGAGTCACCGTTGTGTTCATGGGTGGGCACACCACTAGGGGTGGCAAAGTGGAGCCAGGAATGGCACATGCCAAGCTTCTTTTGCAAAGAATAAGAAATAAAAGATAAATAAGGCAGACAGAAGATAGATGGACAACAAAGGCTTGAAATGGCACAGCCCTCACTGTGGGTTCACGAGTCAAGTGTGTAGGCCTCTGCTGTTCAGCTCTTCTACATTCTCTCAGGCTTTCTGTTAGGAAGGTTTTGTACCAAAAGTTGGAAAATGGCGTCAGCAATCACAAAGCATGCCCTCACCCCCATTAAAATTTATAGCAATAAATCAGAAACCCTGAGAAGCACCAGTAGAGTGTGGGGACCTCTGCTCAGAACCCCAGCTTTTCATATTCGACACATAGAGGTTTGTGTAAAGGTGAGGAGATTTGGCTTCTTCTATCTGTGTGTTCTGCACGGTGATTAACTCTCGTGTCAAACAGAAGAGGCAAAAGGCATCTTCCTCCTGTCTCACACAGCTCATGGGGGCTGAATGGGCCCTAAAATTACTTCCTGAGGCCTTTGCAATCTGCAAAGGTAAGTCTACATCTCACTTCCAGCCCTCTTTGACTGGCTGGGTAAACATGGTGACGCCATAGAAGCCTGAGTGTTCAGCCTCAGGGTACAGAAGATGAACAGGGCCAAGCAACATTTTGACTTTAACAAGGAAGGGGGAACGATTTCTTTTTGCATGGGTTTGCATGTGCAGGAGCACCTGTGTGCAGGTGCGTGTGCAGGTGCGTGTGCACGTGCTCACAGAGGCCAGAAGATGACATCAGGCATCTTCCCCGGTTGCTCGCCCCTTACCTGTACTGACGAAGCATCTCCCTCCGAGTGCAGAGCTCCTCAAGTCAAGCTAGTGCGGCCAGCTGCCTGCCTCGGGGAACCCATCGCTGCCTCCTGAGTCCGGAGAGCACAGGTGGCAGCCACACCTGCTTGAATTTTATCTGGGTTCTGCGCATCACACTCTGATCTGCATGCTCTCCTGACGAATGTTGAATCCACTGAGGCATTTTTACCCAGCCTCAGAAAACGACTTTTTATGAAATTCAAGTGTGCCAAGTGCAAGCTTTATAAGCCAGAAAGTCACACTAATGCGACAGACTGTAGCTAGGGAAATCAGCCAGAAACACTGCGCTGAGATTTATTTTCAGTATGCGCCAAACCAAATGCCCGTGCTCATTACACAGACGTGTGTGATAAATTCGGTGCTGTGGCATGCTGTCGCTCCCCTAGAACTGACTCCTGCCAGGAGGCCTGTGGTGGTCCCTCTCTGAGGTCCTCTCTAGGGCTGGCTCATCCCCACAGAGGCCAGGATGGAGATGAGGGACCTCATGGCGCTCTGTTGGTCAGGCCTTGTTCTCTTCTCCTCCTTCTCCTCCTCCTTCACGGCTGCATTTACAGGACATAATGGGGCCACATGTGATTGCTCATGGTGCCATTCCCATCCACAGTGGCCAAGCCCAGTTCCACTGGGACTGGGGCAGGGTGGACAGACCCGGGCACAGTGTATGCCGGAAAGCTAAACCCTGCCAGGTTCAGGGATTGAGATGACTGGGGTTGTAAGGGAATGAAGAAAAAAAAAAGATGCACAGACACAGAAAAGCTGGGAACAGACGGTCTGGGCTCTGAGATGAGAAAAAAAAAATACTCCCTCCCCCTTCCCATCCCAAGAAACTCAGTGTGTTTGTTGTAACCCCAAGGAGGCGGGGCTTCTGCCTACAACTGAAAAGGGAAGAAGGGTTGTTTTCTGTACAGATAAACAGGAGGCAGAGTTACTACATGCAGATGAGAAAGGAGGCTGGCGTAGCTCATCTCAGCAGGCGCAGTCTTCAGGAGAAGAAAGCTACGGTGGACCAATTTTTTTTGCACATATTGCCAACATTCGCAGCTGGTCAGAAGGAAGGCTTTGCTGTCTTTCTGAGCTTCACCTGGTAAAGACTCGGCCACTCCCGTTCAGGACTTCGCTCACTCACTGCACGTGAACTCTGCTCATAGTGTCATGGCTCCTGATTTCTAGACATCTCACCCATGCTCCACCACGAGACACGACTGCCACAGACCCCATGAACAGCATCTGCACCCAACACGCCTGGCTCCTTCCTTCCCGCCCATTGCGGCCGCAGTGTGGGGTAGCTTGCTCACTGGGGGTGTGGTGGCTTGGATTCCAGTCATGACTCCGGCACTCTCCATCGTCACCTGTACTGTGTGGGAAGAAGTCTCTATCTCGTGTTATTGAGAGAGGGCAGAGCGGGAAAGGATGCAGGCGGTCATGGTAGATAACAAGTGTAGCAGTGAGAGCCGGATTTCCATGGTGCCAACAACACAGCTGACATTATTGCCAAACCCCTGCCACGTGACAGCCACCTGCCCAATGGCCTGCACTCACCATTTCGCTCATCCTCAGAAGATCCATGAGAGCCCCTTGGAGGAAGCTCCCTGCCCATCCTTTGGGCACAGTTACCACAGGGTTAGTGTTCATACCTGACGTGTGGAGACAGAAGCAGATACATGTGCACAGGACTTTCTCCTTTCACGGTTTGCTCAGCTCCTTTATGCCTGGGGCTCCCGGGTACCAGTCCTTCTCCAAGGAGGAGGGGACTGAGGGCATTGAGCTGATCTGGGACTTTGTAAAGGAGACCTCTCACCCCCCTCCCTACCACTGCCAGATGGCGTTCAGTGTCCATCTGTGTGGCTTCTTCTAACTGTCGGAGAGAATTGTCCAGAGCAGATAGGAACGAGGAACTTGACTCTGAAAGGGCTAAGATCAAGAACTCAAGTGACAACACATGCTGGAAAGGATGTGGAGAAAGGGGAACCCTCCTCCATTGCTGGTGGGAATGTAAACTTGTACAACCACTTTGGAAATCAATCTGGCACTTTCTCAGACAATTAGGAATACTGCTACCTCAAGATCCAGCTATACCACTCCTAGGCATATATCCAAAAGATGCTCAAGTATACAACATTTGCTCAACCATGTTCATAGCAGCTTTATTTGTAATAGCCCGAAGCCGGAAAGAACCCAGATGTCCCTCAGTGGAGGAATGGTTACAGAAATTGTGGTACATTTACACAATGGAATACCACTCAGCAATTAAAAACATGGAAATCATGAAATTTGCAGGCAAATGGTGGGAACTAGAGATCATCCCAGAAGCAGAAAGACACACAGGGTATATACTCACTTATAAGTGGATATTAGACATATAATTTAGAATAAACGTACTAAAATCTGTACACCTAAAGAAGCTAAGCAAGTAGGAGGACTCTGGATAAGATACTCAATCCTCATTCAGAAAGGCAAATGGGACTAAAATCGGAAGAAAAAAACAGGAAACAGGACAGGAGCCTACCACAGAGGGCCTCTGACAGATTCTACATTGCAGGGTATTAAAGCAGATGCTGAGACCCATAGCCAAACTTTGGGCAGAGTGCAGGGAATCTTATGAAAGAAGGGGGAGATAGAAAGACCTGGAGGGGACAGGAGCTCCACAAGGAGAACAACAGAACCAAAGAACCTAGGCACAGGTGTGTTTTCTGAGACTGATACTCCAACCAAAGACCATGCATGGAGATAACCTAGAACCCCTGCACAGATGTAGTCCACGGCAGCTCAGTGTCCAAGAGGGTTCTCTAGTATTGGAAACAGGGACTATCTCTGACGTGAACTGATTGGCCTGCTCTTTGATCACCTACCCATGATGGGGGAGCAGCCTTACCAGGCCACAGAGAAAGACAATGCAGGTACTCCTGATGAGACCTGATAGACTAGAATCAGATGGAAGGGGTGATGGACCTCCTCTATCAGTGGACTTGGAGAGGGACATGGGTGGAGAAGAGAGAGGGAAGATAGGTTTGGGAGGGGGGCTACAGATGGGATACACAGTGAATAAACTGTAATTAATAAAAATTAAATTTAAAAATATTAAAAATAAATAAATAAGGAATAGATCATCCATTTAAAATATGGTGACATTGGCATCTATTGTTAACCTCAGTGGCTCTAGTTAAGACATTTTAGCATTAATAATTTTATATTGAATGAATACATCATAATTTATGTGTTTTAGAGCAGATGACAAAGGCACTGGGTGCCAACTTTCTTGCCAGCAGTCAAGGCCAAAAGCCCAGACTTTGGTGATGGCCCACTGGAGAATTCAGTTCACATTCATCTTACTCTTTTAGCTATTGTCTCATTTTTATTATTTAATATTTTATACACGTGGGATTTTTGGGCAGAATCATATAATGAATACTGCCAGCTCTGGGGAGGTTTAATATGTTGTCTATTAGCTTCAGGTTTTTAAGAAATGAGTAATGTGAAGGGCCATAAAGGCCTGCAAGGGCATCCCTGTCTCATCCCAGGCTTGGAAACACATGGATGCAGTTTATGCCAAATGCCAACAAATAACTTTCTCTCTTCGGGCTGAAATATATCTCAGTGATAGAGCACTTGCCTAATGTGGATGAGGCACTAGGTTCAATGTCTGGCCTGGCTTGTGTGTATGTCTCTCTCTCTCTCTCTCTCTCTCTCTCTCTCTCTCTCTCTCTCTCTCTCACACACACACACACACACACACACACACACACACACACACAGGAGAGAGAGAGAGACAGAGACAGAGACCTAGAGAGAGGAAACTAATTTACAACATTGACATAGTAAGCACTCCAACACAACCTCCCACATTCACCAAATTCGAAACCTTTGTAATTTAAGTATATTCATAGATGTACTACTGCAGAGAAATCTGTAAAATTTGACATTTGTCTGTTGTTCAACCCGGCAGTTCTAGTCAATAAACTTTCACCTAAATAACTTTCTATTGAATAACTACACCCTGGTTTATCATGCTTTAGAAAAATCTGCTGTATTGATTTATGTATGTGTGCATGTGTGGGGTGACAGGTGAGCTGCAGTGCACGTAGACCTTAGAAGGCCTCACGTGGGTGTCAGTTCTCACTCTCCATCAAGCGGAGAGCAAGCTCAGGTGCTCCGGTGACAGGGTCTTCACCTGATGAGCCGTTCTACCAGTCTTATTCTTGCCTTTTAATGTTGATGACCATTTGGGGTTGACCTAACTACCCCTAGAATATTCCTGCAAGTAACCAAAACCTTGAAGCACAGCCCAGGTGTTCTGGGAGACCGCAGAAGCTTCAAGTGTGGACAGATGGGGGGTTTAGGTCAGCTAAGGGGTAGTGTCTTTGAAAGAGGTACCAGTATTCTCCCTAACTCCTTCATTCCTCCACTCTGTCCCCTTCTCCTTCTCCACTCTCCCTGCTTCATTTCTCCACTCTGCCCCTCCTTTCTGCTCCACTCTGTGAGGTGGGCAGTTTCCTCTCAACACACTCTATCCTGATATTTTTATTCCTATTGATTTTCTCACTCGTTGGCTCTCCAGGTCCTGTACTGAACCAATCTACTTCGTCGCATCCTATTTCTGTACTGTGATGGTTTCCACTGGTAAAGTTTAGAAATCTTCATCTGGCATGTTCCCTGTTACAGTATCTTTGAGTTCTGTGGTGGAGGAGTTGTGATCCTTTGGACAAACCCTGGTGTCCTAACGTTTCCTGTTCCTTGTGGTTTTGGATTGCAGGTCACACATCTGTTGTCTTGTACACCTTTTCTACCATCATTAGGAAACCTCACATCACTGAACACCCCATTTCCTCTCTGTCTCTTTTTAGAGTAAAGTCTTTTTTTTTTTTTTAATTCTGACTCCCTCATGGAGGCAGCTTTCAGTCTGCCATTTCACCCAGGAATCTAAGGATACTTACAAAATTGACTTACTACATAATTTTCAATTTAGAAGAAGAAAAAAAAATGTTTTAGATACCAATTCTTTACTGTTACCAACATGGAAAGCAACATGCTAAAGTAAGAAAAAAATTACTAGAAAATAAGGTGCTTTCTTAGGTTGTGCAAGGATATATTTTTAAAATTATATTATTAATGCGTATTAAAATAGTTGTGTATTTGCTTACATTTAAATTTTTTATTACGTGTGTGTGTACATGCACCATCTGTATTTGTAGAGGTCAGAGGACACCTCTCAGGTGTTGGTTTTCTCCTTCTGCTGTATGGGTTCCAGGGATTGAATGTGGGTCCTCAGGCTTTGTCATCAAGAGCCATTACACGATACACTACCTCATTAGCCCCATTTGCTTAAAAACGGAATAATACTCCATTGTAAATATAGCCCACATTTTCTTTGTGCATTTGTATATCAAAGGATACTTGGTTTGCCTGTAATCTTGGGGAAAGAAATTCTGTTGGTTTCGGCAACATGAATAAAACTGCAAGATGTTGTGTTAGTTGAAGTAATTCAGTTGAAGAACAAGTAGTACAGGATTCCATGTATGTCAGGGATCTGGACTGATCAGGTTTATAGAGTCAGAGACTAGAATAGTAGTCACCAAGGGCTGGGGGTCCCAAAGGGGGAAATGGGTGCTTGGTCACTTGGTGCAAAGCCTTAGTTATATAAGGTGAGCAGGTTCTAGATAGGATCAGCGGAGAGCCTGGGTCAGCTCCTTTTCTAATACTGTGGCAAAATATCTGACAAAGTACCTTAGAGGAGGAGATTATTTTGGCCTATTGTTGGAGGGTGAATCCCATCATGACAGGAAGGTCATGAGGACAAGAGCTTGAGAGAGCTGCTCATGGTGTATCTTCAGTCAAGAAACAGAGAGAAATGCACATTACTGTTCATTTCAGCTCACTCTCTCCTGTTTATTCCGTCCAGGACCCTATCCCATGGGATGGCGCCAGCTACAACTAGAGTGGATCTTCCCACCCCAATCACTGTTATCAAAATAATCTCTCATGGGCATGCCCAAGATGTAGCTGAGGCTCAATGTCAACCATCACCGCTGTCCACAGACAAGAAGAAGCAGCTGCCCATGTACAGATTTGTTAGGACAGCTGGTTCCACAAGCAACGTTCTTACCGTGTACACAAAAAGGAGCATGGGTTGATTTTGGAAGTGCTGGATGTACTCGCCTTGACTATGTGACAACTTCTCGTGTATATGTGTAATAGCAAACCCATCAAACTGTACACACCAATTGAAAAAGTTTCTGCATATCATTTATACTGAAGTGAAGCGGTTAACAATTTCTATAAATTCACTATCTGTTTTCTTTGAAGTAACTCAATTACTGAGATATTTCTGTAGGAGATTTCCCTTACAATTTTAGACATGTAATTTACTTCTTGTAAACCCACTAATGCTTGTTTTGGCTAATTGAAGATTATGCCACTTAAAGATAGAAAGTTCGGGTTTCTTAAGTCTTTCTGAATACAAATGCTTTATCTTTTGTCCACCAGGAAGCATCTTCATCCACCATGGCACAGTCCCCTTAAAATATATCTTGCTGATATTTATAAAGCTATGCTATTTTTTTTTAATTTTTAAGAGCTTGTCATTACTTTTGTTTTATTTCATTTTTTTTTCTGTGTACATATATAAGTGTGTGCATGTGTCTGAGGAAGCCAGAAGCACCCCATCCCTCTGGACCTAGATTTATATGTAGTTGTGTGTCTCACGTGGATGCTGGGAGTGGTGACATGCAGTTGTAAGCTCTCCTAATTGCTGAAGCAACTTTTCCCTTCCTATTAGGCTGGTTTTTAGTAAGACTTCATTTGAATATGTTTTCCCACCAGTTTCTTATCGGCCTTTCTTTGTGTCCTTACATTGTAAGTGTGTTTCTCCTAAAACAAACAGAGTTTCATTTCGTTTTGATTTACAACTCAAGAACGATTGTTCTGTAAATATAAAGTACTACTAATCGATTCATCTTTTCTTTGAGTGCTGATGTATTTTAGCACCGTTTACGTGCCTATTTAATTTGGGGCTGTTTTCCCTGGAGTCTCTGAGATTTTTGCTCTGTCTCTTAGTTCATGCTCTGAGATAACTATCCTCTCCTTCCAGCGACTGCAGGCTGCTCAATCACTCCTCATAAGCGGGGCACGCTCCATTCTGACTGGCCAGCCAGAGCTGCAGAGAATGAGTGCATTCTCAGATTCTCAGCCTTACCTTCTTACTATAGGAGAGACTTGCTGGAGCTTGCTGGAGACAAATCACAGCCTGCAGCTGGTCTGAAGGTGAAAGCCTGTGCTCTGCCCTGGCCAACAGAGATGGTCCATGCTTCTGAGACTACTTGACATTGTAGTCCAACTGGGCCACAGCATTCTGCTTTATCACTTGGGATACCTGGACTGTATCTTATAATTTAATCCAGTTGAGTTCATGTCTCAACTGTAAGTAAATTACAAAAACCAAATCTGTCAATACAGAAACTTTTATTTCAGCTAAATTTTTGTCTTCCTTCTCAATGCCCTACTTCCTGCTCATTCTTCCTGCAATGGGCAGGATATGATGAGGCAAAAACCAGGGAAGAGATGTGGGTGACACACTGCAATGTGTTCAGCACCAAGAGACAGAAGCCTGGGGATTTCCTGCATGTCTTCCTTAGCCACTTGGTAGCCATCCATGAAGGGCTCAGGTTCCTTCAGTGTGCTGGCTTTCTGAGCTCATGTGCATCACCTCCCATCTCCACAGGGGTGACTCATGTTCATCACATCTCATTTCCACAGACAACTTATGTGAGTTTTGTCTCCCCATGGCTGCCTCATGTTCATTGTTTCCCACCTGCCCATGGGTACCATGAGTTCATCACTTCCCACCTGCCCATGGGTGCCATGAGTTCATCACTTCCCACTGCACATCCTCATGCTCATCACCTCCCACCTGTACATGGATGCCACAGTTCTAGGTATATTTTTATTCCAGAACCACAGACATCCAGAACATAAATGGAGAGGAGGAGAAGTCTCTTCTCTTTTGTTGAGAAGTGACACTTCCCAGAAGTTTCCATGTATGCTTCTTCCCACTCTCATACTTCATTGGTCAGAGTGCAGCCACAGGACTAAGCCTAAGAGAGGAAGAAGCAGGACGCCATGATGGGTTAGCGTGGAGGAGGAACCATGTGGGACTGCAGAAAGGACTCCAATGGTGGCATGGAAAGTCCCAGATAAAGAATAAAAGGAAGTGCCATGGGACTGTGGACAAAAGTCCAGATGAGGAGGATTAAGGCAAATGGCATTGTATTTGACTGGGGCTGGGAAATGGATGGTGAGTTTTTTAAGACAGTGTAAGTGAAATAATCTGCCTGGTCCAAGGTAAATAAAGCAGTTATAAATCCTTCCAGGTGTCTGTGTCTTATTATTTGTGATAGCAGGTTAAATAGTACCACCATGATAATCTTAGGGATAATAATAAACTTTATATAGCCCAACTTTTTTTTTTACTACAACAGCAGCCTCAATTTCTTTTCTCTTCATGGTTAATGCCTTAACCACCAAATCTACAATTCACTCTTTTGTTCTTTTCAGCCATGTTTCTTCCATCTTCACTTGAGTAAAACTTGTTATTCTCAAGGTTGCATATCTGTGCATGGCGGTAAAGTCAACAGTCACTGGAGTGTCAACAGGATTCCCTGACAGTATGGCCCAAAGGCTGTGAGGCAAGAGAGGCTTCTGTTGGACAGGAAAGCGTGCACACACCAGGAAGGGACAAGAGCATCTGAGGGCAAAGTGAGGAGCAGGAAGTGAGTGGGACAGATGTGCTTGCATCATGTGACAGGTGACACTTTGGAAAATAAGAGACTTTAAACAGCCAGGTAGACATCTGGACATCAGCCACATACAAAACATCACTGAAGAAAGCATACATGCTTTGAAATAAAAGCACAGCATACCCAAATCCATAGGACATGTCAAGGCAGTTCTAAGAGGAAAATTTATAACACTAAGTATCAGAAAGAAAGAGAGAAATTATCTTATCCTTAAAACAAATGACAGACTTGAAAATTCTAGAAAAACAAGAAAAAATTTTTAAAAAATTCAAAAGAATAGAAGAGTAGTCTTTTTCTGCCATCTTGGTGCCTGTGGAGGTGAGGGAGTTTCTGCAAAAAACAATACAGTGACTCCTGGAAGCAAACCAAATGAAACCACAGTGATTTGGGGAAAAGTAACTCGGGCCCATGGAAACAGTGGCATGGTTCGTGCCAAATTCCGAAGCAACCGTCCTGCGAAGGCCATTGGACACAGAATCTGTATGATGCTGTACCCTTCCTGGATTTAAAGTAATGGAAAGTAAATAAATAAAAGTGGATTTGGAAAAAAAAGAATAGAAGAGTAGATGGGAAGAAATAACCAAACTAAGGGCTAAAGTCAATGAAATAGAAAAACAAACAAACAAAAAACCCACAGAGTCAATGAAAGTTTTTATTCTATTAGATGCAGAAAAGACCTTTGACAAAATCTAGTACTCTTCGTGATAAAAGCCCTGGAGAGACTAGGGGCACAAGGGACATACCTCAACATAGTAAAGGCTACTTACACTGTGCCCACAGTAACAAAAGAGAAACCCAAAGTATTTACACCAAAATCGGGAACAAGACAAGGCTGTCCACTCTCTTTATACATTTGCAATATGGTACTTGAAGACCTAGTGAGAGTAATAAGAAAACTGAAGACTATCAAAGGGATAAAAATAGGAAAGAAAGAAGTCAAAATATCTTTATTTGTAGATAATAAAATGTTAGACGTAAAAGATCTTAAAAAAAAACTCTACCAGGTAATTTTCAAAGCTGATAAACACTTTCAGCAAAGTAGCAAGGTACAAAATTAAAAGTAAAGATCAATAGCCACACACAAACACACACACACACACACACACACACACACACACACACACACACACTGCAGGGGCCATAGATCACTAAGTCCACTGGACCTGGAGTCACAGGCAATTTGTCAGCTCCTGAGTAAGTACTGGGAATCAAACTTGGGTCCTCTGTAAGAACGCTGCCCACTTTGCTAATGGTTAGGCCACCCTCCAGTCCCCACAGAAAACTCTTTAAAGTCAACAGTAAAAAAGACAAATGGTCCAGTCTCAGAAGAAAGAAAACTGAGTTAAAATATTTGAACAAATCCTTTACACATTAAGCCATCTGAAGCTGGTTAACCTATCTTCAGAAAATTATAAGTGATATAAAACTGTTTTTTTTTCCCAGTACTGCGATGGTAGATGAATACCATTATGCATTTGTCAAAACAATATTCCTTTACCACACAAAGATGGAGCCCTAATGTGAGCCATAGATCATATTCAATAATAATATATCAACATCTGCTCATAAAACTTATCGAATGGACCCCACTAATGTGACATGTGCCAACAGAAGAAGCAGAGAGGGAGGGGTATGTGAGTTCTTTGTACTCTCTGCTTAGTTTTTCGGCACATGTAAAGCTTATCTAGGAAGAAGGTCCATTAACTTAAAACAGCCAACATTAGTGTCCTAGCATGATGTGCATTGCTAGATCTGCTGTCCTCTGGCTACTATGTTGTATTAGCATTTGTGTGTGCGTGCGTGCCCCTGTGTGTTTGTGTGTTCATGTGTGTGAGTTTCCTTGCTTTCTTGTAGGTGCTTGCACAAGATAGAGGTCAACCCTGTGTGTGTTCCTCAGTAGCTACAGTCCTTGTTTCTTGTCTTGAGACAAGTCCTCTCACTGTCCCTGGAGCTGGTCCAATCAGTAAGACTGGCTGGCGGGTGAATGCCAGGGATGCTCCCGTCTCTGTGTCCCTAGCGCTGGAGTTACAGATGTGCTGCCCTGTGCCTGGCTTTTACATGGGCACTATGACTCTGAACTTGGACCCCTGGGCTTACCCAGCAGGCACTTTGCTACCGAGCCTTCTTCCAACTCCTTCATCATCTCCTTACTTATTTAGTTTTGCCTGTGTTTCATTGGCAAGAGCACAATATCTCTAGGAGAAGGTACGTTGATCATGCTTTGCTTGCATTCCCTGAACGCCTATTAAAGGTCCAAGTTGTCAAATGCACAGTTAGGACTTGAACATAATTTAACAACAGTGAAAGTTTGCAAGCAGCTCATAT
Source organism: Meriones unguiculatus (assembly GCF_030254825.1). Classification (NCBI taxonomy): domain Eukaryota; kingdom Metazoa; phylum Chordata; class Mammalia; order Rodentia; family Muridae; genus Meriones; species Meriones unguiculatus. The sequence continues at coordinate 57,447,953 of NC_083363.1, read as the reverse complement.
TCTTCTTAGATAAAAGACACTTTAGCTTTATGCTAGACAGAATTTTTGAGTTATCTCCTATCCAGTGAACATTTTATTGCAGCTCATTGAGCTGAACTTTGCGAACTCACTGAATTAAGGTGTGTAGGAATATTATTTTTAAGAGAATCCATGGTCGGTTCTAAATCATGGCACCGCAGACGAGGAAACGCAAGCTATTGGGAATGCAGCATCTGAGCCCCAGAATGGGAGGATGCCTTTGGTGCCTGCATGTTTCAGTGTGCTGTAGGCAATCCTTTAATAAACTGTGCTCGGGAGGAGAGGGAATACTGGGTCTGAAGGTGCCTTGGGGGTCATGCAGTTCATTGTCCACACTCCCAACGTTATTAACCTCACCAAATCACACCTCTAACCCTTTAAACTCACCCCATGTCTTTGCAGTTTCCCGTGTCTCCACAAAACCTCTGCTTCCTGGCAAAGACACAGGTCCCACTTGCCGGTCTGCCTCGGGGTCTAGCCACTGGGTCAGGATCAGAGGCCACCTGAGTTATGTCCAGGATCAACCCATGCAAAGCTCACACCACTCTACTCATTTGAATGCCAAGAACCCATGCTTATTTGTTAGTTTGTGAGGTGGTGGAGGGGGTTTGGGGATAGTGGAGATGGGGTGGATCTGGGTGTGGTAAGGTGTGCTTGTCATCCCAGAGCTGAGGAAGCAGAGACAGATTCATGATGGGGCTTGCTAGCCAGGCAGCCTTGCCAATTTGGTGACTTCCAGATCAGTGAAAGAGCCTGTTAAAAGAAAACAAGACAAAAACAGAAAACAAGGTGGACAGCATCTGAGGAACAACTGATATTGTTCTCTGGCAGGTACACAAACACACACACCACCACTACCACCAGTACACACATGAGTCCTAAATCCTTCAAAGGAGGGCCGAACAAGATAGAAACCAAGTTTTACTGAAGGGACAAGTTCTGGGATTCAGGGAAGGTGCCCAGATCGCTGTGTGTGCAGAGTCTCCAGCTGGAACTCAGGATCCCAAGAAGGTTAGCGAGAGTGTGAGAACAGCAGAGAAAGGAGCTGAGTCTGAGTATGGGCCTTGTGGGCTTACTTTTCAGAGCAAGGCTCACAAATTGGCCTTGTCCTGCCTCACAGGCAGCATCAGGAGACTCAATCACACACCAGCGTGTGTGAAACTGGTCTCCTTCCTTCTGCTAGAGCCCTACTTAGAAGGATGGAACAGTGGGGGTGGGGAGAAGATGTTCTTATACTTCAATGGCTGAGACATAGTGACTGATTTTTAATCTCAAGTTAGGAAACATAAAGAACCAGACTAAGAGAGAAAAGCTAGCAGAGGATGAGGCAATAGAAAACATGCCAAGAAACAGTGATTGTTAACATATCAAGAACCCCTGCTCAGCTGTAGCCCATGGCAGCTCAGTATCCAAGTGGATTCCCTAGTAAGGGGAACAGGGACTGTCTCTGACATGAACTCAGTGGCTAGTGATTTGACCACGTCCTCGGGATGTGGGAGCAGCCTTGCCAGGCCACAGAGGAGGACAATGCAGCCAGTTCTGATGAGACCTGATAAACTAGGGTCAGATGGAAGGGGGAGGACCTCCCCTATTTGAGAACTTGGAGATAGGCATGGGAGGAGATGAGGGAGGGACAGTGGGATTGAGAGGGGAGGAGGGAGGTGGCTACAGCTGGGATACAAAGTGGATAAATTGTAGTTAATATATTTTTAAAAAGAAACACTTAACACATATGCATTATTAGATAAGATTTGGGACATGCTCTTAAAAAAGAGGAAAGAGAGAGAACAAGGCTTCAGGAAAGTTCACTAGAGAGCTAGAATGCTTCAAGAAGAATATAATAGAAGTTCTAGAACTCACTTACAAAACCAAGGTGTGGATATACTGGTTTGCAGGAGACTGAACAAAACCAGATATGAATTAGCAAACTGGGAGACAACAAATAGAATAAGGTCTATTTAAATATTATTTGCAAGGAAGACAAAAACATACATAAGTAGTAAGTAGTGTTTAAAACCCAAGGCTCTAACCCTGGAGAAATGATTCCAACTGCTCATATTCTTGCTCCTCAAACTTGAGGGCCTGAGTTTCGGACCTGGAACCCACATGAAAAGCCAGGGTGTCTGTGGGCTCTTGTGCTTCCAGCACTGGGAGGCCGTGATGGGTGGATCCCAGCCTTCCTGGCTGGTCAGCCTCCCTGAATCTAGGACTTTCAGGTCAGTGAGAGAGCTAAAACAGACAGCTGAGACTGACCTCAAGCCTCTCTGTACACCAGCAAAAGCATGTTCTCTCTCTCTCTCTCTCTCTCTCATTCACCCTAAGTAGAGGCCCTGAATGAGAGGGAGAGAAGAATTAGATGAGGAATGGATAAGCGTTTTTCTCAAATGGAAGACAGACAGGACAGGCTGGTCTACCATAGACACTGTGACTCTCAGTGCAGAGGACTTCTGTTGAGGCTATTAGAGACCATCCCAGTGGCTTCAAAGAGTCCATATACCCTGGCTGGGGAGAGGAGCCAGCAGGCGAGAGTCCTTGCTGCCAACCCTGACAACCTGACTTCGATCCCCAGACCCAGAAGGGAAAAGGAAAGGACCAACTCCCGCATGTGGGTCTCTCACTCCTGTGCACTCACAAAACCAAACAAATAAATACAGAGGATTGTTTATTTCTTGAAGATCACACATCTACCATCTCGTCATCCTGTGGGTTGGGAGTCTCTGCTGGATAGCCACTCTGAGGGAATATCCTTCTACAGTACTGGATTTCTGGCAGGAATGGCTCCACAAGCCTGCAGAGATGGGGTCTCTGTGTCCCATGCTTTCAGCTGGGATATTCTTTTGTGATGGCTGATATTGATTGTCAACTTCATAGAATCTAGACTCTCCTAGAGGAAAAAGCTTTGGGTGTCTCTGTGAGGGAGCTTCTAGACCGGGTTAATTAAGGTAGGAAGATGGCCCCTAACCCTGGGCAGCACCACTCCATGCTCTGTAGCCATGGAGTGAATAAAAAGAGAAAGTAAGCATTAGCGTCCAGCTCTCCCTGCTTCCTGCTCTGCTGACCAGCTGCCTCATGGTGCGGCCGCTGTGTCTTCCCTCCCCTGGAGGACTACACCCTCAAGGTGGGAGCCAAATCAACCCTTCTTTTCTCAAGCTGCGCTTCTCAGGTATTACTGTTTTTGTCAGAGCAATGAGGAAAGTGAGCGACACAAACCCTACCCAGTGTGGTCTGCAGCCTGGGGCCAGTAATTGCCTCCCCCCCCCACAGGTTTCCTTCCATCTCAAATGTCTGTGATCATACAAGACACAATTTTTGCTATGCTAGCACATACTTTTAAAATCACAAAGGCGCACTTTGTACTGATATCCTAATCTGAAAAAGTAGCCCTAAGCCCTCTCTGTGAGCGTCCTCCTTGTACACGTCTACTAGCATTCCTTTCCATGAAATTTAGGCTTTCTCCAAGGTGGGTTAGGGATCATCTAAAATCATCATTTACTTCAGCACTGCCCATATTTCAGTCTCTTTACAATACCCCGGGATTTTTCTATAGTGCTCATGAAGGTACCTTCTGCTTCTACCCACTGCCTGATTCCAAAGGCGCCCCCATTAGTTTGGGGTAGATAGCATTAAAAAGAGTGCTGTGTGTCAGAAACAGGGATAACATACTGCAGGGGGGTGGGAAATTTTAATAAGAGCCAATCATCTTGTTCATAAAGTGTTTTTAATAATAGAAGGACAGGTGGGTTGGGCACAGTCCTGGAGGATTTTGAAAACCAATTCAAATCACTTGTCTTTTGAAGACACTGAGGAAGTAACCAAAGCTTCATTAAGACTAATAAGAAAGTAGTTTTGAGAGGATGAAAATGAAACAAAACAAAACAAAAAAAGATTAAAAAAAGGAAAAAGAAAAGAATCCTTGAGGCAATCCAAATGTGACAGCATGGAAAATCCCTAAGGGTGAGAAGCCAGGAGGCGGAGTGATGTCTAGAAGGGGACAACTCACCGGGGGAACCACTCAGCATCCACAGGAAGCTCAGCCACACACAGAAGCAAATGCCACCAAGCTTCTGAGTCCTGCTGTATTTGTGTTTGTAAGGTGGCTTCTTTGATGGAAGCTGTGATTGCCCCAAAGGAACAAACTGCTAGGTCTGCTTGCGTAAGAGAAAAGGATCAGCAAACTTGGCCGGAGGAAATGGAACAATCACCAGCTGAGCAAAAGCCAAAGGCTAACTCCTGAACATAAGATACTCGTTAAATTATGGCCTGAACATGCCAAGCTTAATGACAGGTGTCACTAACGAGGGCCGTGGGCTCCTTCTCTGCACACACCACTCTTGCCACCACTTCAGTGAGGGCAAATGGAGGCAGGTGCTGCAGGATTAGCTCCTGCCTCTGAGCTCCATCCTCCTGCCTGGGATTTTATGTTGCCATGTCTGTGGGTACCTGGAACTGCAGCCATGATGTTCATGCTACTCAGAGAAGGCAGAAAGTTAACACCTGAGACTGGCTTTCACCAAGAATGGCCAGGAGCCTAACAGTTCTGTTCTCCTCACAAATTTCTCTTTCTGCTGAAGGAACACCCATACTCATGCCTTCTTTTGTTCTCTGGCCAATTCATTTTCTTTCTGCTCAGTGTGTGTGAGAGACAGAGAGAGAGAAAGAGAGAGGGAAACAGAAAGAGCTTGTAAGAAAGAGAACAACTTCATCCATTACTCCTCAAGATGCCTCCATCTTCTTTTGAGACAGGTTTTCCCACTGTCCTGGTACTCAGTGGTTTGACTAGGTCAGGTTGCCAGCAAGCCCTCAGGACACACCTGTCTCTACCTCCACTACTCCTCTTCCGGCCCACCCTGCTCAAGGATCACACATGAACTTGTGCTGCCATGAGCAGCTCTTTCCTCAAGTTCTGGGATTGAGCTCACATTTAGCAGCTGGGCTTTCACCCTCCCTTCTTACTCATCACTCTTTCTCCCAGCTTCGAGAATAAACAGCTTCTGTAGCCATTTTCCCCTCTTACATAATTATTTCTTCTGAAGGCAAAGTAGTTAGACTTCCAGAAGTGTGGCATGGAATCTTGGAGGGCCTTCTAACCTCTAGTGCCATTCACCACGGACCTGACTGCTGTACATTCTCTAAGCCACCTCAGCTTCATTACATCCTTCTGGGAAAAAGCAGTCAAACCCAGTTTAATCCAGACATGTTTAGGACCTGGTCTACTGGGAAGAGAAGTGTGTGAGAGTAGAAGAGCCTGCCCTCCACCCCCAATAGAGGAAGCTGGCATGGGTGGTTCAGTAGGTCCCTGGTCAAGAAACAGTGGCCACATCTATGAGGCTCATTGCCTAGAATTTGCCAGGAGCTGAGCTCTTTCTTTCTGTTTTCTGGATCTCAAGTGAGCTATGGACAGTGGCTAGCCAGTTCTTTTGAAGGATCACACTACGAGTAGCTGCAGTCACCTATCTTTCCTTCCTACACGGTACTCTCCTTTCCGCTTCCTCCTGGGACAAATTATTTAGGCCAGCCAACAACTGAGAGAGGGGTTGTCCCATAGCTGAACTTCAGAAGTTCTCCACTCTTCATCTTAAGTGTCAGGTCTCAAATCCTGTTGCTACTGGCGAGCTTCTGTCTTGGACCCCTGTAGGAGAAGGTGAAGATAAATGAGTAACAGAAGACTGAGTTAAGACACAGAGGATGGCTAGTGTCAAGGAGCTACAAAACAGAGATCGGAGAAGTGAGCATGAAGCCCACAGGCTGGGGTGGCCCCGAGGAAGCATTGGCCACACATGGTAGGTATCCCAGACTGGTCTCTCTGGAAGCCACTGTGGACACATGGTTCTTGTCCTGACCTTATAGTCCAAGCTCTGACTGGCCAAGCAAAATTTTTCATCCTTGCACCATCACAGCCAATAGAAAAAAAGCGTCTGGCTGCAATGCCTCTTGCACTTGGCTTCCATGATGAGTTCTCTGTTCCTTACATTCAGGTTTTTTTTTTCTAAGCCACAGATCATCTCTATGCTTTAGGGAGAGATGACACGGAACATCTGGGAGAATCACTGAGGTATCTTCGGAGGGTTGTCAACCTTGCCAGGACTGCTAGAATCTCAGCCCACAGTAATGGTCCCATGGCTCAACCAGCCATTAGCTTTAGTGTCAAGACTTCATGACATTTTTCTGTGTTCTTTTCTTCCTGTAAATGGGAAACGAAGTATAAAAAGTCATGCTCGGCCTACGATCCACATACAGCTCTTTGGAGAGATGCTGGCATTTAAATGCCAGGCTGCCAAGTCAGGAGGACACCAGCCTCAGGCTTGTCTTGCGGTCAGGGGTGAGGATCGGGGGTCTTCTTCGGTTTCTGATTTAATAAGAGGATTGCTTCCAGCGAAGTGCAAGGCCAGCAAGGTCAGTACTGAACACACGCAGCTCGACTGAGAAGTAAAAAAGCCAGACGGTTATCACACTGTGTGTGTTCCTTATTAAAGGAGAAAGCATTCCAAGAAGGGGCTGCAGCAGAAGCTGCAGGAGAGGCACTGTGCGTGCAGGAGCTATGCCTTGGCTCTGCTCTGAAGGGAAAGTCACTGGAGAGGACATCGGGTATTTGCCTCCGGTGGGACAGAGACCAGGGGGGTTGGGACAGATGCGGCTCCATCCTGGAAACAGAGTAGGCACTCCCCACCCCATCTCAGATCCCTTCATTTCCAACGTGAGGGCTTTCAAAAGCTCCTGGGAGTGGAGCTGACCACAGGTGTGGTGACTAATGGGGTGAAGGCCGGAGCATCAGGGAACTGATGCACCCTAGACAAACAGAAAATCATAGGCAGGAAAAGGAAAAGGGGTTCCTCACTCCAGAGCCTTGTTGAGGCCTCTCACCAGCTGAGAAGCAAGGATTCCGGCCCAGTGAGCATCTGCCTAAGGAGTTTATCAGTTCCCTGGGGCGGTTTTCTGGAAACCCTTGTGAAAACCTGGTGGCCCCTGGTTTCACACTTGTCAGATTGTAATGTCATCCTACACACCTCTGGCAAGATCACCGAGGGTAGTACCTCCCTGGTAATCCTGAGGAGTGTAAGAAAACAGGCTGAGCAAGCCAATAAGAAGGGTTCCTCCATGGCTTCTACATCAGTTCCTGCCCTGAGTTTCTGCCTTGACTGGGTTAGATGACCAAATCCAAGTTGCTTTGGGTCATGTTGATCCAGCCCATCAACAGAAACTCTAATTACATCACCCCTTCTCATTTTCAGGACACTGTCACTTTGTTTCGTGACAGCTCATCCTAAAATTCTTTTCTGTGGCATAGCCAAGGCTCTAATTTTGTTTGAATCAAAGTTCATAAAAGATTAAAGGAAATCTTCAGGCTGCCAGGGACAGCAGGGAGTTGTGTCTCTGTCCCTGCTCTTGCTGACAGGTCCACTCTCATATTTGGAACAGGAAGCCATAAGGGCCAGTTTACGTTCAGAGGCCAGTTTATTAGTGTGGCGCTGATACAGATTTCCCATAAGAGTTGGCTCAAACTCGGCTGACACTAACCTTTATGGGCCCTTGAGTCAGCACAAAGTAGCTGCATCAAATTTTTGGAAAATATCAAAAGTAAACAGTGTTGTGGCCTGTCATGTAGGCATCCCTAGAAGAATGCTATTCTTGTGTGGGTTCTGTGTAAAAGGTAGTTCTGAGGTCAGAGGCCTGAATGTATATCTGTAGGCCTGTGCATCTGTCTTCCTGCTGTCTCTGTGTGGGTCTATACCCATATGAGTATGGCCATATGTGTGCCTGGGTGCCTGCTGGCGTCTTCCTTTCTAAAAGTTGGTGTGTTGGTCTTCACTCAGAATGAATAAGATTTATCATATCAGTGTACAGCTCCTTGAATTCTATCCAAGCTCCCAGCCTCCCATGACCAACCTCCTTTGCTGGCATTAGAAGCTGGACCTCACACCTTACTGCTGCTCCGACCTCAGTGTGCTCCATTGTAAATGTGGCCTCCAGACCTGAGTCTCATCCTCTCCAAACACAGTTAGTGGGCACTTCTCTAAACCACTAGCATACATTAGTCATGCAAGGACACTGGGCGACTCCCCCTCTGCCCTGGAGTCAAAAGTGTCCTTAGTGAGAAGCTCTGGGGAAAGGCTTATTAGCCATCACCAGGAAGATGAATGGGCGGAGAGTCCCAGAATCTCTGCCTCCATATCCATGGGCTGGGAGTTTCACATCCCTCCCACCAGGCTCTCACATCCTGAGCCCCGCAGGCATGTGTGGCCCTCACAAAGATGCTGGGTGCTGTCGCTGGGTGTCCCATTTAATTAATGGTGATTTTCTTCCAAAGTGCTAACGGTTAGCGCTGTTGTCCAGTGAAGGAAAAATCTCAAGCAGCCAATAAAAGCAGTGGAATTCGTAACAGGCCATTGACGTGATTTTGTAAATAAGACAGGTCCAAGTTTTTGGTACTTTGCTTAGCTTCTCTGTTTCTGCAGTAAAACAGAACAAGACCAACTTGGGGAGGAAACAGTTTATTTGGCTTAATCCTCCATGTCACTGTGGGAAGTGAGGACAGGATCGAAAGCAGGAATACGGAGGCAGGGACTGAAGCAGAGACCACAAAGGGGAAGTGATTTCTGGCTTGGTCCCCCTGGCTCTGCTTGGCTGATTTTCCCATATAAGCCGGGACCACCTGCCCAGGGAAGGTACGACCCTCTGTGAGCTAGGCCCTCCTCCATCAGTTAGCAGTTGAGAAAATGCCCCGCAGATAGGCCTACAAGCCAGTCTGATGGAGGTAATTCCTCACCTCAGCTGATTCTAGTTTCTATCAAGTTGATGGAAAACCAACTAGCACCAACCAGTTGGTGATCAGACCCTGCCACCCAGGCATCAGAGGAGATGTAGGGGGCGCCGGTGGCGACGTGTGGGTGAGGCTCAGCTGAATCGTCCTCTCTCTATAAGCTTTCAGAACGCACCGTCCCTCCCTGTCACAGTTAATATTGATTGTCAGCTTGGCAGGACCTAGAGTTCTCTGGGAGACCAGCCTCTGGGCATGTCTGTGAGAGGGTTTCTAAACTAAGTTACTTGAGGTGGAACCATACCTCGGGCTAAGATCCCAGGCTACATACAACGTCAGAAGCGCACTGAGCACCAGCATTCAGCCTTCTCAGCGTTACTCAGTGTGGACACAGTGCGAGCAGCTGCCTCTTGTCCTGACATGAGGTCCTCCTCCCTCAAGACAGACTGGGCCCTGGAAATCGCTCCTTCCTTCCTTAAGTTGCCGAGTCTCCTGTCACAGCATCACACAGCAGCAGATCACCACCAGGCGAGATCTTCCTTTCTTCAGTGGGATCCCATTTCCTCTTCGAGATTCTGTTTTAGCCTAAAAGCCCTAAAGCATTCAGATGAATTGCCCTGTAGAGCTGTTTACTTAGCCAACTCCTAAAGTACCAGAGCCTGCTTTCACGCGTCTGTGCAGGAGCCTGGCTGTACTTACATTTGGTTGATTGATTTCTGCTTTTTCAGGCTGTGCAGTGTGGCCTGAACAACTGCCTAGAACACCATATACATGGACTTCAAGATGGCAGCCTTGCATAAGAAGACCAGCCTGGAGCTGCCTGTGGCCTCCTTCCATCACTTTTCTTTATAGTCAGCATGTTTTAAGCATCTTGGCTTTCCAAACCTGCAGCATATTTTAGCTCGCTCACAGACAAGGTATAAAATGTGACCTAATTAAATTAGAAATTATTCAGTTAATGAGAAGCTAACAGAAGAAGCTACTACAGTTTAGAGATTTCACAGACCCTCATCAGCAACTCCCTGAGTCTCACTGCAGGCTCTGCGTCTGCTGATTATGTATTCTGTTGGTGGCTGTCGTAGGCAGAGGACGACGCTGCAGGGTTCCTGCCATCTGCTCTCAGTTTGTAGAGCATCTTCTTGCTCCCACTGAGTATGAATTCTCACCCCAGCTTTCCTCAAATCTGCATGCACCTCTGCATAGTGGGAAGAGACTGTGGAAGAAATGAGTGGAGTGAGTGGAAGAGGCTCTCCAATAGAGCCTAAACATGTGTGTGTGCCCGTGCATATGCCCAGATGTGCAAATGTGTAGAGGTCAGAGGTCAACCTTAAATATTGTTTCTCAGAAGCTAGCCACCTTGGTCTCTGAGATGGGGTTGCTCACTGTCCTGAGGCCCGCTGGTTTGGATAGTGTGCTTGGTTAATGGTGCCTAGGCTAATCCTGTCTCCACCTCCCCCACCACAGGGGTTACAAGGGCACACCTTCACACTCTGCTTTTTACACAGGCACTGGGAATTGAACTCAGGTCCCCATGATTTCACAAGTACTCTACCTCCTAAGGTATAGCTTCAGCCCCTACAGTGGACTCTGGGGTTGTGAAATTAGCAAAATGCAGAATTATATGAAAATCCTCAATCTTGTGAATTTTCATCGAGATATTTGTTTTCAAAATTCATGAATCGCAAATCCACGAATGGAATAGTAATAGCACTAAGAGTAGCCTCATAGGCGTGAAAAGGTTGCATTCTGGGACTTATACTAACCAGATATATCTACATGATCATCCATGTGACAAACACACTGCAAAATAGCATAGGAACCAGAGCCCAGCACACATGGTCTACACTGAAAGGTAAAGCTCCCTTGGTCACCCCGGCTTGGTCACTCTTAGCCACTTTACTCCTCAGGGTCTTAGTTTACTCACATGTAAGCAGGATGGAGGAAGCAATAGATCTTTCCAGGAGTATGTGTGTCTGGCATATCCATGTGTCATAGAAGTGTTAGCCTGGGAAAATAATCTCAAAGAAAGCCATACAGTATCTAGAATCACCCAGGAGACAAATCTCTGGGTGTGTCTTCAAGGGAATCTCTAGATGGATGAATTGAAATAGTAAGATACACCCTGAGTATGGGCTGGACTTATGGGCTGAACAAAGAAGAGAAAGTGAGCTGAGCCATGCTTCATGAAAGAAATTAGTGTCTTTGAGAAAGACACTACATCTACCCCATTTCTATCACGAAGGACACAATATGATAACCTGCAAACAAGAACAGAGACCTCATTAAATATCAAACTTTGTGGTACCCCAATTTTGGACCATACAGCTTCTAAAAGTATGAGGAAAAAATGCAATTTTTTTAGTTAACCAAGCCATGATATTTTGTTATAGCAGCCTGAGCACATGCAAAGTAGCTTAATCGCTCCTTCAGTGCAAAGCACTTTCTGCTGTAGGGAGTGTTCCCCTGGGCTCCACTGTCAGCCTTCAGTTGCTTACCTGCACTGGCAGCATCTCTTGCTCCTGTCTGTTCCTCCCTTCTCTTCCTCTCTCTGTCCTCCTTTACCCTTTACCCATCATCCTTTGCCTGGCCTACTCTTATCCATTTTTTGTTTTGTTTTGTGTATGTGTGTGTGTGTGTTTATGTACGTGTGCTATGTGTGTGTTTTGTATGTGCACCAACATGTGTGGAGGCCGAAGAAGGACATTGGGTCCTGCTCTACCACTCTCCACCTTTCTCCCTTGAGATGGAGTTCTTCGCAGAACCAGGATCTCACCTTTTTAGGCTAGGTTAGTTGTCCAGGGAGCCTCAACAAGCCTGCCTCTGTTCCCTCTGCACCCTGTTTCCCCAGAGCCCATCTTAGCCATTTATAGTACTCTCTTGTTTCTGCTTTGTGTGTGTGCATGTGTGTGTGAGAGAGAAGTGGGGAAAAGGAGAGGAGAGAGAAAGAGATTTGATAGACAAATTGTATAAAACTGTCTAAAGCCAAGTACAGTCAGTGTTTTCACTGTCAGGAAACATTTTAAATGAAACCCCATACTAGAATTGTCTCCTGTAACTTAGAGAATAAGAGAAGAATATCTTAGTTACTTCTGATTTGCTGTAACCAATGTATCCACAGAAACGATACAAAGGAGGAAGAGTTTATTTGTGCTCACAAATTCAGTCTATTCAGAAGGGAAAGGCATGATGGAGGAGGCCGTCTTCTCCATCTCACATCACGACAGTGGTCTGGGAAGAGTGTCCATTAGGTAGGCTTAAAGCAGTGTCACAGGAACTCTTAAGTGCCCAGGGGAATATGCTGAGTGGCCCTGTGATCCCATGGAACCCTTACCTGTCCCCTCCACCAGCACCTCTATTTTCCATGGGTATTTCTGAGATCCTGTTTGCAAACCTTTGAAGGTATACGTGTGCGCTCCTACACAAGGAATGCTGCAGAAGCACTCACTGACAGCCAGCTTAGCCAACAGAGGTGGGAAAGACTTATCCATGGTGGGGTGAGCAAGAGTTAGGAAAGCCTCTGTGACTGTGGGGCACCATAACATAAGCAAGATACACTTTGGTGAGTCTTGGAATGAGTAGGCACAGAAAAGGAGCTACAGGGTTATTTACAGAAGTCATGACAAAAAACAGTTTCTCAATCTGAGTAGAGATATAAATAAATAGATGTGTAATATGCAGAGGACCTCAAATAGACTGAACATGGAGATAGCTCATGGAGACACAAGCATTTAAATTTGCCCAATTAAAATGAAAAGAAAAAGGTTGGAAACAAGAGAAAAGAGATCCTTATTGAACTATCAGTAGATTTTCAGCAAAAAGCATGTGGATCAGGAGAGAGTGGAATTAAAGAGCTAAAGGACTTAAGTATAAAAACAAAAGTCCCCTCTAATGAAGAATGTTTAGCTCTATAAAGGAAGCCTTCAAAATGATAAAGAGAAAGGTTTTGGCAGGCAAAGAAAAGGCAAGGATGTTTACTACTTGCAGTGGCTTGAACACAAATGGACCCCACAGGCTCATATATTTGAATGCTTAGTTATCAGGGAGTGGTACTACTTGGAAAGGATTAGGAGGTGTGGCCTTAGTGGAGTAGGTCTGGTCTCACTTGTTGGAACAAGTGAGTCACTGGAGGTGGGCTTTGAGGTTTCAAAACTCCAAGCCAGGTCTCATATTGCTCTTTTTTCTGTTGCCTGTGGATCCAGATGTAGAACTCTCAACTACTTCACAAGAACCTCATTTGCCTGCATGTCGTCCTGTTCTCTGCTATGATAATATTGCACTAAAGCTCCGAAACTGTAAACAAGCTTCAAGTTAAATGTTTTCTTCCATAAGAGTTGTCTTAGTCATGATGCCTCTTCATAACAATAGAAACCATAACTAAGACACTACTAGACCTGCCCTATAAGAAACACCAAAGTTAATCTTTTAAGTTGAAACAAAAGGACATTAAATGAGAATGAGGAGACATAGAAGTATAAAAGTTACTGCTAAATTAAGTATACCATTAAAGTCAGGATACTATCAGACCGAGGTGCTAGTCTGTAAATCATTTTAATAGCAGCATAAAAGTTAAAAGATCAAAGAATTAAGATAGTTGTGGGAGCAGGACTGAGCAACACATGCATATTATAAAAAATGCAAAATGGTGACAGCAAGAAAAAACTGGTGGAGGAGAGAAGTGAACAGTTATTTCATGTGGTAAAAGTTAATTCAGCTTAAAATAAAAGTAAGATTTTATTTGATAATTATTTTATTGCTAAATAGATTTAACTCCCTAATCAAAGAACAGAGAGTGGCTTTAAAAAAAAAAAAAAGAAAACAACAAGATTCAACTAAATCTGGCTTGTAAGAGACATGTTTTAGCGTAACGGTATTTATAGACTGAAAGTAGAGGACTTAAAAAATATGCCAAGTCTGAGATATGGCTCAGCAGGTAAAGTTTGATGGTTGAGTTTGATCCCTAGAACACAGCTGGTAGAAGGAGATAACAATACAACTCTAAGTTGTCTTCTTACCTCTACACACATACCATGAACACACGAATGCACACACACACATACACAAACACACACATGAATGCATAAATGAATGAATATAAAAATTTTAAAAGAAAGATATACCATGTGAATGATAAACAGCTGATGTGGCCATCATTCTATAATACAGTGTGTGCAAAACACAGTCATTATATCATCATTAAGCAGTCAGTTGTGAGTGAAAAATAATCAGTATGTATAATCCTGATCAATGAACCAAAGTGTGCACAAAAAAACATTAACAGACCTGGTGGAAGACAAGAATAGTGATACAATAGCCATGGATACTCTGGTCTGAATGTCAGAGTTTCCCCAAGTTCTAATGTTGGAGCTAAATCTCCACTGGGACAACATGAATGAAAGAATTAACATCTCAAAAAAAAATTAGCTTGTACCTCAAAGAACACACACAGAGGCAGGGCGGGGTGTTCCACTAATTCCAAAGCTGTGAGAGAAAATAACAATAAAGACTATTACAGAAATGAATAAAACCCGGTGTCCTAGCAGAAATCAGGAGATTCCCAGGATCATACACTCTACCAACATGGAACCAAAAGGAAATGTGAAATTGGGACAAGTGAAATGTCACCAGTGAGCGAGAAAGCTGAATCAGAAGTCTGTGAACAACAGATAGGTCAAGATCAGGCTGCTTCAGCGGAATGCTCCTAAACAATTAATGAGTGACTATTGTCAACAGTCATTAAGCTCTTGAAGGGAAGCTTTCAATTTTATGTTATATATCCAGCAATATCTTGGCATTAAAGTCAGACAGGAGCACAAAAGCAAAGAAGATGGCAGGACAGTCTCCCCAGTCAATGAGACACCTGAAAAGCATTTTGAAGGGCAGGTTTAAAGAGTCTTATAGGGCCATGCACTGGGGTTTACCCCCAAACTGAAATGCTGGTACAGTGCATACAGATCAATAGATAGGTGCATCACCACAGCAGATGGAAGAATGGTGGCCAAGGTGGATCACCTCAAAGAATGAAGTAATAAGCATCTTACTCAGGGTGACTTCTTTGAAACTGAGGGAAAGGACAAGAATTGTACTCTGACTCCTTCTTTTGCAAACAGTGCTCAATATAGTAGAAAGAACAGATGAGACAAAGAAACGAAAAACATCTTAAATCAGAAAGGAATCTGCCAAGTTATCCTTACTTTCATCTTACGTGGTTCTATCTGGGGGCTGCGGAGATGGCTCAGTGAGTAACAGCACTAGCCATGCAAGCAAGAAGACCTGGACTCAGACCCCAGAATCCCACATAATAATCCAGACACACACCAAACACACACACACAATGAACTAGATAAAGTCACAGGATACAAAATTAAAGACATTTTTGTTTGATATAAAACAAAAAATTGTTTAATAATCAATTTCCTGTGTAACAAGAAACAGAAGGGGAAAGAAAGAGGAAGGGGAAGAGAGAGGAGAACATGGGGGAGGGAAGGAAACAGAAATTGGAGCCTTAATTACATCATATGCTTTTAAAAATAAACACAAAATAGTTTAAAAACCTAATAATGTAAGGCCAGAAGCCTGAATTCCTAAAAGAAAACATAAGAAAAAAATAGCCTTGACCTTCATCTTGGGAATTATTTTTTGGATAGGATACAAAAGCACAAGAAACAACTATGAAAATAAGATGGCATTCCTGCCCAGAAAAGGAAATACAGCAAACAAACCAAGAGAAACTGCCTTAAAACATGTACTTGGTGAGCCCTTGATACCTTAAATGAACAACTTAACTGTAAGAAGCCAAAAGATCTGAACATGAGAGACAGCCCCTGCTCCCCTTACTAGGAAATCCATATGGAGACTGAGCTGCCTATGGGCTACATGTGGCATGACCTTGCCAGCCACAAAGGAAGAGGATCCAGGCAGTCCTGATGAGACTTGATAGGCTAGGGTTGGATGGTAGGGAAAAAGGACTCTCCCTTTCAATGGACTAGAGGAGGGGGATGGGAGGAAAAAGGAGGGAGAATGGGACTGGGAGGAGATGAGGGAGGAGACTACAATCAGAATATAAAATGAATAAATTGTTAAAAAAATAAAAATATGTATATATACAAAGAGAAAAGGGGGGAAGATAAAATTCTTAAGCTCACCAGGGCATTTGCTTCCCCTGTACAACTTAAATTTAATAATTTCCTATGGGGGGAGGGGAGAGATCTAACTGTGATCTTTTTCTAAATATGACATGTGAATGCAGTATTTGAGAGGTATTTAAGAAAGTGCTCAATGTCATTATTTATTAAGGAAATAGAAATCAAAACCACAATAAAAGCCTGCACCAGACATGATGATGCATATATATTTGCTTAGATATCTATCAGCTAGCTATCAATCAATCCATTTATTTAGTAAGTTTTGTTAACATCATAGAAAGGAACCCTGAAGCAGGCCCCACTTGACATGAGGCTAGAGATAAGCTGCAGGTGCAGAGCAGGCATCAGACCCTCTATAGACTCTGATGACACTAGAGCAAGGATGGTGGCATCTAGAGGTATGAGAAACAAGATCCTTACTCTGTAACAAATGAAGGAGCAAGGAATCGAAGCAGCTTTTAATACTCTGCAGAACAGGGCTCCAGCATGGAGAAAAGGCCAAGAAGCCTGGTGTACAGATTTAGCTCAAGATGGAAGTTTGTTGGTGAGTTGTTATGAGAAAACAGTACCAGGGTTCTTTTAAAAAACTGAAAATAGTTTTGCTATATTCCTGACAAGCTCCACTTCTAGATATGTGTCCAAAGGAATTAAAATCAGGGTTTTATGGCCAGTTAGACGGCTTGGGGTAAACACATTTGCCTCGCAGAAATGATGACTTACGTTCAATCTCAAGAACCCACAGTGACAGCAGAGAACAGACTTCTGAAAGTTGTCCTCTGGCCTCCACAATTACATGGTGACACACACAGTCGTCATACACACATGCAAACACTCACATGCACACACACACACACACACACACACACACACACACACACTAATAATAAAGTCTTTAAATGGATACCTTAAAGAGATATCTGCATTCCTGTTGAATTCAACATTGTTCAAGACATCTGAGCCATGGAAACGATCTAAGTGTCTACCAGTGGTTAAATGCGGAAGGGAATGTATACACACCATGGATATTTTACAAGAATATCCTGTCATCTGCAATGAGAAATATGACCCTGGAGGACAATTATGCCAAATGAAATAAACACTTAGCAAGATAAGCACAGCATGACCTTGCTCTGAGGACCATAAAAGCCAGTCAAAATCACAGAAGTGGAGCAGGGTGCTGGGGGGCTGGAGCATGCGTAGACACCGGGGTCCTGGGCCATGGAATCTCACCTATACAAGAGGACACCTGTGGAGACCCAGCATGCAGCAAGGCTGCTCTAGTGAGGAGCATTTCACTAGAAATGTTGAAATGTGCCAACAGAAGAGATCTGAAGTGTTCTCACCCTCAACTCCCATGCCCACGAGGGAACTATGTTGTCAGAGATCCATTTCTTAGTTGTGTTATGGTGATTATTAAAAAAGCTTGTGAATGTGTCCAGACATACAAGCTGCACATTTTAACTTTATACAGTAAAATACACAAAAAAACTGAAAGTCTCCAAGTGTTGATTGATGACCTGTATTTTAATGGATCGTCTTTTATGGGTTTGGATGTAATCGGTTTGGTCTGGAGGGTTCTTAGGGTAGAGAAGAAAGAAGATGTCAGCCAGGCACATTCAGTCTGTTGCCACTGAAAAATGACTCTGTCATCTGCAAAGCTCCCACTCAAGGACCACACCTTGTTTTTAAAGCTCACAGGAACATCCTCATAATGTCTTCAGTAAGTTACCTGTCCATGTTGGACCACTCTTGTTCTTGGCTACAGACACCCTGCCACAGGTTGGACACATTGGACCCTGAAGCAGGCCCCACTTGACATGAGGCTAGAGGTAAGCTGCAGTTGCAGAGCAGGCATCAGACCCTCTATAGACTCTGATGACACTAGAGCAAGGACGGTGGCATCCAGAGGTGTGAGAAACAAGATCCTTACTCTGACACAAATGAAGGGAGCAAGGAATCGAAGCAGCTTTTAATACTCTGCAGAACAGGGCTCCAGCATGGAGAAAAGGCCAAGAAGCCTGGTGTACAGATTTAGCTCAAGATGGAAGTTTGTGAAGTCACGCATTTTCAGAAATTCCTGCCTCTTTTTCCCACAGGCTGGCTTTCCACAGGATTACAATCTGTGCTCTTCTAGCCTAACCCCCTTATGCAATACCCCATCCTATTGGTTCAGAACTCAAAGCTTTATCAGATGGGTATCTCAAGACCTCCCACTTTTCCTGATGGTGGGCCTGGCCACTTGGTAGACTGCCTGCAACTTTCCAACTCTGTGAGTCCCGAGAAAAACTGACATCAGCCACCAGCCAGGCGTGAGAGGGCCTGAACACCTCCTGCTTATCTGAGACTCTGCTGAGCTCTGAGTACATCTCATACTGAAAATGGACAGAAAGAAAGGGCCCAGCCACTGGGGTGTTCCAACCTGTGGGTGGAGAGGAATATACTCTCAGTCACAAGGCACCAGTGCAAAGGTGGGGATGGTGTCCTTAGACATGGGCAGCAAGGCAGGGTGAGG
The DNA here is from genome assembly GCF_030254825.1 of Meriones unguiculatus. Lineage (NCBI taxonomy): Eukaryota > Metazoa > Chordata > Mammalia > Rodentia > Muridae > Meriones > Meriones unguiculatus. The sequence goes on along the minus strand of NC_083363.1, from coordinate 57,429,526 downwards.
AGCCTCATGCTAAGAGCCCCAGACCTTGGCTCCACAGCACAGCAAGGTCAGAGAAACTGCTTGTGTTGAACATACACTCCAGGACACATTCCAGAAGCCAGACAGGCTATGCTTCACACTTTCCCTCAGAGTCAACACACAGACCAAGGGCAGCCCTTCACAACTCACTTCCTCCTTGATGTAGCAAGGTTGAGAGAGCGAGCAAGCATGAGGGGCACAGGAACCACGAGTGAGTCTCGGTACTGTTGAGGCACTACCAGTCATTCCTTTAGGCCAATGCTCATGAAGTCCTCTATGCTGCAGGCTGAACTGGCTCTGCAGCCCTCTCACAGCAAAGCCAGGCTGTCAGGACTCAGGTGTATACCTCATCCAGGCAAGGAAGAATACTCAAGTTCAGGTACACGATAAGCAGCTGGAGAAGCCAGCCCAGGGTGAGGCTTCTCTGCAGAGTCGTGTACACAGCTTCTGTGAACCATTGCTGAGCTCTGGATACACCTCATACTGAAAATGGACAGAAAGAGGTTTTTTTTACAGTTTTCACCAGGGTCTTGGGATGGCCACAAGGATCATTGATGAAAGCAGAGAAAGGAGTTCTGTCCATAATTTGAAGAACACAGCTCTCCAGGAAGGGTCCCAGCCACTGGGGTGTTCCAGCCTGAGGGTGGAGAGGAATATAGGCTCAATCGCTAGGCACCGGCGCAGAAGGGAGGGAGGTGCTGCAGCTTACCACCTTGTCAGTAGGCAGCTCCTCCTGCGGCTTTTTCCTCTGCCTTTTCCTCTGCTCCTGTTCCTGGGACTAACACCAGGTTTACTACCCCTTCCCCCTACCGAGTGCCCTCACTCAGCCTCTCAGCTTCCTGAGCCAGACCTGTCAAGAGCTCTGTGGATGGGAGCGTGGTCCCTCTCTCCCTGAGGCTGGAGGTTGGAGTTGGTGACAGGTCGGGCTAGATCCAGCTCATCTTCTCTCGTTCTGGTTGAATACTGTGGACTTCTGTGTGCTCTTGCCTTCTTGGTTCACTTCCATCCTTCCTTTCTTGTTTCCCGCTGCAACTTTGTTTTCTGCAGATGCATCTTTGATCACACAGCACACCTTAACACCCTACACAGCTTCCATGACGGGGTGTGGGTGAATTCCAGAAGGAAAGCCCTTCTTCCATATCACCCCAATGTTTCTGTTTTTCCACTTGAACAGTGGGCACCCATGAAGGCGATCAGAAGGATGGTTGAAATAAAAGGCTTTGGGGCTTGGGAACTGTCTCAAGTCAGCAAACTGCTTGCTGACAAAGAATGAAGGCCAGAGTTCAGGTTCCCAGTACCTAAGTAAAATGTTGGGGATGGAGATACAGTCCTGTGAGCTCAGTATGAAAGAGAACATCCCTGTGCCTTGCTCACCAAACTGTCTGAATCAGTGAGCTTTAGGTTCATTGAGAGACCTTGCCCCCAATAGCCAGGTGGAGGGAGACTGAGGGAGACGCCCAGTGTTGACATCTGCTTTCACACACACATGCAACCAAACCTGTATACACTGCATATACATAAAACCATGGACCCACCCCCAAAGAAAGGTTTTCACAGGCAGTGCAAACATCATGTACACGCACACAATAGGTTCTTAGTAAAGGTGGTTGTCATTAAATTATTTCACTAGCAAGCTAGATGGAGTCCTGGCAAGGGTTTTCAAACAAGTATGTAATGCTTTTTCTTTCTTTCTTTCTTTTTTCTTTTTCTTTTTGACACTGGATACAAGATCAAAGAATCTACGTTATAATTCCCTCGATGAGAAATTTAATTATGAACAATGAAAAGAATAATGCATCCAGATTGTTTACAGACAATTAACGGCCAAAGATGCTAAATATAGTCTACACTGGGCCTGCTCTGCAGAAACAATCTGAAAGTCCTGCTGCCTTGAAGTGAGTATGAACATCTGGCCCTCGGCGCTGAATGATAAATCAGATCTGTCAATGAATAAAACATCGCCTCTCAGCAATCAAGCAATGGATTTGTGAGGAGCCTTCCCATTTATTCGGTTAGCTATTGATTACCCATGAAAGGCCATTTCAGCAGAGAGCTAATAAATGGGAGAGCTGAGCTCCAATGCGCAGGGCAAAGTGAGGTCACAATGTTGCCTCTAGGACCGCGATGCGATTTGAGGTTGCTCCATCATCACATTAAGGAACTTATAATACAGTAGTAGCCACATGCAATTAGAGTTCAGATTGCTGCTAACACGTGATCCAAGCAAGAAACAGACTAATATTGATGGAAGGAAGCAAGGCCAACTGCCTGCGGATGATCCCCCAAGTAACTGTCCTGCCAGGAATGAAGTATCCTAAAGAGACACTTGTGTCCCTCCCGTTAGTTCTCAGACTATTGAAACAATGGACCTGCAGGAAAATGGAATTCCCCCCAAGGAGTCTCATGCTGAGAGAAAGAAAAGCCTGGTGCCAATCTGAGGAGGGATTTGTCTCCAAGGAAGGGATTTCACACAAGCTAACAACTTGTCATTGCAAGAGACACTGGAACAGAGGGCTATGGGCAGGGCCATAATCACCAGGACTACTTAGCCATGCATGTTCGTTGGCTCCTATTCAAACATAAACTTCACATCAGGACTTCAAAGACAGATCTGGATGTGGGTGTTGTTTCAGGATCCCTTCCCATTGGGAAAAGGGCGGTGGCCACACTGGATAAATCTCTTTTCTCTGGTATTTGTTTACTTGGCCTACCGAGGATGGGTGGCCAAACCCAAGTTGTTCAGGCTGTGAGAACTGGACTCTGATTCAGTAAGAGCCAGAGCCCTAGGACATACTGAAATAAACCAGGGCCTGGCATGAAGGCAGCAGGAAGGCAAGACCAGTTCTTAAGATTTTCATCTGACGACTTCCCCCAAATCCTAGCACGGCTGCCGTTACCTTGTCAAATTCTCTTTCTTCTCTTTGCTCCTGGAACATGGACATACTCGCTGGGCTGCTCGGCTGATCAAGACAAGTAGCAATTGGCTCTCTGAGGACAAGCATGCTTTCTATGGCATGGGTCTTTGGTACACGTAGCTCCTGCTGGGGGCGGGGGGGGGGGGCTTCAAGCCTGAGACCATTGAAACTAAACATGGAGGAAGTGCTGGAACAGCTTCCGTGAGTAGGACAGAGCCAATGGCAGCACGGAGCGTGAAGCTTTCTACTCACTGGCACTCTGCCCAGTGTAATATATATTGTATAATGTAATATACATTATAATATGATGCTGAAGTGACATGTGGTGTTGAATCTTACTGAAAAGCGGTCTCTAGGAGTGAAGAGGGCTCTTGGTCCAGACTCCAGCACGTTTACTGAAAGAATCCTCTAAGATTTCAACTTCTGGCTCCGTGAGAAAAGACAGTGAGAAATGAAAATACTTCAAAGTGCGTGTTCTTACTGGTTATTATTGCTACCCTTGACACTCACACAGGACCTAGCCTTCTGCTGCATCTCTTTAGCCTCTAGCATAGTGCTAAGGGCTACAGGATAGTGAGTTTCCACTAACTACACAATCCATACAGTAGGGAGGTTCCAGGCTTAATAAGAAGACAATTGCTTGCCTGGGAAGTAATCTGAAGGCATTCAGAGGCAATGATTAACTATATAAACAGGAGCTCCAGGAAGTACTAAAGGATTTCTGAAGAAAAGAAGCCATGACACTTGGAAAGCCCAGGTAAACGGCATTCTAAGATGAGCCCAAGGCAAGGTCTGGAGTGAGCTAGAAGTAGTGAACTAACATAATTGGGACCTGCTGTGGAGATGGCCACAGCATACTAATAATATCTGCCTGGGGAGATGCTGTGGGTTTCTGCAGTATCCTTTTAACCCCCAGCTCATTTGAGTGTTCGCAGCTAATGGCTCATAGCTGCCCCATCCTCTAGAGAACCTCCCTTGGCTAATAGAAGCTGCCATGCTTGAGGGCCTCAGGCTCTCTCCTGGGGAAGCTCGCAGCTAACTGGAGACTGATGAAAGCTTGGTCTCCAGCCTGATTGCACTCTGTCGGACAATTCACATTTCAGAGCTCCCGGAGGGTCAGGTACCTGCTAGACTACAGATGAGACCCCCACCTTTGCTTAACTCTCAACTCTTGAGTGTGCCCTTTTCCCCCTGCCATCTCTGGATCTGTTGAAAGGAGGGGATATAAATTCCTGTCTCAGCCTTTGTTTCTGATAATATTGGCCTAATTCATGGGGAAGGAGAGAAGAGCTCAAGCTGAGTGAATGAGCGTGTGGCAGCTTTATTGGCTCCTTTGTTTATTCAATTGTTTCTCCATTCATTCAATAAACCCCAGTGGAACATCTGTTGCAGGCGTACTGCTCAGTCATGTATGATGCATAACAAATGCATGACCTGGCCTCAAGAGACATCACAGAATACAGACAACAGGACTGCTCATGGAAAAACACAGGTCTGACCTCTAAAAAGAGATTGTTTGCTCTGGAGTCAAAACTGACTGAGTTGACATAGCCCAGGAACACAGATTTAGGTTATCCAAAATCCTATGTTCCAATGCAGTAACAATTTGATGATGTTTTTATGGTAACAGAGCAAAGTAAGTTATAAATCCAAGGCACTTATGAAATGAATTTGTTGGGTACATTCATTTAGTAGGTGGGATACAGCAAAGCAGGGAGAACTCTATGTTAGGCCTCAGACGCTATCTTGACATCATCACTAAGACACAGTGACTCACACTGACTAGGTCTGCATGGCTTAAATCAAAGCACAGAACTTCTTTGAATTGAAATGTCTAGATATCAGTGTCAGGGTCAAAACCTTCACCCTTGTAGCCCTGATGAGCCAGGCTCAGCCACCGCCATGTGGACCAAGGATGGTGGATTGGTGGGTAGAAGCACCAATGATGTCAACGATGTCAATCATGTCAACGATGATGAGCTGGACAGCGCTTGGATTCCTGATTCCTTCATGAGAGAAGGTAAGAACAACTCAGAAAATTGTTCTTTGACCTCCACTCATGCTTTGATGAAAACAAAACTGTTCTCACCTCAAAGGAATAAAAGTCATTACCTATTCTGGAGGCAAATACAAGTGACCATGGCCCGGGGACAAAGATCAAGGTCTCCCACATTCCATGTGCCAATGAGGCAGCAATTTCATGACCGTTTTATAGAAATAGAAGAGAGAAAGCTGTAAGTCAAGACGCTTTTCAGATACATTAGTTGGCACATTGGCGGGTAGGTGGATTGTAGCAAGATGGAGAGCTCTGCTCGGATACGGTGGGACAGCACTCTTAGTGCTTTGATTGGTGGAAACTAGGGTTTTGTTAAGTTAATACATTCCAAAGGGTTTCTACCTCTTTGACAGGATGTTAGATCTGACACAGAGTTGGGCAAAGAATGGGTATTTAGTGGGTAAGATAAACTATTAAAATTTGGCATACTATTAATGCCATGTATATTTATACTATGTACCTATCATTTCTCTGCTTTTCGTTATTAATTTTAGCTCTTTAAGATTTTTACTACATGTATTTAGTTTAGTGTGTGTGTGTGTGTGTGTGTGTGTGTGTGTGTGCATGTTGTGAGGCCTGTGTAACCCCATTTCTGAAAAACAAACTGTCGCAGGGTAAATAACCTGGCTATGAAATCCAGTTTCAAAAAAAGGAGAAAACCCCACAAAAATGTGCTTCAGCCACTCACCTCTGGTAATATTTAACCATCACCCCTAGCAACGTCAATCAGTGGATGCCTGGAGTTTACCCAGGTGTTCTTTATAATAGGTTGAGAAAAACAATTGCAGTTTGGCCCTCGAGAAACAATCAATCGGATTTCATCTCCTGATATTTGCTAAATGTCAATCAATCATAGAACTGCCAAGCTGGAGTTCCCCAAACCTTGCTGTAATCCCAATAAAACCCCTGCACTTTGAGCTCTACACTCCACTGTGTTGGTGACAGTGTGGGCCCGAGCTTGAGCTTGCAATAAAGACCCTTGTGTGTTTGCATCACAATAGGCTCCTTGTTGGTCTTTGGGGTCTGAGAGACTTGGGCACAACAGTGTGTGTGTGTGTGTGTGTGTGTGTGTGTGTGTGTCCTGGTTGGTGTGTGGTTTTGCCCATCAATAACCCAGTCATTGTCTGGGCTCCATTCTCTCCTGAGTGGTGGTTTGACAAGTTGTAAATCATTTCCACCTCAGGCTGCCTCCAGGGCTCCATCCTTCCTTCTCCCATCAATTTGGGGGGGATGAGGTGTCATTGTTTCAGTGGTCTGAGAGTCAAAGGGAGGGGTGCAAATGTCTCTGTAGTATATCTTCATCCCCACAAGGATGGCTATAGTCTAATCTACAAGGTAGAGAAGGGGCTAAGCTCTCTTGTCAAGATTTCATGAGAGACGGGATGCAGGGAGACCAGGCGAAGCGGGGTGCAAGCTCAGCGCTGCTTTGTTGCTGTTGCCCTTAAAAGGCTCAGGCTCCTGGGTATTAGATGAACACGTGTGCTCTAGAGAAAACTGTAGCCAAAGAGGGAGGGCTCTGGTGGCCAGGCTGTGTGGGGCTGGCCAAGCTCCCTGCCCTGCTTCCTAAGAGAGAATGGCATTAAAGATGCATATGGCTCTTTGGAGTCTCTGAAATGTCACAAGCAATTTGCCATGGTAGAAAATGTCCCCTTTTTTCAATGGGGGGTAAGTAGCAGGGTCACAGTGGGCAGCATTTCCATCTGCTCAAAGGGCCAGATCCTCAGCCATCACCTGGTGAGGTACTTAATGGGTCATCAGAACTTCATCAGAACTTCATCAATGATGTCAACAGGGCATCAGGGGAGGGCCATCTCCTCTCTTACTCCCCTCTCGCCTTGATCTATCCTGATCTAACACACGTGTTGTGGGGAAGAAGAGTCACAGGTGGTTGTGACTCTGAGAGATACTGTTTCATGTGTGGCAATTACCAAGCCCACCGTAGGTCCTGGCACATTCGGACAAAACATGGACATCAAGTTTGAGAGCCCTGGAATGCTAATTTGTAAGCCTGTCAGATTTGTCACTGTGGTGAGAAGTGGTGTTAAAATTGCTTCAAACATTTTAATTAGCAGAAGCCTTCCAGATAAAGAGGCAGCGTCCAGCTCCCCCCCACCAACCCCTTTCTTCTTTTCTTATCTCTGTGTTTGTTTTTCAAGGAGCTGTCATCACATTTGAAGCCATGGGGGGTCACAGAAAAGATGTGCCACTTAGGGATACCCACACAGGCGCAATAGGTTCACATTGCTACACTGAGGATCCACCCTCTGCACCCTGAGTCCACTGATAACCTGATAACGTGATAGTGTAGAGCTTTTCGAAGAGCTGTGAAGCCTTTGGAAGATCAGAACACTGGGGTCGTTTAAGTGTCTGGGTATGTGCATTTTCTGCATGTGTGCATGTATTCGGGGCTGTAGAAGTACCTGTTAAAGGGCTAATAACCTCAAAGCCTCTGCTGAGCTGAGGAACTTGGGTGGGAAACTTGACCCAAAGATACCATTTTCTGCAGGAAGTTAGGATCCTGGAAGCTGCCAAGGAGATCAGCATGCCAGCCTCCATTGGTGTTTACATCTTTGGGACTGCAGGGGAAGAGTTTGCAGATGGAGTCTTCCATCTGCCCTATAAAATCTGAAACCCTCCTAAGCCTTAGCACACAGTCTCCACTGCCCCGGAGAGGCCACTGCCCTTCATGTTCTGATTAGAGGACAGCCTGCATCAGGGGAGGGCCATCTCCTCTCTTACTCCCCTCTCGCCTTGATCTATCCTGATCTAACACACGTGTTGTGGGGAAGAAGAGTCACAGGTGGTTGTGACTCTGAGAGATCCTGGAGGCCCAGGATGTGCTTTGCTATGCTAACAGACACCAGACAAAGCCATTTGCCCCAAGTTTCTTTTAGACCTGACGTTTATGTGTGTGCAAGGGGAGGACAGAGGAAACCCTCAGCTTTGTTCTCTAGTCGCCATCTATCCTTGCATTTTTGAGTTTTGTGCATATATGCATATGCCTGAGTGTGTGTGTGTGTGTGTGTGTGTGCTGTGTGCATGCAGAAGACCAGAATTATCCTAGTTTGCCTTTTTTCAACTCCAGTGGTTTTATTAAGTCATGGCTGTCTTCTCGTCAAAAAAAAAAAAAAAAAAGTGTCCAGAGGCCTCTATGAGCCCCGTCTATTTCCTTTTTCAGCTTTACTATGCTGGTTTATCTTCTTTCTCCAAGGTCATATGATGGCTGCTAGGGTTTCACTTATCTCTAATTCCAGGGAGAAAGGAGGGAGACGGGAAGGAGCAGGAAGGACACGCTTGCTTCCCAGCAGCTTATCTGATGCTGACCTTTGAACCATCACTGGCCAGTGTTAGTGCAATATCAGATAAGAGATGTGTCTTAAGTGAGCACACTGACATGCTGGATAATCAGGGATTTGTTACTGAGTGTATCAGCTGCTATTCAATCACTACAGTATACAATCAATGGAGGAGAAGCCCTGTGAGGCACAGGGGATGGAGACTTGGAGATGAGGCCATTTATGATTGTTGAAGATGATTAAGTATGCCTTGGGCTTTGCCTCTGTGCCTGGGATTAGGTCTATGCTTCAGGTCAGTCAGGCCACCAGACAGAAGGGAAGGCTAGAAGTGACACCGGGGTGGGAAAGGACAAAGTGAACCTATAAATAAGAGTGCAGCCTGTGAAGGCAATCTGCCATCCCTTGAGGGAAAGATGGACGCACACCTATCCCTCACTGTCGCCAGCCTGAAGGACATCTGGTGCACTGCCAAAGAGTGATTCATGTACCCTCCCAGGGGTCAGGAGCAGCTGGAGCAGGCAATCTGTCACTGCTGTAAAAGCCGTTAGCCAGCAGGGGGAGCCAGTGAGGCAGGAGGCTCGCATGCGTTCAGTAGAATCTGGTGCTAAGGGGAACTTTAGAGCACAACCAAAGCCTTACAAGTCTTACATTCATTTTTTTTCCTACCTAACTCTTACTCAGAGCCTCACAGAAAGGTATTCGTGTAAAGGTAATTGTAACTTAGCTAAGTTGATCTGGTTCAAGTGTCTAGGTTGGGAGCGGGGTTGGCTAAGGGTCCCTGTGCAGGCAAGGAGCCCTGTCTCTGTACAAGACAGAAAAGTACCCAGAGAGGGACCGCAGGAGCCAGAACTGCGGTGTGACATGTTTTCCAAATGTCCAGAGAGCTTCTCAGACCAAGTGGTGTTATATACAAGAGGAGAGAAGAGTGGAGGATTCCCGGCTGCCCCGGGTGTTGCTGGAACAAGGATCGGGGGTGGGAGAGTATGAAGGAAAGAAGAGACAGCTGATGCCAGAGGGTCATGCCAAAATCTTCCCTGTTATATAGCCTCATGGGACAGTGAAACCCTAACCCCTGACACCCTGTGTTCAGCAGAACCACTTGTCATTTGTGGGGTGCATAAATCAGAACCTTGTTAAAACTGATTCAAGTGAAAGTGGCTGTGCTGGCTAGTTTTATGTCAACTTGACGCAAGCTACAATCACCTGAGAGGAAGGAGCCTTGATCGAGAAAACACCTTCGTAAGATTGGGCTGTTGACAAGGTTCTAGGGTTGTTACTTAATTAGTGATTGATGGGGGAGGACCCAGCTCATTGTGGGTGGTGCCAGCCCTGGGCTGGTGGTCCTGGGGCCTATAAGAAAGCAGGCTGACCAAGCTATGGAGAGCAATCCAGTAAGCAGCACACCTCCATGGCCTCTGCATCAGCTCCTGCCTCCAGGTTCCTGCCCTGCTTGAGTTCCTGCGGTGAATTCCTTCTATGATAGACAGTGAAGGTGAAGTGTAAGCCAAATCAACCCTTTCCTGCCCAAGTTGCTTTTCATACGGCAATAGTGACCCTAACTAGGACAGCGGCTTAATTAAAAATGATTTATGGGAGAAGTTCAGAACAGGTGCGATATCTGAGCCTGATATCTGCTTTTTCAATGTGCTACACAGCCGCTGACTTGAAGATTATGTTTACTGGCAAGAGATGCTGAGGCCAGTTTCACAGGAATGGTGGCTGGTGCTGGGATCCAAAGCTCAGGCTGCTGCTTCTGCCATCGCCTTCTTCCTGTTCAGACCTGAATTACCCTGAGGGGTACATCACTGGCTGTGACAGTGGGGTGCTAGGTCTCTGCTTGAGACCTTTGGGAGGCATGTGGCTGCAGATCTTTGGGCAAGTGGCTCTGCAGTGACAGGCCCTGCAGAAGGAACAGTGAGGGTCCCGGTTGTTTCAGCACCCCAGCCCGTTATAGCCAGCCCTCCATTGAAGGCTCCCTTGCCAACAACTCCATGTATCCATGAACAAATTTTATTCAGAGAGCTTGCTTTTTACTTCCAGCTGTCAGATAAGCCCCCTTTCCTTGACCCTGAAATTCTACACAGAAGACAAATCAGGTTCAACACTTACATTACACGTGGTCAAGAGCTCCTCTCTTCAAGGTTTCCTGAAGGGTCAGGCAGATGCATGCACAATACTATGCTGAATGAATGTACCACGGGCTGTTCCTCCACTTTACCTCAGAGGAAAGGAAGAAAGCACCATTTTTAACCTCCCAACAGAAAACCAAGGTCCTATGTCTAGGTCTCACCAAAGTTAAAATGACTGAAACCCTGAAAACACTCCTATGCATCAGTGAGGGACAGGCTCTGGAGGGGTGCAGAGTAGGGCCCACTTTCTCAGTCTTGAGAAAGAAACCCCATCATCTAGAGGGAGGAAGGATGCAGGGGAGTAAAGGCAAAAGTGGGGGAGAAGAAAAGATAGAGAGGGGGAGGAAAGGGGGAAGAAGCAAAAAAGGGAAGGGAGAAGAGAGGAAGAGAAGATGGGAAAGGAAATGGAGAGGTGAGGAGGGGGAAAGGAGAGGCTAGCAGAAAGTAAGGGAAGGTGGGAAAGACAAGGGTTGGGGAAAGAGCCCAGAAGGTTAAGCTAGGTAAGAAAAACACACTCAGCTGCACCCCCCCCCCCCAGGGTCTTGTTCAGAATCCCAGAATGGAGAAGATTTAAGTGGGTAAATTCTTGGGTAGAGCTGTGTCAGGCTTGTGTATTTCTGTGGAGACGAGAATGCAACAAACAGGGACGCAGTGTTCAAGGAAAGATGTCACCACAGTTGCATGCGTGAGTGTGAGTGTGCCTGAGCATGTTGACACACATGTGCACGAGTGCACCCAGAGTTCAGAGCAAAGACATGACTTTGTCAGACAAGCATAAAATTGCAGATTTCTTCCCCAGAGATGATATTGCCTCATGAATAACCGGGGCATTTTCTTCACCTCGGCTGTGATCTGAAATTGGAATGCAGCCATCAACACTGAGCTTCCGTCAACACTGGCTTCAGAAATAGTATTATTTTCTGAAGAAGTTGCCATGATAAACTTTCCTCTTTGTTCTTTTTTTCTAAATTTGGCTAAGCATAGCAGCAAGCACTGGTCCTCAGGATGAAGATTCTCTCAGCCAATAGCAGACTGATGAGGCTTCTTGATGCTGCGATCGTTCTCCAAAGTTTGGGTTCTGTTTAAGTACTGGCTGTTTTCCTACTTCGAGACAGTGTGTCTCATGTCAAATGCGGTCTTGGCTGGCAATCTGCTCTGGACAGCAGAGCCCTGGCTGACCATACCCGGGCATGCACAGTCTTACCATGGTGGGCACTGCCCTTGACCTCCGTTACATTTCCTGTATTCAGGCCTGACATACACGCTGTTTAGAGATCTTCTCATATTCTTCTCAGCAGGAAGGTAATTGCAAACTAGACCTATCAGTGGGGTCCCCTCTACCAACCATATGTCTCCTGGTCAGAAGCAAAACACACGCTGTAGCCAGTCTTTTATTTGCTCCCTAAATCAATTTTGTTGAGATACAAATTACATTTAATAAAACTAGCAGAGTTTAAGAGTATAATGTGAAGCTGGCCGAGCATGTGCTCATGATATTTTGTGTGTTGCTCAAAGCCTAGGCTCTAGCGTTTCCAACAAGCTGTGTTTGGCCACTTTGCAGGTGAGGTGAATCCTGAGAGGGGAAGGAGAGTGGTAGGAACAGCTGGGGGTCGGGGGTGAGTGTGTGGGGAAGAGACCCTTGGAAGACAAGCTTCAGTGAAACAGCTCACTTAATCGGGGAAACAAAGGCTACTTAAACCATTGTGGGGTGGGGAGATGTTTTTGGGGGCGAGTGTACATTATTGGCCAGGGCCTGGGTGCTGGAGAGGCCTCATTTGCTTAAGGAGGAATTTCAGGTGCTGCTGGCCATGACCTTAAAAGGGGAGAAGAAGAACCTGGCTGTTGGGCTGCATGATTTTCTGGGGGTGGGGGGTAGGGAGTGGGGTAAAGTTGGGCAGGGCGGGGGTAAAGATGGGCGCCGGACTATGTGTGCCGATACATGCAGGCCTAGCGTCAGTCCTACCCCTGCTGATCTCAGGATGAGATTTCCGGGGTTTGGTCACGCCTCTACACTACTGCTGCTTCAGGCCAGCTCCCTGCAGTCCCACAGCTCCTTGGACCCACACCACCTGTCTGCCACAAACTGATTAAAGCGACAGCAGTGCAAAACAGGGAACAGAAATTAATCCAATGTGACCACCCTGGCCAAAGGAAACACAAAGGGGTCCAGTGATCCCCAAACGTCTTTGGTGAACTAAGACCACGCGTACATAGAGGGTGGAAAGTGTGCACAGCTAGGTAGTCCTAGTGGGACTGTGGTCTGCCTGTCCTCACTGTATCAGCGCCAGCCCCCACCCCCGCAAGGTCGCCTGACCAGCAATGAGAACTGTGTGAACTCTCTGTCCAGGAGGCACGTTCCTGCTCTGGCTGGCACCAGCCTCCAGGTTTTCCTTCCCGAACCATGAGGTTGCTGGGGAAGTTATTCATTCTTTGTGGTCCATTGTCTCAATAATCTGATAGCGCAAGTGTTTCTCTTTAAAAAAAAACAAAAACAAAAAAACCCAAAAACCTTCTCACTTTCCGGCACACTTGCTACAACACTTACTGTCTCAGTCTTCACCCACATGCAGATGCTACATTTTGTGGGACCCCAGAAAAGTATTTTGTACTCTTTAGCAAGTGTCTCCACACACATAGCCAACCTCATATTTGGTTCCTTTCACTGTAGTTCAGCTGAGCAGCATAGAGCATGGAGTATATGCCTCGCCCCCTGGAGGCGATGACAGTATATATCACATGTATCTATTAATGTATATCACATATGTGATATATAATTACAAGGAAATAACAACATCTTTTTAATTTAAAAGCCCCTTTGTTTATGTATATGTGGTGTATGTGTTTATGTGTGTGCACATTTGTGTGAATGTACATGCCTATACACACACATTGAAAAGACCAGGCCTGACCCCCTACCCCAAAAGTCATCAGTCCCAGGAACTTGGCTGTAGGTCACCAATTCCAGGAATAAGAAAACCGTAAAATTCCCTACCCAAGGGAGGGAACCTGGAGGTAACCACAGGAATGGCAAGGTATCTTATCTCAGGGTGGGGCATCTGTGCTGGGCAGCCCCCACCCCCACCTAACATTCCTGAGGACTATAGATAGCTCACTCAATGTTAGTTATGTTAGTTAGCCAATCACTCTGTAACAAGCTTGCCCTTGCTGAATGTCATCCAATCGTGTAGCTGCTAAGCTGGGAATTCCGGGTTCTTGCTCAAGCCCCAAATAAAAACCCTGCCTTGTAGCTGCTCGGGGCTCTCCTCTCTGATTCACTGCATTGGTGATGATGGAGACACTGAGCTTAAGCCAGAATAAAGCTCTTTGCTCTTGCGTATGTGATCTGGCTCCTGGTGGTCTTTGGGGGACCTTAAGATCTGGGCACAACAACATGAAGCGACCAGAAGAAGAAGATTGTCTTCCTCTATCATACTTCACTGTATTTCCCTGAGACAGTGTCTGGATCCAGTGACTGGATCTGGAGCTGGCGTGGTAGACTGGAAGTGCCAGCAACCCTCCTGTCTCTGTTCTTCACAGCACTGTGGTTATAAATGTACGTGGCCATCACCAACTTCTTAAGTGGGTTCTGGGATCTGAACTCAGGTCTCCATACTTCTCAGCAGGCACTCTTATACGTTGAGCCATCTCCTACAAGCTCCTGATAGCACTTTTGACTCTGTCTCCCCCAACAAAAGACACTTATCGTGCATCCTTGACTGGCCTGGAACTTGTGATGTAGACCAGCTAGCTTCAAAATCACAGAGCGTCACCTGCCTCTGCCCCCGACCCCTAACGGCTGGCATTAAAGGTGTGCACCATAGCATATGATGATGGTGGTGGCGGCTTCCTTCTCCTCCTGCTCTTCTTGTACTTCAAACAGGGACAATAATGTACCCATTTATTTTCAGTAATAACTAAACATATGTGTGCAGATCAAATATCAAGTAAGCATACTGGCAAAGGGTGTTGTGAAGGATGGTCAATCTCAGATTAAAATAATAATAATAATAATAATAAGGCTTGGTTCATTTGTGGTGTTGCCTGTTAGTCGCTGTTTCTTAGTTTATTTGCATTCTGATGTGGAAGCCCAGGTTATGTCGACAAGAATCCCTGGAAGGAAGCAACATCTTCAAAGACATTTTGACTGATCAGCTGCAGTGATGTGAAAAGGGTGGAAGGTTGCAGGTCCAGAAGTAAATTGCCTTATCTGGACTAGTTTTAGCAATTCCTCCCCCACCTTTGTGTTGGGAACTAACATACAGCGATTAATAGATAAAATAAAACCTTCTGGAATCTATTAACTTAACAAACCACTAGCTTCTTAAGCTGAGAATGTCTCAAGCTTCTAAGGCCTATAGGAGAACTTCCCTCATCTTGCTGGAGTCCCCTTCTTGATGTGACATTTTTCTCTAGTATTTCCACCAGTGTATTCAAAAAGTATCTTGATTTATGTTTTCTGATGGTTCTGCTACTATAAAAACTTTATGAAAAACTTTATGGAACTGTGTTCCAATGCTTCCACATTGGAACACAGATTCTTTTTTTTTTTCTTTTAAGGCATGCACTACCATACCTGGCTTGCACACATTTTAAAAAAATATGTATATGCATTACATACATACATATATATATATATATATATATATATATATATATACCTCCAGAAGAGCAAGCCAGCAATCTTAATCTCTGAGCCATTTCTTCAGCCCTGGAGCATGGAATTTTTAGTAACCTTATGGTCACTCAAATTTGGCTTTATAATAAACACTCTTATTTCCTTTGAAAATAAGATGAGAGCTATGTTTTTTGTTTTTTTTTTTTTTTTTGCATTGACAATTGTATGTTTTATGTTCTTTCACATTTGCTTGGAAGTGTGTAGGACCTAGAATGATACGTGTCTTAGGGCGTGTTTCACATAAGCTTAAAGAGAATGCAGAACCCCTAGTCTGCACCCCTCTCTTCCTTCCTGCTTTTTAACCATCATTCCTGCCTTCCTGCTCTCAATGATGCCCAAACTTCAGCAGGAAGTAGTTACAGAAGAGACTGTCGTCCCTTATCATCAACAAACCACTGAAGTAGTAGATCCCAAAGAAACCTGGGACAAGTGCTGTTCAGAACTTGCGGCTCCTCCCAGCACCTTCTCATCCCACTCCCTACTCCAAACTTCCCCAGCCCAGGGCCAGGTTTTCACCTTCCTCCCCTCAGCTTCTCTTTCCCATATAACTCAGCCATTTTAGACAGTCTCTTGGTCTCTTGGCTGGTTCCACTTTTGGATCTCTCTTGGTCTCTTCTCTCTCATTCTTTTCCCCTTCCTTTCATGGCCCAGACCATTCTGATGGCTATGTTCAGTCTGCACTCCTCCAGATGTTTCTGGCTGTTCTCTTCCTCATATCTATGAGGAGAGAGCCTTAGAATCCATGATGAAACAAAAGGTTTCTCACCTGATGCAAAAGTAAAAATGGATAAAGTGTCGGGGACGGGGGGGGGGGGGTCATGATGAACTTGACTGCAGTGTAATATTTTGTTTCTTGGATATATAAAAGGTAGTCACCCAACAAAGGCCCGTATTTCCTGAAACACTCCTGCCCCTCCCCCCATGCCTTCATACCAACTAGCCAATACTGTTGGACCGTAAAGTCCAGTCCACACCAACGGGATAAAACAGTCACCACCTACATCAGGGATAAAAGACACAGGCCATTCTGGTGATTGTGTTCACTGGGTAGGTTTAGATTCTGGTGCATCTATTTGCAGAAAGAAATAGTCTTTCTGAATTATGTTCTCCTCATTCATATGTTCCTTTGAGTAAGAGTGGGGTTACTCTTTTCTCAACAATTTAAAGACTCATCTGAGATTTCAGATCCTCTTGACGTTCTAATCACCTCCCTTGGGGAAGGTATATCTCACCACTACTGCTGTGCACCCCAAGATCTCATGGTGAGCACTCTTTCATATCTTTAAGGATCCCAGGACAAAAAGTTTTTCAGCAAGCAGAGAGAACCAAAGAAAATACCACAGTGACCAGACCGTACTAGACCATAGATGGAACACAAAAAATGGCAAAATACTTCTTGGTTGGCCAGGACTTGATGGGGGTTGAATAAGAGAGAGTGAATGAGATTCTCAGTGCCACAGCAGAAAGTAGAGTCATGTGGACATATTTAGTGACTTCCTGTGTGTAAGAAGCACCTCACATAGGACACTGCCCCATGAGAGAGCTGAGACAGATGAAGCCTTCAGAATCAGGGTAAATAAAGAGCCTCTAGCTAGGTGATAGTGGCACATGCCTTTAATCCCAGAACTCAGGAGGCAGAGGCAGATGGATCTCTGTGAGTTCAAGGCCACTCTGGTCTATAGAGTGAGTTCCAGGACAGTCAGGGTTAGACAGAGAAACCCTGTCTTGAAAAACAAAACAAAACAAAATAAAATCTCCATCATTCCAATTAGTTATCAGAATGTGAAAAACCTCTATGACGTGAGGTTGAGAATCTGATAGTTTAACTGTTAAGAATCCAGGACAGGAAACAGGTAAATGTGCTCTAAGGAGACACATTTCCTCCAGAGGGTAACTTCCCTCCCTGGCCAGCCCAGAGGCTTTCCTGAAGTATTCAGTATGTACAGTGCCTTCTGACTTCAGCCTGTGCCCTGATCGGGAGGGACAGAATGTGCCTCGGGTCACTGTTTCCTTTCCAGTTTCTCCATCTGCTCCCAGAGAAACAGCAGTTCCTTCAGATACTGGGCACACCTCCACTCCTGCTTCCTTCATGGGTACCTTTCCCAGCCACCGCCTGTAGCTAGGAGCTGAGGGAAGATCAAAATGGGATCCAGATGACAGTACTTGGCATTCACAAAATTTGCAGTAATGTGTGTGGACTCTATATTCTTTGGCTGGGACCATGGACCTTCTTCCTCTGTTTCCTTGTTTTGTACTATGGGCTGTTTACTTGCCTAGGCCACAGTCTCCTCATATATCTGTAAGGTTTTTTTTTTTTTTTTTTTTTTTTGGTTCTCATGCAAGTGTCTCAGCTGTGTACCTGTCTTTCCTATCTTGGTGCTTTTTTTTTTGAAAGTGGGTAACAGAAGCTATCTCCAACTGCTAAATTGGTAACTGCTTGTGAAATTTAAACAAACAAAAAACAACTTTTCCCCTATTGAGGATACAAACTACTCTTAAAGGCAAACTCCATACCTAGAAGTAGATGGCCAAAACAAATGGACTCAAAGCTTCTTCATCTCATAATGTTTTGTCAGGGATTTCTTTAGCTTATAGGTCCTTTGTGTATATAATCTCCAGTTTTGTGTTTTTATGGGATTCCTGTGTGTGTGTGTATGTCTACATCAAGTGTTTCTTGTGCTTTCATTTGGTTCTTTTTCTCCTATTTGTTTGTTCTGGTCTATCCCTAATTTGTTTGTTTTTGTTTTATCTCATTTTATTATTTATATGCCTGTTTGTTTTCTAGGGAGAGACAAAAAGGGTGTGACTCCAAATGGAGGGCAGGTGGGAAGGAACTCAGAAGACTTGGGGGAGGGTACGCCGTTTTCAGAATATATTGTATGAAAAATATATTTTTAATAAAAGAAAGAGAAAAGGGGGGTAACTATCCATCTTTAATCTGCGGATGCATGAACCTTGCAGGAACTCATGTCCTAATGGGAAATAGGCTGATTTTGTTGCGGAACTGAACTCATCATAAGGAAAAAATAGTCATGTTGTTTTGTGACCTCATCAAGGTGAAGATGCCCTTGTGACGTAGCTACACTACCTTGATTAATGACATCAAGATGGCAACTGCCATGTGACTTTACTTCCAGATCATTTAATATAGTTGAGTTCAATCTCCAGAACTCACCCAAAAGGGGGGGGGGAGGTGTCACAGAAGCACACCTAGTCTACTTAGTTAGTAGCAGGCAGTCAGAGAGGCTTGCTTCAAAATAAAAGTCAATGGCCTCTGAGGAACAACACTCAAGCTTTTTCTCTGGCCTCCACATGTACATACATACTACTCACACTCTCAAGACCTTTGTAAAGTTGACTTTTTGTCTAAACAGATACCAAATTGCAACACACCTTCTGGTAAAATTATGGTCATTATGCTAAAAGTTGCTCTAGTCATCAAGTTTTAAGTGCATAGTATTTCTAGGTGAATGTTATCTGGGCCAATGTAAAACAGTTTATAAGCATTTCTTGAGAGCTTGCTCATTGTCAGCATGACCTAATGTAGAGAGTACATAGCCAGGCACTCAAGCTACTCATGTTGTGGCGGAGGAAAACAGGTCCACAGCAGAGATGCTTGCGCAGGTACCATACAAACCCTCCGGGAAGAGCTGCTCAGCCTGTCAGGATCAGGGAGGCCTGGGTGAAGAGCCTGTCTGCACCAAATCTGCTGAAGACTTAGTACTTCACACGGTAGGCAGGTGTGTGTGTGTGGGGGGGGGATTTGGGAGGAGGAGTAGCTACCATGGAAACTCACAGACAATGAAGCCACCGCGCCAAGGTCCTAGTCTCGGCTATCCAATCATCTCTGTATTGCATGAGAGACAGCATTCGGCCACCACGTGCCTAGTCTCTGGCCAGCTCGGCTTCTTTTTTTTCTGGCATAAAGCCGAACACATCAGTGCACACCATCAATCAACAAGTATGTTGAAGGGGGAAGCTGGGGCTTTCCTGAGGCCTGTGATGCTTAGCAATTAAGAGGAGCATTTTAAAAGTGTGAGAAATCTGTTTTCTCTTATCCTAAGAGATAGTGTATGAATTGTTTTAACCTTTTGTTATTTTTATACATTTTTAGCACAATTATGGCATAATTTTGCATATGAGGTAGTTGGGGTAGTGGCTCTCCTGCCAGCATGTTTTTCAGTGTCATGGGTTAGAGCACAGAGCTGTGGCTGCTTGGTGGCGAAACTGGCATTGGCAACAATGTTGCCAACGTTGTTAAGGTAGTTGATTTCAGGTGGTAAAGGTTACAGCAGTGTCAGTGTTGTTACTGTGGGATAGAAATAACGAGACAAACGACCTGGCAGATAACTTAGGACCAGAGAGATATCCTTGTACACAATAACACTGGTCACACAATGTGGCTGTGGGGACCCAGGGGGCTGTGGGGTAATTTCTTAGGGAGTATCCTAAAATGGACACGGTGAGGGGTCTGAGGAGCAGGCTGCAGCTCCTACAATTTCGTTCAGTAGCAGCAGATTTCTTCAGCAACGCCACTGTGTTCCTACACATAAAAAACCTGGCAGTCTTGCTTTCATCTCTCCATTTCTGCCCTTGAGTCACGATGTGACCTTCAGTAAGCGAGGTATGCTCATGGCCTCCGTGTTCTTATTCCCCAGAGGACTTTACTTGTGCTCAAAAGCGCTGAAGAGGCTCACACCCTCATTATCAGGGTGAAACACAAAAGGATTTCTCTCCTGGAAAATCCAGCTAACAGAAACTGTGGGCTGAAGGTCTCGAGGAGGAGGGACCGAAGGGCTGGAAGCAGGAAGCTGAAAAGAACGGGGCAAAAGTTGAAAGCCTCTTATTATATGATTAAAAATAGGAGAGAAAAAGCTTATTGAGTGGAGTCAAAGCGCTGATTGCAGAGGCCTCGGGTAAAGGGAAAGCTGGAAGCTCCCAAGTGAAAGCAGGAAGCTAGAGGAAGGGAGAACTAAGGAGTGTGGCTGTCTTCAACGTGGGCAAAGCAGCTTTTCTTCCACATGGACGGCGCCGCAAGTTTGCGATGGATGGAAAGGACTTATCAGAGAACCAGGTGGCTGCACATGCACCACACTTGCATCCCCCTAAAACGAATCCATAAATGTAATCTTTAAACATTTTAAATTGACTGCTACACATTGGAAGGAACACACGTGAGCAGACACGCGTGTGCTGGGGCTTTCCTGTCTGTTGTCTGTCTCAGCTGCGGTCTCTGAGGACGCGCTCCTGAGTATCTGTGTCTCTATCCCTTCTCCGCGGGGCCTCACTCCTGAAGCAGATACTGACCGCACTCGGGTCTTTCTGTCCTGTGCTTGAGAATGGTCTCGAGACAGAGCTTCCTGAAGAAGGCTGGTATAGAGGGGGAGGGGACAGGGGACTTCCAAAGACTCTCCCGGAAGTGATAGAGGGAGGAAGGAGGAAGGCAGGGTATGCGGTCCTTACCCACTGCTGGGCACGCAGTCTAGTCTAAAAGAAGAACACTTCCCAAAGAACGCACAGAAACACACTGTTTTCACCACGTTTTCCTGCCCTTGATTTCAGAAGAATAATTACAAGTTCTTATCTTCCATGGTGGAGAAATAATTAAGCAATTGTCAATTGTTCCTCCCCTCTAATTTTTTGATTTAACGCTGTTCAAATTCAAAACGACATGCTCATGTGAGTTCATTTTGTTGCACAGTCGTCCAATTTTCTCTCTGAGTGATAACGAGATGGATGCTTCACAAACACCCGGTAAAACTGATGCTGGATGGCGGCACATTCACAAAAGCATTAGATGAGTCCTTTCACGCTCAGATGTCCCTGCGGTACGTTTCAAACGAGACCGTAAGGTGACTAAAATGACGCTAAGGTGACTACTGCTGCAAGAAACTAGGACGGGGATGCGCCAAATCACAAAATGTTAGTCAATAGTGTTTCAAGGTCAATTTAACAAAGT
Organism: Meriones unguiculatus; assembly: GCF_030254825.1. NCBI lineage: Eukaryota > Metazoa > Chordata > Mammalia > Rodentia > Muridae > Meriones > Meriones unguiculatus. The sequence continues at coordinate 57,408,478 of NC_083363.1, read as the reverse complement.
TGAGGAAAGAAACAAGGGGGCGGGCGGTAAACTTGAGACATCACAAATTACAGCCATAAAAGGAGATGGAGGGATGCATCTAATTATCAACTAAAGAATGTCTTCAGTTGATTGAATCTTCTTAATGAAGACGCAGGAAGCTGGACTGGGTGGCAAAGCAAAACAAACAAAACGAAATTTGGGGAGATCATAACACAGCAGAAAAATGGGGAAAACTTTGTATGAGAGACTGTCATGGTAGCACAGTGCTGTAACCCCAGAACTCAGGAGACAGAAGCAAAAAGGCTGAGTTTTAGGCTAGCCTGGGCTACAAAGTGAGACTATCTCCAAAACATATATATAAGCAAAAGTGACAAAGATTGACAAGAACAAACACAAAAAGGATCTTTTTTTCTTTCTCTTTTATTTGCTGTGTACACATGCTTCTGCGTATTGATGTGTGTGTGTGTGTGTGTCTGTGTGTCTGTATCTGTGTGTCTGGGTGTGTGTATTCCAGGCATACATGTGCCATTGTGAATAGGTCAATAGAGGACAGCCTCAAGTGCTGCTTCTCACCTTTCCGAGGTCTCCTCACTGCTTGCCTCCTATGCTTGATGACTTGGCCCTTGAGTTTCCAGGGATTCTCTTGACTCTGACTCTCATCTCATCATCATAGTGCCGGGATTACAGCCATGTGCTGTTGCAGCTGAGCTGGACGTAGGATCTGAGGATATGAACTCAGGTCCTCATGCTTACATGGCACATGCTTTAAACTATTGAGTTATTTCCTCGCCCAAACACAGGGGTCAATCAAATGATTTTTTTAGAGCAGGTACCACTGAAAGTCATGAGCAATTAATCAGTTTATTACCTAGCTGTGGTGAGGTGACTAAGAATGGTCCCATAAACCCCTATAATTGAATGGTTAGTCAGAAGGGGGTAGAACTCTTTGATAGGATTAAGATTAGGAGATGTGACCTTGTTGGAGGAGGAAGTGTGTTAACCTTGAGGTTTCAAAGGCCCCTGAAACAGAGATAGAGACAGACCCAGTCTCTATCTCTGTCTCTCTGTCTGTCTCTGTCTCTCTATCTGTCTGTCTCTGTCTCTGTCTGCCTGTAGATCAGGATGTACCTCTCATCTATTGCTCCAGTGCCACATGTACTAGCTACCATGATCCCTGCCATGAAAATAATGGACTAAACTTCTGAAAATGTAAGCAAGCCTCCAATTAAATGCTTTCTTTTATAAGAGTTGCCTTGATCATGGTGTCTGCATTAGTCAGGGTTCTCTAGAGTAGCAGAACTTATAGAATGAATCCTTTATCTATATCTAGTGTGTATATATATATATATATATATATATATGATATGAGAGCTATGAGGGGCAGCCCAAGAATCCAGAAATTGCTCAGGCTACAAGGCTGGATGTCTCACATGGTCTTCAGTAGATGCTAGAATTCCAACGAAGTAGGCTCTAATACCAGTGAACTAATGGACTTGCTACCAAGGCTTCAGCAAGAAGCTAAAAGGCAAAAGCTTCTTTCTTCCTTGTCCTTATACACACGGGCATCCAGTAAAAGGTGTGGCCCAGGTTAAAGGTGCGTTTTCTTGCCTCAAGATCCAAATTAAAGACTAAATATTCCTGCTTCAAGATTCAGATCAAAGGCATGCACACACACACACACACACACTGACTGTAATAAATAAAATTCATTTATAAAACCTACCTTTAAATATAACCTAGAGAAAACAAAGTTTTTGAGACCTATGGGGCTGTAACCAAAGACAGAATATTTGTGTCATTTTATGAATGAAAGAAGAAAAATAATCTGCTTGAAGAGAATAAATAAATGGGGGCCAATTTTTTTCTAAATTTGTCCACAAATAAATAATCCTACAGTTCAAAAAGCTAAGCATACTTCAAGCACACAAAATAAAAGCTACACTAACACACTATAACCAAACTCTAGCTCACATGTAAGGGCATGTGAGACATGCTGGAGACACAGCAGCGCTGAGTCATGTACCAAACCACAAAATTAAAGCTGCGAGAGTAAAACCGAGGAACCATGCATGGAATGGGCCAGTTCATAATTAACGGGTGACTAGAACACCCTTTAACAGCAGGTAGAACAAACTGACAGAAAGCCAGCAAGCATTTAAAAGGACTCAGTGACTCCACGAATCAAAAGAACCAACCAACATTTCTGTGGAAGCAGAATGCTTTCTTGTCAGACTTTCACATCCTGCACACCAGTGCGTAGCTAACTCTAGCTCAGGTGTCAGGTTGGTGGCCAGCTGTATACACACCGCACTAAAATGGCCACAATGCGGTCATTTCTGTTAGAGCTTGGAAATGAAGCCAGTAGTGGTGCCTACAGGCAATAAATCAGTGCCAGCACTCAGTCTGGTCATAGAAGTCACGGCAATGAGTACAGATTTGAAGGGGCCCAGGGGTGCCTTCCCAAAGTTCAGCTTGGCCACGAGCTGTAGTGTTGGTGTTTTCAGAGTTGTTTTCTTTCTTCTTGGTGACAGGATGGAGACCACGATCATCTAAGTTGAAGTACCTAAGTGGCCCCCAACTTGCCGTAATCTACCTGCCCTCTGACCTCTTCTAACCTTGGCAGAGAACCTCCAATCTCCCTAGGTACAAAGGACATCATTTTAGTCAGCACTTAGTCTTGTGTATTTTCTGAATGCCATGTTGTTTTTGCCAACACATAATGGTCACGCTTAAAGAGCGTGGGCAAGTCTTACACAGCTGCAACAGCAAATAGCTCATTGTAGCACGAACAACTCATGAAAGCTGCAACGTAACACACATGCAGGGAGACCTACCAAAGAGCCCGAACCCCATCGCCACCCCCACTCTCCACTCCCACCTCATCCCCACCACTCCAGCCAAGTAACTGTTCACTCCTCACAGAACCCTGAGGAACAGCCTTGTGAATCCTGTAAAAGACCTGACATTCCTAGGTCTGGTATCACCTCTCTGCAGGACAGAATGCTTCAATTGGTATGAAGTGGAGAGTGTGTGTTGGTGCCAAGGACTACCATAAGCATACTCAACCCAGTCACTTTCCAGTCGTCTCTGGTCATAAAATACAGAAGCTAAGAAGATGTTGTTTGTTTTGGTTTTGGTTTTTGTTTTTGTTTTTTTTTCTGAAAAAGATTTTTTTTTTCCTCTCTGTTGGAGATCCCTCTTTGGATCGCCAGCAGGACTCTCTGGGTTTAGCAGGAAGCTAGGGGTTAAGAGCAGCCTAAATCTAACTTAGAGCTGAAAAGCAAGTGAGCCAAAAATAACCCACTGTGATCTGTGGTTCCCACTAGCTGTCTCCAGCTCCACAGACAGGCTGGCAAAGTTTCCCCTGAAGTTCCCTGCAACCTTCTGAAAACCATTGGAAAAGGGCCCTGCAGGGCCTCAGACTCTTGCAAACGGCCAGGAGCCCCCGAGAAAGCCTACACCCTCCAAGAAGAGCTCTCGAAAATGCCTCATGGTGCCTCCAGGCTTTTGTCTCTTCCAGAAAGGAATCATGCAAATCAACTACCTGGTTGCTGTTCCAGTCTGTTAGGGATTGAGCTGAGTCCAAGCCAGTTGGGGGCCAAAAACTGTCGATGTTAATAAAACACAGCTCTCCCAACAATGGGAATTTGAGACAGTTTATTCTGAACCAAATATGAATGACTGTGACACAAGAACACAGACCCAGGTTGCCCCAAATAAAGGTCCAGCCTGAAAGCAGTTAAATGAAAATTTGAGAGCTAAAACATGGACATAGAGGCACGAATCAAGGCATTTTCTAAACATATCAGTGAGAATATTGGGTTGACAGGTACAGTAAAGCAAAAAGTCTAGTGCACATTTTTACATGTTATTCAGTGAGGTACTGAGCTTGGGAGTTTGTGTAAACTGTTATTAAATTCTAAAGGTCTGGCCTGATGGTTAAAGGATGTTAGATACAGAGGCAGGCAATGAGTAGCTGAAGATAATTTGGCTCTGAACCTGCAACATTCTAACTCTCCATAATAATGGAAGTTCTATTCAGCCTTGGAGAATGTTTAACTGGGAACTCTAGGGAAGTAGAGAAGCCAGCTACCACAACAAACCTTAATAAAAGTAACAGTCAAGTACTGCTACTTCATGCTGGAGAGTCCATGTACACATACACAAAAGGCTCCAGACAAAGATTCCCATGTAGCAGAAAGAGTTCTAGAACTGCTGATACATCAAGAGCCACGCTGACCAGGCTGGAGTCCTGTGCAGGCCCCACCAGGAGTGATAGGCCCTGTCCACTGGGAGTGTGTGCCAACTCTGCAGTCTGGAGGGCAGGTAAAGCCTTTGCAACTCCCTGCCTGGGGTGGGGGATTGTGGAATCACACACAGGGAGATTGAGGGTGAAATTTGGAGTATCATGTGGTTAGCATGCTTGTACACCTGGGTTTGTTCTTCAGCACATAAGTCACATGGAGATCAGGAATGAAGATCTGGGTTTTTCACACACTAGAAAGAAAGAGCAAAGGTACTCCCTCACCCTGGAAATAAAAAAGGGAACCATAAAGACAGAGCATATTAGTAAAATCTAAAAGTATTCTCTTAAATTTGCCTTTATCTTCATAACTTAGTGCAGCTCTAAGACCTCATTAACGAAGTTTCTTTGTGCCAAGGACAACGGTGAATGCGGAAACTCCCAGCTGGCCAATAGTATCTGCTGAATGCTCAGACACAAATGGGACATCTGTATCACACACTATGCCCCAAAACTCAGGTAGCCTCCCTGAAGAGGGGGAGGAAAGGGTGTATGAACCAGAGGTCAGGGAGTATCAGAGTGAAACAGGGTCTTTTGGACACATCAGGACCACTTCCTTTGTGAAATCATAGCAGCTGTGGTTGCCGGCACAAGACCTGTACCAGACTAGGAAATAAACGTTCCAGCATGATGGGGTGAGGGGCCCATGATCCTCCATCCCTAACTCAGGAACTGTGGACAGTTGATGGGTTCAAGAAGTCAGTTTTCTTTAAGGCTGTGGCCCACAGCAAGTCAACCACACTCAGCACAAATTGGATTTGATGGGTTATTGAAAGAAAGAAAGAAAGAAAGAAAGAAAGAAAGAAAGAAAGAAAGAAGGGAAGAAGGGAAGAAGGGAAGAAGGGAAGGAAGGAAGGAAGGAAGGAAGGAAGGAAGGAAGGAAGGAAGGAAAAAAGAAAGAAAGTTCAGAGAGAGCCAGAGGTTGGAAATTAGGGGAGCAGTGCAGGTGTAAAAATGATCAAAATAAATTGCATGTGTGTGGGAAATTTCCAGAGAATTAATGAAAATATCATGCATCGCAAGGAAATAGAGAACGGAAGTCAGAGCATTGTAGTTGGTTCTTTGAGAATATTTGTACAATTGACAGAACTCTCACCTGACATCAGCAAAGAAAAATGACACAAATTACAAACATTGGGAATGAAATAATGAAGTCTCTCCTGGCCCCAGACTTGAGAACAACAATAATGGGACACTGTGAACAAAGCTACAAATCCTTAGCAATTTATGTAAAACTGGCCAAGGCCTCAAAGCCTACCTTACTATCCCGCTTATCCTAGTAAGATAAATTTCCAAAGTGCTAGCACTACTGTGGGACTTGGGGGCTGTGCCTCCAGGGGAATTGGCATGGGCTGAAGCACATTCAGACCCTGGAAATCTCAAATTTGAGATCCCCATCCTGAGAGTGGAAGGTGTGGGACAGAGCTCTCTCCTTGTTTCCGTGCCCGCTTCAGGAGTACAGGACACAACCCCCAGGTGGCTCCAGATGGTCAGTCAGAAGCAGTCACCTGTTACCTCTCCCCGTGCAAACCTCCCTGCTGCCCAAGGTTTGTAAGTCCCCATTTCACATGAAATAAACCCTTGAGCATCATCTCCTTAGACTGGCTGTTTATTCTGAGCTGTAATACCGGGAGAAGGAAGGGCTCCCCTTCCCTGAAGAATTCATTGCTGGACCCCTGGCCTTGACTGCCAGCCAGGCAGTTGCTATAGGACCGGCAGAACTATCACCACTAGAGCTCGCCTGGCCGCGGAGACCTTCTGCTGCTCACGTCAGCGTGAATAGCCACCACCCACCTTTGGCACCACTTTGCCCACTGCTGCTCATCTGGAACCAAGAGCCCAGATGGTCTCGGAGCAGCCATTCTTTCTGCCCAAACTAAACAGGGATCCTACCCCCTTCCCTCTCGGTTTTGGAGCGCTGAGCCTCCATTATCCGCGGTTCCCGAAGCAGGCATTCTGTCTGCCCAAACCCAACCTGGCTCCTGTGGTACTGCCGCTCTCTGTCTCGGCTTCGTAACTCCAAGTTTCTGCTGACGTCCGGTACTGGCAATCTCACTAAAACAGCTGACTGTAACACCGTGTGGAAAAACTCTCTTCCACATCCCCGAGAGACCGGAAGTCCTCCTGTTCCTGAGTGAAACTCCAGCGTCTGGGAGAAGGATCAGAGCGTTGCAGAGAGGCACAGAGGCACACACTACCAATAAAACAGAATGTTGGATGAACTGAGTGTTAATTTGAATATTGAAAAAATTTTAAAGTGTAATTCTAAAGGCCAGGTGGTTTCATGAATCGTCCAACACAACTCTTGGAGGAGAACCATTGTCGGAGGCTTACAGGTCCTCCTGCTCAGATAAGCCACCGGGCAAACAAAGAATCTTAAACATGCAGGATTGTCTCCTCAAAGTGAGAGTTGTATAACCTCCTTTCTGCCCAGAAGGCTGAAAACGCATTTGGTTAATAGCTTGGTGACCTCTGTGCTAACTGTATAACCAGGCCACAACCGGCTTTCCCAAACCTTTATCATGAGCTTGTTTACATTAAGCCTGCTTCCCTCCTTAATCTATAAAACTTATATTTATGGAAGTTGTCACTTGTACTTTACAAGAATTTTGGTATAGTCATTGCTTCAGCTTTGTTGTGATTGTTACTATTTAGGCGGCCTGCTTCTGGGTTGCCTAGCAACCTATGATGTCATCATGTGCGCCTGGTTAAGTTCCTTAAAAATATCAACCCATTACTTTGTCGCTCTCTTACCCCCTTACCCTCTTGCCCTCTTACTCTCTCGCTCTCCTGCTCTCTCCTCTTCCTCTGTCAGGGCGCCCCTTCTCCCTTCCCTCTATTATGTCTCCCTCTTTCTCTCTCTCTCTTCGTCTCCATCTAATAAACCTCTTTCATATAAAATCTGTGGGCATCATCATTTCATCGGTCCTAACAGTGCTTGCGTAATTATCACCAATAAACATTTTTTTTCCAAATTGTGCTGAGCTTAAATATGCCTAAAATAAACTACCTGGTACCAGACTCTTGACGTTTAAACAAACACGAACTACTGAGTTGTGTTGAACCAAACTGCTCTCTTGTCTCCTGTGGTCCAACAGTCTGTTGGACTTGGTGATTGCAGAGACAACCCCCCCCCACACACACACGCAGAATACCGAATCTATGGTAGTCTCTTCAGAAAAAGAAGAGATGTCATTTCCCAAACCTATTATATGGAGCTAGGAGTATATGGGTAAGAAAACCAAAGACACTAAAGGAAAAGATGGACTAGGCTGGGAATCTAGCTCAGGGGTAGAGCTATGGCCAGCACACATGAGACCCCAGATTGAATTTCCAGCATGGTGGAGAGGAAAAAGAAACTCATGGAAGAAAGATGGTTTTTTTTTTTTTTAATTCATATGCAAACAGTCTCCACCAGCTCTTAGAAGCCCTAAAGCAATAAAGTTCAAATATGCAGCACCTTTAACTGGGAAGGTTAACCTTTCCGGGGAGGAAAGGTTGCTTCAGCATTTAGAAGCCAAACAGCCCAAACCTGTATAGCGATGGGCTAATAAGGTATTTTGAGACCCCCCCTTCCCCATGAAGATATAGATATGTCTACCCCTTCCTCATTGGTGCCAATAATAAACCAAAGTAGGGGTCCACCAGAATTCATCTTAGGGAACCAATGACTTTAATGGGTTTACACATTGAACGGGGTTAAAAAACACAGGTAATATTCAAAGAGCCCCAAACTTAAAGTGAATGATGAGGTTGGATGGTGGTGGCATGTACCTTTAATCTCAGCACTTAGGAGGCACAGGTAGGTAGGTCTCTGAGCTCGAGGTCAGCATGGTCTACAGAGCAAGTTCTAGGTCAGACAGAGATACACAGAAAACACCTGTGTCAAACGACAAAATAAAAATAAAATACAATAAATGATGGTTTCCTCATACCTGTATTGGTAGCTCTCTACCTCCAGTTAACCTCCTTGAGCCTACCTGAGACCCAGAGGCCATATGCAATTAGGGCAGAGTTACAGTCAAGTAGTTGGGAAGAGCAGCTGGAAACTCACAGGATGCCCTTCCTCCCTAGGGCAATGTCAACGGTCCTATAGGTTGGACTTATATGTGACTGGCAACAGCCTCTTGTAAGCAGGTGCAGCTGATGGGATAAATGCAGAGACCTGTTTGGAGAACAGTGTACAATAACACGGGGAGAAACATTACCGAAGTGGTTGATGCCCAACATTATTTTACAAAATTTGGTGTGTATTGTGTATATAAAAAAAAACCTCGGCAACCTAGAAATAGAGGCAGTTGTCTCCAGCTGTAATGCAGAAGGTCTATGAAAGCCCTAAAACTCACACCATTTTTTCTTCCATTGACAGAAATACAAGTACTTCTCAGTGGAGGATAAGACAAGGACCTCTCTACTCACTTAACATAGTGTGGGCCATTATGGCCAACCCAACATGACAGGAAATACAACAGATCTACCCAGGCTGGGAAGGGGAAAAGAGGCTGCTGCTGGTAACACGACAGATTGCAAAGATAATTCCAACAATATTTAAAAAAAAAACAAAAAACACACACACTTGAAAACGTAACAAAAAAATCACAGGGCACAATTGCACATATGAAAATCAATTGCATTTTATGTACTTTTGACAGCTAGGTTGAAACTTAATAATGTAGTACTAAAGCAGATCTTGAAGTTCATAAAAGTTGTAAGGTTCAGTGTAAACTTATAAAAATATCTTCCTAACTCTCAGCATTGATTTAGCAATAAAAGTAAATGGTTTATCTGTTCTGAATCCAAACATCTTTATGACTTTTCCAGGGGTATGGAAATTGCAGCCAGCTTCCTGTTAAGTATAGAAAGCAGGACACAGAGCTGTGCATGTTTTACAATCCCAGCTCGAAAATTGCCTCTAGAAGCATCTTTAATTTTCATTCTTTGTGAAATAACTGTATAGAAATATATTAAATGTTCACAGTGTAAATATGTAATATAACTTACAGTGTGTTTTGGAGTGTGAATGTATGTATGTGTGTGCAGATGCATGTGTGTGAAGGGGTACATGTGCATATAAATGGGGAGGTTAGAAGACAATCTCTGGCACTGTTCCTCAGCTATACACTATTTTTCCCTTTTGGGCTGGGTCTATCCTTAGCTTGGAACTCACAGAGTAGGGTAGGTTGGATGGCCAGATGGCCCCAGAGATCCACTAGTCTCCACCTTCTCTGTGTTGGGATTACATGTCTGTGCCACCTTTTCCAGGCTCTCTTCTTTTTTTAACATGGGTTTTTTTGTTTTTTTGTTTTGTTTTGTTTTTTAAATCAAGCACAGGTCTTCATGCTTCCCAGGCAAGCATTACTCGCTGAGTGATCCGCCTAGCCCTATGATTGTTTCTTTAAGAAGAGATGCTTAAGCATATATCTGTCAAAGACTATACAGAACTTATATTCTGTAAAGTATAAGTTGCTGATGAAATAAATCAAAACAAACATGTCTGAGAGGATAACGGAATCACTTACAGACTAAATGAAGATATATACAAACCTAGGGATATGGTAGAGGGCTCAGATCCAAACTAAGACAGAATCTCAAACTTAAAGAAAACAGAAAAATGGAAAGTGGGGCCTGCTGGAGTGGGCAGGGAGAATGTGTGCAGAAATATTTGCCTAAAGAGAGTTCAAAGAACTAGTAAGGACAGAGAGACGTTCAATTTTCCATCACTATGTGTTAAAGAGATGCCAATTGAGATTATAATGAGCTTTCAGGGTACATTGATTAAAACAGCTAGAAGAAGGCTAGGGTTGTGGCTCAGCTGGCAGCATACGTAAAGTTCTGGGCTCCACCTGAGGTACAGCACAACCCAGATGTGATGGGCCATACCTGTAATCCAGCCACTCAGGAGGTGGTGGGTGAGGGGAATATCAGAAGTTGAAGGTCATTTTTACACTGTTTACTTCCTCAGAAGTTGTGTGACATTATTCCTGTGGCGATATAAACAAATGTATACTCACTTCAGACAGAGACATGACTACAGAGCAAAGTAACACCACCACCAAAATTCAGCTTGAAAAACCAATGTGTTTATTGAGATACTTGAATATCTCAATAAATGAGATATTCAATAAATATCTCATTTATTGAATATCATAAATAAATGAGGAGCATCATTGAAATCTCATTCCTGCAAGGATGTTGACTCACAAAAGCTAAAATCCCAAAGCTCAGCTGCTCTGAATCTCCTTTCCTCAGCAGTCCTCACTGCTTATATAACCTTGAGGAGGGAGGGGTCTTGTGAATTTAATCAGCTTCAGGGACTCCTGAGACTTTTGAGTTGTTTGCCTCCTCAGTATTAATGAACCTGCCTTTAAAACTTGCTGAGACTTAGTGAGCTTTCCTCTGGGGTGGAATGTTTTAATACGGAAGAAATTAATACACAACATATCTTTGATTATATAGCAAGTTCTGGGATACCATGGGGGTACATTTGACCCTATCTCAAAGTTGGGATGGGGAGCAGTTAAAACACAGTCAAATAACAAACACTAGTGATGCTGACAAGTATCCATATTTCTCACATGTTCCTGGATAAAATATGAAGTGATACTGGCATCTTGGAAAGGGAGTTCTGGTTTTACAGTGCTCAGGCATAGTTGTTATTGTTGTTTTAATTGAGACTTTCATGCATGCATGTATTTTAAAATAAAATTTATAACCCTATTCCCTCCCCTCCAATTCCTTCTCTCTCCTGCTCTACCACAACCTCATGTGCTCTTTGTTTAGACACACTGACACCATGTGGTGATGCCTGTTTACGCGTAGGTATAGGGCTACTGGATCATGGGTAGTATGATGGTGAGAATGAGAATGGCTTCCATAGGCGTATATATATATATATATATATATATACTTGCATGCTTAGTACCCAGCTGATGAACTATTTGGGAAAGATTAGGAGGTGTGGCCTTGTTGAACAAGGCATGTTACTGGAAGTGGGCTTTGAGGTTTCAAAAGCCCATGCCAGATCCCCTCCCTGCAACTTCCTGCCTCTGGATCTGTATGTAGCACTAAGCTACTTCTCCAGCTACATGCCGTCTGCTCCCCACCTTGATGATAATGGATTAAACCTCTGACACAGTAAGTGAACCCTGTCATTGGCTGCTATCTCTTGTAAGTTGTATTGGTCGTGGTGTCTCTTCACAGCAATTGAACAGTAGCTGAGACAGGTAGTCTCTCAGGGCCCACAACCTCAAGGAAAGGGTCATTTTTCTTTGAGGATGTGGCCCCTGAGACACTACCATGTCTCCCACACAGGAGATAGTATAGAATCCCAAAGTGGAGCCTGCAGTGAACAGACTTCATTGATGGCACCTTCTCAAATACACGTCTAAATGTGATAAGCAAGGAAATATGACACATAAGCAAATAACAATGTACATGTTGGGGAGCATGGAAAGAGTAAAGACTTCAAGACCAAAGTTTGGGGGGAAGATGGAAGCTGTGACAATATACAACAGAAATGGGTGTATCTGTCCACCAGAAACCACAAGCAAGGATGTTCCTGACCATCTAAGTTGACAGTAACTGAAGGTAAAAACAAACTAATGACACAGTCAAGGGCTCAGTGATGCACTGTGTTTTATACGGCAATGATCAGGCAATGATTCAAATCAAATGAAGAGATTATCACACTCAACCACATGGGTGACTCTCACCATTGAAGGGAGCAAACGAAGTCCTCCTCACTGAATGTGTGTGACTGTCTTAGTCACCTTTTTATTGCAATGAAGAGAAACCATGACCAGGGAACTTTAAAAGTAAAGCATTTAATCAGGGGTTTACCTTCCAGTTTTAAGGGGGTAAGTAGACTCCATGACCATGGTGTCAGGGAGCAAGGCAGTAAACAGGCAGACATTGCACTGGAGCCGTATCTGAGAGCTTGCATCCTTAGCCACAGCTGGGAAGTGTAGAGAGAGTGGTGGGGAGGAAGATGGGAAGGCAGAAGGGGAGGGGGAGAAAGAAGGACAGGGGAGGGACAGGCAGAGGGGGAGGAAGAGGGAGAGGGAGAGAGAGAGAGATAGGAAAGGGACTGGGGTCCTGGGCTAAAAGCCCATAGTCTCTGACACACCTCCTAATTCTTCCCAAACAGCTCCAGCAACTAGGGACCAAGCATTCAAAAGAGAGTCATTCTCATTCAAAACACCACAGCTGCTAACAGGAACTGGCCAAATCAAGGACCTCTTACCTCAGCCTCAGGGGAGTGTCAGAGCCTTCTTACTTGGTGCTGCTGACACTGGTGGCAAAGACTTCCTTTGCTCTCAGTGCAAATGTTGACAGTGACTGCAGAAAATGCCCACCATAGCTTTCTCCCCTCAGCTGTTTACAGCCCTGAAGACTGCTTTCCTACAGGGACTGTTCTACCTTCTCATTCAGCTTTGTGCAATAACTCTGCCGCCCTGTGTTGTGGGGTAGTCAATAGAGAAGACTGCTTGGGCATGGGTTTAAGCAAAGAGAAAGCTGGCCAGCAGCTACACTGTGTAGCCCCAAGCCTTTCTCAGGGTGAGCTTTTAAGGGCACACACACACACACACACACACACACACACACAAAACATATCCTGGGTTGACATAGCTCAGCTAACAAGAACAGTTAGCCAGAAACAGAACTAGCATATTTCGGGATTTTCCCATGACCATGGTCTTTGATGGATTGGGTCTTTGTTTTCATTTTTGGCAAGCCGTGCTGTCTATGGGCTGAGGTTTACAGCCTGAATGGCACTTGCATCTTGAAGTCAGCTGTGTTAAGGTCTGCGGGCCTGTTACACCTGTCCAGCTCTGTATGAGAAACATGCTGAGCTTCCAGGATATTACAGCTTCTCCAACCAAGAGCCCAGTCCACCCAGTTTCAGGTTTTCTATTGTCGGTATGTCTGTCATTCATCGTTATACCATTTCTCCAGTTAATCAGTCCCTGGAGACTTGCTAAGCAGGGCACATTTTATTGATTGAAAGCCAGATATAATATTACATGCATGTTGACTTCTTTCACTGAAATCTTAACTATAACTAATCCCCTTCATTGATGAATCCATGAACACAGAAGTTGGAAGGATGGTGGACGTGGTGAAGTTGGAGGCTTAAGCACTAACTAGAGAGGATTTTCTAGGAAGGAGAGGTTTCTGTGTGCGATGACTGTTCTTGCTTGTCAACTTGACTGCTGCCTATGAGGAAGTTTTTGCTTAATCTGAAGAAGGGAGATCCACTTGTAATCTGGATCTTTGAGCTAGGAAGACACAGCCTAATCCACATATTGAGGCAGGAAGACATCTTTAATCTGGGTCACACCTTTAGCTGGAAGCCTAGCTAAGACATGGTATAAGGAAGCTTTTGCTCTTTGCCTGTTTTCCCTCACCTTGCTGGCACATCCATTCCTTTACTGGCATTAGAACCAAATTTAGCAGATGGTGAGAATCAGCTGAGACATCTAGCCTTTTGGACTGAGCAACTACCGGATTCTTAGACTTTCTATTCACAGCTAGCCATTGTTGATTAGCTGGACTGCAGCCTGTAACTCATGCTAATAAATCTATCTATCTATCTATCTATCTATCTATCTATCTATCTATCTATCTATCTGTCTAGCTATCTTCATTCAACAAATTCTGTTACTGTAGAAAATTGTGAAAATACATTATGGCTACATGGCAAGTGTTTGTTCAGAGTAAATGTGAAATTTAACTATGTACATTTGAAATTAGTGTACTTTACTGTTCATAGCATATGCAGGAAAAACTATAAGGAAAATGGAGAGAGTATACAGGAAAACAGATAGCTTCCGTACAGAGCCTTTGCCTTTTATGCATCTTTTTTTAGGCCGACATAAAGTAGCTCATGTAAAGGATGCTTAGTGAGACCAGCACTTGGTGCTTGCTGACTCACTGCCTGCAGTAGCAGCCCGCTGTGTCAAGACCAAAGTCTCTTCCATGCTTATGTCAGCATTATGGGGAGCAGGCACCCCACAATCACCTCCCAACTTTCCCTATAATTTCAGGAACTCAACTTGGGCCAAACTAGGATTTGTAGCTTCAACACAGGGGAAAAAAATATATTAGTTTATGAAGCTAACTAGACAAACTATTACAAGACTTGAAAAGGGGCCCATTTCTGCTCATGGTTTTCCTGGCAGAGTGTCTTCCATGTGCTCACATCTCACTAGTCTGAAAGCATCCTTTCTTCCTCTGCTTGCTTCATCCAGAAGGTTGTGATGGTGTCTGTCTATTGCACCGCTCAGTGGGAACAAATCCCTTCCTCATAAAGCTAACCAGTTTATGAAGCTAAGTTGAGGGTTAGTCTAGGCTTAGGGACAGGTACTAAGAAAAGAAAGCACTCTGAAGGATGACACACTCAAGAGCTCGAGTGTAGGCTTCTCATAAAAAGAACCTCGGCTCATTGTTTTTAGAATAGTCATAGATAGGATTCTGGTTGGGGCCAAATACTAGCTTTAAAGTTTTGTTAAGAAAACTGGATAAGATCCTGGGACAGGATTACAATGCATAAAGGGAAAGTCTAGGCCTCAGGGCTGTGGGAAAGGAGGATAGTTTTATCCTACTTTGAAAAACAAAGCTAACGGTCTTGTTTGAAATTCCCAGGCACTGTCTGGGGAAAAAAATGAAGCAAGACCAATTTTCAGATACATTTAGGCTTTAAGCCTGGTCCAATGTTATTTGAACATAATCTTTCTGCCTAGGGAAGGGATATTAACTATGTCGGCAGCTTTTACAGTAAATGTTGTCAACTGTGCTGGGGTTCTTGCTTCTCAGCTGGTGAGGAGCTTCAATCGGATTCTAGAGGGAAGGAGTTTTGCTATTTATCCTATGCTGACTTCTAGGCTGACCCTCCCTTCCAAGTGCTGGGATTCCAGGCACGAACCTTCCCACTCAGCTTGACTGTGTTGTTTAGAGGACATAACAAGTACGCACAGAAGCATTTTCTTAAGAAGCTAAGGGAAGAAATGTCATAGCCAGGAAATTTGACTGCTTACTCCCTTACATGCTTTCCTAAGTGAGTAACACGCAGCTGTGCCCCGAAGCACAGGAGCTCCGAGGCTCCTTAGACAAGCCAACCAGCAGGAGAAGAAATCTCAGATCCTCTTGAAAGACAGTGAGGCTTCAGAAACATCTAGCCTGGCCTCTGAAAATAAGTGCTAACTGCCGCATGGGCTGGAAGGAATCTGTGTAGCTCAGTAGATGTGGCTGATGACTATACTATGGACTGACTCCCAAACAGCCAATCCAGGTTCTAGAGTTGTACTCTTGGAGGGTTCTCTGTCTCTCACCCATGGGTGACCGCTGCAGCCAGTGCCACTTTATCTTGATTGTGTTGATTTTGCTTCTCTTCGATTCGTCTGTACCCTTCTTCTTGCTATGCACCTTTGAAGGCTGGTGCACAGTTGGCAAGAGCTGGGGCCCTATCCACTGACAGCCAAAAGCTCCACTATGAGCAGCCCAGCAGGAGGCTGGAGAAATGAAAGAAAGAAGTTTCTAGTGTCATTCCTGCTCCCTCCCTACCTGGGTACAATGTCTTGATATTCTGTATCTGTTTTCTCTAAATTGAAATCTTTTATTCTGGAGTGGAAGCTTATTTGACTTGTGGGGAAAAAAGCAAGCACAACTCTCAGGGAGTTCCTGAAACTTACAGTCTCAAGGTCCTTCCCTAAGGTTATAGTATCAATTTCTGGAAAGAAGATACTCTCTGCCAAGTCATACTGAGTTCCAGGGATGCAGCTTTCACATTTGGGTGATCTTTCAGATGACTCAAACATGGTACCTTTGAGTCAGCCATGTTCCTGTAAATAGGCCCTTACCCATCTCCTATTGGTGACCCTATTAAATTCACTGGTCAACTAAGCTACAATTGCTTCTTTGGTCTATTGTCAGTACCTTATTGGTTTGCATCTCCCTAGACAAACTATTACAAGACTTGAAAAGGGGCCCATTTCTGCTCATGGTTTTCCAGGCAGAGTGTCTTCCATGTGCTCACATCTCACTATTCTGAAAGCATCCTTTCTTCCTCTGCTTGCTTCATCCAGAAGGTTGTGATGGTGTCTATTGCACTGCTCAGTGGGAACCAATCCCTTCCTCATTCCTGCAACCTGCCTGTATTCTGTTCATTACCTTCATCACACACCTGTAATTTGAACCCTCTGATTATGTTTCCAAATAGATCCATCTGGCTCTCAGTTCTCAGCCAACTCAGCTTCTACACAGATTATGATCACAATCCTCTTAGTCTGACACAATGTTTGTGTGAACACACATGGGATAGTATGTAATAGTCTTATGTGACACCAGGCTGAGGAACAGCTGGTGCTCCTTAGGAGACCTGGATAGTCCCAGGCCTGTAGGCATTCCGCTTAGCCACCTTCTTAGATCACCATGAAACCATTTAGAGTGTTAACTCACTTCTTTCCAAAACTCATATTGCTTCTCCTTCTTTCTCTAACTACATGATGTCTGATTTGATTTTACTTGTGTGTGAGTGTGTGAGATGCGTGAACACGACTGTGTGGGTTTGCATACCTATTTGCACATTTGCAGAGACCACAAAAACCTCTACTACTCTCTGTCTTATTGCCTTGGACAGGGTCTCTCACTAAACAAGAAGCTTACCATTCTGATGAGGCTGGATATCCAGTGAACTCCCAAGATCTGGGGACTCCACTGGCCAAGGCCAGGCTGATAGGTACATGCAGCCAGGCTCAGCCTCATGCTTGCCGAATGAGCCCTCCTCACTACTGAATGACTTTGACAGCATCTAGTGGTTCTTATATTTAAGATGTTTACATTATGTTGACTTATTTACTCTCTCTTGGTCTCTATCTGTGTCTGTGTGTATGTGTGTGAAAGTACACAAGTGGGTATCAGAGGACAATGTGTAGAAGTAGGGGCTTTCCTTCCATCACGTGAGTTCCAAGGACTGAAATGAGATAATCTGGCTTAGTGGTCAGAACCTATGGCCACTGAGAAGTCTCACCAGCCTTCTGGTGTTTTATATTTTGATAACAGTTTTCTTACTGTGTCTTAAAAATAAGTCCACCATCTACAAAGGAGGCCAGAACCACAGCAGAAGCTGTGTAGCTCCCATTTCACTTCCTCTTTTGTCAGTGGGATGCCATGATCCCGCCTAAGAACATTCCCCGATGCTCTCCGTTTTCCACTGTGCATCTTCTTCCAGTCCAGGGATGCCCTCTTCAGCACACAGAAAGTGTTTGTTCTGTTCTCTCCTATAAGTCTGGAGCCTAGAGCTACAATGCATAATTCATTAGAAACACTCCACCAGTATTTGCTGACTGAAAAGATGAGTGGACAAATGAATGAGAGAGTAAATGAGTAAGACAGAATGATGTATTTTTCAGGCCTGTTCTACTACTGACATAGAAAATAAATCCACTTCCTTATGTTGAAATTAGGGCTCCCATGAAAAGCTAATTTAAAAGGCAAAACAGTCTTAATAAATGAAAAGCAATGAATGTGTTAGAAAAATCACCATTAGCACACCACTGGTATGATTGCTCTAGGCAATCGAATGATGCTAAAAATTAATGGGTGGAACTCCAAGGAGACACAAGGAATTTGCATAGGCTCAAAGTATCTCCTGAAAAGTGATTAATTACCATGTTAGGTCCAGAAGTCCTCTGATAGGACCGCTGTGAAACACATGCATTGTCCACAGAGCCCCCTGCTAAATGCAGGAGCCTCCATGTCACCTTGGCAAACAAAAGTGCCCTTGGTTGAGTAAGCTGATGTTCCCCTCAAAAGAAGATCCACTGCTTAGTTAAAGATGCTGTAAGGCCAAATGATGAAAACTCATGACTCTGGAGAATTGAATGTTACAGACCAGAGCCAAATAACCTTGGGCTGTTTTTAGTCCCTCTGAAAGGTATTTATTGCCTGTCCCTGTGTCTGATTTGACATCTTTGTAACTGTCAACAACTTTAGAACACATTCTTATCAAACCACTAGCTCCCACCAGACAGATAGCATCTGACAGTTATGGCAGCGTGCGCTTGTGTGTGTGTGCGTGTGTGTGTGTGTGCGCGCGCGCGCGCGCACTTTAGCTCAACCTACATATGATCCCCATCAATGTTATTTGGAAATGATCTATGGCTTTCTTTGTACTTCAACTAATAAAATCTCATATAAACATTTTCACAGTAGAACATGTGTTTTGGGGTGATGACGTGTTACCCCATGTCTTTTGAAGTAATAACAACACACAGTAGAACATGTGTTTTGGAGTAATGGCCTGGTTGCTAGGTCATGGTCACTCATATTTTGCATAAGAATAATTCTTTTTGTGGTGAGAGCTGTATATTTTGTACAACAGTTGAGAGCTATTGGAAAAGCATGGAAAGATAAGTAGGGTAACTTTACAGTTGGTAACCTCAGTGAAACTGCTTAAGCCAAGGGATCAGCACTCACGTCCCCAGCAGCAAGCCATGTTGATACCCAACAGGATTCCAAGAGAAAGCACCATTAGGAGAAAGCATCAGGCAAGCCCACACCCAGCTGCATTTTTCACACATACCTGACCAGAATGCTTCAAATGGGTTAAGGTCATGAAAAATAGGAGAGAAGATATAGTGAGATTTAAAGGCAACACGGGATGGGTCGGTTCCTTTTACAGAACAGAGGGCTGGGAAACAGGAGAGGACTCGGTTGGTAAGGGGCTTGATTTGTGAACAGGAGGCAATGGTCAGACCATCAGTAGCCACGTAACAGCTAGGCATGGCAGGGCACATTATGACCCTGTGTGGGGCAGAAACAGAATGATCCCAGGGACTCATTAGCCAGCAGCTCCAGCTGAAACTGAGAACCCCTATGTTCAGTGAGAGACTTGGTCTCAAAGAATAAAGTGAAGAGCAATAAAGAAAAGAAGTCTTGATGTCAACCTCTGGTCTCACCCATTCTTCTGCATGGCTGAACATACCTGCAAGTGCACATGCGTGCGAGCACGCAAGCACACACGTACATACACACACAACAAACAAAAACCCCAGAAGAATAAACACTAGAGCACAAAATGGCAAAATATGATAACATCCATGGTTTAGTGCATAGTGCCATGCTAAAGTTTGTTCCTTAGTTTTGGCCACCAATTATGGAGATGCTAATGAAAAGGAAGGCAGTGATGGAAGGAAGCCTCTGCTTTTCTTCATAACCCTTCTGGAAGCCTGAAATCATTGCAAACCAGTGTTAAACAATGAAAGACAAGTGAACACAAATGAACAACCTTCAGCCTTTCTGCAAACATGCTCCATCTTCCATGTGTTGGCTAAGCCCATGCTCCATTCACATTGGCAGCGGAGATTCATCATTGAGTTCTTGATCTGACTGACTTCTGGTTGTATGTTGTCATCCTGTTCCACTATCGGTAATCTTCATGCACTAGGTAAATGCCCTCAGGCTGAAAGAAACACCTTGGGTAAACTTTCCTCTGAAGAAACTGCTACAATTAATGAGAGTCTCCTGGGCATGAATTACTTGCATTTGTCTCCAATCTCGTTGTCTTTCTGAATGGCTCCTTGATGCTGGGGCCCTCTGAGAAGAGACGCTCCTTTTGGAGCCGTGAGAATGATGTTTTCCACGGGTGACTTTTGGATGATTAATCGATCAGAGTCTGTAATGAGACCTAACTTGTGAGGCGCACCAAGCTCTTATAACTGGAGAGTTTATGATCTGTGATTGCACATGCAGAAATGGCTGCCAAAGGTCAAACAAGGTGGAAAATACAGTAGAGCTTCACTGAGGGCAGAAGAACAAAGCTGAGTGTGTGTGTGTGTGTGTGTGTGTGTGTGTGTGTGTGTGTGTGTGTGTGAGTGTGTGTGCAAGTATGAATGCACACATATAGCCATGTGTGTGGGCACCAGAAGCTGCTGCTGGGTATCTGCTTCAATCACTTTCTGCTATATTTTCTCAGTCAAATCCATGAGCTCATGGAGTCAGTTAGACCAGTGCTTCTCATTCTCTCTACCTCTTTAGGGATCAAATGACCCTTTCACAAGGGGTTGCCTAGGAACATCAGAAAACACAGACATTTACATTACAACAGTAACAAAAGTATACTTATGAAATAGCAATGAAAATAATTTTATGCTTGGGGGTCACCACAACACAAGGAACTGTAGTAAAATGTTGCAGCAAGTGGGAGGTCGAGAACCACTGAGTTAGACTGAATGTTGAGCATGTTCTAGGGATCCTTCTCCTGTCTCTGCCTCCCGAAGACTAGGGTCATAGGTGCACACCGCTATACCTCTTTAGATGAAGATCGAATGACAGAGAAACACTTAAAGAAATGCTCAACATGCTTAGTCATCAGAGAAATGCAAATCAAAACTACCCTGAGATTTTACCTTACACCCATCAGAATGGCTAAGATCAAACAATCAAGTGACAACATATGCTGGAGAGGATGTGGAGAAAGGGGAACCCTCCTCCATTGCTGGTGGGAATGTAAACTTGTACAACCACCTTGGAAATCAATTTGGTGCTTTCTCAGACAATTAGGAATACTGTTTCCTCAAGACCCAGCTATACCACTCCTAGGTATATTTCCAAAAATAAGCTCAAGGACATTTACTCAACCATGTTTGTAGCTTTATTTGTAATAGCCAGAATCTGGAAACAACCCAGATGTCCCTCAATGGAGGAATGGATACAGAAATTATGGTAAATTTACACAGTGGAATACTATTCAGCACTTGAAAACAAAGAAATCATGAAATTTGCAGGCAAATGGTGGGAACTAGAAAAGATCATCCAGAGTAAGGTATCCCAGAAGCAGAAAGACACACAGGATATATACTCATTTATAAGTGGATATTAGACATATAATATAGGATAAATATACTAAAAGCTGTACACCTAAAGAAGCTAGGCAAGAAGGAAGACCCTGGGTAAGAGGATCAATCCTCATTTAGAAAGGCAAATGGGATGGACATCGGAAGAGGGAGAAAACAGGGAACAGGACAGGAGCCTACCACAGAGGGCCTCTGAAAGACTCTACCCTTCAGGATATCAAAGCAGATGCTGAGACTCATAGCCAAACTTTGGGCAGAGTGCAGGGAATCTTATGAAAGAAGGGAGAGATAGAAAGAGCTGGAGGGGACTGGAGCTCCACAAGGAGAGCAACAGAACCAAAAAGTCTGGGCACAGGTGTCTTTTCTGAGACTAATATTCCAACTAAGGACCGTGCATGGTGACAACCTAGAATGCCTGCACAGATGTAGCCCATGGCAATTTGGTCTCCAAATGGGTTCCCTAGTGAGGAGAACTGGGACTGTCTCTGACATGAACTCAGTGGCTGGCTCTTTGATCACCTTCCCCTGATGGGGGAGCATCCTTACCAGGCCAGAGAGGAAGACAATGCAGCCAGTCCTGATGAGACCTGATAGACTAAGGTCAGATGAAAGGGGAGGTGGACCTCCCTTATCAGTGGACTTGGAGAGGGGCATGGGAGGAGAAGAGGGAGGAAGGGTGGCATTTGGAGGAAATGGAGGGGACTACAGCTGGAATACAAAGTGACTAAAGTGTAAATAATATAAATAAATAAATAGATAAATAAATAAATAAATTTTAAAAAGGAAAAAAAGACCAGATTACTATCAATATTAGAAGAGTATTGATTATATGTCTGAGCTCATTTTATACTGCCTATGGCAGACAAGCTCAAACTTTCAGCCTTGAGGCTTCTTATAATTAATGTTTGTATGTTCAGAAGAGTGGAGGGAAACCTCATCATTCAACCCCAATCTGCTCCTACCTTGTAAGAATGTTGGCGGCGATAAAGACAGTCTTTAAAATAGTCTGTGTTTATTTATTTTTGGCAATTTCATATGTTTATACAGTTCAATATACTATCTACTTTTATTCCCTTCCCACTCCTGTTTAACCCTTTTGTCTTACCAACAATTCTCCTCACACTTTCACATGTTTGTGTATGATGGAGACGTGTGTGTCTGTGCGTGTGTGTGTCTGTCTGTCTGTCTGTGTCGTGAGCTTAATTAGATTGCTTCCATGAGCATTGATGGGACAGTATTTACTGAAGCATGGGAAACTTATCAGCGGCTATACCACTGAAGAAGATAATTTCCTCCTCTGTAGGAATGGAGATATTCTAAATGGAGCTCCAGAGTTGTCAAACTTCAACCTAATCGAGCACAGCCCCACACTAGCTTTACATCAATTTGACACAGCCTAGAGTCATTTGGGATGAGGGAACTTCAGTTGAGAAAATGCCCCCATCAGATTGGCCTAGGAGCAAGCCTGTTGTGAATTTTTCTTGATTGGTGATTGATGTGGTTGGACTCAGCTCACTGTGGGTGGTGCCCTGGGCAGGTGGCCCTTGGTGCTTTAAGAAAGCAAGTTGAGCAAGCCATAAAGAATAAGTGAGCAAGCAGTGTTTCTCCATGGTCTCTGCTTGCATCCCTGCCTCTAGGTAACTGCCCTGACTTCCCTTGAATGATCAAATACCAGTTGAAACAAACCCTTCTCCCCCAAGCTGCTTGTGGTCATGGTGTTTTATCACAATAGAAACCTAACTAAGAGAGATGCACTTAAAATAAAATTAAAATCATTCATAATCTCAAATGTCTAAGCGTGCAGTAGCTTTAAGACAGAAGTGACCAAATTGTGTTCTATTTGACTGCATAAATCCCAAAACTTGGAAGATGGAGCAGGAAGATGAGTTTGATTCCAGCCATGGCTACACAGTTAGGTTCTGTTTCAAGAACTTGAAAAATAACAAAAATAAAAATACCAATTAAACTTTACTGATAATAATAGATAAAGCTTGTCATTTAAGTACACTGTGCTTTAGAAAATACTGATGCTACATGGGTCCTTTAGCTGCAACCAAAGAGGAAATACCAGCAGTAGGAGTGAAAACCAGTCCACATTCGTGGTGTATGGGGGATTTTATTAACAACAAAGAGAAGCCAATAGGAGTATCAGAAGTAACTGTGAACAGGTGACTTACACAAAACCGAGAAACGTCAAACATATACTTTGGAAAAAAAATATAGCTTTATCAATGAGTTTTACAAAATAAAATTTAAGCCAAAGGACACATCATTTTTGAGCAACCAGGCAAATATTAAAAAACAACATTGATACAGTATTGGCAAGGAAACTGAAATTAACATTTGTTAATGGTAAAAATGCAAAATTGTATAAATTACGTGGTTGAGTGTATAGTGGTAAAGCTGAATGAATGTCTTGAAAGTGAGTTGCTACATGGGTTGAAGTTTAAAGGAACCCCAAATCTGGATGTGTAGATGGGCTAGTATGCCACATGCACACACAGCTACATCTCTGGGATAATTCTCTTCAGTTCTTATTTTTTAAAAAGACTATTAAATTCTTTGTTTTATATGGGTAATATGAGTCTTAATTTTGAATTATTTGTGGGAAAGAGAAAGAATAATTTTAAAATTCATCATCATCCATAAACTAAAGATAGCTTGGATGAAGCCACAGTCTATATATTAAAAATTATATTTATAGTTAAAATTATATTTAATGGTATTAATTTTATGATCAGGCAAAACATCCTCACAGTAAATTGTATTTTTTTTCCATTAATACACTGAGATGCTGGGGAGGTGGTTTTCAGTGAGCAAGACTGTTTACTGCACAAGCATGGGGACCTGAGTTCAAATCTCTAGCATCTACATAAGAAGTGGAGTGGTCATGGCCACCCTTGTTGCCCTAGCACTACTGTAAATAGATATACAAGGCTCATTGGGGTGCAATGGTTAGATCAATATACATGACATACTTCTCCAGCATCCACACACATGTGCATAAGCACACATATGTGCAGATGCAGTTCTCATATGTGCAACACACTCAACACAAAATCACCTATGTTTCGTGAAATACTGTTTTCAGAAGGGGTGATCACAATGGTGTGCCTGCACATTTGTGTGTGGGTTGAGGCCAGCCAGTCAGCATCTCTGGCCTGGTAAGGCTCTGCAGCCAGAGCCCTGAGCCCCAGGTATCTGCTTGTCTTCCCCTGCACCAGCATGTCAGGTGTGCCCCTTCCATTTCTACCCTGATTAGCCAAGCTGTTTTCTAGGAAAGTTCTCCTAGTTCTCACTCTCCCAGCAGCATCTGAGAAACTCACCTCACTGTACTGTGTGAGAATTAAACAGCTCAATTACAAAAGTGAGAGCTCCAAAATTTGAAATTTTAACCTTGGGGCAACATAACTGTGGTCCTGGGTATAAGTTTAGACAAAGGAGCAGGCAAGTTCAGACAGATCCACCATGCTGCAGAAAGTAACCAGGCTTATACTTGAGAGATACCGTTGCCTGGCAACCTACCCAAGTGTTCCCTAGTTCCCCACCCAGAAAGCTCCTAGCTTGTGACCAAAGTCATATAGCCCTACTTCTAAGGAAAACCAGAAGATGTGCTAATCACCCCAACTCCCTAGCAACAACCAAATCAGCATGTAACAGAATATTCCCAGTGTTGCTCACCTTTAAAAACCATGTTCCCCCAGACCTTGGGACCACATTCCTCTCCTGTTTCAACAGGGAGTTGCGACCTGGGCTCGAGCTTGTATTGAATAAACCCTTGTGTGTTTTGCAACAGACTTGACTCCTGGTCATCTTTTCTTGTGGGGAAGGGGGTGCCTCGTGATCTTGGGCACAACATTTGGAGGTCCCACTGAGATTCTGAGATTTCCCGGGCCTTCAGGACCTTTGTCCAGAGGGTCCAGCACCAGCCAGTGAGTATTCTTTGTCTCAGTGTCTCTGTGTGGTGTCTGTGTTTGCATCTGCTTTCTGTTCTGAAAAGCCTCAAGGTGTCTGTTTGACAGGCAAGATGTGACTATACAGAAGACTGCCCAGGAGGTCACAGCCACCAAAGTCAGGGAGATGTTCCTGACTTCATCTGTATTTTGTTGGACACTCATGTAGAGTCCCACCATCAGGAGGTGGTTTGGACAGAAAGCACTCACTGCTCTGGGCTTCCATGGCAGGGAAACCAGAGCAGAAATCTGAAGGTCCATGTGTCTGAGCTTAAACTGCAAAATGGCCACAAGGCCACTTAGTTGGTACTTGCTTGTCTTTCATTTTGTTCCTTGTGTTTATGAGAAACCTTTTCAGGGTGTATGCCATGTTTCCCCCAAAGGGGGATGCTGATTCTGTTCTGGAGGAATTTTCGATAGAGGAGACAGGACCCCATCAGCTCTTCACTTCCCCGTGCCATTTTCACCTTCTCTGCCATGAACTGTGGTCAAGTACTTGTTTTCATTTTTATTATCAGATGCAGACTGGCTCCTTTGTTCGTGTTTTTTTCTCTCTGTTTTGTTTCTCGTGTTTGTGAGTCTTTGTGTGTGTTAGATTGTGATGGATACTATGGGACAGACTTCCTCTAACCCCTCCTGGTTCCTCCTGACCCCTCCACCCATGCGGGAACCCCCATTCTCACATCCTGCTGCAGCAGGATCGGCAGGTGCTCTGGCAGCAGTGGACATGAGATGAGTGGGGATGCGAGGGCAGGGCTGGGGGTGAAATTTTGGGGAGCGCTCCTGGCCAGCTAGTGGCCAATGCCAAGTGCACCTTCATCGTGGCAGCAGCCAGCCAGGGAGCCACAATCAAGTCAAAATGCAACATCCCCTTTTGTGTTTCAACCAATAGATGCTTGCCAGGCAGGAATCCACATGCTTTGCTGGGAGGGACCAGACTCTTTAAATCAACCACCTAACGTGAGCACAAGGCTCTGTGCTCTCAACAGCTCTGTTGGTGAGGGTATGATCCCAAGCTATGGCTTATATGCTCTTTAAAGGGAAAAGAGGACTTCAGCTTCATGTTAGCCCAGGGTTATACAGGGTTGTATTCAAGTCGTTTTTAACCATTATATGAAATATATGCCTGACTGCCAGTTCCTGAATGAATGGATTAATGCTTTTTCTTTCTGGCTGATAGGTTTGGTATGGCCAGAATAGTTCAAGTACAATTTAAAATTGTTCTAAACTCTTCTGTTATGCAGTTGGTTCTAAAACTTATTTGATTACAATGTTAGAAATTGGTTACAGGAAACTGTAAATGTTCTACAGTGCTATACCATGGAGGCTGCAACAGCACCAGCGACACCTAATGGCTATGTTTTAAATTGCTGTCCACAGCCTATAACATGTGACTAGCTGCCATGTTGGTTAAGGGATAAAGAGGGTGGTTTTACCGTCATCTTTGTTGAGGGCTGCCAGCTGTGATCAGTTCCCTGTTTAGTGCTAAGTGCAACTTTTATTCTTTAAGCTTTTTACTGTTCAGTCTTAATGCAGTGTGGTAGGATCAGCAAGATTTACTAGCCCCTCTATGAACTGTATCTGATTGAAACTTTTGCTTTGATTTTAGTTCAGAAAGATATTTAAGGTCATGCTAATGACTACAGTTGGTTACAAGATTGAACTGTACCTAGTCTTTTGTTTATGTTTTTAAGGTTTAGCCAATAATGGGTAACTATGAAGTTTGCCAATGTAGATCTACTTGAAATAGATATGGTACTAAAACACTTATCTAAGGAATATGCAGAACTAGAGATTATGGCATTCTTATAGAATGCATTTTAGAATGGATGACAAAAGATAGACAAAGGGTTGCTGGCCCTCAAGCTTGTCAGAGATCTGTAGAATATAGCATTTTAACACGTGTAAGCTTATTGTGACAGAGAGTTCCAAAATACTGGCTGTTCCAAAATACTGACCTTAGCTCGTCAAGGTCTCTGAGAAGATTTGGCCATAATGATAGATGACTTCAACTCTGGATTTGACTGTCCTAATTGGTCCACTGCTAGGGCCCAGCCTAAACTGTAGACAAAGCTATGGAAACCTGGAGAATCATTGTTTCACATTGCTGAAGACAAGAGGTCGATCTCTCATGTTCTTTTTTTTTTCCACACAGAAACAGCCTCTCATCTTCTGTGCCTGATGGCTGGATTGACTCTGCTCATGATGGCATGAGACTACTGGAGCCAGGGACAACTGCCTAGGTAGTGGACTGACTAGTCATCTCTGTCATTTTGATCGGTACATGGATTTGTACATTTATTTAGTTTAAAATTTATCTTTCTCAGGTCTCTGAGCACATTGACGGCTAAGCTAAGCTAATGGTAGCTTTGCAGCTAAAGAACAGACAATTAGATTCACTGTTAGTTCATTGGTCAATTCATTATCTAGTGAGAACTACTAGGTACTAGATCTTTTATTTAGAAAGGCAAAAAGGTTTCCCTTGCTCACAGGCTTCATGTTAATTGCTTGTGTCTTATGGTGAACAACTAGATAGAAAGATGTAAAGTTTATGTAAGTTCTGAGGAAATTAAATTTGAGGGTCTAGGAAAAATGTTTCAAAGTTGGTAAATGTGAGGATGATTGGAGGGTTAAGTATATGTTTTAAGATATATGAATATAAGTTATACTGATATGAGAAAGTAATTTAAGGCATATTGAAAATGGGAGGTATTTTAGTTTTCCCCATCCTCTCTGCTATTGTTGTACTTATGTTATAAGATTTCAGAAGTTCAGAGTTATAACATTGGTCAACAGAGTTCTGATAAGTTGATGGAGCACTGACTGCTTATTAACCAGTCACAAGCTTGAGATTTTAATTTTCTTTTGGTTGTCTTCTGGAGACAGACTTAAAGGTGCTTCTCATTAAGCTAAAAACATCTGTCTAATATGTATATCTGACCCAAATGCCATAGCTTTTAGTAGGCTTTAGTGGTATGAGTCTACTCCTGCTGTCTATATAGACATCTGTTATCTGCTTTTTCTAAAGTATGTATCTCAATACAATGCTGATGCTAATATGAGTTTCAAGAAACCAAAAAGTCATGAGACATGGATCTGGCATAACTCAAACGAACCTCTGATGAGTTTTTCCCTTGGTCTTGGTATTCCTCACTTTCCCTAATTACTAGACAAATTTTAACTTCTGTTTCTAGTCTGAAATTGTCTCAGCAGATTTTCACCTGGCTGACAGAATTTATTCGGGGATCAGCTATGGACTGCAACTGAAATCTGGACTTGCTGGAAGCTGACATGATTGTTCCCTGCCTCTTCAGGTGGATCAGCTAACCAGACACTTCTGAGGACTGCCCCAAGGCCCAGCCTTTGGCTGGCATTTCAGACTTCCTAGCCCCTATTGCCAATGGTCTTATTGTCAGATAGAAGTAGCTCCAGAATAAGAGACTTCCATCCATAATCCCACCTAATAGGCTGAAATGATAGATTAAGAAGGGCCTCTCAACATAAGGTTAAATAGTCTGAATATGTCTCAAGGATTCAAGACAGGATTCTCTTAAAAAGGAGGGACTAAGTTGTCCAAAATGTTGAAATTTAAATCTTGGGGCAACATAACTGTTGTCCTGGGTATAAGTTTAGACAAAGGAGCAGACAAGTTGAGACAGACCCACCTGCTGCAGAAAGTAATCAGGCTTATACTTGAGAAGTACTGTTGCCTGGCAACCCATCCAAGTGTTCCCTAGTTCCCCACTCAAATAGCCCCTAGCTTGTGTCATGTATACCTGTTTCTAAGAAAAACCACAAGATATGCTAATCACTCCCCCTCCCTAGCAACAGCCAAATCAGCACATAACAGGAAATTCTAGGCATTGCTCATGATCAGATATCCTCCGGATGGACAGGCCAGGACTGATCGTTGTCTTGGCACCTAAAGTAGACCACTCATTTCAAAAATCAACCTCCCTTGCCCAATTTTGTAACACCAAGGCTTGAAAACTCCCTGCTTGAGGTATTGCCCTTTAAAAACCCTGTTCCCCCAGACCTCAGGGCCGCATTCCTCTCCTGTTTCAACAGGGAGCTTATAACTGGGCTCAAACTTGTATCAAATAAATCCTCCTGTGTTTTGCAATGGACTCAACTCCTGGCGGTCTTTTGGGGTCTTGCAATCTGGGCACAACAAAAGCATCCAGCTTGCTTGGAAAAAGAAAACAAAGCTGCATCTTGATGTGGGTTAAAGTTCATTTTTTAATCACACATGTAACTGTACTTGCTCTCCAAGACTTCCATATGCAGGCACGGGCTTTTTCTCTGCTTTTTATTTGTGACTGTTCTGCCCCCATTGAAGTCTACTTTTCATTTAGGTTATTCCCTCCCCCCTTATTGGATGGCATCCCGTCCAATAACATGTGAGTATACATTTTAATTTCTGGCCCCAGTGGCATTAGATGGATATCCCACTATCATTGCCCAGTCACTGTAGATTTAGATCAAATTGCCCCAGTCACTGTAGATTTAGATCAAATTTCTTACTGTTTTAACATTTTTTTTGTCTATTGGGCTGACTAGAATGTTTGTAATGAAATCCCACAGACTAGAGGCTTATTAAGGAACTGTCATAATTCCTGAGCTGAAAGTTCAAAGTCAAGATCTAATCAGGGCTGGCTGAGCAGGCTGGCTATAGAGAAGGCAAGCCACTGGGCTCTCCGTGGGCCAGTAGATGATCTGCAGTTGGCCTCTAACCTCTCTGTTTGAGTCACAGTTTCCAAACATCCTTTTTTTTTTTTTTTCACTAAAAAAATTTTCCCTCCTGGGTAAGTGTGTGCACTGTATTTGTGCATGTGCACTTGTATGTGGCTGTCAACAGGTGCATGTGCCATGGTATCCACATGGACATGAGAAGCCCACTTCCAGTATTGGCCCTTGCTTTCTCCTGTGTTTGATGTAGCCTCCTCACCACTGAGTTTGTCTGGCTAGCTGGACAGAAGCTTCCTTCTGGAGACTCTCCTGGCTCCAGTTCCCATTTTCTAGTAGGGATATCTGGCTTTTGTCTGAGCTCTGGGAATCTAAACTCAGATCCTCAGGCTTGAGCAGAAAGTGATTTTACCCACCATGACATTTCTCCAAACCCCAAACTTTCTTTGTTAAAGCACACAGGCCATATTAGATTAGGAACCACTCTGATAACCTCATTTTGTTAACAGTGGCAATGGAGGACAGTTAACGGAAATTTTCTTCTACTCAAGAGAATAGATCCTCTACCTTAGGAAGAGAACTAACATTCCAGCTTCTTGCCAGTGTATAAAGAAAGAAAAAAAAAAAGACCTTGTAACCGTGATTTAAAGGATGCAGAGGCAGTGTGGGCAGTGGCAGGTTTAATGAAAGTGTAGTCAAGGTGCTTGTTGGGGATGTGCCTCTGTCCTCTGAGGACTCTAAATTCCTTGGACCTTGTCATTCTTCTGAAATGAGGTCACCTGATGAGTCTGTTTACAGACTCATAGATAGGTTGTTTGCCTTCCTATAGCAGCAGGAATCCTGGCATCAACTACCCGACAGTGACAGCTACAGAAAGGGCTGCAGTATGGTCTGGTATTTTAGCATTTCTTTCCTAGAGCCCTAGTGCCCAGGGAGCCCATTACAGATTCCGACATGTTATCCAAAGGGTTCTTACCTCTGTGAGACTGCAGGACATGTGGTCTGATGACTGCCCTAGCTCAGACCTCACACCGTGCAGGCTTGTTAATTTGCTTCTCTTTGTTGCTAATCCTAGAACTATTTCAGGCCAATGTGACATCTCAGTCAATGTTCCCTGGAGCAGTGAGAAATGATGACCTTGCAACGGAGGATGGAGGTGTTAATTTATGTAGCCCATCAAAGCTGTGAAGTCACACTTCAACTGGAACTTTTTTGTGTCACTTCCTGTGCCCTGAGATACAGGCTGGCTGGCTGTTCCCCGGATGAAGAATGAAGCAGAACTAAATGATGTCACCTTTCATAGTACAAGACCTCCATGAGAACCAGAACAGGAAGTAAAGAGCAAGCATTACCTTACGTGCCTGTCAGTCAGGACTAAGAATATTCTGAAGACATCTCTATCCCAACTACTATATCATTAAAACCAGGCACCCTAAGAAATTGAAATTCCCCTTAGGAATATCATGCTAGGAAAGACAAAGTTAAAGCCTGCAGGAGCCCGAGGGGGAACTTGTCTCCCACTGCCCCCAAAAAAGTTCTGACAACATGTCAGACCACTTTGCAAAGAAGAGGGGAGCCTAGACAATGGTACAAGTTTCCACACTTTGGCCAAGAATGCTCAGCTATACATATCCTTGGCTCCTTGGCCCTTCTGCTTAAATCTGAACTTCATGCCAAGACCTGGAAGATGTTTGTGGGTGGCAGTGGCCACATCACTGGATCTCTTTCTCCTGCTCAGTGTGATCATGTTGAAGAATTGCCATTTTCCTTTTTTCATTGTTAACTTGGTTCTTTTTAATTGGCTTGCCAGGACAGGTGCCTAAGGCTCATTTAGATTGGTCAGGGCACAAGCCTCGACACTGACTGAGGGAATCTTATTTGTTAGATTACTATGTCTGAAGCCATGTTGTCATTGATATGTAGTGATCTTTATGTTTTTAGAACTTTTCAATTTTGCCTATTTGTTGTGTAACACTATTCTGAGGGGGATGTGAACAACTATTTACTCACTCCAGAGTAGACAATAGCAGACCAAAATGAGGATACTGCCAAAGTCCAGCTTGGAGGAGTCATTAGTTCTACTGGGGTTACTTCTATAACCATGGCTGGGGGGCATCGCTTTGAACAGAAACTCAAAGATGGCCGCATCGCCAAAGCCCACCCCAGCATGAGTGATAGCTCACTGTACATTCTGCAGGCAGTCCAACAGGTGTCCTTTCCAGGTATCTCGGATGATCTGAGCCTCTTCCCAGCAATTTGCATGGTCTCTGTTCTTTCCAAGTGGCTAATCTTCTTCTACACTTTCAGCTTGTCTCTCAGCTGTCCTTGCTGCCTATAAAAGCTTGGGGAGGGTGAGGCCCAGTGAACCTGGTCTGTTTGGAGGACTTCCTGAAGCCTTTTTATTGTTTACTTCCTGAGCTTAATGAGGCCCCTATAGGATAGAATGTTTCACGTCCCTCTAGAACACCCTCCAGGGGGGATGGCTTAATCTTGGAGAAAATTGCCACACAGCATTATATGATCATGTGTAGTTTGAATGAAGTACACACACACATATATCTATGTATCTATATATATATATGCACCCCATAGGCTCATATATTTTAATACTTTGTTCCTAGTTGGTGAACTGTTTAGGAAGGATTAGGAGGTGTGACTTTCTTGGAGGAGATGTGTCATTGTGTTTGGTATTTGAGGTTTCAAAAGCTTGTCCCAGGCCCAGTCTTTCTGTCTGTCTCCTGCCATGGCTCATATTCCAATCACCTAACTTTTGCTGCAGCACCATGTCTGCTTGCCTGTAGCCATGCTGCTCACTATGATGGTCATGAACTCCCCATCTTTAACTTCTGAGAAGCCCCCAGTTAAATGTTTTTCTTTTGTAATTTGCTTTGGCCATGTTGTCTCTTCACAGGAGTAGAATAGTACCTGAGACAGATATGTTAATCTCAGATTTGAATTTTGTTTCCCACACCTTCTATTCCCACACCTTCTATAAGCCAGAAATGCCACGAGATGAGAAGGGGGAAGTGGTATTGGGTTATTTTTTTGAGGGATCAACCGTCAGTATTTCCACGTAGAAATTTCCAAACAAGCAGGTTATCAGATGTGTCTGTGACTTCCACCCAGCCAAGCCTACTACTGAGTTCCATGCCAATGAAAGAGACCCTGCCCCTCAAAGCAAGGTTCATAGAGCCTGAGGAATGCCAACCAAGGTTTCCCTCTAGGCTTTATACACATGTACACGCACACTCACAAACACACACATATACATACTTGCACATACATGTGCATCTGTGCACATATGAACACATATATGTACACACAATTGATATTATTAAAGTTTAAAATCTACTCTAATAGATGACTGGCATGTCTTCTATTTTCCACACTCTGGGATTTTGATAACTTCTGCCATCTCATGCTTCATTTCTGCCAGACCCTAAGCTTTAAGGTCCAGATAAGATATTTAAATAAACAGACTCTTGAAGACAAACTCCATTATGGTGCTATTACCAAACCTGGGGTCACAGTCTGTACCCTAAGAAGCCTGGTTCAGCTGACTATCCTGATGAAGCCAAGAAGAACAGCCAAGTTGATAGCACAAGCAGAAAAAGGACATTCATTCTGTGTGGACAGATTGGAAGGAAGGACAGAGGGTCAAGATGTGGTCCCACCCACAATGATCTATCACTTATAAATCTCTTTCCTGGAAGAGAAGTTCCCTTTCTGGCTGGCCCAAACTCTTCTCCTCCCAGCATGAAAGCCCAGGGGAAATTCCAGTTTCTCAGAGTCAATTGTTTTAATAGTCTGACAGCTAAAGTAGCTCTTTAGAATATATTCATCTATACTGGGTGAGCTACAGTCCCAGGGCTTTCTTGGATAATTCACCTTTACATAGGGATACACCTTGTGTCCCCAGGTCTCAGGATAAACCTGGCTGACAGAAGAGGCAAATCCTTGCATCTCAGCACGTCTTCAGCCTCCCACCAACTGGCCACTCTGGTGTGGCCTGCCATACTTCCAGTATGTGTTTCTTTCTGTTGTTCTTTTTTAAAAACAGCTTTCCTGTCAACCAGGGAATTTTATGTTATCGTTCCCAGAATACTAATGTTTTTTCCATCAAAAGCTTTATGGTGATAAATTATGATTAAATTAAAGAGACTACAAAATGAGTAAGTTAATCATATAAAATAATGACTCAGTCTATTGATTGTATCATGTAGACAAATTACAGCATTGCCAAAGATCAAAGTCACCTGGAATCACCATTTCTGCTTGTCGACAATGATTATTGTTAAAGTAGAATTGATGTTGCAAAGAGGTGGGAGTTCCATGGGAAGAAAGGATGATTGAAAAAAAAAATCCAAGCATCCCCAGGACAACGTATAGACCTAAAGTAATATTTTCTCTAAAGTTGGAAGGTTAGACAGTACTCAAAAACATTTGGCAGGATGGGGAGACAGCTCGGTGAGGAAGAGCACCTGCTGTGCAAATGTGAGTGCTTGAGTTTGAATCTTCAGCATTGATATAAAATCTCAGGTGTGACTGTGAACCTGCCTATCATCCCAGTTCTGTGAATATTGGAAACAAGAGGTTCTTCGTCGCTTGCTGCCCACTAACCTAGCTCCAGCTTACTGATAGACTAATCTCAGGGGAAATATGGTGGAGAGCGGTAGAGCAGGATACCTAATTATGTGGCATTTATTCAACAAAAATCCATAGAAACTCAAAGCAATGGGAGACGGTGGCATTTACCTTAGAAACTGTATCCACTTACTCCTAGCTAAATTGATAAAGTGGTGTGGCAGCCAGGTACCAGCTCGCATTGCTCCTCTCTCTTCAGAAGCCAGTGAATATCAAAAAAATCTTGTGTTGTACAACACCCCCCCCCCCCCCGCAGAATGTCTACAATGAAAGCACAGCAGCAACCAGTTGGTGACTCCCATTTCCTACACCCAGTTCTCTCTGAGTGTGCCTACATGCACACCCAGTTCTCGCTGAGTGTGCCTACCTGCTGAGCTGGTGAAGAGCTTTTGTTAGGTCTACAGCAGACTCCCCGCAAACGGCAGTGCTGTTAACAATGTCTTGGGCTAACCCAGGCAGACCTCTGACCTGGTAAATGGAAAGATTGCTGTCTGGTAAACAGAAATCTAAGCTCAACAGTCCTCAGGAATCTCATAAGGTGGTTTCTGTTTACCAGGAAAACCACTATTTCCCCCCCCCCCCCAGTGGTCAAATTCCTCCATCAGGAGTATCTAGTTTCTGATTAATACAAACACCCTGCATCAGATCAAATTCCACACGGTAACCCGAGGCTGTTCCATCCCCAAGCGTACTTCCACTGCTGCCTTCCCAGTAAAATTGGCAAGGCTCCCCTACCGGCCACCTCCTGCTGGCTTCAGTTCTCATTCCAGTTGGCACCTGGGCAGTTTGCTTTTCCAAATAAACTATCTTTCTACCCCACAGAGTGGCCTACTGTTTTCTCATAGCTTTGCACTGATGGGTGTAGGTGCTAGTTTTTCAAATGCTACTTTGTTTGGGGCTTCCTTAATGCTTATACCTCCCTTCCAACTTCCCAACCCCAGGTCCAGGAAAAAGAAGGTTGGAAGGGAAAGGGTACATAGCCCTTTTTACTTCTTCCTGCTGGGTAGGGTCGTAGGATTCTTTTGGGGGCAACACCAATATTCATCATCAGGAAATCCAGAAGTCCAGGTAACCAGCAAGCCAGCAAGCACAACAAGCAGGCCTCCTCCAAGCCGCCACGCCTTCTTCCTCTGGGATCTTCTATTTACACCCTTCAAAGTCCTCAGAATTCAACTAACTCTGGCTGGCAAAGCCCATGCCCCTGCACTAAGTGATAATCAGCTGTGAACAAGCTAAAATCCCCCACTTGGGATAATAACAAAAAAATATGTTGACATGACTGAGTTTTTAAGGAAACTGAAACTTCCCTTACAAAGGGGAGAAACTTTAGTGGGAATGATTTTATCTTAGTTTAAGAATTAAAAAAAACAACAACACAGAAGCATGGCAGCCAAGCTGCAACTGCCGGGAAGAAGGAGGTCCAGAAGAAGAGAGACCAGTATGTATTTTGCTGTAGAAGTTGGCCAGCAGCCACATGGCAGAAAGGAAACAGGAGCTTTAGAGGATGAGTGAGAAAACCTTAGGCCTGGTCAGTACTCAGACAAAGGCTTCAAAATACCCAGGAGGTACTTCTGGGCAAGATAAGAACATTATCTCATTAACAGGACAATTATTTCTACAGTCTCTTTAGCATATCTTCAGGTGAATCAGATTTCCTGCACTACAGTCTTCTGGCCCGGTGATTGACAGGCCCAAAATAGGTTAACTGTAAAGGGAGGAGACAATGTCTTATCTCAGGCCAGAAGTTTTTTTACTATAGATAAGGAGCTTTCTCTTAAACAGCTTCAACCCAGCCTGAAATGTGTACCTTTTCATAGGGTAATTTAAATCCCAGTAAATTGCTTTTCTTGCTATTGCTAATAGGGAAACGGGGGTGGGCGGTGGGTGGGGGTCTAAATAGACCTCAGGGAGGGATCTAACTATGGCCTTTGCCTCCAAAGACTATTAACCCTTGTACTAAAGATACTGTTGCCTCTTTTTTTCTGTCTCTTTGTCTGCTGTAGCTCTGTCTGACTCTTAGTAACCTGAAATCTATGGTTTAAAACAAAGACAAAGAAGCCATTCCCAGAAGGTGTAGACTGACTGCTTTGGCCCCTGGATCACATAAAGTCACCATTCTCCAAGGTTCCTGACCTGGAGACAGAATCTTGATGAAGATAATCATTATGATAATGAGATGAGTAAGGGCCTTGATTAAGTAGAACTAGTGTTTTTATAAGACTGGGGTGTTCTGTTCTTTCTCTCTTTCATAGCAAGAAGACTGACCCTGGCTTTAAGTCTGTAAACTGACACACTGGCAGACCTTTATTATGGACTTCCGGGCTAAAGAGTGCCAGAAATTTTTGTGTTATTTAAGCTGTCCAGTCTTGGGAGAATGTATATGAAAAAATAGGGAGTTAATTGGAAGTGAGACTCTACATGTTGTGGGTCTAGGGTAGCTCAAAATTCACCAGTCTGACCATGAATATGTTTTTAATAAAGTAGGGGCTTTATTCACATATTGGTCCATGACCACACCTGAGATTTGGGATATCCCTGAGCCACATTAGTCACAGACCTATAAAGCCCAAAACCACGAGATTGCATACTTCCAGCCTTCATATAATAACGAGGCTATGCATTTCCTGCCTACATGCAATCAGGACACACAAGCTTGTTTACAGAGGCAGAAATACACGGTTGGCATTTGGACTAGGTATCTTGCATGAACAACTGTTTCTGCTAACATTTATATAAGACCAGGCAATTACAAGACCATTCCCCAGCATTCCAGGAAGTCACCTGTTCTTGGGCAAGTGACAAGGTCCAGTTCTAACATGTACAGCTTCTGCCGGATAGAGGCATTTTATATCTCTCAAGCACAGAAATTAAATTAAAATTAAAACCAAAAAGGTAATGCTAACCATCACACAGAATGGGGTGAAACTTTGTGATGTTTCAGCACCACCTACACTCCTGTAAATAATCCCTTACTGCTGCTTTGTAGTATGAAAGTCTAGTCCATTCACTGATT
Organism: Meriones unguiculatus; assembly: GCF_030254825.1. Taxonomy (NCBI): domain Eukaryota; kingdom Metazoa; phylum Chordata; class Mammalia; order Rodentia; family Muridae; genus Meriones; species Meriones unguiculatus. Next base: position 57,371,044 of record NC_083363.1, on the reverse strand, counting down.
TCAGCAAGTTGGACTATAGGGAACACACATTTTGGTCTGTCATTAGTACCCATCTGGGATGAATATGCTTTTGTTTGTGTCTCCCCAAGAAGAGTTAATGCAGCAATCATGCCAGAGGCATGAGATCCTGGATTGAACAAAGCAGAAAAAGCCTCTTATTGAGCACTAGGATGCCCGCACTCACTGCTCTCTTCTGACTTTCAACATAAGCTGACTAGCTTCTCTGCTCCTGGAGCCAATTATGAATGACCATAGCCTTGGCAACGCAGACTCAAGTTACCTGAAATTCTATGTTCCAAAGTAGCAGTGGTTCAATGAAGTTTTATAGTACCAGAACAAACAGAGTCCTAAATCAATACACTTTCAGACATGCAAGCGGAAGCACGCAGGCAGGTGACAGCAATCGAGAAAGCCTCTGCTGTCAGCTCAGGTGCTAACTATAGATGTTGTTAGCCTTTGGGTTCCTGGAAGGTGTTGGCCTCAGCGTCAACAGAATGCCTATAGAAGTGGGGAAATGGCTATTAAGGAGACTAAGAATAGCCCAAGATAAAATATAATTGAGCTCTGGACCTGTAACAACCTAACCCTTCTCATCATTATTGAATTTATAATTAAGTAATCAGTCAGCATTGCCAAGGGTCTAGTGTAAGTTGTCTTTGCAGACTTCTGGCCTAACTGGTGAGTGAGCTCCAGTTCAGTAAGAGACCCTGTCTAAAAGGGGGTAGATGGGGTCAGGGAGGCCTTTTTCATATTCATCACATGTAAAGGTGCACCTACAGACACACACACACACACACACACACAAATTAGTAAGGTGAAAAAGGTGTGTAAACATTGTAAAGAAAAAAAGGACAAAAGTCTCCAATATAAAAATTTGGAGGAGAGGGTCTCACACCAAATATTCCAGCCCTTAACAAAGAGAATAAGCCCAACTATACTCAAAAATTCAACTGTTTAGAAGAAGTGAGCCAATTGCAAAGAAGCCACAGATGATTAAAATTCAATCAAGATGAATTAGACCATCAAAATAGCAATCAAGCATCAGAAAAATTCAAATTATAATTTAAAAACTCACTCCAAAATAATTTCCAGACTCAAATTGCTCTACTGGGAAGTCTACCAAACATCTCAAGTTTTGGCATCAGCTTCACTCAATATTTTCCACAGAATAAGAACTAGGATGTTGTCATAATCAGAAGCCCAGAATTGCCCTGGTAAGAAAAGCTCATCAACTAAGCACAGAATCTACAGACCAACATCTTTCAAGAAATTGGGCTTCCAAGCTGTTAACCAAATAAAACAAACTAAAGCCTGTGCTGTATATGAAAATTTGTATGTGGCGGCTACTTTTCAGTCAACAGTGACTTATTTAATTTAACCCGACTCAATATTTGAGAAGGAAATCGATACGTCTATAGTATTAATATCAACATGTTGAGAAAACATAGCATGATTAGGGGGCTATGAGAAAACCTCTCAGCCAGTTCAGGATGGCATGGGTTTACCTCATATCAATAAAGAGCAGCTGGGAAATGTGTACAGTTCTGGGCTGGGGTGATATCTCAGCGGGTAAAGTGCTTGCTGAGCAAAGAGTGATGACCTGAGTTCCATCCCCAACATTCACGTACAATGCAAGGCATAGTGAGACACTTGCAGTCCCAGTGCCAAGCAGGCAGAGATAGCAGATCCCTAAACCTTGCTGCCCAGCCAACATCTCCTAACCAGTAAACATTATCTGTGAGAAACATTGTCTCCAAACTCAAGGTGCAAGCTGGCTTCTGACATACATACAGGAGTACACTCACACTCATGCCCCTTCCATGCTGTATTCCACACATCTGCCCACACAGGAAAATCTAACATAACACCTAATAGAGAAAGACTGGGTTCCCAAAGATAATAAAACAAAGCAAGAACTTCAACTCTGAGTATTTGTCATTCAACTTAGTACTTGAAATTCCAGGCACACAATAAGGCAGACGAGCAGCAATAATAATGGAAATACACTATGGAAAGGAAGATCTAGAATTATTTTTACTTGCAAAGACATGACTGCTTATGTCAAAATCCTAACAAAGTGACAAAAGGGATTGCAGCGAGATGACGGAATACAAGACCAGCATGTTCACACAAGGCATCAGTCACATTTCTTGGTGAGCATTTGCAGATGGGAAAGGAAAGCATGGTAATTACCATGTAAACCTGATGTGAAGAAGATGAAATGTCTGAGTAGTACCCACGCGCATGCTTAACAACAGATTCAGTCTGCATATACTGAAAATTATAGCCAAAGAAAGGGCTCGAAGCATGTCTACATGGTTATGGATACTATGGTCATGGACTGAAGACTCAAAGTAGTAAGAATGTCAATTCCTCCTAAGCTAGAGGAGGATCAGTACGATTCTAGCAATTCATCTAACGTCTTAGAAGATGAGCTAATCCAATTTTCAAATTTATTTTATTCATATGCATACCTGTGTGTGTGTGTGTGTGTGTATATATATATACATGTGATGTACATGTCTCTGTGTTCGTGTACAGGTACACACACATGTGCAAGCCCAAAGCCCGGAGGATGGCATTGACACTCCTCTATCACTACTCATCTTATTTCTGTGAGGCAGGATCCCTTGCTAAACCCCAAACTCACACTCTTTAGGCTGGGGTGGCAGCCAACAGAGGCCAGTGACCCGCCTTTCTCTCTGTTCTTTGGTTTGAGTTGCAGGTGTTCATCAACCATGTCCAGTCTGTTCGGGGATTCTGATATCTCAACTTTGGTCCTCATACTTGCTCAGCCAACACTCTTCAGTGCTGAACTATCTCTCCAACCCTAATCCTAAAATCTAAGTAAAAAGAAAGGCCACTTCCCAAACAAACCTCAGAAAAAAAAATTGGCAAACAAATAAAAGTAAAAACTGAGTGGTGGGAGTAATTCTAGTGAACATCAAGGCTTTCCATATATGTCAAGTGAGCAGCGGTGTGTCATCCTGCAAGAAATAAGGCCACATTGGGGTAGAACAGACCATCCAGAAAACAAGCAGCACCACTAAAAGCTCAGCTTAATCTTTGACAGGTTAGCCAGTTCAATGGACAAAGTGAGTCTTTCATCAAGTGGAACAAAGCGGTTGGTAATTGCATATACATAGCAGGAAGGCAGAAAAGGAAAAGATTCAATATGAACCTCACATTGACAGAAAAGGCGTTCCAGAGAGGACTACACGTAATGTAAACACAAAACGAGAAAACTTTCAGGGGAGAAAGGACAGAATACTTACGATCCGAGAAAAGTATTTCCAAGAATTGATGCCACAATAAAAAGGTTCTATACAAAGTGTTTGCTGAACACGGAGGACGTAAGTTCAGATCCCCCAAGCCAAGTAAAGACCGATGGCATGCATCTGCAGTCCCAGCGCACCTGTGTTAAGACGGGAGAATTCTTAAAGGTCTAAAGGCAGTTGGCCTGATGCACACAGCAGTTGGCCTGATGCACACAGCAGTTGGCCTGATGCACACAGCAGTTGGCCTGATGCACACAGCAGTAAGCAAGAGGTTTCGGTTCAAGCAAGAAGGAAGGCAAGGGCTGACACCAGGGATTATCTTTTGACTGACACACACATGCCATAGCATTTACACACCTGCATGTACACACATAAACATACACACAAAGATAAACATAGTAGATAATTTTTTTTTGCTATGGGAATGACCATATAGAAGAAGAGGGAGAAGCAAGCTATGGAACTGGAGACAGTGATGCCACATTTTATAACTAAGGGCTTGATGCAGCTTGATAGCTTTAAAAACAAAAAGAAGGCCTTAACTGACCTACTTTAGTTTCTGTTAAATAAAATATCCTGATAAAACCATATGCTCAGCCTATTGGACTATCAAATGTTTATCCTAGAAAAACAAAAATCTCATTTCCTTACCAAAATTTGTACGTAAATATTCCTGTCAGCTTCATTTTAATGGTTGAAAACTGGGATCAACACATGTATCTTTAAAGTAGTAAGTTCAATCAAATAATACACACACAGATGACCACACACATGAGTGCACCCCATGACTTGTTAGGTAAGTGTATCATATAAAGGTAAATACCATGATTTTGATATTATACTACAGATTTGCAAAGAAAAAATTTAACCAAGTAGACTGGTTTCTTTTAAGAGTGTAAATATATTTTGTTTTGTTTTGTTTTGTTTTTTTAATTCTAGCATCTACAAATACAGTCACATTTTTGTAAGGCTCATCAAGTGAAACTACCCTATGAATGTCATGTTGAGTTATTAGTTAACAAATATAACACACAGACACACAAACCACATGACTCTCTCGGTGGATTTGGAAAATCAAGTGACAACATCTTATTCTCTTTCATAATAAAGCTAACCTAGAAACTGAAAGAAATTTTCTTATTCTTGTAAGGTGAATCCATAGCTGGAATCACACTTCATCACATTTGGGGGAGGGGAGCTGGGGAATGTAGGCCAGTGATGGAGTGTTTGCCTAGCATGCCAAGGGCCCTGGATTCAATCCACAGTACCAAAATGCATCAATTCATTTTAAAATGGTGCTTTTTTTCCCCCCCTGACCCCATAAGATCAGGGAAACCCCAAAGACACTGGAGGGGTTGTCTCTGGTCAAGACAATAGTTTTAGAAAAACAAAACACTAAAACAACACCACCACCAAGGTTGAAAGGGAAGATGTAAAACTGATCAGTTTATGGAGAATGCAATGCCATAGATAGAATATTTACAAAGACTAGTAGGAGAAATAGTAAACTAATACACAAGGTCAATTGCAAGCTATAAAACTGACTTATAAAACTCAAAAATATGCTGCAAATTAAATCAAGGCGAAACTCCATTCCCAACGGCAGTGCAAAGTGTGGATACATAAGAAGAAACTGCAGTGGAAGTGAAAGATCTTTAATGCAGAAACCCAAGAAACTAGAGAAATCAAGATATAGAAATATCTTTTTATGGGGGGGTGTAGATTCCTTCCAACACACTGCTCCCAGCCCTAAGTATCTCCCATTTCTCCTATGTATCCACACTGTCCTACTTTCTTTCGTTGTTTTAATTAGATAGCCTGATAAAAAGCATGTTAGGGAAGAGTGATTTAAGTTGATTTACAGTTCCAGACAGATAGAGCCTGTCATGGCAAGAGACACAGGGCAGCAGGGAGCAAAAGATCTCATTTCATTCACACACAGGAATTAGAACAGGAAGTGGGTCCAGACTATAAACTCCCAAAGTCAATCCTGGGGACTCAGACACGTACAGCAAAGCTCTACATCCCAAGGGGTCCACAGACTTCCAAAAGTACCATCTGCTGGAGCCCAAGTGTTCAAACACATGAGCCTATGGGGATATTTTACATCCGTACCACAACACACACAGACAGGACAATGGGTGGCTTAGAAATTAAGCTGAAAGCTATAACGCATAGTCAGACAATTGCAGCTCATAACGAAATGCTATACTAGCTGAAAGTTTCTGATGTACTCTACTCTCTCCAAATACGGGACAATTTTTAATTCCTTTTTCAAATAACTGAAACTACAAGTAAAACAGGGTTTTCTGTGTGCATTAATAAGGAAGTAAATTCAAACTTCTGCTACCAAAGGCTTCATAGTATCACTGCATACTCGCTCAGTTGAAACAGATTTAAACCTATTAAAATCTCAGCCACTTGCTTCACAAATATTAAGAAGCTGATCCTAAAATCCATATGGAAGCACAAAGGGATCAGAGTAGCCCAAGAAATCTCGAACAGAAATGATTTTTAAGACTAATTTTTCACTTCAAAATGTACTAGCAAGCTACAGCAAGCTAGTGTGACAAAAGATAAATATAGACTAATGGAATCTAGCTGGAAGTCAAGAAAGAAACCTTCATGCTTACAGCCAACTCATTTCGAATTGGAGTGCCAAGAAAATTCAGGGAAAGCCAGAGGGTTTTCTCAGCAGTTGACGCCGGGATAAGTAGCTCTCCCTGTGCAGATGAGGGAAGCTGGACTCTTACCTCAGAACACACACAAAAGTCAACTCAGAGTCATCGATCCGACACTACACAATAAAGCACCTGCCTTGACTTAACCGTCAGCACAAGAAAAATGTAAACATTAATAACAAAAGGAAAACCAATCGTTTTTTGTTTTATTTTATTATTATTAATTATTATTATCTTAAATTTCTCATTTTACATCAAGAAAATGAATTAACAAAGCAGAAAGCAGGAGACCCTTCAAGTTAGGTATCTCACAGAGGCCTCATGGTCAGAATAGATGTTTAAAATGACTTTCAGAATTCAGTGTCAGGCTCAAGGCCTCTCTTCCCTAAGATGGTAGCTCTGAGACACTGGATGATGCCTAGAGAAACAGAAGGATTGTCATCAGTTAAACAAGCCTAAAGGTTTCTGTTGACTGGAAAAGCAGTTCTCTTAAACTAATTTCTGTTCACCAGAAACTTCCCTTAACCTTTCCCTAAAGGTCAACTACCTCTGGCAGGACACCTATTTCCAGATCAAGCGTGGATAGCCTGTATTAGGTCAGATTCCCACCCTGCTGACTGCCATATTAAATCTGCTTGCTTTTCCACCACCATTTTGTGCTTTTGGCAGTTTCTCTGTGCTATCACTTATACTCAGTAACAGATAATAGCCCAGATAAATAGCACAATTTAAGAAAACAGGAGTCTAAATAGGCTTTTCTCAGTGGAATATTTATAAATGGACAATAAGTACATGAAAGGATACTGTACACAACGAATCCTTAAGAAAACGGAAATCAAAACCACAGCAAAAGGCCACTTTACACCTTCTGGGATGCTGTAATGAAACGGAAAGCCAATGACAGTACAGAAATGGAAATTCATACCTTGCTGGTGGAGATACAAAATGGTATTGTCCCTTGGATGGAAGTGTGGCTGTTTCTCAGAGTCAAATATAGATTTTTATTTCCACGAAATTTCTTTCCTGAGGCCACAGCACAGCAAGTAAAAACTTGAGTTTTCATAAAAGCTTGCGCACAGATGTTTCAGGCTGCAGTGTTTATAAGTTAGGACACAAGCCTGCTCCTTTAGAAAGCCTGTCACTCCCAATAGGACAGATTCCACAGCAGGAAGAAACCAGGTCATGCTCCCTGAAGGGTTCTGTCTGGGACAGGAAGCTCTGCTGAGCTGTTGTTTCTACAGCTCTTACATTAGGTCCTACCCAGTACCTGGCTCCTCCATTCTTCCTTGATACAGGCTTGTGTGGAGCTAAGTCACATGGTAAACAGTTTCTCACCACACCATAAAAACATACAAGCTTTTACCTGTATACTCCCACTTGTTTGAGGAATTTCTCTGAAGGTTCCTCTAGCCCTCCCCATTTCCTCTGATGGCTGTTCTTCCTCTCTCTCTCTCTAGTTTCTACTCTTCATTAAGCTTCTCGGTCTCTCTTTTCCAAGTTTAAATCCCATTTGACATTGTTTTAAATGTAAAACATGGGGTTTCTAAGGGGAGGTGAAACAGTGCATCCAGCAGTAAATCCCATTAAATTCAGAAAGTAAACAATGTGATGTCTTCAGGAAGTCTCTGAAACTGGAAAGATTCACTAGCACCCTCCTACCCGAGCCAATATAAGCTTTCCTGCAGGATACAGCATTTTACCTCCTCTTGGTCCTCTCCTAACGCTCTCCCACTTCAAGCCTTGATCACAATCTGTAGGCCATTCTCCTGATAAAATTCATTCCAGAGTATGTAATATTGCAGCCTCCTTTCAGAAGCCAATTGTGCATCTTTTTCTCCATTCTTGTGTATTTAAAATGACAAGTAACAAGGGAACAATGCATACGTCTATCCACCTGCCATCACAGTTTCCATTTTGGGTTATCAAGAGTACAGACTTTCCTGTATGCAACTCTGATGTTCAGATCAGGATCTAAGGGGTGGAGTTAGTTAAGGTTACTAGGATAGCACCATGATGTTTGAGCTTTGTTTGCTCTACAAAAAGTGGAAGAGAACTCAAAACACACACACACATGTGCATATGCACACAAATACACATATGCTTCTTGTCTCTTGTCATACAAGTCCCTGCACCACATCAGGACTTTGCACTTTATTGTGCGACACTGGTGAGGGAGATGTGAACGAATATCTCCACTCCCCAGGTAGGGAACCAACAACAGACCAAAGTAGGGATAACACCAAAGTGTGACTTGGCGATCCAATGAGTTGATTGAAGTTAATAACAAGAATTTAATGAGCTTCCCTGAAGGACACAATGCTTCACTTCCTCTGGGAGCACGCTGTGTCTTCTCTCCAAGAGGGAATGTTAAATAAACTGTTCTTTGTAACCAGGCACGGTGGAATACTCCTTTAATGCAAGTACTCAGAGAGGCAGAAGCCGGAGGATTGCTATGAGTTCAAGGCCAGCCTACTCTACAAAGCGAGTCCAGGACAGCCAAGGCTACACTGAGATAGCCTGTCTCAAAACAAATAATAAATAAAAATAAACCCGTCTTCATTATAGCTTCCTCAGAACATGCATCATGTTTCTAACAACAGAATGTGGATAATACATTAACTACCAATGTAGGATAAAACTGTATGTGCAGGAGCTGGGAATGGTGGAGCATGCCTGAAGCCCACACTTTGGTGACTGTGTTGGAAGGATAAACTCAAGATCACTGTGACCTACATAGAAAGACACTATCTTTAAAACCAAAACATTATATATATATTAAATTGTATTATATATTAAAATTATAGCATATAATTATATATAATATAACCAAATACAATATATTACATAAAATTATAATAATATAGTAATATATTATATACATTTAAATACAATTTAATATTTGGTGATGAGCATGAAGAACAGATACATGCCATAACACAGAAGCATGGAAGTAAGCTCTGTGAAAAAAATCAAGCACTAGAAACATCACAGTGAGAACTCCCTTCTGTGAATCTCCTGAGTGAGTGAGTCATGGGGAGAGGTATACAGCAGACAAAGGTCGCCTCATCTGGGGCTGGCATGAAAGAAGTATGGTTACGGCTGTATAAGGTATTCTTCCAGCATGAAAATTCTGTTCTAAAATTTTATTTCCATTCTGTTTATATAATTCTGTGGAACATTTTTAAAGATCCATTGAATCGTACACTTTAAATGGTTGAATTTTATGATATGTGGATTATATTTTAATAAAGCTGCTCTAAAACCTCCAACCAGCTAACAACATTAGGTCCCATGATAACCACAGTGCTGCTTCATCAATTCAGAGTACTGCTGAAATATCCTAACATAGGCTCATATATTTGAATGCTTAGTCACCAGGGAGTGGCACTATTTAAAAGGATTAGAAGGATTAGGAGGCAAAGCTTTGCTGAATTAGGTATTGCCTTGCTAGAGAAAAAAAAATGTCACTGGGGGTGGGCTTTGAGGTTTCAAAAGCCTGTACCAGTCCTAAGTTCTCTCTCTCTCTCTCTCTCTCTCTCTCTCTCTCTCTCTCTCTCTCATGTGTGGATCAAATTGTAGCTCTTAGTTATTTCTCCAGTGTGAGCCTGATGCTGCCATGCTTCTTGCCTTGATGATAATGAACAATCTCTGTGTCTTACTTAGAGTTTCTATTGCTGTAAAGAAACACTATGACCACGGCAACTCTAATAAAGGAAACCATTTAATTCTGGCTGGCTTACAGTTTAAGGCTTAGCCCTGAATTATAACTCCCCACCATTACCATCTTGGCAAGGAAACACGACAGCCTACAGGCAGACATGGTGCTAGAGAGGTAGCTGAGAGTTCTACATCTGAATCAGCAGGCAACAGGAAGAGAGTGAGACACTGGGCCTGGTTTGACCACTTGAGACCTGAAAGCCCATCCCCAGTGATGCAGTTCCTCCACATGTACGCCACACGTACACCAATAAGAACAGCCTTCTAATAGTGCCACTTCCTATGAGCCTATGGGAGCCATTTTCATTCAAACCACCACGCTCTGAAACTGTGACAAACACCCAATTAAATACTTTCTTTATAAGAGCTGCCTTGGTCTCTTATGCCATGGTGTCTTCACAGCCATAAAACAGTGACTAGGCAACTGTTTAGTTTACTCCTGTTGTTAAAATTCCTTCCCAAGGAGAGACTTAACATCTGCCTCTTATCCTACTGTTCCAGAGTCAAATTCCACTAAAGTTCACTCTGAGAAACTCATGAATTAAGGTTTTGGGGCTTCCTTACAGAGCAGAACTAAGGGTAGTGTTTATAAGGTACAGGTGTTCCTTTCCCCAACATAAAAGGCCTTTACCTGGCAGGGTTCAGGGGTTCCCCATAGCTGCTTTCGTCCATTATCCTTCCCTATTCTTCCTTCAGCCTTACACTCTGGTCCCTCCCCAAGGCCACTTGTACAGAAGGCAGAGTTGCTTATAGTAGGCATTAGCGAGTGGCTGGATACTCAGACGAGGGTCTTGTGACCCTCCCCACCCATCCACGAAGGAGTGCAAAAAGCTAGAAACCCAACTGGGACAATCCTTTTGCAAGGAGGCACAGCTGAACTCCCCAAGATGGCAGTTGCTTGGCTCAGAGGATGGTCACTCACAAGAGCTCTTAATTATCAGATTGCAGCTTAAGACTTTCAGGGCACCGGGGTTTGTTCTTGAATCAGCTTCAAGCTCCTGGAGTAGATAACTTGAGAGTTCCCAGTAAAGACCAGGTTGCCCTCTGACCCACACTGAACATGGTCACCTTGCACTACCTGTTTGATGGACTGGGAATATGGTTTGTGAGACCTTTAGAGAATCAATAAAAACAGGCCAAAAACAAACTTTCTGGCTAAGAGAATAGACTCTGTGGGATGCGTTAGACTTAACATTCCCCTTGGCTCAGATCAGTCTGTGGGAAAAGAGACCTCCCCTAGGAAAAGGACTCACCTCATGCCATGCTAAACAGAGAGATGGAATAATATTGTGAAGGAGAAACTGTACTCTTCCTCACAGAATTCCTACTGCTGGCACAGTCCCCCATGACATCACAAGGTCAGTGGTCTCCCCAGTGCTCTGCAACCTGAGTCAGAAACACCTCTCTTTTTCTTTCTTTGGGACGCTGGTCAGAACTAAGTTTGCTTCCTCTGATAAGTTAGTTTCCTTACTCTTTCCCTGAAGCCTCCCTTTCCATCACATGGGCATTTGCCCACCGTATTTCTGACCTCTGTTCCCACTTAAACAACATGAGTTTCTCTGACCTTTCTCTGCAGTTCTCTGTGCACTGCTGTTGCCTGCACAGCCTAGAGAGTTTTATTTTAAACTCTAACACATTGTCTTTAAGCTTTCATTTCAGGAAGCTCTTTTGTTAATGAGACTAAGAACCCAAAGAGGAGACCCCAGTTTCCCTGGTGTCACCACAGCCGATAGGGCTCTTTTGGGTTCACTTTGGCTTCTCCCCCAGGTGGCCTGGCCTCCTAACAGTTTTATGGCTGATGGCTCCTTAGCAACCAGCCTGCACAGTCAATACTCTGGATAGGACTAACCGGTAACCTCAGATCTCCCTTTCTACTGCCTCTCCTTGTTTCCTCACATTTCTTTTATTTGCCTCTAAGATTTTCTACTTTTTTGTTCTTTTTAATATTAGCTCAGATTCTAGGTCTGCCATGATGCTATCCTTGTGTAGTGTCATGTTCGCCGGCTTTACAGTCCTCTATTTTTATTGAATGCTCCACGGATTTCACTTATCAGCATGAACACAATTGCCTGGTGCTTTCCTAGCTTTGATGAGTATGTATTTTTTTGCTCCAAACCCCATCTCTTCTGCTTTCCAGGATCTCTGGAATGGCAGCAAGTGTTCTTAACCATGGAACCCACTTTCCAGATTTACCAAGTTCCATCTTTTCCCCCATGATTTTATTGATGCCAAAATGACCTTCACGTTATATTGTTGCATAAAGCATAGAGCTTTATTGAAGTCAACTCAATTACTGAAATTGCTAGTTCATTTTCTTTCTTTCCCACAACTGATTAAAGTATTAAATGGGAAATATTCTCTGTTCATTCACTGCCAAAGCTTTGAGAATTCCATGATTTGCCTTTATTAGTGTGTGTGTGTGTGTGTGTGTGTGATGCAAGTGTGTGCATAACTGTGTATAGACACACATAAGTGTAGAAGTCAGAGATCAGCATTGGATGTTTATCTCTCTCTATCTTATTCTTCAAGCTTGCTATTTTTAGCTTTTTCTATGTGCTGGCTGGCCAAAAAGCCCCAAGGATGCTCTTATCTCATTCCTTCCCAGCACCAGGGTGAAAGAGCTGCATCGTTGTGCCTGGGTTTTCCATGGGCTCTGGGCATTCAAGCTCAAGTCCTTAAGCATGTGCAGTAAGCACTTTACTCAAAAGCAACCCTCCTTCAGATGATTTTCCTCACCTGAAATCTCTGAGGTAGTATTTTCCATTACTAATTATGAAGATTGCAATTTTCATGAGAGGTGCCATTATGGACAGCTGAATGATTAATTGTGCACTCTCTAATTATGCCCTCCGAGAAACTTGTCAGAAGGAATCCTTAAGTATCCCTGAAAAGGTTCCCAACTGAAACTTTGTTTTCACTTTTTAGCCACAGGCACCCTACAGAGCTAGTGATCTATAGAATATGCCTTGGGTAGCACTTCCAATGCATCTGCCTGGGTCAGGAAACCAATAAAGCACAAACACTACCTTCCTGTAGGCACATTTTCAGAGACTCATGGGAGATCAATACTACCTGCACAGCCAAATTATTTTCTGAATTTCAAGGCTAGCATATTGCGAAGGCAAAAGATGAACACTGAGCTGGTGTCACTGAATGATGATGTCAGCAAACAGTGACATCAACCGTCAGCCAACAGTGGTGTCGGTGAACAATGATGTCAGGAGCAAATGATGATGTCAGTGCCTAGTGAATATTTGCTGGGTGAAGCACTCTGTGGCCAGCTTTGAAGAACACTAGCTCTGCTCATGGGAGGGCCCTCATGAGAAGAGACCAGGCAGAGAACAGAGAGCCTACTACATCCCAAAGACCCAACCCTGCCTTTTGCTGGACCTTGACGGTTCTCCCCTGAAAAGGTCGAAGTTTCAGATGGCCAGAGCTCTAGTGATGCATAGGCTGATTCTGTATGCTTTTGGCCTCCTCCCTGAACCTACATGGATAAATGTATGATTCCACTGCTGCTGTTCTCTGTCCCTACAGTAGACTTCAGAACTGTCATGGGGAAAACAAAGACTATGGTTTGAAATATTGCATTAGATTTATCAGGAAGATTTGGTAATGATCATTTTAATGAGAACTATGCTATCAGGTTAACATCTAACATCTTTTTATCCCCTCCAACTTTATAAAAATATGGGGTACAATATAACCTACTGATTCCCGGAAGAGTATGTATTTAGATTTTAAAGGGCTTTTAAGAGCTCTTTAACATATGGAGGTTATCACTGAAATATTTATAGCAAATTATAAAGTAACAGCCTCACTCTGTGGCTGGTTAGCTTATTAAAGGATTATAAAACAATAAAGTATAAAGTCAGAGGGGATTTTGGAGGTCATCAGCTTGACTTTCAAAGCTGAGTAGGCAATCTTTCAAGCTTTCTTCAGGAATGGACCACCTGCCATGTTTGAATAATTTCTTTGAACTGCATGCCAACATAAGCAACTTCTTTCTTAAGTTGCTTCTGTGTGTTTGCGGGGGGCGGGGGGTGATTTGATTACAGAACAGGAAAAGTAACTAAGACATACACTAAACATGTCCAAGGTTTACTTCTAACCTGGGACACAAATTTCAGCATCCCTCTGTGTTTTGGCTCACTCTGCTTGTTCTACCGTTGAACAGATTTCAGTGACTGCTGGAAAGGAGGCCATGGTAGTGTGGGTTAACATCCAGAGAAAAGGTGCCTGGGTAAGGATAGGTGACAGACCCCAAGCCAAGTGTCCCTGGGAAGTGGCTAAACCAAGAGCTAGTGGTGCTGCACAAGTAGTGCCCAGTCATGCGTGTCTGCAGATTGTTTCTGTGCTTGCTGCAGATTTAGGTCTCCAGGGGTACTAATTGGGGACCCAGGAACCTGTGTTTCTTATAGCTACTGGGATAGGATGTGAAGGGGGGGAGCATCCAAGAATCATGATCTCATGCTGAGTGGCCAAGTCAGGAAGCTTACAAGGAGTCATCACTCTCATTCTTCATCTAGTTTATGTTTCAACTTACGGCATGCAGTTACACTCCTTTCAGTAAGCCTCTGTGGTGAATTATAATGATATTATTCATTCAATAAATACTTTTCACATTCCTACCACACATACAGGCCCATAGCATACATATAGCAAAACAGACACACTCATGTGCATTTTGGCATTTAATTTTATGCTCTATTATTTTAACTGAGAGCCTATGTTTATGAAAAGAATAGCTAGTCACTGAGCATGTTGAAGTGCCTGTGACGCTGGAGGAAGGTTCAACTGTGTTTCCTAATGCTGCTCTCAGTTCCTGAAGATCTGGTTCCTTCCCTGCCACAGACTTCCCTGTTATGAATGCTGAATTATTCCCTGTAACCATGTGATGATAAGGGATGCTCCCAGTTATCCCTGATTGGCTAAATAAAGATGCTGAGGCTTATGACTGGGCAGTAAAGAGGTAGGAGGAACTTGTAGGTTCCAGAGATTGTGATGGAGAGAGTAAAGGAGAAAGGAGAAAGCGGAAGAAGTAGCAAGGGAGAGGAAGCTGGAGAGAAAGATCTTGCCATAAGACAAGATGGCAATTAGTCTATAGTCTCTCTGTGTCAGTCATTGGGGAAGTAGCTGGTTAAAGAAAACTGCTCCTATAATAACTTTCTGCATTAATTAATATAGAAAGAATAATTTATCATTTTACACTGTGATCTAACATGAGGTACCTAGTGATTGTCAGACATCATGTAGCATTACAGAGTCAGACTTTTCTATAAAGTGACAGATAAAGGCACAGATGCTCATGCAGTCAGTCAGCACACAGACACCAGGTCATGTGATGAAGGGAGATAATCACAGGCTGAGAAAGCATTTATAGAGTGATGTTATCCTTCATTAATCTGAAAGCAGAGATGGAGAATGAGCTCCAGCAGAGACAAAAATGGATATGTTGGAGGTCTTGGGGAGATGGCTCCATCTGTAAAATGTTTGCTTATAAGTTCATTCGCTATTCTGTGGCTGATGGGTTCCTTTGATGGTATTAGAACCAGTTTCTATAGGTTTCCAGCATAGACTAAAGACAGCAATCTTTTAGGAATGCTAAGGCCTTCAAAGCCAGACTGGTACTTCTGAGACATCCTGTTGATTAGGGACATCGAGTTCCTTGGGTCAAGTTTGATCTTCATCAGGATATTCAATTTCTTCTTTCATCTCTTTGTGCATGGCTGCTTGACAGACAACAACCAACAGCATCCAACCACAACCAGCCAACAACAGCAACCCAACTTTTCAGGGCCCTAGCATTTATATATTTTTTGAAAAGTACCCAGATCTCCTTCACCTGTCTGACTGTATTTTCCTGTTTTTCCTTCAATTCCTTCAGCAACAAATCAAGTAACCCAATTAAAAAATGGGGTACAGAGCTAAACAGAATTCTCAATAGAGGAACATCGAATGGCAGAGAAACACTTAAAGAAATGCTCAACATCCTTAGTCATCAGGGAAATGCAAATCAAAATGACCCTGAGATTTCACCTTACACCCATCAGAATGGCTAAGATCAAAAACTCAAGTGACAACACATGCTGGACAGGATGTGGAGAAAAAGGAACCCTACTCCGTTGCTGGTGGGAATGTAAACTTGTACAACCACTTTGGAAATCAATCTAGCACTTTATCAGACAATTAGGAATAGTGCTACCTCAAGATCCAGCCATACCACTCCTAGGCATATATCCAAAAGATGCACAAGTATGCAACAAGGACATTTGCTCAACCATGTTCATAGCTTTATTTATAATAGCCAGAATCTGGAAACAACCCAGATGTCCCTCAGTGGAGGAATGGATACAGAAATTGTGGCACATTTACACATTGGAATACTACTCAGCAATTAAAAACAAAGAAATCATGAAATTTGCAGGCAAATTGTGGGAACTAGAAAAGAGCATCCTGAGTGAGGTTTCCCAGAAGCAGAAAGATACACATGGTATATACTCACTTATAAGTGGTTGTTAGACATATAATATAGGATAATCATACTAAAATCTGTACACCTAAGGAAGCTAATCAAGAAGGAGGACCCTGGTAAGGTGCTCAAACTTCATTCAAAAAGGCAAACGAGATGGACATCAGAAGAGGGAGAAAACAGGGAACAGGACAGGAACCTATCACAGAGGGCCTCTGAAGGACTCTACCCAGCAGAGTATCAAAACATATGCTGGGATTCATGCCCAAATTCTTTGCATAGTGCAGGGAATATTATGAAAGAAGGTGGAGATAGAAATATCTGGAAGGGACAAGATCTCCATAAGTTGAGCAACAGAACCAAAAATTCTGGGCACAGGGGTCTTTTCTGAGACTTACTCCAAACAAGGACCATGCATGGAGATAACCTAGAACCCCTGCACAGAAGTAGTCCATGGCAGCTCAATGTCTAAGTGGGTACCCTAGTAAGGGGAACAGGGGCAGTCTCTGACATGAACTCATGGGCTGGCTCTTTGATCACTTTCACCTGAGGGGGGAACAGTCTTACTAGTCCACAGAGGAAGAAAAAGAAGCCAGTCCTGATGAGACCTGATAGACTAGGGTCAGATGGAAGGGGATGAGGACCTCCCCTATCATTGGATTGGGGGAGGGGCATAGGAGAAGAAGAGGGAGGAAAAGTGGGATTGGGAGGGGATGAGGAGGGAAATACAGTTGGGATACAAAGTAAATAAACTATAATAAATAAACATAAAACTAAAAAATTAAAAAAATGAAAGTACCCAGAATTCCAAACATCACACACTCACAGAAACTATGTGCAGCTGGCAAAATCACACCTCTGCTAGAGCATGAGGCAAATCATAGTCACTGTGAAGCAGCTACTTATCCCTCTCCACACCTGGGATTAAGATAAAAACATACTTCTATACATTTTGTGTCTTTTAAAGAAACAAAATTCTTGCTAGATGACACAGCCATTATTGGACTACCTGGACCACACTGCATAAGCCAATCTAATACACCCCTTCTAGTACTTACATTCATTCCATCAGTTCTGTTCCTCTAGAGAAACCCAGCTAATACAGAGGCATCAGGACCTGCTGAAGCTGTGCACCTTAGACAAGGGGGGAGTTTGGAGGCTCTGCCCTAGTTCTGGCAGCATTTACAGCAGAAAATCTGGCTTGTTGTACACAGTTCTCTACATATCCTCAGCAGACAGAAATGGTAGCAATGGTAGGAAGGGGTTGTAGCTTACTCTGTGCTTAGGTCACATACTGACTGTTCTTAACCATCTAATCAACTCTGCATTTTCAAACAAGACATTGAGAACCAAGGGTCTGTGGAGGTTGGCCCATAGTGGGTTTTGATTATCCTGTGAGCACAACATTCAGTCTTCATAGAAGCAAATGTGAACATAAATGAGTGTTAGCTAATAAGTCTGGATGGCAGCCGTGCTTGGTTCCTGGGAGCTGACGTGGAGCATCTAGTGAAGAAAGCACTTCTAGGAACCACGAGGTCAGTATGGGCATTGAGAGTAAGTGCTCCTTTGCATAAGAACTACAATTATCAGCAACCAAGTAGCCATGCGTTAGGAGGAATGTTTGTATTAACATCTAGTGGAGAGAAATCAAGGCACAGTTGGTAAAGTGCTTGCCAACCTTTCTAATCAGTAAAAGACCCTGTCTTAAAAAGCCAGGTGGAAGCCATGTGTATATGCTTTCATATGTACATGTGCACATAAACATGACACACACACACACACACACACACACACACACACCTACCTCAGAAGTATGCAGCATAGAGGATCCCGAGTCAGGGTATCTTCTCCATGCTGCTTCACATAGATGCTGTTCTCAAATCTTAAATCTCAAATTCTTAGTGATTGTTCTT
Organism: Meriones unguiculatus; assembly: GCF_030254825.1. NCBI lineage: Eukaryota > Metazoa > Chordata > Mammalia > Rodentia > Muridae > Meriones > Meriones unguiculatus. Next base: position 57,352,983 of record NC_083363.1, on the reverse strand, counting down.
TCTTTTTCCCTCAACATGTCCTGCCCATGATACACTTGGCCATATGGACATGTGGGCATATGAACGTATGAACAAGGGACATAGTGAATAAGAATCAAGTAAAAGAATCTGTGCTTGTTCTCATGAACTTTCCTGAGGAAGAGACAGGAAATATATTGATATCTATTAGGCTCATGCCTTTCCATCCATGAACCAAGTGTTAGGAGAGGCATGGCTCATCCACAGGACCCATGTGCCATTCACCAGCCTTGAAGACTGAAAAATACCAACAAAATTATTTTAAGATAATAACAAAATTATTCTAAGAGAGGATGGCAAATGTGAGACTTGGGGGTTGTCATAATTTAATAATTTAATAAACCCACAGAGATGGGATCAGTGTTTCCGAGAAAGGAAGGATCAGAGCCTTCTTGTCCTTCATAACAATATCAGGAATGGAAGGAGGGCCATTCTGGGCACAGATGAATACATTTAAAATATTTTTATTATGTGTGTTTGTGTGTGCATATGTGTACATGGGCACTAGTGATGCAGAAAGCTAGAGGCATTGGGTTCCCTGGAACTGGAGTTACAGGTTCTTCTCAGGCACCCATTATCAGTCCTGGGGACAAGTGCTCTTAAGTGCTTAAGCCATCGATCTGTCCCCAAACGAACGCACGTTAACAGCAAAATAAACTTATCTGTACACACACATTAGAGGGACAGAATCATTTACATGTTTGTTTGTTTGTTTGTTTGTTTAATCTTTATGCATAGGGTGATGCTGAGAACCACAACAGACGTGGTAGCTTTGTTTTTGGAGATCCTCATTTCAACTCTAAATGTTCATATTCAGAGTTGGGCTGCACACAAAGCCCTTCCTTTGGCACCCCACAGTCAAGCCCAATTGATTTTGAATATTCTTCCATGATACCACTGTTAAGTCACAGGCTGCCCCAGGGACATAGCAATGTCCTTTATGTCATCACCTGCCACCACCAGGTGTGTGTGCTGCATGAAAGGACCCACCCACTACCCTAACCCTCTCCATCTCTCTGTTCTCCCTCTGTTTCTACACTCTCTGTTTGTGTGTTTGTTTGTTTGTGTGTGTGTGTGTGTGTGTGTGTGTAATGGGTGCTCCCTCTCTCTCTCTCCCTGCTTTATCTCTTTTTGCCCTCATGGCCCACTCACGCCTCTACCCCTTCCCCAAGTTCCCCCCCCCACTGAGAACCTCAAATGTTACAGGCATTTTAACCTGTGGCCCAGAATAGCTCTGAATGCAGCCCAATACAAAATTTAAGATTGTTTACATTTTATGAGGTGGTTTGGGGTATCTTTATTACACAGTTCCGGTGTGAACTCTGTAGGTGACATCTGTCGAAGTGTCAAAGGCTTGCCACACCTGCATGGGCCAGGGTTCAGTTAAGCTGTGGACTGGATCAGGGAGCCAGGGAACCCTAGGTTGGGTTGTTCCTGGCCCAGGACAGATGCTCCATGTGTGCTCAGGATCGGCACCTCTGCCACACAGCTGTAGGCAGTCTCTCAGCCTCTACAATGTCAACACCCAGGAACCTGGTGGTTCTTGAACCACCAGGGAGTAAGGTCTGAGCAGGTGTGTCAAGGAACCCTATAAGGCACACCGAGAAGGCTAGAATTTGGCTTCACTTCATAAGCCAGATTTCTTCAAAGGAATGGTTTCTTCAAAGGATGGAGGCCCATGCAGCCTCCATCTGAACTTGGCATTCAGACAAGATGGCTCCCAATGTCATTGCTATAACTTGGCTCTCTCACAGAAGCATCGTTACAAGCAGTTCTTCCCAGGAAGTATGCTGTGAGAACAACCCAGTACCAATGCCTAGGAGAAATATTGGGTCTTCTTTAGTCAACTTGCCTTCTTAATAGCTTTATTACTTTATAGAGATTTAATTTCAGAAGTCTGGTTTCTGTTTATACACATAAAACAGTATGACCCCAGGACATAAGTGTGATCCATTACACACACACACACACACACACACACACACACACACCACTTGCCAGTCATTTAGGACCCCAGGGAAAGCAGGGAAGAGATGTTGTGCCTTCAGTTCTCTGACTGGCAACTTCCACTCCACACAATTGCACGGTTGCCTGCTTTTCCAGTATGCTGCCAGATTTGCATTAAAACAGAAGCAGTCAGATCACAGCAACAAGACAAGTAATAATCCAGATATCAAGAAGAACATGGGTCTCCAGCCATGAGGAAACCACTGGGCCCTAGTTTCCTGGCATATCACCAGGGAGACTATAGCTCCCGTGACAGCAGAAATGTCTAGAAATGTTGAGCACAAGGGTCTCCTTCTTAGACACACCTGGAGTAAGGATTAGTGCATTGCTATAACGAAATGCCTGAAGGAAATAGAAAAGAAGAATGTTTAGCTAACAGTGTCAGAGGCCAGGACCTTGGTACCTGTAAATCTCTCACTACATTACAGTGTGATGGATGTGGTCGTGTCGGCGAATGAGGAAGGGAATAATCACACAAGTCAGGAAGTCAGAAAAAGCAGAAATAGCCAAGTCACTTTATAACCACACAGTGTTTTCAAAATTAAGCCAGTCCTCACGAACAGCTTAATGCCTCCAGGGGGCACTACCCCACGCCCAAGCTGTCTTCACTAGGCCCCATTTCTTAACAGTTCCATCTCTACACTGTGGGTCAAGTTTCCAGTACAGGAGCTTCTGGAAGGGTGACGACTAAGGAAAACCCCATCTTGTGCTAGGAACCCATTTAAAACCCTGTAAGATAAGCTCCCAGCAACTCTGACTTCTTGCTTCCTTCCTCCGAATTGTAAAACTGCAATGAGATAATTAACCACTTGTTCTGGCTTTTGTAATCCCACTTATCACTGTGTACCAGGGAGTGAGACAGCTTCTTTATCTCCGTATACAGGGGAAAGAGACAGCTCCTCACTGCTGAGGGGAGTAAGAGCAGTTTTTCACTCAGGTACACATTCTTCACAAATTGAGACATTTTGGTTGTCCACCTTTAAAACCCCTTCCTCTAGGCTCTTCTGGGTGACATGCCTTCAATTCGGCTTTAAGGCTGTTGTCTTGCTAGCAGTGATTTAAAAATTCATTTCATTATAATTTGAATTAAGTCTGCCGTCTTTCCCCAGTGTATTCAAACTCCCTACATTTTTTGGAGGTCCCACTGAGATCCCTGGGAGATTCCAGATTCAGGGTCAGCCGTCCAGGATAGGTCCTAAGATACAGAAGCCTGAGAAGCTTGAGATCACAGCTGCTACAAATTAATGGTCATTAGTTAGAGATAGGCCTCCAAGTGGGAACAACTCCAAGGTGAACTTGATAGACCCTAGTGGGGAGCTCAGACAGTCATTGCCACAAATTTGCAAATTGAGTACAAAATGAAGAAAAAATGCACATAGAAAATCTGATCAGTTGGTAAGTTATTTTATTCTGTTTTGAGGTCTAGACATTTGGAGTGACATAGGAGAGATGGGACATGATTATAAATTCTATCTCTGGGATAGAGGGAATGTCTTCCTGTCTTCCTGGTTTTGATACATGAATGAAAGTGGCTACTGCTGTATGCCTGCATTTGTCTGGTCTCCTGTGAATGTCTGAAATGTTCTCTTTTTGTAGCTGTTTGCTTGTGTCTGGTGGATTTGTGTTTTCTGGGGTGCCCATAAGTTTTGCTGCGGACAGGAGAAACAGCAGAACGAGTGAGTACAGCTGTGAGCTCACCCTTAGCTAGCTCACCTCTCATCCCAGTCCTTCAGCATACTGTTTCTATCAATGGCTAACTTATCTCTCCCCATCTTTCCTAGGAGCACCCTGCTCTGTCCTTGTCTTCCTAAAGCCCCACTACTTAAGTGGCACAGGTACATCTTTCCCCTCTCTACCCTTGCTCTGCTCCTGAAGGACATCTTTGCTTCCTGCTTGCTCCCTCTCCCAGCTGTCTCCTTTCTCTAACTGTGGAGCTCTGGCTGTGGCTGAGGAGATGTGGGTGCCCCACCTGCACGGGCACTCTAAGCTTTCTGTTCTGCCACTTGTCACTGCCTGTGCTGCTGGCCCACACTCAGCATTTCTTATCTCTAAGCCTTCATTATTTTCTGCTAGCTCTGGTCTTTCCCCCTGGTCACTGGATTCAGTTTTGTAGAGATTCTTTGGGGGTATGGATAATATTAAAGTAATGTTTTATAGTGTTCTATTTTATTAAAAGCTGGCTCCAGAGTTGGGTTATGGCCCTCCTCTCCTGACCCAAGCTTGCTTGTTTAAAAAGTTTCTCTGAAATCTCTGTTTTGTGTCAGAAGGCCATCTGGCTCTATAACAGGGGAAATGAAAATCAAAACAAAACAGCCCAAGAAAAGACACTATGTGCTTTTCAACAGCTAAAAAGTAGATAGACTATTCCCAATAGGGATTAATGCTGCTCATCTCATACTCTTTTTGGTTTTATTGAACTCCCTAAATTTTTTTTAAATATAAATTTTACCTCAAGACACATAAGACTATTATGTAAGCTTTCTACACCTCAAGATTTTTAAGATTACTGGGTATGGTTAGAAATCTATAAAATCTACAACAAAAAGCTAACTTAAAACTCATAACAAAAGGGTTGATGATTAAAAATTTATACATGGGTAATTTTAATTCCCTACCTCGTGCTTATAAAACTTGCAACCAACTCTTGCTTAAAAATATTTTTAAAAAGAGAACAAATAACAACTATATGACTTGCCGCTATCTTGTCTGATGATCCCATCAAGGTGGAGGCAACCATGTGGCTAGCAGCCATCCTGACTAAGGTTAAAGCAGGTTCATGCCATGTGACTTCACTGCCATCTTGATTAATACGACCATGTGGTATAAACCAACTAAGAAGGCAACATTAGGTCTCCAAGATATTTTGGATTTAGAATGAATTTTAATATTATGATATTTGTCCTGAGGCTAAATTTTTTTGCAATAAAATCCCCATGTTTAATAAATAAAATATGCTTAAATTCCTAAAGTTATAAAGGTCTACTCAGGTTAACAAAGACTGACTTAGAGATATACCTATGAGCATCTGTGTCTTTGATAACTGTGTTGGACACCAGACTTCTAAAACTTTTAAACTAGAAACAAGATATGTTTGACTAATAAGATGTATTCAGTAAATAAAGTTTATAAGTTTCTAAGATCTATTCAGGATGGCAGAAACTGACTTAAAATATATGTCTAGTCTCTTTTTTCTGTCTTTGCTAACTTTGTTATGCTTTAGCTATTTAGGTATTTGGACAGAGGAAAGAGCGTTCATGCTTTTATCACAGAATTATTTTTTGGGGGGTTTCCAAGCTGTGACTCAAAGGTGTAAGTCTGCTCCAGCTGTTACAAATGCTTGTTAGCTGCCTTTTTTACAATGAAGATTTCAGTACAAAGTACAAACAGTAGTAATACGAATATGTCTAAGATTTTCCTTTCATTTATTTTGTAACTTAATAACTTCATGTAAATTTCAGGGAGTCATGGCAGACCCTCTTGACACAGGTCAAATGATTCCAGATAAGAACTCCTTTCTTGTCAGTTGATAGACTAAGTTTCTCCACCTATTATTGCCTATTCTTGAGGGAAGTTTTAAATATAAGATTTGAAACTTAAATGTAAGATTTTTTCCTTTAAGTTACTAAGCTTTACCTTCTGTCCCTAGTCTGTATCTCTCTCAGCAGACACCACCCACACCTACAAACTGCCCTGGCCTTGCTGAAAGCAGATGTAAATCACATACTTCTGGTGGAATTTCCTACCAGCTTGGGTCCTCACAGTGGGCCAACCTTCCAGACTGCTCCAATGCTGCCTGTACTTCACTAGCTCCAAGAGGTCCAGCTGAACCTGGGCAATGAATCAAATGTACTGTACCCAACCCTGGCCTTCGACAGGCATCCCATCCTTCCTGGATCCTGACAACAAAGTCCTAATGTCAGCTGAGAAGCAATTACAGAAAAGAGTGCTTCGCACCTTTTCCTCAACAAAATAATGGGATGTTAGGTCCAAAGGGAACTTTTTCCCTTCTACCCAAAGGTACATGTGTTCCTCTGGCAAAAGGGACAAGTGTCTACCTGTGGTGCCTACTGGCATACCAGGGTCCATTTTTGCCTCCAGACTCCCTTAGTATCACAAGTATCTGTTACAGAAATTTGCAAGGTTACCCAAGACTGGGGCTAGAATCTGACAGAATGGCTTACTTGATGGTTGCCAAATTTACTGGGGTAAAATGGATGTTTATTTTCTCTGACTCACTGTTGGATGCAATGCTAATGATCATTTATAGACATCGCAATGTCAAATAGTGTAAATACCTTACAGTATTAAAATTAAATTCCCCAGATTTGACTCACTCTCCTCGTAGGGAATATAATGGACTACTATAATTATGCCATCTTATTAAAAAACTCAAACCCAATCTGGGAGTGCTGGCACATGCCTGTAAATCCCAGCACTCAGGAAAGCAGAGGCAAGTGATCTCTGTGAGTTTGAGGCCAGCCTGATCTACAAAGTGAGTCCAGGACAGCCAACGTTGCACAGAGAAACCCTATCTTGAAAAACCAAAAAGTTCTAAAAGATAAGCTCCTAGCAACTTGGACTTCTTGCCCCTTTACTCAAAGTTGTAAAACGGCCATGAGATAATTAACCACCTGTTCTGGCTTTTGTACTCCCACTGTGTACCAGGGAGTGAGACAGCTCCTTTATCTCTGTATACAGGGGAAAGAGACAGTTTCTCACAGCCGAGGGGAGTAAAAACAGTTTTTCACTCAGTTACACATTCTGCACAAAGGAGACATTTTTGGTGTCCACCTTTAAAACCTCTTCCTCTAGGCTTTTCTGGGTGACATACCTTCAATTTGGCTTTAGGGCTGTTGGCTTGCAAGGAACAATTAATAACTTCATTTCATTATACTGTGAATCGAGTCTGTGATCTTTTCCCAGTGGATTCAAACTCTGTAACAGAAGATCTATTCAAACCATGTCTAAATCTTAGAAATGTCAGTGTTTGATGTGTGTATATAATGAGTTTATATGTATGTGAGAATGAAAGGACACAAGCATCACGGCACACATGTGGAGATCACAGGATAGACAAAGCTTGGTGTTGTTCTTCACCTTCCACGCTGTTTGAGACAAGGTCTCTCTTTTGTTGTTCATTGCTGTATATATAAGCCACCTGACCCATGAGTTTCCAGGGTCTCTCCCATCTCAGACTTTCATGTTGCAATAGAAATGTTATGATTTTAGTTTGTGCTACCATGACCAAATTTTAAAAGGGCTCTAGGGATTTGAACTCATGCCCTTTGTTCATGTTGTAACCCACTGAGCCATCCACCCTCCCCCCACCAAAAAAAAGTAATTTGAATTAACTGCTAAGTGGAAGAATAAAGAATCTACATCTTGAACCCTGGATCTCTATTCTTTGATTAATAAAATAAATACTTCCTGTACCTAGAACCACAAGCTTGTCCCCACTGGAAGACCACCAGCAATTCCTCAGAGCCCACCCAGCCTCCCCCAGAATTGCCCCTTCCTCCATTTCAATATTAAGACACACAACTCTGGTGGAAGACTCCTGCTCTACCAGAGGCCATGCCAGCTCCCAGAACCCCAGGTAAGACACCATCCTCAGAGGACTTACACTATTTAGAGACCACCCAGAATCTCCCAACCTACCCCCCTTCCTTTGTCATCATACCCCAGCCCACAAGTCCAGTGGAAGCCCCCTGCTCTACCAGAAGCCATGCCAGTTCCCAAAAACCCAGAGGCAATAACAGCACACAGAACCTTGGAGTTCACACAGGCTGCTGGAAGCCCAGTGGAGGCACCCTACTGGCCCAGGAGACTCACCAGCCCCAGAACTACAGGCCACCAGGCTAGAAGACGAGAGAAGTAACAGAACCGAAGGGAGAAAACACCCCTCCAACAGAGACAAACTCAGAAATTGGCACCTAAACGTCTAATTACCCCAAACCCAGATGCCTAAAGGCCGGCATAAGAAAACAGTCAACAAAAACAAGAGCAATATGTCAACAGCAGAGCCCAGCTATCCTACAACAAGCCCTGAAGCACACATACAAACACAAAAAAAAAGGAAAAGAAAAGAAAGAAAGAAAGAAAGAAAGAAAGAAAGAAAGCCCTTAAAACCAACTTCATGAAGATGATACAGGTTCTTAGAGGAAACTAGTTAATATGTCAAAGAAAGCCAGGAAAGACCAAACACACAATTGGAGGAAATGAATAAATCCCTTCAAGAAAGCCAACAAAACAAATGAACAAATGGGTGAAGGAAATACATCTCCCAAAAAATGGCAACAGGAATTAATTGAAAATTACTTGACATAGAACATAGGGAGAAATGCTGTTTCCAATGTGGTGAAGAAAGGGACAAACCACACTGCCAGATGAACTGTAGGAAGCACACAGTTCATGTAGGCCTACCGTACAATCCCAGAGCGCATCTGTCAAAGTATGGACCAGAGTACTATGGGTACTCACTGATGTCTCCAGGTTCCAGTGTTCCAGGAAAAAAAAAAAAATTGCACCAGGGAAACCTGACCAGAAACTGACAGTTTTTACCCTTAGAGGCAACTGACATAGCATCTGCCTTCCTGAATTTGCCTTCTCTTTTCTTCCAACAGGCTTTGCTTGTTGCCTATAGCCAAGGTCAGAAAGTTGTCTGGTCTTTCTGGCAGCTGCCTTCTTTCATGTTATTATTTCTAGTTCCCATTGTCCTGGCAGTAGAACCCTTTGAACCCTTTGGAGGAAAGGCTACAGCTCTTGCCAATATCACAGTTTCTCATTCTAAATTTATCTAATTTTCTTTTCTTCTTTTTCTGGGCTCCTCAGGTTTCCCATTTTGGCAGAGTCTGGCTTTTGCATTAGAGTGAACACAGTTGTCTGGACTAGTGTGCTGAATGGTACCTGTGCCCCTGGGCCAGGCCCAGCACTGGGGCACATGGAGATACATTAAACAAAAAGTCATTTCTAATGGCTTTGGCAGAAACAACTGGGCCATGATCCTGTCCTGTCTTCCCTTGTCCAAGGCCTTCCCTACCAGCAGAAACTTGCCTTGCCCTGAACTCACCTTGACCTTGGGAGAGCAGACAGTATCTATGGCTCAGTGATGTCATCAGGGTTGGTCTAAGACAATCATGGTGGTTTCCCTGACCGTAAGACAGAGTACGGCCAGGAAGCTGTGCTATGATTCTCACTAGGCTTCTGTAGGGGGATCTCTCACTGGTAATACAAGGGGCATAGCAAAATGTCTCAGCTGCTTTGCCTCATCTACAAGCAGCCTGGCGATCCATTTAATGACAATGAAGATAGTCGTTGTCCATCAATGCTAAAGTTATTATCTTAACCATCCTTCAAAGATGCTTGGAGGTAAAGGCTTGGCCCTCACTGGAGAACCATTGGAAACCCATGGAGCCTTTAGATGGCAGGACATCATGGGGGCATCAATGGATCATTGTGATGGGTCTTTGAGAGGGACTGTGGCACTGCAACACTTCCCTTCCCCACTCTTACTCTCTCTGGTCCTGTAGTTAACTGGTCCAGCCATGAGGTCCTGCCAGGATGTTCTGTTTTCCCCTAGATTGGGATGGCACAGGGCCAACAAAGGATAATATTTTCACAGCTGGGGCAGAGATTAGTCTTCCTCCCTCTAAGCTGTTTTGCAGCGGTGCTTCATGTAAAGTTAGAAAGCAAGCTGTAGGCTTCGATTTTTCAGCAAACCTACTTTATTTAGGGTTCTTAAATGCTTCTACCTCCTTCCAACCCACTGACCAGAGATAGGGGAGAAAGAAGGTTATTAGGAAAAGGGGGCTGTGGACCTTTTTAGAAGAAGTTCCTTGGGGCGAGTCCACTCTTTCTGTCCAGATACCAGCAGTCTAGTCCAAATGCCAACACCAAACAGCAACAGAAATCAGCACAATTCAGCAAAAACAGCAAGACTCCACTGAATCAGAATGAGTCAGCAAAAGCTGAAAGACTCAGTTGGCTTACCCCAAGGAGTCCTCTGGAACTTTTCTCTTTGCAAAGTTTAATGTTGACGAATGAAGACCAATTGAGCGATGTCGATCCAAAAGGCGTTGTCTCACTGTGCATGGGTTTCTGTATATCTCCTCTCCTCACAGTCCACCCATGGATGTTTTCAGATGGCCAAAATCACACCCCTTGCATGAGACAGCTCCCTGCAAAACATTACATGACACATCTAAGTCTTTAAAGAAACAAGAAACTTTCACTTCAGAAGCCAACAAGCCACTTAGCAAGGCAGAGCAGGGAGGAGTCCTCAGCCCAGAAACTATATTTTGAAATAAGTGATCTTTAAAAAGAAAGAAAGGTGAGCTCATTGGTTGTTTTTCTTCTCCATTGTGGGGAATAAAAGGGATGATGGTATCTCCTCAAATAATTAGATCATTAGAAAGAGATGGGTGGTGATGAACATAGCAAAATAAATAACTAAATAACTAAATAAATAAATAAATAAATCTGTCTAATGAGGAAATTACCTGCTTAGCGCCATGGCTAGAGATGTGCTAAGGACTGAGAACTCATTGTGTGTTTGCTAGGGAGGAGCATTTCATTAATAATGGAGGTCAGAATTGAGGTTTTAGAGAGCAGGAGAGGAATCGGGACTAGCCAACAGTAAGTGCAACCATGCTTCATCTCTGATCTACACCTCCTTGGGTGGCAACCCCCTTTCAGGCCGGTGCTGGGCCTTGTGGTCACTGCCTTATAGAGGGAGGGCTATCACCATGTCTCTCCTGGCAACATGTTCTCTGAAGATGGAGGTCTGGCTCCTGAGTCACTCTCCGGACACAGGGTCTGTGCTTGTATTACATTTTGCTGATATGATTCTCCTGAAACCTGTGTTGGAGCATAAACCAACCCTTGCGCAGTTCATGGAGAACCCTGGTCACATGATTCTGTAAGGTAACAAGGGTTTGATGGTTGGAGGTGAACTCAAGCTATGTACAGGGTCTACTCAGGGGAAGCCACTCGGGTGTGTGGTTCTCTTCCACACCCAGGTGACAAAGGTTAAAAGGAGAAAGTTAGATTCTATCCTTTCTACACAAAGCCTTTAGCAGTAGAGGAAAGCAAGCAAATAGATGTCATTAAAGAAGACCCTGGGGATTGTGGGTAATAAGGATGAATAGAGCAAATGGAGTGTACTTGAATAGGGATTTGAGCATACTCATGTCAACCTAGAAACTCACAGGACAGAGTCCCTGTATTGGCAGTAGAAGCAGTCAGTATCAGGAGAAGGGGTGTGACAGAGACTCTGGTGAACGGCTTAAATGTGTTTCAGGCACAGAACATGAGAACTTGCCACCACAGAAAGCACAAAAGAACTTCTGCTGTCTTTCTCCTCCTCTCCCCAGAATGCTTACCTCAGCAATGAATGGATGGGTACAAAGTGTGATATTTTATGGCAGTTTCCTCCTTAACTAAAGCATTCTTCAGGATAGGGGATGTTTAGGAGGTAGACAAAAGCTCGTGTCTGGGAGAACAGAAACTTGGAAGCATCTTGAGGGTCACTCCCTAGCAGTAGGAGAGTAAGTAAATTGCCAGGGAGGTAGATTCAGCCAGCTGAACTGCAGAGGGAGGAGGTGGGATGTTGAAACACCTGTACGTTGTGCACACAGCTCCAGAGTTGTAGCTTTCACGAATTATCACCCATGTTGTGGAAGGCTTTTCAGTGATGCAGCTGCCTCAGAGTCCTCCCTGCTCCTGGTAAGTAGCCTTTCATGCAAGCTCCTGCTAGTAACCTCAGTAGACCCTTATTCCACCAAGTCAGGCTTGCTGCAGTCACTACTTTGGTGTGTTCTGGACTGAGCAGACATATGGGTTACATCTCCTGTGGAAAAAGTCTGTCACACAGCAGGTGTGTGGAAGCAGAGAGGGGGTGGCATGAGTGAGAACATATGTCACCCTAAGACAGCAGGTGCTTGTCTGCAAGTGGCCTCGGGGAGAAAGCTGAAGCATTTTATGTTAAATTACAGTCAAAAGTTTTGCCTAATACTGAAGAGAATACATTTTTAATTGTTCAAATAGTGTTGGGTAACTTAGAATGACTGAGAGAAATCTTATTAGCAAAGAATAATAGAAGATTGTGGACTGTTGGAAAGGCATCAGGGAATAGATTCATTCCAGAAATACTGAAAAGAAGCAAGTGGAAAAGACTCATGCTCCGTACTAATTACGGTGAGACACCTCCGCCTTACCCTGCAAGCTGTACTCTTTACCAAACCTGCCATCTTTGAAGTTCCATACAGGGGACAATTGATATGAAATGTCATATAGACCTTCATTTGTGAAGTGTTCTGTCCCAGTCCACAGAAAAACCAAAGGACACTGAGACTTATCTAAGTTCTTGTGGGTAGAAAGGGACAAAGCCATACCCAGGTCTGTGTGACCCTGAACCTTGTTCTGTCTCTTATAATGCACACGAAGTCAGTTACTGAACCTATTTGTCCTGAACATATTCTATCTGTCATAGGCAAATTTGCATCAAGCTAATCCCTTGTGTTTTCCATTTTCTAGATCACGGGACACAGAGACACAGTTCAGCAGAACGAATACCTCTATTTGCATTCCCATTCCTGTACTGTCAAATGAGGTAGATGCTTTTAAGGAAACAAGTCACTAGGGGTATATGCAAAGCACCGTGGCTTTGGGTCTAGTCGTCAGTCCATGTAGAAGATGAGGTTATAGCTGGATGTGAGAACAGGCCTTCCACATAAAACACTTCCGGGATGAGAGGAAACTTGAGCTCTCGTTGTTGAGAGGTTGGAGGAAACCGAAGACCTAGGACAGTGATGCACAGAAAGGAGAAGCTCATCTGAGTCATCAAAAGAGGTGGAAAGACATAGCAGAGGCCACAGTATGGGACCTTGGGAATGTATGCCGTGAAGTTCTATATTATCTTGGAGCTAAGAGCTTCCTCCCATTCTATGACTGACCTCTGATATCTTCTGGTTTATTGAACACATAGACTGTCACAGAGCTGTTAGTGAGGGTGATATTGGAGAGCTGTTGAATCCTAAAGACATAAAGCAAAGATTCCAAAAAGGTGCCAGGCAGATTGGTTCTGCCGCTTGTTCTCCATGGGATCTAGGGCAGGCTACATGCTAACTATCACTTTTATCACTTTAATATGGGAGTAGTAATGGAGCATATGCCATAGTGGGGAACAGACACAACTGTGGACAACCAGCAGCTGTCCACCCAGAGTAATAACAGGCATGCCCTTTCTCTGGCTCTCTCTCTATCTCTCTCTGTCTCCCCTTTGTCCCTCCCTTCTTGTGCACATGTTTGTATATGTGTGCAAGTGTGTGCGAATGCACACTGAGGTGCATGAGTGAGTACATATGTGTGCGCAAGTGCAGGTACATATGAAACAGAGGCCAGGTGTCAGCCTCAGGTATCCTTCAGACATCTTCCCTCTTGGTTTTTTGAGACAGTGTCTCTTGCTGGCCTGGACCTCACCAGTAAGGCTAGGCTGTTTGGCCTGCAGGATCTAAGACTATGCTTGTCTCTGCTTTCCCAGCACTGAGATTATGAGCACGTGCTACCACACCTGGCCTTCATATGTGGCTTCTGAGGGTATAACTCCGGTCTTCTAAGCACTTTGCCACTGAGCCATCTGCCCAGCCCTGGGCATCCCTTCTATAAGCCATCTTCAGGATATTAACTAGTGACTACCCGCTTTCCTGACTTGGAGGGAGCTTGTACGGGGCTTTTCTAACCTGTTTCCTGTGAGGTTGAAAGCTCTCACCTGGGCTTTACAATCAGAACAACCCAGAGCATTTTACCTGGCTCTGGCTTTGCTCAGCAAAGCACAGGCTTCCTTCCAGGACCCTCTGGATGCTTCACAGTGAGTGAGGTAATGTAGATGGAAAACAATAAAACGAAACCATGTGCGTTAAGACCATGTATGATGACCGAGTCATAGAAAGGCTGAGAAAGCGCCCTCTTCAGAATGAAGGCCTCCATGTTTCCAGAAATGGCCAGGGAGAGGAGAGAGGGAGTTTTAACTTACCAAAGGGTTGATGACAGTATTCTGCAGTACAGAGTCAGCCACCTGTGTTCATGGGTTCTGCGGGAACGGGTTCAACCAGCGGGATAGAAAATACTTGAAAATAATTTGCATCTGTACTAAAGGTTTAGTGTTTCTTGTTCTTCATTTCCACCCATATACTACAGTGACTGCTCACAGCATTTTACTGTATTAGATCTTAAAAAAAAAAAGGTTTATTTTAAAATACAGCTGAAGGCTAGTGTCCACACTCTGCTTTCTGACACCGTTGATGAGGCCAGAAGACAGCATCCGTCCTGCTCTAAGCAGGTTGTCAGAACATCAAAACCAGACACTCAGCATGAAGGTGTTTTGTAAGTGCTGCTGCTGGGGGCAGAGGAACACATTTCCTGTGGGGTGTTTAACTCAGGAGATTCACTGCCCGAGTCTGGTCCACTGAGCTTAGTTGCACACCTGTATTTCAGAACACTTCAAAGTTTCAAAGTCTATTTATTCAGCCACAGTAAACCCAAAGCAGGCTAAAGTATATAACATAGCTCCCCTGTTCTCATTCATATAGCTCAAACTGAAAAATGAAAACAAATTAAAACAGAAATTATAGGGACATCAAAAACTCCATTTTATCTGACTTTTATCTCAGCGATGCCAAGTTCACCTGCTATGTAGTTTGGGTTTCATTGCCTGAAGACCGCTGGTTTTGGATTCGAGACAGGGTCTTGCACTGTAGCCTGGGCTGAGTTAGCCTAGGACTCTCTCTCCAGTCCAAGCTGGCCAAAACTTCACAGTGAGCATTAGGTCTCAGCCTCTGAAATGCTGAGATTTCGGGGTACTCCGTCATGCTGGACTCAGTTGGACTGAAGAGCTTGATGGTTACGTGTACACGATGCTCTTCTCCAAGCTTGAGTCCCAGCACCCTGCAAGTCTGGAACTATGAAGCTGCTAATCAGTGTTCTCACAGCTTTGTACTCCCACAACCAGTCTTCCGAACCAGTCTCACTGCTAAGCGACCAACCTTGTGCATACCTCACACCTAGAGACGGGCCAAGGCCCTAACACCTCATTGCTCTCCGCAAACCTATGAGGGAGCAGCTGTATCATGAAGCAGGGCTCTCTGCTTCCCTCTTGTCTCCAGAACAGGGCCTTCAGGACATGCCTACACCCCCAGCTGTCTACCTAAATGCTGCCTGTTATTTTTAGGAGTATTTCAAAAATTAAAAAAAATACTGGCCAAAAGAAAAATATTTTTATAAATCTTTACTCCAAAGATAAATAAATCAACCTTGCCTCTTTGGAAATAACATGAAAAACATCTCTAGCTGAGTGGAAAGCAGGTAATAGCAGTTCTGGCTTTTTGCCACCAGCAGATGTTTATAAGCTAAGGTCTCAGACAAACAGAGATGAATTGATTGCTTTTTTTTTTTTTTTTTTTTTTACTTCAAAGCCTTACAACCTTACAAAAGATAGCATGCTGGAGAGAGTTCACTAGGGAAACAGGATTGGCCATTGTTTCTCGAGTTTTATTATTCAATCACATCCTGTTTAAAGCCAGGAATAATTGTCTTATGTCTCATGGACTACCTTTCATTATCACACTAATTATACCGTAATCAGCCACTGAGAGCCTGGGAAAGTAGGAACTTTCTGTTGTTTCAAGGTAAACTGCTTCCACCGAGAGCACAAGAGTGGAAGTCCATCTACCTGGCACACGGATGCACAAAGCCTGCACACAAATTCTGTGTGTGCATATATGTATAATGTGTGTCTGTGTGCATGTGTGTGTGCATGTGATCTATCCCTCTGTTCCCAGATCACGGCTGGTGGTGTGTTTTAGTTGTATTTCTTCTGCTTTAAATACAACTGAGGAAAACTCAAAACAAACAAACAACAAACAAAAAAACAGAATCAAAACAGTACACAGTAAACACTGGCAGCATAAATGGTCACAAATCAAATGTTGGGAAGTACCTTAACCAGTTCATTATTCTCATTTACCAAAACCAAGCAGTTCCCCCGCCCCCTCCCTGTCCCACTGGAGCCTGCGGGTCCCATGGTAACAGGTTTTGTCTTGGTTTCCAGCATCACATGTGAATTTCTCTCTGTGGACTAAGCTCTAAACCCAATCAGAAGGTTGGCTCTCTCCATAACCACTTGTGCCACTATTGCACTGACTGACTTATCTTGTCTGGTGCTTTGATCACACGGCATGCAGAATACACAGCTGTTTGGGACTCTGGCCTGTAATGTACCAAAACATCTGCACTGTAAGAGTTAACCTCCCAGGAAGGGACACTTCTGGCCCACTGCTCACCTTATGTCTCCAAGTCCTTCAGTCAAACCCACGTCATCGTCATCTTCAGCTATAGGGTCTTGCCATCGGGTTTTGAAATGTACCCAACAGCAGTCACAATCATCATTATTGTTTTGGGGTCCACTTGGGATGTTTAACAGGCTAATGGCTCTTGAGAGTATCACTTTTTACTCTCACAAGATACCCTTGTTTACGCATTGTGAGCTGACTTTTTTATCCTTACCCCTTTAAGTTCCCTTACAGATCTTTCAAATGGGTTTCTGAATGTGTAAAATCACTGATGTATAGCAATATGTTTTATGTCTTTCATTATATATATAAATATATATTATATAAACATATATAATATATAAGTTTATACTATATATAACATATATATAATGAAACATTTTTATAGGTAGTTTACCAGCTTAAATTCGTGAGCTACAATCCTAGATAAATAGTGGGGATATTCTTGGTGAAGCACTCAGAAACTCTAACATCAAGCAAGTGTCAGGTGTCAGGTGATCACAGAAGTTCAAAAATAAGAAGATACCAATGTAAACTGTTAGCAAGAATTAATACAGCTCAAAAAGATTTTTTTTCCATTTATGATAAATGTCTGGCTCTTTGATCCTGGAGCACTATTATAAAGGACTCCATGTACTTTTCTTGACCCTGATGAACTCAGCAGAACCAACTCTAAGCTGCTCAGTCTGGGTTAGAGTTAATGGGGGAATCGTCACTCACCTCCTTTGTTGTGTCTCCTCCTACTTCTTGGGTTATCCCTGCATCTGCTTCTCAGGCTCTGCCCGCATCCAGCTCTTTGGATCATGAGCAATCTCCATAACCAGGGGAGAAATGTACATATTTTACCTAAAAGAGACAGCTGCTTACATCTCAGTAAAGCTTAATCCCTTTAACCTGCATATTCTCTCTCTCATATATTATATATATGCTTTTTTTGTGTTTGGTACTCCTGGAGGCTACCAGGAACCATGGCACACTTGCTTCTAGCATACAGCCAAGCTCAAATATTTTTAATGTTAGTGGAAGACCAGTGTCTTAGATAGGGTTTCTATTGCTGTGAATAGATGCCATGACCACAGCAACTCCCATAACGAAAACATTTAATAGGGCTTGGCTTACAGTTCACAGGTTTAGTCCATCATCGTCTTGGCAGGAAGCACAGTGGCACACACGCAGGCATGGTGTTGAAGAGATAACTGAGAGTTTTGCGTCTGGAACGGCAGACATCAGGAAGAGAGAGTGACAATGGGCATGACTTGAGGGTCTGAAATCCAAAGCACACACCCCCAGTGACATTCTTCCTCCCACAAGGCCACACCTCCATATTCAAACTACAGAGGTTTCTTTTTCTTTCTTTCTTTTTTCTTTTCTTTTTCTTTTAATTACAATTCAGTGTGTGGCTTTCAGTCATCTTATATTGGCCTCACCTGTGGATGCCCCTGGCCGAAATTATGTCCTACCCCCATAATACTGACCCAAGGCACTATGTTGGTTAGCTTTTTGTTTGTTTGTTTTTGTTTTGCTTTTAATAATCTGACACAAGTAGAGTCATCTGGAAAGAGAAAACCTTAATTGAGGAGATACCTCTATCAGAATGATCTGTATGCAAATCTATGGGGCATTTTCTTGATTAATGATTCAGGTGAGAAGGTTCAGTCCACTGCAATGGTGCTACTCTTGGGTAGGGGTCCTGGGTTGCCTTAAAAGAAGTAAACCACGGAGACTAAGCCAGTAAACACCATTCCTCTGTGGTCTCAGCTTCAGTTCCTGCCTTGATTTCCCTTTATACTGGATTCTAACCTATAAGATGAAATAAACCTTTCCCTCCCTATCGTAGTTACTGTTCTATTGCTGTGAAGAGACTCCATGACTAAGGCAACTATTATAAAAGAAAACATTTATTGTGGGGTTGCTTACACTTCAGAGGTTTAGTCCATGATCATCATAGCAGGAAGTAAACAGGCATGGTGCTGGAACAATAAGAGCTTTACACACTGGTCTGTAGGTAGCAATGTGTGTGGGGGGGGAGCGTGGGCTTTTAAAACCTCAAAGCCTACTCCCAGCCACACACCTCCTCCAACAAGGCCACACCTCCTAACCATTTAATCCTTCTCAAAGAGTGTCACTAACTGGATACTAAGCATTCAAACACATGAGCTTATAGAGACCACGCTCACTCAAACCATCATGTTTTCCAAGTTGTTTTTGGTCACGGTGTCATCACAGTAATAGAACGCTTTCTAGCACAGTCACTAAGAATCCAGCCCAGTCCTGTTGCTCCTGACAAGTTAATCTTTTTGTCAGCTCTTGAATGAACAGAGTCTCATCTAGAGTGGTGAACTAGGTATCAAATACTGGTCTTTTATCTCTGGTATTATTTTTTTTACCCTCACTTTTATCCTACTCTTTCCATGATTTCCAAGTTATTGTATCCCAGGAAAGATTAATCATCACAGGTCTGACTTGCACATCCTTTTCTTTGTAGTCTCCCAACTATAAGAAACTGCAAGACATTATTCTTAGCCCATTCTCTCTTGGCCTTAGTCACATGTTTTATTATACACGGCAGTGGCCAGGAAAGCTTTGTGAAAACCTGTTGACATTTTCCCTAACTGTACTCTTATGCATCACAATATTTGTTTTAACCTTTAACTCTTTTATTTGTTTTTTTAAAAGATTTATTCATACATATGAGCATTCTATTTGCATGTATGCCTGCATGACAGAAGAGAGCATCAGATCCCATTATAGATGGTTGTGAGCCACCATGTGATTGTGGGGCATCGAACTCAGAACCTCTGGAAGAGCAGGCAGTGCTCTTAACCACTGAACCATAGCTCCAGCCTCCTTTAACACTTTAAAAAGGGTTTTAATATACACATGAATTGGATCCTACATACATATCATAGAGAGAAAGACAGCATCACCAGGATTTCAGTCACAGACTCTCCACACAGACTTTTCTTCTAAGTAGATGTGGTAGTTTAAATGAAAATGCCCCTCATGGGCTCATGTACTTGAATGTTGAGTGCCTAGTTGATAGAACTTTTCAGGAAGTATTAGGAGGTCTGGCCTTGTTGGAGGAGGTATGTCACTGGGTGTGGGCTTTGAGGCTTTTGCATATGCCAAACCCAGTTTCTCCCCACCCTCCATCTCTTTGCCACCTGCCTGTAGATCCAGGTGTAAGCTCTCAGCCACTATTCCATTGCCATGCATGCCTCCCTGCTGCCATGATCCCACCATGATGACAATGGACTGATCCCTTGAAACTGTAAACAAACTCTCAATTAAATTATTTCTTTAATAAGTTGTTTTAGTCATGGTGTCTCTTCACAGCAATAGCATAGTAGCTAATGGATAAGTGGACTCAGCTTTCTTTACATCTCATCACCTACTGGTGAGAAAAAGCAAATGCTAACGTAGTAAGAAGGCACACTATCTCATACCATATAGGAAAAAATGGCCACCTTAAGATCCTCTCCCAAACTGAAAAGCTTCTGTAAGGCAAAGGACACTGTCAGCAGAACAAAATGACAGCCTACAGACTGGGAAAAGACCTTTACCAACCCTACATCCAACAGATAGCTAATATCCAGAATATATAAAGAACTCAAGAAGTTAAACAGCAACAAATCAAGTAATCCAATTAAAAAATAGGATACAGAGCTAAACAGAATTCTCAATAGAGAAATATCGAATGGCAGAGAAACACTTAAAGAAATGTTCAACATCCTTTCAAATCAAAAGGACCCTGAGATCCCATCTTACACCTGTCAGAACGGCCAAGATCAAAAACTCAAGTGAGAATACATGCTGGCAAGGATGTGGAGAAAGGGAACCCTCCTCCATTGCTGGTGGTAGTGTAGACTTGTACAACCACTTTGGAAATCAATCTGGAGCTTTCTTAGACAATGGGAAATAGTGCTACCTCAAGAGTCAGCTATACCACTCCTGAGCATATCCTCGAAAGATGCTCCAGCATATAACTAGAACATTTGCTCAACTATGTTCATAGAAGGTTTATTTATAATAGGAAGAAACTGGAAACAACCTAGCTGTCCCTCAACTGACGAATGGATACAGACATTGTGGTACATTTACATAATGGAATACTACTCAGCCATTAAAAACAAGGAAATCATGAAAGTTTCAGAAAAACAGATGGAACTATAAAAGAATATCCTGAGTGAGGTAACCCAGACCCAGAAAGACACACATGGTATACACTCACTTATTAGCAGACACTAGCCATATAATGCAGGATAACCATACTATGATCCATAGACGTAAAGAATCCAAAGAACAAGGAGGACCCTAGGGCAGATGCTTAATTCTCATTCAGAAGGGCAAATAGAATAGACACTGGAAGCAGTTGAAGAGAGGGAACAGGATGGGAGCCTACGATAAATGTCCTCTGAAAGACTCCACCCAGCAGTAGATCGATAAAAGCAGATGCTAAGACTCACAGCTAAACTTTGGGCAGAGTTCAGGGAGTCCTAAGAAAGAGTGTGGGGGATCAGGGATAGAAGGACCCATAGCAGATAGGACCTCCATAAGAAGACCAACAGAGCCAACAAATCTGGGCCCACAGGGGCCTGCAGAGACTGATGTACCAACCAAGGATCATGCATGAAGAGGACCTAGACCCCCTGCTCAGATGTAGCCCATAGGCAGCTCAGTCTCCATGTGGGTCCCCTAGTTAGGGGAGCAGGGGCTGTCTGTGACATGGACTCTGTTGTCCACTCTTTCATCACTTCCCCCTGATATGTGTTGCGGGGGTAGGCATTGTCAGGCCACAGCGGAAGAAGATGCAGGCAGTCCTAATGAGACTTGATAATTTTGGGGTCAGATGGTAGACAAAGGAGAGCTTCCACTTTCTGAAAAATAGGGAAGGGGAATAGAAGGGAAGAGGGAGAGAGGGTGAGACCTGGAGGAGACAAGGGAGGGGGCTGTAATCAGGATGTAAAGTGAATGAATTATAAAAAATAAATTTAAATTTAAAAAGAATTCTCTTCCCACCTCCATGTCCCATGCTCAGACTGCTCATCCTCTGTTGCTTGCCTGTAAACTCGTGACCAGGACCATGTAGTCACTTCTTCCAGATTCATCTTTTGTTCTATTTGTCCCAGGCCAGGTGCCAGGTATATTGTGTGACCCTGTTCTCGGGGAGGTGTGAACAAACATCTATTCACTTCTTCTTGTGCTTGAAAGGCAAGTACTTTATCAGATGAGCCATCTTCTCAGCTCTATTTGCACATGCAATAAGCCTCTCATTTGCAAAACAAACAGGCAGCAGGCAAGCAGGGGCTTTCCATCTATATACGTACAAAATCTGGCAGGTGTGTGTGTGTGTGTGTAAATGTCACCAGAAACCTTCCTTTGACTTCACCTGTGTTGAGGCAAACACATAGATCACCTCTAAAGGAACGAAAGAGACTTTGCTCTGTAGTCAGTTATGAATAACTGTGGCCTGGGGGCACAGATCCGGGTTACTACAAATTCCATGTTCCAGTGTTTCATGAAATTTTCACACTAACAAAGCGAAGAAAGTGATAAATGAAGACCCTCTTCAAATATATTGGTGGAAGCATCATGTAGGTCATTGGCAGCAAAGTGGAGAAGGCTCGGCTGGAGGCTTCAGATACTAGCTCATGACATTCTTAGCGTCTTGGCCAGGGAAAGCTAGTGGTCTGTTAAGTTAATACCTTCCAGGAGGTTTTCAAGGATGTGAAGTCAATAAAGAGATGGGAACGGAACAGCTGCTACAGGGGCTAATGCTAGCGTACATGTAGTTATACTCTGGACTTGCCACATTCCAACCTCTCTGCCATTGCTGATGTTCTAAGCAGTTGATCAGATTGTAGAAGGGTCAATGTAAGGTATGGTCTCTTTCCAGAAACTTGTTTATACTTAGAAAAAAAAAAAAACCTATGAAACTGCTGAGATTTGCTGGACATCTGTCACACCAGCTGATTACAACAAACCAGATGGTCAGAAAAATCAAAGCAACCTTCTCCATATAGGAGACTGTTCAACCTAGGTGTGATACGTATTTGTGAAGTAATAGAGGATTAACACAAAACAAACTAGACCAAATCAGACATAGGAAATCTCAGCTCCCCAGATCAAAAGAAACTTCAACAAGGAAATCAGAAAAAGAGTGAGAGCAATGGAGCCCATGGCAAGAGTGCGGGCATGCCTGTACCCATCGCAGAAGCGTCTCATCTTTACTGTACCATCTACATCTGCTTGAGATGACCTTCTTATCATTCCAAATACAAAATCATGGTGGGCAGGTGGGCTCCTGCTCTACGTCTAACAGCTTTGACTTCAGCGAGAGTAGAACTTCTCTGAAGTAACTAAATCTAATCCATCACAGACGCTTGGAACATGGGCCCGCGTTTGGACTGATCCATGCTGGCAAAGGGCAGGGCCAGCTCCTAAAAGGTGGCTTTGGTGTAGCCGAAAAGATGGATGGAAGACACTGAAGCACACTGGGGTTTCCACTTTCACTCCATTGGGTACCAAGAGGACCATGAGCACAGGCTGTCAAGCATGAATCTTTGAACTGCTTCATCTCCCAGGACTCCACGTGTCTAGTGAGCTTTGCCACAGCACATGTGTTAATCCAACCTCTCACCTCCCCGCCTCAAAGCCAGGGGTAGGTACACATCCTCTTCTGTCATTGCCCCAGGTCTTCTCCATACGCCCAGCAGTGCCGACTTCTTGGCAATGACCTTTCCTGTAGACCTTCCTCTTCCCTCTACTGTCAACTTGGAAGCACTCCTCCAGAAGTCACCATCTGTCCCTATCTGAAGGTTGTTCTGCAATCTGCCTGTTCTTCCCCTATGGGAAGATGAACTGTCCCTCTCACAGCTGTGTTGACCCCCACACAGCAGGCCCATACAGGACATGCCTGGAGACCATAGGGATACTTGTAGCCCAACACCCTGCTGTTCCTACTGTCTTCCCTTCAAGCTGTACCCGTTAGTGACGGTGCATCTTGTATGACTGCACACTCCTCACATCCGCACAGAGTTCATCTTCCTTTAATTCTGGGGCTTTGAGGACTTGGGTATCTCCACAGTGCTATAAAAAGACACTTAACTGGGATGAGGGGAACAGAAAACAACTGTTATGAGAACAAACTTTGTCTCATGAAGGACACAGTAATAAAGAGCTAAGGACTTCGTGAATCCTATGAAAAATCTTTCCTATTTTAGGGAGACATGTTCAAGTTATTCTCCAGCTCCAAAGGTGGCCTTGTATGTATTTCCAGTTTTTTCTGCCTCCCAAGTGCTGGGAAACTGCAGGCACGCACCACTGTGCAGGTTTCAGTGTTAGAAATCTGACTCAGGACTTCAAGCATGGTAGGCTAGCATGCTGCCTCCTGGAGCCAGCCCCAATCACCTTCCTTTTAGAGCCAAATAAGTCTATCAGTGTTATTTCTGCTTAGTGGAGTTAATAATGGTGTCTGGGACACTGTGCAAGATGTATTATGGCTGTAGGCACTATGTCTTGAGGCCAAGAGTAAGAGCATGCAGTCACCTTGGCTGTCCCAAGCTCATTCCTCGGGAGGATTAGTAGTATTAAGTATTAATACCCTGTAAAAGGATGAGTAAATATGCTGTTAATAGTTTTATAGCATGCACTTATGAAAACCAATAATAATAATGGCTAATAAAGACAGCAGGGCCATATCAATTGGGACACGGAAACAGCTTAATTCAGCTACTGGAGGTTGGCCTTCAGCTGGCCCCCAACTGTGTTTTGACACGTCTTTTTACTATAGTGTAAAAGTAATACAAATACAATAGGTAGCATAGATTGAATGTTAAATTTTAACCTCTGCTCAGGATGATGATACGAATTCAATAACTTCCTATCTCAAGAGAGTGGGCAGTGGAGACAAAGGGCTATGACAGGGATATTGGAAAGGGAATAGGTCCCCAGTGTAAGCCTGGTCCAGAAAGAACATTATAAACCAAAGAAGAAAAAGAAAAAATGTGGACCCTGTTTTGCATAACTGTGAATCAAAATTAGTGGTAAAGTGGACATCATTCATAGGCTGTCATAGGGCTGCCCTCATTTGCATGGTGGGAAATGTGTGACAGGAAGTCATTCACAAAATGGCTCCACCTAGCTGAGAGAGGAATGCTGGAAAGCAGAGAGAACTGTAGCCTCTACACAAACAGACAGCTATGTTACTCCATGCCGGATGCTCTCTTTGCAAAGTACCAAGTAAAATTGTGTTTTTTATCTACTCTGGTTTAAAAAGTGAATTCTCTCACCAGCCTGTGGAAATCCCTGAGGTGGTCTACGCCAGCCCCCAGCAAGCCTTGTGATCCTGAGCTGAAACAGCAGCACAAGGGGAGCCATGCTCCCACTCCCAGAATGCTGGTACAGATGAAGAAGCCGAGTCACCATGAAGTCAACTCACTTCCCCATGTTACCCACAGTTCCATGGCAGAAGTGCAACTTGTTCTGCTGTGGCTTTCAATGCCGTAAGATTCGAGAAAAGAGGGCAGTGTGCTTCCCGATACGCATGAAAACACTAATGGAGTCATGGGTAGCTAGCAACTGGACACACACACAGGCAACTGGACACACACACACTGGCACCAATTGCCTTGCACATGTGATATCCTGTATTTGACCTTAAGCACTGAAAATAAAAATCACTGCACCTGAGGAAACAAGAGAAATCATAACATCCAAAGAGGTGAGAAGCATCACCGATGGGAAACGGGTCAATAGAAGTGTGTCCTACAGCAAGGAAGAGGTTGAAGTGGGCGGCGTTAGGCGCAGTGGCGTCTGACCACCTCACATCCCTCCAGCAAGTGCCCACTCTCATGCAAGCTGGATTCAGACACCCCTGACCACTTATTTCTAACACCTCCTCTAGGAGGAGATGAACACCATTTAAAGACACTGAAGATAACATCAGAGACAACAAAATCCACCAGTGTCACCTTCAGGAATTAAGTCCTCTCTTCTTGCATTAATTTGGCGAGAGCATGCCCAAGTTTGAATTGTCTGCTTCTGTCCTCATGTCTTCCATCTGTCCTAACAACGGGCTTTGCTCTGTGTTTATTGACCAGCATAGAAAACATCACATAACAAAAAACCGGTCAGGGATACTTTATAGACATCTTTAGCATGGTTTTACAAGAGGTTAAGTTTCTGACTACAAGCGACCGCAGCGCACAGAAAAGCAAATGTGTGTTATCAAGCTTTGTTCACATTGCTTCCAACGGAAATTTGTTTTAAAATTGTTTCCAACATGTTAGCTACTTTCAGCAAATGATTACCACAACACACACACACACACACACATACACACACACACACACACACAAACACGTTCCACAAATACTGCCAGCATCACTGAGCATTTGAAAAATACAAGGTCTGCAATGGCTATTAGAGCATAAGCCCTCACTTTCAGACAGATACTACAGCTTGATTCAAGCCACCTCTCTCTCTCTCTTCCTCTGTCTCTCTGTCTCTGTCCCTCTCTCTCCCTCTGTCTGTCTCTCTGTCTCTCCCTGTCTGTCTCTATGTGTCTTTCTCTCTGTCTCTGTCTCTGTCTCTGTCTCTGTCTCTCTCTCTCTCTCTCTTCCTGAGACAGTCTGTGCTATGACTTGGTTCTCTTACTTTGTGGAACCTGGCTCTTCCATGTTCTTTTTTCACTTATGCTGAATTAAATGATTCCTATCATCCCTAAAAGATTACAAAAAGTCAGATTTCTCCTTTTAGGAGGTTTTTTTTGGATGGAAAACTTCCCAAAGGGATTTTATTGGGATGTTCTTTATATGCTAAAGAAATCCCCTGGCCTCTTCCTATCCATCTCATAGTACCCCATCTCTTGTTGTCACTCTTTTAAAACTAACTTTTTGTTTTCCAAGAATTTCATAAAGAACCTTGCATTTATATAACTTCCTTCCCTCCCTCTTCCCTATCTAGGTCTTTTCATACTCCTTCCTTCTATTTGTGATTTCTCCTCTATTATTATTATTTAGTGTGTGTGTGTGTGTGTGTGTGTGTGTATAAATGAAACTCACTGAGTCCGCTTAGTGTAGCTCATGTGTACATCTGTTTATGGATGACTCTTGCTGCTTTTAATCTTTTTTATTTGTTTTATAGATTTAGTGTTTTGATTATTATGTGGTGGGAGGAATTTATCTTCTGGTCTAGCCTATTTGGTGTTCTGTAAGCCTCTTGTATGTTTAAGGGCATCAGTTTCTTTAAGTTGGGAAAATTTTCTTCTATGATTTTCTTGAAAATATTTTCTGGGGCTTGGATCCTGGAATCTTCTTTTTCATGGTGTTCTTGATTTCTTGGATGTTTTGTGTCAAGAACTTTTCTGTCTTAATGTTTTCTTTGAGAGATATATTGATTTCTTCAATTGTATCTCAACACCTGACAGTCTCTCCTCCATTTTTTTTATCCTGTTGGTGACGCTTACCACTGTGATTCCTGATCTCTTCTCTAAGTTTTCCATCACCAGGGTGTTCTTGGCTTATGTTTTCTTTCTTGATTATAATTTCATTTTCAGGTCTTGAACTGTTTTATTCACTTCCTTCACCTGTTTGACTGTGGTTTCCTGTCTGTCCTTGATGACCTCTCATTGTTTGGTTGTATTTTTCTGTAGTCCTTTGAGAGATTTGTTTCTTCTTTATATGCCTCTAACAATGGCAAAATCCTTGATTTAAGGTCATTTTCTTGTGTTCTGAATGCATTAGAATATCCACTTATTTTTTGGGGGAGGGTTCTGCTGCAGCCATGATGTCCTTTTTGTTCTTGTTATTGATGATGATGATGATTGTGTTCTTATTCTGGCCTTTAGCCATCTGGTTGTCTGTAGCCTTGGCTATTTGTTCCTTGAATCTGCACCTAGAATGGATCTGCCCATCTCTGATGTCTGGAATAGTCTTCAGGATGATGAACAAGGTCCAGGGGAGCATGAATGGGTGCTGGCATTTCAGATGTAACTATGCTGGGGTGGGTGTTTTGCACAGGCACA
The DNA here is from genome assembly GCF_030254825.1 of Meriones unguiculatus. Taxonomy (NCBI): domain Eukaryota; kingdom Metazoa; phylum Chordata; class Mammalia; order Rodentia; family Muridae; genus Meriones; species Meriones unguiculatus. The sequence goes on along the minus strand of NC_083363.1, from coordinate 57,325,587 downwards.
GGTGCCTTGAATGGCAGGGGTGGGGGTGTGGGCCTGGGTGCCTTGAAGGTTTGGGAGTGGGTGTCTCAGGTGGTAGCTGATGGGCCACAGGAGCCTCAGGTGGAAGCTGTGGGGTGGGGGCGGCTGCCTCAGGTGGCAATCTCAGGTGACCCAGTGCCTCAGAAGACATCTGAGCTACCGCTTATAGGCCTATGAGACACTGTGCTCCTGGGACTCAGACTTGTCTGGGCTCCGCCATCTTGGATCTGGTATCCATATGATTTTATTGTCCACCTGGTCTCCACAAGGAGATCAGTAAAACTGTGGTTTGGAGGTTGGGATGCTGTCCCAGGAATCCAGATGCTGTCCTCGAGGGAGTGGGAGGAATCCTGATGTCTAGCTGCTGGAGTGGAGGGTCCCTGTCCTGGGGGTCTGCACTCTCTTGAGTATGCAGAAGGGGCGGGGGGCTCACATTTTATGACTCCTGGATCCAGGAGATAGACACGGGAGGCCTGGATCTGATCGTCCCCAACTCCCTGGATGTCCCCTCTGATCCAGAAAGCACCAAAGTCGGTGTTTTGGATCCAGCTGCTTGTTACTCATGAGTTTCACAGTCTCTGATCATCTGCCCTTAGATACGGTACATGCTGGTCACTGCCATCTTGGAACTCAAGCTGTTTGAATATTAGGACCTTAATTGGATTCTCTTGAACCTACATATAAAAGCATGGTGGTGCATGCTTGCAATTCTGATACAAGAGTTCATTCCTGGAACTCACTAACCATCCAGCCTAGCCTACATGGCAAGCTCTAGGCATTTGGGAGACAGTGTCCCAAAGCCAAACCACAAAAAGTTTGAGATGAATGGCTCCTAAAGAGTTGTGCTCAAAGTTGTCATCTGACCTCCACAGAGACATGTGCAAGCACACAAGACTTCATGCAGCAGCAGATGCCTCTGGCAGGTGTTCAAAGCGGTCAGTCATACAATGGCACCAGGACACAGAAAGAAGGTCTGCGATGCTGTCTAGCTACTGGGTGTCCTGGGTACACAGACCCACTGAACTTGTCCCTGCAACTTGGAATCCCATGGATGGTAGAATTTCATCTTCAAGAACAGCAGAGAAGCTGTGGGAAGATGAAGGAAGATGCTCTAATAGATCTGCTATTTTGTTGTCTGCCTGCCTGTCCATAATAGAGGAGCAGGCAGCAGGCAGCAGGCAGCAGGCAGCAGGCAGCAGGCAGCAGGCAGCAGGCAGCAGGCAGCAGGCAGCAGGCAGCAGGCAGCAGGCAGCAGGCAGCAGACATAGTGCTGGAACATGCACACATGGAGAGAGAGGGTGTGTGTGTATGTGTGATCCAAGAATGGTCTGTGGTTTTGAAATCTCAAAGCTCAGCCCAAGGATATACTTCCTCCAGCAAGAACCTACATGGAAAGCACCATGAGCTGGTGATCATGTATTCAAACATCTCAGCCTATAGACAGCATTCTCAGTCATATCATCACAGCTATGAACTAAAAGCTGGAGACAGAATCCCAGGCCAGATGCTGCTCATGTCTTTAGCGTTGCATTGAGTATGGGATCTCTGCTACTACAGGGATGGAAAGACACCCTACTGAGAACCTAGATCTTGCTTATGAGCAGAACTCTGTGCACACACAGAGTCCAGAGACATCAACAGGCCATCAGTGGTGATACCCACAACCAAATGGACACACCCCAACTAAATGTGTCCCGCCTCAGCTCCCCCACATCGGCAAAGTCAAATATCTTCGTTAGCATCCCCCACATTGTATGCAACCCATAAATCTGGAATAGGCTGGATATTGGCTCATGTTATAAAACTTGTTTACCTGTTAGAAGGTACCCTTTGCTCTGCTCTGCAGGTCTGACCTTTGCTCAGAGCCCGTACTCTGTTGTCGGCCTTATCTAGAACACTGGGACCTGGACTTTCTTCAGAGTTCCTACTATGTGGCTGTCGTCTGTCCATGGTGCTAATAGCTCTTCTAATAACCTTCTTGATGAAAAAGACAATCTGCTCCACGGTACCCTTTGAACCTTATGCTCAAGACCTTTCGTAGCTACTTTTCTATTCTCTCTGACAGGTCCAAAGTCATTAGAAAGGAAGAAAATTTATAATTCAGAAGCAAAGTTCCTCCTTTCTCTTGTAAATCAATCGCTTTGAGGAAGGATGGCCTGGAAATTGGACACTAAGGATTTGGACTTGGAGTAGAATTGCTTCTCCATTAGACAGGCTCGTATTGTCAAGGGTCCTCGGTCTACTCACTGGCAGAAAAGTTTCACTCTGGAGAAAAAGAAGCAAGATCTTCCGAGAGCTCAAAGTCGTTTGTGCTAATATACCAAGGCCTCAGTGGCTGACACCTCACAGCAGTAGAATTACACATGTAACTTGTGGCCCTTTACAAGGCTTTGCAAGGAAATGTAAATTTAAATAGCATGCCCCTCAGAGAGATCCCACCATTTCTAAATGGACTAAATTGGATAAGAGCATCTTGACATCTCATTAATTTTTAGCTACCAGAGAGACAAGGTTTTTTTTGACATGTTTGAAGGAATTCAGCTAATGCCATTTGCCTCTCAGCTGCCCTCCATGAGCTTGAAGAATGAGCTTCATTCTGATGTTTCAGCTGTTCTGAGTGTTCAGAGATGGTTGAGGTTTTTGCAGTGTGTCCCAGAGAAAGTAGTTTAAAAGTTGAATTCTAACCAAACTTCTCTTGTACCATTGTGGGGTGAGGCCTAGGGAAGAGCAACAGTTGTGCCTTTGAATTTCTCCACCTTCTGAGGCTTTTTCCAATACTCCAACAATGACAACATGAGGTTGGGTTCTGTTCTGGCCAAGATTTGTGATTGAAATCGATGGTCATTGATAACTTTAGTCCCCAAGGGCACAGCCATCCATTTCAGATGTGTACAAATTATGTATGGAATAATTATTTGAGAATTAAGTATGATTGTTTTTTAACCCTCCCTCATATCCCTCCCAAACTCTCCTGATGTATTAACACATCCCCATCTCATGATGGCTAATATTTGTTCTCAGCCTCATTGGATGTGGAATTGACTAAAATGCAAGCCACTGGGCACTGCTGTGAGGGATTTTCATGGTCAGATTTTCTGCAGTGGGAAGACCTGTCCTAGACATGAATGACACCTTCAGTGAAAGCTCAGATAAAAGGGCATGGGAGAGGGAAACGTTCATTTTTGCCCGCTTGCTCTCACTCTTGATGACAAGGTCACATAAGCTGTTGCTGCAGCATTCATTCACTGCTCTTAAAACCCGCTACTTTGGGTTTCAACATGGGCTAATGAGCAGCTGAACCCTCCAGGCCTTTGCCACCAGATGAGGACTGCTGAGACATCCAGCCTTGTGAGCCGAACAGCTTCCGTATTTCCAGCCTTTCCTCTGTGAGGCAGCCATTGCTGGACTTCCCAGAGTCCCCTTTTAATGAATATAGTCATTCTATCAATCTGTTTCTTTAGAGAACTCTGGCTAATAATGCTGATCTTCCCAATACCTTCCCCTCCTATCTTTGTGATGACATGTTTTAAAGCCACAAAATCCAGTTAGTGCTTCCCATATGTGCATGTGTGTGGAGCATGGGAAACCCACTACACTGCCACACCTTCAGAGACTGATTCTTCTTTTCCTAGTAGTTATCATCTGTGAATAGAGCCTCAGTTAGGGCCAAGGCCTCTTGAACTCCTTCCCATCCATGCTAATCTTTATTGAGGGCACCATGTGGAAAGCAGCCATATAGCATGAAGCACTAGTCCTCAGCTTTGGAGTGCAGCAGGCTTCGTATTTTCTTCTTCATAATTGTGCCTGGCTGATCACATTAACAGACTCTCCTATCTATACATTTGGCCATTTGACTCAAAGGTGTCCTCATTTTAAGGCTGGAGCCATGTGACTTGCTTTGTCAGATGGAACAGTGGTGTGATTGACAAAATGCTTCTGTGTTTCACTTCCCTCTTGCTTCTCTTCCATCACTACTAAAGATGTAGAAAACCACTCAGGGCCAACCTTCTGAAGGAAGAGATCCACGAATGTGGGAAAAGCAAGGAGAGGAAAGCGCCCAGAGTTCCTCCTTTCATCAGAGGCAGGCCAAACCACTGTAGGGATTCCTCCCGGTCATGTGACAAAATGAAGCAAAATCCACAGATGCATTGCATCAACTTCCCACTGAGCCTGGGCCCCAGGCGGCCTGTCGCATAAGAGCTTATCAGTCTGTGTTGTTTTCAGTATCCGTGTAAGAGGGGCAGTTTGTTGAATGATGGACAATAAAAACTAACAGTGAGAACATAAATAGGTCATGTGGTATATGTGAGCACACCATACCACATCACACACACATACACACACACACACACACATAGAGAGAGAGAGAGAGAGAGAGAGAGAGAGAGAGAGAGAGAGAGCGCTTTGGGCTGCTGTGCTGTGGATAACAAGATAACACACCTGATATTGAGGAGTTTAAAAAAAACAAAAAACAAAACAGAAAGTCCACTTGTCACTTGCAAACCCACACTCAAATAGCTCATCTTATTCAAAAGAGCTCTTCCTTTTCTATCTGATAAAATTCAAATTAGCTAATGTGATATTCAAAAGATTCTGCCGTGTTTCTGTTTCACTTATTTTATTTCCACAGATGGTATCTTTGCTCAGATACAATTAATCATTGAAGGAGGGATGACAATACTCAATGTGCATTGCATTTTGGATGGGTGCACTATTTTGCAAGCGTGGACCTGGCCACATTCCATAATGCACATGATTTCATTTCATTCTTTCTTCTGAGTGATCAAGACCCTGTGCGGATTAAGACGCTTTGGTGAAAATAATGGTACAGTTCTCAAAGCTGTGTGGTCCTGTTGTGTAAACTGGAGTCTGAGTACACAGCTATATAACTTACACTGACTTCCCAATAGTTTCTGATTACTAGGAAGCTAGGCTGGAGGATCAAGGAGGCCATAGATGGAGGAAGGTGACAGCGGGAAGGTCAGCCAGAAGTGAACAATCCTTCGGGGGCTGACGGGGAATGTATGAAGTACTGTGAAGGCAGGAGCTCAAACCTCAGCAGACATGCTGGGAGAAAATGCAAGAGTTATGCTGATGAGGACCCATCTCTTCTGGCTGGAGATCTGGTGGCTCAGAAGAAAGTTTACAAACCAGGAATAAAGCGCTGTAGCAGAGACTCCTTCCCCTCGAATTTCTTACCCATCTGTGATGATGAATACCGCCTGCTAGCCTGTCAGGGCCTAGAATCAGCTAGGGGACAAAACTCCGGGCGTGTCCATGAAGGGATGTCTAGCCTGGACTAACTGAGCTGAGAAGACCACCCTAAATGTGAGTGGTACCATTCTATGGAAGTGGAAGAAACTAGCTGAGCTTCAGCACTCTTTCATCTCTCCTTCCTTCCTGACGGTGGGTGTGCCGTGACCGGCTGCCTCATACCCCTGCTGCCCTGACTGCCCTGCCATGATGCACTGCACCCTCTAATCTAAACCAAAATAAATCGTTCTCTTGTTAAATTGCTCACGTCAAGTATTTTGTCACAGAAACAAGAAAGGTAACTAATATTCTTATTCTAACAGATAACAAAATCGACAGTGCTTTCTTGTATGTTAAAGATGTTTACAAAACAAGCAAACAAACAAAAAACCACACTATTATCACTTGGCATTTAAAATACATTTTGATTTTAAATGAAAAAATCACAGGAAAATGAAAAAGAACGTTATATGTAACAATTTCTTCTGAACTGAAATGTTTCCTACTGAAGGGAGGGTGCTTACGTCCCAGGAAGTTCTAAGTTGAATCATTTCCCCCCCAGGAAGGAGAAAGGAGGTTCTAGACTCTAGAGCAGTGGTTTTCAACCTGTGGGTCATGACCCGTTAGGGGGTCTGCTGACCCTTTCACAGGGTCACATATCAGATACGTTAAATATCAGACACATTATAATTCATAACAGTAGCAAAATTACAGCTATGAAGAAGTAGCAATGAAATAATTTTATGGCTGGGGATTGTCACAATATGAGGAACTGTATTAAAAGGTCCCAGCATTCGGAAGGTTGAGAATCACTGGTCTAGAGACTCATGAGGTAAGCAACCCTGCAAGTTCCAGGCAGAAGAAACAAGATTCACAAGCCTCCTCCCAAAGCTTAAAGAAGCTGAAAGTGTTTGCTGGGGAGGAGAGAAAGGGTGGGGGTGCCTGGAAAAGACCCTCCAGCCTGCTCGGCTATCTGCTACCTGTGCAGAGAATTCTAGAACCAGAGCTATTGTTGAATTATCATTATGGTGAAGGTGGGCTTTTCCGGGATGCAGCTGCCTTTGAGTCGTTCTTGCTCCTATAAGTTAACACCCTCCACACATATTCCTGCACTCATCCTCAAGGACCTCATTGGGTGCTTGTTATTTTGTTCTGTTGCTGGTTCTCGGTCTGTACTAAAGAGACTTGTTTGTTTTATCTCTTCAGTCAAAGCCTTGTGCAACAAAGCTCCAAGAAGATCCTGTGCATCCTTCATCCAGCATCCTCCAGTATCGACATCTTGTAAAGCAAGAGTATAATACCACAAATAGGAAAGTGATGTGGCTACAATCCACAGAGACTGTAAGAGACGTGTGTGTGTGTGTGTGTGTGTGTGTGTGTGTGTGTCTGCATGTGGGTGTGCACGCATGTGCATCTGTGCATAACTTCACATCTCTTTAGCAGCCACCGTGATCAGCCACTTAACCGAAAATGCTCCCATTTCCTCATCCTCCCCATGCAGCCACATTCTAAGTGAATTTCTTCCCCAAACCTAGCCACCACCAGAGTGTGGTCCATATCTGCCACTTTGTTTTTTCACTAATGACCTCTAGAAGGAACCAGACGATACCTATTGTTGAGATTGGCCTTTCCTTCAACATAATGTTGTATATACGCATCTATAGCTGTATGTGAGTCAGTAGCTTGTTCTTTTCACTAATGAATCATCATTCATGGCTCACATGAGCCACATGTGTCTAAGTGTTCTTCTGCTGAAAAGGGTTTGTACAGTCTCCAGTGTAGGCTACTTGCAAATAGAACTGTTGTGAATATTTATGCCTGGAAACCACTTTCCGTTTCTCTAGGTTTTACACCCAAGAGGGAAATTACTGTGCCTTATAGAAAAATCATTTTTACTTTAAAAAAGGACTGTCAAACTATTTTCCACTTTGAATTATTTTACATTCCCATCAGCAATGTATGTGTGCTGAAATGCAGCTTCTCTGCATCCACATAAATACTTAGATCTGTCTATCCTCTGTTACCTATCTATCCATCATATAAGTAAAATCTATCTATCATCTATCTATATCTATCATCTATTTATCATATGCCTATCAATCTATTACCTATCATCTATTTATTTTCTAAGTATCATATCTATTTATCTATATATTTATTATGTAATCATCTATTGTTATTTATCATATATCTATCATCTATCATCTATTTATCTTCTAATTTACTATCATATCTACTTGCTTATCTATATAATACCTATCTATTAGTATATAAATCCATGATATTTATTATACCTAACATATCTAGCTAGCTAGCTATCTAGCTATCATCTATCTATCCATCCATCTGAAGCAGAAGTTTCTGGTTTCCCTGGGGACTCAGTTTTGTCATGTGATCTTTGCTATGAGCTCTTTTGTGTCAGAGGTGTGACTTTGGCCAGCTGAGAACATGAATGGGTGAACATCTATGGAAGTCCATTGAGGAGAGGAGATATCCATTGAGGAAAGGAAATATATAGAGGTCCACACACAGTGAGACATCACTTTTTGAATCAACATCACTGTGCTGATCTTCATTCTTTATTATCATGCAAAGTTGGTGTTTATCCTTTGTATTTAGACCTGAAATTTTTAGTAATAGTAATTACTACAATATGTCTGCTTTTCTTTTTCTTTTTCTTTTTTCTTTTTTCATTAATCAGTTCAATTTATATCTTGGTCATCAGTCTCTCCTTCCTTTTCTCCCAGCATCACTTTCCCTCCCACATTCTCCCTCCCCTACCCAGACACCCCAGCTTATCCTTTCACATGAGGACTGAATATGTCTTCCTCTCCTGTGGCCTGAGAGAGCAGTCCCATCAGGGAGAAGTGATCAAACAACAGGCAATGTTGCAGATATCCACCACTCTAAATAAATGTGGAGAGATGAGCACGTTCCATGTTATCAACTCCTTCACCGCTTTGGCTTCTTTTCTGACAGCAATTTCTAGACCATCATGTTTTGTGTCAGTTAATGCTCTTATTCAATACAATCTTGAACCAAAACATTAACTAGTTCTTTCATTATATTCCATATCTGTTTGATTTTTAAAATATTAATTCATTCCTGAGTTATTTATGATGAGTTTTTAAATTTAATTTATTTTTATTAATTACAGTTTATTCACTTTGTATCCCAGCTGTAGCCTCCTTTCTTGTCCCCTCCCAATCCCAGCCTCCCTCCCTCTTCTCCTCCCATGTCCCTCCCCCAGTTCACTCATAGGGGAGGTCTCCTCCCCTTCCATCTGACCCGAGTCTATCAGGTCTTATCAGGACTGGCTTCTTTGTCTTCCTCTGTGGCATGGTAAGTCTGTTCCCACTTCAAGGGGAGGTGATCAAAGAGCCAGCCATTGAGTTCTTGTCAGAGACAGTCTCTGTTCCCATTACTAGGGAACCCACTTGGACACTGAGCTGCCATGGGCTACATCTGTGCAGGGGTTCTAAGTTATCTCCATGAATGGTCCTTGGTTGAAGTCTCAGAAAAGACCTCTGGGCCCAGATTTCTTGGTTCTGTTGCTCTACTTGTGGAGCTCTTATCCTCTCCAGGTCTTTCTATCTCCCCCTTCTTTCATAAAATCCCTGCATTCTGCCTAAAGTTTGGCTATGAGTCTCAGCATCTGCTTTGATACCCTGAAGAGTAGAGTCACTCAGAGGCCCTCTGTGGTAGGCTCCTGTCCTGTTCCCTGTTTGCTTTCTCTTCTGATGTCCATCCAGTTTGCCTTTCTGAATGAGGATTGATCATCTTACCCAGGGTCCTCCTCCTTGATTGGCTTCGTTAGGTGTACAGATTTTAGTATATTTATCCTATATTATATGTCTAATATCTACTTATTAGTGAGTATGTACCATGTGTGTCTTTTTGTTTCTGGGATATCTCACTCAGCATGATCTTTTCTAGTTCTCACCATTTGCCTGCAAATTTCATGATTTCCTTGTTTTTAATTGCGGAGTAGTATTCCATTGTGTAAATGTACCATAACATTTGGATCCATTCCTCAACTGGTCTGCTCTTCTTTAACATTTAATATTGTGCCCCATTTTCCCTCATTTTTCTTTCAGCCTGCTAGTGACATTATGGTGGAGTTTGAAAAATTTTGCGTTCAGATTGTTGTTTAATCACTTTTCTTTAACCCATTATGTTTAACAGATTTTATCTACTCACAGTTGAAACAATTTTATGAGGATATATAGATTCCATTTATTATTTTTGCTTAATCCTTCTGTTTGGCTGTCATTGCTTTATATTTGTGGCCTGCCCCTTATACATTTCTGAACTTTTATTTATTCATCACCCTGAGCATAGCGCTTTGTACACTTTTTGAGTGTTTGCTTTGTTTATTTAGTAATATTGACATATGAAAATAACCATGGCCTACTTTTTGGTATTATGGTTTGCCACTTCGCATGACGTCTAGAAACCCAGCAATCACTCGCAGTCCTTCAACACTGAATAAGTTTGCTTTGTGTATACATAGGTGGTGTGTGCTTATATGTGTGCTGTGCACATAGGTGCGCTTGTGTGTGCATGTGAGTGTGTATATGCACTATGCATGTACTTGTGTGTGATCCTGTGTGCTTAAAGAAGCCAGATGTCAGCACCAAATATCTTCCTCAACCACTTCACCATATGATTTGAGATGGCATTTCTCATTGAACCAAGAACTCACCAAGTTATCTGGACTGGCTAGCCACCAAGTCCCAAGGATCAGTCTGTTTATTGATGCTGGTGCTGGGATTGCACAAGCATTCTAGAATTCTCGGCTCTTTCACATTTGTACTGGGTTATCTGACCTCAGAACTGCATGCTTGTGTCCCATGGTAATGTAACTTTTGATGCAGTTGTAAAATACTATAAAAGGAACTCATGAGGAGAAGGACCATGTGTCATTCTTATTTCTATTCTCACACACTCCATTACTTCTCTTTCCTTAATGCGAATCTAGGCTTTTTTGCTTCCTCCCCATTGCCCCACACACACACCCCTGTTTCTTTCCTGTGGAAAAAAAATCTTTCTTCAGTCAATCTTTCAGGCTAGGCCTGGTAACAATAAATTCTCTTAGGTTTTATTCACTTGAGAATGGTTTTATTTCCCTTCTTTTCTGAAGGCCATTTTCAGTGATATACTACCTAAGATTGACAATTTGTTCCACTAAGGCCTTGAAAATGATTTGCCACTTCTTATGCCCTCCATTATTTGAGAAGAGATGTTTCCTGCTGCTCATGCTGCATTCTCTTGTATCAGTGGTTCTGATCCCCGCAGGAACTGCTTACTTAATCTTGGGTTTTCGAAAGTCTGTGAAGGTGATGTGGTACAAACGTCTGTAAGTGTACTCAGGGCTCTCTTGGCATCTTGAATCTGTGGCGTAGGTCTGAGGTGACATCAGGAATTTTTGAGGAGCTGTGCTGTTTAGCCAAACAAGGAGCTGTGGAAAGTTAGAATGACTTAAATGAATTACAGACTCACGGAATTTTCAACAAGAAGGTTTATCAGGCTACAACCTACTTGTAGGTCAAGGATCATCATATTTATTTGTTGATAAAGATCCTTTGCATGAAAACGTGAATGTGTGACCACTTGTTCTGGAACCTGACAGAAATATTGATTTTGTTAGATGTGATGAATATGTGGCCCAATATGAAGAATGGGTGACATTCTTAACTGGTCACTGGACTCACATGCAAACTATGTGTATTTTACATTTATCTCAAAAATAAACAAGAAAGTAATTAAAATTATCTGAAAGAACTAAAAATATAGACCATTGAGATGGCTCATGGGTAAAGGCACTTGTTGCCAAATTTGATGGCTTGCATTTCATCCTCAGAATCCCCTGGTGGAAGGACATTAACAAGTCCGTCAAGTTTTCCTTGTTGTGTGGCAGTTCCTCTTGCGATAAAACAATCTACTTTAGAGGAAAGCTCATTAAGACACAGGATACTTACAGGGAGGTGAAACAACAGAATGTTCAAGAGGAAGATGAAACTTCTCAATCTCCTGGGATGCTCATTAAGCTCAAAAAGTAAACAACTCAAAGGCTTCAGGAAGTTCCTAAAACTGACAAGATTTACTAGCTGTCTTTTGCCCCAAGTATATATTATCTATAATGACTGCTGAGAGACAGATCAGATGAGCTGCCTAAAAGAATACTAAAACGCTCAATCCCCATCCTGAAAGGCAAAGAGGATGGCCATCAGAAGAAGAAGAAAACAGGAAACAAGTTAGGAACCTGCCACAGAGGGCCTCTGAAAGGCTCTGCCTGCAGACTATCAAAGCAGATGCTGAGACTTAGGGCCAACTGTTGGGAAGAGTGAATGGAATCTTATAAAAGAAGAGGGAAATAGTAAGATCTGGAGCAGACAGGAACTCCACAAGGAGAGCAACAGAACCAGAAAATTTGAACACAGGGGTCTTCCCAGAGACTCATACTCCAACCAAGTACCATGCATGGAGATAACCTAGAGCCCCTGCACAGATGTAGCCCATGGCAGTTCAGTGTCCAAGTGGGTTCCATAGTAATGGGAAGAGGGACTGCCTCTGACATAAGCTGATTGGCCTGCTCTTTGATCACCTCCCCCTGAGGGGGGAGCAGCCTTACCAGGCCACAGAAGATGACAATGCAGCCACTCCTGATGAGATTTGATAGACTAATATCAGAAGGAAGGAGAGGGGACCTCCCCTATCAGTGGACTTGGGGAGGGGCATGCGTCAAGAAAGGGGAGGGAAGATGGGATTAGGAGAGGAGAAAGGAAGGGTTTATGGGGGGATACAAAGTGAATAAAGTGTAATTAATAAAAGTTAAAAAATAAGATAAATGAAAAAAAAAAGAATATCAGATAACAGAAGCGTTTGGAAGAGGCTTGGATTAGCCAAGCTCACGGAAAGAAGCTCACAGTAGCCAGATGACCTGAAAGAGGCAGAGACTAACCAAGCAATCTGAAAGCCATGTGCCAGACCAATGGTTCTCAACCTGTGGGTCACAACCCCTTTGGAGAATCAAACCACCCTTTCACAGAGGTTACCTAAGGCCATCAGAAATATCATATATTTACATTACAATTCATAACAGTAGCAAAATTACATGAGTAACAATGATAACAATTTATGGTTGGAGGTCACTGCAACATGAAGAACTGTATTAAAGGGTCACGGCATTAGGATGGGAACAGGGACTGTATCTGACATGAACTCAGTGGCTGGCTCTTTGATCACCTTCCCCTGATGGGGGGCAGCCTTACCAGGCCACAGAGGAGGACAATGCAGCCACTCCAGATGAGACTTGATAGGGTAGAGTCAGAGGGAAGGAGAGGAAGATTTTCCCTATCAGTGGACTTGATGAGGGAGGAAGGGTGGAATTGGGAGAGGATGAGGGAGAGGGTTACAGCAGGGACACAAAGTGAATAAACTGTAATTTATAAAAATATAAAAATTTTTTTAAATAAAAAAGAGGAAGATTGAGAATTACTTTTCTGACCTGTTGAACTGCATGCAGCGTAGATTTTCAACCTCTGTGAGAGTCTCAGGAGGGCTTTCAACTGTCTTTCAGTACTTTTTGCTGCCCTAAGTAACTGCTCATACATACTCCTATACATAATCCTAATAATATTCACTGGTTCACCAAGTTGGACTTTGGTGAACATTGGCTCACCACGTGGGGTGACATTTGCTTACTTGTCCATAGGAATAGTGCCACACACAATTCAGTGACCTCCAGGTGCCTACCATGGTACACACACACACACACACACACACAGAGAGAGAGAGAGAGAGAGAGAGAAATATGATTTAAAATTTTGTAAAGAAAAAGAAGTAATAAAATTCTCTCATTTTATTTTTGCAAGTCAAGAATTCAATAAACATTTCTCCTTGAGTCGAGTGAGGTCTTAAATGGGGTCTTCACTTACCCCGTATTAGTTAGGGTTCTCTAGAGAACAGGACAAATAGTATGAATATATATATTCATATGTATAAACATCACTTATTGAATCAGCTTATATTTAAAAAATAACACTGTCTCAGACCTGAGAGTCCAAGAACTTAGCAGTAACTTGGTCCTTGAGGCTTGAGCTTCAGCAGCCCTAATCTGGTGCTGAAAACCCAGACTATTCCTGGAGAGCCTCTGTCCTAAGCCCATGCTGGAATCCTGGAAATGCTGTTTCTGATATCAGCAAAAGAGGCAGCAGCAGTAGCAGCTGGGTAAAAATCACATCGGCAGCAAAAGGAGAATACAACCAGGCAAGAGGGAAGGACAAGCATGCGAAGGACAGTGTCCCTGGAGCCACACCCCCTCAGAGCTTGGCTGCTTTCAGAAGGTGCTATCAGTGCTTGGGGTAGATCCTCCTGAAGGCCTGAAGGGACTTGGCCAGCCCAAGCATGGTGAGCATGGCTCTGGCAGGCCTTGCCCTTTTCCACAGTTCCTTCAGCCTTCCTAGAACACCATTAGATTACATTCCTAAAGCTAGCCACCAAAGTTTAGTCCCTTATTTTGACCACTTCTTTCTTCCGAGGTTGATTACCAAGGTCTAGCTATTGAAGTATTAAAGTTCAGCCATGAAAAATCCCCTCTGGCTCACCTAATTAACAAGCCTAATTAAAATTAAACACCTCACCTTAACACAGGATTCCCCCTTTTACCTTATAAACCACCATTTGCCTATGGCCCATGTCTGTTTCCTCTACCCAGGGGCAGTCCTTTGTCTCCTGAGACAAATATCCCTGCCCCCTCTCCCTTGTTCCCTTCTCCTTCATCCTCTGTCTCCTGTCTTTGTCTTTGATTTCCTGCCCTCTGTCTTTCTGGGTCAAATAAATCTCCTTTGTGCTCAGAACTTGGAACTGGGAGTCCCACGTCAGCTGAAACAATCAGAACAGTTCTTCAAAGTTCCCACTCAGGTGGTTCTAATCCTTAAAACCAAGCATGGCACACCCTTCCTCAAGGTAGGAAGACATCTTAAATGCACTGGGCAAACAGTCCGTGTGTTCACTGTGACCAGTGCCAGCTGAATCCAATGAGCTTTGGTGAAGGCATGGCTATGATTTCTGGGGTTCTATGTATGGTCCCCAGGAGCAGGAACATGCAGTAAGAGCATGCAAGGGAGAAGCAGAGGCATGGAGAGAGTGCTCCAGAGGAGCATGACGATTAGGAGAGCTAGGTCTGATAGTGTAAGCATCTTCAGCCTTTCCTTGGCCAGTGTGGTAAGAAGCCTTCCTCTCCAGACTATCTCCAAAGAAAAACTAAAGCTGAAGAGAATCTAAAAAATAGTTTTAAATAAAACACTAAAGAGGAGGAAAGGGCTGGAGGGATGGCTCATTGTCGTGAGAACTGTCAGGCACCCCTGCATAAACCCAGACTCCACAAGGATGGCAGAGATGGTAATCACTGGAGCTTCCTGGCTTCTGTCCTAGCTGAAGAAGTGTGAGCCTCAAGTTCCAGGAGGAAACCTTGTCTCAAAGACATGAGTGAAGAGTGATAGAGGAGGACAGTCAATCCATCTGGCCTCTGTGAACACATTCACACACACACACATAAATTAATAAGCTAAAATCTTAAAATAAAAAGAAGACAGATAAAGTAATACAGAAAACATTTCATTAACTGTATATGACTAGTACAAAGAAGAAATATCCAATGTTAGTCACCTGAGCTTCCAGGTGAGACTGTAGTGACTGGGGTGAGCCAATAGGAGAAACGAAGTAACAGTGATTGGAAGATAAGGAAATCGGAATAATAACTGAATCCAAAGCTGGATGTTCATAAAACTCAAAGTGGAAACATTCTTTCCGACTAAGTCAGAGCACAAAGGTAAGATACAAGCTGCCAACCTTAGAAATGGAGGGGGCTGGACAAGACTGAGCTCATGGCATGGGAAAAACATCAAGGGACCCTGTAAACAACCCAGTGCACACAGATGGGAAACTCAGATGAAACATATCAATTCCTGGGAAGAAAAAAAAAAAAAACTATTGAAAATGACAGAAACAGGTAACTTGAACGAATCCATATCTACCAGAGAGATAAAATCAATAATCTGAAGTCTTTAAGGTATACCAAACCCAGGGAAGTTCATTGAAATTTTTTCAGAAATATTTAAAAGTTTCATTTATAATTTTAGAGAGAGAGAGAGAGAGTGTGTGTGTGTGTTTGTGTGTGTGTGTGTGTGAAAGAGAGAGAGATTTGGGCAAATGCCTGTTGGGATCCGTAAGCAGGCATCTCTACAGCCAGCTCCAAGGGGCCTGACAAACCGGATATCAGGCATCTGTGAAGCCCCTTATGGACCACCTGGAACCACCTGCTCTGGGTCACCTTATAAGAGAACTCAAAGCTCCTCCTCTCTCTTGCTTTCTCTCCTGCCTCATCCAGAGAGGTCTCTGTGACCCCTTTCCCCTTTCCTTCCCTTCCCCTTCCCCTAACAAACCTCCCACGTGAAACTGGTCATGTGGCGTGAATCTGCTTAGTAACTCTCATCCCGCACAATTTCTAACAATGCCTACACAAGTTAGAAGAGAATATCACATTCCCTGCAGCTGGAATTACAGGCAGTTGTGAACCTCGTGATGTGGGTGCCAGAAACCAAATCGGGTCTTCTGCAAGAGCATCAAGTGTTATTAACCATCTCTCCAGCTGTGAACTCAATAAAATATTAAAGGAAGAATTAGAGGAAATTCACTGCCATTTCTTCCAATAGGAGGAAGAATGCTTTCCAATTCATTTTTAACAGGGCAATCTTGAGATATTATAGACTACATATGATAGTGAAATATGGCAAATAGAATCATATATATATGTATATATATATATTAACAAAATTTTATTCTTTCCAGGAATGTAAGTTTGACACAGCATTCATAAACGAAATGCATTAATATACTAACAGGCTGAATAATAAAAATATGCCCATACATAAGAAGACAATTCAGCATAATTCAAAATGCATTTATAATAAAAATAGCTATCCGAAAACTAGGTCTAATAAGCCAGACTTTCCCTTAAGAAAAACGTATACAGAGACACTCTGAAGGTTGTCTTTCCTCGGTTTCACGAGTCCACCTTCCTCAGAGTCCAGGATGACTCTCCCGCTTCTGACTCTCTCCCACCGTTCATCTCTTTCTCCTGGAACTCCCACCTCCTATTTCCTGCCTCAGGTAATAGCCCAGCATATTTTATTGACAGGTGATGCTTCCATAAAGTTTACAAGAGATTTTCTTATAATAAGCGATAAACAATAAAAGCAATTATGAAACAATTATAAAAATTACCATCTAAGAATTACATTCACAATGTCCAGCCCATTTGTATTTGGCAACTTAGGAGATAGTGCTTTACTATCTATCCTATCCTAGCAAGCTCAGAATTCTGTACCCAAATCGCTTCCAATCATAGCTTACATTTATCAATGTAAAAATCTACTTAGACCTAAAAATATTTTTTTAAATAGCTTAAGCTTAATATAACTATGTAGTCTTCATCCCCATTAGAGACTTGAAAATGGATAAATATTAATTGAGTATGCAGGAAATGCAGAGCAAGCAGCTTCCAAATTATAGAAACGACAGAGACAGCTGGCTGCCAGGACAGTCACCCAAATTTTCTCTGAAATGTTGGGGCATCATTGTCAGCCTTCTTTCCCAGTATATTACAGACGTTTTGTAAAGCAGGCGTTATAGAGGACTTCCTACCTTGTCTTGGCAAGCTCAGCAACTGACTTCTTTCATGTCCTGCTTGTCTACAACTTGGACCACATACTGTCTGCAGTTGAAGCAAGGGCAATCTTTACCCAGGGGCTAGCTTGCCACGGTTAAGGCAAACCCTGTCTGAAGGTTCTTCGATGCTCATAGTCTTTTGTGAAGTAGAATTGGGGTGCTGCCAGGAGCTGATATGTCTCATTGCCAAAAATATGATTTTTATTAATAAAACATCTTAAGAGGTATATTTTGTGGATCTCTGAGGTTTTTGATGACAGTTTATTTATCTATAGTATATCTGAAATGAAAAACTTGGCCTGCTTCTAGCTATTACTATCTGTTCAACCTAGGAAACATATTTCTGTAATTAACTAAACTAGTATCTAACATGTCCATGACTTTGACTGAATGCTAACTTTCATTACTTAATTATCCTAAATAGTTTGTAATAGTAGCTTTCAAAAGAACTTCACACTCCATCTTTAAATGAGTGTATAGGTACAAGATCTTATACAAAAACTGAAACTTATATAGAATATATTGTAACAAAGAAAATCTTAATTTTGTATCAGTATATAGAAATATATACCAATGTAAGGTTTTTGGCTAGTAGTTTGTACTCTACAGTTTGAGTAGATTAAATAATCTACCTTTTATCCTATTATTCTTATATTCCCCCTTTTTCTTTTCATTCCTTTTCCTTCCTTCTCCCCTTAACAGTAGATAAGAGAAAAAGAATGAAAGAGGAAAAAAAAAATAAAGAGAGAAATTCCTGAGTCTAAGCTCATATATCTTGTTTCTTTCCTAACCAAGACCATTTAACAATTTTTAATGAACCTCTTTTAATGACAAGCATCCATCAATGACAAATAACCAAAAGCTTTCCATCCCTTTTGGGGAAATGGGGCATAATTCTCTTAACATTTCTTCCTGATGTTTTGTGGATGATGTTTCTTTTTGGGCTCCTAAGAAAATTGGACATTGGCCAAGTCTTAGGAGAACTAGCTAGCATTTGTTTTCCAGTCTCTGTGTTCTGTGAAAGTTGTAGGGCTTCACTGAAGTCCTGAATGGAACAATCTAAGATGCTGGACAATCTAGCTAGCCATTTTAAATAGTTTTGGATGCAGATTTTTGAGAAAACAGCTACTGAGGCATTCTGTGATTGGATCAAGTAGGATGCTGGAATAATCATATCTCAGTGTCTCAGCTTCCTTGAGGATGAAACCTGTCAGGGTCTTTTCAACTTCATTGGTGTCTGGTCCTTTTATTCTGTAAAACATATAAACTGTCAAAGGTAATATACGTTTTTATTAACACATGTATGGAATGTGCAGTGTGCACAACTTAGCTGAAAATTATTCTCTGCTCTGTGTTTGTGCAGTGAAAGGCATCTATCTTTCTGTTTGGGCTGTATACCCACGCTGAAATATAAACATCCATGATATTTATGATATTGGCATGATAAGTCCTGAGGACTCTGTAGCCAACAAAGTTTATTGACTAATCATAATTGGTCAATATGAAGTCCTGGCTGGAGACATTTTCATGTCTCAGCCAGTCTCAGAGCTGTTCCCATGTGGAGGGATCTGTGTAGACTTTACCTGTTTTGTTTTTCTTTTTTTTTATTTCTTTCTTCCTGTCTGCAGCCATGATCTTCAGGGGTCCGCCCCCCCATCAAATCTGGTTTTTATTAATTTGGATGGAAGCTATAGCTTTTATTTTTCTGTTGAAATAAATGTAAAACCTCTCCTCCAACATAGCACATTTCCTGACTTCTATTCTGAGCTTAGGACATCCATAGGCTAATCTAAATGAACAAGTCCTTTCTAAAATACAATGTTTTTCAGCAGCTGTGTTATTTTCATAATTGACATTTAAAATATTAAAAATAAAAAAAATCATTATTCAATCTATTTCTGGAATATCCCATATCTACCTTCTGTTATGAGCATTTTATTTAAAATTGTTATATCTCTTACAATTACTTGTCCTGTAGGACTATAAAATATATTTGTAGCATTTTCTATATCATAATATATTGTTGCATTTTATTGAATACATATGTTGAAGCAACATTAGCTTCAATCTGTAAAGGCATTTCTAAGATAGCCACCGCCTCTAATAAATTTGAAAGTCCATTGGAATTCTGAATGTGAGTCTATAGTGTGGTACACATTTTTTGTTTTCCAAACTGTGTAAAACGAAACTCATAAGCTATTGTGTGACATTACCCTAACGTGACATTGAACAGAATCTGTATTTTTAATTCAGTATATAAATCTTTATTGAGTAATTTATCCTTGACAATATAGATATAATATCCAGTCTGACCATGTTGGTTTATAGCTGAAGCCATTTGATCTAGCATCTCTATGGGCTGCCATTCGGTAATTTCCTTAAGTTTTTGTGGATTTTTCTCATCTGGAACTACCATTTTTGCTGTCACTGTAGGTTCCAGATTGGATTCTTCTGAAGATTCTTTATTCTGATTTAAAGAATCATCTAATTTCTGTTCTATGGCCTTTATTCTAGCATTTAATTTGTCAGTATTTTTCTTCTCTAAATCTGTTTTATTTTGACCTCTCCTAATGAGGATATATACAATTGTAATCACTGCTAAAAAAAAAATAATTACTTGTATGGTGATAAGCAAAACAAAATTATTTGGGAACCAGATGCATTGTGTCATTGCATTTCTCCATTTTAAACACATATTTTTTTTTCTATCTATTCTCTATCTCTTTCCTTAAGAATTTCCCAAGTATCTTACCAAGTCAGTTGACTTTTCAGCTTTTTCTGCTGTTTCCACATGTCTGTAGCCAATGTCTATCAAGTCTCTATGCTGTTCAGCCATTGGCTCCACCCCCTCAGATTGGTTTCTCCTTGCCCAGATCTTAGTGATTGTAGGTTTTTTCTGAATGAACCCTAATTGGGCTGTAGTTTTCCCATGGGCTACCTAGCTCTCTTTAGCACACTCTCTGACCCTTCTCTGGAGCCATGCTGCACTTAGGAGTAGCTGTAGCTACTGAGGCTTCTGTAGAGAACCGTCTTGTTTTTTGTTGTTGTTGTTGTTTTTGTTTGTTTTGTTTTTTTACCCAGCACTGGCTTTTTAAAGGAGCCACCTTCTGCACTACCTCTCTGTGATTTCCTAGTCTTTCCCCACTCTTTGGCTAAGAAACTGCCCTCTGCCTGGGATTTCTCAGGCTCTAAGCCTGGATTCTAAGGGTATGTACATTGGACACCATTTGTAACTTCAGGCTTTTCTACCTCCTCCTCAGTTCCTGAAATAACAACTCTGAGACTTTATTATTTATGAATAAACACCCAGGCCATGAGCATTGGCTCATTCCCCATATTGCTCATAACTTATTTTACCCATTTATTCTATGTGTGCCACATGGCTGGTTACCTCTCCTCAGTTTCATGTCTTCCTCAAGAGTCTGGGGCAAGTCTCCCATCTCTGACTCTATCCCAGAGTTCATCTCTTTCTCTCAGAATTCTCACTTCCTATTTCCTACCTCAGCTTACAGGCCATCTTTTTTTTTCTTTTGACAGGTGATGCTTCCACACAGTACACAAGAGATTCTTTCTACAAGTTTCTTCTATCCTTATCAATTCAACATTATCTTAGAAGTCTATGTAGTACAGTAAGTCAAAAGGAAATGAGAGGGGGAAGAAAAGGATGAGGAAGAATGAGGAGGAAGAGCAGAAGGAGGAGACGAGATAGAGGAAGAGGATGGAAAGAAAAACTAAAGGAAGGAAGGAAAGAAGAAAAGAAGACAAATCTGCAAGTATCCCATGATCACATTATTTTCCATGAGAAAAATCACAGAGAAAAAGAACTAAACCATCCCAGGAATAATAAGCAAGCACAGCAAAATGGCAAGACACAAGGTCAAAAAGTTTAATTGTAAAATTTAATTGCCTTCCCATATCAGTAATGAACAACGAGAATTTGAAATTAAAGCAACATTGTCTTGTATAATAGTAATAAAAATGAGACACTCAAGAATAAATCTAACAGAGTATGCATAAAGCATTAATAAAGTGAACCTAGTCCCAGACCTGAAGTTTATGAAGAGATGAGAGCAACATAGACAGCAGCTTAAAGGTAGAATAATAAAAGTACAAAACTGATTGAACAGCACAGGGACAGAGTTCATGTGATCCAGCATCCAAGTGGAACCCAGTAAAATAATTTAAGCAACATAATAAATAATGTAATAGAAAAGTGTATCCCGAAGCACAAAATAATATAGATACCTCTAAATCTATACTTCTATAAACAAATCAGTGGAGAAATAGGGAGAGCGATTCAATATCTTGTGTGGAAGAATTTCAAATTTATACATTGTCTGCCAAGTGTCTGAAGGATGAGTGTCTTGCATCTTAATGGTGGGGTGTGCATAGTACCCCAGTGTGTAAATAGAAAAAGTCAGAGCATCTTCACAGTGGAGAAACCTGGCACAAACTCCTGCAGCCAGGGAGTAAATACGATATCAACAGCAGTAGATCATGCTAAAGGAAAGCACAGGATGTGAGATATACATATACATCTATCTATCTATCCATATATATATATATATATATATATATATATATATATATATATATCAGAGTGGGGATGAGAGGAAAGGAAAAAAGAAAATGGGGGTGGGGTGGAGGAAGGAGAGAGCCCAGTCTCATTTCGAGAAAAAGGACACACCAAGCTGGAGAGGTGCCTCAGCAGGGGAGGGCACATGCCACTAAGCCTGACAACCTGAGTTCAATACCTAGAATCTATATGGTGCAAAGAGAGGACTGATAACCACGATATCTTCTCTGACCTCCACAAACACCCTGTCACATGTGCACCCACACACACATGCAAAAAACACACACAAACACGTACACACATCACACATAAACACACAGAACGAACAAATAAATAAATGCAATAAAAATTTTAAATGATGCCCAAACTCCAATGCATATAATACACTGACAGCCTGCTTATCAAAGCGGCTAACAAACATTTCTGTAATTCAATTAATATGTCTGAAATAGCAGACATAGGTAAAGCCCAAGAATTCAGAAAATAAAATGAATGAAACAGCAGGGAACCAGCAAAGAAGCATGAAAGAGGCAGTTTTGTAAAAAGATCCTGATCTAACGGATTTTAAACTATTTATTCATTACCTTATTTGACAACTAGTCAACCAGGAGCCATTTTGTACCAGATAATCTTCCCGTGCTTGGTGGATAGCAGAGAAAAAACAAACCAACACTGTTTCCCTTGAGGACCGGTACACTGTGATACACATTACAAGTGAGTCTGTGTCAGTTATGAGATCAGAGCTATGAAGAAGAGATTGCTGAGCAGCATGGGGATGCTAGTCTAAACTGACTTTTCTGAAATAAATCAAGGAAAATTAATATTTGAGTGAAGCCCAGGTGGGAGGATGCGAGGGGCAGAGTCTTAATGTCAAAGTGCCCCTGTGAGATCTGAGGAGTTCAGAAAGTAAGGTGGTCGCACCTTCTTTGAACTCACTCATTTTCAGGCTGGAGAGAGAACTTGGTCTGTGAGTGTTTGCCTTGGGTGCAGCATGGCACCCAAGAACTGAGTCCTTTAAAACCACAGAAAAGGCCATGCATGGTGCCATGTATTTGCAATCCCAGCAACTGGGGAGACTGCGTGCTTTGGAAGCCAGTGAGAGTCTTTGTCTTAAAAACAAAACAAAACAAAACAACAACAAAAAACAAAACAACAACAAAACTTGGCGGAAAGCACCCAAGGAATGACACGTGGGGATAATATTTAGCCATATGCACACACACAATGTGCACACACACACACAGAGACATCAGTCAGTTTTACATAAGAGGAAAGACTCTGGCAGAGTTAGACCCCGCAAGAGCTGGACAGCCATCTAACTCTACACTAATCTTCTGGACACATGCTGCAGAGCAAAGTTGTGACCCAGTGCCACCTACGGATGGAGGTGACAATATGATGGATTTCCTGAGGAAAAGGGGAAACATGAGCACAGAGCTGTCCCCATCCAGGAGCACACTGGGCACAGGAGTGGCGGCTGAATACAAGGAAGGAGAGAGGAGAGCTGGGCACCGTGACTAGCAGCCAGGACCTCATCCGTGAAAGGTAACCTCATAGAACTAAGGAGAGTGCCCACAGGCGGCCTCTGGTGATCCAGGAGGCCAGGGACTCTTCCCTTTGCTAGGTCTTCCTTCCACTTTGTGCCCAGAGTGCATGTTCTTCCTCTTTACGTCTTCCTTAATGTAGCAGGTAACCACAGCCCTGCTCACAAAGCCGTTCTCTTAAGGAAAGGAGAATATTCCCCCTAAAAATATGTAGTTTGTTCTCTGAGAATCTCAGGTAGTGTGTTCTGATCGTATTCACCACCTCTTCCAATTCTTCCCAGATATATCTCCTTCCTTCTCCTACTCACTCAACTTTGTGTCTTTTTTTTTTTTAACGTCAAGATTTCTTTGTGCTGCACAGATATTCTTGAACAAGCGGCCTTCCACTGAAGTGTGGTTGATTATCCGGGACTACACTCTTAAAGAAAACTGATTCTCCCTATCCCAGCAGCTTCATAATGAGGGATGGGACTTCCTTAAATCATTCTTTTCTTCCTTTTTTTAAATCTGCATTGAAGAAATGGCAGTGACAGTATGTGGGACAGTATTGCCTCCCCTCAGCCCTACTCCTCTACGTCCTCTGTGTCTAGACCTAAAGCTAGGCTATCCCTAGAAAGCCCCTAAAAAAGGAGGTGCAACACAAGATCCAGGAAGAAAATTCAAAATACAGCTCTCACTTCAGCCAAAAGGGGGAGCCACAGAGATTCTCATGGCCCCAAGTTTCATGTTCCAATGAGATAGCTGTAGCATAGCTTTTATAGTAACAGAATGAAGAAAGACATGAATGAAGAAAGCCATGAATGAAGATACTTTTCAGCTTCAGTCCTGGGCACATTGGCTAGGTGATGGGAATTCTGCTGCCGGCCTTGGAGACTGACAGCATTCTTAGCTCTTCGATTGGTGGAAGGGCAGGTTCTTGGAAAGTTAAGTTAATACATTCCAAAAGGTTTTTATTTATCAGTCACTGGATGCTACGGCCGTCACAGCGGTGGTCAAGGAATGCAAATTTGGGGTACTAAACATAGCACGAGATAAATTGTAATTAGGCTTAGGTGCTGCGGCATCCCAACCTCCACACCGCTGAAGTTCTAATCTATAAATCAACCTTGGCAGGCACACCTTCCTTCCAGAAATTCTTCTTCACAAGAAAACTATCTGATGGTGATGATTATTTACAGGGAGAATTCTGGAAAAATTACAGGGGGTGAAAACTGAGAGCGCAAGATAATGAGAAGGAAGACAATCTTGGATTAGGATAAGTTTACTGGCACGGGCTCTCAGGGTAGAGTTTCGTATTTCCTGGTTCGTCTTGGAGAATAAGGAAGAGCTGCTATAGTTTGATTGACTGATAGACAACAGTGCAGCTCACAGGGAGGGTAATCAGCAAGGCCAGGCCTCCTTCTCTCTCATATGGAAGAAGGGATCTAAGGTCTTGAGAGGTTTGAGCTATAGCCTGGATTGGTTATTTAATCCTCACTTAGCAGCCCTCGGAGTATCCGGAAGGTATGTGTTTCACCACTGTGAAAGAGATCTGTGAGGAGGGCACTCACAGTGCACTCACATCTGTGAACTCCCTCGTCTCCTGACAAGAGCTCTTAGTGGCAGCCACAGTATCTCAGCCCGAAAACTCAAGTCCACTGGGATTTGGCTGACGTGACAGTGGTTGTTTATAACTGTAAATCAGAGGAGTAAAACCATGAAACAGGACCGCTCCTTGGGTAGATAAAACAGTTTACTGGGGACAAACTGCTGGGCTCCTCATGAATGTAGAGTGCAGGGGCTGGCCAGGGAAGATAAATGGGTTTTATCGAAGTTTTCAGACATAGGTGTGGCCCCATTCTCTTGAGGAGCTATTTCCCTTTTGGGGTGTGGAGGGGGTCAGAGGCAGCCCTACTTGGGGAACGGGGGTGTTCATGACATCAGCAATCCACTTTTGCCTGTAGAGGTTGGCCATCAGGGTGGAACTAGGAAGCTTGTGAATTCTTGATAAATGAAGTCCCTGCATCGTGAGGTTTCTGAGAAATGCTGAGGTCTAGGTTTCCGCTTCCTCGTAGAAGCCCATTTTGTGACTGATCAATAAGCAAATATGGGGTGGGTTTGGTTACTTACGATGGCGGAGAATAGAATCAAAACAGAAGTCAGAGTGGAGGTGGTTTGGAAATGTAGGAGAGAAAAAAACGGTAAAACTGGAGAGATTTAGGGAAGAGGTATCTGAAAAGCTGTACAAATGGTTTAAAATGAGCATGTGGATGTCTGTGTCCCCTTTGAATATTTATCGAAGTGTGAATTCCAGAGAAGAGGTTTTCTGGGTTTTTTGTTTGTTTGTTTGTTTGTTTGTTTGCATTGTTTTTGTTTTTTATTTTTTTCCTGACAAGGGGGACAAAAGGATTGATTCCATGGCTGTGAGTCAGTGTCTTCCTGCAGACATCCCCACCTTCTTCAGATGGACTCGTGAATAAAGTGGCACGGTGGCCTTGTGTGGAGGCTATGCCCAGACTCAGCCGCGTGGGCTTGTCTGGGCATAACTTGTCTGGGCATCAAGGCTTGTCTGACTGCAGTCAGTAGTAAATGTTCAGCCTTCCAGCAGCAGAATCCCGCTGAACCACCAACAGTATGACACCATATCCTAGGATGACCAGCCAGCTACCTAGTGGCAAGTCAATTACATTATACTCCTTCCAACATAGAAGGGGCAGGAGTTCATTCTCATTGGAGTATACATTTATTCCAGAAATAGATTTGCTTTCCCTGTGTCAGTGGTAGCAGAGAGACCTACCCCGGCACCACAGTCAGCAGCCTGAGAGCTCTCTTACACCCTAGAGACCAGATGGGAAGCCAGATCAATGACTACCACAGAACAGAATTTCAGGATGAGCCAGAGCAAAGTGAAGTTAGCAGTTGGCAAAGCATCCAGACACAGAGTCACCCAGGGATAATATTCATCTAAGACACAGGTGTCAGTTTTTTAAGAAAGAATCTCACTTCGGCATCTTTACAATGGATACTGTGTGTCTGTGTACAAATATCCATTATATGTAAATGCAGAGAGAATCTCTTGTGTACTATATGGAAGCATCACCTGTCAATAAAAAAGATAATGGCCAATACTGATGCAGGAACTAGGAGGTAGGAGTTGAGAGAGAGAGAGAGAGAGAGAGAGAGAGAGAGAGAGAGAGATGAAGTCTGGGACAGAGTCAGGGAAGAGATTCACCCTGGACTCTGAGGAAGATGGATGCATGAAATTTAGTGGAGGTGACCAGCCATGTGGCACACATGTGACCAGCCATGTGGCACACATGTACTAGAGTAAATGGGTAAAATAAGTTATGAGCCAGTCAGGAACAAGCCAAAATTTATGGTCTAGGCACTTATTCATGAATGATAAATTTTTTGTATTTTTTTTATTTTTATTTTTATTAATTACAGTCTATTCACTTTGGATCCTCCCTGTAGCTTCCTCCCTCTTCCTCTCCCAACTCTACCCTTCCTCCCCCTTCTCCACCCATGCTCCTCCCAAAGTCCACTGATAGGGGAGGTCTTCCTCTCCTTCCTTCTGATCCTAGTCTATCAGGTCTCATCAGGAGTAGCTGCATTGTCTTCCTCTGTGGCCTGGTAAGGCTGTTCCCCCCTCCAGGGGAGGTGATCAAAGAACAGGCCAATAAGTTCATGTCAGAGACAATCCCTGTTCCCATTACCGTGGAACCCACTTGGACACTGAACTGCTATGGGCTACATCTGTGCAGGGGTTCTAGGTTATCTCCATGAATGGTCCTTGGTTGGAGTATCAGTCTCAGAAAAGACCCCTGGGCCCAGACATTTTGGTTCTGTTGTTCTCCTTGTGGAGCTCCTGTCTTCCCCAGGTCTTACTATCTCTCCCTTCTTTCATAAGATTCCCTGTACTCTACCCAAAGTTTGGCTATTGGTTTCAGCATCTGCTTTGATACCCTGCAGGGCAGAGCCTAAAGTCATTATTTTGGGAACTGGGGCATGGGAGCAAAAGTATGTGGTTACATATATATGTGTAAGTGTATATACATATATTATAGATATGTATATATATGCACTATATGTATACATATGTGTGTGTGTGTGTGTACATGCACACAAATATGTATGTGTCTTTTCTAAGTTACTTAGAAAATTAGAAAGAGTAATTTATTACATGGCTTACAGATTAAATTTAAGTAAAGTTTAAGCAAATCGTATCAGCTGATCTACTTATTTTTTTTCAAGATTTCTTTTTGTGAGTGAAATTAAAAGTAGCTTTATGAGATGCATTGTTTAAATTTAGGGAAAAGAGATAGATGATGATATAGTAAAACTCAAGGTTAAAAGCACACTGGCCCAAAGTAGCAACAGTTCATTTTTGTCTTTAATGTCATCATTTGAGGAGCCTTTAGAGAAAAACACAAGCATACAAGCTCACACACACACATATGTGCATGAAAACTCACACATGCACACACACACATACACACATACATACATTTGCACATGAACACAGTTTCTAGACTGCACATATGGCTTAAGTGTTTGATTGTCAGGATTGAGAAGAGCTTTGTTGCCATAGTTTAATGAAGTTTTTCTTAGCTATCTTCAAATTACATATTTTATCATTCCATGAGTCTTAGAAAAGGCTAATGAGTCTCAATCTAGAAAAGACCATCTGTGAAGCACTTTATAAGGGCTGACCCAGAGGTGACTGGGTGTGTGTGCATGCGTGTGTGTGTGTGTGTGTGTGTGTGTGTGTGTGTGTGTGTGTAGGTGGTATGAATGTTAAGTACAATGTACGTAGAGACCTGGAACTGGAGTGATAGGGGGTTATAAGCTACCAGAGGTAGGTGCTGGGGACTGAATTTATATCTTCTAAAGAGCAAAAAGTATCTTAAAATCTGCGTTGCCAGATTTTAATTCTTAACAAAGTGGTAGGAATCCAACATAGCAATTTCTGAGAAATCTCGATATGAAAGCTAGAGTCCTCTTCACTTTCCCCAATGTCTGAGCAGAGAAAGTCTATGTGGAGAAAGTAGGTTATACTTAAATCAGTGAGTTATTTTATAAACAAAAGAAGGCCTATGGTCACTTTGTAACAATCTGGGGAGGCTGAAGAACATTTTTTTTTTTTTAAGTAAGGTCTTCCCAACTTTCTGAGTCCTTTAGTCTTTTTATTTATCCAGAGACTATGTCAGAAAGAAAGAACCAGAAAGCATTCATGTCCTCTCAGTGGGCGTCTGAGTAAGATCTAACTGCCATTGTTTTCTTAGATATGTCCTTCTAAGTACTGAGTCAAGTACAGGTGGTGTCTTGATTCTGCCTCCTGGGTTACCATGGAGACAGAGTGGCAGTGCCTGACAACTTCTCAGACTGAGGATTTGACTTTTTTGACCCCAAGGCTCATGTGATTATAGCAGTCGATGCTTTTCTTCCTGGGTAACACTCCCAAGAATTCCCTTAATAACTTCCTGCTGGTCCTACCTGTGGCAACAGACTCTTAGCTTCCGCTCAAGTCCAGAAACCTTTTGTAATCAGTGTGCTTCCCAGCCTGGTGGCCCATTCCTTTTCTGCTTCTCTAGATGGGCACACATAACTCAGGGGGAGGGTGTCAGAGCCGCTTCTGTGGCCCCTAGAATCCTGCCTGTTTGGCTCACATACCTCTCAGTTCCTTACCCTGGGGATAAGGGAGTTGCTCTTCCACTGTCACCAGTGTGAGGTTCATACAGCCTCTGGAAGATAAAACGCTAGGGCCGTTACCCAGAGAAGAACTTTGGATTTTCTGCCACAAAGTCTGCTTCGTTCTTCATGGATTAGCATCAGCACGAAGGACCAGGAAGCACAGTGAGAGGTGAGAGGGAACCCACATCTTCTCTCAAGTGTGAATCTCTGCTTAAACTGGTCAGTTTACCCTTTCAAGCTGAGGCTTGGAAGCAAGGGCTTTGCTTGAACTTTCTCTTAGCAGCTGTTTTTACCCTGCCATCTTCTGGGTTTGTTTGTGAACCTATTTTTACCTGTAAATCATTTTACGTTGGTATTTGGTAGAGTTTAACCTTTCATTTTTTAAAGTCTATTTATTTTATGAGTGTGAGTGTTTTGCCTGCATCCCTTGTGCCCTGTGAAGTCAGAAGAGGGATTGGGTCCCCTGGAAATGGAATGATAGATGGTTGTGTGCTGGGAAGTCGGTTCTTGGAAGTGAGCCCGGGCACTCCTTAAGAAGAACCAGTCCTCATAACTGCTGAGCCATCTCTGCAGCCCCCAGGCTAACCTTTTAATTCATATCTTTTGCAGGGGTAGGGAGCAGAGACCTTTCTTATGCAAACATATCAGAAAATGTATACCTAAACGAAGCCATGAATGCTGGAATAATTCTGTGCAAGAAGAAACCCTTATATCCAAATCTGTTCTCTCCAGTGCTCAGAACACTAAAGTTTTCCATTGTCTTTGGAACTTTGTCTGCCAACTGCTCTATGCTCTATGAAGACACAGCCCAGGAGCTCACCATTGATACTGAAGGACACCATAGCTGCCAGCAGAAGGTGGCAGCACAGTGGCCTCTGCAAAGGCCCACTCCTAAACGCTTACCTTGAATGTGGATAAAGCCCATTCCCTAACAGACAGAACAAATGTCATGAAAATCAACCTCCCACGACGGCAGCCACCAGTTCTGTGACGGGCCGACCTGTGCCAATGACAAAGTGACTGGTACTTCAGAGCTCTTTCTTCTGACATCATTCCTGTGCAGGGAGAGAGTGGTGATAGGCAAGGTATATCCTGGTGTTCCCTGCTGGGGACAATGCCCATCTTCTAGGCTTCCAGTTGAGAAACATAATGCCAAATCTGTGAAGAGCAGCAGTCAGTGACCACGGGAAGCTAGTCGCTCTCCGCCAACTCTGACTGTGAGCCAGACCTAGAAATGTAACTGGCAACAGCTAAGGCAGATCTCTCTCCTAGTCCCACAGAACTGAAAACTGGCTTCTAGATCTTTCTGGACCCCCAAAACCAGCTCTGGGGAACCCCTATGGGTAGTAGAGATGCTGTCAGCATCACACACGCACTTCCTGAGGCCTGCTGGTGGATGGGATGCATCAGATGCCACCCTCAGGAAGAGTGGGGCTGGGGAGCTCCGCTGTAGCACCCCAGCTTCCGGCTGCTACTCATCAGTCTATTGGCCACTTTCCTCACTGATGCTACAAATTCCCATACAAATACACCTCAAGGAATCCAGGGTTTATTTTGGTGCAGAAGTCCATGGACAATAGTCCAGGACAACAGGGAAGTCATGGCTACGGGAGCATGAGGCAGCTGGTCACCCCATGTCCATAGCCAGGAAGTGGAGGGAGAGTAAGGTTGGTGTTTTCATTCCATCTGGAACTTCAGTCCACAGGATGGCACTGTCCACAGCTAGGCTATGTCTGCCTGCATCAATTAGCCCAGTCTAGAAACTTTCTCCAAGACACGCATGAGTTTTGTCTCCAAGTGAGTCTAAATTCTTTTACGATGCAAGTCGATACAGTCACAGGCCCTCTTCACTGTACTGTGACCCTGTGTGTGAGTGGCATTTGTATCCTTAGTGGCTGGTACAAAGAATAAGAGAAAACAGAGCACCAAAAAAAAAATTAATTAAATTTAAAAACATGACTTAACTCCTGCTGTGATCTGATAGACTAAGATCAGAAGGAAGGAGAAGAGGACCTCCCCTATCAGCGGACTTGGGGAGGGGCATGCGTGAAGAAGGGGGTAGGAGGGTGGGATCGGGAGGGGAGGAGGAAGGGGCTTATGGGGGGATACAAAGTGAATAAAGTGTAATTAATAATAATAATAAAAACCATGGCTTAAGTTCATAGGCAAACATCAGAAGGGCCTGGTGTCAGCCAGACTTTCCTCCTTCCCTCTGCAATCCTGCATTGGGCTGAGGCAGAAACTAAGCCCAGGGGCCAAAGCTAGAAGTCTTCCAGTTGGCATGAGGGGCTTCAAGGGCAGATCTAGGCACTGAGATGAGGTTTCTTCTTTGCAGAAGCTCATGACTCAGCCAGCAGGATGTGAAAAATGAATGTCAGTTGGCCTGGCCATGGGGAGGAATATTTCCTTTCACAGGGATGGGCGTCCTTGGACCTACAAAATTAACAAGAAGCCCGGAGCTCCTCAGGAGCTGCCAGTGTACCCTGGGTAGGGGTGCAGAATGACAGGGAAGAGTCTGAGCCCTGATCCAGCAAGGCTGGGTCTCTGAAGACAGAAGTTGTTCAACCCCTGCTGGCAGCATGGGCTGTGCTGGTGCTTGAAGACACGGGCTGTGGGGATGCTGAGAGTCGGCTTGGAGCTGCCAGAACCAAGACAGAGGAATGACCAGAGATGTGTTGTGGCACCTTGAGGACAAGAGCTAAGGTTTCGATTCCTGTAAAAGTATCCAAGAGGCAACAGGGCTGCTGGACATTATTCTGGATCTTTCTCTGTGGCCCTGAGCACAGAGCAGCACGGCTGCATGAATTCTTTCTGCAGCACAGTTCCTGTCTACCATCGCCTTCTCTGGGCCTCAGTTGATCTCATTCTCTGCCTCCTGTGTGCACATCCTCCCTTCAAGCCCAGGAACCTTGGCTACATTTGTCCTCACTGCCCAATGACCGACTTATGCGGCCAGCTCCTGCCAGCCTTCTGGTGACATCACTCACATGGGTCACTAGACCTCTGGGGAAGCCAGTGTCCTGCCTAAGGCCTGCCATAGTGAAGAGGATGGGAACCACAGGGTGAGGCTTCACTCTCTCTGCTCTGGCTTCTGCCTCCCATGCCAGTTCCTGGCTTGACCGTAGCCTTTATTCTCTCCCAGCCTCTTCATTGCTAAGCGATATGTTTGAAAACAGAAGCTATGCCTCTGCATCCACGAGCCGGCCAGCATGGCACCAGAGATCAAACGTAAACATGCTGACCAAGGCCACATGTGATGCACACTCAGTGTGAGGGCCCCGTTCTGCAGACACATGTAGCCTGTGAATAGTGGTACTTGGTTTGTTGGTGCTTTGGGTTGTAAATCACACCTTGAGAAGCTCTGGGGAGTGGTCTCTCTGTGGCTGTCATGGCTAGGGGCAGCCAAACAGTTCCTAGAATCCTGTGAGCTGAGAGGAATGAATGTTACCCTAAGAGATTGTCTCCTGACATATGTGCTAGTGGCCACACACAGTGAGAAGGTGACACTAATGATGCGGAGATGCTGATAGTCAGTGCCATGGCTTAGCATGCCCCAGCAACATTGTCATCAAAATAGTAATAATAATAATAATAACAACAATAATACAGCAAGAACTGCTTTGCCCATCTCTGCCTCCCTGTAAAGATGGTGGTAACATGGAAGATGGCTGTTGATCAAGTGCTTGCTTGATGCACAAGGGCTGAGTCCTCCAGAAAAATGCTGGGTGTCAGTAGCACATACCCGTAATACTAGCAGTGGGGATGGGGGATGCGTTCCTTGGCCTTTCTGTGGAGACAGGGATCCCTGGTGAGCAGATTTAACCAAATGTGGTATCCAACATCATCATGGTGCTCTGTTTATTGTTTTTTTTTAACACTCTTGGTAGGAATTTTTAATTTATTATTATTATCATTATTATTATTATTATTTACAGTTTATTCACTTTGTATCCTATCTATAGCCCCCTCCCTCATCTCCTCCTGGTCCTACCCTCCCTCCCTCTTCCCCTCTATGCCCCTCCCCTAGTGCACTGATAGGGGAGGTCCTCCCCTGGTGCACTGTTTAAGCTTGTTGCAGACAGACTCTGGCAGCAAGGAGGCCCTCTGTTGTCTTGGACCCAAGCATGCTTATTTCCGCTATCCTCCAAAATCCCTGCCCTGAATTGTACTGCCCTACCCCAGTCCCCCAGATCTGTGACAGGGAGGAGAGCAACAGCAAGCCCTTAAGGATTCTCAAACCATTGTGCCCTTGAGAACAGTTAGAAGGTGAAATATTTCCAACAGAGGTCACTGTTGCTCATGCTGTGGTATAATTATGCCACAGAGAAAACAAGCAGCTAAGAGGGCATCCCTGGGGAGAAAGCTCTGGACCAGGAACTCCAGCTGACTGTCTCAATGCAGCCCTGCCAGTCGACTTCTGCTAGGTGTTATGAGCATTCATTGGTAATGGTATTTTTGCTTGCTCTCTCAGTCAGGCCACTCCAGTCATCTTTGTTGGAGGTTGGAGGTCCCCAATTTGGTAATGTTCTGCTGTTCTGCTGCCTGCTATTTATTCTTTTACTTTGCCTTGCTGCACACTTGATAAACTCATTCATTCAAAAAGCAGAACTATTGTAAATTGTTCTGCAGGCTTACAGAACACTCAACCAGGAGAAGCTTAGAGTTCCCAACTTTCTGGTAAATGTAAATGTTACCACAAGCCATCCGCAGCACAAAGTCATGCCCAGGGCTCAGTGTTACCAACCTCCACGGGTGGGTAATAGGGGTTACATTGTTTAGGGAAGATTTTACAGCAGTAATTGAACTTGCCAAATGACATTCTAAAGAATGTCAGCACTATCATGCTTCCCTGCCTCTAAAATCTTAGTTTCAGTTCTAAATAAAAAGAATCACTGATAAATGTTAATAACATTGCAGAGTCTCCAATTAGTATACGTCTCTGTACAAGCTAAACAGAGACTTCCGTACTGTAGTTTATGCCCATCTAACTTTCACCAGTTCAGCTATGTGCATTTATCAGTAGTCGTAAAATGACGAATAGTCAGTCTCCACAAATGGAGTTCAGAAATCCAGCCCTGTTCTTTTTCACTTCTGGCATTTAGACCGTGTATTCAGGAGTAGGGCTAAAGAAGCCTTGGTAGAATACTTGAATAGCATCATGGAGGCCTGGGTTCCATCTCCAGTACCCCATAAACTGGTCATGGTGGTGCGCCCCTGTAATCTCGGTGCTTGCAATGTGGAGGTACAAAGTCAGCAGTTCAAGGCTGACCTTAAATACATAGAAAATTCCAGGTCAGTCTGAACTATAAGAAACCATGTCTCAAACAAAACAAAAATAAACACTGTACTCGGATAAATAATTACAAATACAAGCACAAAGCCAGACACATTTGTATACCAAACCAAGAGGTAAACTCACGCCATTTCTACTTGGGTTAAAGTGTGAAACTCTGAAGCAGTAGCAATCATAAGACTCAACAGCCACATGTTGGCATGTGGTATGTACTAGGTATTAGGATATATGCAAATTTGTATTTTTTTAAATTACAGCCTTCAAACTACAGAATGACTCTTGAAAATAATGCCAGTGACTATTGCCTGATTAAGTGGGAGAGACGCACTGCTTACTGTTCTGTGCAGTGTGTGAGCTCTGTGCAGGAAGGACGCTGCACATTCTGCGTGCACGAGGCTTTGGCCTGTTCCTCAACTTGCACATAACTTATTTCATCCACTAATTCTATTCTATGTGTGCCACATGGCTGGTTACCTCTCCTCAGTTTCATGTGTCCGTCTTTTTTCAGAATCCAGGACGAATCTCCCTTTGACTCTATCCCAGAGCTTTGCCAGAACTCCCACCATCTATTTCTTTCTTCAGCTAATAAAGCCATCAGCTTTTTATTGACCGGTGATGCATCCATATAGTACACAAGAGGTTCTTTCTACAGGGATCAGTTGTTTGGGGCAGTATTTGAGAGCTATAGTTGGAGGAGAGCCAGCCTACTCTTCTGGCCTGCTTCACAGGGTCCCTGGCCTCTGAACCTTCACTGACATTCTCAGGTCTAGCTTCATTAGCAAACTGTGCTCTGGTAACAGAGGACTTTCCATAACCTGAACCTAACATTGTGTCTTAGTCGCTGTTCTATTACTATGAAGAGACACCATGACCAAGGCAAGTCTTATAAAAGAAAGCATTTAATTAGAGACTTGCACACTGTTCCAGAGGTCGAGTCTGTTATTGTGCCAAGGAGTATGGTGTCATGCAGGCAGACACTGGAGCAGTAACTGAGAGCTACATCCTCATCCAAAGGCAGAGAGAGAGAGAGAGAGAGCTTTGAGAGAGTTTGGCATGGGGTTTTGAAACCTAAAAGCCCATCCTGTGAGACACAGTTCCTCTAACAAGGCCACACCTCTTAATCCTTCTAATCTTTTCAAATGGTGCCACTCCCTGGTAACTAAGCATTCAAATATATGAGCCTATAGGGGACATTCTTATTCAAAGCACCATACATTGATTCTTAAGGTTAGTGGTTATGATCCCTGAGGCCTTGTAAACATGCAGAAGAATGAGGTGTGCACCTGTATGAGTAGACAACTATGAAGACACCATCCCTAGATAATCATGAAGCTGAACATAAACCAATCCAAGTTAATGGAGCCAGTGATGAGAGTACCCAGCCAGTGAGAGACACCAGGCCTTGAGGGAGCTGGTGGCAAGTTTGTGAAGGGCTCACTCAGTCATACTTAATGTACTACCTCAGACTTACCTAGCTATGGCTTAAAGTTGGGTATGTCATTTCTTAGAATTCCTTGCATGGAAGAGGCTCCTGAAGATGTTGAGGTATGCACCCTGCCTTCTCCACCTGATACCAGCGCACATGCTAGGCAATGTATCTGTGCCTTGTATTTTGCCTAGGGCCTGATTCTCATCAAGACTCTCTTCCATCTTAAGGCTTCTCATGACTCCAAGGGGTCCCATTCTTCTGGAGGCATCTTGGCTTCCTGTCTTGGCCTGGACGGATCACTGTTGAGTGACAGACTTTTCCTGAGGGACACAACAAACCAAACACACACACACACACACACACACACACACACACAAATCTTTATTCCATAAAAGAGCCCAGAATGAGCCAAAATAGCAATTTCACCAAAGCTCTTCTTGGTAGACCAGTGAGAACACCGGGTTTCCTAGCAGGAGTTTTGGGTAAGAACTTACAGGAGTGGGCACGACTCAAAAGCAGCTGTGTCACCAAAAGCCTGGCCTAACATGGGTGATGACTCGTTGAAATCGCAACCCTGGAGCCCTCTGCACAGCTTGCAGGCAGCTCACAGCCCCAGAATCTCCACTCCCAGCAGCTGTCGACTATTTCCATAAAGCAGGAGAGTGGTCACTGAGAATCTTCTACGTTCCCGCTTTCCCCAGGTGTGTGATGTTTTGTTTACCTCCTGAGCTTCATGAGCACCCCCTCCCTCCCAAAGGGAATGTTTGGGAATGTTCAGAGAAAACTGCCATATGACAGCGGTGTTCAGGGATCTGAGGCCTCACTCTGCTGTACTCATCAGGATGGCGGGGAGCAGCTGGACAGCATTTGGCAGCCCAGACACTTTTGGGGAAGGCAGAGAATGAGCATAGCTATCTCTGCTTGCCTTTGGCTTCCAGGTCAGAAAATGTGACTGTTTTCCTTCCCATCCCAGCAGCCAGCTTTTCCCTGAGCAGTACCACTGTATACGTGCTCATCCCGCAAGCACCTGTCGTCACTGAAGTTCCTTCGACTTGCTTCTCGTTTCTCCTGCCTTCTCCCTTCTTATGATGCCCAGTTATTCGAATGTGTGTGTGAATACACCTGTGTGTTTGTATGAGTGTGTATACATACATGTGTCTATGTGTGTGCACACGTGTGCTCTCTGTCTATCTGTCTGCCTGTCAGAAGTCAGCCTCAGGGACTATTCCTCAGAAGCCATTCACCTTGATTTTTGTTTTTTTTGTTTTTGTTTTTGTTTTGTTTTTTGTTTGTTTGTTTGTTTGAGACAGAGCCTCTCTCTTAGACTCTAGACTCCTCGCCTAGAAATCACAGTTTTGGCTAGCCAGTGAGCCCCCAAACCCTTCTGTCTCTGCCTTTCCAGTGCTGGGGTTATAGGATATAGCACCATGCTCAGCTCTTTCTGTGGATTTTGGGCATCAAACCCAGGTCTTCCTACTTCCATGGCAAACCCTTTACTGAGTGCGCTGTCTCTGTGCCTTGCACTACCCCCTGCCTCCACCCTCTGCTTCTTTCTAACGTGCACTTTACAGTCTTGCTTCCGCAGCTTTTCTATTCTCCAAGGGGCAAAGGGAAGCCAAGTGGCCCCACACTGACTCAGCTTAGCACTCTCTGAAATGCAATTAAAATTTGGAGGACAGACAATCGATATTTCATAATCTACCCCAAACCGCCTCTCTGTAATGGGTTGGTGTGGGTGCTGACTCAGGGAGTAAAACTCAGCAAATGCTGAGGCAGCCAGCTGCAGCAAGGAGCTCTCATACTCTCCAGACCCAGCTCCCTCCCAGGTCCTCCTTCTATCACTGGTGAGGTCGGTACCACAAAGCAAGGACCATGGAGAGACAGGAATCACATCCAACAGAGCCTCAGTGGGGTTCCTCTTGCTCTCTCTACCACAACCAAAAGTGCCATGTTAAAGGAGTGCAGACATGCCTGTGCACACAGTCCCTCTACCCAGCTTCCTCTGTTCCCCGAATCCAGCCTCAGAAGGCCCAGGGCCATGCCAGGTAACCAGGTGCACCTTGAGACAAGATCCTAAGGATTTTTGACCAGGGCCAGTCAGCTCTTTTTCTGAGGCACATAGAGGCCACTCAAAAATGTCAAAGGGATAAAATTAAGTCCTGGACTCCTTAATGTGCTACCCGATTAAAAACAATCCCCGGGCCAAGAAGAGACCTTGGTCTCAAACAAAACCCAATACGAATGACTGCTGAAGAATTACACCTGAAGCTGACATCAGACCTCTGAAGCCACCACACACAATAGATACACTCTCACATACACATACATGGACCTGTACTTGCAAATGCAGACACACACACATGCTTTCAGGAGGGAGTCTGAGGCAGGAGGATTGTTGTCAGTTCAAGATCATTGGGATGGCTAATATTTGGCTGTTGACTGGACACCCAGGAAGAGCAAACTGCAATTGAGAAATTGCCTCATTCAGGTTGGCCTATGGCCATGTCTGTGAGGCATTTTATTGATTGCTAATTAATGTAGTATGGGCTAGGTCACTGTGGGTGTTTTCAGGGGTAGGCAAGTAGGTCTGGGCTATATAGGAAAGGTAACTTAACCAGACAGAAAAAGAAAAAAGCCAGTAAACAGCATTCTTCCATACTTCCTGGAGTTCACACACATTCAAACTATCCTTTCTCTCCATCACCAGTGAAAGGGGATACAGCACTGACATGCAAGGCCAGTCTCCTAATCTCCTCATCCTAACACACACACACACACACACACACACACACACCCTTGCACTATTGGGAGGCCACCACAACTGCTCTTGTCACCCCCTGAGCATCCCATTTCCTCATCCACTGCCTCAGCCAATCCCCAGGTTCCTTTGTGTAAATGCCTGCGTGCAGTGAATACAGAACCACCAAGGGTAGGGCAGTATGAGCACTGGTTATTTGTAAGTCCTGGGTGAGGTGGTGACTGAACAGAACGCTGTCCAGGAAGACTGACACCCAGAGGGCTTAGGACGACAAACTGCCACAGTACAGCAAGGGCAGCTGCAGTCCAGGGAGGCCATCTACAAGATGGCGGGGCCCTGTGACTGTGGAGGCAGGTGAGAAGGACCAGGCAGCATGGCTCCTCTGAGATTATCTCTCAGCCCTCCTTCCTTCTTCTATAGACTGGGAAGGCTCTGATAAATCTGGTCAGTTTCAGGGACTTCCCAAAGCCTTTGTAGTTGTTTACCTGGTGAGTTTAAAGAAACTTCCTGCAGACTGGAATGCTCCGCCTTCACTTAGAACATCCTGGGTCTTAAGGAACTTGGCTCCTGTTTTATCTACGCAACATTACCTGAATTCTCTGCCCAGGTCCAACACTGTGGAAGGAGAGAACAGACTTAGGAAAGTTGTGTTCTGGCCTCCACACACACACTGGACACACATGCATGTGCACACACAAACACACACATTCATGAAATGTTTGCCTACTTGAATTTGAAATACTGTTTTTTAAAGATTTATTTCTACTTATGTATGTGTGCATACAGAGGCCAGAAAAGGGTATTGGGTTTTCTGGAGCTGGAATTGTAGCAGTTGTGAACTGCCTGGCATGGGTGCTGGGAAACTGAATCTAGGTGCTCTGAAGGCACAGCAAGGTGCTCATAACTCTTGAATCACCTCTCCAGCTCCCATAGAAAGAAGGATGGCTAGAGTATTGAGATCCCAGCTAAGACAGGTTTCCCTGTCTTGGATTTTATGGTCAAAACCTCCCAGATCTGATAGGACCTGCTTTGTGACACCAGGCCCTGGTGAGGGGCTCGTGGCCTTCAGTCACACTCAGCATATCTCAGGGAATAGGAGTTCCAAAACAAACCTAGTCCATGTACACAGGCTTCACTCTACAGCTGGTCACTACATGTCGCCTCCTGCTGTTCCGTGTAGAGCTAAAAACAATCAATAATCCTTTCTGCAACGGTTGCCATGTTGAAATTTGACAGAGACTTTAGATTTCAAATCCCTCACCTGCTTATGTCACCTTGCATATTTTACTTAGACTCCCAGGATTCCACTCTTCTCACCTGGAAAACGAGGCACACTGAATGTCTCTTGCAGAGTTGGTGATCAATGAGAGATAATGGCCTGCCATTGCCAACACAATGAACAAATATCCATCCTTTCTGTTAGTATCATTATTTAGGTCATAAACTCATTCATTTAAAAATTGCTGAGTGCCTTAGATAGAATGAGAGCTGGTCTATTAAGTGCCATTACCTGTAGTAAGTCAGCGACACAACAATAATCACTAGGGAGTGCCAGGGTGCCACAACTTTGCCTCCAAAATCAATGTGATAATAACAGCCCCTCGGTAGTTAGCTTTTACTGTCAACTCCACACAGTCCAGAATCCCTTGGGAAGGAAGTCTCAAAGGGGAACTGTCTGAACTGCTTCAGCCTGTGGGGATGTCTGTGAGGGATCTCCTCACCTGTGTTAATGAGAGTGTGAAGACCCAGCCTGAATTTGGGTAGCACCATTACATTGGCTGTGCCCTGGATGGAGTGAAAAGAGCAAGGGAGCTGAACACGAGCAAGCACTCACTTGTCCTCTGTCTGCTCTTGACTGTGGGTGTGGTGTGATCGGCTGCTTCAAGCTCCTGCTTTGGTTTCCCTGCAGCCATTGGCTGTAACCCGGAACTGCAAGCTGAAAACACCCTTCATCCTTAATTTGTTTTGTTGGAAGTGTTTTATCAAAAAGGGGGAAACAGAACTGAGACAGGCAGTAGAAGCAAGTCTCTGACCTGCAGGTGGGAAAAATGTGTACAGACTCGTGGGAATGGCAAAGCCTTCTGGAGGCCCACACGTGGGTGTAAAGAAACATTTGACCCCTATCTAAAACCAGCATATGCAGAATCTATCAGCCACAACTTTCTCCTCCTAGATGACGGTAACCTGGTCATTTCCTATGGAAACCTCCTACAGAGATTAGCTACCTCCTCCTGTCATCCATGCTGTAGA
Organism: Meriones unguiculatus; assembly: GCF_030254825.1. Classification (NCBI taxonomy): domain Eukaryota; kingdom Metazoa; phylum Chordata; class Mammalia; order Rodentia; family Muridae; genus Meriones; species Meriones unguiculatus. The sequence continues at coordinate 57,285,060 of NC_083363.1, read as the reverse complement.
AATAGGCTCACTGAGTTGCTTCTGCCGTCTTCATCAGAGCTCACAGCCCACGATACCCAGCTTTTCTGTACTTGCATCCATGTGCCTGTCGCTTCTCCATTACCTGTCTCCACAGTTAGGCCAGTCACTAAGCCATGCAGACCACAGCAGTCTTATCTATCACTGGGCGTTCAGCTGCCTGACTCTTCCTTTCTCACCCGTATCCATTCCCCCCTCCAGAGAAGCTGACCTGCACTAAGCATGGGTACCCAGTCGGGCCCAGGGAAGATAATGCCTTGTTTTACTGTGATTTGGGTGGTGGAGACACTCTTTCAGCTGGGTGTGAAGCACGCGGGTGTCAACTTGATGCTGTGGAAGTGACTCTCAGAGGCTTTCAGACAGAAGAGAAGAGCCAAGAGATCTAGGGACCCTGTTTCGGTAGCTTGAGGTGGCTTGAATGTGACTTGCCAACGTTTGCACATGTGGTAGCAGGAGGCTGGAAGTGGCTATGGGAAGCAGTTAAGTGGAGGCAGCATCTTCCTCAGACGAAGTTGATGAAGTTCTTCTGGACATGGCTTAGGTCCTGACACAGGTTATCGTTACACAAGGAGTAAACTGGGTGCTGAGTCTCCCTTGCTTTCTGACTTGCCAGGTGATTGCTGCCTCCTACTCTCCCAGTGACAGCTACCATGCTATGACAAAGCCAGATACTAAGGTGATGGGGTCACCTTGAATTCTCAGTCTCCAAAACTATGTACTAAATAAACTTCCCTTTCTACATTACTCAATACCAGTCATTTCATTGCGGCAAAACAAAACAAATGAAGACACTGGCCTATCCCTGGGCCCAGCTCATACATGATCCAAGATCCCTGACCACAGACAGCAAGACAGTCATTCCAGTGAACAACTTCAACCCAACTTGAACAGAATTTTCTAGACCAAGAACTTTAAAGAAAAAGAAGATATTTAACAACAACAACAAAAAATTCTGCTCAGGGGAAAATATTTATAAATCCTGAGCCAAGTATATCTATAAGTAGGCTCTTTTTAGAAGCTCTCAATTTGTCTCCCTCTTAAAGCACCAGGCTGTTCTGGTCCCAGATCTCTGCACAGAAGCTCCATCTTCTTTTTTACACTGTGCTAAGAAGATTTAAGCAGCAATAAAACTCTCATTCTCCTCATATATTTGATCATCTTTACAGTAAATTTCCAAGGGTGTATCCTACGTTGCCAAGGATGCTTGGCTTCCTCCTAGACTCCCCATGGAGTCTAGACCAACTCATGCCCTCAACATGTAGCTGTCCCTGTGAAGAAGGCACTTGCTGTCCGGGTCCCACTCACACATGCAGTTTTCTCTCCCTTATTTCCAACAAGCACCTACCTTGCCACTTCACAGGAACCCCCAGGGCAAACCTGAGCCAGGGTGCTTCCATGGACGGAAACATGGTCACTGACAATTCCTGTGCTGCACAGCACAGAATCCTCCTTGGACCCAGGGCTGTCAAGCTTCGCTTATAATATTTTATTTTCTCACATTAGTGCCGCCCCGTCTCTGCTGTTCTCTACATCCTCAGTAGTAAAGGACTAGGCCAAATCTTTTCAGCATGTGTGTGTGTGTGTGTGTGTCTGTGTGAGAGAGAGAGAGAGAGAGAGAGAGAGCAAGCTCAACATCGGCTGTCTTTATCACTGACCACTATATATGTTTTAGATGGCTCTCTCAGCTCACCCCTTCTGAGTGCCTGGCTGGCCAGCAAGCTTCAGAGATCTGCCTGACACCAGCCACCCTCCGTCAGCCCCTAGCGTCAGCACTGTGATTATAGAAGTGCACCTCCGCGCCAGTCGAGTCTTCATGCTCGTGTGCCAGGCACTTTGAACCATCGCCCCAGCACATGCCCCATGCCTTTACTCCAGGGACTGCTCTGTCTTGGATTCCGCAATACACATCGATGTGGCCATGGACTCTTCTGGGACCTTCCTCCGCATTACTGACTCTGTAGGTTTCCTCCTGTGTTAGTTTTTGAGATCTACAGAGAGCACAACTCTTACCCAAGTCTTTGGGGCTGATTAATTAATGGATGCTAGTGTCAATTCAATTCAACGCAAAGCGAAGCCATCTGTAAAAGTTTGAATTAGTGGGACAATAGAGCAAATGGATGGCTTTAGGCAAGCGAGGCTCAGAGCATATTCTGGGCAGCCTGTGTCCAATGATGCAGTACCCCTTTTCCTACTGAGTTGTGCGGCTTTGTGAGCACTCAGATGGCTTGAGCAGCATTAATAATTCAGAGGTTCCATTCGGAGAGGACTATGCGGTGCTGGAATTGGAAGAGACGGCAAAATGACTCAAGCTGCGAACAGGGGAGGGTGCTAGGACTCAGCTCTCATATTGACTACATTTTTTGTTGTGGCGGTGGTGGTTGCTTTTTTTTTTTTATCTCTAGCTATCAATTTTATATGCCAAGCATGTCAGACTTGCAAATGAACCAGGGAAGGTTTCTTCACTCACAATGAAGTATAAAGGATGTGATTTGTGTGGGGGGGTTGATACTGAAGCATTAAAAATTATATGACTTGATTAAAATTTTGGAGAATTGTTACAACGTTTGCGACAGCAATCCTGGAGTGTCGCTAGGTATATTCATCTGTGAAGAGGATTCCCCGGGGCTTCCTGCCACCCTGGTACAGAGAAAGCACAGTTTCTGTGAAATCTTACAGTCATAATGAAGGCAGGTGCCTTGGGGAGAAAAGCATAGTTTATATGCAGGAGTGGAGGAGGAAAGGAAATAGATTGCATTATCTCCTCAGATTGGTAGGCATTTACAGTGGCCCCTCTCCAAGGTACATGCAGCTAAGCCAGGACAGAGAAATTCAGACAATTCCAAGGCTCTGCCCATCCCCCTCCCTTGTCCTCAAGCAGCTTACCCTGGGAAGCAAAAGATAACAACCTGCATGGTGTCTGCAGTGACCTGATGCCTGCAGGATGCTGGGAAACAGAGATGGCTGCTGCCAACCCAAATGTTTGAAGCATCTACCGAGCAGTTCCTTAACCTGCACAAAATTACCATCCCACAGACTGTGACGAAATGGCTACAGTGTATATAATAGAGTTGGTACCAGGGGAGCTCAGAGGAAGTGTAGGCTTCCTCTGAGGGGTGGGTCTGGGGAGCTGGAGGGGCATGTGAGCCGGAGTGCAGAGAACAAATGTGGAGACTGGAGTCAGCCTTGACCCCAGGAACCACGTGCGTGTCCTCCAGCACCTCTGCCTTTTTATACCCTTGAAAAGCTGGAACTAATAAACTGATGCTAAAGGGATTTACCAATAAACTTGTATAAGAAATGTTAAGTTATACAAAAGTAGAATTTAGCTTAACAAAAAGGGAGTGCTGTTCTACACATGACATGAGGTAGGCTACCAACCAGACTTCCAAGAAACTGCAGAAAGATAGAGGTGCCCTTCTGCTGTAATTAGAGTTTCAGGCAGCTCAGAATATGTTTCTGTTAAGATTTGTTCACCAACACTGCCACTCATTAGACTCTAGTCCCGTATTTAAAAAAAAAAAGTATGCCTCTGCTGATGCTTACAATGGTCCATTAGGCCCTGTTTCCTATATCAGGAAGAGCATAATTCTTCCAGGCAGGCAGGATGACCCTGGCTAACAACTACCTAAAAAGAACAACTTGCTACACTTCAAAGTTAATTGTGACAATATATTTTTATGTAAATCTTCTAGTTGTCTAAAATGGCCAAACATGCAATTTCTATCTCTGTAAAACATGTTTAATTGCTCAACATGTAACTTGGGGCTGGGACCTAAAAGTTATTTACAGGTGATAGCATATGTGGAATGCTGAAGATCTACATAAGCTGTAAAGGATTTTCGTTCAGGCTCAGTTTCCCTTTGGGCACTAGCCAGAACCAGGCATTTACTACACGAAATAGTTTTTCCTGTATTTCTTGAGTGTAAGGGGTGAACTCTCACTAGGCAGGGCAGGTGAGAGAAACACACTTGATTCACTAGAAAACAGACACTCCTTGGACTAGTCCAGGTTAGCATTCTATGAGCATCAAGTAGGTGGCTTTCGGAAAGAATTACTGGGGGGAAATAATTTGGACAAATTATGGGTTTTTTCAGTGCTTTTCTTCTTCTGAGACAAGCTAGCAGCAAAAAAATGACAGCTGGTGACTGCAATGACTTGGATAAATGAGCTAAAAGTTCTGCTCCCTGTAACCACTTTAATCTTTAAGCGAGGCTCAATTATTATTTTTAAATTTAGAGAAGTTAGGCTGCACTTGAAGCGGTGCATGGACTGGGGGCTCCAGTGTGATCATCAGCCACTCTACGTGTATATTGCTGTGATATGCCACGCTCCATATATGTGCACAGCAACCACCAATTAAAATACATTTTAAAATGAAATGAAAGAGATAGAAATAGTAAAATAAACAGCTTAATGATGGGCCTTAACACAAAAAGGCAATTGTCACTGAGGAAAAAAGTATCATTAAACATAATTTAAAAGATAAATTGACCAGAAAAGTAGAAAATCTTGAGCCTCTGGGCATCTAAATATAAGTATAAATCCAGGGGCTGAGGATAATTTAGTGGTAGAGACTTGCCTAGCATTCATAAGTCCCTGTACTGAAAATAAAACAATGTAATAAATCAGAACATAGGCAAAACTAATAAAACTACGTGGAAAAATTAAGGAGTCTAAAAATGTAGGCGATGACTGTTTAACATATCTCTTCGAGTCTGAGAAATCGGCTTCAGATAAACCCATCAGCGCTCTGCACAGCCTTCTTTCCATGGCCTTTCTCTTGACCATAAAGGGTGCTGGCAACAGCGACTAGAAGAATGATACATTTGGTGCTAGGGAGTGGTTCACGGTAAAGCGCTTGCCACACAATTATGAGGACCTGAGTTTGGATTCCCAGCATTGACAAGAAACCTAGAGAGACATGTCGGCACACATCTATAACCCCCAAACTGGGGGAGGCAGAAACAGAAGGATTCCAGGGGCTTCACAGCCACCCATTCTAACTGAGTCAATGAGTTATTGATTCAATAGGGAAGGGCACCTGATGTTGATGTCTGGCATCCATGTGCACACACAGATGCACACATACCTCTACACAAACATGTATACACATGAGCGAATAAAACTTTAACAAGAGTGGTACATTTGCAGAAACAGTCCAAATATGAGACATCAGTAAACAAACAAAAGCATTCACAGAGCATTTTTTTTCTGATCACAACATATAAAATTAAAAATCATTGATGAAAACACAGAAAAAAATCTTTCACATGTCTTCAGGAAATCTGAAAATGATACATGAAATTGGGTTATTGCTCAAAAGAAAACATCTTACCAGAAACCACAAATTAGCAGGAAGCCAACAATATTTTATCAGATGTAATATGCATACAGATTTCCTCAAGGAAATGAGGGAAAACCAACTTGAGTACTAATTTAGTTGTATATATTAGAAAGTAGGAAATGTTATTTAGACTTGCAACTTGAGGAATGAGAATTGAGATAAGAAACCTCAGTTGAAATGCAGAAGCAGGGACTAAATTAATGGGTGAAAACTGATGACATAGAAAACAAAACCCAATGGAGGAGCTCTTGAAAAGCAAGAGTTCATCTTTTTAAAGCACTAATAACACAGGCAAATTAAAAACAGAAAGGAGAGAGAATCAGCAATGGGTTTGTTGGCCAGTATGGTAAACTTGACAGAATCTGGAATCATCTGGGAGCTGGTCCCTACATTCTGGAAAATGTCTTGATTACACTTCATGGAAGAGAGAAGATCTGCCTTATTTTTTCTAGGAAATCATCAGTTGGCAGGGGGTCCTGGTCTGTATGGAGTGTAGAAATGGGTCTGAGCTCTAGTTGCATGAACTCATTGCTCACTGTTCTTGACTGTGGGTTCAAAGCGACCAGCTCCTTCAAGCTCCTACTGCTGTGACTCACCTGTCAGTATGGGCTATAATAAGTATTATTAGCCAAAATAAACCCTTTCTCCTTTAAATGGCCCCATTAAAGGTATTTTATCACAACAGAAAAGCAATTTAGACACTGAAAACAAAGTATGGAGCATGAAACTCTAGGGATTATAAAATGATAAGATACCTGATTTATTCAGAATCACATAGCCCGTACCTTAGACTAGGCAATTTAAAAACAACAAAAAAGATATTTCTCATATGTCTGGAAGATGAAAGACCAAAATTAAGGTATTTTGTGAGAGCTTCATACATGTTATCTGCTATATGCTGTGACATGATAGAAGATACAACTGGTCAACCTTGTGCCTCTACTCCACACATGAGGCCTCTACACTCATGACCTAATCATTTCCTGAACTCACACTTCTCAGTGATATTGTCCTGGGGGTTGGATTTCTACATACAAATTTCTGAGACACATTCACCTAGATGAGACTAATATATCTACTATCTCTTACCAATTCATTGGAGGAACATGAAAATGAATACGTATTTTACTAGGTTTACTTATTTATATGAGTTTTTCTTGCCTGCATGTAGACTGGTGCACCGAGAGTGTGCCTGGTGACCATAGAAGTCGGAAGTAGGTGTCGGTCCCCTGAAACTGGAGTTACAGATGATAGTGAGGCACCCCACTGGTGGTAGGAACTGAATATGAGCTGTCTGCAAGAACTATAAGCTGAGCCATCTCCTGGCCCCAAGATGATTATTTTTAAAAAATTACAAATAACTTAAACATAGAAAACAACAGACCAGATTTCTAATCGTGAAAGATATTGTATTAGTTTATCAGCAATTTTAAGTCTATCTAGTAGGAAAAAAAAAATTTAACAACAAGCTTCAGGCTTGGTAAGTTTGCAAGGCACTCTTACCAAGTATTTAAGAAATATCTAAAAATATCAGCACAGGAATTACATCTTTAACCAAAATGTTTTAAAAGAGAACAAAATGCACTTAACTAGATAAAATTACCGCATCAAAAAATGCACATTTTTGAAACTTACAGTTTTCAGGGCACTGATAAAAATGGCGCATAGTCCCTTGAAAGGAGAGCAAAATGATACTGAATCAATGCAGAGCGATAGGAAGCCTCACCTCAGAGCTGAAGAGATCTCCCCTCAGGTGCAGATGGGGTTCTTGACTTTTACACCAAGGAAAACAATTTCAGACCAGTCAGACGGAAGCAAGGCTGGTGAGTTTATTGATTTGCAGAAAAGACACCGGCGCCTGATAGGTCAAGTGCAGGTCACAGAGAAGAATGTAGCCATGGTTCAGCAGCCGCTGTGGAAGGAGTTCAGGTCCAGGGGGAGCTCTATTCTCTAAAGGAGGCAACTGAGGAACTGAGGTGGAGGCAGGAGATAAAACTGTGTATTTCTGCCCACATTTTGACTGAAAAAAAAAAGTTTTTCTTATAATGAAATTGTTATTTATAATAGTAGTGAGCTTACATATGAAACTGTGGTTAAATATGAACACTATGCATAGGGCATATAAATATATGTTTTCATTCTGAGTATGGTTCACTAGCCATCCTAACAGTCTTGTTTGTGGCATTTTTAGGAGAGGATTATAGTTTTCGTGTATGGCCATTTCTAATCAGCCATGCTGAAATTCTTGACAGTCATCAAGTCTGGTCCAGGTATGTAAAGCAAAAGGGCTCTTATCCTTCCCCATGACCTCTCATCTTTTACTCTGTCTTTCTGCTATGGGAAGGGTGGGGTGTCTTTGAACTCACTAAAGGCTTTCTGCCTCACCTCAGGAAGGTGTGAGATCAGCAGTTGGGGCACCAAATGTTCAAGGTCACACAAAACTCCCACTGACTCAATGTCCTCCAGGTTCTTGCCTCTTTAATTCAAAGACTGGAATCGACGGCCAAAAGATGAGCTTAGAAAAGAGTTTTATTGTAGATTCACAGATGAGAGCTACTGAGAAGGAAGGCAGAGCTCCTGTCTAGCAGGAGTGGGTCCCCCAAATGGGATGCCACTGAATGGCTAGTCTAGGAGATTTTCGTGGGAATCATGGCAGGAACTGGGTTGATACTGCTCACTCCAGTAGGCCCAATCAGAAGGAATCCAAGTGCTTCCTTTCAGTTTTTGGTCTCATCCTCATGTGTAAATTCTAGACAGGTGCATTCATTCAGCGAAAGAGAGATAATGAAAATCCAAACCTCCCTTCTGATATCCCTGGCCTCTGGCCAGAAATAAATCAAACATATTTTAGCTTAAATATTTCTTTAGTTTCCTCCTAGAATAAATCCTGTGTCTGAGAAGGAAGTTTATTAAGATGCAGGATGTTAAAGGGCTATGAAACAACAGGATGTTCTAAGTTTGTTAAGAGTTTGAAACAAACAACTCACTGGCTCTAGGAAGTCCCTGATATAGACCATATTGTACAATGACTTTCATTGAGCCATTACCTATGATAGGGTAGGCTTTGGATGAGAAGCTGCCTTTGAGTCATTTCTTGTCCTGTAAGTAGCACCCCACACATATTCCTGTAATCTCCATAACTCCAATAGTTCAAGGTAGACTTTGATGTATCCATACTTTTTTGTTATTGGGGTGAGTAAACTTTTTTTTTCTTTACATTACAAAAGAATAGTTTTTTTTTACTACACCAGATTCTCTCTGTGCCTTGGGACTAAGGGTAGGTAATCAGTGCTTTTTCCATTGCAAGTTCTCCTCTTAAGGAGAAAAACACTCCATAAAGGGAAATTTTTCCCAACCAGAGAGAAAGGTACATGTCTTGTCTGAGCCTCCTAGTCTTCCTGTGCAAACCAAAATATGAAACAGGAAGAAAAAAATAATCTTAAGAAATCCCCCTCCAAAGAAACACTGGAACACTGAGATTAATGCATATAGAAGACTTCTTCATTCTACATTTTTAAGTTTTTTATCTCAATGAAGAACTTGTCAGTTATTTGGGTTTTTTAAGTATTTATTTTTATTTATGAGTATGTATTTATGTGTCTATGTATATGAATGTCTGGATATGTGGGGGTGCCCCCATGGCCCAGAAGAGGATGTTGGATCTGCTGGAGCTGGAGCTACAGGCAGTTGTGAGTTGTCTGATGTGGGTAACTGGGACCAGAACTCTCGTCCTCTGCAAAATAAGAGCACTTCAGGTGTCCTTCCTCTCCCTGCCCTCCACATTGCTGTTTTTGAGGCAGGCTCTCTCACTTTTACCTGGAACCCATCATTTAGGCTAGATACAATTCCCAGTGAAGCCAAGAGATTCTCCTCCATCTCTGTCTCCAGTGCTAGGCTTGAAGGTGTGTGCCACCACTTCCAACATTTTAAAATCAAACTTGGGTCCTCATGCTTATACAATAAGCACTCTGCCAAATGAGCCATTCCCCAGCCCAAAAGCTTATTCTTACGTTCTGTTGTTCTTTTCATTGAGATTCTGGGTCTTTGCTAATGTTGTGTTAAAAGGGGGGAAGGAGGGATGCTAGAGGAGTGGACCAGCCAGTTATGAATACTTACTTATTTTGCACAGCAGACAGGCCAAGAACCACAGACAGAAAAGAGGGAATGGAGAACTCAAACTTGGGTTTGTTTTTAGTGAAATGTTTCACGAGGAAGTTTCCTTTTTTCATTCCTTAAGGCAACACTGTTGCAGTAAACACCAAGCTACAGATCATTAGCAAAGAGAATACTGACCATGATAAAAAGAAAGACCTACACAATCCAGCCCTTAGAGCACAAAATTCTAAGGAAAGCAGAGGAAGGAAGAAGAGCCTTATTTGTAATGAAAAAAAATGATAAAAACTACAGTGGAGTTATTACTCACTATTTGTACAATTGCATAAAAAAAATCCCTCCCAGAACTAAGAGGAACTACATACAGATATAGGATATATATATACATATATATATCCATCAGATTCCTCTAGTGACAGCAATAAACAAGCAGAATTACAATGTCAAATTGTGCTGTCATTTTCACGGGAACCCCTAAAAGGAGATGCTTACACACACACACACACACACACACACATCCAAAACAGAAAAACACTATGAAAGCCAGGCGAATGATGCCAAGGAAGAAGGAAATAATGGGAAGGTGTCCACATCCTGGAACAGTTAATATTGTTGTGAAGTCAATTCTTCCCACCTTTCTCTATGTAAAAGACACATTCAGTCACTTTCCAATAAAAAATTCAGCAAGTTATTTTGAAGGTATCGCTGTGCTGATTTTCAAGTTTATATGAAAACACAAAGGGACACAATAGCTGTTTAAATACTAAAGGATTAAGCTGGAAGACTAACGCCACCTGATTCTAGGCTTACTATAAGGATTCAATAATCAGGATACAGAGGTATTGACGAGATTGACAAATAAATCAATAGTTCACAGTACAAGAGCCTGGAAGTAGAGCTGAATAATATATAATCTTGACAGGACAATATTATATTAAATTATAATAAATAAGCTTGGCAGAACAGTACAACACATCAGAGAGGGAGAAAGCTTTTCAATAAATGGCTCTGGATTGACTGGAATCAACATGTAAGACAAGTAAAATTGACCTAGACATGGGTCTTATATACGTCATAAAAACTCAGTGCAAAATGGTAAAACTCATAGAAGTTCACACAGGGAAAACCTACCTCTCTGTCAATGACTCCTAAATGTAACACCAAAGGCATGATCTGAGAAAAAATATTCATACTCTCGGTCTCGTTTAAATTTCTGCTATGCAGAGACATTGTCAAGAGGATGAAAAGTCAAGCTACAGCTCGGGACCAAATGTTTGTAAACATCGTATTTGATAAAGGACTGTTACCCATATTACCCAACAGACTTAATAATCGGAAAAGAAACCGTTTCCGTTAAAGACCTTCACAAACATCACAGAATACATACAGATGGCAAATCACCCTGTGAAAAGATGTTTCCGCATTGTGAGTCATCAAGGAAATGCAAATTAAAACAATAATGAGTTACTGCCGCACACCTATGAGGTGCTTCACATCCCTAACACTGACAGAACCAAATCCCGGCAAGGGCACGGAGCAACAAGCATGCTCACTCATTGCCTGTGAGAACGCAAAAGGGTAAGGCCACTGCAGGACGGCATAGCAGTTTCCTACGAAGACAAACATACTGCGGTCACATGCTTCTTGGCTTTTACCCTAGTGAGCTGGCTGAAAATTCACGTCACCCACTGAAAGGTCTTGGATGCGGGTTCAAGTGGAAAATGGGACAGATGGTTGGAGCGTAAGGGATTTATTAAAACAATTACTAATGCCATGGACAGACAGATGGACATTAACATGGCAGGTTCAGGCCCCAGCACCAGAGACAGAAAGACAGCACAGGTTCTGAGGAGAGGAAATTGGGTCCCAAACAGTAGTGGTAACGGAGATTTCTTCTCACAACACTTCTGAAGAAGAAGGTAATTTCATAGCACAGGTCTGCATCCAAGCTTTCTGATTCTTAGACAGAAAGTGGGGAAGAGTTAGTCTGCTGTATTGATGCCACCTTGCAGGGACAGGTTATTGTTCTCTGTCTATTTAAAGAACAAAAAGGCTGGAAATGCCAAGTTCCAGCTCACAGCCAGGTTTTATTAAAAGCAGATGTTATCACATACTACCTCCACTGGAAGAGAAAATCCAGGATCCAGAACCCAATTTTATTTGGAAAAATCAGAACCTTTCTTTCTTTCTTTCTTTCTTTCTTTTTTTTTTTTTTTTTTGAGATACTGAAATTTCTCCCCCCCCCACCTTTTAAAATTAATTAATTCAATTTACATGTTGGTCATAGGCCCCTCCCTCCTCTCTTCCCAGTCCCACCCTCCCTCCCACAACCCCTCTCCCCTATCCCTCAGAATAGGGGAGCCCCCTACCCAGACACCCTAGCTCATCTATTCCTATGAGAACTGAGGTCGTCTTCCTCAGAACTTTTACATATTTGCATTATGATGGGCTCCTTTCTTCCTCAGAATTGGCTGGTATGGGCTATTTAAGAGAATTAGATTCAAACAACGGGAAGCTGGTCAGTGTCTCCCAGAGGACTCTACTCTCTGGCCCTGTGGAAGATTTGAAAGTGACCAAATGCTGGTGGTCAAGAACCACCAAGTCTTTTTTTTTGGTGGTGGTGGGGGGGTCAGGAGTGTTGTAGGCGGTGATTAATATTTACTAATGATTATCTTCTGGTAAAGCTTGCTGTTATGCCTAACAGCTGTATAACCAAATCACCACACAGACACTGGGTTTATTTATTTAACCTAGAGCACAATGCTGGGCAATAGCTACTCCATCCTAAACCTCCAAGCCCTCATAGTTTCCTAACATTTAGATTTCCCACATTATACTTGCTTTTTGTGATATATTAGGTCCAGTCCATCTCTCCACGTCGTTCCAAGATCTCTCCTTCAGCTCTGCTCCTCTCTTAGCTCTCCTCTCGCCCCTTCTCCCACTCACTTCCTGCCTTCCAGCTCCTCCCCTCTTTCCTGTCCTCTGGCTCCTCCCAGCTCAACATTGTGTCTAGTTGCTTTATTTTGGCCTGTTTACACAAGAGTTGAGACAGGATGCTTAGAATAAGTATCACAATGCAATATCCAGATTGAAACCAGAGAGTGGGGGAAGGGGTGGAGAAATCAACATTTGAATGAACAAGGGTAAGGTATATACATTTTAAAAGAACATTACACCAACACAGGAGGTTGGCCCTCTTAAACATTTAGGTTTAAATCAAAATCACCATGTTAATCTAGTAGAGCCTCTTACCATGTCTGGTACCTAGCAGGGGTCTGTCTGGCTCCTGGAGCCTCAGTGGATATCCATCTGGGGTGATTAGACATTTGTTTGCATCTCCCAGGAAATGTCATCACAACTGTTAAATAAACTAATGTATCTAGACAAAGGGAGCTTTCAGGCTCCAAGAGGACATGGAACAGCTTTAGTGCATGATTAAAAGGGAGGTAACCAGGGGGAAACACCTCATGTATAAACATAAGATTATTGTGTAATTCAAATGCTGGTTTCTGTACCTTGTCCCGTATCTGGTAGCAATCCTTGTTCTGAGAATCTCCTGTCTCAGTGTTGTGTAAACACTGCTCCCCAATTGTCCCCCAATATGCCACTAAAGCAGTTTACATCCAATCACTGAGCAGCAGAGAGAATAGGGCTGAACTTCCTGCCAACCAGGAAAGGAGGAGAGAAGAGGAAGTAGGGGATTCAGCCATGGGCAGGGGTCTAAGATACATCAGGAGAGGAGCTGGAGGAGGAAAACCACAAGGTGCAATTATCTTGGGGATTTTGGCAATGAGAAAGCCAGATTAGATTAGAGGGTGAAGAATAGAGTAATAACTGCTCAGTTATTGTGTTGTGAAACTTATTAAACAAATATAATAGAGTCTCAATTATTTTAATGCCAGCTGGGGTAAGAGAGAAACTGAGAAACAAACAGATTTATAAAAATAAGATTAACATTTCATGCTCAGTGACTCAACCACAGGGTCCTTCGCAAAAACCAAACCATGGAAATGGGAAAAATGACCAACACTAACTGAGCACTGGGAATCAGATGATAAAAAGAGTGCAAAAAGACTGCCATGGCAGTGTAATTACTCTGTATAACATTATTCAAAGATAGTGTCAGTGTATACTCATTCGAAGCTTTGGAATGTGGAGCTTTTAAAGCCTCATAGTCTACAAAAATGTAGGTAAATGATATTATTTATTATAGTATGTTATGTAGATAGTTTGGATTCTGTTTTCTTTTAATAAGATGATAATATTTTTAATGTTATTGTATGTATTGGTTACTTTTCTACTGCTGTGATAAAGCACCATAATCAAGGCAATTTATAGAGTGAAGAGTTTATTTATCTTACAGTTCCAGAGGGATAAAAATTCATCATGGAAGCATGGTAGCTGATAGTTCCCTTTCCACCTGAGAGTCACAGACAAAAATCTAAGCACCAGGCATAAGAAATTCTTTTTTGAATTGTTGGTCATGGGACTATAAGAGACCCCCAAAACAATATATTGCTGCTGTCCTTGGTTGCCTCCCAAAGGTTGATATTAATTTCCTGTTGGTAAAGACACAGTGCACTTTGGACACAGGACCCTGAGAACAATATGGCTCCCTAACAAGACCTTACAAGTATAACACCAATAGACATGCTAAAATAGAAGAAGATGTCACAAGGCTAACACAGAAGGGAGGGAGGGGGGAATCTCATGAGGCTAACATGGAAGGGGAAATCTCTTGGCATCTCAACTTTAAGCAAAGAGCAAGAGGCAACTAAGAAATTCTGAGAATGGGAGAAACAGTCATTCCCAGGGATAAGTCCCCAATTTGTTATTCAACACCAAACTGTCAGTCCTGAAATCATATACATATATACATTCAAGTACCACTAAACAGCCTGAGTTGGTTATATCTGTGTGTGTGTGTGTGTGTGTGTGTGTGTGTGTGTGTGTGTCAAAAATGATTAAAGAGGCCCTGAATTTGAGAGGGAGCAACAAGGATACCTGTGAGAGGTGAGGGGAAGGGTGAAGGTGTTTTTAGTAAAGAATTTTCATGTGATAAGGCTTTGTCCTGGGCTGGAGAATTGACTCAGCAGTTAAGAGTACTTGTTGCTTTTCCAGAGGACCTGGGTTCTATCCCTAGCACCTAGGTAATAGTTCACAACCATCTATAACTTCACAACCATCTAAAAGGTCTTCTGCCCTTTTCTGACATGTGCAAGTACCAGATATGAACATGGCACTTACTGTTCCAGTGACTGTTCACTGACTGTTCACTGACAGTCCACTGACTGTTCTGGACTGCATCCAGAAGACGCAGGTTCAATCCCCAGCACCTAGGCGGCAGCTCACAACTGTTTGTGACTCTAGCCACAGAGGATGTGATGCCCTTTTCTGGCCTCTGGGGGCACTGTATTCACATGGTACCTATCATACAGGCAAAATACCCATAAACAAAATAAAAATTATTTTAAAAAGGAAGACACCAATGCTCACTTGAGCTATGAGCACATGTACACACAAAAACAAACACACACTTGTACTCATACATATGTGAATGTGATTACATTCATTTGCACCATGAACATACACATATTTTTTTTAAAGGGAGGGACTTCTCTGAAGACAACACAGCAAGAATAAAGCTGACAACATATTGATGACCAAGAAAACGCAATATCTATAAGATGTAGAACATCTTAAAACTATTTCCTTTTTTTTTTGAAGACAACATTAATTTATACAAAAAAATATTCAAAGACTTCTACTACCCCCAGAACAGCAGAACTTGTAAGTTAACTCAACAAACTTGTAATGAGATCATTTCCATTTCTATATTTCAGCATGGAGCAAAAACCCAAAACAAAATTAAGAACACAATTTCTACATACAGCAGTGTAAAATAATAAGATTTGACAAAATATGGAAGGTTTGTGCACTGAAAATTATCAAAACATTGCTAGCAATAAAACTAGTAAGATTTTTTTAATGTGAGCATATGGGCCTGGGGAGATGGCTCAGAGGTTAAGAGCACTGGCTGCTCTAAATTTCTAGAGGTTTTGATTCATATCCCAGCAATCAGAGCAGGCAGGTCCCAAATGCTACCAGTGTCTCTAATTCCAGGGCCCCTCTGAGGCCTCTGTGGGCACTAGGCATGCACAAGGGGCACACACATATGAGGTACTCACACGTATACACACACACACACACACACACACACACAAATAAAACTTCCTTAAAGCAAAAATATGAATTGTAAGACATGACCCAATTTCCAAGATGCTAAGATGTGTGTCCTGGAAAATAAAAAATAAAATAACTAAAATTGAGAAAACTCTAATGTGTTACAAAGCATTCAGATTGTGCTAATAGGTACCAAATCAAGCTTCCTGCATTTGTGGTCTGGCATGGCAACTCACATTTCTCACACTAGCACTCGAGAAGACAAAGTGGGAAAATCATAACAAAACAAAACAAAGGACTAGATGGCACTGGCCTGTGATCCCAGAAGTTGAGGAGCTAAAGCAGGAGGATCATAAATTTAAGTATAGCTAACACTAAAAAGTGAAGCCAAGGCTATTCTGGGAAACTTACCAATACTCTTATCCTAAGTACAAAATGTTCACTGGATGTAGCTCAGTGGTGGGATGCTTGCCCTTGGTTCAATCCCCAGTACCATGAAACAAAGAAAGCAAACCAAGTAAGCAAATAACCATGAAAACCACACCCCATGACCGCAGCAGAAAATAGAAAACCTTTAAACTGATACAGAACATCTACCAAGAAGACTTTAAATAATGGTGAATTAAAAGCATTCTTTTTAATTTTGAAGTCCCAATAACCACAGTGAGTCAATTATGACAAAAATTAAACACTGTGCTTGCTCACTTAGAAAATTCATGGTGTTTATATGTACAATTATAATTAATTAGAGAAAACGACTAGATAAAAATTCCATACAAATTAAAATTTTTACTTATTAACAACAATGAATTAAAATGGGCAGTAAAATGGAAGAGTCCATTTATAACAACAAATAAAATAAATCATAAAAAACAAATCCAAATTAAATACAATGAGGACCTCTAAACACAAAAGTTAAATTTAAAAGGTCCAGCAAGCAAGCTTAGCTGAATGTAGGAAGAAAGCACCATACAAACTCTGCCAAGCCCTTTGACACCAGCTCTCTTAAAGCTAGCCTAAACATTCAAAGATAAAGCCTAACATGTTTTCTAAAATCACCACACACTGTTCTAGCACTTCTAAGAAAATGTAAAAGCCTGCCTGATAATAATAGACCTTTTTTGCAAAAGAATAGAAAAGTGATACTTCATATTACATTTGAGATTTGTTATAAGGCAATAATAATCAAAACAATTTAGGGTTTCAGGAATAAGAAGAAATAAAATAGAAAGACCAAAATTAGATCTCTGTGTTCATGAAAGACAGAGTTTTGTCATAAATGGAAGGCAGAGTTTTGTCTTCCTAGATGGTTGGATACTTGGGAAGCGCTGAATTTACATGACAGTCTTGGTTAGGGTTCCTATTGTTATGATGAAACATGATGACCAAAAAGCAAGTTGGGGAGGAAAAGGTTTATTTGTATTCTACTTCCACATCACTGCTCATCATCTAAGAAAGTTAGGGCAGGAGCCTGGAGGCAGGAGCTGATGCAGAGGCCATGGAGGGTGCTGCTTACTGGCTTGCTTTCTTATAGAACCCAGGACCATAAGCCCTGGGACAGCACCACCCACAATGGGCTGGGCCTTCCCACATCAATCACCAATTAAGAACATGCCCTACAGCTGGATCTTATGGAGGCATTTTTGTTTTCATTTAAGGCTCCTCCTCTCTAATGACTCTAGCTTGTTCCCAGATGACATAACACTATGTACAATGGGAAAATCAAAACTGCAAGCCTCTCAAGAAAAATGTTAAAAAGTTACTTTGTGAAGGGTGGGTTGCCCAATGTAAAACACAAGCAGAAAGAAGACTCTGGTTTAACTACTTGGAAGCATCCATCATTTGGCACTTGGAAGTAAAGAGAGTAACAGCAAGGTTTCAGAGTTCCCCTGGGGAACAGAACCAAAGCCTGGTTGGGGCATTTGCAGACAGATGGGGTGGCCATACATGAGTACCACACCAGTGGGTTGTGACAGAGGAAGAGTGATGGCACTAGGGCCCGACGCCTCACCTCAAACTATTGCTCACGTTTCAAGGCTGATGTAAAAACAGAATCAGTATTTGGCATGTGCCATACTGATGAGATGTTCAATGAGTGAATGAGTCTAAAGGAAGAAGTTTGGTCATCTCCCTGCAGGGGATTCTAGGACCAGGTTCCTTCTTTTTCTGACTTTGCATTCTGACCATCATGCAATGAGCAGTTTTGTTTAATAACATACCACCTGTTGACACTAGCTTACCAGAGACCCCACGTCCATGAGAGCCAGGCAGCCGAGTGTTGAAGCCGGGAGCCAAAACAAACCTTTCCTCTTTCTAACTTGACTGACTCAGGTACTGTGTTATAGTGACCGAAACCTGTCTAACACAGGACTGTCAGTCACTTTTCTCCCACTGCCTGGATATCCAGCCAGGATGATCCTGGGCCATAAAACTCCCAAGAGCTGGAGTCCACATTCACCTTGGTGACAGAATGGGTACACCTGTTGGATTGACCTTATAAACCATATCAGTTAGTTGCCTTATTGCTGTGACAAAAATCCCTGAAAAGAAAAAAAAGCAGCAGATTAAGGTAGGGAAGGTTCATTGAGGCTCACAGATTGAAGGTGTAGTGCAGCATGGTGGGGGTGGGGGCATGATGGCGGAGACCTGAGATGGCAGGTCACATTCCAGCAAACCAAGAGATGACTGCCCATGCTCCTCTCACAGTCTCCTTTTCTCCAGTCCCTTCCATGGAGCCCTACTACCCTCCTTAAGGGCACGGGTCTTCCCACTGTACTCATCCTAATCTGGAAACTCCCAGAGACTTATGTCTACTGTGATTCTAAATGTTATCAATCTGGCAGCAGAGATGAACATGAGGTCAGGTTGTACTTGAAAACCAATGCTTTCTCGGAGCTTTGTGATTGGTGAGGCTGTGTGTGTAAGAGGCGGGGGTAGAGACAAGGTACGGTGTCTGGACGAAGGCCAGTGAGCCCTGGCCAACGGAAGCTGATTGGGTGGCATGACATGATCCAGGCTTCTCATAGTGTAATGACACCTCAAGGGAAAAGAGGCAGAGGGGTCCTTACCCAGAGGGACCTGACCACCCCATTGTCAACTTTACCCTTGGTACCAAACTTTCCAAATCATAGACATGGAACCGTCGGATGGATGACTGATTTAATATGGCCTGTGTACACGGAATGTGTACAGAAAGGAAGGGGAAAGGGAGAAGTGTTATTGTGAGTCACTCATTCCTGAAAACACCTCTTAGAGGAAGCGCTGCACTCTGCATCTGAGGGACGGGCAAGGATGATGAGGCACGACAGGCTGTAGCTCATGCGAACCCTGTGCCAACAGCAGGCACTATTGGATTCTCTCAACCCAATTAAATCCCGCCTGCTTAGCAGCCACGGGCACCGCTTTGTGATAGCAAATATGTAATTAAACTGCTATGTATCCATGCTAGTTTGTAATATAAAAAGATATCTGGAAGAGAGAGAGAAGAAAAAAAAACCTCACAGCAGCCCTTATCTAAGTTTTGCACATGCTTCTTTTTGAAATAAAGCATGTTTGAATTGTCATGTCTCACATACACAAAAAAAAAGAGTTTGGATCTCAAAGGTTGCTGCTAAGGAAGTGGTGAACACACACTGTAACTGGGGGGTGGAGGTGAAGGGGTGTCCTCTCATTATGCCCCTGAGCCCCACAGCTAGTCTCTCTCTCACCTTGAAGACTTGGTCCAGCTCTGTGTATATGCACGCTTCCCTCCCCCACCACCCACACCTCAGTTCTTTTGGCCTCTTCCCTTGGCCCTCTCAGCGCAGTTCACAGCCCTTTGCTCAGGGTCCTGAAGGAAGCACAGAGCAGAGAAAGCACTGGAGAAACCAGACTTGTTAAACATGCAAGCCTGTTTACTTCAAAGGAAGAAAAATGACGGGCACCTGGTCACGCAAAAGGCTGTAGTAAGTGTTGTCTGGCAAGCTGGTGAACTCTCTGATATTCTGTGGAGTCAGCTTGCCCCCGAATCCTGGACACTGCTTAGGCTCTTTGTCTCTGGACACTGATCTTTGTTTTTCCGGGAACAGAACCCATCCTACTGGAAGAAGTTCCATGTAATCTGCATCCTCTAAGGATAGAGTCTATCCTTATGCTTATCACAAATCCTTCCTGCTTAGGTCCTTGGCCTGTCAGTCAATATTATTGCAAAGGTCACAAGTGCTTTGCTACTTTGCTAGGGAGTTTGTATATAGCTATGCCTAAAGCTTTTTGATGATGAATGATTGACATATGGAAAGCATTTACCAAAGTTTTACTGTGTGAGGTCAATGTTAAACGACCTTGGAAGTTTTGGACCAGTGCCTGTAAAATTGGTGCTGATTCAAGTTTCCTTCTTTGTCTCGTGTGGATCATTTTAGTTTCTAACTCGACCAAGCTGGGCACTGGGTCCAGGTCATGGCTGTTGGGGACAGAGTGGATAGAGGACAGGCCTGGAAGGCCCCTGGGATGACTTTCAGTCAACACAGTGATCTGGTGAATAAGGGAAAGGGGATTTTTTTTTTCTGAAGAAAATGTATTATCAGGGAGAATAAAGGACAGAAATAGAAAGCTTCAGATAAGTGTCCCAGAGATCAACACAAAAAAGTGGGGACAATTAGCTTACACAAGGAAACCAGTTATGCTAGGGATGTAGCTTGTTCAGTACAGTATTTTGAAATCTTCAAGAAGTCCTGATCCAACACCATATAAACCGAGTGTGATGGTATATGCCTGTAATCCTGGCATTCAGCAGGGGGCAATAGAAGATTCGGCAGTTCACAGCTGCATAGGAAGTTTGAAGGCAGCCTAGGCTACGTAAGACCTTGTCTCCAAAACAAAAACAAAATGCAAGAAAAAAAAGCAAACAAACAAAAATGCTTATTTTGGTTCACAGTTTGGAAATTCTATCCCAGGACTGTGGCCTATTGCATGCATAGGAGGATAGGAGGGCAGGGCATCATGGGATTCAGCCTATGTGGTGAAACAAACAGATCACCTCTGGTCTGAAAATAAAATAGAGAGGAGAGAGAGAGAGAGAGAGAGAGAGAGAGAGAGAGACTGGGAACACATATTCAAGGTCCTCAGAGCCAAGTCTTTATCATGTGACCTTTGGAGGATGAACACAAATCCAAACTGTGGCACCTAGACAAGCCCAGACTGCAGCCTTGGGTTGTGATGGCTGAGGTAAAGAGGTGTCCCAGGTGTGAAGCTTTGGGAAGGAAAGCTTGAAGAGGAGCGGGTGATCTTAGGGAAATGAAAGAGTCCATGGCAATA
Organism: Meriones unguiculatus; assembly: GCF_030254825.1. Taxonomy (NCBI): domain Eukaryota; kingdom Metazoa; phylum Chordata; class Mammalia; order Rodentia; family Muridae; genus Meriones; species Meriones unguiculatus. Next base: position 57,264,110 of record NC_083363.1, on the reverse strand, counting down.
GGGTCACGGCTTCCATGAGGCTGGCTAACTTCTAGAGCTGAGGTTCTCAAGCTGTGGGGCACCACACCCGCAGAGGTCATATATCAGATACTCATGTTATGATTTGTAATAAAAGCAAATTACAGGGTTTTGTTTTGTTTTGTTAGTATTCACTTTATATCTCAGTTGTACGCCCCTCCCTCTTCTCATCCTGGTCCCTCCCCTCTGCTCCTCCCTCATCCCCTTATCTCCCCACCCCTGCCTCTCAGAAAATGGAGACACCCCTCCCCACGTCCACACTCCCTCCGTAAATGCACCCCAGCATATCCAGTCTCATTAGGACTGTGTTGTTGGTCCTCTTTCACAGTGTCCTGGCAAGGCAGCCACACCAAGAGGAAATGACAGAAAGTCATGCAACAGAGACCATGTCAGAGAGAGCCCCCATCCCCTTTCTGGGGAACACACATGGAGGCTAAGCAGCCCATTGGGTATATATGTGTAGAGGCCCTAGATCTAATCCATGCCTGGTCCTTGGTTGGTGCCCCAGTCTCTACAAGCCCCTCTGGGCCCAGGTTAGTTGAGACTGTTGGTCTTCTTGTGAAGCTCCTGTCCCCTCTAGGTCATTCTATCCTTCCCCCCACTCTTCTGCAAGGTTCCCTATGCCCCACCAATGTTTGGCTGTGAGTCCAGGTTTCTGTTTCAATCCATTGCTAGGGAAAACCTCTAAGAGAACAGCCACGCAAGGCTCCCTTTGGCAAACACAGTAGGGCACAATCAATAGTGTCAGGGTTGGCTCTCTCCCATGAAGAAGGTCTCAGGTTGGGCCAGGAATTGGTTGAACTTTTCCTTGATCTTTGCTCTATCTTAATCTCTATATATCCTGAAGGCAGGGTGAAATCTGGATGGAAATTTTTTAGGTGGCTTGGTGTTTCCCTCCCTTCATCAGAAAGTCCTGTCTGGTTAGTGGGTGGCTTCTGCAGTCTCTATGATCCCTGCCACCAGAGGTCTCAGTTATGGTCACCCACCATGTCCTCCCAGGGGTCCACCCTGTTGCAGACTTGTCTAAGAGATGTCCCCTCCCATGGTTGCTCTACTTTCTGCAAGCCCTCTTTCCTTTTGCCCCAGTCATCCCATATCTGATTCCCACCCTTATTTCCTCAGTGTTCCCTCTCCTATCCTGTTCCCTGTGTTAGACCACTTCCACTGAATGGTCTATTCCCTCTTCTGTGTGAGATTCAAGCATCCTCCCTTGTTTCTTAGCTTCTTCGGGTCTGTGAATTGTACTATGGTTATCCAATTCCGTACAGCTAATATCCACTTATAAGTGAGAACATACCATGTGTGTCTTTTGGGGTCTGGGTTACATCACTCAGGATGATATTTTTCTAGTCCCATCCATTTGCCTACAAATTTCATGATTTCCCTGTTTTTGATGACTGATTAGCATTCCTTTGTGTAAAAGCACCACAATTTCTGTATCCATTCTTCAGCTGAGGGTCATTTGGGTTGTTTCCAGTTTCTGGCTATTATGAATGAGGCTGCTGTGAACATAGCTGAGAAAATGTCCTTGTTGTATGGTGGGGCATCTCTTGGGTATATGCCCAAGAGTGGGAAAATTACAGTTTATGATGTATCAATGAAATAATTTTATGGTTGGGGGTCACCACAACATGAGGGGCTGTATGAAAGGCTCGCAGCTTTACAAAGGTTGAGAACCACTGATCTAGAGAGACCTTCTCATCTGGTTGTCATACTCTTCCCAGAGTTTCCCTGACTCCTGAAACCACACACACACACATACACACACACACACACACACACTCACACTCACACTCACACATACCTCATAAACATCTTCATACACAAGTTGCTGAAGCCTGCAGGGAGGGAAGATGAGGGCAATCTTCACCAGCCACTAGAACAGAATAGAGCTGTCACACCATCTTCTGGCCATCTTCTCTCATCTGCAATCCCGATGCCTTCATGTTCTTCTTATGGGCAGGAAAGAAACGTTCAGCCCCCGGACTTCAGATCCAGCTGAGACCCACTGGCACACCCATCCTCTTCCCAATGGCTTTCACCAGCTGGGATTGCCACCCACTGCCGAGGAAAGATGAGACCTCTCTCAATCCATCCCACTGGCTCGTGCTCAGTTTTCTTCAGTTAGGTCAAACCCTGCATGGCCAGGTGTTAATAAACAAGCCCCATCCAGGCATCAGGACTTGCTTTGCTGGGTAGAGAGGCCCGTGAGGTTGGTGATCAGGTGGGTATTCAATGAGAATCTTTGAGATGTTCCTCTAAATTTTCATAAAGTTGTTGGCACCTCACCTGATCTCAACATGCCAGTGCTAAGTGGCGATAAGAAACAGCTGCCTGCTATGCACTGAGGAGGAGGCTTGAGGGTGCAAGAAAACCTCTTCATGACGAGGCTGGGGCAAGACTGGGGAGTGGGGGTAGGGGTGTATTCACTCACTATCAGCTCATGGCTTGGTGGGTGTGCACCATCCATTGGCTCCTCCATGGAATGTGCCTGTGGTCTCCCTGGTCACCCCCTTTTGTGCCTCCCTAACCTTCCCTACCTTCCCACCCCCCACCTTACTCATCCATGAAAGCTGACACAGCGAAGCACTGGGCAGCTTAGGCACCACAAATTGACCATTTTGTCAACTGGAGGCTCAAGCCCAAGGTGTGGCCCAGCTGCTTTCCCCTGAGGCCTCCCCAGCATGCAACGGCTGACTTTTCACTGCCCTCTGAGGTGCATCGCCGTGTCTGCTTTTCTTAGTACATGCACTCCAGTCATGTGTTGAGATGGTTCTAGCGGTTTTGTTTTAGCTTAAGAACTTCTTTATGGCCCTCTCTCAGAAACAACTAAGCAGGGCTCATAGGGGCTCACAGAGACTGGAGCAATAATCAGGGAGCCTGCACAGGTCTGGCCTAGGTCCTCTGCGTATGAGGTAGAATTGTGTAGCTTGGTGTTCTTGTGGGACTCCTAACAGTGGGAGCAGAGGCTGTCCCTGACTCTTTTGCTGGTTTGGGATACCCTTTTCCCCCTACTGTGCTGCCGTGTCTAGCCTTAATACAAGGGGTGAGCCTAGTCTCATTGTAACTTGTTATGCCATGATTGGCATAACTTTTCTGAAGGGAAGTGGAGGAGGAGCAGATCTGGTGGAGGAGATCTGGGCGAGGGAAGGACTGGGAGGAGAGGAAGGATAAAATATGGCTGGGTTGTAGTATGTGAGAGAAGTAGAAATAGATTAATTAATTAATTAATTAAAACATTACTAAAAAAAAGACTCTCATCACATTTGGAGATTTGGGATGAGGTCCTCCATAGATGAATTGGAGGGACCACTCAGCCAGTCACTCCTCACTGGGCTCTCCCTTTTCTGCTCCCCACTAAGCTGCGGGTGGGATGGGGGAGCTCCTCATTACTCCCTCAGTGATTTAATCTGGTTTTAACTATTGCCTTCAGTGCATTCATTGCATGCAGCGGGGACAGCGGCCCTGCTCCCAGGAGCAGCCTGCGAGGAAGCAGACACAATGGAAAGGAGGGAACAACTTTCAGCTGCTTGATGGGGTCTTGGTAAGACGCGAGCCATGGGGGACACACAGTGGCAGCCTTTCCTGGGATGCACTCAGTGCCCATCACTGGGGAGGGAGGGCTCCTGAACAGTGCTAATCAGTGAGAAGCCAAAACATCCTCATTTCCCATGCCACTGCCATGAATGTGTGCATGTTTCTGGACAGTCAAAAGAGTAACTGACCATCTTTGAAAGTAACAACAGCCAAGTCTAGACCAAAAGATGAATAGGAGTAAACTTGGTGGGCAGAAGGCTGGCCAGGGAATGTCATAAAATTAGCCAATACCTTCCATCAGGATGACTGACAGAGGCTGTGCACAGTCATAGTGGGATGCTGAGAGAGGAAGCCTGGGAGTGGCAGAAACCTGAGAACGCTTCTGTGAATCCTGCTGGTGACAGAGGAGGGTCACTGTCTTCTTAGCTGTGGAGCTGTGGGTCTGTATTTGGGTACATAGTGAGATCTGGGAAGGTGGGGCACCTACAGGATGAGGCAGCCTTACAGGTTCACTAAGCAGGTGGTAAGCAGGGCAGCCCGGTCCTCCCGCCTTGTCACTGCAGTTGAGCTGTGGCCCTGGCAGCCCTAACTGTGTAACTGACCCGTCTGACAGGAACGAATATATTTTAAAGAGACATCTGTGCTCTGCTCTTGGCTGTTTGACTATGGAGAGAGTAGAACCCAAGATATTAGGATTTCCATAGGAATCTCCTGCTGAGAAAAGAAATGGCCAAAGCCCTGGGGGACAGCCAGAGAAAGAACCTAGAGAAAGAGGACAGCTTGTCATAGGAGCTTACAGGAGAGGCTGCAGCCTGGGACAGTGGCAGTTCACAGTTCAGGTTTTGCCACACAACCTAAAACCCTGCTCAGAGGCTCCAGGTGTCACAGCCCATGCCGGTTGTCGGTCTCCTGTCCCCTCATCTGCCTCTTCTCATGATCCAGCGTAATGGGGCTCCTGATGTAGTGAGGATTAGGTTATAGATCAGAGCACCCGGAAAACAATGAATCCCAGTTTTTCTCATTCATACAGTTGTCTTGGTTGTGGGGTCATCGGGGCAGGGAGAAGCACTGGAGTTGGAGCAAATGCTGGGGAGCTCAAATGCAGAGCCCTTGGGGAGCAGAAGCATGGGGACCAGCCTCAGAGCCCCGCCCTGGGCTGCAGGTGATGTACAGCACTACCCCTGAGCAAAACAGCAGCCATTTTTCCTAAGACCAGCAGTGTCGGTAGCAGGTCATCATAGCCGGATGTGTTGGTTACTGAGGTAACCTCATAGAAGGAGGGCTGGGCAAGGCCATTGCACCCTCACCTGAGTACTCAGCTGTTCCTCCTAGCCGGCTGTAGAAACGTATGCCCTAATTTCATACCACCTCTCAAGGTCTCAGGGAGGGGTAGATGGCATAGGCTGGGGAGGACTAGGGGAAGGAGTTTCATCTGTGCAGCTTTGGGGGTGCCAACATCCCTGCTGCATGCTTTACAGTGTGGGAGTTTAGAGTCGGCCATGTTGCTGTTGGCAACCCCTTGTCATATCCTGTAAGTAAGTCCGATGCACTCATTGGCTCCCCAGGTTGAACTCTGATGGAATTATACTTTGGTTTGTTATTGGGACCTTTTTGGAAGGGTACAAATGTGGCTTAGTCCCACGAGCCCAGGAAAAGTTCTCATAACAGGGATGCAGGTAGGCTCCTGGGCAAAGAACCTCAGACAGCCCTGTGCCCTCTGACCTTGGCCAGGGAGATGCCTCCTGGGCACACTTCCTTAAAGGCTCAGCAGCTTTTCATTTACTGTAGTTTACTGTAGTTAGGAAAGCAGGCAAGCGTGCTTGTGGGAGTGTCACTAAAGGTGTGAAGTGGGTTCATAGGGCTGGAAATATCCTCTGACTTGTGTAATAAACACATGGAATAGAGATGAGCACTGAAAACCAAGAAGAAAAGGGGTAGAGGTGATGCCTTAGTGTATAAGGCGCTTGCTACACGTGAACCTGCACTCAGGGGTACATCCTGCAATCCCAGTGTCCCTATGGAGAGATAAGAAGTGGAGTCTGAAGAGCCCTCAGAAGCCTGTCATTTAGTTAGCCTGCCACACACAGCCCCTAACGAGAGACTCTGCCTAATGTTGTCTACTCGCTCTCACGCGTGTGCTGTTGTACATGTCCCGGTACTCATGAGCGTGCACACACACATATCCACAGGAAAGGAGTGGTGTTAATGCTGAAGGGCTGCACGATTCACAGTCCTGTGCTCTGGGAGCCAAGAAGAAAGCCCTGGGTAACCTTGTTTCCTGGAGTTTAGAAGCTGCGGCCAACTTTAACTCACACTCAACTCAAAACCCGAATAAGCAGCACACTGCAGGATGAAAGAGACAGGCTGAGTCCTGAAGATGGGCCCAGAGTGAAGGGCGGCAGGAAAGCAGCCTTCTCGCCCGGGCAGAAGAGTCCAGTGCCATGACCTCCAATGTTGAGCAGCAGGCTGCAGTCACAGTGTCTACCTCTGTGTTCCCAGAACCAGCACACCGGCCCCAGCTCCTGTTAAGCGTTCGGCTGTGTAATACATCAGAAAATCCAAATGATTTCCCTTCCAAATGCTTGCTGCTCCAGGCCTGCTAAATGTGATGCCAGCCTGGCTTCTGGATCCAAGACAGGCTTAAGAGGAGTTGGAGAGCTCCCTCTCATTAAGGGGTCTGAGAGGGAGAAACCACAGGAGGGGGAAGACACTCCAGAAAGCCCTGCTGAGAAATGTCCCTGAAAGTTTGCCAACAGGAAGTGTGCTCACGTGAGGGGGCGGGGCAAAGAGCATTGGGATGAGGAGTAAACACAAAATCAGCCTGGCCTTTTGTTCCATGTTTTTACAAAGGTGGAGTCTGAGACTAATTCTGTGTTCTGGAGCCATTGAAGTAAGAACAGCCATAATCCCATCCATCATTTGCTGTTTCTAGCATGTGTCAAGGGCAGTAGCAATTGTACAAGCAGATGGAGAGTACTTTCCTGCTCTATTATGCGTGTGTGTGAGTGTGTATGTGTGAATGTATTTTCATGCATGTTTGTGTGTGAGGGTCCGTGTTCACACATGTACACATGAATGTGAAGGCCAGAGGATTCACTGTTTGTAGAGACAGGGGCTCCCCTTGAACTGGGGCTCACCAAGCAGGTGGGACTGACTAGCCAGCAAGGCCCAGGGATTCTCTTGTCTCCCCCTCTACCCCTGCCCCAGTACAACTACAAATGAGTACTTCATTCCCAGTGTGTGTTTTCTTACTTTAAAGGTGAATGTTGAGGAATAGAGCTCAGGCCTGACGCTTTCAAGACAAGCGCTTTACCTTCTCGGCTCTCTATCTCCACAGCAACTCAGACCTGGGATTAAAATGATAAGAAAGAGCAAATACCTTGTTCCCGTGGCTCCTTCAGCAAGGACTCCAGCCTCATAGCCAGCAAGCTGGGCTCATAAGAAGGGCTTATCTCCTTCATCCCGCTCGGCTCTGAGGCCAGCACACCCGCTTACGCTTGTGCACTGAGTTATACAAAGTCTAAGCTGCCGCAACGAGAAACTGTGACAGCCCTCCAGGTTTTCAGAAACCAAGGAGCTGGATTTTGTGACCCTTACGACCCAGACTTATCTTTCCATTGACAAACAGTAACCGCATACATTTATCAGATACAATATGTTTCATTAGGACATGAGTACCTTACCAAGCGGTCAAACTGGGATAATTGGCATCTGCCATCATATCTACGCTTTTACGATGAGAACATTGAAAACCTCCTGTGTCTGGTCAGAAGTATGAAATGCACTATCATCATCAGGAAGCCTTGATGTTGGACAACAGTCCACCAGGACACGTTTTAACTCATGTGTTTTTCTTTCTGACATTTTGACATCTACATGAATAATATTGACCCACACCATCAACCCTCTACTTCCCTCTGACTCACCCCTTTCCTCTTCTGAACTTGTTCTTTTATTTTCACGTCTCTGTGAGTGAGTGTGTACGTGTTCACAAGCACACCTGTGTGTGTGTGCTGATACATTTAATTAGGGTTGCTTATATGTGCGTGGGGTGATGGGGCAGTTAGGAAAGCATGGGCACCCTACCAGTTGCTACACTACTGAAGAGACCATCTCCTCTTTCCCTAGCAACAAGTAATTGCCTAAAAACCTCAAAGAAAACGGAGCCTTGTAAACACCCTCTCCTCCTCCATGATGGACACTTGACAGGCTCTGTTTTGCACATGTCTTGTGCAGGCGACCGTGGCTGTGGTGAGTCTGTGAGTGCAGTGGCATGTCAGGCCTGGAAGACAGTGTTCACACCTCTCCACCATCTTCTAGGTCTCACACTCTTTATACCTCCTATTCTGTGATGTTCCCCAATCCTTGGAGAAATGACATTTTAACTTCCTTTATTATTTACGTTAAGGTCTGATGACCTTGAAGTATAAGACATGTGTTTAAGAGAGTAACATTAAAAAATACCCTAGAGATTAAAATTATATGTCTAGGGCTGGCAAGATGGCTTCGTGGGTAAAGGCATCTGTGGCCAAGCTTGATAGCCTGAATGTGGTCCCCAGGACCCAAGTGATAAGAGGAAGGAACTGACTCCCACAAGTTGTCCTACAGCTTCCATACATGCAGTGTGGCATTAAGTATATGTGCACACATTCACACACACACTAGCACTGTACATACATAAATAAAAATGTATCTAATGAATAAGAACAACAAATATTTTCAAATAAGAGTGATTTTTTTTTAACAGCTCCATTCAGAAGAGCTCAGTACATAGCAAGATTCTCCCGGAGTGTGACTTCCTCTGTGGCTAGGTTCAAGCCCTCAAGGTGTAGCCCTAGGACTGTCAGTGTTTGAATTGTGTGGAAGAACTGCTTCCCGACAATTCAGATTCTGCAGGCTCTGCCAGAGCTCAGAGAGGAAGAACGCTCCAAGCCTGTTTTAGCTTGCCAGTTTTACCCACACACCCAGCTTTAGACTGCAGAATCCTCATCATCGTTTCTTCATGTCACCATCCTGAGCACCAGCTGGCAGATGCTGGTCTAATCCTTATGTAGAAAGTGGCTTACTGAATTTTAAAGAAACAAAGATGATTACATATTGCAGACTTACTCCTGGGGTGGTGAGGTCTTGGGGAAATTAAGATGTGCCCAGGTAACTAAAGAAAATGTCCCACTATGCAGAGAATGGAGTGTAAAGAAACTTGAAGTGTTGGCCATCAGCAGTGGCTTTCTTCTCATGAGTGACAATATGGAAAGGATAGAGGTCAGAGTAGCCTGGCGGGAGTGACACTGTACAAGCAGTGCCTCATCAAGAGTGAAAGATGAACATCCACCATATGATGAGCCCAGCCAATGATTCACCATTGACCCTTGATGTGCTGTGAGGGGAAATGCTCTTCACGGTTTTCCTCACCCATACCCATGACCCAGTCTTGTCATGGGAAAACCAAAACCAGACCAATGCCAGTTAAAAGACATTCTAAACATTGCTTGACACAGACATCACAGAACTACCAAGGTCATCCAAAACAAGTCAACGATGAGAGAAAAACATCACAGTCTGGGAAGAGCAGAAAGAAGGTGTGTCAAATAAATCTTGTATCCTAAATGAGATCCTGGAGGATGCAAGGCCATTAGATAAAACCCGAAGAGATGTGAACATTGACCTTATAGCAACATGTCAGTATCTGTTCATTAATTACAGCAAGTGCCTCAAACTGATGTGAGACATATCCAAGCCAGATGAGTATTGGGAAGAGAGGAATTTTGTAACTGCTGTGGAAATCTGAAACTACTCTTAAGGGAAATACTTATTTACTCAGATACACGGTTTCATGTATCCCAAGCTGTCCTGGAATTCACCGTATTGTCTTGGGTGGCCTGCCTCTACCTCCCAAGTGCTGAGATTTTAGAGGTACCATGCTTCAGCTATGGGGCGCTGGGGGTTCTTACCTAAGGCCTTGTGTGTGCCGAGCAGGTGTTCTACCAACTCAGCCACATTCCCAGCCCCTAAAAATAATTCTGTTTAAATAAGTACACTTGTGTGCATTTCTGGGCTAGCTGTAACATATTCTACATTGAAGGGTGGAGTCAGGGATCTGACAGCAACCCCAGGAATAGAGCTTCCGGAGTTCCCTCCTGACCTCCTTGCCGCAGGTAAGCCACTCTCCCCTGCTGTCTGGCATCTCTGCTGTGTACCACAGAGGCAGGCGGCATGGTAATGATTCCTCAATTGGCTCTAGCGTCACTGAAACATGCGATGCTCATTTTCGGTACCTCACCCTGGAGCGTCTCAAGTAGCTCAGCCTGTGAGTCATAGAATACTGATGGCACAGGTGCAGGGAAGCCGGGCATGCTGACGGTGCGCTGGGACCACTCAGACCCCACAGCATCCGGGGTTCAGACCGACTCCAAAGTGGCTCAGGGAGGTTCCACCACGAGGTGAGGGCAGGATATGGGAAGTGATCGTAACTTCTCCCGGGGTGGGAATACCGTTGACCCTCCCAGAGTGCAGCTGGGAACTGTTTCTCCAAAGCCCCAACAGTCTCTTCTAGATGTTATTAGCCTGAGCTCCCACATTGAGACACCCCGGGACATGCTATATTTTTTGTCTGGTCTAAATATGTATTTTTCTCACTCGTCTCTTGAAGCATAAAAAAAGAAAAGTATAAAAGTGGACCGCTGGCATGAGCATTTTCTCACACAGTATTTTAGAAGCGAAATATATTTCAATTCCTCTAGTACAGCTTGATAAGCTCGAAAAATAGCCTCCATTTTCCAGCCTGCTTTTTCATCCCATTCTCTCTCTCTCTCTCTCTCTCCCTCTCCCTCTTTCTCTCTCTCTCGTGTAGAGATGGGCATAAAAGTGTGTGGAGAGCAGAGTCATTTTTGAGGTACCATCTACCCTGCTTTGTGAAACATATCCTAGGCTTTGTGGCTAGCAAGCCCTACGGATCTTTCTTCCCAGTACTGCCATTCCAAGAGCATTCTACCATGCTTAGCAGTGTTTGTCTGTTTTACATAGGTTCTGGGAATCAAACACAGAGCCTCATGCTTGCAAGACAAGCCCCTTACCAACAGAACCACCTCTCTGGCCCTGCCCTCCTCCATTCCTCACTCCTTTAGTGCATGCCAATTGTAGATGTGCATGCGCCATCATGAGGTCTGGTATTTTGCAGACTAAGATTATTCACCATTGGATGAACACACCAGGTTATTTCAGGACAAATGTTTCTGATTTTGTGGACGCGGAGGGAATAGAGTCCTCCTGTCTCTCAGGAGCTTGGAAAGAGCCCACAGATCATGACCCATGGGTGTCAGACAGGACTACAGTTTGCAAATAAGCTTCTGCCAGATCTGGCTTGCCGAGTTCGTGTTTCCTGCCTGGCATCCCAGGTCCTGTGATGGAAATCCCATAGATTCTGTAGTAGAAGCAGGCCAGAAGGAGGCTCCCGGGGAGAGGAGACCCCACCAATTTACAATCTGGGCTTGCAGAAAGCCTTCTTCTCCTCCAGCATGACAAGGAGGCAGAGTTATTGCTGAAAGCGACCATTCGTCAGTAGGCTGACATTCACAGTGTCAGCCTCTGGAGGAAAGATTCCCATTCCGTAGCCAAAAGAAATGAGGCCGTTAGCCTTTTCTCAAAGAGGACACATTTCTAACTTGGGGGCTGCAGCCCCGTTGCACTGTGATTGGTGCTCTCTCCACACCCCATGTGGGACCCTCTTTTTTATGAGTCATTAAACAGGATGAAGCACTCAAAGAGCTTTTAAAGGGAACTTTTCTGTGCCATTACTGTCCCCCAAGGAGGGGCACTAACCCAGAAAGCCACCTTCCCAGAAAGAAACAGCCTCTTTCTCTCTGTGTGAAACAGAAAACGGGGATGTGGGGTGGGCCTTCCCTGTCAGTAGCTGTATCATCTAACTCAAGGGTTCCTTCCTTTACCCCCTCCCCCATTTGCCTACAAATAATCAGTTTCAAATTCCTGAATCGGATGCAAGCTTATGGCAGGGCAGAGTGAGCACAGGATGAGCCCACCCTCCACCCGCAGACGGCACATCTCCTTTGGCAGTGCACAGTGCTCTTAAAGAGGTAATGGGGGGCAACATTATCATGGCACTAGGGATGCTGGTTTCCACACAGAGTGGAAAGATTGAACTGTGCCATTTCCATTAACTGTGATGACAGGCATGTTACCGAGTCCTCTTGCTGAACTGCGAATTTCCTGCAGAGCCTGCTGAGGGGATGGGAGTTAGAGAATGCGGGCAGCATTGATTACATCCAGGGGACAACATCTGACAGGAATCCCCATCAGCTACAAGAATGTCTGACAGCAGCGTGGGGGGCTGTGGTGAATGGAACAAAGGGATTCCCTCTTTTCACCTCCACATTCTCAATCTGGTGCTATGCTCTGTCTCCAAAGGAAAAAGAAAAAAGGCCAATACCCAGAGCACTCGGCCTAAACGTCTCACTTCAGAGAAGAGCAGCAAGAGAGAAGTTCTTGAGGAGGCCTGTCCTTCACAACCAGGGCTTCTAGAGGCAAGTAGATGTCTGAGAAGAACAGCAGAAGACACACACAGCAGTCCCCCGTCTTCTCCCTCTCCCTGCTGGCCAACAGGCAGGTGTGGGATTATCACAAGAGTGCCCTCTCTGCTGCTAAATGCTCTCTAGTCTAAGACAAGAGTGGTGGTAAATGCCTGTAATCTCAAAACTGGGAGCACTAAGACTAGAGGACTGCAGGTTCCAGGCTAGCCTGGGATACATAGTGAGACCCTGTCGCAAAACTGAAATCAAGGTCTCCATTGCCAGGCTCGTTCTCTTCCCTTGAAATTATAAGAGGTAAAAGAACTCTGTTTTCATGAGGAGTCTTTTTTTTTCTCTTACCTAGAAAATACATGTTAGTTATAATATGTGCTCTCATGGTAAATTGATATGTCAGTTCACTGAGAAACTGGCCTTGACTTCCCTCCAAGATGAACAGTGATGAGCAAGTAGAAGATGAAATATGCTCTTTTTTTTTTATTTCCAAGTTAGTATGGTCACTGTTTTATGACAGCAACAGAAAAAAACTAGGACAATTCTACTTAGCATCTTATTCTAACACATGATTGGGCATGCATGTGATTAAAAATCAGATGCGTTATGGGAAGGGGCATACATAGTGGAGAAAACACTACATAATTTAAAAATTGTCAATCAAAATAGAGACCCACTCGAATGTCATCCTCAGTAACAAAGTCATCCTTGACTCCATGAAAGAAAGGCCCAGACTATAACCAAGGTCCTTGAGTACCCTCACCCATGTGGCCTGCTATATTACTTTGCTGTGGTAACACACTATGACAAATGCACCTTATAAAGAAATGGTTTATTTTAGCTTATGGTTCCAGAAGAATCAGAGTCCATCCTTGCAGTACTGTGTGACAGCAAGTAGCAGGCACAGCAGTGGGAACAGATGTTGAGAGTATATACCCTCAAACACAAGTGTGAAACAGAACCGGAAGTTGTACAAGGTTCAACTGTCAAAGACATCGTGTCCCCTCCCCCCTACACATACACACACAGTGAAACACTTCCGCCATTTAGGCCATATCTCCTAAGCCTCCCAGTCTACCAAACAGGGACCAAGTGTGTAAACTGAGCCTATGGGAAGCTTTGTCATTCAAACCACCACACCCACAGTCACTCTTGACAGTCTATCTGAACAGTCTTTCACTTTGCTAGGAGTGAAATTTCCTCGCCGCTCTGCAAACCTGTGTGAGCCTTTATTTAAGATCCTTGAACAAAAAGGTCAAGAACCTGGAAACACCAGCCTAGACCCCAACTACAGTAATAGAAAGACACATGTCACTGTCCAGATGGAGATTCTGTACCTTGATCCTGACTGTAAACTGTCTCTTTGACTCCAGGTTGTGGTGATGTGTTAGGGAGTCGGGGAAAGTACCGGAGAAGCAGCTGGTCCAGAAATATTTTTTGTCCTGTCCTCACTGGAGGCCAGAATTGTTAGAAATGTTTGAGTACTCTGATCTCTGACCTGGTTCCAAAATGACTGAGAGTTAACTCTTCAGAAAGAGGAATGGTGCAGCAGCCTTGGTCAGGAATTTGTGGGGTTCAATTATGGAAAAAGCTCTTTCTCTGGCCTGGGTGGTGACCTAACATTTCAAGCTGACCAAAGCATAAAAGAGGTAATCAAGCTGGGTTGGTCAGTTACCTGGTGGTTCAAGAGACCACCCCTAACAATGTGGGACCACTGCTAGTAAGGCAGGCATACCATAAGCCATGCTCAAGTCATAGGCAAATAGTTATCCCTTTAGTGAGATAATGTACTTTTCTTTCAGACTTCTGGAGCTTCTAGCACAGTTCCTATAGGCCCCATGAGGTTCCAGTGGGTCTGAGTTCTTTCTGAGTCCTGATTCAGAAAAACATAACTTTTTTTCTTCTTTCTTTCTTTCTTTTTTTTCTTTTTTCTTCTTCCTCTCTAACTTTCTTTTTGTGTCTTTCTTAAGATTCTGGCAAGAATTAAGTATACTTTTTCTGGTACAATGGCTTCTGTTTTCTTTAAAGCTCCCATCCCAACCCTGCCTGCTACTACATGCGGGCTGACCTGAATGCCGGTTTAACTCAAACAACACGGCTCTTTCTTCCCCTCTTCTCCGTTAACCTCATGCGGGCAGCTGTTGAGATATGCAGTTTATCTGCTCTTCAGGGCCCTGGTTTTTCAATAGCAGTGGTTCTTTCCTGGTTGGAGTTTCTTTCTGTATGCAACTCTCAAGGCATCTCTATTCAAAGGCATTGTGGGGCATTTTGTTCTTCACCTCTCCCTCTGGGTCCTGACTTATTTTTAGAAATACAGACAGTTTATTAAGGGTGAGAAAAGAGTTCCAAGAATGGAGGTGCCCCAAAGAGAAGGAGGCCAGAGAGCCTGGGAAGGTCCTGAACTCAAATATCCTGAGGAAAGAGAGTTTGACTCCCTTATTGGTTATTTACATAGCTCTAGGTTTTTCTGACATACGGAAACTATGGGATTTCTTGCACATGTTCTGACCCTGACATGTAGTTCCCAGTCTTTTCCTGCCATAAGATTTGTTTGTTTGTTAATATTGATGTCCCTCTTTGCTGCCCAACTCCCCTGCCACGCACATAGCAAGTTCTGAGAGGCTGCAAGGGGAGGAGCTTTTGTTCCTGTGGAGTTAAGGGTAAATTATTGTTTACCTTCCCATAATGCTCCATGCATTCAGTGACCCAAAGAGCTGGACGTTCATTTCATAATCCCGATTTAATGAAGGACATCCAAGTAGCAATGTGACCGGACAAATAGGGGGGAATTAAGGTTGACAAACTGGAGAGCGACATGAAACCTGTGTGTCCAAATTCACTTCAGCTCCTTGTGCCCTGTTCCTTCCTTCCTCATAGGAACAGGGCAGAAACTTGTATAAAATCAGGGTCTTAGACACTACTGTTTGACTAGATAGGAAAGAGAATTTCTTCACAGACAAACAGAGAAGATTGGAGACTATTTTTAGTTTCTATGACTGCACAAGGCAAAAGAATTTTAGTTTCTGTGCTTGGTTTGGAAAGAAAAATGAGCAGGTAGAAGAGGGCAAAGGGAAGTCAGAGGGAAACAATGCTCCTTTCTGAGGTCTGCTTCTGAGGTGCTCCAACATTGTAACCAGAAGACCTTGCACCTTTACATCCCTGGAGCTGCTGCAGGAACCAAGGATAAAAGGCAAACCATTGCTCTTTTATGATTGCTCAAGAAATCATTGCTCTTATTTCTACTCACTGAAGAAATACGATCTGTTCCAGGTATTATGAGCCAGGAGCTACAGAAATGCAAACATGCATACACACACACACACACACACACACACACACACACACACACACACGTGAACACATACAGGTAGAGACTCCTTAAAGGCAGGAAAAAAGAAAATCTCCCTCTTTTCCTCCCTCACGCCCCCCCCCCAAAAAAAAACAGGGTTTCTCTGTGTTACCTTGGCTGTCTTGAAATTCTCTTCTTAGGCCAGGCTGGCCTCAAGCTCACAGAGATCCACCTGCCTCTGCCTCCTGAGTGCTGGGATTAAAGGCGTGCACCACCATGTCTAGCTCTTCCTATTTCTTATTTCAGCCACACTTGGGCGTCCCTCCTTTTTCTTTGTTAAGCCAGCTTGAACCAATATAGGTATGAAAACGGATACACCACCGATGTAGACTGACTCTAAGAAGATAGGACTCTGAGCCATCTAAAATAGGTTACATCACAGCTCTGCCACCCAGACTCCCATCAGCCCCTTCCCTTTGTCCCTCAGTTCAAAAACACCCTGTGTACAACTGCAGCTTCAGATCACCTCTTCCCCCATCCCGAATCCTCTTCCCCATCTCCCTTCCAGGATGCTAAGAGTCACTTCAGAACGCTTTCACTTATTACAGAGCAGTGGGTTTTCCTGGTGGGCTTTTAGGAATATGACATCACAAATGTAAAGCCCGGGCACAGTCAAAGAGCCATTGCGGAGTAGAGCACCCTCCAGCCTGGGCTTTCCTGACACCAGACACCGCCGTTCTTATGAGGTGCATGCGTCGTCAGAGTGAACGCCTACTCGGGTGTCTAACTGCGTATGCTTGGAACCTACCAATCTGCCACCCCCCTGCAGAGCAAGGCAGCATCCCTGGAAGACCGTCTCTTGCCACATGGTCTCAATTTGTGTTCGTCAGAAGCCAGTGAAAGAGTGAGAGCAGCAACCTAGGAAGTCTGGGTAGTTCCCAGTAGGCAGTTAAAAATAGCTTCAGAAGTCCAATAATTCAACAGCTTCTGCTCCTGTGTCATAATGGAAGCTGATGGCCATAGACCCCAAGAAGCACAAGCCCCAGACCCAGCTCTTGCAAAGCTCATCCAGAGTGCAAACAGAAAACATGAGGGTCCAGGCAAAGTGTGCTCATCATCAGAAGTGTACATACACATGAACTTCCACATTGCTTTTTTTTCCATCATGCTCCATCAAGCAGCATCCTCTAATCTTTCTCAAACTGTTTTTCCTCGCTTGCAATATGGAAATTGTGATAACAAATCTCCTGTAGGTTGCTGTGGAAATAAAATTAAGGAATTGATGTAAAGTTCTCAGCATTACACTTGACATTGAATAAATGCATGTGGCTACGGGCGACAAATAGATTTATACGATAAAAATTAGAAAGGAAAACTGCCAAGGAGTGGTGCCCAAGTGTATTTACAAGTGCTTAATGTGAATCTGTATCGGCTAGGCCGAAAGGCTCCTGTGACCCGGATCACCAAGCAGAGTTGGTGGCTTATGAGTTGGCTGGCTGTCATTGTTAACATAGGCCCGAGTCACCTGGGAAGAGTCTCAATGAGGGGCCGTCCTGGTCAGGTTGGCCTGTGGGCATGGCTGTGGGGAACTCAGTCATAATGACAGATGTGGGAAGACCAGTCATACTGACAGATGTGGGAAGACCTGCCTGGCAATGAGTGGCACCATTGCCTAGCTTTGCATCCTGGGCTGGAGAGCAGGCAAGAAAGCAGGGAGAGCGTAAACATGCCTGCATCAGTTCCCCCTTGGTTGTTAGCCATGAATTTGACTGACTGCTTCAAGTCCCCACCTTGACCTCCCTGAAATGGTGGACTGTGATGAGTAGTTATAAGCAAAATAAACAATTTTTCCTTTAGGGTTGCTTTTGCCAAGATATTTTCATCACACCAAGAAAAATGAAACTAAAATAATTGGTTACACCATAACATACACACATACAAGCGTGCACATGTGCACACACACACACACACACACACACACACAAGGAAGGAGTGTGTGCAAGGGAAAGCAGAGAAAATGGGGGAAGAGAATAGCATGGAGTTCTTCAAGTTAGTAAGAAAGGGTCGGGATGGAAGGAAACATCCATTGAGTAGCAGACATGTTTCCTGTAGGTACCACGTCTTCACTACAGTCCAGCAAACTCCAGCCGTGCTCAGTGCCAGTGAGAGCTACTACTCTTAGAAAGAAATACTAGTGACACTTTCCTGAAGACAGACGCCAGAAGGGAAGCTGGGAAGGCCAAAGAAGGGTAAGCTGTGGCAGCAAATTTCAGCCGACAGTTGTGTAACCAAAGCTGCACGTCCACCTTTCTCTTAGCTCTTTTATGCTGTTGTCATACTATGTCATAGCATCAAGGTCTTCCAGATACTCAGTGTAGTCATTTGCATGCAAAATGTCTTCGCTCTTTCTTTAGTATTAGCCACAGACAGAGGACAAAAAGGCTTTCTTTCTTTCTTTCTTTCTTTCTTTCTTTCTTTCTTTCTTTCTTTCTTTCTTTCTTTCTTTCTCATGGAAACAAAGTAGCACAAACTTGTGTTTCAGTACTGGAGAGATAGCACGAGCATAAGGACCTGAGTCTGGATCCACCTGCAGCCAGGCTCGTGCTGACAACCCCAGTGCTCCTCCAATGATGGGATACGGCGGTAGGAGTCTCTGGAAGCTCAGAGGACATTTAGCCTGGTGCGCACATTTACAGCAAAGAAATAACAAACAGACCTTGACTCAAATAAGTTGAAAGGTAAAGGCTCATATCCATGCCCAAGGTTGTCCTCTGAATTCCACATGTGTGGAATGGTATGGGCACGTTCATAGTCACGTAAAAGAATGCATGAAGGGGAGAGATAGAGACAGAGAGAGAGAAGATTGAAACTGTTGGAAGAATTCCTTCTCTGTGACAAAATTAACAATATCTACCCCCCTCTTCTTCCTCCTCCTTTTTCCTCCCCCTATTAATGTTCCAATGACAAACCAAAGAATGATACCTGCAAAGTTCCCCCTGGAGAACCAATGGGTTTGTCGGCTTTCCTTAGAGAGCACTGCTAAGGAGTTACTTGCAGAAGTGTAGGCGATTCCAGAGCATCTGAACTAGAAAGTCTTTACTAGACACAGGTGACGGCTTTTTCATAGTATGGATAGATGGAGCTCATTTCAGCTAACCTCCTCCAGAACCCTAGCACCTCCCAGGACTCCAAAGCCACTTTCAGTTATAGCAGAACCGAGTACCAATAAATGTCTGGACACTCCAGTGAGAGTCCAAATGGCCCTCCCCATCTTCTTCTGTGAGAGAATGTCAATACTCGACAAACCTAGTCTTGAGGGACTCTGGCAAGGATGCACACACTTGACCAATGAAGATAGCAGCTGTTTTGTTCAGAGGATGGAGAATGATTTTTTTTAAGGTTTTTCCATGTAACAAGAACAGACCTCAATGCTGGGATACATGGCAAACCAGGGGTGGACCTTTGCTCATAACCCTGGCTTTAACCTACGAAAGAAAGGCTTTAAATGTGTACAGTATGTGCCTTATTCTCTGAGGATTGTTATTTGTAGTGGAAGTGGGCACCTGACATTGTTGCGCTCAAAGCAAGTGTAACAGTGGAAGCCCATGAATCATGTTCCTACACACCTGAAAAGGTTATGGAGTTGAATGATTAATAATGTAATCTATGCTCTGTATTTCCTCCTTGAGCACATGGCTTTATAACAACCCAGGTGTGTCTTAGGGTTACTGTTTCCTTAATGGAACACCATGGCCAAAAGCAGCAATGGCGATATTTAGCTAACGCTTCCACATTGGAATCCATCCTTGCAGGAAGTCGGGACAGGAACTCAAGCAGGGCTGAACCCTGCAGGCAGGAGCTGAGGCAGAGGAAATGGGGGGAGGGTGCTTCTTACTGTCTTCCTCCATATGGCTTGCTCAGCCTCCATTCTTATAGATCTCAGGACCAGCATCCCAACAGTAGTCTTTCTGCAGCATGGGAAATGGTAGTTGGAACAAGACAAGCGTAGGTCTTCAGAAGACATGCCCCAGGCTTACTCTTGGCCACCACCACTGAGATTACTGATTTTAGATCACATGACTGTGATGGTTAGTATGAATGGACAACCTGACAGGGTCTAAAGTCATCTGGGAAAGGAGTCTCATTGAGGGATTCTCTTCAAGTAGCCCTGTTGGCCATGTCTGTAGGGGGCTGGCTTGATTGCATGCATTCACGGATGTAAGAAGGCGCATCTTCCTTGTGTTTATAAATTATACTTGTAATCCTATACATGTGAGCTTGTGAATCCCACACAGTGCAAGCAAGCCTGGAAACACAGAAAAGCTACTCAGTATCTCTGCGACATCAAGTTCCTTCCTTGTGAGACAGCAGAACACTTCACAACACGAATTAGTGCCCGAATGTCTTCAGGAAGCTCCCAGAGCTGCTTCGCTTTTTCTGTAGTAAACAACGTGGCCTCTGCTTGCTATCTCCCTAGCAAGGCGACCTTGAACTCCTGAATCTCCTGCCTCCTCCTTCAAAGTGATAGAATTACAGATATGAGCCACCATTTCCAGCGTATGTGGTACCAGGGACGAAGCCCAGGGTTTAATGCATTCTAGCACAGTCTTGCACAGTCTAGCATGTGTGTGTGTGTGTTGTGTACAAACATAGGGACATGTAGGTATGCAGGCATGTGTGGACGTGTGTGCTAAGTGCAAAAGCCTGAGGACAACCTCAGGTGTGGTCTCAGGCAATGCTCGCTTGTTTTGAGGCACTGCCCCTTACTGGCTTGGGACACACCTGTTGGCTCTCCTAGCTGGCTAGCACGTCACCTGTCTCTGTCCTCAGCTCCGGGATTGCAAACATCTGGCACCAGACTGAACATTTTCCACATGGGTTCTGGGGATTTGAACTCAGTCTTTCATGTTTGTGTTGCAGGTGACTTACCAACCAGGCTATCTCCCCAAGACTCTTTATTTTGTCTCATGAATTGAACCGAGAAGCTTGCGCGTACTAAGTCAGTACAGTAACTAAGTCAGTACAGGAGCAGCAGTCCAGAATTCAGTCTGCCCAGGAAGCTCTGCTGCATTTGAGGTCTGATCACCCTTGAGTTACAGGCTCTCTGTGATTTACACTGTTGGGTCATGCAGAAGCTAAATGCAGGCGGTGTTATTTTAGCCTGGCCAGAACTCATGCCATATCTTTAAACTTTGTTGATGGCATCGTGTACGACATCCAAATTGTCATTCAAATTACCACTCTTCTGCTTTATGGCTTCTAAAACCATTTTTATGTCTATTTAAGGACCTCGGTCTATGCGATGTGTCTATTTGAGAAATATGCCTACATAAAGTCTCTCCCAATGTTATAAATATATTTACATATATTTATTTAATAGCTTTATGGTAAACATGTGCATAAAATGTGTGTAAACTAATTTTTGCTAGAGACCTTTTTTTTTTTTTTACACATCCTAGTTTTATTCTTCTTAATTTTTTAGAGGTTGAAAATTTTACTGCAGGTAGTTAATTTCCCCTAAACTTTTGGTTGTATTGATTTTTTTCACCTTTGATTAGAAAAGCCATAGTTGTTATGGACTGAATGTGTGACTGTCTATTTCAAGAAAGCTCTGCTCTATTTATCTATTTAATCCATTCCTTTTTTCCCCATACATTTGATCATTTTAGCTGCTGTTCTTGAACACTCTATTTTCCAGATAAACTTCATGATTTTTTTTTTCTGGTTTATCAGGATCTTTTTAAAACTTGGCTGAGTTAGGTAGACTTCATAGGCAAAGGTGGCCAGACTCAGGCCTAACATCAAGATAAAAGTAGCAAAATTCCAAGAAATGTGCTCTGTGCCTATTTACCTGTATCTCAGCATGACTTTTAGAAATGTTTCATGGGATTCTCATGAAACATTATGCATTTACAATGAGGTTTATTTCCGTCTTTATAGATTCTGTTACTACTGTGCTTGAGAATTACTTCTACTCTATTTTCCAGTGATGGCGTAGGAAAGTCATTGCTTTCTTGTACACTTTCCGGTACGTTTTCACATGGTTCTCCCAGCATGCCTGACTGCAGGCTTACTTGTTTCAGTTTGTCTGTGGTGGCCTTTTGTGGACATTGAAAGGATCTTGGCTATGTGCTTGTCCTAACTGGCACTAATTTGCAACTTGAAACAGCTCATAGTAGCCTGAGAAGAAGGCATCAGTTGAGGAACTGCCGGGATCAGCTTGGCCTGAGGCCCTGTGTGGAACTGTCTTTGTTATTAACGGATGCAGGAAGGCTCACCTCCGTGTGGGTGATACTATCTGTAGGCTGGCAGTGCTGGGCTGTATAAGAAAGCTCGCTAAGCCAGAGCTGGGAGCCAGCAAACAGTATTCTCCCATGGTTTCCGCCTTCACTTCCTGCTTGAGTTTCTCCTCTGGCTTCCCTTGATGTGGACTGTGACCTGGAGGTGTAAGCATCACTTGCATACCTTGACTAAAGGTGTGCAACACTTCCAGAAATGGCTTGGTGGAAAGGACAAGAATTCTGGGGACATAGTCATGGCCTCCATTATCAGATCTCTTCTGGGAAGTTTGAAGGATTACAAGAATTAATAGACAACAAAATGCTCTGAAAGCTGTAAAGCATCTATTGCTACCAACATAATGTTGTTTTATTGCTCTCTTCCTCCTCAATAACCTTGCTCCCTTCATCAATAACTCTGCTTGGAATCTGATGAATGACACTTTAGTTATGCATGCAGAAGAGGGGAGAGCTCACTTATTGACAGTCTCTTGATTCATGGAGGGAAAATAATTAAGAGTCACATAAAAGGATAAATTATGTTGCCTTAGTTACCTTATATAGAGTGAGAGAATCATTGCTGAACACTGCTGACAGTGATCTGAAGAGAAGAGTCTGAGCATGGAGGCTCAGGGTTCACTACCAGCTGCAAACATCCCAGCAGGTTCCATGTTCTACTTAACATCAGTTACCTCATCTTTGTAACCTTCTGACCCCTCAGTTATGGCTCCTACCTGCCCCATCTATTGCAGCATCCCTTTCCCTATGTTGCTTACATTTCTTTGCACACATGGGTTTTCTGGATCTCACTTGTGAGTGGGATGTATCAGTCTGTATACCCTAGGTATACAAGTTACCCAGAACAAAAGCATCAACCACATCCAAGGAGCATCCGCAGAGGGCAGCACGGGATTCTGAGTAAAGGCTAGTATGTTAGTCACGTTTCTATACCATGACAGAATTTTAAAACCAGTTAAAGAGAGAAGTTTGTACTTTGTTGGGCTTTCTTTTTAACAATTGGACATAGTGTGTCATTTTAGGAGAGTATTATGGGAGTGGCTGCTTACCTTGTGCTGGCCGAAAAGCAAAGAAAGGGAGAAGGGACTGTAGTCCCACGGTGTCCCCCAAGAGCTCACCTCTCACCACCTAGCTTTCCATCAGGCCCATTTCCTAAAGGTGCTACCATTTACCAATAGCACTGTCTGTAGAAACAAAGCCTTCAATACATGGGCCTTTAGGGAAAACAGCTAAATTCCAAACTTGAACAACTGGTTACATTCTTGATTGGCAGTAGGAGAGGGAAAGAGTTGGTGAATGAGCAGAAAATTGTTATCTGTACTTGTTTCTTTTTTTTATCCACGTGAGAAAACACACTGACAAAAGGAGCTTAAGAAAGAAAGGGCATACTTAGCTCACAGTTCCAAGGGTCACAGTCCATCAGCTTCCATGCTTTTCCTGCCTGTTGCCAGGTAAACCCCACCGTTATGTACTCTGTTTCTCTGGCCAGGAAGGTGCCACCTCCTAGAGAGTTTATAACCTTCCCAGATATCGTCAGCTGGAGACCAGTGTTCAAACACATGCACCTATGAGGTACATTTAATATTACAGTCACAACAGTAACCAATATAGACATTCAAGTGCCAGATGACCCCAGATAACAAGTCATGGCTACTAAAGACATCATGGGGATTCCAGAGATGGACATGGGATTCTTTGATGTTCACACCCTTGGAGGAACCTTGCCAGGATACCAGTGAGTCTCACAGTCTAGCTAGGTTTTCAGGCTTTCCTATATAATTTATTTGGGTCTAATTCCATGCCTTCTAGTTACTCACCTATCTGTTTGTCCAAAAGCCCCACTCTTGTTATTGAAATACTGGGAAGGAGCTGCAGGATCATCTGATATTTTCAAGGGGCAGCCTTGGGCCAGGAACCTGAGAGCAATCCACCCAGGCCCTGCATGGCCACAGGTTTACTCCTGCTGAATGGACATCATAGTCTCTTCAGGCCCATACGCCTTAAATACTTTGTGCATGCTTTACAGTTTACATTGGATTTCTATTGTAAGACTTCTTTAACTTATTCACTCACAACTTCTTTTCACCTGAGAAATTTTCATATGATCCTAAGATATAGGTTTGCAAATGAGGTATACACATAAACATTTGCTAATAATAAATTATAGAGAAGTTTATCTTAAAACGATCCTTTGGTATGCATATAATTTTACCATTTTAGTATGCATGTAATTTACCACTAAAAACAAAAGCAAATTTGCATGCTAATGAGGTGGATGTACTTGGTTTTACATTAGGAATTAAATCTTGGCTGAATATTTGATACTGCAGGATGCAGAGCATCTTCAATGTTTTCAAAGTAGATTGATATTTTGATTTTGTAGTCAGCAACTCTGAGAATGCCATTTCCCATAAATGTGTAGTGAAAAGAGGCAGAAATATGTTTAAGGCCACTTCAGAGAAATTGTTGGAAATTCTCTTCTCATCTGAAGCCAAAATTCATTTAATTACTTTTTAAAGACACTCAAGTCAGCAACTCGAACAGCATATTTTATTTTAGTTCTTCATGAGTTTTATGTGTATTTTGATCATATATTCCTCCAGCTCTTCCCAGATCCTGCCCTACTCCTATTCTCATTTAATTTCCTTTCATTGTTATTTTAACCACATCAAGACCAATTGGTGCAGCACAAATATTCCTGGATGTGTGACAGCCTTCCACTGGAGCATGGTTGACTTATCAGAGGTTATACTCTTAGAGAAAACTGACTCTCCCTCTACAAGCAACTATCCATTGCCAGTAGCTCCTCTGCAAGAGGTGGTATTTCATACCAACTCCCTCCTCTATAGATTTAGTGTGGTTTGAGCTTACACCGATCTTGTGTGCTCTGTCACAGTTACTATCAGGTCTTACGTACAGCGGACCAACTGTGTCCAGAAGACACTGTTCTCCTGCAGTTATCAACCATCTCTGGCTCTTATACTCTCTCTAACCTCTCTTTTACAATGAATCCTGAGCCTTTGGAAGACAGAGTATGGAATATATGTTCCATTTAGGGTCTGCAGTCTCTTATTCTCTGCATCTTGGTGAGCTTTGGGTTTCCGTGTTAATCATAAATAGAAGCTTCTTTGATGAGGGTTGAGAAGTGAGTTGATCTGTCTATAACGATGTCATTAGGAATTATTTTAACACTGTATTTAGCAGAATGATAGTAGTAGGTTCTCCTCTAAGGCCTAAGAGCTACCCGGCCATGATTTATTTCTTGGCCTAATAATGCTGCCAATTATGGGCTTCACCTTGTAAAGCAATGTTAAATACCATCACAAAGTGTTCGGTTACTCCTATGATGTTCATGCCACTATGGAGACATCGAGCACGGCTTTCCAGGCCAGTCATTATTCTAGATCCTGAGGTTCCCATCTGTGTAAGATAGGGGATTACTTTTACAGGTCTATGAATAGCACCTCTCAGTGCTATGACATCTAACCAGTAGAAATGAAGATTCCATTTCAGTGTCAGCCTGATTTGTTTTCATGCTCTATGATGCAAATAGGTTTTATCTTCAGCAATAAGGTTTTATTGTCAAGTTCTGGAGGTCAACCTAAAGCAACAGCAATAAACTGTAATATGGAGGTCTTCGGCTCCTTGCTGGCCAAAAACTTCAAAAGATATAATCCATTCCTGGCACTTGTCTTTTGATTTGTTAGCCTGTGGTATCTAGTAGGGACATTATTGCTCCATTATACGGTAACTCCATCTTAACTCATGTATGTATGTGTGTGTGAGAGAGAGAGTTTCTATGGTATAGATTTCCATAAAACTTTTCAAATAACCTTTAGTGTTATTAAACCCTCCTCACGTTTCTTCCTCTCTCCTGCCCTCCTCTCCTCAACCTGTCTTAGAGAGTGATTTTATTGTTGTCTCTATGATCAAAAGTAACTTGGAGAAAAAAGGGGGGTTGTTCCAGCTTTCAGTTTCACATCATAGTCCATCATCAAAAGAACTCAGATCAGGAAATGAAGGCAGGAATCTGGAGGCAGGAGCTGAAGCAGAAACCAGCAAGGAGTGCTGCTTCCTGGCTTATGCCTTGTAGCTTGCTCGTCATAACGTGCTCAGCCTGCCTTCGTGTACAACTCAGGACCACCTTCCCAGAGCTGCAACCCCTTCAGTGAATTGCACCCCCCATATTAATCACTAATCAAAGAAGTGCATCCTGTACATTGTTTTCCGTGAAAGCTCCTAAATCACAGACCTGAAGATGCAGAGCTAACACCCACAAGTAAGAGAAGACATGCAATGTTTGTCTTTCTGGGGCTTGGTCACCTCACTCAGGATGAGTCTTCCAGATCCATCCATTTGCCTGTGTTTCATTTTTATTAATAGCTGAATAATTTTCTCTTGTGTAAATATACACATCCTCATTATCCATTCATCAGTCAATGTTCATGTAGGCTCTTTGTTTCTTAGATGTTATGAGTAGGGAAGCAATGAATGCAGATGAGCAGATAATTCTATGGTAAAACAACATATTTTAAAATCAAATATTCTAACACTACAATACAAAGATATACTAACTTGATACCTTAAATATGCCAAGAAAAGACAGCAGGAACATGTTAAGTCTTGGTGGTCAGTAGGTAAATCATTGTTCTAAAAGAGCAGATATCTTACTATACAAAGTAAGATCACTACAGTCTAGAATATATGAAGTTTCTGAATCTAATCCTGTCCCATTAGAGAGTCTGTGCAGAGCTTAGAATCCAGAGCAGGTCTAGATGATCAGGCTGCTTCTATTACTGGCCACTTATTACTCTGTGATCAGAATTTCACCATCACTGGGCTTCATTTTTTATATATAAAAATTAGTTTTGCCGGGGGCTGAAGAGATGGCTCAGAGGTTAAGAGCACTGCCTGCTCTTCCAGAGGTCCTGAGTTCAATTCCCAGCAACCACATGGTGGCTCACAACCATCTATAATAAGATCTAGTGTCTTCTTCTGGCCTGCAGGTGTATATGCAGACAGAACATTGTATATATAATAAATATATAATAAATAAATAAAATTTTAAAAAAATTAGTTTTGCCTTCTTGACAAAACTATTAAGAGACAAAGGCTATATTTTATTCTCCCTTATATTTGTTTCATTTCTTCTTATACATAATTAGTTTTGCCTTGTCAACTAAGCTATAAAGTGACAAAGTCTATATTTTATTTTTCCCTATTTTTGCTGAGTACTTAGTATGAGGTTATACAGTAAGACCAGCCATACTTACAGGGAACAGAGAGGATGAGGAAAAGGCAGGGGTGATGGAGATGATTAGAAGGAAGAGAAGAAGGGAGAGGACAATGTTTATTTTTGACAGACACTCCCCCCCACACACACACACACATCTTAAGTAAAAGTGTCTGCTTTCTTTGGAAACTCAGTTGTGTCATGTGAATATGTTTGTTTGTTTTTGTTGTTGTTGTTATGGTTCCAAGTGTGGGAATGTCCTCATCCCCATCCCTACCCCCTACTCTCATGGAAAACAGCCCCTGTAAGAAGGTTCATGATGTTTGTCAGCTGAAAACTACATCATGAAGGGGTGTGTTTTTGTGAACTGGAAAACATCCTCCCATGGACTCTGAGAAGGAATAAATAGAAGCTCACAGACAGTGAGACAACACTTTTTGCATCACTTTGCTGGTTTTCACAGAAACAGTCCAGACAAACTTTTCATGCCGTTTTGCTGCTTCCGTGGGCACTTGCCCATTGGGTTGAGTCTCACCACCTTTGCTGAGTGGTCCCACTGCTGTTGTGTGTTGCTGCTGCTGCTGCTACTGTTTGCTGCTTTGCTGTTTGACTGGACTGCTGGTATCCTCATGGCTGGGTCTGGTATTTCCCGAAAGACCCATCGACCCTAATCAGCAGGAAGTAGATAAAAGAGGTCTACAGCTCCTTTCACTATTAATCTTCTACCTAAGCTGTGTGTGTTGTGGTAGGGGTAGTTGGAAGGGAGGTAGAGGCATTTAAGAAACTTAAATAAGGTAGGTGTTTGAAAAATCTAACCCTGCACATGTCAAACTTTAAACAGATTTAAAACTCATGGATGCAGCTAGTCGAAAAACCTGCCATCCCAATTGTACATATTAAGTCACTGTTCTCTGAACTGTCATGAGCCATTCCAGTAGGTTGATCTGGACCTTTCTAGTTGAAGAGTCTTTCCTTATCCATCTCTGCATCTCATACACCTAAAACATATTTGCAGCCAAACTGATAATTCATGTGCTAATAAGACTGAGGACCACTCACTAGGCAGAAGGAGCAGAAGAACAAACGTTAGCATATAAGCGGTTGAGAAGTGATATCAGTATGGGCCATTTGGGAACCCTCTTACCCTTAAGCCACATGAAAGAGGTCAGATTCTACTAAACCCACACAAGCAGAGTGCCCTGACCAACTATTTCTGTTGCTGGAGAAAATAAAGGTTAAGTAAGTTAGACATTCTAGTGTCTTGCAAATGCTTCCTCAATATTCAGGACCATTCCTACCTAGAATGCCTCACTCCGGACTGCTGTAGGGTCTGCTGTCTAGAAATCAGAGTTGAGTGCACTTGTTACCAACTTGTCTGAGTCCAGGGAGACAGAATATCCAATAAAAAGTTACCATGTAGATGTAGAACTTAGAGACAGCTAGGCTGGGAGTCCCTATGAGCTGCTAGCATGCGGCTCAAGAATTCTACTGCATGTGAATTGCCTGCATGGCCATTGGGAAATCTGGGAAAGCTACCTGCTTGCATGAGGCATTTCACCTCAAGGTACCCTGACTGGCTGGACTACAGCACTCCAGGAAATCTTAGTCTAAGAGAGACAGGAGCTGAGTAGAGACTATCAGACCATTCTCTCTTATCTCAGGGCATTTCCTCCCCATCACAGTCCATGGTCATTATGGAAAATAATAGATGATAAAAGGAAAGAACTAGCCTGATCTAAGGCCACCTGGAGACCATTTCTGTTGTGTCAACCGACAGACCACCAGTAATAGCTATCTATGATGAGATGTGTGGGTTAGTCCCCTTTCAGGTGCCACAGGGATTCCCAAAATAGAGTATTTTGCACTCAAAATGTCTTTTGGTCAGCTGGTCGTTGAAGGTCAGGTTACAGAGTTTCATGACTTGGGTTTCAGTATGTGGCTGACTCCCAGTCAGTAAGGAGTCTTATAGTACTGTAAAGAGGAGACTTTGGGGGTTGCTACTATCCACATGGCTAGATGTCACTCTTACCTCTCCCCATGCTCACCACAGGCAGACCTGTCACCAAGCACAGCTATTTCTGGCTTCTTGTAAGAAGGCTTTGTCCATTGGAACTTGGTCTGATTCATGATTTCATCTTTAAAACAACTTCCACTGCTAACCCAAGATCATCATGGAAGGAAAAGTCAGCTTGGTGTTGCATGCTGCTGGAGATATTTTTGGGTGACTTGAATCTCCCTGGAAAGATAGGATTCTAGCATAATGCCATGGAGGCACTGTTTAGCTATCCTTAGGCTTTTTAGATATAAACATTTTGTGAGCAGTGGTTTCTATCCCAAGGAAAGCACTTTACATGGTTTTCATTTTACTTTCAGCTCCTCTGGCCAAGAACAGGCCAACTGTAAGAATCTCTGACTCCCAACAGGGCTTTGCTTCCCTCAACCTAGTTATGGGATTCCCTATGTATCTGAAGCTTGAGGAGTTTGACTGAGAGATGATGAATAGACCATAAGCAGGCATTGATTTAAGCCATGGCGATTACAAAGATTTATTGCTCCAAGAAGCACATATTGACCAAAAAAAAAAAAAAGTGAGGTCAAATTTTGACATTGAATTAGCAATAAATATTGATATATACTCAAGCAGAAAAGCAGTAGATATGAACATTCAGTGAATATTGAATCTAAAAATGAGTCATGTATTCCTTCTACCCCTCATTTCCATGGTATACACAAAAAGAAAGTTCTGTTAAGACATAAGAAAGAAGATGTTATGGGGAAGAGCCCTTTGGACATTATCCTTGCGAGCCGTGGGGAAAGGTATCTTCCTCCAGCTGTGGCAATGCAGCTATTCAGGGCTTGATTTTATTTCAGAGCTAGAATGATTGTAAGACAACTTCAGAGAAGACATCCTTCTTACTGAAGTTAGTTAGATGAGCATTGATCCTTTCCACCCTTTTTCAGACCAGCCTACTCAATTCTGTTTAAAACAAAACAAAACACTGGTGGTCTCAGAAAACACAGTGCATGTGCATAGATTATGGGTCTGGATGGAAAGCAAGGGTCAGCAAAATACTAGGATGTTGTCTTTCATTTTTGTTCAGATATTGTGCTTTTATAGCATTTAGAATCCTTCATCCACTACCTGCCTACCTACTTATGGACAGTCTCGCTGTCTTTCAGTCTCCCTTTATGTGGTGCAGACTGCTTTCCTAAGGCCCACTGAGAGGAGTTTTATGCACAAGCACCTGCCACTGGTTTGGTGTTACAAAAGTTGACCCCGATGTTCATAGGTACATTTTAACAACACTGTGATGTCACTGAAATTATACAAAAATCTGTATTTATACCTATGTGATAAACACATGGATTAATACATAGTAGGAATCTATATTTCTTAACACATTCTGAGCTGTGTGTCATGAACAAAGTTAAGATCTTTGAAAGAAAGACAGGCATAGTGACACACTCCTAAAATCTCAGCACATGAGAAGTGCAGGTAGGAAAATCAGAAGTTCAATGGCATTTTCAACTTCATAGTGAGCCTGGTATTTATAAGTCCCTGCTCTAGAAAGATAGATAGAATAGATAGATAGATAGATACATAGATACATAAATGATAGATAGATACATAGATAGATGATAGATAGTGCTGGAACCCACACTCGAGTTGAATAGTACCCGAGTGGGGAGTGAGGACAAATCACACTACACAGGGGATTGGCTTGAGAGGGCTGTCATTCTGGCTGAAACAGCGCGAGTTTATTCCAGAGTTCATTGTTTATAGGCAAAGCAAAAACAAGCCACATCAATACAAGAAGGAAAAGGTGTGGAAACACCTAACTTCTTTTCAAAAACTACTTCCTCGGGTGAAAACATAACAAAGCAGTTTAACAAGCAGCTCTCCACACCACAGTGTGAGTCCTAGTGATCCAACTCAGCTGGTCAAGCTTGGCCGCAGGTGTGTTGCTTTAGCAAGAGGCCATTTGTGTCCAGGTGCCGGAGGCTTACGAGTTACCTGGAGCGTTCGGGACTATCCAGCTAAACTATAGACTTGGAAATGAAAGGCAGGCACAGCTTTCCTGGATGTCTTCCAGGATCACCCTCTGAGTTCAATATTGAGCTTCTGGGCCTCTCAGGCTGGCTTTGTCTGTAGCTGTGTCCCACAGCTCTCCACAAGATAGATAGATAGATAGATAGATAGATAGATAGATAGATAGATAGATAGATAGATATATGATGGATCGATAGATAAATAGATAGAGAGGGGGTGGATGAATGGTTGGATGGTGGTTGGATGGATGGATAGATAGATGGGTTGATAGACAGATGATGGATGGATAGATAGATAGATAGATAGATAGATAATAGGAAAGGAGGAAATAGGGGAAACCTCTCCTGAGCAGTCAGCCCTCACCAAACCTAGTCCTCTCAGTGGCTATACTCCTCTCCCTCATCCAGGTGCTAGGTCTGAGGTGATCTGCAAAGGGAATCTTGTCACAGCCAGCCAGGGTTTGGAAGAGATCTTTGCTTCCTCTCTCCACAGACTCAGTTTGTCTCACTTCAAGATAACAAGCAGCCAGCCTGGGACAAAACTCCTTCATTCCTGCAGTAGGAAACAGAAAAATATAAAAGCAAAATATCTTTGAAAGAAATTTTCAAAAAGTTAAATAATTGAAAAAAATATTCCTGAACTAGAAGGTAGCATCCTTATGGTGGAAGACTAGGATTGTTAAGGTGGAAGCCTAGAATTGTTAAGAAGGCTAGCATTTGGTAAGCTGGAAGGCTAGTATTAAGATGGAAGGCTAAAAGTGTTAAGGTAGAGGCTAGGATTTTTAAGGTGGAAGGCTAGCATTGTTAAGATGGAAAGGTAGCATTGTAATGTAGAAGGGTAGGATTGTTAAGGTGACATAACTTCCAAGATTCATCTACAAGGTCAACGAATTCACATAACATTTCAGCTGTTTCCATTATAGAAATTTTCACAGGTACTAAAATTAACATTTAAAGGGATCCCAAATAGCTAAGCCCACCTGTCCTGGAGGAGCAACCTCCAACCTGAGCATGGTGCAGGCCTGACACAGCAAGCATGGCTGGTGACAGAAGGAAAAAGGCATGACTAGACTGGATGGCAACCAGGTGGAGCTGAGAGATGGAAGCCAGCTCAGGGAGCTGACATGGGGGAGCATGAAGCAGAACCAGCCAGGAGGAGCAACAGTCCCACCTCATCTGATCTTGGTGCCCGTGGGGACAGAGGGCAAGCACAGGCAGGAGGAGAACAGACAGGACACAAAAGTTAAGATAAAAAGAGCGTCTCACAAAACCTGGGAGATTAGGACCACAGATGCCTTCAGTGCATTGGAGAAAACAAGCATTGTGAAGGCAACTTTCAGCCACCTGTTGAAGAAGATGAGCATGTGGGTGAGAGAGCAGCATGTCTAGTCCTTGTCATTATGATCCGCCTTGAGAACTATCAAGAGATCCTCTCAGTGGTTCAGTCCTTATGTGGCAAGTTTGGCTTTGGGGAGGTGAAGGAAGTATACATTTGAAGTGTGTCAAAGACATAGTTCTGAGATGAAGGCTACAGAAGAGCTCCCAATAGGACATTTGCATAAAAAAGGTATTGGTGGGACTGAAGAGACGGCTCAGTGGTGAGGAGCACATGCTGGTCCTGCAGGGGATCCATGTTCCCAGATTCTGTTTCAGGTATCACTGCAACTGCCTGCAATTCCAGTTCCAGAGAATCCAACAGGGTTTTCTGGCCTCCAGGGTGACCGGCACTCATATGGACACATAAACACGTAATCAAAAATAAAATTAAAATTGAAAAGAAAATGTTAAGATATTGACATCCATGAAGCTCAGATTAGGTGATCACCACAATTGGATGTCACTTGATGAAGAGGAATTTTCTTATGAGTATTTTATGGAAGAAATAAAGACACGTAACCGCGAGATTGCAGAGAAGATTGTGCAGGGAAGTTCAATGAGGTGATGTGATTATGTCTTTTGATAACCTTGGATCTAGGAGTCTACATGACCTTAGTGCTGTCTTCAAGATCAGTAAGGGCATCCATGCTTAACAGCCACCATTGCACATGTTCTTGCTTCATTTGTGTAGTTCAGTTTAATTTTGGTCAGAATGAAAAGTCATATGTTCCAACACATAAAGACAACTGATATTCAAAATGTCTCCTTAGATGAGGGAGTTAGATGACCAAAGTGACCTAAAGAGAAGTCATATTGATGACTGACTTGCCAGAAGCTAAAAAAAAAAAAAAAATCTGTTACTAAATATGCACTTTTTTGCATTTATATCATTTTTATTGATGTGTACATATGAGTCTGTGTTCAGGTGACCACAGAATCAAGAAGGAGTTGTCTGATTTCTTAGAGTAATAATGAGACACATTACATGGTTGCTAGAAACCAAATTCCAACTTCTGCAAGAGGAGCAAGGGCTCTTAACTGCCGAGCCACCTTTCCAGTCCCTGGGAAGGCCTTCTTATTTGTTTTCTGCATAACTAACAACGTAACTGGCATAACTGGGAATGAAGATAAAACTTGGACCCAAATGGTGAAAAAGTGGAGCATACCTTTAAAAGACTGTCAAAAATGTAAAACCTGGTCTATGTTATTTGTGAATGCTCAAACTTGTGACAGTAAAATACTATAATTTTTTCATTTGTTCTGCATTTTGATTCTGAGAAGAAAACTGCCTTGGCCTGTTTCTAGTTGAAACTTGTAGGTCTATTTCTCTAGAGGGATCTCTGTGAAGTTAGCTATGTCTGGCTGTTCTTTTCCCACAAAATACTATACAACTAGTGTGCTCGTGGTGGCTAACACTACTGTCTTTGTGAGCCCAATGAAGCTTCCTCTTAGTTGTTAATCTCTTCACTTCTTGAGTGGGTAGCTCCTAAGCCTGCCGATTTCCTTTGTTTTCTGAAAATAGTGAGTGCAGAAATGTATACGTTTGCTCACAATAGAAAGAATTCATTTTTTTTAAATGAAATAAAGACACTCATTTATCTTACCTGAAGTATTTACATTGCAATCCTCAGGAGTCATGCTGTGCCTCCTTTCTCAGTACAACTCCACCATTGATGTCTGTGGTTTCTTTGAGCTTTAGATAGATTATTGAAAAGAATAAAATTTATATTTTCATATTTTTCCATTTAAACTTATTGCCGTTTCTAATTGCTTTCTTTCTTCTCTCTGTAACTTTCCCTACTTTTTTCTTATATATATATATATATATATATACATATATAATATATATATATTAATCATGTGCACTATTGTTTCCTTTTCACTGTTCTTTTCTATCATATATATGTGCTAACATTTACTGTCTGATATAACAATATTGCCATGTATCATCTCCTCTGAAATGAAAATCTTCATCTTGGAGGAAAGCTTTTTAAAACATAAGATGTTGAAGGGACGTTGGAACACCGGGATATCTTACTATGGAAGCTCATTAAGACACTGGATGTGCTAAGACGAGGTAAAACAACAGGAGTCCATCCTTCAGGGAGGCTCCTTAACTGGGGAAGTAAACAATTCAAAGGCTTCAGGAACTCCCTGAAACTGACCAGATCCACTAGGCCTTCCCCACTTCAGTTTCTATTCTATTACCGTGAGGAGGCACTATGACCAAGAGCCAATCCCAGTTAGTTTTCTCTGCCTCATGCTTGTGGATCAAGATGTAAGTTCACATCTAACGCCCAGTGTCATGCCTGCCTGCTGCCCACCACGATGGTCATGGACTACCCTCTGAAACAGTAAGCAAGCCCCCAATTGTGTTACAGCTCTGAGGGGGGAAAGTCTGCCCAGAGCAAGCGTTGCAGCTCAGAGGGAAGCTGAGCCACCCGGAGGAGACTCAGACTAACTGAATTATCAGGAAAGAAAATCTCTCCAACCTGTTGCTGTGCTGTGTGCTCCAGGTCCCTAGCTTTTACGAGCCGTCACTCCTACTGCAGTGAACTTTGGTGACGCAGCTGTGTGCGAATCATTTATCCTCCTCCAGGTAACCCTCTCGCTCATATCCCTGTAAGTGATCCCGATAAACTCGCTAACTCTCCGGGCGGACTTTAGTGATATCCAACTTTGTTTGGTTTGTTGACATTTCCCTCTCCGACATGCGTAGATACTTATTCGTGTCTTTCCGAGAACAGTGTCACAAAACAAATTCACACATGTGCTGTATTATAACCTGCCTTAAACACCTCCAGAACAATTCAAAAATATTCAAAATTTCAAGTCACTGGCTCTTTCCCATGATTTGTGTTAATAATGCCAGACATCTCTCCACATGCTCTAACCCCATGGGACAGCAGTGAGGCACTCTGAAACACCCAGTGTTCGTTTGCATTCCTCTTTTCCCACAATCTTCCCGCCTTGCTCCCTTACCCAGGTCCCATCAGGAGACATTTTCCGTGTTTAAAATCCCTGTTTCCTAACAGAAAGTCGACAGATTATTTCAGGTTCTGCTCATGAGTGCGTCTTTATTTGCTTCCACTGCAGCACAGGAACTCTGCGAGTTACGCCTATGAGATCTGTACTCGAGAGCAAAGAGAGGATAAATGCATTTATGCTTGCTTGTTCAGCTCATTCTTTTCTATTCCTGCTCAGTTCAGACTCCTTGCCTCCCACAGTGCACTGGGATTAAGACAGTCCCCTAGATATGCCTGTACACCAACCCAGGGCTGCCAAGCCCTCACTGGGGCTCTCTTCTGGGGTGCTTCTAGGTTGTGTCAAATTGACTATTAAAGCTGACATCACGAGTATCTTCTGTTTAACATATGAAATACTTACATCAGCAGCATGCAGTGGCAGACCTAGGTGAGTTCAAGGCCAGTCTAGTATACAAAGCGAGTCCAGGACAGCCAAAGCTACACAGAGAAACTCTGTCTCAAAATAAAAAAAAAAGGCAAACAAACAAAAAGACGTCATCCTTGTCAATCAGTTCTTCTCTGTTTATCGATTTTTGTTCCGTTTATTGATTTTTCTTTCAATCAATTCTTTTCTACCTTTAAATTTGTCACAAATTCATACATAAGCCCTGCGAATTGTGCGTATTTTGGGGCTGCCATGTAGCCACATGTACAGCATGTAGGATTAAAACTCACTGTTGACACATCTATCTCCTCAAGCACTTATGATCTCTTATAGTAAAAATATTTTCTCCTTGATTTTTGAAACACATCTTTTTGTTTCTTTTAATCCAGAAAAGACGGCTGTCAACACTCCTTCATTTCACTGTGGTTGGAGCTGTCACTTGGCTTTCTGTGCTCATGTATCTCTACAGGGCCATGTCCATAGCACAGGGCTTGTGTGACTATCAGGGGGAAAGGAAACGCTAAGAACTCACTTAATGCTTCAGAAGGAAATTCATTCAGACTAGAGATTAGATCAGGCCCATGTGAGTCCATATGGCTGTAATCCAACAGCCAAGAGGCTGAGGCAGAAGTGTCAGAATCCAGAGTTCAAAGAGAGCTTCTACCCTCCGCTATGTAACAAAATTGTCTCCAAAAATAATCTCAGAACAGATCAGATCAAAGACACAGCTATGACATCCCTTGGTAAGACTTCTCAAATGGACCAAGGAGGCTCCTCATGATCTTTAGGAGATCCTGCCCACACCCATCTCACATATAACTCATCTCAAGAAACTTTTAAAAAATAATTTTCATCGATGCATAAGAGATATATAAGTTGCAGATAAAGATGTTCAGGTTGGCCTGAAAGGAATGGATGCAGTTCGAATGAATATCAGTCTTGTAGGCTCTGCCATGTGTCTCTGAGAAATGCTGGTCAGAATCCTACCCAGTGGCCCTTGGACACATGCAGCACTCAGACCCAGTGGATTGTGTTTTTAAAGAGAGACTTAAAGTTTGGAGGGAGATAGGAGATGCATTAGGGGACACAGAGAATTTGTATACATGTATAAAATTTTCAAAAAAATGTGCAGGAAAAAAATAATTTT
Source organism: Meriones unguiculatus (assembly GCF_030254825.1). Taxonomy (NCBI): domain Eukaryota; kingdom Metazoa; phylum Chordata; class Mammalia; order Rodentia; family Muridae; genus Meriones; species Meriones unguiculatus. Next base: position 57,227,218 of record NC_083363.1, on the reverse strand, counting down.
ATTCAGCTGCACACAGGCCTGATTCTACAGGAAATAGAGGAGGACAAGGCTGGAGCATCAGTGAATCATTCCCCAGGAGCAGACTGAAGAGATATGTTTAAAATAGTTCTGTGGTTGCTGTAGGCTGGTGGCTTCGATGGTTCGGGTCCCCTCCACTGCTTCCTACATGTATCCAGCATACTATGTGTTAAGATTAACTTTTACGTCAGATGATCTGTGATGAATTCTTGTCTGAATCATCATATTTTGAATATGATGGAGAGACGCACTGTCCCCTCTCTTAGAGGCCTTCAATTTAGAATAAAGGGTGACTAAGGTAGCTGGGGGATAAGACGTCTGTCTCTGCCTTTGTGTCCAGATCTACCTGAGATGAGAGGATTGTGGTCTTCAAGCCTGTGCCTAATGTTCTGAGGAAAAGATGGGTGTATGTTCTGCTTCTGCCAGGGACCAGATCACTGGATGACAGAGGAGATCTGCAGCACCTGGAGGGAGAAACAGCCCTCTATGTCACACACTTATTGAATGGGTCTGTGATGACCTGTGACTCCACTAAGTGAAGAGTGGGAAAGGGGAGAGAAAATCACAATTCTGGGCAGCACACCTTGTTCCCATGCAAAACCCTGTTCACATCTGCTAGGCATTTGGGGAAGGCCTGAACTGCCTTTCATATTTAAAAGTATAAGTGGGTCAGAGCAGTTGCTGTGCAATTACGAGGACCTGAGTTCAAATCCCCAGCACCTATGTAAAAAGCCAGTTATGGCCACATGCACACGTGTAGCCCCAGCATTACACAGGGTGCAGGCTGAAGGGCAGCTGGGACCTCCTGACCACCAGCCTAGCTCTAATCCAATAAGAGAAAACAAGGCAGGGAATGATAGCTCAGGAAACTGCTGTCCTTCTTGTACATACACACCCTAAAACATATACACGTATGCATTACAAAGCCTGATCGCCCTGAGAGTGACCCACATAAATAGCACATAGAAAAGCTAAGCAAAGGAGAAGAGACTGAGACTGCAGAGGGAGAGAGCTGCAGGCATCACACATCCCAGTGGCTCATCTAAGACGCGAGGTGTGCAGGAACTATCTCATACTTCCAGCAAAGTTAGCTTGAGGACAAACTGCCTTCCGAGCCAGCACCCCCTAGAGCAGAACAACAACCCAGGTGTACGCTGCCTCCCACGCGCGCACACTCAATGACACGTTGTGTGAGGCAGTCCTTTGAGAGGCAGTCGTGGTGAGCAGCTACAGCTCAACCAGAAGCCCCACACCTCTCTGTGTAAATCAATGCACTTTGCATTTCTCCTGTGTTTCCTTCCTCGGTACCCCAGGATCATTTTGTGGCCTCAACACACACAGCAATCATTTCTGGCTTCACGCCTTGGCTGACATAGCCTCCAATTCTCTCACTTTGGGCAACTCTTGTGTTTCCCACAAGGAGGCTAAAGTAAACCAAGAGCAGGGGTGAAATCATGTGCGCCTGTGCTCAAACCGAAGGGAAAGATGAAAGGAGAGGAGAGCTAGCTGGAGGAGCTGGCTTTATGGATGCCCAGCAGTGAGCCAACATATGGCATCTGTTATATGTATATTTATGCATATAGATTTATGGTAAGAGAGCCATCCATATGCAGAAAGCTGCCCACCTGCCAGTAAGTGTACTTACTCAAAAACGGCCAGATGTCTCTACCCAATGTGGAGAGCAATTTTGGAACCATGAAATGACAACTCAGGTATGAGAGCACTTACACAGAAAGCCATTCCAGAATCCTTCTGATTTAATCCCAGAAACACAAAATAATGAGACCTCTAGGAGTTTCTGAAAATGCATGAGCAGTTCTTTACCCTTTGTGAATCTTTTGTTCTTATTTTTTATTTTATGCAAATACTGAAAGACTATCATAATGAACCCAGATCCTACCTCCTTTGTTCTGCATTTACTCTCCTTCTCACACCTCCATCTTGCAAATTGTTCTGCAGAAAATCTAGACCATGTGACATGACTCATAAACACTTTGAAATGTCTTTGAGGTGAAGAACACTTCCTCCAGGACCCAAGTTCAGTTCCCAGCACCCACACCAGAAGGCTCACAACTGCCAGCTGTGATTCTAGTTCCCGGGGATCTGAAACCATCTCTAGATTCCTAAGGTACCTTAACTCATATCATACAAGCACATGCACACACACACAATAAATTAATATAAAATTAAATGTTCAAGTTTTAAATGTGTGTCTTTAGAAAAATAGGATAAAACATGTTTTTAAATATCACATTTAAAAATTGTTCATAATTATTTCATATTATCATTTTCCAGGCCAACGATCATACTCCTGGTTGTCTCAAAAAATGTTCTTTTTTTTCCCAACAATTTCCTTACTCATACTGGTATCCAAATGAAACACTGGATGACATGTTTCTTGAGTCCCTTTTGTCTGTACATCTTTCTTTTCTTTTTGTTCCTTGAAGTTTATTTCTCAAAGTAGTTAGGGAGCATGTCCTGTAAATATTTTGTGATGTGTAATTTCCTGATTGGATTCCTTTGTCTCATAGAATTGGTCTTTGCTTGTAGTTCTGAACATATTTGTGTTAGATTCCAGGGGATCAGCTTCTTCCCTTAGAAAGGCAGACAGGCTCCCCACAGTGTCCTGAAGAACAAACATGCTCAGGGTGAGGTTTGCTCACATAATCAGCTTCCTGCCTCCCAAGGCAGCATGCATTGTGACCTCAAACCCTACTTAGTTCCTAAGCTGCTTTGGCAGCTGCAAGGCCCATTCACAGCATCTCTGAGGCACACTGACTTTGCATTAAAGTCCTTGCTTCTAGCCAGAGACTTTTAAGTGAGGATCTTCCTCTTCCCCACAGAGTGTTGGTGGGTCTCCTAGCCTAGCTTCCCTTTCATCCCAAGTCCATCTTAGCATGCTTGCCAATCCTGAAAAGTCTTTTTTTATTATTTAAAACAACTAGGATTCACTTTTTAGTTCTCTTTCTCCTTTTCTCCCTCTGCTTTCTCTCTCTCCTCTTCAGTCTTCTTTGCTTCATCAGTTATGCTGCACCCTCTCTTAGAAGATGCCTCATATGTTTGTCTCTGTGGTGACAGCAGTCGTCAGTTGTAGTACTTAGACCCACCAATTCACAGGGACATTCTGGTGTTATATTTCTTCATTTGTAAATTAAAATGACCTAGAAAAAACAACTTCATCTATATAGTGGTGAACATCACATAAAAAGGTGTGGGGGGGGGAATGCCTGCTGCTGTTCATAACTAGTTTCTAAATAACCACAATACCAAAATCTGGTAAAGGCTATACAGGCTGAAGAGACGTCTTAGTGGGTAAAGTTGCTCAGGCAAGAACACCAGAATTCAGAATCCCAGCACCATGTAAAAGCTGGTCTCTTCTGTGGTTTACTAGACACTCCCAGACTCTCTGGGTAAATTTATCCACACTGATGAAAGCAAGGTGGAAGCAGTAACAACAGCATCTCTGAGTGGTATTGAAAATAGGATGTCAGGGCCTGGGCTTGGAAAGGTCACTTAGTAGGTGTTTGGGTTGATGATTATTAATATTTAATATTGATTTATCTTTTAGTTGAACAGTAGTTATTCCTAAACTAGCTATATACCCAAATCACCACATAGAGACTAGGATTTATTTAATTAACCTAGAGTACTATGCTGGGCAATAATTACTGCATCCTAAGCCTACAAGCTTCCTCCATTTACATTTCCCACATCATACTTGCTTTTTAGTCATATGTTTGGTCTGGCTCATTTCTCCTGATGTTTTCCAGTCCTCTCCTCTCAGATCTCTCCCCGCACTCTTTCTTTCTCCTCCCCTCTGGACCAGGATGTTCCACTCTATTCTCTCCATTGCTCAGCATTGGCTGCTTGTTTTTATTAACTAAAGAGAATAATTGGTAGCATGTTTAACAAACATGAGACAGGTGACGCTTACAATGATCATCAAAATGCAATGTCCAGATTGAAACCAGATAGTGGGGTAGAGAAATCAGCATTTGAATGAACAAGGGTAAATTGTATAACTTCCACATTAACATTATACCAACACATTTGCCTCACAAGGGTGAGAACCTTAGTTTGGGTCCCCAGAACCCATGACAAAGGCCAGGAACAAGGGCATACACTTGTTACTCTAGTGGAGCGGGTGGACACAGATGGATCCCTGAAAGTTCCTTGACCAACTAGTCAGGTCTACTGTGTGAAGTCACAGGCCATGAGAGACTTATGTCTAACTGGTTTGGTAGGGTGCTGTGTCAGAAGCAATATCCATCTTCTTCCAGAGTTTGTAGAGACCCAGGATATTCTAAAGGGAGGAGCCATAAGACTGTAAGTTGATGCTTGAAGGATGCATCAGCAGCAAAGAGTGATTGTTGCTTTTAATGGTTAGTCTTAGCTATCAACTTGATCGGGCCTGGAATAAATTAGAACATTAACCTGTACCCTCTTGTGAGGGGCTCTCCTGATCAGATTCTTTGAATGGAGAAGACACACCTTGAATGTAGATGCAGCACCTACTGGTGGCAGCTCAGGGAAAAGGACACCGAAGAAGGAAACTTTGCTCTTTGCCTGCTTGCTCTCTCTTTTGCTGGCAAGCTCATCTACATTGTTGTTGCTGTATTCTGTTACTGTTATTAGAACCAGCTTCTTGGGGTTTCCAATGCAGAGCAAAGACCAGCAGCTCTTTGGGAATTCCCAGGCCTTCAGCATCAAGTTGGGACTGATGAAACATCCAGCATCATTGGTTTCACAGCTACTAGGTTCTCAGCCTCTCCAGTGTGGGACAGCCATTGTTATACTGCTTGTATCATATCCTGGAAATCACTCTAGTAAACCCTGTGTGTATGTGTGTGTTTGTGTGTGTGTGTGTTTAATACTGTCTGTTCTGTCCATCTGGAGAGCCCTGACTAATACCCTGCTCGTTCAGTTCTCAATTGAGGCAGTTTGCCTCCTCCTTTGTTCTAGTTTGCTTTCTATTGCTGGGATTAACACTATGACCAAAATAACTTGGGGAGGAAAAGGTTTATTTCATCTTACAGCTGACAGTTCAACACGAAGGGAAGTCAGGCTGGAGGCAGAAACTGATGTGGAGGCCACAAGGTTGCCTACTGGCTTACTCCTCAAAGTCAAGTTTAACTACCTTTCTGATACCTGCCACTATCACCTGCATAGGAGTGACACCGCCCGCAATGGGCTGGGACCAAACACTTGCCTCACTGAATTGCCTATAGCCATGCTGATGTACACATTTTCTCAACTGAAGTTCCCTCTTTCTAGGTAACTCTAGTTTGTGTCAAGTTAAAAAAAAAAAGCCCACCAAAGATTCTGATGCTCTCTTGTGGCCTCCACAGGTACCTTCGTACACATGGCACTCACTCACAAGATGCATACACTTACACAAACATAAAAAAAAAATAATTTAAAAAATGTTAAAGTTCAGGAAGTAGACAGCTCATACATCTCAGGAAGTTCCTGAAACTGACCAGTGCATAAGACTCGTTCATCCCTAAGGTTATATGAGCATTAAAGGCTACTTAGGAGACTAAGAACCAGCTGAGCTGCCTGGAAGAGAAATACTTCAAGCAGTCAAGATGACTGTCAGTTGTGGAAAAAGCTCTAAAGTTCAAGCTGTTATGAGCTGTCATCTATGCTGCGGTGGGCTTTTGGTGAGGCAGCTGAATTTGCGTCATTTCTGCTCCTGTAAGTAACCCCCTCACCCACACTCCAATCAGCTTATTGAATCACCACATTGGACTTGGGTGGTGTCCTTACTTTGGTCTGTCAGTGGTTCAAAATCTGGGGTGAGTAAATATTTGTTCATGTCTCCCCAGGAATAGTGACACACAGCACATGGATAAAGATATTATCTCCCATGTTTTGGCTACCAGACTACTAAAGCAATAACCCCCAAGGAACTAGACTTCCCCAAGGAATCTTATGTTGAGAGAGAGAGAGAGAGCTTAAAGCCTGCACCAACCAGAGGGAAAAAGAGAGGATTAAGAATTTGTTAAACTACCTTACAGAAGATAAGGATGGGCCAGTAGTGAGCAGGACCATACACTAATCAGAACCACCTAGATATGCATAACGCTTGCTTCTACTCAAACTGTAACATCATTTCAGTATCCTAGAGATCAACTTTGAGGAGAGGGAAGTCACTGGATCTCTCTCTCCCCAACACTTTGACTGAATGAATCTCCTTTCTCTACTTTTTGCTATGAATTTGCTGCTCTAATTGACTGTTTGAGAACATTGACCTAATCTGGATTCTTTGGGCAATCTGTTACTCCAAGGAGTAGAATGCCTTTGAGTACTGATACCAGAGGCTGCCCTCTGACTTCTACATGCATGTCATACGTGCGCACACATACGCACACACACACATGCACGCACGGGTACCCACACACACCAGCCATATGAACAAACCCACACACATAAATTCAGTTCCTAAGAATTTATCTGTCCTCTAAACAGTCCCGCAGTATGATCTACTATGAGACTACTGTGTGCACAGACTACCTGCAGGACAGAGAACTGTGTCTGTAGCATGGGCTTTGTGCTGCGTAGTTTTTATAGGCAAGGCTGCAGGACATTCTCTTAATTAATGACTGATAAAAGAGGGCCCAGTCCATTGTGGAAGGTGCCATCCCTGGGCTGGTGGTCCTGGGTTCTGTAAGAAGGCAGGCTGAGCAAGCCAGTCAGCAGCCCCCTCCATGGCCTCTGCATCAGCTCCTGCCTCCAGGTTCCTGTCCTGCTTGAATTCCTGTGTGAGCTAAATAAATCCTTTCCTCCCCAACTTTCCTTTTGGTCACAGTGTTTCATCGCAGCAATAAAAACCCTATCTAAGACAAGCCTTTTCTGCTGAAGCCTCTATTGAGGCAAATTTCCAAGACGGAGCCTTCAAGGATAGGCTATAGAATTTGGTTCAGAGACCATTATCAAGCACTGAAAGTCAGTAACTTTCACAGCCAGAGACAAAGGCACACAAGATTAAGAAACACAATAGCAAGGCTTCAGGGACCCTGAGTGTGAGTGGGGTTGGATGGGAAAGGCTTAGCAGGAGCAGGAGGATCTTGGAGTCCTGCAATAGGAGGTATCTTCTCCTTTCAGGCTGGTCTAGCACGCAGTATCTCCTCACACTCGCTCAATTCAAAGTGCCCTGACCCCTGGTTCATGTCAGGGATGGGCTGTGGCATGAGATACAGCTGGCCCGACTCCATCATGCCAGTCACTGAACTCCAGAGACACAGCACAGTGACTAACGTGAATGAATAGGCAGCTGTGAGAAGCAGCAAGCGGTGCCTCAAAATATTAAAAAGAAGAACGGCCAATGCCACTTCAAGGTACTTACCCTAAGGGATCAGAAGCAGCCTGTAATGCATGTTTCCACAATAATGTCCATAGCAGCAGTACTCGTGATTTCCAGAGCAGTGAATAACATGGTATGCACATACTGCAGAACTCTGGTCATCCGTACAGGGAAGGAAAGTCAGCACATGCTAGGACAGGCATGAACCTGGAAGCACACCAGCAGACTGAGCCAGCCATTACTGCATGAGTCCACTCCTGTGAGGTGCTCCAGTAGTCAAATTCTGAGGAACGGAAAGCGGAAGATGGGACCGGAGGTGTCAATGTCACAGGTTCAGTTCCGGGTTAGTAAGATGAAGCGTTCTAGAGACAGACTATGGCCGTAGCCTCGCGAGAATATGAACTTGTTTAATGTCATGAAACTGCTACAGTTCAAATGGTTATGGTGGTAAATCTTTGTTGTTTTGTATTTGGGGTGTGTGTGTGTGTGTGTGTGTATGTGTGTTCCTCTGCACAAATGTGAAGTTATTTCTGGGTTCCTGGGTAAGGGCTTTGCGATGATATACTAATCTCGAAATAACTGGGCTTGGCTGGAGCAAGGGTAGAATACTGCATGGAATTTTAACACCTAGGTCAAGATTGCTGTGATCAGGAAGGTAGGGAAGCATGCCCAGAGGCAGAAACTGAGGATATGCAGTTTCCAGGAAGGTATGAAGATGGGGAAACAATATGCTTGCCTTGTTTATTTTATTTTATTTTTTTACGTACAAGATAATGAAATCTGCTATTGCGTCAAAAGTGTGTGGCCTGATACAGTAAAGAAGAAAATGTAGGACAGGGTAAGTGGGTGATAATTAACAGACTGGACCAAGCTATATTTGTACCCAGCTCCTGGTGTACATGGATCCCCGTCATGCATTTTGCTTCCCTCTTTGTGCATTTGTATGATGGCTAGTTCTCTCTAACACTCCCATGAGCAAGGAATGCTCTGGATTCCATGTTAGCATGGAGCCATCTCCCCTGGAAAATTGTGAGCTGGGTGTCCTGCCTCCCGCTTCGATGCATGAAGGATGTTCTGGGTCCGGATGTCTGTTGCTCCATGTTGATAAAGCTGGCATTTTCATCTCCCATAGTGACAGTGTCTCTGAGAAGGTAGCCTGGATACACAATAGGCTGACCACCCAAAACTGTCTATTTCACCCAGGGGGATCACTGGATAGCCAGCAAGAAGCCAGACTGGATCCCTCCTGGGCTGGCCATAAGGTCCTATGCATCTCGACCCAGAGGGACCACTGGCCACCCAGCCAAAAGCTGGCCATTGTTTACTGTGCCTGAACACCCAGTGCAATGAAGGTAAGAAAACCATGTCTGGGCTAGAGAGACGGCTCAGTGATTCAGAACATTTGCTGCATAATCATAAGGACCAGGTTTGGATCCCAGCACCCACGTGACAAGCCAGGCGTCCCACAAGCACTTGTAACTCCATTTTCAAGGGTTAGGTACCCTCTCCTGGCTTCTGTTCAAACAGAGTCATGCACAGCAGTACATACATGTGTGCATAGCTTCGTATACACACGCACACAAACACCCACACACATACACACACACTATTAAGCAGAATATATCTTTGAGAAGGGGAGAAAAACTGCAAACATCAGGTGGGAAAGAAAGATATATCTGGCTCGCAGATGAACTTGCTTAGGACACCGGAGAGCCAACAGGAACCCTGGACACAGCGCATAGCCAATAACCAGCTTGATTTTAGCAAATGTAAATTCTTTGGACAACTCAGTTAATAAGCAACAGAAACCCCTGATTTGTTCTACTTAAATATAAAGAAAATAATTTTTTTTTTCAAAATATCTTACTATGAGGAAGTCTAGAATCAATGGTTGGTTGACTTGACAGCTCAAAACTATCCCTCAAAAGCCAGATTCTGTTTGTCTTTATGTGTCACATGCTGGGTTGTTCTCATGAGAAACCATGGTTGCAAGATCTGCATTTGTTGCAGCCTGTGCATGTATTCCTCCAATGCCCAGTACTCTTCATAGGAGTGAAGAGACATTTCTCGGGACAGCTTCCAACACACATGCACACTGGATCCCGCGTCTGCTGGCTGGATCAGCATCCTGCTCTCACACACAACTGAATTGTTGGCAAGGAACAACGAGTCAGGATACATGATTTCTTTCTTCTTCTTTTTTTGTAATTTTTTTTATAATTTATTCACTTTATATCCTGATTGTAGGCCCCTCCCTCGTCTCCTCTCAGTCCCACCCTCTCTCCCTTTTCCCTCTAACCCCCTCCGCTAGTCCTCAGAAAGAAGGAGACCTCCATCCCTACCATACAATCTCATATCAGCCTATCAAACCTCATCCTGCATCCTCTTCCTCTGTGGCCTGGCAAGGCCTCCCCACCAGGGGGAAGTGATCAGAGATCAGGCAGCAGAGTCCATGTCAGAGAGAACCAGTGCTCCACTTACTAGGGTACCCACATGGAGACTGAGATGCTTATGGGTTACATGTGAACAGGGAGCCTAGGTCCTCCCCTTGAATGGTCCTTGGTTGGTACACAGGATATATGATTTATACTAGTCCTTCAATGCTAATTGTAACCAAACTGGTAGGAAGGAAGTGGATAGCCACAAAGGTGGAACTGTGCCCAAAATGAGGCCATTGAAAAGCAATCAGCTGGAGCACCAGTAGTACTCTGGCTTCAGCGAAAAGCAAGGTGGGACCTCAAGGGTCTTAGTAGGTGGTGGGGGCTTCATGGTGCAGTGATGGGGAGACTTCACACCAGAAGCTTAGGGCTGATGTCAGGGTGACTTTGTGAGAAAACTGCAGACTCTTCATTGAGCCACAGCTTCCCTGGGAGCTGGTTTGGCATCCTTCCTCCTTTGCCACATATTTCTAGGCAAGTCAAGAAGATGGCAATCCACCAGGCATTGCTTCAGCATGAAATCTCCAGCAGTGTGGACCCAGAAACTGCTCAAAGGGTAAAAATTCTCATCCCCGTGGCACCAAGTGGCTGTTTGCTTTATTTTTGCAATTTTGTAATAAGAATTTGGGCAGAATCATGCTTGAATGACTCTCTTCCCCCCAGAATGCTGCCCATTCCACTTTATTTTTTTAAAGTTCCTTTTTACTAATTATTATTAATTATTAAACTTATTCACATTGTATCCCAGCTGTGGCCCCCTCCCTCATCTCCTCCAAATCCTACCCTCCCTCCCTCCTCTCCCCCTTTGTCCCTCCCCTAGCCCACTAACAGGGGAGGACCTCCTCCCCTTCTTTCTGATCCTAGCCTATCAGGTCTCATCAGGACTGGCTGCATTGTCTTTCTCTGTGGCCTGGAGAGGCTGCAACCCCTCCCCAGGGGGAAGTGATCAGAGAGCTAGCCACTGAGTTCTTGCCAGAGACAGCTCCTATTCCCCTTAGTATAGAACCCACTTGGAGACTGAGTCTATGGGCTACATCTGAGCAGGGGTTTTAGGTCCTCTCCATACATGGTCCTTGGTTGGGATATCAGTCTCTGAAGGGGCCCCAGGGCCCAGTTTTTTGTTTTTTGATTTTTGTTTTTTTGTTTTGGTCTGGTTTGGTTTGGTTTGGTTTGGTTTGGTTTGGTTTGGTTTGGGGTTTTTTTTGGCTCTGTTGGTCTCCTTGTGGAGCTCCTGTCCCCTTCAGGTCTTTCTATCTCCCCCTTCTTCATAAAATTCTCTGAAAATTAGGAATAGTGCTACCTCATGATCCAGCTATACCACTCCTAGGCACATATCTGAAATATGCTCAACTATACAACAAGGACATTTGCTCAACCATGTTCGTAGCAGCTCTATTCATAATAGCCAGAAGCTGGAAACAACCCAGATGTCCCTCGACGAAGGAATAGATACAGAATTGTGGTACACTTACATAATGGAATACTACTCAGCTATTAAAAACAAGGAAATCATGAAATTTTCAGGCAAATGGTGGGAACTAGAAAAGATCATCTTGAGTGAGGTAACCCAGAAGCAGAAAGACACACATGATATATACTCACTCATAAGTGGTTATTAGACATATAATATAGGATAAACATACTAAACTCTATACTCCTAAAGAAGCTAAACAAGAAGGAAGACCCTAGGGAAGATGTTCAATCCTCATTCAGAAGGGCAAATATGATAGACATTGGAAGCAGGAGAAGACAGGGAACAGGACAGATGGCCTCTGAAAGACTCCATTGATTGAGGTATCGAAGCAGAGGCTGAGACTCATAGCCAAAATTTGGGCAGAACACATTCCTTTAAAACCTGCCTGTGTCCTTAACAAACATGTACCATGGACGTGCAGGCAAGCACTGCTTACACACAGCATTTAAATGAGCGTGCACTGTGCAGTTACCTCTGATGGCTCTGATTTTATTTATAATCATCGTCTGACCCTTACAAGCTCTAATAGCTGTCAGCAAGGGGTGCCTGAACCCCACTGCTTGCTGAGCACATGATTTGAAACACCCAACTTTCAATCTTAAATTTCCTTTCTGTGGTTTTATTCAATTTAAACTTCGTTGGTTAAAAGAGCAAATTGCACTGGCCTCTCACCTTGTTCTGATTAGCAGTTCTAGGGAGCCTGGGCTTCCCCCCACTCTTCTGTGGAAACTGACACAGCTTAAACACAGAAGAAGCTTAAACACCATAGATTCTACAGAGTTCAGAGCTCCGTGCGGCACTGGGAAGACAAGGTGGGGCTGGGGATGTGGCTCCATCAGTGGAGTCTTGCTTAGCCTTCAAGAGTCCCTGGGTTCAATCCCCAGTACTCCATAAACCAGGCATGATGTGGGTGGAGGCAAGACAGTGAGAGGCTACAGGCCATCTTCAGCTACATAGTGAGTTGAAGGCCACATAAGATCCTGTCTCAAAAAAAAACAATCTGAGAGAGAGAGGGGGGGGAGAGCAGGTGTCACTCTTATGTTTAGACGAGAGTGAATTTCCAAGGAGACAGAGTCAGGCAGAGCTTCAAGAAAAGGGTCATTAGGGTTGGTCAGAATGGTATAGGCTGAAGTGACAGCTTCAGTTGTTCCTGGGGGAGAGAGGGTGTTCTTTTAAAGCTCTTTGAGAGGGTGTAGGGAGGCAGAGGTGTGCTACAAGAAAGTGAGTCCAAGGCTGGCTAATATCGCCAAATTAAACTAAAACACATAATGTTTTTCTTAAAGTTTATATGGATGCTGTGTGTGAAAGGTCTCAAGTATGTTTCTAGATCATGGTCATCTGGAAAAATCAATGTCCCTGCTTAGGATGTAGCATGACAGTGGTCACCTGTCCTGCCAGGAACCGCCTCCATTTAGCCTATGCTATCTGAAAGGGTCTATTGCCAAAGGTTTGGGGGGCACTCTATGACATTTGTGGGGGTGGGGTATATGAATAGCATAGTTCTTAAGGGACACTCTAGGTTGAGAACCCAGTGCCCACCCATCCCAGGTATCTGGTATGGTCCAGTACACATCAAAATTTAAGTCATTCCACACAGTATTAAATAACAGAAGCTCAGATGTTTCTACCATCTCTGTCTTCTCTGCAGAGACGGCATGGCCCCTTGTTCTAGAGGAACCATTTTCCTTGAGAAATAATTTTTCTGTGGGTCTGTGAGGGAACGAAAGCATTATTCACAGCCCCTTTCTAGAACCGGCCTCCATCCTGCTGCCATCTGTGCAGCTGTTCTCAAAAACAGAATCTGGGGTAGGGAAGGGGGCAGTAGTTGAAGTGCCTGCTCTGCCCACTGGAGTTATGGTCCCCAGAAACCCATGTAAATGGCAAGTGGAGAGCAGAAACAAGGGATTCCCTAGAGCAAGCTGGTAGCAAGACTACCCATATCAAAAATTTCTGGGTTTGATTGCAAAACCCAACCACCTGACTAACGTGGAAGAGCATCAGGAACAATCCCTGGCATCAACCCCAAGCCTCTATATGCATGGTACACACATGCAAAAACATTTGTTGTACATATTTGAAAAATGAAGGATGGGAAGAGGAGGGGGAGAGGGAGGAAGAGGAGGGAAGAGGAGGAAACAGAAACTGGTTCCAGCAAAGGCCAAGAACCAGCTCCCCTCTATGCTGGCGGGCAGCATTCCATTTGAACAGTTTGCTTCTCCATCCTGCCACCTTATTTTCACACCACCCCGGTGCTGGTGATAGAAGAAGGCTTCGGTCATTCAGACCAGTTCATAGCACTCACAGGGTGTCTGCTGCCTGCTGCCATCTGTGGCCTGCTGTTTGTCATCTGTGATGATGTACAAGTAGAAGGAGCAGATACTGGAAGAAGAGAGAAGTGGCTCGTCCCACCTGGTAAGAAACACTTACCATGGCATATCTGTGGCAAAGATAAGTGGAAGAGATGAGAGGCAATGGAAGAAGCATTTCAGATGGAGAGAGGGTAAGCGGCTGTCCTTCATTTTTGCTACTGCAGCAAAAGGTGACTTTGGGGAGAAAGAGTTTGTTTCGGCTTACAATACCAAGATACAGCCCATATTCTGGGAGTGTTAGGCAGGAAATCAAGCAGCTAATCACATTTCATTCATAGTCAATAGCAAAGCAGAAATATGCACACCTTTTCTTGATTGCTCTTAGCTTCCTCCACTCTTAAGTCAATTTGGGATCCCCTGATGTCCACAATGGCCTTATCTTCCTGTATAAATTAATAATCAAGATAGTCTCCTGCACACATACCCACAGGCCAACCTGTTCTAGATTTTTCCTTATTAAGACTCTCTTCCTAGCTGATTCTAGATTATGTTAAGGTGACACTTAACACCAACCAGTAGAGTGGTCAATGGGTATGAAATGCTATAATTGGTAGTCAGACATTCTGGAAAATCTAGAAATCTGCTATAGTATTGATGTGAAGTGTGTTGGTGATGTTCCCAGAGGAGATTGGTGTGAGGATCTAAGTGGAGGGGCACAGAAGATTCCTCCTTGATAATTTGATCACATTTAATTGGCTGAGGGATTATGAAAACAAGGGTAAAAAAGAAACAAATTGTCCAATACTCAAGAACTGAATTCCATCTTTTTCTGCTTAGACATCCGTCCCCAGACTATTAAGCTTTGGACTTCAGAGAATTGTGCAAAGTATAAGACAAGCACTTTACTGACTCAGACATCTCATGTGTAGAATCTTAAATAGTTGATCTTCTTCAAGTCAAGAATACCACAGTAGTTACCACGAGATGTGAAGAAGAAGGTGGGAGGGAGAGAAAGGATGTTTAGTGGGCATCCTAGTTAGGTTTGAATTTGTTGGGTAGTTGGTTGGTTGGTTAGATATCTGTTTGTTTTGTCAACCTGAGCATAATATGAGAAGAGAGACCTCAACTAAAAATATGCCCTCCATCAAATTGCCCTGTAAGCCAACTTATGTGAATTTTCTTGACAGATAATTGGTTTGGAAGGGTCCAGTCACTATGGGTGGCATTACCCTGGGCAGATGTTCCTGGGTTGTATAAGAAAGCAAGCTAACCAAGCCAGAAGGAGGAAGGCAGTAAGCTATGCTTCTCTGTGGTCTCTGCTTCATTTCCTGCCTCCAGGTTCCTGCCCTGAGTTCCTGATTTACCTTCTCTCAGTAATGGATGGTAACCTGTAAAGCAAATAAACCCTTTACTCTCCAACTTGCTTTTACTTATGACCTTAAAAATAGCAATAGAAGCAAACTAGGACAATGAGTATAAAGGCAGTTGGACAAATTCTCTGTATAAAAAGGTTAACTATGAGCTTAACAAGTCATTGCTCATTTCAATACAGCCAAGAAAAATAACTTGGAGAGTTCTGAACACAATGAAAGGAAAATTTCAAAGTACCCCTTTAGTCCTTTTTTTTTTTCTTTTTAATTGCCTTATTCACCAGCTCATTGCCCTTCTGATCACCACCTACTAAAGAATTTCATGTCACATGACAAAGAATCTCATGCAGAATAAAAGGAGGGGGTGTCTTGCTGCAAGGGGCTTATGCAAGTAGGAGCAGTGACTTCTGAAGTGGGAGGTTTTCAGACCTTGTCCATGTGAAAAAAAGTGGCTAAGACAGAGAAGTACCCATTAGCCTACACTTCAAATCCAGGGAATCACATGTGCTGATGGAAGAAATAGAAAGAAGGCTGGAGAACAACAGTGACTAATAAGAGGCAGAGGCTGCAAATGGGGACATAGTGGGGTATGGGTTCTACACATGAAGAAAGGAAATAGTGAGATCCAGGTGATCTCTTTGTGTGTGACTCTGGTCAAAAGGCAAAGGAGGGCTTAATGCAAAGATATTAGACAATCATAGCTTCAACTCACCAGGCCGATTACTGAAACCTGCAGATGGTGGGTAAGTGTGAAAGTGAAAACTTTCCATTGAACAACAAGGGAGAGTTCCTAGGATGAAGATAAAGGAGTCATGACTCAGGTAACATGGGTATCAGTCATAACAGTCAATGGAGCTCTCTTACAGAACAGAGGAGATCCCAAGAATGGGCTGCCATTGTCTGGCTATTGCTTGGGGGCTTAAAAAAGACCTTCCAAAGGGAGGGGGACTGTAGGGGACATCCATGGGCTGCCAGTCAGTCGCTGTCTCTTGGTTGCCTCATGTTTGTCTGGGAACCAGGATGTCTTCAGTGGCTGTCAGAACATGGCTGTCAGCAAGTATCAAGCTGCCAGCTCAGCAGTGGAAAGCCTGAAGGGTCTGGGCCCATCTTGACCACCTGGTGGTACCTAAGTCTTGGCCCCAATAGCACCTGTTCCAAAAGCTTCACTCTTAACTGGACAGGCACACGTTCTAAATCCAGTCTCCACGAATCGCACTGAGATACAATTGGCTAACCTCCAATCAATTTCGTTTGGAGCCTTGCAAATAAGAACACTGGTACCACTGAAAAACCAGATATTAGTAATTTTATAGTCTTACTTTTGAATAATAAGACTATTTCAATATTCAGTTGCCTTTCAGCTAATGTGATTTTTTTAAAAAAGAAAATCATACACGTATACCATGCATTTTTTAAATCACATCTGGCCCCCACTTTCTCCTTCCAGTCCAACACGGAGCCCCAAAATGTCTTCCTCCCAATTTCCTGTCATCTTTTTGCTCTTTTAAACCAATAACCCACTGATCCCAGTTAGTGTTGTCAGTGTGTGCACAGATGTGGGGGTCGTCACCTGGGTGTGGGCAGCCATACTCCCAATGAAAAGTGACTCTCTCTACCCTCAGCCATCAACACCAACAGCTAAGCGGTAGGACCCCGGGAACCAGTATGCAGTTTGTCCTGGGCCTTTGACTGGTTTACTCTTGTGCAAAGCCCCTGTGAGTTTGTGTGGGCAACAACTATGTCATATCCAGAAGACGACACTCCACAGCTCTCCTCCCCATCCTCTGCTCTCACGCTCTTTCTGCCCCTTCTCACTCAGTGTTCCCTCAGCCTCAGGCAGGAGGAGCCTGATATAACCACCCCATACATGGCTGAACACTCCCACTCACACATTCCCAGCACTTTGAGCAGTTGTAAATCTCTGCATTAGCCACTAGGTAGAAGCATGGGCTACATGTGCTCGTTGTCTGCCTGTCTAGTCCCAGAGGCCCTCACAAGGATGTGTGTGCTTCTTCATGCTTGTGCAGTAGAGAAGAGGAGAGGCAGAAGGAGGCACCAGGCACTTTCAATCACTTGGGGACATTCGTGGTTTGACTAATGCTGACCTAGCACAGTCTACACTGTGATGTCAAGCATGTGTCAGATACACACATGTTCAGCACTACAGGGGAAGGAAGCAGCATAACGGAAAGTTGGGTGACATCACCCAGCCGGTATACACAAGTGACAGTGACTAAGCATGTGACATCAAACGTTACAATTGATATTAAGGCCTGGCCTGCCATAAAGCCTCCAGTTCTCGTTTTGGGAAAATGTAATCAGAGAGGTTTGGGGGTTTTCTGACACACCCTAATATCTGTAAATCAGGGAGACCAGCCCACATGTTTCAGCTACTTCTTTTCTTCTAGTGATAAAATAGCCTGACAAAAGTGCCTTAAGGGAGGATGGGCTTATTCTGGTCTGTAGTTTGAAGGAATCATTTCATCATGAGAAAACATGGCATCAGGTATGGAAAGCAAGATGTCAGGAGTAAAAGACAAAAAGATCACATTGCTTCCACAAACAGGAAGCAGAGGATGAATAGAAAGTGACCACTTCCTATTCCTCAGTTGAACACTTCCTCTTGTTGACCACTTCCTCCTGTTGACTATTTCCTAGAGAGGCTTCCCTTACAATGTCATCACAACCTTCCAAACAGTGCCACCATCTGGGAACCAAGTATGAGCCTGTGGGAAATACTGCACTTTCAAGCTATAGAGACCATTGCATTTCTGTATTGAAGGCACAGTGTAGAAGCAAAGCCCTCAGCCACAGCAAGCTGGAGCATCTAGCCACCCTGTACCACCCTATCACCACCTGGAGTCTGTACTGCTGAGCTGGAGATCCTTCCTCCTCCTCCTCCTCCTCCTCCCACCCCTCCTCCTCCTCCTCCTCCTCCTCCTCCTCCTCCTCCTCCTCCTCCTCCTCCTCCTCCTCCTCCTCCTCCTCTTCCATTTCTTTCTTCTCCTCTTTCTTTTTCCAATGAAGGAAACCATTGTGTCTCTCTTCTAGAAGTGGTTTGGTAAAGCTGTCAGAGCCAAACTCAGTGCTAGGAAATCAAATGCTAGGATCCAGTGAGTGAGGGATTCTTGTTTCTTGGGATCTTCAGGTTAGGATGATGACAGTGGCAAGCAATATGAATGTGCTTGATGACAATCTGGTTTAAAATTGTTGAACTGGTCAATTTTGCGTCTTGCATATTTTATCACAATCAAAAAGGAAAGCAGGGAGAATCTAAAATGGTACAGGGAAACTAGATCCAAGAGTCCCCAGACAAGTAAAGTGGAAGGGGACATTTAAGGGGTTAAAGGACCATTCTCCCTTATTTTCTCTGACATCAGACTTACAGAACTGCTTTTGATGTAGAAGAAATTCAAAGTAATAAAACTGGTGTTATAAAGGCTTTTCTGATAGCCTTTTCTTAGGAGACATTAAGAGTAAGTAGTCTGCTAACCAGGCCAGTTAGAGATAGGGAAAATTTAGGATACTAAGATGCAAATGTTTGTTTACCAGGTTTTGCAAGCCATTAATATCATTGCCATATCAAAGAAGATGCCTCTACCGGCAGATCAAAGGGATGTCACACATTATAACCAATGTTAAGGCCCAGCCTGCCATAAAGCCTCCAGTTCTCTTTTTGGGAAAGTGCAACTCTGTCAGGTGAACAAGATGACCCAGGGTAACAGCCTTTTGGAAAAAAAACAAAAAACAAAAAAACAGCAACAACACCGCTATTCTCAAAATAATTCTGGCAATATCTTTACTGTGTAAATCTTTGACCTCCCTAAGGAGCCAGACTTGCAGTTTCTAGTCTCTGTTTAAATTGTTTAAAGTGTAACATAGGGCTGGTACCTAAAAGAGATTTAAAGATGACAGAATGTGTGGAATGCATAAGCCTAAGGCATATATGTTAGCAACATATTGTATTCAGGGATGACTCCTCTTCGAACACTGGCCATAGTTGTACACATGCTGTTAACGATCCTTTTCCTTTATGACTCCCTAAATATAAGGCAAAGGGATATTTCTATTACTCTCTCATTGGCCGTATTTGCACTTAGTAATGGATGCTTAAGCAATAGCAGCCAGCAGCAGCCTTGAGGCTTGGTGGTATTTCATTGTAAACCCTCTTATAAAGGAATGGTGGGGGCTCGGAAGATGGCCCCACTGGTAAAGTGCTTGCTTTGTAAGCTCAGATCCCTGGAACTCACATCAGGCTAGATGTAGTGGCTTGCATCTGTAATCCCAGAATTCCTATGGGAATGTAGGAGGCAGAGGCAGGAGATTCTCTATGCTCACAGGCCAGCTGGCTAGCACATTGATAAGAAACTCTGTCTCAAACAAGGTGGGAAGCTAAGATTGACACCCAAGGTTGACCTCCAATCTCTACAAACTCCATGGCACACATTCACCTGCATTCACACCCATACACAGAGAGGTGGGGAGGAGAGAGAGATTTAAAGGGATGTTTGATAAAATTGACTCCAAATGACTGAGTCCAGAGTGCCAAGAACTGGACACACGTGCTCTATGACTAATAGACCTCATCCTGCTCTCGGGGCTCCAGCAGGGCTCACCCACACATAGCTTTGAGTTTGACTCTTTACAGTTTGACAAACATGAGCTGGGCAGACTCTCCAGTAAAGACAGAAAAGGTTTTGCATTAAAAAATAATATCATCCCTTCATTCTCACTACAAGTGGCTCACTTGGCCCTTTACATAAGAGATTGAATCCTTAACATATTTGCTCCACCTCAACACGCACCATCATTGCTCTATCCCAACTGTTGCTGACCATTGTCATTTTAGCACACTCTCTGTGATTATAGAGGGGTATTTCTGGAAGTGGGAACAATTAAGAAGAGAGGAGACATGGTTTGCCTCCTTTGTCACAAACCATCTTGAGGGATCCAGGGCTCTGCTCCATCTCATCTTTGGGACAGAGACTGTGAATGCTAACCACGCTGGGTTCCAGAGTCAAGGGCCTAGGGATACTCAGCACCCCCCTTCGTGATCAGAGTCTGAGGTCCTTAGAGCCTCCAACTGCTGTGGCCAATACTAAAGTGTCTTAAAATACTAAAGTGCCAACATTGTGCGTCCTTTGCCTTATTCTTAATGTGCTTTCTCTACCTCTTGGTGGGCATAGCAAGTTTCAGCCACCAGCTAACGTATGAATTAGTAGTGACTAGGAGGAAAGGGTCCCAGGAAACTGCAGGCACCTGGATGAAGTCAGGAAGCTCAGTGTAGAGGCTGGAAGGGAGACTGGACTGGAACCTTTCCAGGAGAACCTACAATCCCAAAGCACAGGGTGACTTGGGTCTTCCAGCTGTGCCCTTGATTGTAGTGCACTCCAGATTAACAGGGTTCATGGTGCCGAGAAGGGCTAACCTGTAGAAAGACTCAAGAGCTTCAAGTGGGGCAGCAATGTTGTCTTCCTTCTTCACCTCCAGTTCTTGTCTAGAGGGATTTGAAAGTAGTTCCCACTCTCCTTCCCAGAGTGGTATACTCTGTCCATCAGGACACTGGCTGAAAGCACAACAAACACCTACCATCCAGTAACCCATGGGTCACAGTGTTGCTTGTTGTGTCTCAACTTTCCCCAGGTCCAAAAAGACATAATTCAAGTGGGTCCCTCACCCTGGTGACAAGAGACAGATGCTAAAACTGCTCATTGTTGGACCAGACATCAGCACTTTAGACAGGTACCCCATGAGTACCAGCTTGTTGCTGAACGAGCACCACATGAAATGCCAGCTAAGAGTGACACAAGGAAATTAAAGCCCTTTGTTGCAGCTCCTGTCTCGGCTCTCGAATCTACACAACCCTAGGGAGGATGGAGACTCTACAAGGCAGCCATTTCTGGGACTGGGACTAGGGGAGGAGGGGAGTTGGTATTTTTATCACCACATCTCTTCATTTAATTCGTGGGGTTTTGCAAATGGAGCCTCCCCGAGTCTGTGCTAAAATACTAGCTTCTGTTATGTCACTCATACCATAATTACATGCTTAGTTTTCACAGGGATGCTGACCTTTGTTGGGCAATGGAAACAAACTTTGTGTCAGTGGGAAAGGCACATGGCATAAGAGGTATTTATTGAAGGGTGAAATGCTGGTGGATATTCTGCAACACTCTGTAATTTCAGTTGAAATAAAATAAATAAAATAAACTCTTCCATGATAGTCCAGTTGGATTCACAGGAAGAACGTATGTTCTAGACATGGGAAGAAGCAGCTTTCGCTCTTACTGCTGGGAGATGGTGAGAATAGAGGGAATCCATCACAGTGGTCCAGTGGATAAGGAGAGGGTGACCTGAGTGGAGGAACCTCAGGGCTTTCCTGAAGGTATAGAACACAGCAGCCTGAGAGTCGGGAGTTTGAGTAGAATTTTTTGCCTCTATAAATGAGTTACCACCTTTTTATAAGAGGATTATGAAGACAACAAGAGATTATAAGAACCTGCTATGCAAGCATAAAAACATCAGGTGTGTTGGCCTGTTTTCACAGTCCCTATCGTACATACAATATTCTGTGATTCCAAGCAACCAAATGGCAAACAGACATGGACATATTTGTTCATATTTGTTCAGAACTACCCTATGCCACAGATCTTGTCTTCCCACAGTGCTCTGCTCCCAGCACAACACATCCACAGCTAAGACATTTGAAATCAGGCATTAATTCCCATACTTTAGTATTTCAAATGTATTCAAGTTATGAAAGTTCTTTGTTTTGTGGAGATAGGCTGACATTAGCAACATTAAAGCCATAATTTGTGAAATGGTCCCCAAGTTATATTAGCATTCTCACAGAATAGCACTTTTATGTAAATGAATAGTAGGTGAGTTTAATAGAACTTCCCTTAAAATGAGTCCCAAGGAGTCCATAGACAGTGACTATCTTAGCAATTCCAAAAGCAAAGCAATGTGTATGTAATCACCAAAGACTGAGAAAGCAGGAAAGGCTGCAAACGTGCAAGTAGCCCCTGGAGGTTCCTACCATTGCACTGTTAAAGCACCTGTTCCTATCTGGTGTGTGTGTGTGTGTGTGCGTGTGTGTGTGTGTGTGTGTGTGTTCACATAGTTATCTGCTGTCTCAGCACAATGAACATTAATTAAAGTGACTCCCTTTACCTAACAATTCACCAGAATGACCTTTCTCTGGTCTGATTTTAAAGCTGATACACTGGTTACTTTGGAGTCGGAGCAAATGAATAATAAAGAGAGAACATGCAATGGGAACAAACTGGACAGAGGTCAGAGCTGTCAGCATCTTTGCTTGGCCAGTAGCCAGGCTGGGAACATTCAGGAGAGAAATAATCAAATAATTATGAATAGTCTCCACACAATGATCATTGCCCCTTGGAGTTGGATTTAATTTCTACTTTGATCCTTACTGTGTACAGAGGAAGAAGTTTGAGGCCCAAAGATTAAATAGCTCCTTTTAAAATCCCCTCACATGCTCAAGTTAGAACTAAACATTCTCTTTACCTCTGCCTGTGCTTCAGCAGATAATGTGGAACTTATGTGATCTCAGAATCTGTGTGGAAATACAAGAGGAAAAAAAAAAGACAAGAGGGGGCCAGGGGAGATGATTCCAGGGTTAAGGACAATTGCTGTGCAAGCATAGGGCCTGATTTCAAATCCCCAGTACCTATGTAAAAAGCCAGGTGTAGAACATACTCCAGTATTGTGATGCAGACAGAGGTGGATCATTGGTGCCATCTGGCTGCCACCTCAGCTCCAGGTGCAGTGGGAGCCTGTACAAAATGAATAAGGCAGAGAGTGATTGCAGAGGACACTGGGTGTCCTCCCTTGTGTTTACAAGCACGGGAGCACACAACCACATACATGGGCATCTACACCCACAGAGAGAGATCAAAAAATAGGCAATGTTTCAATGTTGGTGACAGTACAGTGAAGAAAGAAGACTTACATGACATTGTTAAGGATGTAAATTAGCACAACCATTGTGAAAAAGAGACTATTTTTAAAAATTAAAAATAAAACTACCACAACCCAACAATCGATACCACTACTGGGTGTCTCTGGTCACAGAAAATAAAAATTGTATGTATGCCAGAGGACTAAGTAAAATAAATAAACAAACAAATAATTACATATATATGTATATATATATATATATATATATATATATATATACTCTCACAAGTAATATACAGTTCTGCAATTATATACGCAGGGGATGTGCAAGGTGCACAAATCAATTAAAGAGGATTTCTTCCTCTTTGTATGAGCAGGTAAAAGACATTTGTCTTTATTTAAGCCAGTCTGGATTGTATACCAAACTGAAATATCAATCTCTTTCCATGCCATATTAAAGGATGGCATGTACTAAAAAGTCATGAGGATGCTATAGCAAACAGGATTTATTGGCTATGCAAAGAGTTTCATGTCTCAGCTTGTCTCAAAGTTGTTTCCATACAGAGGGAACAGCATATACATTACCTATTCAGGTCTTGATTTGTTTCTTTTTGTATGTAGTCAAGATCTTCAGGGAGGGGCTCCCACTGTCAAATATGATTTTTATCAGTTTGGATGGAATCCAAAGCCTCTCCATTTTTGTTGACATAAATATAAAGCTCCTTTCCTAACATAACATACCTTTTGTCCTCCACTTTTAAGTCATTATAAGTATAGGCCGATTTATTTTAGCAGTCTCTTTTTATCTAGGTCTGTTCCATTCTGACCTTTCTCAAAGAGGATGCATAAAATTACCATCATTATTGAATATACAACTATTTTTTATGTTGACAATCAAAAGAAGACTGTATGGGTTGACATGTCCTCATTTACAATGATATTTAGTTAGTTAGTTAGTTAGTTATCTATCTAATTTTCTTGAGACAGGATTTCTCTGTAGCCCTCTGTCTCTGTCTCCTGAATGCTGAAATTAAAGGCATGGACTTACATTTTTTGTTTTGGTTTGGTTTTTCGTATCCATGTACCCTTTATTTTTCTCTCTTTCTCTTTTCTTTGGATTTACTTTCTATGTGCATTTACTTATCTTTATTTTACCTTTTAATTTAACATCTTACTATGTTCTTAACTTTATTTAAACTCCTATCTTTTTAAAAATTTTATTAAATTTATTTATTCATTTTACATCCTGATCACAGCCCTCTCTCTTTTTCTTCTTCCAATTCCCCCCTCTACCCTTTCTCCTTTTCCCCATCCTCTTCTCAGACTCTTTCCTATCTTTATGTGGTTTATTTCTTTCAATTTATTTAATTATGTCTTTAGGGGTTTGATTTTATCAGATACAAACTATTTGCATCTATTTATGATATTTCACATTCGGTCTCTTTCCCTTTCTAGCATTAAAACATAAGTTTAAACGTTTTTTACCTGCTTGATTGAATTTTTTGTTATTGTTTTTGTTTGTTTGTTTGTTTGTTTTTCTGCATCTGTGCTTGGCTCCTGCTTCCTCCCACACTGTGCTATGCTTGACCACGCCCCTTTCCCTTTGTTCACTGGGAGAGGCCTGCTCACTGGATGCTTGAACCCTCCCTTCTCCTTGCTGAGGTCCATGAGCCTGTATTTTGCTCTGCTCTGGGACCATGCTTTGTCTATGTTGCCCCTACCAAATCTCTCCAAGCCACCATGCTTTTCAGAGCAGTGCTTCTCTGGAGGGTGGCTTCCCTTCCAAGCCCCACAGAATGGATTTGGGCCACGGTTGCAGCAGCTGAGTTATGTCCCAGCTGTGGGTGGAAATGCAACCTCACATATGGAGCAATTGGCTAAGTCATGCAGCTCTAGGTACTCCTCAGACTGGCATGTGCTCCTGGGAACCTTTTTTTTTAATTTTAAGGTACCACCTCTTTTTTGGGGGGGGGACCTCTTTTCTTAGAAAGACAGAACTTTAAAGCTGTTTTGTTTGTGGGGAGGTTTTGTGCCTCAACACAGTTAGTTAGAATTCTAAGCCCCAGATTGAGCATCATTATATTGGGTGTTTTTTACTCCTAGCCCCAAAGTTCTGGAATAATGACTCATGAGACTGAAAAATTTTTTACAAGTACCTAGGTCATGTAGCGAGGCTCTTCTCTGACTAGCTCATAACTTAGAATAACCCATTTTATTAATCTACATTCTGCCACATGGCTGGTTTCCCAAGCTTAGGTACCATGTGTCTGTCCTCCTCAGCTACTGCTGATTGAATCTTCCCATGTCTGCTTCTATCTCAGAATTCTTTCTGACTATCAAATTAGAGGCAGTGACCTTAGCTGTTCTACTCCTCAGCTACAGGTAGTGTGCAGTTGCTAAAGAAACCACTGTTTCTAGCTCTATATGGCCTTTTTTATCTTAGAGACAGTGAGCCTACTGAGACTTCCACCTAGAAATTTGTCTAATATCTGATACATTACAGGTATGGATAACATGTCTCATGTTGGGCAGCATCTGTTGAATTAATTAATTAATATGTAAAGTCCAGGAGATTAATATGGCAGCATTGTTCTTTAACCAGCTAATTCCCCAGTTAACCACACAGAGAGACTATGAGTTATTTGAATAGGCTGAACACAGAACTGAGCAATTATTATTCCATCCTAAACCTCCAAGCTAATCAATCTATCTTCCTCCCAGCCAAAATCCCCAATACTTGCATTTATAATTTTTTTTTTCTTCTGGAATCAGCTCTTTTTCATCATGCCTCCCAGATCTCTACTTCTTGTGGCCGAATCCCCTCCTATTCCTTCTCTCCTCCCCTCACTGGAAACGGATGTCCCACCTCTAATACCCAACTACTGGCTGGCCAGTTTTATTGTCAAAGCAGAGAACAAGTGGTGAGCATGTTTACACAACTTGAGATAGGAGATTCTTAGAATAAACATTACAATGCCATGCCCAGAGTGAAACCAGATGGTAGGACAGAGAAACCAGCATTTGGTTAAACAAGAGTAAATATTACACACTGTGTAATAACAATATGCCAACAGAGGACAGGGGATTGAGTAGACAGGGGATTTAAGATGATGAGACAGTGGAGCATTGTAATGTAACAATGACACATTGCAATGTGATTTGGGACCAATGTGACAGAACAGTTAAGCACAGTAATTAACTCAGTTAAGCACTTTGTTTAACTCAGTTAAGTGCTGTGATTAAATCAACCATTGTGGTAGGAGAGTATGACATTGTGGTGTCACAGATCACTGAGAGGGGAGAGCAGGGCAGAGTGATGGGACAGGTAAACACTGTGATCTGTGACTGAACTGTGGAATACTATCATGAGACAGTGGCACACTGAGATGAAATAGTGGAGCATTTTGATAAAACAGTGGCACATGTGATGGGTCAGGGTTCCACTGTGAAGGAACAGTTCACATTGTGGTGGGACAAGGAACTACTGTGATGCCACAGTGGAGTGTTGTGAGGGGACAGTGAAGCATAATGATGTGACAGTAAAACATTCTAATGGAAAAATGAACATTACGATGGCAGAGTGGATATTGTTAAAACAGTCAGCATTGTAATGGGACACTGGAGCACAGTGATGAGTCTGGTGACCGCCATCATGGCAGAATGAAGAATTGTGATGGGACAATGGTGTAGTATGATGGAAAAGTGGGCCACTGTGATAGGTCAAAGGCCCAATGTGATGGGACAGTGGAAGGTTATTATAGGACAGTGAAACATTGCGATGGCAGATGGCAGTGTTGTGATGGAACAGAATGGCACTTCCATGAAAAAGTGCTGTTCAGTGCTAGAAATGTGGAGCACTGTGATGGGACAGTGGGGAATTTTGATGGGAATAGGGCCTTGTGATTAGATAGGGACTAAGGTGATAGGGAAAGAAAATCGTGGTGAGTCAGTGATTGGCTATACAATTGGATAACAGCAGTGTGCTGAGACAGTGGAGCACTGTGTTAGGACAAGGAGGCGTTGTGATGAGACAGTAGACAGTATAATAAAACAGTGGAGATTGTGGTAGGATAGTCAGTCACTGTGATGGGTCCATGAAACATTTTTATGGAACATTTTGTGGGACATTATCATTAGACAGTGACACACTGAGATGAGACAGTGGATCATTTTGATAAAACAATGGAACATTGTGGTGGGTCAGGGCTCCACTGTGATGGAACAGTTAGTCACTGTGATGGGCAGTGAGACACTGTAAAGTGACAATGAGAAATTCTTTTGGGACAGTCGGTCATTGTGATTAGACAGTGTAGCACTGTGATGGTCAATGGGGAATTATGGGAAGAGGGCTTTGTTATGGGACAATGATGTTTCACGATGGCACAGTGGTGAAATATGATGTGGCAGGAAAACTCTGTATTAGGACAATGGGGTGATATTATAAGACAGTGTAGCACTGTGGTGGGACAAATGGGCATTGTGGTGTGAGAGTGGAGAATTGTGATTGGACAGGAAAGCACTGTGCTTATGTATGATACCACTATGATGAGACAGGAGACTGTGAGCATCAGACAGCTGGGCATTCTGATAGAACTTTGGACCTCTGTGCTAGGACAAGGAAGAATTAGAATGTAGAGAAAGCACTGCAACTGGACAATATGGCACTGCAATGGAAATGTGGGTTCATCATGATAGAACATGAGACCACCATGATGGAACAAAAGGGCATTTTTATAAGAGAGTAAAGCACTGTGTTAGCAGAATGTGATAGTTGTGATGGGACAGTCAGGAACTGTGATGGCACAGAGAAGTATTTTTATGAGACTCCTCTGGTGCATTGCAATGGGACAGTGGGACGTTGTGCTGGAACAGAGGACTCCCCTCACGGGACTGTGGAACCTTGTGATGTGACAGTGAAGTGTTGTGAAGAAACAGTGGGGCATTGGGATAATAGAGGGGATGATTGTGATGGGCAGTGCAACATTTTTATCAGAGAAGGGCGCAGTGATGAAAGACTGTTGGGGCATTGTTTTGGAACATAAGACATTATATCATGACACTGAGGCAATGTGATGGTACAGAAGAAGATTGAGATTAAACAGGAGAATATGGACAGTGGAACATTGTGATGAGAAAGAGGACCACTCTGATTTTCGGGGGACAAGGACAATGGGAAAGAAAAGTTCTGTGATGGGACATTGGAGCTTTGTGACAGGATAGAGGATTAAGGTGATGGGACACTAATGCATTCTGATAGATGAGTTGGGCATTATGATGGGAGACTGAGGCACTGACTTTCGGCAGTGGGGCATTGTATTTGGACAATAAGGCAATGTGATGGATCAGTGGGATATTGTGATGGGATTTTTTTTGCTTTATGACGAGACAGTGGGTCACTGCAATGATATAGGTCAAACATACCTGGACAAGGAATTCTGGCCAGAGGGTAGACAAGCATTTTTGTAAGAGAATGGAGCATTATAATGGGACAATGGACCACAGTTTGTCAGAGTTCTAAGCTGAAGGCACAGTGAAGCATTGCAATGGGATAATGGAGCATTATTATAAGATAATGGGACATCATGATGGGTCAGAATACCTCTGTGATAGCACAATTGTGCCTTTGTGATGGATCAGTGGGTCATGTTGATGGAACAATGGGCATTGGTACAGTGGGACAGTTGGATTTTGTGATTCTACAGTGTGCCACTATAGTGTCTTAGTGACTCATTGTGATGGTACATGAGGCATAGTGATGGAATGGTGGAATATTGTTATGGGTCAGTGGAGCATTGTGAGGTGACAGTGAAGAATTTTGATTGAACAGGAAATCACTGTGGTTTTTAAATGGAACCACTGTCATGGGACAGGGAACAACCAAGGAAAGTTGGGCGTTATGGTGGAACTGTACAACAGTGTGATAGGATAATACTGTGATGAGACAATGAAGAATTACGGTTGGCAGTGTGGATTTTGATTGGACAGTGGAGAATTGTGATGGAAAAGGGGTCATTATGATAGGATATTGGACCACTGTGATGCGACAATGGAACATTGTTTGGGCAGAATGGGATTTTGATGGAACAGTCATGCATTGTGATATGACAGTGGAGCATTTTGATGAGACACTGAGACATTGTGATGGATAGAGTTGTATTGTGATAAAACAGTGGCTCATGTGACAGGTCAAGGGGGCACCACGATAGTAGGGAGAACCATTGTAGTAGGATAGATGACATTGTCATGAAACAGTAGGGCACTATGATGGGATAGGGGGGTGTTGTGATGAGCAGTGGAACAATGTACCATTATGGGCACAGTTGACTATTATGATGAAATAGATTGCAGCTGGGATTAAACAAGGAAATAAGCTCATGGCTTAGCAGCATTGTGGTGGAACAAAGGATAACTGTAACTGGGCAGGGGACTAAGGTGATGGGACATTGTATTGCACTGTGATGAGATGAGGACCACTGTGGTAACACAGCTGAGCATTGTGATGTGATAGTGAGACATAGTGTTGGGACAGTGGGCATTATGATGGCATAGTCATGGCACAGCCAGACACTGTGATGTGACAGTAGAGCGTAATAAAGAGACAGGAGACCACTGTGGTGAGACAATGGAGAATTGTTATGAAACATGGGGTACTGTGGTGGGACAATGAGCATTTTGGTGAAAATGGAATATTGTCATGAGACATGGGCCTACTGTGTTGGGCCAGTGACACATTTTCGTGGGAAATGGGGCATTGTCGTGTCAGGTTGTGATGGAACATATGGGAAGTGTATAGGGACAGTGGGCCATGGAACGGGAAGTGGAGCACTGGGGTGGGAAAGAGAAACACTGTAGTAGAACAGCAGAGTATTGTGATGGGTGACAGGACTGCTGTGATAAGAAAGCAGAGAATTGTGATAGGACAGTAAATCATTACGATGGGATAGTGGGACGCTGTGATGAGATAATGGGCCACTAGTGCAAACTATCGAGGGTAATTAGAAAGGCAAGTTATGAGGTAGTCACCTATTAATAGTAGTACTTTTTGTCTTGTTAGGTACTAGTTTAGTAATTGCAGAAGTAAGCTTTATTTAGTGTCTTTTATATGTTTTTCAAAGTAAAGCAGATAGTAAATAGAAACAAACACTTGTTTATTCAAATATTAGATAGATAGGTAGAGAGACAGATAGATAGATAGATAGATAGATAGATAGATAGATAGATAGATAGATAGATAGATAGATAGATAGATGGTCTTCAAACACTTCAGAGATCTTGGCACTTAAAGATGTTATAGTAATAAAAGGTTTTTCTGACAGAGAGACACACCTGTTCCCAGCAGCACCCCCAATCTACTTCAAAGAAGATGATGGGCACCAAAGAACCTTGACATGGGGTTTGCTTCAAATGTGTCAAAGCTAGCCACTGGGAGGGAAAAATCCTGCCCTTACCTCCACTGTCCAAACTGTGGACAAACAGGACAGTGGGAAATTGATGCCGAACTTTGAAGAGACAAGGTAGGCCAGTCTTTCAAAGTTCCTGTTTCACAGATAAATCTGTTAGATATTCTGGGCCTGAAGGCTGAAGATTGGATATCCTAGTGTTACACAGGAATGCTGGGTGAGTGTCTAGGCAGCCATCGGTCTCTGTTATTTCTATATTTTTTGGAAGCTGCTTGCTCTGTACTTCCTGTTTACTCAAGTAATATTTAGCCTTCTCGGGTATTTCATGGGGTTGAAGACTAGATAGTTATAGTCTTACAGTTTTCCTTATTAAAGATTAAAGACATAAAAGTTTAAGTTGTTTAGTATTTAAGAAAATGTCTTAGGGTCTAATAAAGGTGTTTTTAGGTTGACAAATGCAAGTTATAATTAGAAAATTATTTAGGTACAGAACTTTGCACTCCACAGGATAAGATAAATAGTGGAGTATTTTCTCCATTGTTGCCAAATATGTATGGGCTAGATATTGTAAATACAATCCTTACTTAATAGCTCTCATAATTGTTCTTATTGTATATAGTTTATTAACGTTAGAGGGGAAAACATTTTTAAACTAAAAGGTGAAAATGTAGTGAGAATTTTGGTTTCTTTAAAAACCCATTTGTGTTATATGAATATATATATATTTTTTAATTTAATCCCAAATGTAGGATAAGAGGCTGCATCACAGCAAGTGATTTTGGTTTTTCTCGTGCTCTGGCAGTGGTATGATATTTTTGCCAGCTGCATATAGTTTACCTTTAGAATTCTGGGGATTCTTGAGAGGGGATAAATGCCAGAGCTCTGAGAGTGGCCAGGAGCCACTCGAAGAGAAGGCTGTTTGCTCCCCTTACTCCTCCTGGTTGCTGTTGTTGTGGTTTTATGAGAAGAAGTTGGGGATATCCTTACAATGAAGACTGGACTTGCCCCTAGGAACCTGATGATCCTAATCATCAGGTAGTCCAAAGTGGTCTACATCCCCTTTCCTCTATAACCTTCTTCTCACCTACCTACTTTTGGGGGTTAGAATGGATTGGGGTAGAGAACCCAATAAGTAGTAAAAAATCAGTATGCCTATAGAGTAGGGCATTTTTAAGCGGTAGTGGGACATGGTGAAAGTACAGTGGAACATGGTTATGTGACATTGGGTCATTGTAATAGGACAGGGGACCACTGTTATCCTGTGATGGACAACGATGCTATTGGCATGTAACAGGTCAGCACTGAGATGGATCCATGGAAAACTGTCATGGGACAGCAGTTTTGTAGCAGAATATTGCTGCATCATTGTGGGGTAAAGGATATTTGTATTTTTGTAATGATTATTGCAATAGAACAAAGGAGGATAGTGTTCTAACGCTCGAGATTGGGGACAGAGGAGCATAGTGACAGAACAGTTGAATTTTGTAATGGATAGAGTGTCATTGTGTTTAACAGAGGATTGTTATGTTGGAACATGATAGGATTATAATATAACAAAGGAGTTTTGCATAAAAAAAAATGAAGGGTTGTGATGAGAGAGAAGAACATTTTGTTCACAAAGGAGTGCTGCAATTGGACAGTGAAGAATTACAATGTGACTGATAAGCACCCCAACGTGATAGGAGTATTACCATGAGACACTGGAGCCCCGTGGTGAGACAGGGGAGCTCCACAATGTGTCAGAAGAGCACTGTGGTGACATAGCAAAGCACTATGATATGTCAAGGAATCATCATGATGAGACAATTGAGATGCTGATCAGAGAGAATAGCACTATAATGTGATTTTCATCTTTATGTTCCTAGCATCACCACAGGAATGTGTATATCTTCCCATAATGTAAGTTCAGAACAATTTCATCACCTTGCAAAGAATCCCATATCCACTAGTAGTTGTTCCCATTCCCCATCGCCATTGCACTGCACACTGACTTCTGTATCTTTGCTTGCTTCTGTACATCATGGAAACAGGGCCAATCTGTGTGGTGTAATGTAACTGCTCTCGCCCTCACTCCAAGTAATACTTCCAGATTTCACCTGCCATAGGAATGTCAACACTTAGCTCTATTTTTGTCGATAAATATTGTCTGCTGTGTTGTTGTATCCTGTCTCACTTATCTATTCATTTGTGCAGGGACATTGGGTTGTTTCTCCTTTGATTCTAGTATGAAGAGCGCCGCCATAAATATTCATGTCAGGTAGAACAAAAGTAATGCTAATGATATTTTATTTTAATTTACATCCTATTAGAAATTTTTAAAAAGAATATTTTAAACATAATCAGTAGCACTATAATAAAAACAAACTGATTCACTGACATAAAATATTTATGAGGTTTTTTCTTTTTTAATTGAGGAAATTAGAGAACCACATGTTTCTTATGAAACAACAGATCAAGACCCCTTTTGCTCTTGCTGAATTCTTCTGCTAGAGACATTTTAAAGCTGTACAGTGTAATGTAACACAGAGAATAAAGACTGTGGAACAGCTCACTACTCACATTCAGATTTTACTTGTACTTGAGTATGCATTTGTGTATATGTATGTGTTTGTGTTTGTGTCCGTGTGTATGGGTGTGTATGGGTATGTATGGGTATGTATGTGTGTGTGCATGTGCTTGTGTGTAAAAAGCCTACATAATGCTATCAAACTCCACTAAATTCAAGAAGCTGCAAAGCTCTGATGCACAAGAGCCCTCTCCTTTTTCTCCGTCCACTTTCCCTCTCTCCCCTCTGTTTCTACTCACTGTTCACAATATATTTTCTTATTATTCTGATAATGTCAGCTCAATCAATAATAAAGATCTCTCTAGTTTTGATATTAGTAATGTATGCCCTCTTACTTTTTTCATCAGTCAAGTGAATATTTAGATTCTTTTGATCATTTCAGAGTGCAGATCTGGTTTTCATTAAATTTCTCTAGTTTTCATGTTTACTATGTCTTTGATCTCTGTTCTCAATTATTATTATTGCTCTCTTCTATTTTCTTTAGGTTTAGAGAGAGTTTTAGTTCTCATTTTCTAGTTGCCCATATTGGAAGCTTAATGTCTGAGTTATCTTTCTTCTGTGGTAATGCTCAATTTTACACCTTTTTTTTCAAATTACTAATGTACATCTTGTATATTTGATACACTATTTTCAACTTTATTTTATATAAAATATATTTGAAATTTGTCTTGAAATATCTTTGACCTATATGTTGTTTGGAAGTGTGTTATTTGATTTTCAAATACATTGGGATTTGCTAGCTATCTTTCTGTGACTTCTTTCTAGTTTGCTTATGGTATGAGAGCATGCTTTGTGTGATTTCTGCTCTTTGAGAGTTGTTTGGATATGTTTATGGCTGAGAACGTGATCTGCCTTGGCTCTGTGTGAGCTGGAAGAGATGTGAATTCCCCCTTCACTGCACGGTGTACTCTGTAAATGCCAATTAGATCATGTTGACGGATGGTGCAGTGTGGACCATTTATATCCCTACTGATTTTCTGCCCGCTTTCTCTATCAATTCTTGAGAGAGGAGTGTTGGTCTCTCACAAGCATGGTGGGTTTCTCTATTTCCTTTCACATCCATCAGTTTTACTTTGTCTGTCTTGAATGTCATTGAAGATTGTTTTGTTATCTTTGAGAATTGCCCTCTTTAATTATCTATTGCCCCTTATTCGCCAAAATAACAGTCCCATCTCTGTGTCCCTTGCTAACAACGCCACTCTTTCTCCATCTTTTTAATTTCCACATACCTAAATCATTATTTTTCAAGTGTGTTTCTTTTGTTTGTTTGTGTCTTTGTGTATAAGAGAGAGTGCGTGTACATCTGTTTATGGTATGTAAATGTATGTTCACATATGTGTCCAAGTT
Source organism: Meriones unguiculatus (assembly GCF_030254825.1). NCBI lineage: Eukaryota > Metazoa > Chordata > Mammalia > Rodentia > Muridae > Meriones > Meriones unguiculatus. Next base: position 57,193,070 of record NC_083363.1, on the reverse strand, counting down.
TATTCATGTTACTGTGTGTGTGTATGGGTGTGTGTGTGTTTGTCAGGTGTCTTCCTTGAATTCTCCCTATTTTTCTTTCTTGAGCCAAAGTCTCTTGCTGAACCTGGAACTTGCTGATTTGGCTAGCTAAGCTATCCGTCTTGTGCCAGGGATCCCCTGTCTCTGCCTCCTGAGCACTGGAATTGCAGGTCAGCCAGCACACTTGCCCATCTTTTATGTGTGTGCTGAGGATCCAAACCATAGTCTTCAAGCTTCAGTGGGAAGCTCTTAATTCCCTGTGCCAGCTCTCCAGTCCCTTAAGTGTGTTCTCTGAAGCAGCATTTTTGTTAGGCTCTATCCCTTCTGAAAATCTTTGTCTCTTAATTATGCCTGCAGCCCATTCATGTTTATTTTTGAGACATTTCAATCAATACCTATTGTCTTCTTAATTGTGTTCCTTCTGTCTTTTTGTTATTATTATCATTATTATCTTACAACCCCCTTTCACTGCAGTTAAACCATGCATGTGATTTCATTTTCCATCCTGTTTGGTGTATTATTTAAAACTTCGTAGAAAAGCTTAGTGGTTAGCCTAAGGTTTTCACTCCATAAAACTCTTCATTTTATGCTCACATGACAGAACAGTTCCAAGTGAGTGTTGAGTAAGCTGCAGCTTGGCTACAGCCTTTTTTTTTTTTAACCTAGTTTTAATTCTAGATTGAGGCTTACTATGAGGCCTACACTGTACTCCTGTACAGATTAAACAGTAAGAGACATGTATAAGCCACATGGTAACGCCTAGAGCTTCTGCTCAGGCATAGCCTGTGCAGATGGCCAAATCCAAAGTTAATATGGAAGGAAAATGGCCTCTCTGCAAAGGAATCCCAGTCCACATGTCGAGCAATCCTGCAGGGTGGGTGGACATTGACTGCATAAAAATAGACTTGCGTAGAGCCAGTGGCTTTGAATTGAAATGTTCCCTCCAGGAGGAAGGAAGAGAGACCTCAGGGTGTTAAAAACAAACAACAAACCTCATGCCTATCAATCTGGAAATGTGGAAGGTTTTTCAAAGCCCCTTCATTTTCTAAAAGGAGGAAACAACAACCAGAGAGTGGAGACTGTCCAACCCAGAGCCCCTGAACGTAGACCTACGGGCAAGCTGGGCAGAGAGCTCCAGGGTCGCAGCACTCAGGAGTCACCACCTGTGCTGGAGTGAGCTTCTGGGTGATGCAGCCACCTTCTCGAGTCATCCCTGTCATCTCATTCACACTGCTGTAAGAAACACCAGTAAAAATTCACTGCTTCACCCCACCGGGCTTTGTTGCAGGCATAGCCTTGATCTTGTGTTGGTTCTCTCCTTCAGTGTGTGTGTGTGTGTGTGTGTGTGTGTGTGTGTGTGTGTGTGTGTGTCATTTCCCTGAGAAAACTCTGTTATACAACAGTAGCCTGCATAGCCTATTGCAGAGAACTGATTCTTGGGGATACGCAATTATGGTAGGGGTTCATGCTACTGGGTCCCAGAGCTACTGACTCACTGGGTAATTCTGTCATCTATGCTCTGGTTGTGCCCAGAAGTGGCTCCCTGTCACAAACTGAGATTTAAGCAGGACAGGGCTGTCTTGTCTCTCTTACCCCAGGAACATATGTGCACTAAGGTTCATCTTTTCTATTTCCAGATGATGAGTATGAATAAACCTAAAAAATTATAACCTGCAAGGATTTCCTTAAGGCTAAAGAATGCTAGGATTGTTCCAACTCTGGTACTAATATTCTGTGGATTCTCTGGAATCTACAGAAGTTCTATATTTCCCCAGTAAGTCTTTGATTCTCTAATTCTGTCCATGCAATGGGTAATCAGGGTACAGGGTGCAAATTCTGGGCTGGTGGTACATTTACACACTGGAATCCAATGCCCTCTTCAGGCATACACATGGTACACAGACAAAATATGCAGACAAAATCCACACACACATAACATAAAAAAATAAGAAAATCTTTCAATTAAAAAGGAATGGAACACTCTGTGGACTTGGGGGTGTTGCTCAGTTGCAGGTGGGCAGAGGAAGGATCCAGCTTTGACCATCACAAGATAAAAAGTAGAAACTTATTCTGCAGTGTGGGAAGCCTGTGGTCAAGGCACTGAGAGAGGCAGCATTTGCTCCGGGCTCACAGCTTGTGTATTTTTGCTGCCTCCTCATATGGCAGAAGGGGAGCTGTCAACTTAGGGATTGGGTCTAGAGAGGAGACAACTATTCAGACCACAGATCAGCCGTGTCCCTTTTCTGCCTCTGAACTTAAAGCTCCAGTCATGTTGTAGGCAGAGTATTGGAGTCTACAGAAGCTGAGATAATTCCCACTTTATTCTTTATACCCCGCTCACGCACCAGGCTTTCTCCCACTGGCTCCTGCCACCACTTTGCAGCCTACACAGTGCTGGAAACCCACAGGGAAGAAGAACGAGTATGCAGAGCTACCCTGGGCTCCGCTCTGTCTACTGCCTGGCACAGCGTCGTCCTATTTTCTTTCTGCGTCTCTGGGGCCTCGTGCTGGCGGGATACAGGGACAGGGCTCTCAGGCTCTTCCTACGTATCAAATGTAAGCCTCAATAGAAGTGGCTTCTTTTCCTTCCCCAACTAAGACTTCCAGAAGCACCAAAAATTCTATCACAGCCTAGCATGGGATTCAGAAGCTGCAGCATGCTCCAGGGATAGCACAGTTCCTCTCCAGGCCCACAGACAAACATAGACAAACATACGGGCAGGCTGGTGAAGGCCGAGGCAAAGGTTCCAGGCTCCTGAGGTCAAGGTCATGTTTATACAGACCATGCTGACTACTGCCCTCACTCCTCTGTTCTCCTCTGTTCTCCCCTCAGCACTCCATCTTTGTACAGACATAACAAAAAATGCACAAATTCTTATTTGGTGTTTCATATTCCCTCTTCTTCATATGAATAGTACTCTGATGTTATAATCATTGCTTTTTTTTTTTTTTTTCACTCAACCATACATTCTGGAGTTCTTTCCAAATGAACAGAACACTGTTTTTGTTTTGTTTTGCCCTTGTTGCCTGTTTATAAATTTCTCCTTAGTCTTAGACTTCCTTGGTGTGGCTTGAATTTTTGACAGTTCTATTCTATATTACCCAGTGTTCTTTAGTGCACTTTGATACTTGTAACAGTTGCACCAGTTTAATACTATAGATGCATCTGTCTGTGTTATTCTACCAAGGAAGGTAAAACGTGGAAGGTTTACATACTCCCTTTGTGTTCTTTTCTTCCCCTGCACGTGATAGTCTTCAGCATCTCACAACTATTTTTAAACATAGGCAGCATGGCTACATGATTTTCTTCAGCTGCTGTCGGCTTCGGTCAGAAAAGGTGCTTTCTCTAGTGGTCATCAGTGACCTAAGAGACTCATAAATCCTCAAAGTACAGAGATGTGGAATGCACTCCACAGTGATAAGTGAAACATTGCTATCATCCTGTACAAAGCTCAGAGAGCATTGGGGAAGATGAGGCACAGAGACTCTGAGAGGCAGAGGAAGGGAGAGGTTGGGAGGGCAGTGTGGAATGCCGCCTTCCAGGCCTGACATAATTGTTGCCCTTTTGAACCCCAAAGCAGCTGTGATTCGCTATACAACATCTGCCTGTTGGGTCTGTCAACACTCTGTCATGGAAAGAGGAGGGACTTATATTCATACACAGTTAATGGTTTGTAGGGCAAAGATGTATTTCTCAGTGGTGTAGTCACTAATAAATGACAGAAGAAAAAAAAAACCCTCTGACCCACACTCCTGTAAATAACCCTAATGAAATTCACTGGGCAAAGTGAAAATAAAAAAGAAAAAGAAAGACAAGAAAGTGAAAACAAAGCTGGCTGAGAAGGATGTTAATAGGAGAGGGTTGTTATTTTGGTAACAAACATTACCAAAATAAATTATATACAAATATGAAACTTTCATAAGATTCATTACTGTGTGCAGTTAACATACACCAATAAAAACATGTTTAAAGGAAGAAAACTTAAGAGAAGATATAAAGTTTACTTATAATATTGACTGCTGTTTCCCACTTGTATTTGTTTGTGGGCATTTTGCTTGTTTCATTGGAAAACATGTTCTTCCTTCCTGGTGTTCCTGTATTCTGGTTCTGCCTTTATGGTTTTCTTTCTAGAGAGCCCCCATGAGCCATTTTTTTTCGGGGGGGGATTAGATGCACTGGTGACAGTATCTAGGTTTTTCTTCATTGAGAACACCTTGGTTTTCCCTTTACTCCTGGAGGGCAGTCTCACTGAGCAGACCTAAGAAAATCTGAATTTTCAAGAAGGGTCTGGCCAAGTAGGCCCACACACCCTGACAGCATGTGATTGTGGACCCGCACAAACCCTCTGAGCCTAAGAAGAAGCACACACAGCAAGACCAGCCATTGGTACGTGTCCCTGTACCAAGTTGAACATCCTCCAGGAAGTCATGTTCATTGCCCGGATCTGACTGCAGCTCAGAGTGCAAATCAATCAGAAAATGGCCAGATCAGCTGCCCTCATTTCCATAAAACCAATTAGTCATGGTCGCTCATGCTTATATAAGCTGACCAAACTGACCTGCATGGGAACTTTTTAAAGTTATTTATTAGCATATATTACTTATACACAACATTTGCTTTTTACGTAACATTTTTGTACATAAGCTTTGATCTTATTGTTAGAAATGAATATTCTTGGTTTTGCACAAAGAAGCATATAAACAAAGTGAAAATAACTCTGCAAGACAATTTTAATTTTTTTTTTCCAAAAACAGTTAGTGTTGACCCAAATCCGGAAAGTAAGCACACTGGGTAGGAAGAGCACTTTGATTTTATTCTAATGTAGGTGATTATTATAGCTTCCTCTCATTGGCTAGGGAGTGACCACACAGTCTTTTGAGATTAGCTAAATTTAAAAGAATCTGGGCAAAGGAAATAAAAGAAAAGAGGAAAGAGTTGACCCCTAGGACCTTCAAGTTCCTGAAAAGAATGGAGGTCTTTCTGTAAGCAAATGTTTTCCAAGGTGAGAGAGATTGAATTTTAATTTCTTTCCATGAACATTTTAGGAGATGAGGAAGGTTTAGGGAATATTGGGCCCACACAGGCTGCCTACCTTTGTTAGAATAAAAGCAATGTTCACAATTCATCTCTATACATTTTCTTTTCTTTTCTTTTCTTTTCTTTTTCTCTTCTTCAAATTTAGCACACATATGCTGGCTTTTTGAAGTCTTTAGTAATACTGAAAGTTTTGTTATGAGTGACTGAGGGTTGTTTGGTCACATTGACTCTCGAGACTCTTACAACAGGAATTGATTGTCCCATCCACTGCTTTAGCATGAATTAAGATGAGCCTGCCTTTCTAGGTGTGGTCCTGAGGTGTCCGTTGGCCAAAAAATTGACCCTCTCTGACTGGAACGTTAGGCGTCTACCCAGAAAAAAAGAATCTATTTCCTTGACCATTTGGGATTTTTCTCTCACTAGCCCTTCACTGCCACCCTAGAATCCTTTAGGAACCAGGCTGAAGATTAGAAAGCCCCAAACATTTGATATCTTTGGTCTCTGGCAAAGATGAGGCTGCCTAGGGCCCCATGACACTTCCAGATTCTTGCCAAGAATAAAACCAATTACTTTTCTTTGGAGTCTTTTACTCTAGGGTACTTAGCCGAATATTACATCCTGTTCTCATCACCCCTACCCAAAGAGCTAACCTGAACAGCCCTTATGGTATTAGGCCAACGAGCCATCTGGCTTAAATCCGAATGGGGTTGTTGTGTGTGTGGTCAATCATACTACCCCTCTGTCTTAGTAAGGATTTCTGTTCCTATGATGAAACACTACGATACAATGTACTTTGAAGAGGAAAAGGATCTATCTATTTCATCTTATTAGCTCTCAGATCACACTCCGTCCCTGAGGGAAACAGAGGCAGGGAACTGAAGCAGAGGCTGTGGAGAAAACTGCTTACTGGCTTGCCCCTCATGACTGGTTTAGCATGCTTTCTTACACCACTTAGGGCCGTGTGCCCGGAGATGGCATCACCCACCGTGAGCCAGGTCCTCCCACATCAACCGCTGTTCAAGAAATGTCCCCACGAATTTGTCTATAGGTCATTCTTATGCAGGCATTTTTTTATTTGAGAGTCTCTCATCCCGGATAACTCTAGGTCTGAGCAGTTTTATCCGTTCCTCATTAATCTCCCTTATCCCACTCCTATTGCTTCCTTTTCTCTTCCCAAATATCCCTGTCTTAGTTTGCTTTCTATTGATAGGATAAAACACTGACCCAAAGCAAAGGAAAAGGCTTGTTTGGCTTTCACTCCCGGTTAGCTCTCAAGGAAACTAGGGATAAATGGCTGACTGAGGTGCCTATTAACACATCAAAAGGACACTCACCAGCTCCGCCAGCATTCCTCAGAGCTTGTGGCTCCTCCCAGCACTTCTCACCCGCCCCCTACTCTCAACCTCTCCCTCCCAGGGGGTGGGCTTCACTTCCTTTCCCCCAGCTTCTCTTTTCTATATAACCTCAACCATTTTGGCTACAAGCTCTCCCTTAGTTCACTTGCTCTCTTGGTTAACATGTGCTCTCGTTGCCTCCTCTCTTTTCTTCCTCTCTTTTCTTCCTCTCCCTCCCTCATCCTCTTCTCTCATGGCGCAGTTCAGTCTGCTGAGCCACTACAGCCTGGACCAGCAGTTCTGCGCCCTCCATAAGGGTGATACATAATATCTGATATTTACGTTGCAATTCATAACAGTAGCAAAATTACATTTAGGAAGTAGCAACAAAATAATTTTATGGTTGTGGTCAGCACAACATGAGGAACTCTATTAAAGGAGCATGAGAAGGTTGAGAACCACTGGTCTGGACCCTTCCAGAGGCTTTTGGCTGTTTTCTCCCTCCTGTCTACAGTAAACTTTCTTCTCAACCATACTTAAGAGCAGTCATGTCCCCGTTTTTCATTCACTTCCCAATCATAAGTCATCATTGAGGGAAGTCAGGGCAGGAACTCAAGGCAGGAACCAGGAAGCAGGGACTGAAGGCAGAACCAACCCTGGAGGTGAGAACTGAAGCAGTGGCTATGGAGGAAACTGCTTACTCTCTGTGTTGCTGGATATTGGTTATTAATATCTACTGCAAATCTACATAATTATCATGGCAGTTATTATTTAAGCGGCAAGTACAGGTTTTGTTGGGGTGTCTGCTGGAGTAGAGAGATTGATTTATGAATGTTTTTTATCTTTCTAGGCTTCCCCTTCGCTGAGTAGAAAGGTTTTTGTCAGGTTGACAAAACCAAACAGAATACTTGGGCTGTCCACAGTTTAATTGGTTCCTCATTGATCCCTCTTATCCCACCCCCACTCCTAATGGTTCCTTTTCTCTTCCCAAAGATCCCTGTCTTAGTTTACTTTCTAGTGATATGATCAAACATTGACCTTAAGCAACTCGGGGAGGAAATGACATATTTGGCTTTCACTCCCTGTTAGCTCTCAAAGAAATGAGAGCTGGAGAAAGTTTTTACAAACAGATTCTCACCATGTTAAGTGGCACTTGTAGGTACAGGACTCTCCCATACTCGGTAGCAGATGTTGGCATCAAGATAGTACCTTAGGGCACTCATCCTGTGGCCCCCATCAGGCACTGTGTCCCAACAAGCATATCACCTCTCCCTGTGCTTCTTTTGTATTTAAAGTAGAGATTTTAATTTTAACTTAGTAGAGTCGACATGGAGAAGAATACCGATTTGTCCTTCCAGATGGAGAAGACCCTGGCGGGAATGTCTGTACCCTTCTCTGGTGACTTTTGGCTTTGTGTCCCCTCTCTCGCCGTCTTTGTTTGCGGTTGCTCTTATGATGAGTGTGTATTGCTCTCATAATTAAGTGAAGCATATGCACACTATTGTTCTTCCCATCTCTGCCCCCCAAATACCTTTGTATGTCAAGATGTTTACTGTTTTTCTACTGGATTGGGTCCAATGCGTGCTCTCCCCCTGAGAAATGAGAGTAAGCAGCGCTTGCTGTGATTTGGCTGTTTTGAATTAAAGGCGGCCCAAGATGTTCCTTTCTACTTTCAATTACAGAATTATAATTGAAATTTTTAATTAAAAATCAGCCTTGCTTAGCAAGTGCCACCCATGGCTGGGAGTGAAGGGTCTCCACAGCTGTGGAGAGCCCGTTTTCCTTCTCAGAGAGCTCTGTCAACATCTGTCATCTTGGCTTCCCCTGCGTGACCTTGAAGAGCACAGACCTCCTCTCAGCACTCACTGGCTCCAGGCCACGCTGAGCTGCGAACTGCCGCACGGGATGAAGCCGAGCAGATGGCCGTAGCCTATACATCACCAGCAACGAAAGCTCATGGGGAGTGTGGGTGTGTGGCAAACCTGGCAGGTGTGAAGTTCTTCACAGTCCGTGTGCAGTGCTTGGCCCAGGACCTTTCCAAATGCCCCCATGCCTCCCGCTGAATAAATGTCTTTGTATCAGTAGAAGTCTGTGGCCCACTGTCCACCAGGAAATGAAATAAGGAAGAATCGCAGGAGTTCCTCTAGGAGCTAGGGCATGTAGCTTAGAAGGCAGGCTGCAAGGCGACTGGGTCCTTACCGCCCCAGGGTTTTATGCGGGACCAGCGTGTTTCTTCAGCGCATTCTTCTTGGTGCTTCTTTTGACTGAGGCGTGTCTGAAGCCTGGGGACCCATTGTGCAAGCTATAATCTGGGGTCTTCTGTCAATTTAAAGGTTCCTTAAGGAGACATCATGTTTTATCTATAAAAATAACAAGCTTCTTAAAGTGATATGCATATGTAAAATGTCCTGGGCTGTGCCTTGAATACGAACAGCACAGCACAAGGTTGTTTTTGTTTGTTTGTTTTAGTTTGTATTCAAAACAATATATGTGGTTAGGACATTAGCATACATGCATGTTGCATACACTGCTCATATTCACTGCCATTGCCCTCTCTTATTCATACACAACTGTTTGCAGAGCTTCTTCTCCTTCTAATCTCATGTCATATACACACACATACATGTCTATATTTATAAATTATGCATCTGCGTGCAGCATGTATATATATGTTTATTTATGTCTGTATACACACATATGATACATATTATATTATACACACAATGTATACACACAATGAGAGAAAACATATTTATCTCCTGGAGTCTAGCTTGTCTTTTACATTATGCTCTCCAGTTCCACCCATTTTCTCACAAATGATGACTTTGTTCTTCGTGGCTGAAGAAAACTCCACTGAGATATATGGTGTATATTCTTCAGTCACTCATCTGTGATAGACATCTAGGCTGGATCACTGTCCTAGCTACTGTGAATAGTGTCATAACAACAGACAGCTGTCTCTAGCCCAGGAAATTGCGTACACATGATTCTGCTTTAGCCTCTTGGCAACCTTGAAGAACCAGAGGTATTTCCTTATACTCCACGTTTCCCAAATGAGGGAGTTATTATCTAAAAGTGCTGAAGTGTTTGCTACTGTGACAGCTGTCAGTGGCAGGCTTGGCAGATGCTGGGGTGAAACATCCCCCCACAGCCTCCACGTACTCCCTGCTTTGACCTGTCAGCAGTGTGTTCACCGCTGACACGGCCCCATGCTCAGATGCTGCTTCAGGAATCCCCCCGCACTGTGTCTCCTGGGGTGAGCTCCTGCAAAAGTGACAAGGGTATCGAGTTCAGCAGAGTAAAATAAACACTAATGAAGTGTTCCAAAAGGTTGCGAATGTACTCGTGTTAAGTTTAAAAATATACCTAAACATACTTTTAAAAAAACTAAAGCATAAAGAAATACTAAATAATAAGAAAATCGTTTTATTACTTTCTTTTGGGCATTGGGAATTGGATAGAGTTCAACAGGTCATTTCTGCTCTTCAGTGTGGGCTGATGGAGGTTGATACGATGATACTCAAGAGGCGTTTGGGCTGGTCTGACATGCCTGAGAACTCTTGACCCCTGGGAGGAACAGCTGGAAGGGAGGACCCATTGGGTCTGCCGGTACTCAGGGCCTCGCCGGTGTCTTAGACACACATCTTCCCACCAGCAGGGCATCCACGCAGAGAGGTTATGGTAAATGTTGTTGATTTCAAGCTATCATCACAGCAAGATCAGGTCTAGACTTCCTGAAAAGGCAACCGCTGCTCACATGTGCTACTGTGAGTAAAGAGAGCACACCACAGCTCAAGTCTTCCCAAAGGCAACACTGGGAACTGGCATTATGTCAGCTCTACTGTTCCCTACCGGTGAAGTCCAGGGCCAGCTCAGACAGAAAGGGAGAGATGATAGACCCTCGAGTCTCATTAAGAGGGATTTCAAACAATCCATGGCAGTTTATAAGTGTGGTTGTTGGTGGTGTTGGTAAGCCCAAACTCTTGAGATGAGGAGATCTCTGAAACGGGGGATCTGCTAATCTGTTAGCAATGCCAGGCAGAAGGGGACCAGGCCCCTTGGAGCTACATCTCCATAGCTAAGAGCTAAGAATGTTTACTAATGAGAGCTGGGAAGGAAAGTACAGATCTTTATACTAGACCTACACCGTGGGCACAGGCAGAATCCAAAGCATGGAAGCTTGGGCTAGGACGGCCGATGAGCTCTCCTGCTTCTGGGCTGGTTGGGGTCCATACTCTGGGAAGTTCATACATGAGAAGGGTGCCAGGTCTTTGTGGTAGGCTGTCTGGTGTTTAGATTGATGAGGTCTGTTGTGATAACTCAGTTGGTAAAGTGCTTATCCTGTAAGCATGAAGACCTGAATTTCCTCCCAAGAACTCGGGAAAAAAAAAAAAAAAAAAAACACAAAACCTGAGTGCAAAGGCACATACCACATACTTGCAATCCCAGCACTGGGCAGGTAGACAGGTGAATCCCTGGGGCTTGCTGTATAGTAGACCAACACTTAGTGAGTTTCAGGCCATTGAGAGACCTTGTCTCAAATAAAAATATATTGCTCCTAAGGAAAGAATAACTCCTGAGGTTGTCTCTGGTCTCTGTGTACCTGTAAAATCACATATGTGTGCTTCTCACTGGCCCCCTCCTCTCTCTTACTTAGACACACACACACACATGGGGGGGCGTTATTATTTATCCCATGGCCTTCTCTCTTCTTCCTCTAGTTTGTCCTTTGACCCTTGTAACAAAAAAGTGACACATCTCCGAATTTTTCAAATATTCATTGTAAAGATGCACACATGTATGGGTTAGTGGATAAATGCAGTAGCATACCCAGATTAATAACTCATGAACACATTTGCACATCAATAAATATTCTTTGGTAGTCTTTTTAAAATAGCAATCATATTTTCCTGTCTTGTTGGAAGGTCATAATTGTGTGTTCTTTGATTGGTTAGTTTATGTTCTAATCCACCATAGACAGCTAGCAAACTTGCTATCAACTTTACTGAAACCTTCTACTGTATCATCTCTCCCACCTGGTAACACTGTTGGTCTCACTTTCCATGCATTTTCTTCGCCTGTCCTTTCAGCTGAGCCAGTGTCTCTCTGTGAGAGAAAGAGAGAGGGTGAGAGAGAGAAAAAGGGAGAGTTTGCCTCTATGCATATATATGTACACACACACACACACACACTCACAATTGTAAACCACTGTGTGGTGCTTCAGACTGACTTCGAGTCCTCTACAAAAACAGTAAATATTCCTAAGCACTAAGCCGTATCCCCCCCCCCACCCCAACACTCCTTTAGGGATTTTTAGTCTTATTAATAAAAGAATTTAGAAATAGACTTGTAAGTAAATTCGAAATTTTATTAGAGTTTGAGAGAAAAAGAGCAGGGCACACAAGCTGTAAATCTCTGAAGCTGCCAGGAAAGACAGAAAAGAAGAAGAAAGCCATGCCATTTGAGTTAGGCAGGCATAGCCAGCATGGAAGTCAGCAAACATTAGAATGGTGGGCAAGCATCTTCGTGATGGAATAGAAGACCATCAGAGCATGAGTGAGAAAGTTCACAGCATTAGGAAAAGCCCAGCTGTTAAATTCTGGATGGGGCAGGTGGTTCAAGAGAACCCTGAGATGGATTAACCAGGGTCTACTTAGTTTATGAAGAGAGTTATTAATTCAATGGAGATAGACAGAGGGGCGGGGGCTCCAAGGAGGGGCAGGCTACAGCGCCAGCAGCAGACAGCATGACGGCATGACAGAAGCGGAGTTTGAGGACCATTGGGTAGGCAGGGAAAGAAAGTCAGGGTAGTCCCTGACATGGTGGCTTCTTGTTTCCAGAAGCTTGTGGGAGAGTACCTAGACAGGACCAATAATGGGAGGGGAAGACTCAGGAGCCCTATAACCAAGGCAGCCTCCATTTAATGCGCTGCTTGCTGCCTTTAGGCTTCTTCCAGGTAGCAGACTGGCTGGTACCACCATACATACCTCACCTGGGAGAGCCTGACCCTGCTCCCCACCCCCTTTCCCTTCCCTGCCTCCTGCCTGGGAATAAAAGAGTCCATCTGCAGGCTCCTGCTTTGATCTTACCCCTCATTAGAGAACATAAAAGAGGCTCCCTTTTCTGCCCTGTGGGCTCTGATCCTCATCAGACGCTCCACCATGCTGTCTGTCTCTGATGTTAGAACCTGAACACTCCTTCTAGCTCTTGCTTTGTTGTTACCCCTTGGTCTGCCTGTCCATTGTGTTAATTAACCCCTTACTCCAGGGTCCTCCTGAACCACCTGCCCCATCTCAAGCCTAATGTACTGGTGCCCATGACCCTGATGGGGTGTCACTGAACTTGGTAAGGCTGTGGGACCTACCCACTCCCCACACCCGCTCCTCCTGACACTGCTACCCATCTACCCACCCTGCCCTTTCTGCACCCAACACAGACCTCTGTTCTTTTCTGACAAGTGTTCCATGCCTTTGGGACACTCATTCATCCCCAAATGTGGTTAAAAACAAATTCTCTGCCCAGAGCTGGTGTCCCTAAGCTCAGACCAGGGCCTGCTTATACCATACAGAACTAGAGGATGCTCCATGTTTTATTTAATCTCATGGTTATGCTATCTACCATCCTTTGGAGAAGAAATCAGTACACACAAGAATGCTCAGCCCTCCTGGTCTCCTCACTTGCTGTATGCCTCAGGCCTCACGGGTACCGTTCAGCCTCGCCCACATGAGGACTCTCCTCAAACATCTTTGCACAAACTCAAAACGCTTTATGCTGGAGGGCGGGGGAGGGAAACAAACTAAAGAGACTGATGTTTTTAATAATTTTTATTGAAATTGCTTCTTGCCATCATGCAAATTAAAAAGTGGCTCACAATGAACTCAAATGGATACCCTTCACATCAAAATTGTCACCCAGCTCAGTCAAATCTTTTGATTTAATTGTTTACTCCCCAGAACCTCTGCCTTGTTGTGCTGAAAAGGTTTCAAATGTTTTCACTGTTTTAAAATACAAAGGTTGCCACTGTCCTAGAAAAATTATAAATTAGCAAAAGCAAACTCTATTTTGGAGATATCTTAAACCCAAACCTTTTGAGCCAAAACCTAACTTTTTTCCCCTATTTTTCTTTATTAACTGGGTCGAACCAATTAGATTCCTGCTTCTCTCACTATAACTCCACTTACTGTAGAAGATATTCAATAGAAATTCTTTGAAAATCACAGTAGAAGTGATTGATTTACCTGGCTTCAGGTGTCTGTCCCCAGCTTCTCCCCTTGCTGCGTCCTGGTGCGTTCCTGGTTGTTTTAATATCAGCTCATTATGTTATAATCTCACTGTTCTGCCAAAAGCAGAAGACAAAAGCCATCAAACACAGACTGTAAAGTGGATAAAAGACAGCATCATTCAGAAAATGTTGTCCTCTCACCTGAAAGTGGGCCTTCCTGACACGTCACCCTCACCGTTAGGATGGGCTTCCTGCTGCCGTGGACCTGAGTTGCTGCATACGACAACCAGAGAAGATGCACCTTGTAGAACTTCACCGTCTTCACCTGAGTTGTTACACCTCCACAATGGGCATATCTACATGGACAGAGTCAGAATGTTACAGGTCCACAGCCAAAATTAGATAAGGCTATTTTAGCCCTTTTACAATTGTTTCCTCTGTAGATGGCATAACCTCATTGTGACTAGCGCTTAAGAACCATTGAACGGTCTTAACTTTAAGACTCGGCTTTTCTCTCAGCTTTTCCCATGCTCTCTAACAAGAATGGAAGACGTGTAAGTGGGCTTCTTGACCTGTCCCATTCATTTACCCTTCTCCTCACCTCCACCGATTCTCTCCATCATTCCAACTCAAAACGATTTTAAAGCTCTCCGAGGATTTCCTGATTTATATTTCTGATTGTCCTGTAATAACAGTTTTGACTTACTTCCATGCCGTCAGTGCAAAAACCACAGCTCCCATCTTAAAGGGAATAAGAGAGTTTATTCTGGAGCTGTTTTGAGAAGCCATAGATAGGGAACACAGATTTAAGTTACCCCAAATTCCATGTTCCGATGTGGAAGTACTTTCATGCAGTTTTATACTTTTACAGAACAACAACAACCAAAAAAAAAAAAAACATAAATCAAGGACATTTTAAAATAAATTGGTGGGTATATCAGAGAGGTGGTTGCAGCAAGACATGGAAAGCATCTCTACAGGCTCAAGATGAAATTCTTAGCTTCAGACTGGTGAAGGCTAGTGGTCTGCTAAGCTACTAAATCCCAAAAGATTTCTATGTATTAGTCACAGATGTTAGACTGAACACAGAGGCAGGCAAGAGTTGGCTGTTTTACAGGTCTAGAACTAGCCCAAGATAAGAATATTAGAGCTGCAACATTCCAACCTCTTCATAGCACTGAAATTCTAACCAGTCCATCAGTTTCTGCAGACACAGCATCTCTTCAGTTTTTGCTCACAATAGGTAGGCCCTCCTTAATCAGCATGCTGCTCCAGTTCATCCAGAGTAACCAGCATGCAGCTAGAGCTCAGCAACATCCTCCTGGTGTGCAAACACAGAGGCCTCCGCCTCAGCGACCAACTTCTGACCACTTCCTGTGAATGAGAAAGTCCCACCCTAATGCCATAACTTCTAATTCTGTTTGAATTAAATTAGAGACCTAGTGCCTACTGGCCCTTAGGTCTTTTCCTCTACCTCCTTTTCGTATAAAAACCGCCCCTTTATTTATTTTTAATGTTTTTATTTATTCCTTGAGAATGTCACACAGTATATTTTCTCACATTCTTTCCTGCCCCCCAGCTCCTTCTGTTAGAGAAATAATATGTCTTCCCAGCGAGAAACCACTCCAGACGCTTAGAGATTAATTTTTTTCAAAGTCTCTTTGCTATAGCTCACACTCAGCTCTGGCTAATGCCCAAGGAAGAGCCAGCCCTGAACAGAACAGTTTGCTAATTTACATACGCCTTAGGTTTATGCATCCCACATACACTGTCATTATTAAATTCCTTCTTTGTTCCAGCTCCACGTTACACTTTGAACACGGACAGGAGACTGCACGTCTAGCCACTTAGGCCCACAGGAGATTAACACATTAAAGGTATTACCAGAGTTGTTTTAGGTACATCAGTGTTGTGTTTTTTGTTTTTGTTTTTGTTTTTTTTGTTTTTTTCCTCAGAGTTATCGCCAGGGGTCATCTTGGAAGAATTACACTTTCCTCAAGAAGAGAAGTGAGGGCTTTATGGCAGGCCAGGACTTAACATTAGTTGTGACCCTGGTCTGTTCCTTTGAACTGCCTGCTAGAGGCATGTTCTTTCATACGGAAGTGGGTCTAAGGATTCATTGTAGGTCACGGTTAATGATCTGCAATGAGTCTTAGTGTTCTCACGAAGTACCCACCTCATTCTATATCTAACACTTTTACGTATAAATCAGTCTTGAAGGATTCTACAGTTGTTTTTCAGTTGGGGGTGGGGGTTGTTTTGCTTTCAGTTTCTCTTTCTTTGGTTTGTTTGTTGTTGCTTTTGAGACAGGGTCTCACTATGTAACCCTGGCTGATCTGGAACTCACTATGTAGAACAGCCTGGCCTTGAACTCATAGAGGTCCAACTGCTTCTTCCTCCTGAGTGTTGGAATTGAGGACATACACCACTACACTCAGCCTGAATAGTATCATTTTGTCTTAAAACTCTTTAACTTTTCTTGAGGTAAATTCCTAGGTGAAGAAATACCAGGCAGAGGGCACAGTATGTTTAAATCCTTAATGTATTTTGCCTGTGGCCTCTTGCTCGTTGCTTTACAGGCTCATCAACATACATTTCACTTTATCTCTTGTTATTTAAAAATCCATGAGGACTTTATAGGCAAAATAATGATATCTCATTTACATTTGTATTTTCGTTAGGAAGCATTTGACATGCTCATTCCTTAGCTGTGTTTGTTGTTCTGTAAGTTGCCCATGCATATTCTTTTCACAGTTTCTCTATTGGGCTGTTTGTCTTTTTAACGATCACTCAGACCTCCTTAAGTATGAGAAATAGTAGCTTGCTTCAGATTGATAGAATTACTTAAGCGAGTGGGTCTTTAGTTTTTCCTTTTCTCTATAGTCATTTTGTGTGTGCTGATTTAACATGCTTGGGTAATCTGTCAGCCCTTTCTATCCTCTGGTTCCTTAGTGGGCCTTCTCTTGGGACTGTGGCAATATTAACCGTTATTTTCTTTTTCTATATTTATTTAAAAAATGAGAAAAACATAGATGCCACCAACCCATCCGGGCTTTATGCTGCAATGCACAGTCTCCCCTCTCAGTGGCTCAGGCTCTTGTCTTCATGCTACTCTGTGTGGCTCAGCCCAACACATTGCTCATCACTTGATGACTTAAAAAAAACTACACACTGGTTATGATATGTGTGACTTTATTACTAAATTGTTGTTGTTGTTGTTCCTGAGACATAATACTCAGAGAAACCAACTTAAAAGGAATGATGAATTTCTTCTGACTTCCACTTTGAGGCTACAGTCAATCTATCATGGTAGAAAAGTCATGGCAGCAGGAACTTGGGACACCTGTTCACGTTATATCCACATTCAGGAAGCAGAGAGAGAAAGGGGGGGGGAGAGAGAGAAGAATGCAATGTTCGGCTTACTTCCTAGCCAAGTTCCAGAGCTACACCCCAATAAGCCATATGTTGAAAACACCATCATTTGAAATGTAGGCTACTCTTGGCCTACAACATGGCACAATTCAGTCTGCTGCACGATACGGGGTGTTAGTGTTCGCTCTTTGACTGTGATCATGCGGCTGCACCTGAGCTCTCTACCACTGCCCAGCAACCTAGAGAGTTTCACAGTGCATCACTAGCTGTAAAGAAGGAAATTCAAAGTCCAGTTCCTACTGAGTGACATGGCTTTCATTAAAACTGAACCATAGTAATTTGGGGCCTGTCTGCGCCATGGGAGAGAGATTTCATATGGTAAACTTTCACTTCCTTAATTGGCATATTAAATTGAGATGAAGAATGTAGATTAAATAAGTATAATTATTTATATTTAATAACTGCATTTACATAAGTATAGTTTCTTATTCTAAGGAAACGATAATAGTAGAAGTTTCTGTCCAAGTTATTGTCAAGTGTAAATAGAAGTGCCCATGTAAGAACTCAGTAAATACCAGCTATTTTTGCTCCAAATTTTAAGTTTAAAAAAATTATTGTGACCTCTGCTTCTTATATGGTCAAGCTAAAGCTTTAAGGAAAAGCACTAATGAAGGGATGGAGATATCTTAGTCAGTAAAGTACTTGTGCAAGCATGAGAGCCTGAGTTTGACCCACTACCCAAATGAAAAATCCCAGCCTGGGTGGCATATCGTCAGTCCCAGTGGTGGGAAAGGAGAGACTGTGGGTCCCTGGGACTCACCATCCTGTCACTGTAGTCAGACCAGTCAGCTCCGAGCCAGCGAGAGATCCCGTTTTAAAAAATAAGGTATCGTCCTGCTCTTTGATCATCTCCTCCTGAGAAGGGAGTTGCCTTACCAGGCCACAGAAGATGACAATTTAGCCACTCCTGATGAGACCTGATAGACTAAGATCAGAAGGAAGGAGAGGAGGACCTCCCCTATCAGTGGACTTGGGGAGGGGCATGCTTGGAGAAGGGAGAGGGAAAGTGGGATTAGGAGGGGAGGAGAGATGGGTTTATGGGGGGATACAAAGTGAATAAAGTGTAACTAATAAAAATTTAAAAAAAAAAGTATCCTGAAGAATGACATCTGAGATTGTCCTCTGGCCTCCATTATACACATATGTGTACACACACACACACACACACACACACGAGCTCACGTATACCCACATGTTCACCTCTAATTTTTTTAAATCCCCGATGAAGAGACTCTACTACAACTCCAGGAAACCGAATGTGTCTGGAATAAGGAGATTTATTTGGCTGTGTTTAATATGACATTTTCCAAATATTTTGTGGGTGTTATTAACATTTCCTAGAATCATTAACATTTTCTTGAAGCTAATGTTCTTCAGAAAACAATTTGCCTGGGGCTGAGTTGTTTGATTCATGATCTTTGTCCCTCTCTCCCAGTCAGGCTGGGTGGAAAGTTGAAGAAGGAAAGGGATGATGAAAGAGAGGTTGCCTTGGCCTGGGAAGCCCTTCAGTGGCTGCAGTCTGGACCCCACTGTGTAGATTCAGACTATTAGGGTACCTCCACCTCTTAGGTAGCAAGTGAATAGGAAAAGGAGGTCCTGGACTGAGTTCTTCACAGGGCAGTTTTGTCAAGGAACAGCTTGGCCTATGAGGAACATTCATTGTGTAATAAAATCTGCAAATTATTGTATGGATAGTTAATTATAGTCTGATAGTTAATACCAATTGTCGAGTCAGCAGGTTCACGACTCACCTAGGAGACAAGCTCCTGGGAATGCCTATAGGGCAGCTTCTAGATTGGCTTAATTGAAGAGGAAAGAGCCATCTTTACTAAAGATGACATCATTCCATGAACCAATGTCTCAGGATGGATCAAAGGAGAAAGTGAGCCGAGCACCAGCATTCATCACTCCCTGCTTCCTGACTGTAGATGCCATGTGACCGGCTGCCTCATCCTCCTGTCATGACATCCTGCCATGATGGGCTGCAGCCTCAGATAAACTTTCCTTAAAATGTGTTTCACGCATTTTAATGAGGACAGTAGCTGATGGGGGCGCAGAATGGACAGGGCAGCAAACAGTCTTGAGCACTTCCTTCACCTGAGCACGTCACGGGCTTGGTCATTGCACATGATCATGAATTTTCAATTCATGCAATAGAACACCTGAGCTACATGAGTTGACCAAGAGAAAGGGATAATTTTTAGGCGCATAGTGAAACTCCAGACTGTGACATACTGGCTTCTCTGCTCTGTCCTGTGTCAGAGGTGGCCCCCATTGTGGGAGGAGCTTATATGAAAATGTTGTAGAAAAGTCTTCCCCAGTTAAGAAAATTGGATTTAAGCAAAGAGTGTTGGCCTGATATAAACAAACTGGGAAGGAGGCTGGAGAGATGGCTCAGTAGTTAAGGGCACTGGATGTTCTTTCAAAGGACATTGAAAGAAGGCTGGGCTTTATTCCTAGCCTCTATGTGGTAGATCACAACTGTCTGAAACTCCAGTTCCAGGGGATCCAATGTGTTCTTCTAGCTTCTCCAGCACCAGGCATGAACAAGGTCCACAGATGAACATGAAGAGAGAGAGATCCAGAAAACTGTATCAAGGTGTAATACTCTAAGAGTCAACCATTGGAGAGGCTGAAGCCATCAGGCTGACTGATGCCAATAGCCAGAGATTTGAGGCAAACAGTGAATTTCCTGTCACATTAAAAAAATTCATCCAGGAAGACACTTGAGGCTAGATTTCTCAGCTCCACTGTCTTGGCACCTCTCCCCTCTCCTCTTCACAAACTCCTCTTGTTGTGAAGTGTTTCCCTCCGTCTCCCTCCCTACCTCCTCGTCTTTTTCATTACGTACAAGACCGCTCCAAGAGACCTCACCCTACCAAGTTTCCAGCGTCGGACACTAGCGACAAAGGATTTTGTAGAGTATGAGACTAAGTCCCACTTCGGCTTCCAAAGTGCTCAAGGTGAGCAGCCTGGCCTCTTGCTTCTTATTTGCTTTCGTTTTAATCAATAGCTAGATCCCATCCCCTGTAAACATTTCCAGAAAAAAAATCAGAAGTGGCAGCCAAAAAAAAAAAAAAAAAGTAGAGAATTGTGTTGCCAGGCTGTATGCATACACTCACCCCTGTACCCATTTCCTACACCAAACAGATGCTTAACTAGAAGACAGGTAAACATGCTTAAGAGTCCTTGCCTACACTGTGTCCCTTTAACATCCTGCTGTTAAATGTCATTCCACGTGCGGGTAAGTCCAGTTCATCAGAGTCCCCCTCTGCAAAGGACGCCTCCGGCCTTGGGGAGGGTCTGCAAGTGCAGTTCAAGAGCTGTGTCTTCCAAAGTGCCCTGTTAGAACCTGCTCTTGCTAAGCTCCTCTGATGATCACTATAAGGTCCATCAGTTCTTTTGTTCTTTGTTACTCTGGCCTCAAATAAACATTTGTGGTTAGTTATTGTTATTCTAATATGTGTATCCAGAGTCACCTGGGAAGACTAGATCTCAGTTGTGGGATTTCCCCCATCAAATCGTCCTGGGGTTATGTCTGTGGGAATTTTCTTGATTAACAGTTGATGTAGGAGGGCCCAGGTCAGGATGGGCAGAGGATGCTCTGGGCAGATAATCCTGGCTTGTTTAAGAAAGCAAGCTAAGCAAGCCAGTGAGCAGCAGCATTCCTCACTAGTTTCTGCCTTAGTGCCTGCCTTCAGGACCCTTCTTTAGCCTCTCTCAATTCTGAGCTGCAGGTCTAAGTTAAAATAATCATTTTTTTCTTCCCCACATTGCTATTGGTCAGTGTTTTATCACATCCACAGAAAGCAAACTAGAACAACATCGTTTCACAGAGAGGTGGGGCAAAGTTGAAGACAGACTTCTGAGTACTTACTTTCAGTGGTCCCTCATACCCATGTCCTCAGTCGGGTGGCACACGGATGCAGACAATCACACGCTTTACCAATGAGATCACCTGAATTGGTTAAGGAGCTTAGCCCCTTATCTCCACTACACTTATGTAAATGTAAAAGCCAGGCAGGAGCCTTCTACAGAAGAATCATGGAGTTTTCAGAGAGGAAGAATCAGACCTGGGAGGGCAGGCCAGAGGACTGTAGAAACTAAAATGCTTTGCTATGGAGGCTTCTTTTTCTGCACTGTGAACTGTGGCAAGTGAATTTGATCAAGTAACCATAATGGGCACACCCGGTCTATGCCACATCATACCCTGGTATACACTGACCAGCCATCATAGATGACACCCTGCCTCTGTTGAATTTAACAGTGAAGCATCGGGAGATGCTAGCTGAGAAGGCACAGAAGGACTCCAAGACTGAGCAGGACAAAGTAAAATGTCTTTCGGCAGAAAACTTTGGAGTGTGGCCCTGAGAATACTGAAAATGCCATTCACAAAAGGAATGAAGGCATGAACTGGTTCCACGTGGCATTTTCTAAGACTAAAGTGGCCTTCAAGGTACATACAGCTCTGACCATGAACTCTAGGGTAACCTAGAATATGGCATAAGTGACCTAAGTTCTAGTCAAGGCCCTGAGTGCCATGGATTCACATAAGGCATCCAATGATGGAGAGGCTTGAGCAGCTAGGGCAGTACATGCCCACATCTGTGATGGAGGATTCTGTGGGCTCAGCCACCAAGCTGAACCACACCTCAGGAGCAGGTCGACAGCCTCATGCTGCAGATGACCAAAGAAGATTGCCAGAAGTCCTAGACCAGCTGAACCAGCCCCAGACGGAGCCTCTGCTGCCTGAGGTAAAAGCTGCATGGGTGTCGTCATCTTACTCTAGTGTGGTGTAGCACTGTCCAGTGCGGCTATCTTGAGAAATCACAAATCCTCAGCAGTGCTGCCTGCTCTGCCTTGAGACGTACTGGAGGCTTCACCACCAATGTGAACATTTCTCTCTGACCCTTTATAGCTACTTATATTCCTGATTTAAGGTACTTTTGTGACTTTTTTTTTTTTTTTTTGGTTTTGGTTTTGGTTTTGCAAGACAGGGTTTCTCTGTACAGCCCTGGCTGTCCTGGAACTCACTCTGTAAACCATGATGCCCTTGAACTCAGAGATGGGCATGCCTCTGTGAAGTGAGAAGTCTACAATTACGGTTTCTTTAAAAAAAACACAGAAGTATGATATGTTTTTGTTCTAATCCCAGGTGTAGGGATATGGGGCTGACTCACAGCAGCTGACTGTGGTTTGCCTCATGCTCTAGCACAAAAAAAAAAAAATAGTGATTTTGCCAGCTGCAGATCATTTCTGAGATTGTTTGACACTTGGAAGTCTGGGGACTTCTCAGAGGGTATATAAATGCTAGGGCCCCAAGAAGTGAGATGGGTTGTTCGTCACTGTTGGTCACACAGTTTGTTAAGTAGTCATGCACAGAGAAGAGGCAACAATAAGAAGAAATTAGACATCCTGACAGTGAAGATCAAACTTGCCCCAAGGAGCTCGATGACCCTAATCAGCAGGAAGTAGTCTAAAGATAACATCACCCCCTTTCCAGCCACCTCAGGCAGCAGAGGCTCCGTCTGGGGCTGGTTCAGCTGGTCTAGGACTTCTGGCAATCTTCTTTGGTCATCTGCAGCATGAGGCTGTCGACCTGCTCCTGAGGTGTGGTTCAGCTTGGTGGCTGAGCCCACAGAATCCTCCATCACAGATGTGGGCATTTCTGGACTCTATTCAGAAATCTCTCTTTTCCTCTCTATCCTTTTTTCTCTCATATCTACTGTTGAAAGAGAGAGTTGAAAGAAAAGAAGAAAAGGAGTGGATATGGGTGGAAGGAAAAGAATCCATAAAGTAGCTAACACCGGCTACACCTCTGCCTCTTGAGTGCTAGGATTGAAGATATGGGCCACCATCACCCAGGGCTTAATTTTTAATAAATGGTTTTCAATCTTGGCCCCATGTCTGGTATGCCAATTAAAGGGACAGAAGAATAATGACAAAGCACAATGAAAGACATTAAATTAATCTGACTACTTAGATGGAGTAAGGAGGAATAGTTCAATGATTCTAACTTTTTCTTTGGGACAATTAACATAAGTTTTAAATTTTAAATAAAAAATTAAAGGCAAGGCTTTGCACAATATTAAAAGTCTGGTCAAGATGTTATCTCTACTTCTATAACATGTTTCCCAGTGTGTGAGGGTGTAAGCTAAAGAGATGTTTAGTCCTTCACAACAGTATGCTTTCATGGTACAATATTTCCTACTGGATAATTGCCCTCCTCCGAGATACCAAATTCTTCATTATAAGCATTAAGGAGATGACTTATGCATGTGTTTTTAGACATGCTTTGTATATTCATAAGTATATATATAAATATAGCATTTTAAGAATATTTTACCACTATTGACTTTCTAAAAACTAACAATAAACAGGTTTGTCAAAGCCCACATTTTAACCTATACCTATGCAAGAGAAAACTCTAAACACTAATGTTGGTATAATGTTCTTGTGGAATGTATACAATTTACCCTTGTTCATTCAAATGCTGCTTTCTCTACCCCACTATCTGGTTTCAATCTAGACATTGCATTGTGATGTTTATTCTAAGTGTCACGTGTCTCAAATTTGTGTAAACATGTCACTTGTTCTCTATATTGTCGATAAAACAACCAGCCAATGCTGAGCAATGGAGAGAATAGGGTGGGACTTCCTGGTCTCCATGGGAGGAGAAGGAAGAGAGTAGGAGAAGAGAGATTGGCAGGACAGGACATGAAATCATGAGGAGAGATGAACCAGACCTAAGATATGACTAAAAGCAAGTAAAATGTGGGATATCTGAATGGGAGGAAACTATGTGGGCTTGGAGGTTTAGGATGGAGTAACTATTGCCCAGCATTGTGCTCTAGGTTAATTAAATAAATCCTAGTCTCTGTGTGGTGATTTGGGTATATAGTTAGTTTAGGACTAACCACTGTTTAACTAAAAGATAAATCAATAATAAATATTAATAATTAACAATACACTAATAAATGGCCATTTAAAATACCTGCTTTAAGGCTTACAAGGACATCCTAAAGTTTACAGATCATCTTACTATGTTACATAAAAAAATAAATTAAAGTGGTTACACAACTGTTTTTCATTATACAGAAAGACAAAACGGCCTAGGTAAAACACTTGTTAAATGAATAACATATTCTTTGCAAAATAAATGGGGTCTCTGTCTTAGCTACTTTTCTATTGCTATGCTATGTTACCATGACCAAAACAATTTATAAAATAAAGCATTTGATTTGGGGCTCATAGCTCCAGAGGATTAGAGTCCATGACCATCATGGCAGGGAGCATGGCAGCAGGCAGATAAGCATGTCACTGGAACCACAGCTGAGAGGCTGTATCTAGATCCATAAGCACCAGGCAGAGAGAACTAAATGGGAATTATGTCAGTTTGAAATATCAGCATTCTCCAACACACCAATGATACATATTTCTACAACAAGGCCACACCTCCTAATCCTTCCCAAACAGCCCCACCAATTGGGGACTGTAGTGAGGATTGTAGAATTTTGGTTTCTTTAAGAAGCAGAGAAATACTATAAGAAGGTTTTTGTTTTAATTCCAGGTGTGGGGATTTGGGGCTGCTTTGGACTGTCTGCAACAGGTGACTATGATTTTCCTCATGCTCTAACAGAGGTGTGGTTTTGCCAGCTGCAGATAGTTTCTGTGACTGTGTGATGCTTGGAATTCTGGGAACTTTTCAGAGGGTGTATAAATTCTAGTGCCCTGAGAGGTACAGTGGGTGGTTGCTGCTTTGGTGGGAGGGGGTTTACAGTTTTCTAGTAGTCATGCTCAAAGAAGAAACAAAAAGAAAGAAATTAGATTCAGGGATCTCTCTCTATCTATCTCTCTCTCTCTCTCTCTCTCTTTTCCCCTCTGTCCATCTTTCTCTTCTATTTAGTGATGGGGGTGAAACTGGGGAGGGAATACAGGTTGGGGAAAAAGAAGAAAAGACCAGCTACAGGGTACCAAGTATTCAAACATATTAGCCTGTGGGAGCCATTTTCATTTGACACATTGCAGATTCAAAAAAGGAAAACAGCTCAAAAATACCAAACTTTATTCTGCTTTAATGCTTCACAAGCCCTAATGAAAAGTGAGAGCTTTTTCAACAACTGGAAATGAGCTTTCAGATTCCCAGTTTTCACATCAAGCATGTCAACTTTGCTGAGGACAGAACTGTGTGGACTACAGAAGTACCGGATGAACTCAGCAGCAGCTGTGTTGACAACTGAGGGCCCCAAGGAACTAAACATTTCCCTCATTTTGTTTCTCAAACCCTTTTATAAATATTTTTAAATGGTCTGATATTTAATGTTTTACTTGGTGTATTTCTAAAGTGATAATATAAAGATAGCCTTGGTTTTAATGAAGATACATATGAGGATAAAATGTCCTTTATTAATCATGTTTTTCATCTTAATGGTTTATGCAGAATCCCTATTTTACTCAAAATAAGTTTTCCTATTTAAAAGATCCAAGTATTTTCACTGTTTTACAAAGCATATTTGTCTCATTATTCAGGATAATACAGATTTAAAAATTCTAATAATTAAATTGATAAAACTTATTTTAAATTTTCCAAAAGATTTTCAAATTCCATTTGGAAGGTACTTATATTTTATATCTAAGTTATTACAGCCAAAACAACTAAGCATTTTCTTTTTAAGGGTAAAACACACACACACCAAATATATCATGTTAACTGTTCCAAAGAAACACCTAGAGCCATTAGTCATCCCGCTTAGTTGAACTACGTGTTCACATTGATTTAATATTCTTTATATCTGTTGTTGTTCTGCCCTTTTAACTAGCACACTGGACCTGCAGCCAGTGGAAACACTTGGTTAAAAATTAATCATAATAATTAAACTAAAGCAGAAGCCAAGGTGGGTATCTAGGGTCAGAAAAGGGCAAGCCCAGACATGGAACAGATGCCTCTAATACATTACAAGGGAGGCCAGGCAGAGTAACTGACCTGAGACACCATACCAGAGCCAGGACGACATTCATCAGGGCAACATCCTGGTCCTCCTGAGTGAGCTCATGAGCTTTTGCCTATAGCAGAGGAACACTCTGGAAGCTGACTGGGATGGTCTAGGACTCCTGGGCAATTTTACTCACGTAGCCTATCTGCACCATGAAGCTGTCTACTTGATTCTGAAATATGGTCATACTGAGACTGACACAAAATGCTGCGGAAAGAGAAGGTGGTGACCACTGTAGCTGCTTAACGTTAAAGGGGCCAGATTGTAAGAGGTGTAGCTCTAGGAGAGAGGGCACTCTTAAGAGATGGGTCCTGGGACTGGCCCAGGGTGCATCTAGGACTCCATCTGCAGGGCCATCTGTAGAAGCAGAAGGACAGAAGGAGTGGAAATGAGAACGTTAGAGGTCACTATGGCACAGTCCAGAGTAGGGCGACCTTTCCCAGGAAAGCTTCGCCTCTAGCTGGTCTTGAGGGCAGTGCTCAGGATCTGTTTTCAGTCACTACGACATGCTCTGTAGTGGCTAGAATCCCAGTGTGCAGTCCTCCCGGTGGTTCCTAAAGAGGGAGACAGAGAAGAAATTTAAGCATCATTCAAATTTTGGGTTAAAACAGTAGCGGGCTTGTCTCTCTTGGCTGCAGAAAGGTACTTGAAGAATTAAGTCAAGGTCGTAATGGTCTATACCTGGCCAGCATTTGTCTCACTGTATCGTCTAACCAACATCGCACATGAATTTAAGTCTGATGTCTAGGGAGTGTGATCTCTCATGTAGTTAAGGGCTCACACCAATCATCCTGCTTCCTAGCTATGCTTTCCTGGTGGGTGTTAAAGAGCCCACGGGTGGCCCTCATATTTTTCACTGTCAAGGTCATTTGCACTTGAGAACAACCTTTGGCTCCTCCAGCCTTCCTTCTACCGGTTGCTCCATCTTTGTGAGGCTAAGTCAAAGGCTTTGCGTGACCATGGCTTTACTTGGAAGCATGGGGAGCATTTTCCCTCTGTATTGACCCTCCTCTTTGTAGACTGGAAGTAGTGGGGGGAGGGGTCTCCATAGTCTCTCTAAGTAACAGAGCAGGTGACCCCGCCATGTTAAAGAGCATTTTGAGAGCTATCCATACTTCCCTAGGACATACCTGATCTTGGGGGACAAGGGGGAAATAGTCTTTTTTAATCCCTCTGACTACATCAATATAGGCTTCTAATTATACTTCTATAACAGTCAAAAGGTGAGTTACACCAGTCTGGAAGTTTTAACTACTGTGTAATATTTAGATAAAACTTGAGCAAAAAGCAAACACTTAAAAAATTTTTAATTCTTTGATCCAGTCCTTATAATTGTTATAAAGAGTAGACCAATAACTCCATTGATTCAAACAGAGGTTTGATATTACTGTAATGAACTTTGACCTTTTACACACCATATTATAACCGCCCAGACCCTTGGAAGTTGCTTAACTTTTCAGGCTTTCTTTTCCTCTCTGGAAAAACATTCTTCTACCCTTTGAGGCTTAATAACATTAATTAATGAAGAATCTTCAAGCCTCGCTGTGATGATCTTTTGCAGGTCGGCACAGCTAATGCCAAGACAGTTGGTTTGGGTTGGAAGATGATGCTGTGGAACATGACCTTAGCAAAAGAAAGTGGAGCCCAAATGTCACACATAATAACTTAATATTACCTGTGTATGTACTGTTACACTGTGGGGCTTGTTAAGTTCCCAGTAAGACATACAGAAGGCACGAGTTGGCCTTTCTACCGCAGCTATGCTTTTGGTTTCAAATCAGTCTAAGCAGCTGATAAGCATGGAGCTTTATTTCATGAGATAAATCATAGTCACGATGCCTCTACTCTCTTACTGTTTTATTCTCCTTTCTCCCTGACACACAGTCAGGAGACCAGACTGATTCAGGAAAGGGGGCTTTGAAGAACATTTAAAAACAAAACGTGCTTAGATCTGAAAAGTGAGGCCAAATCCCATCTGCAGCCAGCTTCTCAGTGAGCTCAGACAGCACAGGACAATTTAATAAATACTCAAAAGGCATTTGATTGTCTGTAAATCTGAACCTAATGGTTTACACCAGGCAGGAGACTGCTGTGAGGGCAGTGATAACTGCCTGGACCCAATCACCTGCCCTCCTACAGTCAGTATAGACATGTCCAATGGGCCTTATTCTCAGTTAGGTCATTAACTGAGAATATAGAGTGACAAAATCTCCTTTTCAAGTCTTTAAAGCAATGGGCATCTGCAAGGATACTCTTGGCCACTAGAGAGAGCTTTCTCATGCACTAGATACACCGCTCTGTGGCTTCTGGAGGCTTTCCCGACAGTGCTCCCTTTATTGCCAACACTTAGCAGAAACTGTGAAGTTCTGAGGAGACATGGGAGCCTGTAGCAGCCTATGAGGCCTCAGGCCCATCAATAACCAGTCCATCTAACTCTCAACCCATGACAGGACCTGCTCATTGCTTTGGGGACTTTCTGCCTTGGCGGTCTGAGCATTCTGTTATTTCCCACCAGAGGAAACTTTTTATTTTGTCCCAGTCCAGGCCACTGTGCAGGAAATTACCAGGAGCTGCCTGCTTCAGGCCCATGGGTTGAATAGACCTGAATGGAGCCATTGATGATGAACTGCCCAGGTGCAAACAGAAGATACATGGGGATCTCTCCCAAATTTTCCTTGTCTCCCTCTTCAGGGTGTTCTCTGGAGATTTTACCAAGATGTACCTGGACACCTGTTGGAAGACCCTGATATTAAGGCCACAGTCTACCATATCCGGATAGCTCTCCTCCAAGCTCTGTGCAAAATGGAGGACTTCCTTTCTGGGCAGGACTTCCTCTTCTCTGCTGACCTTATTTGGAAAGAGTCTCTGAGCACAGACTGCCTGACCTTATTTGGAGGATGACCTTGCACAGAGCTTCCTGCAAGCACACAAGTCCCACTCTTTCCTTCCTGCCTATTTGATAATGAGGTGCTACGTTATGACCAATCAGCCCTTCCTACCCTTCCTACAGCGCAGGTGCTGTGTTGTAACCAATCAGCCCTTCCCTACCACAACCCTAAGAACTCTTAGATACCTCACTTTAGGAACAATAAAATGAGCTGCCTCTCTGAAGCTGACTCCAGGAAGTTTTTTCCGTCATATGCCATCGTCGGCCGTCTAAACCCTGTCCGTTGCTTCAGCTTCCCTTGTCCTCATGAGCCAGTGGCCAACAACCCCTGAGGGAAGAGAGAACCATGGGAATCTGTACCCTCTTCCTCATAGTGACCATAAAATAAGTGGGAGGCCGTTTAGGTCGGTCATTTGTGCTATCGGTGTGAAGTGTGACTGTTTTGGGGGAGAGGTTAATTTTTTTGAGATTATAGTATAGTGACATTTCTTCCCTCCCTCTCCTCCCTCCAAATTCTCCCCACTCCCCTTCAAATTCATGGCCTCTGTTTCCATTGTTTTTGCCTGCCTATGTGTATACACATACGTATCTCTAACTAGAATCTGCTCTCGGACTTTATAATGTTACTTGTGTGTAGGATTCAGGACTTACCACTCGGCACTGGGAAACCAATCGGCTGCTCTTCCTGGAGAAGAGTACCATCTCTCCCACTCTCAGCTCTCCTCAGCACTTTGCAAAGGATTGAGGCCTTGTGGGCTTGCCCTGACCCCCATCCACTTTGGCATGTCCACTGGTGTTGAACTTGTTCAGATTTCTTTAATACCCAGTAACTTAAATAAATTCCTAGTCTTGTCTATACATGATCTGCCATTCAAAAAATTTCTAAAGTAAATGTTCCCGTTGACCCTTTTTCTCAAATTTATAATCTGCAAGCAAGTACTCATGAATAATTTACCTATAACCTAGAAAATATAAAATTTTTTCCTTACCCTGTTTATTCATACCAACTGGAAAACGAAAATGAAAATAGGAGTTCCCAAGGTGCAGTGCGGCAGAAACAAAAGCAGATCATAAGGCGGAAAGAAGAGAGAAAACAAATTTGGAGATGTTGGGCAAAAGAAGAGGCATTAAGACCCAATGATCCTTCAGCCTCCCACCCAAGCAAGCGGATCTTTCTCATCTCTAGCAGATACTGGACCTTGAGAACATTGATGCTGTTTGTTTTCTTCTCTCTCTCTCTCTCTCTCTCTCTCTCTCTCTCTCTCTCTCTCTGAGTGTGTGTGTGTGTGTTGTGTTTTCTCCACTGACCGACTGGCAGTGCTTGGAAAGGAAGACAGGGCTTCACATCTGTCTGCTTCCGCTACCGAGCCCAGCCCACAGCCAACACTCCAACCATTTTCTGCCCCACCCTTCCACAAGCCTGGGGACCAGCTGCAAGGCCAGCAGAGAGCATTACACACACAATAGGTGCATGAGAGCCTGGGTTCCAGAAGGAGCGTGTGTGTGGAGGAGGCGTTTGTAAGGCTGAGCTGCTATCCACCCATCAGACCAGCTATGGGAAACACTGCACATGTTGACAACTCTTTGAGGCAGGACGTTGTACCTCTCCTTGTGAGAGCCCCAAGGAAGATCAAGGACAAGCCCAGTAGCTGTGCAGGTTCCAGACAAACAGCTAAAACCTGTCAGCAGTGCTAGTACCCAGTGAAGCTTTTCTGCATGGAGATGGAATCCCAGCACCCACACTCACTCACAGCTGCCTCCAGGCACCTCCCACCTTGAACACAAAGCAAGCTTGGCATCACTTTCTTTGTTCTGCATCAGAATACTACTTCAGGTTTTACCTAGAAACAGGAAGTTGAGTCCCTCATCCCTTCCCCCAGGCAGTCTACACGCTGCACTCCCCAACCCTGCCCAGGTGCCTACACTTAGATACCCACAGCTCAAGGGCTAGGTGTGAGGAACTCACTGGGCCTTGTGGAGTCACCTTCTGTATGGATGTTTCCCACAGGAGGAGTCTGCCCCACCTTTCCTCTTCGGGAAGACTATCAGCTCGTTGGGGTCTGCCCCTTGGAGTCCTGTTTACCCTGTGTCTTGGTTTAGGCATGGCAGACTCAGCCTCTGCCCTGGTTCTCACAGGAGAAGTCTCCTTCCAGCAGCAAAAGATCTCAGCAACCCTCCCTGTGGTCCTTAGCTCCTACTCCCCGCTCCTGGTAGAGGCGGAAGCAGGCTGGGCCTGTTAGTCTCAGGGTGCCTACTCACCTGGGAACAGGCCCTTCCTAGTCCTTCTCTGAAATTTTCTGTCAGGTGTACCACAGATGACCGTTATTCCCCCCCACCCCCAAAGAAATGCATCCAGGTTCTGGTAGTTGTGTAGGGGAATGCTGAGCTCACTCCTTGGCATAAACAAAGAATTGAATGGCAGGGAGAGACAGAATACCAAGCCACGGAGCTTCCTTCCTTCATGGCTTGCCACCTCCAAGGTTATATGGGGGTCATCGAAAGAACATGGACGCAGCCTCTGTGGAGAGCTACCTGCTGAGGATGAAACACCTTGGATGCTACAACATGAAGAACCCAAGTATCTGCTAGGAGTTTCTGAGGCACACACATGGAAAAAGTCACTCAAGAATGCATGCGTAGTGAACTACAAAGTTCTGTTTTCTTATTTCTTTAACTATACAATAAAACAACCATTTACATTTCACACGTCATCTAGAGATGCTTTAGAATATATGGGTGAGGCTGTGGAGATGGCTCCGGCTAACGTGCTTCCATAAATGAGTGAGGAATAGAGTTCGAACCCCAGAACCCACATAAAGATCAGATGGATAAGGCAACATCAGAAAGTCATTAGACAGGGGATGCTATGGACAAGCTGGCCAAATCAGGGAGCTTTGAGTTCGACTGAGAGACCCTGCCTCACTGAATTAGGTGGAGAGCCATTGAGGGATATCCCCAAAATCAGCCTCCATAGGTGCAAGCACTCGTGTGAGCACATATACATATACACACATACAAGTACATATACACACATGCACCCACACATAGGCAGATGCACACACATGCACCCATCTACGCACACAGAGGCAGATTCGAAAACAGTAATGTATATAGTCAGATTTGTGGGTTATATGCACATACTGTGCTATTTAAGTGTTTATGAACATTTAAGGGTTTTGCTATTCTTGGGGATTCTGATGCAGATTCTCTCAGAAACAGAGACAGCTCTGCGCCCACATGTGAAAATTTCACATATACAAACAAATTCTAGGAGAGCCTGTGGGGAGCTGAGGGTAGTTGGGCCGGAGTGATGGGGCATCTGGGAATCAGCCTTGTTTCCTCCCACTTTCCTCTCTTCCAAGTGCAACACATTTTAGGTAGACATGTGCCCAATTCTAAAGTCAGGCTTGTTACCAGGGGAAGCACTGTGTGCCGACTCTGGACTCGTCTTTTGTTTTCGAAAGCATACGGCAGCATAGTATCCTGAGCTTCCAGCAGCAGGGTCGGGTGGTTTGTGGGTCCCCTGTCCTGGGGAGGCTCCTGCACTGTCTGCCACCTCCAGCTGATGCTGGTGACCGGAGCAGCCTGGAGGCTGCATGGCCAGTAAGAGGAGAAAGAGGACCCAGCCCCTGCGGAGAGACACCTGCTAAGGATGCTACGTAACTGAGAACCAAGTATCTTTCAGGAATCTCTGAGCTTTCTAAGTTGTTCTGTTATGACAGAGTTAACTTGCTCTGTGGAGGTGGTTTCATGGCGTGCAGTCGGGTGGTGTGGATTAGGGTGGTGCACAGTAGTTCTCAACTCTCCTAACCTTGTGACCCTTTAATACAGCTCCTCGTGTTGTTGTGACCCTCAACTCTAAAGTTATTTTCACTGCTACTTCATAACTACAATTTTGATACTGTTATGAATGATTATGTAAATATCTGATATGCAGGAGATCTGACACTAGACCTCCAAAGGGCTCACGACCCACAGGTTGAAGACCACTGCCTCAAGGGCTTCTGCTGGATACTTTCTGCAGCTAGCAACAGTGCTAAGCTATAGTGCAAATGTTCTGTGCCTAGCGGAGCTGACAGCCTAGTGAGGAGAAATGAAAATTCCACCTCAGATACAGGGCTCTGTAGCCACCTGGGGAGGTAAGGGAGCCAAAGATCAGCTTGACACCCCTAAACCCCAACATCACTGACATGCACCCCATATCCTGACTGCTCTCCAAGAGCACAGTGTCAGTAACTAGACACACAGTCCTCCCAAGAACTGAGTTTCTGCAGAATGTTACCTTCTGCTAGTGTCTCCTCATGGCCCTCGTCCTTAGTGAATTCCCAGGCTCACTGCTGACACCAGAAGAACTGAGATAAAAAAATTAGAGGAAACAGAAATAGCTGTGACAAGAGCACAAAGTAGAGTTAAATGAAAGATTAAATGAAAGCATTAGAAGGAAGGTGGTTCAGTCAGTAAAGCACTTATGACATGTGCATGGAAACCTAAATTTGATCCCCAGAACACACATAAATTGTCAGACGTTGTGGCATACCCCTCTATTCTCAGTTCTGGGGAGGAAAAGACAGGTAGATCCCCAGACCTCACGTACTATCCAACCTAGAGTACCTGGTAAATTTCAGGTCAGTGAGAGACCCTGATTCAATAAAACAAGTCCGATGGCACCTGAGAAACAATATCTAACATTGCCTCTTACCGTAACATGCACTCGCGTGCACACGCACACACACACACACACACACACACACACACACCTGCATACATGGGAACATGTCTGTGCTTATGCGTGCATTGCACAGCCACACATACACAAGAATGAAGGATGTTTGTGCATACACCATAAGCAAATGAATTTTTAAAATGGCAAGAAGAGGGAAAAGCCAACATGATGGGTCTAAGGAGCGTGGTTAGTAAAGATTACCAATGACACCCCTGTGATACCTAAGCTGGAAGAGATGACAGGCAGTGGATGCAAGGGCCCACCACCCTGAGGATGTCATTAAGTGGTCACCATCAAAAGGCCACTTGGCTCTGGCGTTGATTTTCTCTTGTCACCGCAGGGACAGTGTGCAGTGGTTTCATTTGGCATCAGTCACAGTTGGACTGCACAGCATTTGTGTAAAGAAAATCACTTCCTTCTTTTTCCTCTTTCTTTACTCCTCACCCTTTCCCCATCTCCCACTCCCTCTCCGCTCCCTTTACTTTTCAAGACTAAAACCCAGACCTAGAGTGAATCTGGCAAGTACTCTATAACCGGGCTCCACACCCAGCTCCAGCATGGGTTATATTTTACGTGATGGCCTTATAAGACTGTTTTAAAATGGTGTACAGCTATTAACATGTAAGTCAGCCACTCCAGAAGGGCGCCTGACTCTCTTTATTCAGCACTGAATAGTGAGCACATTGTTAGGTCAGCTTGCCAGAGAATGCACATGGTGTCTATTCAGAAGGAAAAGGTTTTACATTTTACTACTAAACACAGGTAGAAGCACATCACCCTGAGAGGCAGGGCTATGATTGGACCCGACAGTCCTCTCTCCCTCTCTTCTCCTCAACACGCTCTTGTCAAGGGCCATTTTCTAGTCCCAATATATGTCACGCTATAAAATACAGATCTGGGGGGAAATGCTTCAAAGCCAGTGGTAGGTAAAGAAAATGCTCTTCCCTCCCTCTGCTGCCTCCAGTACCCTTGAATTGCGATGTCACCTGCAAATTAACCCTGGCCGTTTGCTGGGACGGCAGCATGGATTAGAATACTGGTTTCTCGTGATCCTAGCTGCAGCCTGCTCTGACGTTGTCACTTTCTGAGACTGAAAGGAAGAGGTACTGTCATCCTTTCCGACACCTGTCTCCACCTGCAGACAAGGAGCGTGCCCTCACCTCGTTCTTCCAGGCAGGCATCAGCACAGGGAAACAGCCTGTTGGTCTAAGGAGGCCTCCTGGCTGGTGATTCCCTGAGAAATTAGCAGGAAGCTTTCTCTTGGCTCAGTGGCATAGCCACGCTGGATGCTCTGGCTTCCACACTGTAATTAACACCACACTGAGCCCCATTTAATTGTCCCCTGAAAGTTCCGTGTGTGTTAAACCTATTCTTTTCCCACAGTTGGCAGCATCTAAGAAGAGCCCGTGTCCCAGATTTCCTGCTTCCTGGCATTGCTGGCAAGCAGAGGACATGGCAAACAAACATGGCTCTACATCCCATTTCAGAAAGTTATTGACTAGCGGTGAACCTTCATGACTTCATCTAAGAAGTAGGAATAATGCCACCGGACGCCCACGAGGTTTACGCTCCACACAATAGATCAGGAAGTTGTCATCCTCCTGCCTCTACCTTCCAAGCGCCAGGTTTATAGAAATGTACTGTCATGCCTGGTTTGTGCTGTACTGGGACTCGAACTCGGGGCTTTGAGCACAGTAGGCACTACTCTTCCCAGTGAGCTACCTCTCCAGCCCTGCTGTTGAGTTTTGAGCTCCATTTACTATCCTAGAGACGAGTCCTCTGTCACTACATAATCTGCATATTTTCTCCCAAGCTGTGGCTTACCTTTTCTCCACATGTCTTTCCACAGAGTGAAGGTTTTTCGTTTTGAAAAGGTCTACTTCATTAATTTTTCCATTCGTGGCTGTGTTCCGGGCATCATGTCTAAGAACCCCCACGGTGATATATGTACACTGTTTGTCTGTATTCTCAGTGCTGCTTTGCCCAGCCCGCTCTATGTATCACCCCTCACACACTCGGACCTGTGTGCCTCCTCAGCTGACCAGATCTGGAGTATGTCACATGATCATAGTCTTTCCATAGAACACCATTGCCTTAAGCCTACAGAATGAGGGGGAAACTACCAGCTGTGTATCTAACTGAGAATTGGTGTGTAGATTACAAATGAGGTTCTTTTAAAAAATTAGCCAAGAAGAACAAATACAACATTTAAAAGTTAAGGCGTGGAACAAAACAGTGTCCTCAAAAGAAGCAATATAAATCTCCAGAAAGTATTTTTTAAGCCTTCAACATCTTTCAGCTACAAGAGAAATAAAAATTAAAACTACATCGAGATTTCATCTTACTTCACTTAGGATGGCTAAGTTGGTTTTTTGTTTGTTTGTTTGTTTGTTTGTTTGTTTATTTTAAGTGACAATAAATGCTGGGATGAATTTGGGGAAAGGAGAAGACTTATTTGCTGTTGTTGGCAGTTCAAACTGGTATGGCTGCTATGGAAAAATCACTGTGAAGTTCCTCAAGAAAGCTAGAAATAGATATACCATATGATCCAGCTACACAACTCCTGGGCATCTTCCCAAACAACTTTATTCATATCCTATTACAGGGACACTTGGGCATCCATGTTTCCTGCTGCTTTATTTTCAAAATATTCAGGAAATGGAAACAACCTAGATGTACCTGAACAGACGAATGGATAATGTCCAACCGCAAATATAACAGGTTTTGTTTTATCATACCATATCTTGTGTTATTTTGTTTTGTTGTTGTCAGTTAAAAGCCTGTTCTTTTCTAATGATGAACAGAAAGGGAATGGCTCCAGATGGGAGAGGAGATGGGGAGAAACCAAAACCGGGAGGAGTAGAGACAGGGGAAACTATTCACAGTGTATTGTATGAGAAAGGAAACTTCTGGTTAATAAAAGGGGAAAAATAAAGTCCCTGTATGGCTTATTTGAGAAGAAGAAAAGAAGGTACGTTTCCACAGTGGGGTAATGGTCCTATGAAACTGACAGGCAAATGGATGGGGCTAGAAATAATCATTCTTAGTGAGGTGACCCAGACCTACAATGACAAATCACGAATGTTTTCTCTCGTCTGTGAAAAGTAGCTTTGAATCTTTAGATGTGAGTGTGAGTAAAAGTTAAGAGACTAGTAAGGGACCATGGGAGGGAGACTTCAAGGGGGCGTGGGAGGAATTGGGAGGGCAGGAAGAAGGAGGGAAATGATGTAAAGGCAGTTCTCATGCGTGAAATTGTTTTTAAGCGGACAGCGTAGTGGTACACACTTGTCACGCCAGCTATGAGCAGACGGAGACAGGTAGATCTTTGGGGCTTGTTGGGGAGGCAGTTCTAATCTACTTGGTGAGTTCCACACTGGTGAAGGACCCTGTTCTAAAGAGAAGTGTGGTGACGCCTGAGGAATGACGACTAAGGTTGACTTCTGGCCTTTACTCACACCTGCTCCCCGGTACCCACCGTAAAGCTTTAAATGGATATATTTTAGGGTATGTAAAGTATGTCACTGAAGCTTCAAGTTACCTTTTGGGGGAGATGCAACTTTAGAGCAATGTTTCCTGGCTCTACGATTCTCAATAAGCCCAGAAACACCCCAGCCTGGTTAAGAGTCATTTCATGCTGACCGTAATCAGGTGATGCCATCTTGGTAAGTAAATCCTGGTGATTACATAATCCACTATGTATTTGATTATAGACTATGTTATTGGATAAATCAAAGTAATTTGGAATCTGGACAAAAGTGTCCCTTATGAGAGCTATAAGTTCTTGTTTGTTTGTTTTCAGACAGGTTTTCTTGTATCCCAGGATTTGAACTCTCCATGCAGCCAAGGATAGCCTTGAACTCCTGATCCTTCTTTCTTCACCGCATGATGGGAATACATGGGCACCACATGCTTGCTTTATGCAGTAAGGGGTGGAATCCAGGGCTGATTGGGCTGGGTGAGCAGCGCATTCAACTGAGCCACATCAACAGAAATGCAGCTATTGTCTTTTAAAAGTCCTTCTTGTAGACTGAGCTCCAGAAGCCCCATGCTTGGGAGTGACAGGCAATGGGAATTCTATCTCAGACACACCTATTAGAATTACCCTGGGGCTTCAACGTTTCTGGCTCCTTAATCTCACTTCACACCAAGACAAGGAATATTTTTAGGAGCAGCAGCTAGGCTTTAATTTTCTAATGTATTTGCCTATGGGTATAATTCTGTCTCAGAAGTCTGACTTCGATGTGTGTTTTAGACAGCTGATGAAATATGAGTGGAGAGGCTGATGAGGAGGTGGCAGTAGAGGCCTTTCTGGCATTCTAGGGGGAGGCGTCAGTGCGAAATCCCAAGTCTGGCACTTTTGTTTCTCCTCTGTCAGAAAAGCTAGCAAGAAAAGTTTCCCTTAGACATCTCTCCTTCTGACTCTGCTGTCTGTGTCACAGGGCAAAAGATCACAGTTTCTTTTTTTTTTCCAGACAATTCAGGCTGAAATGTCCTCTAGCCAGCTGACCCCAAGGGCTGATTACACTTTTAATCTTGTGATGGTAACCTTTCCTGATTTTTGTCTTTCTTTCCTATTTTCACATTGCCTGTTTGAATTAAAATAAAAGAGGCCATGCACAGAATTGCTAGGGACATTCTTTCAGCAAACTAAACACTTTGGTGACTGAAGACTTGTGAACAGAGACTAAAACTATTAATTTCAGGTTCTGGCTTGCACCATGGTATAATCTTACCTGTACAGCCTGAAACCTGATCTGGATGCTGGAAGTTGGGAAGCCTCTAAAACTCTGCAAATCAAAATCCCAAGATTGGGTGACTGGGAAGGCCCTTTGCCTACACTGTGAGGAAGGGAGGGGAGAGGAGGGGAGGGGAGGGGAGGGGAAGAAAAAGGATATGGTGGAGGAGAAAGTTTATTATAGATATGTGGGAGAGCCTAGTCACAGGCAAGAACATCTGGGAGAGTCCAGGGTGGGCATGACCCTGAGCTATGTGAGGAGAGGGGAGAAGGGAGAGGGGAATGGAGAGGGGAGAGTATGGGAACCAGGTTCAGAAGCCAGTAAGCCCAAAGGTACAAAGAGGGTAGGTAGCACAAATGGTTGGATTATACAGCGAAGAGCAGCTCAGCCCCTGGGCTGGAGAGCTTGGGGTAGGGAGCAGGGTATGCCAGACAGGAGGGCCCTGTAACTGGTAGGGACTGAGGGATGCTGGGAGAACTTACCTACCACTGTCCATTTTGATATGTTAAATAGGCACCTCAGCCCTTTTGTCCCAGGTTTAAAGCCACAGGAAGAGAAAGAATGGGAGGAAGATGAGGACAAATAGAAAGAGGAAGAAGAGAAGGGAAGGAAGGAAAGAAAGAAGAAAGGGGGAGAGAGGAGGAGAAGAAGAGAAGAGATTCTTTTTCTTCAAAGAAAAAAAAAAGAATGAGAGACCATATTGTCCCTAGTGTTCGGCCACATTCTTTAGAGACATGGAAATCTACGCTCAGCCCAGGGATCTTTGGTTACTCTTAAACCACCGCTCTCCCCTATACTTCCCTAACCCCTTCTGCAACCCAGAATGAGAGATGGGCCTATTACTGTCTTAATACTGAAAAGTAAACGAAGCTTAAAATTCCTCTGTTTCTCCCTCGTTAGATCCTCCCTGGGAGGGACCTCACACCATAATTCTAGCCACTGTAATAGCTACACGTGGACTGTGCCTCTGTGTTAGGAAGGTGGAATTCCTTCCTGTTTCTTTGCTTTTTTGCCTTTGGCCTAGAAACCTGAGGTAATTTCCCCTGCTGTCTCCGGTCAAACGCAGCTCAGGTGCTTGTTTTAAAAATAAAGGGAGTAATAGCTGATGTTTGATCTGTGAGATCCACAGATCTACAAGGATTCATGCCCTGGTCAAGGATGGGTTCATTTTGTCCTAAAGCTGAGCTCACCACAGAGAGAAAGTAACTGAGTGGCTTTGTTGTCTTCTTGAATGGTTACCTCATCAAGATGGCAGCAATCATGTGAAATCACAGCCATCTTGGTTAATGAAAGCACCAAAATGGCAACACCTATTAAATTTCCTAGTGCCACTGAGGCCTCAGGGAATCGCTACAGCCCTAGAATTTCTTACACTACAAGAAGTCTGTTGCACATCACAAATCATCTAATCTTATTTATTTCCCGTTTTTGGTCTTTACTTTCCCAGGTGCCTCATAGGATCATGGAAGTGGGAGGTCCAGAGGGGACTCCTGTACAGGCTTCATTGCCAAGGTCCACGCTCCATGGTCAGTGCTATTTCTATATCAGACTAGAGGGCAGCTATCAGATCTCCAAGGTGATTAGTTTTACTTTGGTTTGTTGTTTTCGGTTTTGTTCTTTGACATATTGTTGTTCATGGTGTATTTACAGGTTTTTAAAGAGGACTTGGAGTTTTGCCAGCCCTGTGCCTCCAACACTGGCCAGCTTACATTTTGAGATGGCTTGACCTGGAAAGCTCGCGTGAGTTTGGAGCGGTCCAGGGCCAAATGTTGGGAAAGCACAGGTTCAACCTGGAATCCACAGGATGAAATTGCCAATGGCTAGACACGTAGGCAGCTGCTACATCTGAGCCAGAATCGGCCTGCTTAGGTGGGAGGGAGGAGATGCAGGCTCTGCTGGCTCTTCATGCTTTTTCTCTCTGCCTGGCATCTCCAAGCTTGCTGTCCCTAACTGAAATAGAATGTCCTGCCCCCAGATTCCTCTGCTTCATGCTTGTCTACCTGTTTCTATCCCATTTTGCCCTGGCCCTGACTTTGGATTTCACCCTCCAGTGACAGTAACACAGACACACTAAAGAAACAATCAGGCTGGTGTTGTCCTTTCTTAGTTCTGTTAGATTCTTGAGGTTTGGGTTGTTTTCTGCATTTAGTATTATCTTAATTATATGAACTAAAATCCAATCTACATGTGGTATATTAGGGGGAGAGGCTCTCTCAACCCTGACAGAACTCTTCAAATTAGAAAGAGGAGAAAGAAGAAGAAGAGAAAGAAGGAGGAGGAGGAAGAAAGAAGATAAAGAAGGAAGAGGAAGAAGAGGAAGAAGGAGGAGAAGAAGACGACAGTGGTGGTTGTGGTCATCATGAGTGATTATCATGCATGCTCCCTGGGACTAGAAGAATGGGCATGAGACCTAAAGCATAGAAACTTCTTTTCTACTTTACCTGGGGTATCACAAACCCTCCCTGTTCCTCTCAACCAGCTAGGAACTCTCAAAGCTTATGTCAGGCTGAGAGTCAAGAACTTTAGCTAATACACTTTCCAGCTATTACTTGGGATGTACTGTGGCCCTATTCCCCTCTTCATGAAATGGGGGGGGTGTTAGTCTACTTAACCCAGAATAATAGAACTCAACCCACCATGTAGCCTTCAGTAGGAACACAGCATCATACTTCTTTTCACAGCAAAGCTTAATGGAATGGAAGCCATCTTAGTTAAGGTTTATACTGATATACTAAAACACCTAAATGAAAGCAACGTGGGGAGGAAAGGGTTTATTTCAGTTTACTGATCTCAGGCTACACTCCATCCCCGAGGAACCTGAAGGCAGGAACTGCAGCAGAAGCCATGGAGGAATGCTGCTTACTGGATCACTCCTCAATGTTTGTTCAACCTGCTTTCTTTTTAAAAACATATTTATTAACTTTACATCCAGATTGCAGCCCCCTTCTCTCCTCCCGGTCTCCCTCTTGCATACTCCTCCCCCCATTCTCCCTTCTCCTTCTCCTCAGAGAAGGGGGAGGTCCCCACCCTGGCACATTAAGTCACTGTCAGACAAGGTGCGAGGTGCGTCCTCTCCCACATGGCAGCCATGTTAGGGAAAATAGGATCCAAAGGGAGGCATCAGAATCAGAGAAGGCCCCTGCTGCAGTTCTTGGAGGATCCACATGAAGACCAAGCTGTGCATTTGCTACATATGTGCAGGGGGCCTAGGATCAGTCCTAGGTTGGTGGTTGGTGGTTCGGTCTCTGTGAGCCCCCATGAGCCCAGGCTAGTTGATTGTGTAGGTCTGCTTGTGGAGTCCTTGACCCCTCTGACTCCATCAGTCGTTCCTCCAACTCCTCCACAGGACTCCCCGAAGCTCTGTCTGATGTTTGGCTGTGGGTCTCTGGATCTGTTTCCACCAGCTGCCTGGTGAAGCCTCTCAGAAGAGCTACGCTAGGCTTCTGTCTACAAGCAGAGTAACATTAACAGTGTCAGGGACTGGTTCTCTCCAATGGGATGGGTCTCAAGTAGAGCCAGTCTTTGTCAACCTGCTCTCCTATACACTCCATCACCACCTGCCCCAGGGTGGCATCACCTACCACCACCCACAATGGTCTCAGCCCTCCCACATCAATTACTACTTTTAAAACAGAGAAAGAGGCAAGGTGGATCTCTGAGTTTGAGGACAGCCTGGTCTACAGAGCAAGGTCCAGGACAGCCATGGCTATACAGAGAGACCCCATCGCAAAAAAAAAAAAAAAAAGTACCAAAGTTTACCCACTGGCCAGTCTGGTCAGGGCATTTTCTCAACTGAGGCTCCTTCTTCCCAGATGATTCTATTGTGTGTCCAGGTGATATAAAACTATCAGAAATATTTAGGTTACATGCAAAAAATATCAAGGACCAAGATCAAAAGCAGACCTAAGCAAGATTCCGTCCTACTCTGGGAACCTATCACATGGACCACCATCATAGGCCCAAGTTACCTCTTAGAACAGAGGGATGAAAGTCCAGAGGAGAAATAACTCCATTGATCTCTCCCAGTTTTCTTTTCACCTCACAGGTGTGATCAGAGAGATCTGGGGTGAGAGCAAAACTATCAGAAACCAGAGCAACAAGCCACAGTTAAACGCAGACCATTTGCACCTCTCCAGCCCAGGTCTCTTGGGGACTGTAACATCACATCTGATCATGCTGAGGTCTCCCTCCCCCAAGGCTCTTCCAGACAAAGGTCTTGAAAGGAGTAGGAGAAAGGGCATGTTGCACTCAATTCTCTTGCTTACAAATGGGAGCCAGTGCTTACAAGATTGTCTCTGGTTCCCTGAAGGGGGCCTCCTGAGGAACTGGAAATATCTGGATTCCCAAAGTGTCAAGAGAAATGCTCTTATTTCAGGAGGGAGGGTTCTTGCTAAGCATTTCAAATTGTCTGCCTCCATTTATACACACAAAAAATGATTGTGAGTACAGGCTTCCAAGCACTTGGTCACTCCAAGTCTAGCTAGGGAGAATTTCAGAATAGGCCTGGAGAAAGGCAGCTTGATCCCTCTTGGTCATGAGTGCAGACTGCCGCCACCTATGACCTTATAAGGTTTAAGGATAACACAGTTCAGTCCTTCAAAATCAAGATATCTGTCTGATAATACTCTATGAAGAAAATGGTTTCTGTCCCTTGTCAGTTTCCATCCCACTGTATGACCCAGCAGATAGGATTTGTTTGGACATCTTCAAAGAAGACAGACACTTTGAGTTCAGCCTGCATCACTGGACTCAACAGCAAGTCTTTTGTCTGGTGTAGAGTTCTAGATCCTTTCTGTCTTCTCTGATCCTTCAAGAAGTGACCTTTGCTATCTTTCTTTATACAGAGGAGCAAAAGCCTTTTGTAAATAGATTGTATTGGTAAGCTGCCAAGTGCTGTTTGAGCTCCCTGAAAGATGGCTCTGAAGATAAGATTTGGGCCCCTCACTTTAGACCCAAACATATTTATTGCAAATTTTTCTCTAAAACTCACGTGCAGGGTCAGGCTGTCCCAAGGACTGTGTGACAGGGAAAGGGAGAAAAACAAAACCAGCTCAAGATCAAAAGCATTACTGTACCCTGGAGAAGAGCTAAGAGGTAAAGTATATCCAACAGAGGGTACCACATGACATAAAGATGATTGCAGTGGAAAGAGCTAATGGAATGCTCAGCCACAAGAAGGGGACAGAGAGGAATTTCTGCATAAAAGGCTCTCAATGGGTAACTCCAATTCGACAGTTTTGAGGGGGCTTTCTTTATTAATTTCTGCTGTTGCCATAAACATTGATTTCATCTAATACATGATATACACACATTGATTACAGGATGATGTTTTGCTATGTATCATC
Source organism: Meriones unguiculatus (assembly GCF_030254825.1). NCBI lineage: Eukaryota > Metazoa > Chordata > Mammalia > Rodentia > Muridae > Meriones > Meriones unguiculatus. The sequence goes on along the minus strand of NC_083363.1, from coordinate 57,149,342 downwards.
TGTACCTATATGCTATTCACACTTGCTCAAACCAATAATGTAGCTAAAACAAGACATCCTTTGGGACTGTACAAACTACAGCCAAGTGGGGCTGGGCACTGTGGAGTTCAATCTGAGAACACTTGACGCTCACACAACTCTGTAAGCCGTTATCACCATCTTCATGTTACACATAAAAACACATTGGCCAGTAGAGGTGGGCTGCTAGGCCCCACAGCCTACAAGCAGGACTCAGCCAGGCTGTGTGGTTCCGCAGATGCCCTAGGACCAGCACAGTGCAGGTGCCTGTGAACATGGCAAGCCTGGCATGTCGGGTCATTACAGCTAGTCCATGGTGATGGATGAGCCATGACGAGGCACGGGCATCCCCAGGAACTGCTCAGCTCTCATCATTATGTCACACAAACCTCAAGCTGCCTCTACCTTTCAGAAACCAGGCCCTTGCCCCATAGAGCTGACAGCCACTGCTTTGAAGGTTAGAGCACAGAGCATGGAGACCTCCATGGGAAAGGCAAGCCCAGACCCAGGCCCTCAGACTTGTAGCTTCAATAGAAAAGCATAGTCCTCCCCAGCACTTGGCTTTGCATCTGGATTCAGGTAGACTAAAACTCAAACTAAATGTGATGTGGATCTTCCTCTGCCACAAAAACTCATAAAAGCCAGATATCCCCTTTGTTTGGTTTTCAACCTTTCTAATGCTGTGACCCTTTAATACAGTTCCTGATGTGGTCATGACCCCCAAACATAAAATTATTTTTGTTGCTACTTCATAACTGTAATTTTGTAGAGGAGCCATTTCTCTCCTCCTAAAACCATTGACAAAATATGTTTTCCAATGGGTACAACTCACAGGTTGAGAATATCTGGTTCTTTTAGACATTGCCCTGTCCCACCAGCTTTCTCTCTTACTCTTTGATTTAAGCTTTCTTCTAATAAAGCTCTTCTCAGGATCTTAGAGGAAAGCTTCTGTTGTGATGTTTTTGTTTTGTTTTGTTTTTCCCTTTCCAGTGCTCTCCCATCTCAAAGCCCAATTATGTGTTCCATGGTGACAAGGCACTCTCTTATTGGCTCTCATGGTCAAGGGCATGCGCTGTCTCTCATCTCTCTGTCTGTCTGTCTCTGTCTCTCTGTCTCTCTCTGCCTGTCTGTCAGTCTCTTCTGTCTCTCTCCCTCTGGTCTTGAAGGTCAATTTAGGATCACCTCCCATCTTGACCTGCTGCTCTCACTGTGGGTTATAACACTCACCCACAGAACGTGGTGCGTGCCAACCCATAGGTGAAATCTGTGAAGCCTCTGAAGTCGCACAGCTGTAGCCAACTATTGCTCTTTAATTTTATTTTGTAGGTCTGCGATGGCCCAGCTTGAGTGACCACCACCACTCACTCTAATTTATGTCCTCTTAGGGGGAATCCTTTTGGTCAGTCCCTACAAGATCTGACTTCCTGCCCAATCCCAGCTCTCCATGAGAGCATTTCCTTCCTCAACAGGACCTTTGCCCATCATTACTCTCTAATAAACTCTAATAAACTGCTCTTCCGTGTGCTCTGTGTGTCTCACCTGAATTCTGAATCAATACTAAGGAGAACATAAAAACCAGGGAGCCCACATTATTACTGTCTCTGCCATCATTATTAAATAAGCCAGGGGGCACACGGTTCATTAAGAAGAGCCAAATACAGCCACACTCTGATCCCCTAAAAGGACAACACCTGAGACAGACATAAAGTAGCAGAGACCAGAGAGGCAGCAGGCAGGGCAGGGAAAGGAGGGAAAGGTGCTTCCTGGACAGTCTACCTGTGTATGACATCCACTGAGGAGGAGCACCACCAGCCTCTCTTCATCCACTGGGTGTGGGTGTCATGTGCTTGTTGTCACACGCAAAGGTACTCCTTTTTCTTCTGTGTTCCCTTCAAAATGCAAACCTGTCCCAGAAGTGGTACCATTGCCACGCTCACCTCTGAAACCAGAACGCAAAAGCAGTGTGCTGCCTAGTTTTACGTCAACTTGACACAAGCCAGAGTCATCTGGGAGGAGGGAGCCTCAATGAAGAAAATGCCTCCATGAGATCAGGGTGTAGCAGTCCTGTGCAGCATTTTCTTATTTAGCCATTGACGGGGGAGGGCCCAGATCACTGTGGTGGTGCCATCCTGGGCTGGTGGTCCTTAGTTTTATTAGAGAGAGGGTTGGGCAAGACGTGAAGAGCAAGCCAGTAAGCAGCACCTCTTCCATGAACCCTGCATCAGCGCCTGCCTCCAGGTTACTGTCCTATTTGAGATCCTGTCCTGACTTCCTTCAGTGATGATACAGAAGCATGATCCAAATAAACCCTTTCCTCCCGAGTTGCATTGGTCATGATGTCCTATCACAGCAACAGTAATCCCAAGACAAGCATCTTCAGCAAAGAATTCTTTTCAAGGGACAGAGGAAGAAGGTGAAGAGCAGTGGAGCAAGCCCCTCGCTTCCAGTTCTTTTCTGGAAGTGGGTGGATGCCCTGAAACTCCTGCCTGCCTCCCATCTCCTGAGATCTGCCTCTGGTTCTGAGTTTGGACACGGGGTGAAGCATGGGAGGCTGACAGACACCTGGGCAGGACCTTTCAGGCAGCAAGGGAAACAATCACTTAAAGAGGCAGGTCCTGGCCACAGCTGCAGGGAACAGGCCTGGAGGAGCCTAGCAGGTGTCCCCAGAGCCTGACCTTTGCCCTCAGAGAACATGGGTTTGTTCCTTGTCAGCTTTCTCAATCTGGGTGTTCTCACTCTCTCTTCTTTACCACCTCCGTTCTCATAGCCTTGTTTCTGGAAGTCTTCCATCCTGACACCACAGCTGTACCCTTTCTGAATCTTGAGCAATTAACCCATCCAAAAGTCCTTCTGGTAGTATGATGAACCCCATCAAACACACACACACACACACACACACACACACACACATACATCTGGCCTTGAATTTATTTCTTCCAGGTGGGTCTTCTGTGGGACCCCCAGAATGGTCTTGGCAGCAAAGGTTGTTTGCTCCAGAATTTCTTCGATCCCAAGTTTGTCAGGCAAGAGAATGTGGTATCCTTCCAGCATGATCCCTGCTGTGGGGGTATTGTGATTCAAAGATAACATTGCAATCCAACCATCACATAAAAAATTGAGTTGTATGCATGCTCATCTGTTCCTAAATGATGCCAAGCCTAAGGGTGTCAGGTGTCTCCATATGTGCTGGTACAGAGCTGGATAGCTGAGGCTCCTCAGACCATAGAGGACAGAGACAAACCCTGTGCACCACTTGCCTTGTGTTAACCTGGTACCTGAAGGTTCAGAGGACTAGTCCCCTGGTCACCCATCAACCTAGTGGTACGAATGTGAATGCACTGGGAGAATCTTTTAGAAGCTTCCAACTTCACCTCTTGTGGGAGCTTGCCCTGCTACAAGAATTGTGTGACTTGTTCAAAAGCAAACCTTAAGCTTTCATCAATGTAAGGACAGGTATCATCGATCATCAGACCCAAAGCAGGTTGTCAACCCAAGACTCACTCAAGCCTTAAGAGCAACAGACACCAGAGACTCATGAGGGGAGGCAGCAAGAAGAGAGCACACAAGTGGTCCTTGGAGAGACATGAATGAAGATGTGTCCCAGCAATGGCCTGGTAGTCTTGCCATGAAAAGCATGCCAGGCTTGTCACACAGGTCTTCTCATCACGCACGTGCTCCATGCTGCTATGAACGGCTCTGCTGGAGCACTTCCTTCAGTCTCATGCCTGAGTGTTCCTTGGGCATATTGTCTTATCACAGCCATTGAAAAGTAACTAAGACAGAAGTTGGTACCAGGAGTGGGGTATGTGACAGACCTGACCTTGATGTTTTTTGGAGGAATGTGGAAGACCTTTGGGACTTGAGACTAGGAAAGTAATGCTTTAAGTGGGGTTTTATGGGCCTTCCTAGTAGGAGCTTGGAAGATAGTAATGCTGAGAGCAATGTGGACTTTGCAGGCCCAGTTCAAGAGGTTTCAGAGGACAACAACATCAGGAACAACTGGACTAGAGATTATTCTAGATACTTTAGCAAAGAATGTGCCTTCTTTTCGTGCTTATACTAAGAATCTGCCTGAGGTGAAATTGAAGAGTTTTGAACTAATCTCATTAGCAGAGGCTATTTGAAAGCAGCCTAATATTGACTCTGTCTTGTAATTATTAGTGATCATGCTTATGCAAGTCTACAATAAAAAAAAAAGAAAGAAAACAAGTTGTAAAATTTGGAATGCAAATGTATATTTTGAGAAGAAAAAAGAACACCAGGAAATTCAATGTTAGAAGCAAGGTTTGCGCTAAAATATATCACTGAAAGTCAAACAAAGGGAGCAGTGTCCACAGGGTGAGACCCCACTCACATGATCTTGCCATGTGTAAAAGGAAATGTTTTTTTTTTATGTGGGCTGACACCAAAAGGTATGCTCCAGGCTTAAGGTGGGTCTTCCCACCGTAAATGATCCAGTCAAGAAAAATCCTCAGAAATGAGCCTAATTGCTTGTGTTAATTCCAGACGTTGTTAAGTTGACAACCAACATTAGCCATCACCCACATATAAAATAACTCCCCATGAGACTCTATTAATTTTTGCTGAACCTAGATCTCCCAGTTTCAGCTACTCTAGTGAGCCAGCTTGCTTCATGTGCTAGGAACACACGTTGGGTCACCCACCCAGCTTTTACATGGGTTTTGGGATCCCAGTTTTAGTCCTCTTGCTTGATTGTCAAACACTTCACTGGCTGAGCTATCCCCATTTTGGACTACAGTGGGGAAAGCAGCCACTTATATTACTCTTTGCAAGCTTGTCAACAGATTAACATAGCTGCCTTAGGAGTGTGGAGAGACTTGCCCAAGAAAGTGAGGAAAATCTTGTCACTGAGATTGGCCAGGGCCTGGAGAATTGTACCCAGATTTTGAGGCCTCCTTCCAGCCCTAGGCTAGGATATCCTAAGCTGATAAATATAGCAATATGTATAGTATAATATATACAGTAAACAATGTATACAGTAAGCAAGAAACATTCAGGGGATTTTTCTGATTTACCTTTTCAGATAGATGTTTTTAGGTAATTGGTGCTGACAAACTAATTATCAAACTATTAGAAAGAACAGTTAATTTTCTTTGTTGTCTGTTTCTCCTGACCTGGGAGGGGAAAGAGAAGACAATGTAATGAACCCCCTCTCCCTCCAGACAGTCTCACCTCATTGGTTTATAGGGATCAGAACAGGAACAAGAGGGACATACTCCATGAGGCCTGGGTTTGGCTCTGCTAAGAAATTCCTGGAGGTTGCTCCCGGACAGCAACTCTCACGAGTCTCACAAAGCCTAGGGTGGGCTTCTTCATGATGCAGGTGCCATTGAGGCATCCATGCACCTGTGTAAACTCAGTGCTCTACTCAGCTAGGCATGGATGCAACTGTTTCTTTGGTCTGTCACTGGTGCTCTAGCTAGAATGAACAGACATTTGTTCAGGTCTCCCCAGGAAAAAGTCAAAAGACTCTCTCACAAACCAATATTCCCTCTGTGAAAAATGCAGACCCTGGGGCAAACAGTTTCAAGTTAACAATCGTGTTAAAATGTGGCTTAAGAGCAGCTGTTTCCACCAGCCACATGTCCCCATGTCATGGTCCCTGTCAGCAGGCTGAGAACCTACCCCTCAGGGTTCTCAATCACATCAGTCCCGTAGGAGATGTGCTCCCTGTGTTGGGAGGGACTCATGCTATCCCTGAACTGGATATTGCAGGACTAGCTGTGACAGGACACAACCCTGTCCTTAGACAGGTCCAGGCTGACTCAGCCCTGCAGCATAGAGGAGGTTAATGCAGTTGTGAAAGTAGGTAATCAGCTCACTGTTTACAGTCTCTGTAATCATTTACTAATTAAAAAGAACCACACTGTTTATCAAGGGACTGAATGCACATTAACAGTCGGCAGAGCTGTTTGCATGATGCCTTGGACAGGAAATTAAATATTACCTGACACCTTACTGACAGGGTGTTAAGCATCGATCAATTATTCAAAATCCCACGTATATTGACTTTTTTAAATTACAGAGCTTTCCAGAGCTCAGGGAGTGTAGAAGAGGAGTGAGTTCACTGAAGGAACACCCCATTCATCTTAGAACTTGATCTGTTTCCCTCTCCTTTATTAAGACCTCACTTTGTATTATAGATCCTACAACCAGGTGTCGATCTGTTTCCAAGTCGCAGTGCTTGATCAGTCTCTCTGGGAGGAGCCTCTCTGCCCTAATTGTCATGCCTGGGATGAACTGGAGCTTCAATGTGGGCATGCATCCCATGTGGTTCCTTCCCACCTCAGGGAGGCTGCAGGGCTCTGAGCTCCCCTCCTTGGCTCTGATTGTGCTGAGTGCCTCACAGTGGAGCAAGGGTAACTCAAGCTCAACCTCTTCCAGGCTGGAAAGTCAAGTAAACATAGGAAACAGAGCTATGCCTTTGGAAATCTGGACACAGACAATGTTTTGGCTTTTTGGATTTTGTTTCTTTAATTGTATCAGTAGTAGAAAATTAAAAGGGGCATTTTGCTTCATTCCAAAGAACTGCACAGTCCCACCAACAGCAGAGCTTATTTGAGTTTTTGAGTCAAGGCCTCAAAGACTCAAGATCCACCTGCCTTGGTCCTCCCAAGTCCTGAGATAACACGCATGAACTGTAGGCTTTGATTTTTTTTTTAAACCTAGTTTATTTGTAGTTCCTTAAGCTTCTACCTCCCTTCCAACCCCCCCCCCAAACCTAGGTAGAAGAGAAAGAAGGTTAATAGAAACAGGGGATGTAAACCTCTTTAGATGTAGTTCCTTGGGGGTTTCACTCTTCATCATCATCAAAATTCAAAAAAATCTAGCAATCCAGAAATCCAGCAGCTCAGCAGTCTATCAGTCCAGCAATCCAGCAACAGCAAAAGCAGCAACAAGGACCAGCAGCCACAGGAGTGGCAGCAGCAACCTCCAAAGTATTTCTCTCTAGGAGAGTCTTAAAGTAAGGCATTCTCTCTTTCTCTCCCTCTCCTTCTCCCCTTCTCTCTTGCCCTTTGGCTTCCCTCCCCTTCCCCTCCGCTTCTATTTATACCTTCTCAGAGTCCGCACCAGAATATTTTTCAGCTGGCAAAAACCACATTCCCTGCACAAGGCAGTTTCCAGCTGACAAGTATCACTCTCCCTTTTATGAGGCTGTTATCAGCTGTGGATACCCACATCCCACACTTGAGACGACAACAAACACATCTATCCATAATATAACCAAAACCTCCACTACAGTGTGCCACTATAACATGCACACGGTTTATTTATGAATAAACCATATGCTGCTCAGAAGCACAGTGTGCATAAAGTAGAGTGGCTTCTCTCAGAGGGCTTTTAGTCTACCACAAAAAGATTGTCTACAAAGCTAGAAAGAGCTCAGCCTACTGTAAAGTGGTTATGCAAGCATGAGGACATGAGTTCAAGCTCAAGCACCCACATAAAAGGGTAACTGTGGTGCTGTGTGCTAGTAATCCCAGTGCTGGAGAAATTGGGACAAGCAGACCCCTGGAGCTTGCTAGCCACTCAGCCTAGAAGGATCAGCAAGCCCCAGAGCCCAGTGAGACCCTGTCAACCAAATGGATGGTTCCTGAGCAACAACACTGAGGTTGACCTCTGGCCTCTACATACATGCAAATACATGCATACATCCATAAAAAAGAAAGCCAAAACCCAGTGCAGTGGCACACACCTATAATCCCAGCACTAAGGAGGCAGAAACAGGTGGATCTCTGTGAGTTTGAGGCCAGCTTGATCTATAAATTGAGTCCAGGACAGCCAAGACTACACAGAGAAATCCCGTCTCAATAAATAAATAAATAAATAAATAAATAAGCCAAATAAAACAAAAGCCAATAAATAAATAGAGAGAGAGGGCAATGTCTGTACAGAAAAGATGAAAATGAGTACGCTTGTAGGTTGAGGATAGCAGCTTCAGTCAGGGCTGGCCAAGGACAGCCTCACTGAAAAGCTGCTTGAGTAGTGAGAAACTGCAGTTGTGTGCAGATGTTAACACATCTCATGGCGCATGAAAGACTCTGATACAGACCAGGAATGCACTTAGCATGTCTGAGGGAACAGGAAGGCAAGTGTGGATGGACATGAGTCCATGTGGACAAACAGGGTCCTGACTGCCCAGAAGGGAGGCTGTTCCCAGTGTCATGAGAACCCCTAGGGGTTTTGTCCAGTGTGGAGACAAGCTTTGGATGCTGAACATGGGATGACTAGGGAAAAGGCTATGGCTGTAACTTTGGGAGCAGACAGCTGCAGATGTGGTCAGGTGATGGGAAAAGATCAAAAGTCAAGATCAAAAGATTTTGATCTAAGTTGCTTTTTATTAGGCTATTTTATCTCAGGAGCAGAAATGAGACTAAGACAAAATGAAAGAAGCAATGGCAGAAATCCCACATTGGATAGATATGTGTCTCCAGAGGCCCTGCCTCCTTCTCTCTTGAGAAGTCGACCAGACCTGGGGCATCTTCTTTCCCAATGCAAGTCTTTTCTGCAGCTAGATTCATGCAGTGGAATAGAGAGGGGAGCCGAAGAGGCCTGTCTTTACACTTAGACTATCCAGGAATGAGATGGCGGGTTAAACTATTAGAGAAGGATCAGGGAGCAAGGGCAGCCAGCAGAACAGTGTCAGCTTCCTCCCTTACAGGTCCAAAAGGTCTTGACTTAGAGCAGTCACTAGCTATGGAATTTGGCTCTAGGCAATTAGGGCAGCAACTGTGTCTTACTGAGAGTGCCCTGTAGGGAAAGTGGCTGGGACAGGGTTTGCATATGAAAGGCATGCTTTCAAGTGAATTCCTACTGTCCATAGGAAATGATTAACCTTAGAAGAAAGGGAGTCCTGGCTGGGTTTGTGTGTCAACTTAACACAAGTTAGAGACTTCAGAGAAAAAGGAGCCTCAGTGGAGGAAACGCCTCCATGAGATCCAGCTTTTGTCAGTTAGTCAAATAAAGGCATTTTGTCAATTAGTGATTGATGGGAGAGGGCCCAGCCTGTGGTGGGTGGTGTCATCCCTGGGCTGGCGGTCTTGGGTCCTATAAGAAAGTAGGCCAAGCAAACCATGAGGGAAAAGCCAGAAAGCAGCATTCTTCCATGGCCTCTGCATCACCTCCTGCCTCCAGGTTCCTGCCTTGTTTGAGCTCCTGCCCTGACTTCCTTAGGTGATGAAGAGCAATGTGGAAGGGTAAACTGAATAAAGCCTGTCCTCCCACGCTTGCTTTTTGGTTGTGGTGTTTCATTGCAGCAATAGAAACTGTAACTAAGACAAAGGGACAAGGCTGGCAGCAAGACTGTATGCCAAAGCACCAGGATACAGGAAATAGAAAAGATGATTAGGATAGGCCTCCACACCTCATCCTCCGCCTTGCTTTTATAAAAACCTGCCCACCTGAGCAAGCCCTGCCCCAGGAGCTGGTTTCTCCACCCCAATAAATACACCTAGGAGGGTGGGCCCCCTGCCCATCTGCTCAGCCCCCGACTATCTAGTCCTCCTGGTGTTTGCCATTGCTCACCAGCCACCCCTGTCCTGTTTACTGACAGTTGTCATTGGCATTTAGAGAAATATTAAAACATAGAATACACCTTTAGGCCAGATCCTACAACCTGAGTCATGTCAAGACTCTCTACAGCTTTCTGTGGCTTGACAGCTCTCAGTTTATAAAACCTGGCTCCTCCATGCTGTGTCATGTATACTATGCTGAGATAATCACATGACATAAGACTTCCTGCCAGCCATAAAAGCTCAGGCTCCTCCTTCATTCAGGTGACTTTGTCTGGAGACTTCACTAGGAGGACAGCTGCCCTGAAGATGACTCTCTGAAGATGCTCCTCTGGCCTCTTCTTACCACTCCTTTCTTGGGAGGTGTCCCAGTTAAGGCCACTATTCTGTGAGGAAATACCATGACCAAAGCAACTTGGGAGGAAAGAGTTTGTTTGACTTATGGTTCCACATCACTGTTCATCACTGAAGGAAGTCAGGACAGGAACTCAAGCAGGACAGGGATCTGGAGGCAAGAGCTGAGGCAGACGTCATGAAAGAATGCTGTTTACCGGATTGCTCCCTCTGGCTTGCTCAACCTGCTTTCTTATAGAACCCAGGACCATCAGCCTAGGGAAGGCTCCACCCACCCACCCCTATCAATTATTAATAAAAAAAAAAAAGAAAAGAAAAGAAAAGAAAAGAAAAGAAAAGAAAAGAAAAGAAAAGAAAAGAAAAGAAAAAAGTCCTAAAACATTTTTCCCTTATGGAAGCATTTTCTCAATTAAGGTTCACTCTAGATTATGTCAAGTTAACATAAAATTAGCCAGTAGGAGTGCTCTCTCGCTCTCTCTTCCTCTCTCTCTCTCTCATTATTCTAAACAAGGTAAACAAAGCCACTCCAGGCTTTAAAGGGAGGCTTCCCCTTCCTCTTTCCCTTTAAGCCCATCATGTTTAGACCTCCATATACCCTATTACTTCTGTCCAATATTCTCCCTCTCACTTTGAAGCCCAATCATGGCCTTGGGATCATTTCATTCTAATAAATCTCACCCCTGAGGGGAATTTTGAATTACATGTCAGCTTTCTTTGTAGACTGGACCACTTCTGTCATATTCTCTTTTATGTTCAGCAGATAGGAATGCCAGGAAGATGAAAAGAAGCAAAATCAGTTCCTGCTTCTCCACTGGTGGTACTGCCTCAAAATTAGGGCATGTATATGGCACACTGGCCCTGCACTTGTAGCAAAGGTTTGGAAACATAACATCATCACACATTTGCCATTTTGGAGTAAAGATTAATATGAACCAAGAGCCATGGTAGCCAACTGAGAACAATACAGTTGATAGCTCTGCCTCTGGCACTTGTGATGGCACAATTGAAACCCCATGGTAAAAAGAAATGTGGCATACATCAGGAACCTCACCCAGGCTTCCAAATGTCACTTTCTCTTGCTCTTCTCGAGGTGCAAGTTGTCTTGGGAGATGCCAAAGTAGATAAGAAGAACAACATTAAGTGAAAGGGGGACTCCCATGACCCTGATTCCAGAACGCTGTCACCTGTGATGGCTGGGACTTCGATGTGGCATAGCTGCTAGAGGATCACCCACGCTCTTGTAAGTAAACACAAGAAGCCCACTGGTTCACTAAATTGGATTCTGGTGGAATTGCAATTCTGGTCTGTCATCTGCACTTTATCTGGAGTGTTCACATCTCCCTAAGAAAAGTTAATGCAATACTACTTTATTCATCCTGGCCCTCTGCTCTGTCATCCAGGACGAGCAAGTTCTCTGAGACATTAACAGCTGACTACAGACTTACTTGAGGCTATCCTGCTATGGTTTTTCCAGAGAATGACCTCAAGGTCTGAGGCTACCTAATAAGTGACATCATCTCTGTGAATGATGGCCAGTTCTGTCCAGGCTGCTCATTTCCTATTTGTCCAGAAATGATGTCATGTCTAGTCTAAGGGCCACAGGGAACTCCCAGCCTCTTCTCACATTCCATGTCAGGTACAGTCTATCTAATCTCTATGGAGAGCTCATCCTATGAACAACGGGATAGCAAATGGAATGATTCCTATGACAATGTTAAATGCTGTAGTGGTTAATGCTGATTGTCAGTATGACAGGATCCCAGAACCACTAAGAGATAAAACTCCATCACATCTGTGAAGGATTTCCTAAATCGTGTTAGTTAAAATGGAAAGATACACCCTAAATATGGGTGGTACCATTTTACGGGTTAGGGTCCTGGAGCCAATGAGAAGCAGAAAGCAATCGGTTCACAAGTATTCCTCTGTCTGTCTATCTGTCTGTCTGTCTGTCTCTCTCTCGCTGGCTCTGCTTCTTGTCTTCAGATGCTCTGTGGATACCATACTTGCCACCATGTCTTCCCCTCAAACTGAGCAGAAATAGACCTTTTCTCCCTTATGTTGCTTTTGTTGGGTATTTTGCAAGAAATTAATATAGATTCTGTTGTTCCATTAGAGACACAGCCATCATGAGATGAGAAGATTCCCTGTCCTTTCTCCCTCCCTCCTTCCCCTCCCTCCCCCCTTCTCTTCTAGAACTTTCCTGAAGATGCTGCTTTTCCATTAGAGCCTTCTTTGTGTCCTAAACACCATTCACAGGCCCAAATAACTATTGATTTCTATATTCAGAAGAGAAACACTTTAATTAACAGAACAATAAGTTTCTATTGGAATATTTTTCATTCCTCAAATCTGCTGAAGGAGCACAAAATGCGGAAAGAAGAATCAGCGCATCTCTGCATGTAATTCACTGCCTCTGCCTAGTGCGTGTCAGAGAAACTAAAGGCGAGCAATACGCCTAGGCAATTTAGGGCTCTGGAATGCAGACACAACATCTTTTGTTAATAATAATAATAATAATAATAATAATAATAATAATAATAAACTAGACACCTAAAGAATATCAGCAACTGATACAAAGGAAGGCAGTTATGGCACCAACTGGAGCAGTACATAGCCCCAACGAAGACTGATCCTCTGAAAAAGATGGCTAACTGTTGACACCGCCCATATCTGGCAACGGAAACTAGCCACACCTGTGAACTGTTGACACCGCCCATATCTGGCAACGGAAACTAGCCACACCTGTGAACTCCAGGTTTGGCTGAGTGACCCTGCCTGGGTGAATAAGGCAGATAATTTCTGACGTCAATGTCGAGCCTTCATATGCATGTCTCATAGGTACACATCCACCCTTGCACACATGCGCACTCAAACATAACCAAGCGTGTACCACACGTGCACAGGGTTGAAAGCAGTTGTGGTTGGGTGTTTCCTGGTTCTTGGCCTCCTAGTCAAAGAACTGAAGATAAACCCATATCAATTTGCAAAAGGAGTCAGATAACTTTATTTGGAGAAAAAGGATTGCAGAGAGTGATACGCTATCAAGACTGACAGCGGACTACATGGGTGAGGATACGCAAGGGTCCTGATTACTGTTTGGGGCATCCTTTTATGGGGTTCAAGTAAAGGAGTGTGGCTACTCACAGGTGTGTGAGAGAATGGGTCTCTGTTTTAATTGATGGGTTAGGGTCTAGGCTCATTTTTTTTTCTATTTTTTCCCTTCCCATAATGCATCTAGTTTTAATCATACACCTGTCCAACTATGCATAGGTGTAAGGCGGTAAACAGGAGATTCTCCCTAAAAGTCCTCTTGAGTACCCAGTTTTACACATGTACCCCAAGACAGGCCGGATAGCGTTTCCATCCTTTGTACTAAAGACATTGGAATATGTTTGAATAAAAACTATCTAAATTTGATAGTTGTTAGAGGAAGAGATGCTCGTCCTAATGTTTCTCAAGATGGATTTCTACAGCAGCGAGTATGCATGCAAGTAAACGAACTGGGCTGCCGCATGCATGATTAGAACAGGAGGAGGTGCACCAGCCAAAGCAGGAAGAGGGCCCATTACTAAACTATTCCCTATGCTTGCCTTTCTCACCTGGGTGCTGTGACAGCCAAAGAATGCCACCAATAAAGCTAAAGTGAGTGCTGGGACCAGACTTACCTCGCTTTTGTTTTTTTCTAGCCACAGTCCAACATAGCTTCACCACGAAGCACCCACTCCAGACTGAAATGACCATTGTGGAAGGGAAGCCACTTCAGTCAAAGAACCCTGAACTGATGGCTTCGGGCTGTTGTGACCTGACCGCACAGCCACGGCAATTGAACAATCTGGGACTCCAGGGGTGCTTGATCAGGCCTCCTTCCCACTCAAAGACACAGAGATCAGGGAATGGGATAAAATCCGGATCCTGGGAAGTCAGTCTTCTGGAAGTGGCCGTTCTCTGGAGGGTAAGGATGTTCTCACAGTAACCCCGTGAGCACCCTTGAAAATCAGGCCTCATCACCTGTCTCGAGGCCTAGCTCACATCACGCCTGAACATCTAAAACTAGATAAGTTAATGCTCTCATTAGGACCTCAGCGGCTACAGGCTCCCTACAAAACAAGCCTATTTAAATGTAAATTTGACATTCAGCCCAAGACTAGGAAAGAAGTCTCAACACGTTGTCATCAGCTCTGGGAAGAATGAGGATTAAATATTAATTATTTGTGTGGGAAGACTTCTAATCTTGTTTACTTCCAGAACTTCATGATGCTCAGGGGCTTTTTGTTTGTTTGTTTTGTTGGGTATTTTTGTTTTTGTTTATCGTTTTTTAATCATCCAGTTTTTAATTGCTTGAATATCACCAGCAGCATCCAGGGCTCTTGGACCTTCCCTTGAGGTGACAGGTAGTACATTGAGTATAATTCTGTGGAAAGTGCAGCTCCAAGAACTGGAAATTGGCAGGGATGCTGGAGAGCCTGAAGATAAGCCAGAAAGGAAAGCACATATTTGCAGTCTGAAAACAAAAACATGATCTTCCTAACAACCTACCATCTGATGAAGCCCACCCAGGAGCACCTAACAGCCTTCGTCCTCCATGACACTGTGATGTGTCATTCCCCATCCCCAAAAGCCTTATCAACACAAAAACTCAGGTTTTTGGGCAGCAAGTGCTATCTGTGTCCCCAACCCAGTGCTTACATTTCAACATAGATTTTAGGGGATCATATAAACCATCACAAGATAATTTGATGAGCCATAGAACAGCGGGATTCCGGCTCCAGTGACCAATGTGCACACCACCTCACCTTCCTGGACACCGGTGGTTATTCTGGGAACAAAAGATGTGGATATTTTTTTCTGTCAGTGACCCTGGAGCTCTGAAAAATAGCCATCTTTGACTGAGCTCAGCATCCCAGTGCTCAGTGTAGGATCTGAGAGCCTACTGGGCATCATCTCGGTGGGAGGATAATGGAACAGGGCTGAGTGGAGATAAAGAAACACAGATATTGCCCTCTGTTAGAAAAGAGAGTTCCGTAGCAGTTGGTTCAGGAAAGGAGCTAATACAAAATCACCTCCCAGAAGTGAACTTATTAGGAGAGAGAGCACTGTGACCATGGGAGCCATGACCATGGTCACGGGAAAGCATCGAGAAAGGACAGCACCCATATCATAGACACGCAATCATACTTTAAAGGGTAAGACTTACCGCCTTTTAAAGCCTGGAGAGGAGCTTCGTTAAGAAGTACAATTTAAAAGTGAGAGAGAGAGAGGTTGTCATTGTGGACAAGATAACTAACAGCGGAGGCCCAGAGAGAGCTTTCAAAGAAATCTTCCAAATAAAGGAAAATATCTGGCTTTTCTGTCCTTGCAGGGAGTGGGCAGGGAGTTTGATACCACACAAGGAGCATAGAGGAAGCGGGTACTGAGCAAGACCATAAATTAGGGGGAACCATAGCACAGCAGAAACCATAGCACATAACTCTCCCAGAGAGAGAACCGCAGGGGTACTGGGGTACAATCGGATTTATTCAGGCTCTGGGGTGTAGCTGCTTAGAGTGACCACGGTCTTAAAGGGGTAAGCCTTTTCTCACTGTGCTTCCCCGCACCTCCTGGAAACCTTGACTGCCCTCACAACAGCCCAGCAAGACTGAGGAAGCAAGTCCTCCTTTGCATATTTGTAGCTAAGGGAGCTGCTCCCTGAAATTGTATAAACTGCCCTTTTTAGAGTCCAACAGGAGTGAGTCGTGAAATAGTGGAAATTCAAGTTTTAATTAAAACCAGTCTACTGAATGGAAGTTTGCCTTAAAAGAAAAAAAGCAAAGATTAATGGGAAATATCAAGCCGAACTGTTTGCGCACAACCCATTGGGTCATAATTTATGGGAACAAGACAAAGAGAGCAAGATCATTACCTTAAAATAAATTCACTGCCTCTTGGGCTAAGTGAAATGGAAATAATAGAAACCCCCAGGTCAGCTCAACCAGAATGAAATGCCGGCCAGCCAGGTAGATTCAATCAATCAGCAAGAGTTCTCTGGAACTACCCAATGCCTCAGGGTACACCTTGGAGGAGGCAGGAGGGAAAGGGCCTGACCTTACTCTGTGTAACTGTCACAAACACTGACATGGTGATTTGTCCCTGTTTCTAGATGGAAAAAAAGAAAAAAAAAACCAACTCTGACCCAAAGGGACCAGGTGACTGGCCCCAGGCACACCCACTCTCAGGGGACAGATACAAGATTTATGCCAGTTAATTTGGCTCAGCACCCCTCCTGCTAGACCACAGCAGGAACCTTCCCTTGCAGCCCAACCTCTTCAGTGATGGAAGAGGGCTGGTTGAGCGAAGGGCAAAACCCAAGCAGGGATGCTGGGCTCAAGGGCTGGAAGACAGATGATGGTCCCAGACACCCATGCTCTCATTCTCAGAACCCACAACTGCTGTTCTCTGGGGTGATAAGGTGTATGTGTCAATGAGGATAGGACATTTTGGTGTGCTGGGCTGCGGTGATGTGTGCGCATGTGTGCATATATGCGCATGTGCACGGATGTCAGAAGTCAGCGTTGGCGGTTCTAGTGTCTTCTACAGCTGTCTGGCGTCTGCGTACACTCCTGGCTTTCAGCCCCGTAACAGCGGGCAAAAGGAAGCAGGCATGAGGCCTTTAAATGAACTTGGAAGTGAGAGCTCCAAGTAGGTTAGGTGGGCTCCTTGATGGCTGAATGCGCATGTGCGGCATTTCCCACAAGAGCCTCGGTGGGTGAGAGCTGCTGGCTTGGGGCTTTCTGAGCTGGTCTTTTTGTCGGAGATGCTAATTCCAGCACTGACTGCTGAAAGGAGCTGCCTGGCCTTACGAAACCCATATAAGTTGTGAGAGCCAAAGCCACATTTCAAGTTTTAATTACTGTGACTAGGAGAGTCGTGAAACAGAAATGCCTCTAACCTGTAAGCCAGGCCCAAGGACAGGTATTTCCTGAAATGATGGTGGCTATTTATTCACAATAACGAGCCACATGTTTTTGATCCCCTAAACAAGTTTGCTGGACGCGCCTATACCGGATGTGCTTGATCACATGTATGGGCAGAAAATAAGTCAGGATGCATGCTTGGCCCTGATTGGATCTCATGGGAAATATGGTGGCCTATGGTATCGCCTTTTTAAGTCTCCTCAAAATATGGCATCATTTTCTGGGAACCCAGGAATGGACCTGGACAGAGTCCATTATCTTAGCCGGTGTGTAATTAAAGCCTGCTTCTAATTTGGCTCAAAATTGTGGTAGTAGTCTTATTCTTGCCAAATGGGATTAACAAAATGCTCTTCCAGGGTACACAAGCCACAAGTGCAGGATTTGTGTGTGTGGGGGGGTGTGGGTGTGGGTGTGGGTGTGGTTTTGTTGGTCCACAAGCGTGTCTGATGTTGGCTCATGTGCATGTCCCTGCAGTGGGAGTCACAGACACGGTGTTCATGCTTGGCTTTATTTAAGAAGGCATCCATTTCATGGAATGTATTAGAACAGTTCACAGCCCAGCAAAACCTTGTAGGGAGAGAGAGCTTGGGTTTGCTGTGTTTTGTTTTGTGGTTTTGTTTTCTCTTTCCTTTTCCAGTTTGCAAAAAGAACAGGGCCTTTCTTCTTCTCAGCTCTTTGCTCTCCTCAGAGTAGTCTCATGAAGCTAACTGTGAGAGATCTCTACAGCAGATCACGTGCCACATCATATGTAGGGTCACATCCAATCACCTGGAGACCCTGAAAGACTCAGAGAATTCACCTAGTGGATGGCCTAAAGGGGTAGTGCTTTCCTGAGTTCTTGTCCCACCAGTCCTGAAGGCACGTGAGTCTTCACAAGGGCATAGATAGATAACAGATTATAGATAAGATATGTGGTGAGAATTTTGATTTTTTTTAAATACAGAAATGCTATGTGAATATGTTTTTGTTTTAATCCCAGGTGGGGGATATGGGGCTGCTTCAGATTGGCCACATCAGCTAACTATGATTTTTTCTCATGTTCTGGCAGGGGTATGATTTTGCCAGCTAAAGATAGTTTATGTTTGGAATTCTGGAGACTCGTGAAAAGGTATAAATGCTAGAACCCCAAGAGGGCCTGCAGTGGCTGCTGCTTTTGCTGCTGTTGCTGTTTGCTGGATTACTGGATTGCTGGATTGCTGGATTGCTGGATTGCTAGATGGCTAGATTGCTGGATTGCTGGATTGCTGTTGCTGGCTGGAGTTATCCTGATGATGAAGACACTCCTAGTCAGCAGCAAGAAGTAGTCTAACAATATCAAGGTCTTCTTTCCCTTCTAACCTTCTTTTTCTCCTACCTAGTGTTAGGGGGTTGGGAGAGATAGGGGTGATATAGAGAGGTAGGAAAAAGAACCCAAATGAAGTAGCCAAAGAGTTTATCTATAAAGATATACACACAAATTATAGAAAGATTAAATACATAAATGATAGTGATTGACAGATAATGATAGATGATTATGATAGATAGATAGATAGATAGATAGATAGATAGATAGATAGATGCAAGATATCAGATAGGTAATAAATACTGAATGACAGACAGCTATGTGTGCTCTGATACCTCCCTCTGGAAACCCTGGCCAATTTAAGCTTTATGGAAAGAAGGGGTTTGTGTATGGCTCAGGATGAAATCTATCTCTTGAGATGGGGATCCCATATTTCCCTGGGGGGGCTTTACAAAAGGAAAGGAAATGCTAGACTGAGGCCATCACAAGTGGAGAACAGACTGAAGTTCACAGAGCTGGGATTGATGAGGAAGGAGCTGTCTAGTAATACTGCCAACACTTTGATTTCATCCGGGGATAAGCAGCTCCAGACTTCTGAAGTGCAGATCTGAAGGACATGTTTCTGTTTTTGTAGTCTTCCCAACATATGATGTTTACTACGGTGTCCCCAGGAAGCTGCTTCAGTGACCCTTCTCAATGGTGGGCTCCGCCCCCAGCATCGCCTGATGTGGAACAAACCAGAGTTTGTTGAGAGGCACCCCAGGACTCAACGAGAAGTAAGATACAAACTCCTCCCAGTAGTGGAATGGATGAATAGATGAATACATTGGAACGAGGAAGCAGTCCAGGAACGTGGTCAGCTCACACAGCAACATGGAATGGGAGAAGCCACACACAGGTTTTTACCCACCCTCGTACCCACCCTAGTACTATGATACTAGTCTTTCTCCAATGCTCCTGTGCCACCTTCCTTTCCTGAACAGGACCGACTACTGCGACTTCCTTCAGTCATCAGTGGTGGGGTCAGTAGCACAGTTCCTGGCCATCCTGAGGTGTTCCCTTGGTTTCAGAGACCTGACTCAGGCCAAACTAGAATTTCTGAAACTGGTTTCAGCAACAGTGTTTTTTTTGTTTTTGTTTTTGTTTTTTGTTTTTGTTTTTTTCAGGACCAGCCAGTATAGTAAGGCAAATTTAGAAACCTTATTAAAGATACTCTAATACAGGCTTGAGCAGGAAGATAAGAAGAAACACACCAAAGTGGAGTGTGTCCTCCCCAAAGGAGAATGGCGAAAAGCAAGACACCCCCAAGTGTGGGCACACACTCCTCAATGGAGAGACACAACTAAAAGACTTAGCATTAGCCATTATATGGTTGGTACATGTATCATTCTGGGTGGCTCTCAGGTTCCATCTAGAAGGGTGTGAAGAGACCTTTTCTGCACTCTCAACCTCTCTCTCTCTCTCTCTCTCTCTCTCTCTCTCTCTCTCCCTCTCTCTCCCTTTCGCTATATGTCAGGAAGATCCAGAGGTGTCTTGCACTGAGTTTTACCTGATAAATTCAGAGCAGAAGCTACATGCATTGTGCATGATGCTTAGGACATGCCCTTTTCCTTAAAACAGGGTTTGTGATCTGTGGCTAGGAAGAGAGAAGGATGTCTAGTGGTTGCTGACTGTGCTGGACCTCTTGCTTCTGTGCTGGTGAGCAGCTTCAGGCAGATTCCAGAGGGAGAGGCTTCTTTCTGCCTTTTCCTCCTGACTCACCCAGCTCTGTGCTAAGAGCCCACAGAGAGCCACGCAGCTTCCAAAGCCACCACAGTCCCCCAGTTCCACACCAAAAATGGGCTAAGTATTCTGAGGATTCAGGATTATTTGCAGGAGGGTAGATTTTGTGGAGACCAGTGGCTGGTTGTGATTTCCTCAAGACTCAGACTTAGCAATCATGCCAAGTCCTCGACTTTGGGAATTGCTTGCTTTTGGTTCTCTCTCTCTGTGTGTGTGAGTGTCTTAGCCAAAATGGCCATAGTATCCCTTTTCACACATGAAAAAAGCTGAAAGAGAAAGACCCTGTGGCTCCAAAGCAGGCCCCTAATCCACCCTACCCATTCAGTCATGAGTTCATGTCTGTGCATAGATCAACATCCACTGAATGCTGGATAAATGGCGCAGGACCTGTCCCCCAGGTCACCTCCCCATTCTGCCCTGGGAAAGAGGTTCAGACAGCATCCCATGCATCCATGGAGGAGAGTGGGGAAGTGTTCACACTGAGGAGCAGGTGCTATCCAGTGGGAAGGGAATGTCACCGACAATGCCATCACAGCCACCAACGCCCCTGCAGGCCCTGTCCCACACGCTTCTCCACAGAGTGACTGGTGTGGCTGCACATGCGGTGATGTGCATCAATCTGCCCATCCTGCGGTCCTGTGCATGTGTTCTTAATATATAACAATTGCTACAAGCACCCTAGATGCCCCACTTCTGGGTAAGTCCACTGGGGGAGAAGGAGACTAGGGCTCCAGGCAAGCACAGCTGCCTGCAGGGCATCGTCCGAGTGACTAGGATGCCTAGCTCCCATATCTGTCTCAACTCATGCAGGTATCACAGAATCTCATTGCATGTCATTCGGTGATGCTGGGAAGATGGTGGGGAGGCAGGACGGGCCCCACCCAACACATAAACTGTCCCTCCCTCCCTGTCATTGACTCAGGGATTGGGATGCGGGGAGGGAGATGAGCAATGGACTCTTTATTACCCACAGATTTTAGCTTACAAGACAAGCCCATACACAATTGACAGGACCTCCTATCCCTCAGGCATCTCGCTCCATTCTGATGATAACTGAGCCTTCCATAGCTAACCCCCCCTCCTCCACTCCCCATCCCTGACTCAGGTATCCTACAAGCGCCTGACTCACAAACCACAAACAAATCACTTTTCAGTCTTTAGAAGAGCCGGCCTGTGCATGGTTCTTGGGAACCCAGCCCACCCCAGCCAGTAACCATTGCTAAGCCACAGGGCACCCTCTCTGGTTTCTTTACCCCAATGCATACAGGTACGTGTACTCATGGCTTCTACTTAGGCATTAAGGATTTGAACTCTGGTCCTCTTGCTTTCAAAGCAAGTACTCTTACCCACCGAATCTTCTCTCCAGCCCTTGACTTTACTATTCGTTCTTGTACTGCTCTGTAGAGTTACCCACAAGTTTCCAGATATGTGATCTCTATTCTTCCCTTCTCTCAGTGAACAGTTGGATCACGGTAAAGAACACTTGCCTCCAGAAGGCCCTGGAATGGTAGGCAGTGGCCATTGATTGCACTGTCTTCTAGGGCCGGGGGGCGGGGGGGGGGGGAAGATAGCCCACAGCCTTTGCAATCTCTGCAGGTGAAGTTGGGCTTAGCTTCAATCTGGCACGGTGCCTACTTCACAGTGTCCAGAATCAGCACACAGCAGGAAATCTGTGTGCCCAAAATGGATTGCTTTTCTGGAGCCATAAAATTAGCCTTGGCAGGGAAATTTTAAACTCCACTCTCCAAACACAATGATCTATGCACTTTGCAAAAGAAAAGCTAGAACACAGCCTCTAGAACACAGCCTTGACTTTCACAGTGTGATTTAAACCTCAGTTTAGTTTTAACCCAGGCAAAAAATAAATAAGAGCCACCACAAAACTGTTGAAGACGGTTTTTGTCTTCTGGCTCAGAGGCTGGGCAGGACAGGGCTGCAGTGTAAAGCATCCTTCCCTATTCTTCTGGGTCTGGAGACAGTCCTTGGGGACACTTCAGACTCACAGAAGCCCACTGCCTCCCAGTAGATGTCATTGGTCCAGCCTCTACCAACCACAGGACCCTGCATTTGTGCTTGATCTCTATGGTAGAGCTTCTATCCCAGGTTGCTTCTTGTTGCTGTGATAAAGGAACATGGGGAGAAAATAATTCCTTTTATTTTACAGGTTACAGTCCATCACTGAGGGAAGCCATAGCATAAGCTTAAGGCAGGAACTTTGTTGGGGTTGGACTGGTGCTGTATGTTCTAATGCTAATTACTGCCCCTCCCCCCCAAGATCTGGTGGCTGCCCAGATGAGCACATTCTCACCAGCCTTTGTTGGGTAAACTTTGCTCTACCGAATTCAAAGTTAATTGATTAATAAAGATGCTGAAGCCTGGGACATGGCAGATGAAAGGCAGGTGGGGCTTAGGTTCTTGGGCTTGGAGTCTGAGAGGGACCATGAGGCCTTGAGGAGAGAAGAAGAAACAGAAGACATAGCAGAAGGAGAGGAAGCTGGAGAGAAGGAAGTCGCATTGGGGACAGTATGGACCATGAACACGTGGCCATGAGGGCTATCCTAATGGAACAGAAGCAGCCCAGGCAGAAACAATTAAAGCAAGTAAGGTGGGGTGTGTATCTGGGAAATATCAAAATAGCTTAGAGGGTTGATACCTACCCAGTTACTGTGCTCTAAAGCTTTTATAAATCCAAGATGTCTTTGTCTAGAACTAGCCAGGGTACAGAAGCCCTTTACAGCCTAATATCAATCACAGCAGAACTTGAAGCAGAAACTGTGGAGGGTCACTGCCTACTGGCTTGCTCAGACAGCTTTCTTACAAAGCCCAGGCCCACCTACCTAGGGATGGTACCACCCGCAATGGGCTGGGCTCTCACACATCAATTATCAATTAAGAAAATGCTTCTTGGGCCTGCCCACAAGCCTGTCTGATGAAGGCAACTTCCCAGTTGAGGTTCCCTCTTCCCAGGTGTCTCCAGGTTGTATCTAGTTGGCAAATTAAAACTAATCAAGATGGTTGTTAAGAGAACAGGGAAGATCTGTGCCTGTGGCTTTCTGGCAGGAAGGCCCACCCTAAGAGATACTGCTGGGCAAAAATAAAGCACTCTGGCTTCACCCACCCTGAGAAGATGGCCCCTCTTCCCCTGGATTCAGTTCAGAGTTTCCTTCCCATCCTCAAGCAAATGGCAAGAAGAGCAGGCCTTTGGCAAACTCTCCAGGAAAGATGATGCTTAGGACCCAGTGAATGCCATGGGTGCAGTGACCAAGAAAGGGTTCACCTTCCAAGTACCTGCAGCCAGCCCCAAGCAGACTCAGACAAGGGGGTCTATGCCAGCCCTCAAAGTTGGCCTCAAGCAAATGGCCGTCCTCTCTGCAGGAGTGCAGATACAGAAATGCCGTTTAGATGAGTGGCTTTATTACCCAAGTGGTTGGTCTTCCGTGGAAATAAAGGGTTATGCAAAATAGGAAACTGAGTAAAGTAAAAATAAATAAATAAAAATAAACCAGTAAAGACTTAAATATTAGAGTTATCAGAAAGTGATCTGAGCATAAGCTTGTTAGTAGATTAAATATACTAAATGATATAGAAATATATCTTTAAAATGTAATTAAAACCAGCATAATTGTCTGATTTCTGTTGCTATAAGAAATTACTTGAGTTGGGTAATAAAGAAATGTTACTTATTTAGCTCTCAGCTTTGGAAGCGACATTCCAGTTTTGGGCCTCCCCATTTGTTTAACTTTTATCGGGAGCCTTGTAGGGGACAGAATCATGGCAAGAGGTTGTACGTAAAGAGAGACTGCATGATTAGAAAGGAAGCCAGAGGAGGATTCATGGTCTGCTTTTTTCTCTCTCAGTTCATGAAAACTAATTGGGTTTCCACAAGAACCATTAGGGTGTCTTAGAGGTCCCACAATCTCAAAACCATACCACTGGGTACCAAGCTCTCAGCACAGGAACCTTTGGAGAAAAGGCTCCTCAAGAACAGCACTAGGAACTCAAGTAACTATGTAAACACATGATGAAGAGCTAAGTCACTGGCCTATCAGCAACATGCTTCCTGTGCATTCAGAGGGACCTGAGTTAGAATACCAGGCACCAACATAAAAGCTGGGCATGCCAGTGAACACCTGTAACCACAAGGTTAGGAAAAGGACAAAGACAGGAAACCCCTCAGCTTGGTGGCCAGCTAGACTACCCAAAATGGCAGGTCCCAGTTTCAGTGAGAGACACTTTCTCAAAAAGTAATGTGGAGAATGAGAAGGGAAGACATGCGATGTCAACCTCTGACCTCTGCACATGCAAACACTTGAGCACATGACTCAAACATACACACATACACCACACACACATAAGCAAGTATAAGTAAATAAATAAATAGATAGATAGATTGTGAACTAAAGATAGACCAAAAGAACACATCTGGACTGAATAAGAGAAAGGGAGGAAGCTGAAATGGCTGAGACACAGATACAAAAGTTTAGCCTGTGTATGACTAGAGTCCAAACAGAGGAGACAGAGATGAGGAAAACCAAATTTTGAAAAGATAATGGAGAGAATTTTCAAAATACAACAAACATTGAAACGAGTTACATATAGCAAGATAGGAACATCTAAGAACATCAGTGTAAATAGAGACACTGAAAGCCAAAGAGAAACGGTCAAGAAACTGACAGGGAAATCAATTGCTTTCAGCAGAACTGTGGTGGGGATGGCAGAAAGCTTCCCTTGAAAGCAATGAAAGCCAAGACATGAAAAGGACCTTCAAATTACAGAAGAAAAATGGCAACCTGCTGGCCTACACTCAGGAAAACCCTTGAAAAACAGAACCCATGAGACGTCAGTAGCACAGACAAAGTAGCACAGGTCTGTAATCACAGTGCTCCTAGCCCCACCGGAAGTGGGAGGAGGGCACAGGTGTATATGCTGAAGTGCTGTAGCCAGCTGGCTTCGTTGACGGGCTGCAAACAACAAAGAGATTCTGCCTCTTCCAAGGTGGAAAATGGTCATCTATATACATGATGGCATAGTTAGGTTTTCATTGTCATGATAAACACCAAGACCAAAAGCCACTTGGAGAGGAGAGGGTTTACTTCACCTTAAAGCTTACAATCCACTATGACAGGAACTCAGAGCAGGAACCTGGAGGCAGGAGCGGAAGCAGAGGCCGTGGAGGAATCCTGCTTCCTGGTTTGTTCTTCCATATTATGCTCAGCTACCTTTCTTATACATCCCAGAACCACCTGCCCAGGGGTGACACCACCCACGTTAATCATTAATTTAAAAAAAAAATCTCACCCCCAGACATACCAACAGACCAATCTGATAGAGGTATTTTCTCAGTTAATGTCCCTCCTTCCCAGATAACCTTAGCTTGTGCTAAGTTGACAAAAAGAAATAAATAAAAGAAAAAGAAAAGAAAACCTGACCAACCACCTTTTGTGGGGCAATGGCAAGCACAGAGAGAGCAAAGAGGAATTTAAAACTGAAGAGCACAGGTCTGATCAACACAGCTAACAGCCCTGGCAGATACAGAAAAGTGCTCTATTGGGGTTCCCACAGCATTATTTTTGGTTCTTAATAAAGGCATCCCACCCCTGTCCTTCTTTCCACTGAGTTCTCTGGTTTTTCTGTGCCGGCCACAGCTGGCTGTGGTTTCTCTTGGAGACGGCTGCTCACTGCCATGCAATGTTATGTGATTTATCTTGAGTGCCCGGCCCTTTACAGGATCCCCAATTGCTAGTCAGCTGGCCCTTCGGGAATTCTTAGCTGTTAGAACTGCTTGACCCTATGACCTTCAGCTCCGGTTGCTTCTTGGATTTCTGGGAACAGGAAAGGGTGTAAAAAAAAAGTCAGCAGAGCCTGGGAGAGATTGAGCAGGGCTACAGAAGGCAGTTGATGCAGAAAGGACATTGAGCAGAGTGAAAAGAAATGGCAGTTGAGCTGGAGAAGGTATTGGTAGGAGAGAGAAGAACCCACAAGGATCCGCAAAGTAGCAAAAGACAAGCTACAATGCAGTATGTTTGCTAGAGAACTCTGCACTATAAGCAAACAGCAAGTGCCTAAACAGAACTCGCAAATAACCTGAGTGAAAGCTCAGAGCTGCAACAGATCCTCTCCTCCACGGAAGGCTTGCTTGCACTCCCTGAGAGGCACGATCAAAGTGGCCAACACCGCCGCCCCACAACCCCCAACACACACACACACACAGACACAAGAGCTGTCAGAGCTGCTTCTTCCCGCCCCAGGCTGGGCCACCAGCATGGGAGCAGTCAAAATGGCAGCTCCTGTCAGAGAGGCTGGGTCGCCTCGGTGGGAGCTGTCCATGGTGACGACTCCTTTCGTGCCTCAGCCTATTACTGTCACGGGAGCTATCCAGGGCGGCAGCATCTCCTCTCCAGTCTCTGTGGGCTGTTCCTGCTCTGTACTCCCTTTTTAAACTTTGTACACTTTGTAAACCTTGTAAACCCTCAAGGCTGGAAAGTGGCCAGCCAGGCCCTCGCCCAGACCTCTCTAAATGTCATAGCAGCATTTTCAGCCTCTGTAACTATCACAAACGTCATCTCCAGCCCCACAATAGGACCCATTCCACATTATTCTAATTTTAGGTGAAAATCTGAACAAAAAACACCAATCACTGAGCAGGAGAATCTACCAATCCCTGAACAGGAAGGCCCAGCAATCCCTGAGCTCCTTAAGCTTAGAGCTTGAAATCCTGTCAAGCCTCGCTCTGGAAATCTCTGCCCTAGAAAGCTCCACCCCTTAAGAAACCCTATAGAAAGGCTGTGTCTGCTCAGTTCCCTGCTGCTTCCTCCCATAGCAGAGGCAACTACTCCTGGGTTCGTCCCTCCAATAAATCTCTTTTAAGAGATTTGCTACCTGCTGTGACTCTCTTATCAGATGAAACCAAGAAGCAAAGAAGAGAAGAAATGAAGAAGTGGGGTGGACCAGGGCTCCTGAGCTCCTGAGCTCAGCTTGGGTACCCTCCTCTGGGAGCTGTAACTCCTCTGCCAAGGAAGCCTCCTCTCAGAGCTGTGTGGTTCCTGGGCTCCCCTGTTTCAGGATGCCCTTCAGTTGAGACCCTGTCCCACCTCAAAGAGCTGTGTGGTTCCCGAGCTACTGAGTCCCAGGGTACCTTTCCATCTGAGCAGGAAGGGCAACATTTCTCACAATAGAAAACAGACTAGGGCGATGGTGCTGGCTTGTAATCAGAGTACTGTGGGCTGAGGGAGGAGGGTGGAGATTTTAAGACCAAGCTGTACAATATAACAAGATACTCCCAAAAGAAGGAGGAGCAGCAGCAGTAGGAGGAGCAGGAGGAGAAAATAAAGAAAAAAATGCAAAATATGGTGAATTAAAATTTAGTAACACAGCTTAAAAAGCAAATTGAGTTTTACAATTAAAACTCTATGAATGTAATCCAATTCATTAGCAGATTAAAGAGAAAATTGCATCCTCATTGTAACAAATTCAGAGAAATGCATTGGATAAAACTGAGTATCTGTAGCCTGGCGTGGTGGTGCAAGCCTGTAATCCTTGCACTTGAGGAGGAAGAGGCAGGAGGATCTCTGGAGTTCAAGGTCAGCCTGGTCTACAAAGGGAGTCCAGGACAGCCAAGGCCACACAGAGAAACCTGTCTGGAAAAACCAAAATCAACATCAAACAAGCAAAACCAAACAAACAAAAAACAAACTCGGAGTGTATAAGGGAAAACCAGTTTCGGCAATAAGCCCCACACTGAGCGTGCTGGAGGCCCTTCTCTGGGAGCCACCGCTGCTTATCTCACACCCCACAGACGGCTTTCCAAACATTCACCTCTCCATTCAGAGCTGGTTAATGGGTCTTCAAGGGTCACTTCCAGGTACCTCCAGGTACCAGCATCCCTGGCAGCATCCTGTGCATAAACTAGTTGACGCCTGATATCCACAGCACACCTGTCACATTCCAAGGTCACTGGCTGCAGGCTCCTGCCCTGCCGGGAAGAGCAGAGTCCGGAGCCAGACCAGGCAGGTTGTCTCTGAGTGTCTGTAACCTCATGGTCCCCTTGAGCTGGAAGGGTGCGCATGAGGTTCTGTAAGATCTAGTGAAGAGTGTCTTCTCAGCTGCCAGGCGTGCAGTTCTCCTGAGGATAGAGGTGGGTGTCAGGAACTGCCTGCCCTGAGCTGTGAGACCTGAAGGGCTTTAAATTCAGTAATGACCTCAGGCTCTCTGGGCTTGTCTCTGCAGCCTTCCTCAAAAGGCACTGATTCCCTCTCACTATAAACTCCACTAATTCTTCATAGAGCAGCTTCATGGCAGGTCTGATGGTCAAGATGATCTCATTGCGGATCCTAAGTCTACTGACAGCACAAGATGTTAAAATAGCTGTAAGGATTGTCCATATTCTTACCCCAAACCTCTGTTGGAAACTCACTGGTTACAGATTAGATAGATGATAGATAGATAGATAGATAGATAGATAGATAGATAGATAGATGATAGATGGATGATGATGATAGATGATTGATAAAAATATGTTAGTTATTTTTCCATTTCTATGACAAAACATGTGACAAAGCCACTTAATGAGGACTTGAGAGCATAGTCCATTGCATCAGGGAAGGCATGGCAGCAGGCGCCTGAGGCAGCCGGTCACTTTGCATCCACAGGCAGGAAATAGAAAGAGAAGGCGAGTACACATCTTGCTTTGTCCTTCTTACTCCACCTGGGCCCCGGCCCCATGGGATGATGCTGGCCTTATTTGGGACTGATCTCCTCTACTCAGTTTAACTGTTCTGGACAAGCCATCAGAGACACTCCACAGAATGTGTTTCCATGGTGATTCCAAACCCCAATATGGCAATCTGGGTTGGTGATCACAATGCAATTTAGATTTCTTTTTGTTGAATTGTCTCTTGTCGAGCACCTACTAACCTACTATGTGCTACTCACCTTATGTAAATGCCTTTTTACTCCAAAGAACTTTATCAAAACTGGGTGCTAATAGCCTGACCTTAAACAAGAGGACAGGGCATTCAGAGTGGGGTGGTGACTTACTCAGAATCACAGAGTGGACAACTAACGTAAGCAGCTGGCTCCACACTATCCTCTAATCCCAAGTCACTCTGCCTCCCACAGCCACTGTTTGGTGCTGAATTTGGGGGTTCACCTTCCACTGAATGCTGGAGCTTTGACACTCCAGTAAGTCTTGTGTTCTTCACACAGCACTCACAGGGAAGGGAGACACCTGTCACATGACTGTTCACCACATGACAAATTGAGGGATCACCTCTCTACTTGGTACTATTAAGACTAACAAGTCAGGCTGGGGGTGCTGCTCTCAGGGTAAAGTACCTACTGTGTGAGTGTGAGAGCCTGTGTCCAGATGCCCAGAACCCATGTGAAAGCCAGGCTCACGGTTTAGGGGCCCATGGTCCACCAGTCGAAGTGCTCTGGGCCTGAGGCAAGGCAGAGTCCATAGCAGAGCTAACCACTCACCTCTGGCCAGGAAGCAAATCAGAAAAGGGAAGAGGAAGAAGGTGGGGTCCTACTGCTCTCTTCAAGGGCACAGCTACCCTCAGGTACCTTCTACCAAGCCCTGACTCTTAAAGGTTCCCAATAGTGCAGACTTAAGTATCAGCCTCAAGCTTATAAGCTTTTAGGGCGGGGACAAACTTAAGGTTCAAACTAGAGCAAGCATTTAACTGTGTGACAGCGCTGCCTGCTGCTGGTAACAAATATGCTTGAGTGGAATCTAGGCCACGGAGAACAGTTCTCTCATACACTGCCCAGCTCTAGGAGCATGGTAGGAGTGGCATTTCCTCGGGCACAAGGCGAGTGTCGCTTGGAGTAGTGGGCCTCTGAGGACCTCACCTTTGGGTTGAACATCTAACTCTAAGGCAGAAAGGAAGCGGATTGAAGTGAACTGTAACTGAATTGTGATTGAGCTGGTCATCACATCTCACACGGGCCACTGTGCAGATGGAAAAACAGGTGCAAAGGATCCAAGGCAGGATTCCAAGACAGCACAGCAGAGCTTTAAACAAGCCAATTAATTATTTAAAAAAAAAAAAAAAAAAAAAGCTCAAGGCTTGAATCTTGGTTTCAATACCTACCGTCAAGAAGAAGCTAGTCAAACTCCTCAGTGCCCTAAGCTGTACAAGAGGTTTAACAAGAGACTCTCACTCTAGCCTTTCAATGTTTTCTTTTCTTGAATGCGCTTTTAAGAAATCTTGCCCAAGAAATTATTTGCTCAAATAACATCACGGGGCTCCTCCTCTGTGTTGCTTCTAATAACTTTTTTTAAACTTAATTTTAAAACTTTACAGTTTATATATACACACACATTTAGTTGATAACATGTAATACATCTTCTTTTAAAAAATAATATATTTTGTCAGTTTTTGTAGTGAGTATTTTGGTTTCTTTAAAAACATAGATATGTTATGGAAATGTGTTTTTGTTTTAATCCCAGGTGTGGGATATGGCGCTGCTTCAGAATGTCCTCAGCGGCTAACTGTGATTTGTCTCATGCTCTGGTAGGAGTGGAATTTTTCAGCTGCGGATAGTTTACATTTGGAATTCTGGGGCCTTTTCAGGGAGCATAAAGGGCAGAGTCCCAAGAGGCACAGTGGCTGCTGCTCCTGCTGCTCTTGCTGGTTTTTGACTGCTGGTTGTTGGCTGCAGATATCCTGACGCTGCTCCAAGGAACTTGATGCCACTAATCAGCAGGAAGTAGTCTAACAATATTGACCCCCCCTTTCTGCTTTGTCCTTTCTTCTCTCCTACCTAGTATTGGGAGGTTTGAAGGGATGGGGTGGTGTAGAAAAGTCGGAAAAAGAACACAATAAAGAGGTCAAAAGTCTAGCTACAACTTTGAACTTATTTTTTTCAATCTATAAAAATATTTATACATTTTTCTTTTGAAATGTTTTCTTTTTATTTATACTTCCAAGAACTATTACCATCACAGGCCAGACAGCTCAGTGGTTATACCTTTGTCTTTGATTCTTCCATGTGGTATGAGCTCAGGGGCCAATGTCATTCTTTTGCATGTGGATATTCGATATTCCCAGAAACATTTATTGAAGATTATGCTTTCTCATTGCCGGCTTTTCCAGTTCTTGTTTTTGCCATTTCTGCCAGAAATCAATTCACTGTCCATGGTTTATTACCAAACTCTATCCTGTCCCATTGGTTCACACATCTGTTTTTATGTCAGAAGCATACAAGGCTTGGGGGTTTGTCTTTATTTTGTGGGATTGGTTTTTTTGAGACAGGTTGCCCAAGTTGGCATTGAACCAATATCCCTGCCTCCACCCTGACCCCAGTGCTGAGAGTATAGGCAGAAGCCATCATACTGTATGTGATGCGAGGGATGGAACCTGAGGCCTCATGCGTGCTAGGCCAGCACTTCGCCTACTGGACTACATCCTCACTGGCTACGCTCTTTTAATTGCTGCAGTTTTTTGTGTATATTTAAGAAAGAGACATGATGATTCATCTAGTTTTATTGGTTTTGCCTGGAAATGCTTTGGCTATTTGGGATCTTTTGTAGTTCTATATGAATTTTAAGATTGTTCTTCTATTTCTTTGGAGGGGGGGGAAAGTCAATCATCTATGACTATACCACCCTGAACATGGCAGATCTCATCTGAAAAAAAAAAAAAAAAAAGCATTGTTGTTTTGGTATTTTGATTGAATTGAATCTATGGATTTCATCTAGTAAATGCGGGCATTGTTAACGCTATCTGTTCTACAGTCTATGAAACATGCCCTACATCTCTGATTCCTCTACCAGGTCCTTAACTTTGTACTTGGCCTTTAATAGTTACAGTAAATATATTTCAGTGAATGAATGAGTGAATGAACCAATCAATTGACCTATCCAGCAGCCACAGGAAGCAGAGGCCACCATCTGCTGAGATAAGAGCAGCAGCAAGTGCAGCTGTGTGAGCCTCGCTGCTGCAGGCGCGAATGAAGAAAAAGAATTTACCAGGACAGTGAGAGGGATGCTTTTACTTAACCTTGGGTTATTTGTCTTCCCCCCAAACTTCACAAAAGCGACTCAGAAACTGTTCGTCTTCTTGGAGAATAAAGCAAAGATCATCTGGTGTTCATAAAGCATCTCGGTTAATAGGTTCGTTTTAATGCCAGCGGATCTTCCTTCCACAGAGAGCCTCTTCTGCCAGCTCAGCAAGTCTCCATGAAGACATCATAGGGTGTGCTTTATGAAGACGTGATAAAATACCACAAGCGAAGCTGTCCTGGCCACAAGAGCTGGCAAATAATCTCATTTATTTTACAAACTCATTTTTAATGAACTTTCGGACACCGCAGAGCCACTTGCGAGCACAATTCTCAGCTCACAGGGGAAGACCTTGCCCAAGGCACAGCTCTGAAAATGCAGTTTGGGCACGCACACGGGCCCCTCTCTGCAGACATCTCCACCCGCACAGGCCAGACTCACCTCCTAGCATCTGTTGGCCTGGCCTGCCTTCCTGTGTCAGCTACCTGCGGCCTTTCTTCCTGACTGCCAATCCCTTGAAAGATTCAGTGCATTTAGCTGGCTAATCTGTGAGAGGCTCTAAGCTTGAGAGCATGTGGCTTCTTTAGTGAAGATTTGCTATACTCACCTCCAAATTCTTGTGCTCTGGCCCCTAGACTTGCTGTGTCCTAACTACCCAGCTGTTGCTTCCTCTGTGCCATTATTCAAGTGGTATTCACCTAGACTGCCATCTACCACTCCAATACTGTCCCTACCTGAGTTCTAGGATGGCAAAGAAAAAATGAAAAATACAAATCAAAGTAAAAGTCCCACTATCATGAGCATGCATGCTATGTCAAAATCAAAGGAGAAAAAAACATTTGTGTTTTTCCACAGCATCAGAATTTGTGGAATAACAGTAAATGCACATGGAACAGTGGTTCTGATAGCAGCAATTTGCCAGTTACTCTTGCTTTCCTTGACAGCTCTAGCGAAAGTGAACATAGATGCTTTTAATCCATTTATAATTACTGCAGCTAACTCTCAGATCACACACATTGAAAGGAAAAGTATCAGCTCAGAACCCCCAAGACCAAGTTCTCAGCACAAAGGAGACCTATTTGCTCAGAGGGACAAAGGGCAGGAATAAGAGACAAGAATAGGAGATAGAGGATGAGAGGGGACAGGAAGGGAACAAGGAAGAGGGAAGGAAAAGGTCAAGGAAGAGGGATAAGAAGTATTTGTTCCAGAATGAGACAAAGGACTGCCTCTGGATAGAGAGGAGAAGAACATGGCCCATAGGAAGATGACAGCTTAGAAAGGTAAAAGGGGAAAGTACTTAATTTTTTAATTAATTAATTCAATTTACATCTCAGTCATAAGCCCCTCCTTCCTCTCCTCCAGGTCCCCCTCCCTCCCTCCCTCATTCCCTCACCCCTATTTTTCAGAATAGGGGAGCCCCCTACCCAGACACCCCAGCTCATTTATTCACGTGAGGAATGAGTTTGTCTTCCTCCCCTGTGGCCTTATACGGAAGTCCCATCAGAAAGCAACAAAGTCTGTGTGAGAGATAACCCTTACTCCTCTAACTAGTGGGCTGCCGTGAAGCCTAAGATGCTCATCAGATTTATCTTCTTGGGGTCTGTGCATTGTGGTATGACTATCCTGTACTATATGACTAAAACCCACTTATTAGTGAGTATATACCATATGTGTCTTTCTGGGTCTGTGTAACCTCAGTCAGGATGATCTACTCTAGTTCCATCCATTGGTCTGCAAATTTCAAGATTTCCTTGTTTTTAATTGCTGAGTAGTATTCCATTGTGTAAATGTACGACAGTTTATCTGTTATTTGGTTGAGGGGCATCTAGGTTGTTTCCAGCTTCTGGCTATTTCCAAAACAGCTGCTGTGAACAAAACTGAGCAAATGTCCTTGTCGTATGGTGGAGCATCTTTCAGGCATATGTCCAGGAGTGGTATAGCTGGGTCTTGAGGTATGGCTATTCCCAGTTTTCTGAGAAAGCACCGGATTGATTTCTAAAGTGGGTTTACAAGTTATACTGCCACCAGCAATACAGGAATGTTTCCCTTTTCCACATCCTCTCTAGCATATGTTGTCCCTTGAGATTTTGATCTTAGCCATTCTGATGGATGTAAGATGAAATCTCAAAGTTGTTTTGATTTGCATTTTCTTGATGACTAAGGACACCGAGCATTTCTTTGAGTGCTTCTCCACCATTTGAGATTCCTTTGTTGAGAATTCTGTTTAGCTTTGTATCCCATTTTTTAATTGGATTATTTGGTTTGTTGGTGTTTAATTTCTTGAGTTCTTTATATATTCTGGGTGTTAGCCCTTTGTCAGATGTTTGATTGTTGAAGACGTTTTCCCAATCTGTAGACTGCCATTTCATTCTATTGATGGTGTCCTTTGCTTTACAGATGCTTTTCAGTCTCAAGAAGTTCCATTTTAGTTGTAGATCTTAGAGCCTGAGCTGTTGGTGTTCTGTTCAGGAAGTTTTCTCCTGTGCCAATGAATTCAAGGCTCTTACCCACTTTCTCCTCTAACCAATTTAGTGTAGCTGGTTTTATGTTAAGTTCTTTGATCTAGTTGGACTTTAGTTTTGTGCAGGGTGATAAGTATGGATCTATTTGCATTTCTCTGCATGCACACATCCAGTTAAACCAGCACCATTTGTTGAAGATGCCGTCTTTTTCCCATTGTATGGTTCTAGTTCCTTTGCCAAAAAAATCAGGTGTGCATAGGTGTGTGGGTTTATTTCTGGGTCTTCAATTTGCTTCCATTGACCAACCAGCCTATGTCAGTACCATGCTATGTCAGTACCATGCAGTTTTTATTACTATTGCTCTGTAGTATGGCCTGAGGTCAGGTATGGAGACACCTGACCAGAAGTTCTATTATTGTATTAAAATTGCTTTAGCTATTCTTTTTTGTTTTTGTTTTTGTTTTTGTTTTTAAATTTTCCCTATCAAGCTGAGTGTTGTTCTTTCAAGGTCTGTGAAATCTTATGTTGGTATTTTGATAGGGATTGCACTGAATCTGTAGATTATCTTTGGTAAAATGGCCATTTTTACTATGTTAATCCTACCAATCATGAGCATGGGAGATCTTTCCATCTTCTGGCATCTTCTTCAATTTCGTTCTTCAGAGACTTGAAGCTCTTGTCATTCAGCCCTTTGACTTGCTTGGTTAAAGGTAATCCTAGATACCTTACATAATTTGTGGCAATTGTGAAGGGTGTGATTTCCCTAATTTCTTACTCAGCCCATTTGTCATTTGTATACAAGAGGGCTACTGAGTTATTGGTTTTTTTTTTTTAAATTAATCTTGTATACAGCCATTTTGCTGAAGGTGATTATCAGCTACAGGAGTTCTCTGGTGGAATTTTTGAGGTCATTTATGTATACTATCATATATGCAAATAGAAATACTTTAACTTCTTCCTTTCTGATTTGTATCCCTTTGCTCTCCTTTAATTGTCTTATTACTCTAGTACTATATTGAAGACACATGGAGTGAGTGGGCAACCTTGTCTTGGCCCTGATTTTAGTGGGATTGTTTTGAGTTTCTCTCCATTTAGTTTGATGTTGGCTATCGTCTTGCTGTATATAGCCTTTATTATGTTTAGGTATGGGCCTTGTATCCCTGGTCTCTCCAAGACTTTTATCGTGAAGGGGTATTGGATTTTGTCAAAGGCTTTTTCTGCATCTGAGATGATCATGTGATTCTTTTTCTCTCAGTTTGTTTATATGGTGGATTATGTTGATTCATTTTCATATGTTAAACCATCCCTGCATCTCTGGGATGAAGCCTTCTTGATCATGGTGGATGATGTATTTG
Source organism: Meriones unguiculatus (assembly GCF_030254825.1). Lineage (NCBI taxonomy): Eukaryota > Metazoa > Chordata > Mammalia > Rodentia > Muridae > Meriones > Meriones unguiculatus. The sequence goes on along the minus strand of NC_083363.1, from coordinate 57,113,599 downwards.
ATGTGTTCTTGAATTCATTTTGCAAGTATTTTATTGGGTATTTTTGCATCAATGTTCCTAAGGGAGATTGTCTGAAATTTTCTTTCTTTGTTGAGTCTTTGTGTGGTTTAGTTATCAGGATGACTGTGGTTTCATAGAATAAGTTTGGTAATGCTCCTTCTGTTTCTATTTTGTGGAATAGTTTGAAGAGTATTTGTGTTAGCTCTTCCTTAAAATTCTGGTAGAATTCTGTGCTAAAACCATCTGGCCTTGGGCTTTTCTTTGGTTGGAAGAATTTTGATGGCTGCTTGTATTTCCTTAGGGGTTATATGGTGGTTTAAACAGTTTACCTGCTCTTGATTTAACTTTGGTAGGTGAAATCTATCAAGAAAATTGTCTATTTCCTTTAGATTTTCCAATTTTGTGGAATACAGGCTTTTGAAGTAAGAGCTAATGATTCTTTGGATTTCCTCAGTGTCTGTTATTATGTCCCCCTTTTCATTTTTTATTTTGTTAATTTGGGTGCTTTCTCTCTTCTTTTAGTTACTTTGGCTAGGGGTTTGTTTATCTTATTTATTTTCTCAAAGAAGCAACTCTTTGTTGTTTTGATTCTTTGTATTGCTCTCTTTGTTTCTAATTTGTTGATTTCAGCCCAGAGTTTGATTGTTTCCTGATGTCTACTCCTCTTGGGTGTGCTTTCTTATTATTATTATTTTCCTAAAGCTTTCAGGTGATCTATTAAGTTGCTAATATGGGGTCCCTCCCATGTCTTTATGAAGGCACTTAGTGCTATGAACTCTCCTCTTGGCACTGCTTTCATGATGTCTCATAAGCTTAGATAAGTTGTACCCTCATTTTCATTAAATTCTAGGAAGTCTTTAGTTTGTTTCTTTATTTCTTCCCTTACGCAGTGATCATTGAGCAGGGAGTTGTTCAGTTTCCATGAGTTTGTAGGCTTTTTGTTGTTTCTGTTGTTGTTGAGGTCTAGTGTTAATCCATAGTGATCTAATAAATAACAGTGAGTTAATTCAAATTTTCATGTATTGGTTGGGGTTTGCTTTGTGACCAACTATATGTTCAATTTTGGAGAAGTTTGAGAAAAAATAATATTCTTTTTTGTTTGGAAGAAAAGTTCTGTAGACATCTATTAGGTCCACTTGATTCATGGCCTCTGCTAGCTTCATTATTTTTCTGTTTAGCTTCTGTCTTGATGATCTGTCTAAGGTGTTTAATTTTAATTGGGCCTGTTAATTAGGTGAGCCAAAGGGGGCTTTTGATTTGTGGTCTTCAATACTTTGATAGCCGGACCAGGTAGTCAGTTCAGCCTCAGGAGGAGGAATTGGCCAAATAAGGGAATAGACCTCAGTGGCTAGTTTTAGGGATGTAATCAAATGGTTTTTAATAAGGCAGAGGGAATGGGGAGAAGGGAAAAGCCTATCTGAGCCATGCTCGATAAGCTCCAGCGGACCAGAGTCCCTTCACACATCATATAGTAAGTTACGTATAGACACAGGTTGCAGAGCCACTACTGAGGTTTCAGAGGCCTGAGCAGAAGGTGGGAAGTGACATAATGAACCCACTAGAAGTCCCTGTCGCGTCACTGCACTGTGGCCACTGCGGTGGGCTGCAGGGACACATATTAGCTGTAAAATTGAGCTTAGCTGGAGAGAAAGAGCAGGACTGGGTCTTGACGCATGCATGGATACCAGGTTCAGACGGGCACAGGGGCAGATGGAAGACAGTACGGAGAAAGCCACTACAACAGTGAGGACTGAGCCCAGACAAAGCCCTGGCATAGATGGGAGTTCCCCTGTTGGTCCTCGATGCACACACGAAGTGGTCACATGACAGGTGACTGGGAATTATCATCACCTTAGTATTGAATGTCTACCTCTTTATGGGGTTTAGGTGAAGACCCCTTCCCTTGGTCTGGTGTGCACAGTAAGTGCTCCAGCCTGGTTTCCCTGGTATGATTTTTTAATACACCCAAATTCCTTCTCAGTCTCAAGTCCTCCCTGATAAGTTTATAGTGTGCAGTTTTTCTACTCCGAGAAAGTCATTCATTTGCCAGTGCATGTTGAATGGTGACACTGGACAGATGGTGCCTATCACTGGTCCACTAAGATGTATAGTCATCCTTTATCTTCAGAATGGAGTCTAAAGCATCTCCTAAAATGGAGTCTCTCAAGGAAAGTCATGGTCTGGGGAAAAAAAAAAAAAAAGCAGTTTTACCATAATATGGCGTAAGTCAGGGCAAAGTACAGTCTTATCTTGAAGCCACCATCTTTCAGCTTAAGGAATGGGTAGAGGATGCTGAGCAGCTGTGTGTGCCAGCCTTACTCTGAGAAAAACACCCTCAAGGAAAGGTACTGTTTGTGGATGGGTCATATGCAAAGACAGTAGTGTTTAGAATACAGAGAACACCCAGAAGTGATTGGCACGACATTACTTTCCATGAAACTTGCCCAAGTATCCTGAGCCTGAGGACACCATAAACCACGCCTAGTGCCTGCCCAGACCTCACCCCGGACCCTGCTGTAAAGCCTAGTGTGGGATTGCTCCTAGACCGGCCTGCCGTCATCAGTAATAGAGACATCCCTAGGAGACATCCGAAGCAGAGGCACCAGCCGTGCCAGTGATCACACCTGGAGCACACACCTCTCCTGCTATATTCCTCACCCAGGAACCAGAAGGTTCATTGGGCTTCAAGGGGTCAATTTGAGACCCCAGCCAGATTTGCAAGAGCATCAATAACACGGCTCAGCATGCTTAGCCACGTCCAGAAGGATGCCACTTTCTCACCCAAGCACATCCAGCCAGCGCATTTGAATGCCCACAGTGCCCCTTGCAGGTTCCATCAGACTCCGCAGCTGCCCCAGCTCCCCAGCCCCCAGTCAGAACTCTCGCTGATTCAAAGAGCTGCTGGTTGCTTTCCACCCTGCCGGGCCTAATCATTACACTTGTTATTATGGTTTATTTTTTATTTTTAGTTTTACTCCAAAAAGGGCAGAGCACTACTTGAGCTGGTCTGCAAACAGGAGTTAAATACTCAATAAATTGTGAAAAGGAATAAATACGTTATAAAATGCATTCTAATAGGCTTCTTCTCTCCAAAAAGCAATTTAAGGAACGCAGTTGACTCTTCTGCCCCATTAATAATGTGCCCAATCACTTCTGCTTTGCAAGAAGTGACTCTGTATAGATGATATTATGGCAGGTCCTTTTTTTTTTCATGCAATTAGCTGTATGCATTTGCTGACAGGCTAATTTATGCACAAACGTTTTTTAAAAGCAAAGGCATTTCGCGTAAAATTGTATTCCTTTGTAATCCATCTCCTGACAAGTTTGTGCATTTCTCCGTTTATTTGCTAATGACTTCCTCTGCCTAGTATGACCAGACATAAGAGTCAAAATAATTCTGGAGTAAAATGAATACTAAAGGGTAATTAAGGGCCCAGTATCTGGCTATCGAGGATGTCTCCATTAGGTGTGGTAAATTCCTAAATTCAACGTTTACCTGCTGCTGAGCAGAATGTGAAAAACACCCCAGTACCCATGCAAAAGAAGCAGGAAGTGGAAGGCGGAATGGAGGACGTGGGGGTGCTCCTGGTGACATGACAGGCATGTCCATGGGGCCCACTGGCCAGCCAGCCTAGCCTGGTGGTGAGTTCCAGGCCAATGAAAGACTTTCTCTCAAAAATCTCAGGGTAGACAGCATTGAGGAAACACCCAGGCTTTCTCTCTGACCTCCTGCATGCACACGTGTACATGCACCTGTACATACAAGTGCATCTGTATGAGTGCAAGCATGTGCACACACATGTACTTCCACACACGGACAAGAGAGAATAAAAACATGATCAAAATGGCGGTTCTGGACTCACCGGTTTATGAGCCATGCTCTGCACCTGGTCAGGCTGCCACATATTTGCTGGACTGGTCTGAGGAGGCATCCGGCTGTAGTGACTCCAACTTAGGACCCCCGTGTAGCCTTGGGTGCTGATTGGAGGAACGCCCATTTCTGCTTGGCCAGGTGCCTTCATTTCAACTACCTAACTGCTGTTTTTAGTGTTCTCACAGACGCCTTCACAGAACTGTCAAATCCCCAAGGTTTATCACTAAGGAACAAAATCTTTTCAGAGACAGTACTGATCCTTTAAGGTCCACTGTCATTCATTCCAAATAAGTTCCAGATGATCAGAGGTGGCGGCCCCCAAGGTTGGCTTATACTTCTCAGTCGAGCGCAGGCGCAGGATGGGACTCTAGCCGTGCCTGTCACCAGAGCCAGCTCCTTGATTATTTCAGACCCTGAGCCAGCACTGTGACTCCTGCCCTTCTCTCAGCCAAACCTGGCTGGATGAGCAACCTCCACCCTCTCTAGACTTTCTTACAAGGAAGAAATAGATAGTGTGTATTCTGGGGAATAATTTACCAGCCCTAGGATGGGCTTAATCTTTTTAACCTGTATTATTTTACCATTTGTGTCTCCAAAATTCTCACTAACACCAGAATTTGGCTTTCAGTTCTCTCGCTCACTCGCTCTCTCAGAATTCCTGTTCAACCCAAATCTTGCTGCATTTTCCTTGAGTAGCCCAAATAAGCCCATTGATCTTCTTTGTCATTCTGTCATCCCCTCTTGTTTGCTTCTGTACTTTACAAGCTGAATTTACATGCCAGTCAGTCATTTAGATTGGCCAGAGCTTCTCTTACCTCAGAATGATCATGTCCCACCTGGGACCCAGCAAAGACACTAGAGCTCTAGACAATTTATTGCCAGTGTCTCCATAGAATCACCCTCTGTCTTAACTTTTTTCTGGCCCAGAGTTCTGAGCATCAAACACTGCCCCGCTCATAGACACTTTATCTAGAAATCTTTGTCTTCTCTCTGTTGTCATCCTGATGTTCATGAAACCCCAGCAATAACCAAATGCCCCTAATGGCTCGCCCAAGCCAGTCCATCAAAGACTGGTTTCCATCATGTTGTCTCAGCTTATGTAGGCTTTGTCTTAAGGAGGAATAGTTTTTACTCAGTTTTTCTACCTCCGCAACCCTTGGACTAATCCCAACTGTTCCCATGTCCTACAGACTGCAGGTTGTGACAGCCCTTCTGTTGCATATTTTAAAGTCTAATTTCAAGCCTGTCAGGTGCTAAATATTCCCTGATTATCATAGTTTTTCATGTTGGACCATTGCTAAGGACTCGTGTGCATGGCATGGATTTTCCCTTCTCTGTTAAAGGTGGGTCCTGACGGTTGTCTTCGATCACTTCTTTGTGCTTTCCTCTTCACTCCGAGTTCTTCCCATGAACTTCTGGGTTCCAGGAAAGGCTCTTTAGCATAGATCTAATTTGTTCTCTTTTCTTTTCAGTCCCCTGGGCAAGCCAACACCTCCAGTGCATCCAATCGTTAAGTCATTTCACCCATCAGACCAGAGACTAAGGAGTCAGGCACTAGCTGCAGCCCCTTTCCTCTTGTAGTAGCTCCCTGACACAGGAAGGTTCTCTGTGAGAGCCACCTCCAGCTTAAGCCATGCAGCTGCTACAACAACTTGCTGATGCTCCTGTCCCATGCATGCAACCTTTAGGGACAGTTACACCTTCTCTCGTCTTTCAGCCGTTATCAGGGTATCCCCAAGACAAACACTGCAGACCCCACTCATCAAGGAGGCACACCACTCCATACCACATACACAAGGACAGCCATATTGGAACCCCCCCCCCCGCCCACCATGGACCCTCTGTCTCCCAATGGTTCACCCTTAGTTACATATCTCTACACACAGAACCAGCAGGGAGGTTCAACGTCACATACCACACGGGGAAGCATGGCCACATCAAGGCTTCACCTTCACACACTCCAACATCCCGTCAAACTCAACCGTATGGCTCAGTGCCGATTGCGGGGACAGTGTGACCGTTCCTCCCAACTTCTCCCTGTCCAGGGGCCAAGAGTGTTCTGTGACTCTTTCTGAAGAGATGTGAGCAAGTATCCACTCGACACAGATAGGAGACTTACAGCAGCATGACAACAAATGATCCCACCAAAGCTCGACTTGGTCAATGAATTCGTCTGTCAGGGGGCACTTAACCGGAGTACAGATGAGGACCGCCTTACTCTGGGGAGTAAATGGATGTCTCAAAGGCGCCGGCATGGCATACGCCCCACCCCAGCACTCACAAAAGCTGTATCCACGGAATTCTCTACACAACCTTCAGGAAGCTCAGCAGGCCAGAAAGTCTCCTCCAGGCAGCTCATCCCCTCAGTCTCCTACCCAAGCTCTTGTTCTTGTTCTGTAACCTTGGGGGAGGAGCCTGGTAAATCTTATGAGTTTTGAGTAGCATGTGCCTTCCTCCAGGAAGGAAAGTTCCCATTCAGAGGAAATGGCTGTCTCACAGACATGTAGCGGGTGTGGCCGGGAAGTGGAGGCAGCTCCGTAAGGATGCATGCTGGTCATTTTTATCTGAGAGGCAAAAAGAAGCGATGACCGCTCAAGTTGTCACCGGGTCACTGGGGAAATGGGTGAGTTGGCTGAGGTAATAAGCTGGTTTGTGGCTGGCTGGTGTTCTTTCTGCGTCAGCTGAGGCGTGGTACGGAGGATTCTTGTTCTGGTCTCACTCCACAGCACATATTCTGTGCATGTTTGTGTATGTACTGGGAGCCCACAGCCTAGCAGGAAGCCATAGGCCAGCAGGCAGCATTCAGAAAGAGCTGTGTTCAGCAGCCTCCCAGCCTTATCGGAGAAGGATGCGTGGTGCTGGCACCAATGAGGCCCAGTGTAAGCCAGATGAAGGAGGGGAGAGGGGAAGATAAGCCAATTCCAGCCATAAAGGGCTTGTTCAGCATCGTGTAGGCAAGGGAATGCAGGCTGAGAACTGGCATTGTGGGGTCTGGGGAGATGGTTCTATCAGTAAAATGCTTGCTGTGCAAACATGAGGACCTGAGTTCAAATCCCCCCACCCCCAGAATCCATATTAAAAAAAAAAACAAAAAAAAACAAGTGTGGCAGTGTGTTCCTGTAGTCCCAGTGCTGGAGAGGCAAAGACAGATAAATCTCTGGGAATTTCTGACCAGCCATCATAACTAAATTAGTGAGTTCTGGGTTCAATAAGAGAATAGATAGATAGATAGATAGATAGATAGATAGATAGATAGATATAAAATATTATGACAGAGTGCAACCAAAGAAGAGATGCGATATCAACCTCTGGTCCACACACACACACACACACACACACAAAGAATAAAACAGAAAAGCCATGGATTTGAGTAGACAAGGGATCGATGGAGTGCAGGGGCTTGTGGGCTGTTCCTGCTGTGACTCCTTCAGGCACCATTGGCACTCTACCCACTGTACAGAGGCAGACACTGAGGCTCTATGGCAGGAAGTCAGGTTAGCAGATATTATGTAATGAGGTGTACACTTAGTCTCATAATTACATAATTTGATGCACAATTAGGCGTATAATTAGCAATCCAGCTGGGATTTGGCTGGTGTGTTTAACTATAAATCCTATAATCTTCCTACCACACCAGCTTGTTTGGACTGCAGCCAAAAGGGGTATTCCAGGTGAGCTGCCGAGCCAGGGAGCTTTTTCTGTCCCTGTTGATTCTGGCAAGCATAAGGTCCCGAGCTTGATTCCCATATCCTACAAACAGATAGACAGACAGACAGACAAATAAACAAACAAATAAATAAAAAAATAAACAGGCATGGTGACAAGTGTTTGTAACCCCAGATGAGGGGAGGAAGAAACAGATGGATCTCTGGGACTCACTGGCCAGATACCCTTGGTAAACTCCAGGCCTGTGAAAGACACTGCCTCAAAAACATACAAATGAACAACAACAAAAACATACAAACAACAAAAAGAAGGTGGGCAGAGCCCTAAGGGAGATCCTACGTAAGGGCACCACACACATCTTACACATTTGCAAAAATCCTTACATACACAAACAAACATCAAAGGTGTGGGGTCCTGCAGTTGGAAAAGGTGTTTGTCTAAATCAAGAGCCTACCTCTAGCCTGTTCTCCCTCCCCCTGGCCCTCTCTGGACCTGCTCAGATGCAGCCAGGGTACCAGAGCCTCTCCATCCCTGCCGTATGATGATTTATCTATCTGCTGCCTGCTGAGGCAGAGACAGAGGAAAACCAGAGCTGAGCCAGCTGAAGGCCAGGCTGCAGCAGGGGCTGGAGCTTAGCCTAAAAAGATGGGCATCTTCTCTTCCTGGTGTCGGCATTCCAGAGCAGAAGGACAGAACAGAGCAGCTGCCCACAGAGAGCAAAGAGTAATGTGACATGTCTAACACCGTGTGGCCTTTTGAGGCACATGAGAGGTTCTGCAAAGGCACGGTTAGTGGATGGCCCAGCAAGCAGCCAGTCAGACCCACCTCTGTCTGGATGCACTTGTGTCCCATGGCTGGGCGTACCCTGCACAGGCAGATGGAAACTGAAGCTGGCCACAGTGGTGACAAGGCTCGGCTTCAGCTGTGCTCCTACCATTAACACACCTCCCTGTGCTAAGATAGAGCCCTGAGTTTCTCTACACCTGAACTAAAGCACAGTGGAACAGCTCTCTCTTCTCATGGTATTCCTAGAGTCCTGTGGCCTCACAGAGATGCCAAGGCAAACAGCTCAAGAACCACATCTCTGCTGTACCTCCCACTGGGCTGCTTTTGCTTTTACTGACATCTCTTTTAGACAAGATCCCCCCGCGCAGGCCCTTCAGATCTCCTAGGGTCCACAGAACACCTGCAGGCTGAGTTATGACTTCTTCCCAGCCATGCCCTTCCATTCATCCACTCTTCTACTCTGTCAGGCCAGGAAAGTTGGGGTACCCTGCTAAGGGGGATTTATTGAAATGATTGAAGATTTTGTAAATCAAATGACTATCTCTGGTACAGAGCCACCTGTAGGCTTAGATTTTCACCAAACCTACTTTATTTAGGATTCTCAAACACCTTTACCTCCCTTCCAGTCCCCTACCCCGACACACACCTTAGGTAGGAGATTAATTGTGAAAAGGGCTGTAGACCTCTTTTATATACTTCCTGCTGATTAGGGTCAACGGGTCTTGAGAGGATTACCAAACTTAGTTGTCAGGATACCAGCAGTCCAGTCCAAAGGCCAACACCAAACAGCAACACAAGGTCGGCAAAAGCCGCAAGACTCAGTTAGATTGCGCCGAGAAGTGCTCTGGAACATTTCTCTCTGCAAAGTCAAGTGTTGATGCATGAATATCAGCGCAGTGATGTCAGTCCAAAAAGTGATGTCTCGCTGTGTGTACCTTCTCTCCTCAGAGTCCAACCATGGATGTTCTCAGCTGGACAAAGTCACGCCCCTCGCAAGAGAGAGCTCACAGTGAAACATCACGTGCCCTCTCACAAGCCACCCTCCAGCAAACACCACATGCCCAGCTTGCAGCAAAACATACATGACAAAACTGAATCTTCAAGGAAACCAGAAACTTCTGCTTCAGCCACCCTTCAAAGACCAGCCCCAGGGCCTAGCTCTACCCTAAACTAGACTCTGGGGTGCCCTTTAGGGCAGAAACTGAAGCAGGAGCTGGAGAGATGGCTCCCTCAGTGAAGTGCCTGAGACCCAAGCATAAGGACTGGAGTTCAGATCCATAGGCATGGGGGCATTAAAAAAAAATGAAAACTAGTGTTCAAGAAACAATTCTGCCATCTCTTATCATTATCATGAAAGATGAAAAAAAAAAAACAACTATTTTTCTTTGGAAGAATGGTTAACATCCAGCAACCATAGCATAGGCTAGAACCTGGTGGGTGGGGTGGATAAACTAGCCACACACACAACATATCCACACATGAGCACATAGAACACATGCACACATGTAAAACATGTATGTGCCACAGATGCAGTACATGCATACATGCAACATGCAATAGCACATAGAGAGAAATGTGCTGAGTGAAAAGGACACTCAAAAGGTCACACATAGCATGATTTCATTTATAGGTTACCCTTAGAACAACAAAATTGCAAACACAGATTTTTCTGAGATGCTTGAGGCTGGATTCCCATGTTCCTCGTGGATACATCACTGAACCATTGCCAACTGTTGGAGTGAGAACAGGGAACTGTGGCCGCACACAAGATGGAGTGTTCTAGGGGAAACAAGTCCCATTTGAATACCTCCAGAAGCATGCCTTCTGGAGTCCTGATTCCCCTAACCTTTCAGAATAAATGCATGCCTCCCCTCAGTGGGCAAGCTGGCCATGGGACCATGAGCCCAGACGCTGTGAGCTTACAGCTATTGTCACTCTCCTTTTTCCCTTAGCGTCTCTGGCCCCTTTGGAAGCTCTTAACTTATTTATTTGGTTTTCTTATTTTATTATATTTATTGTGTATGCACATATGTGTGAAGGTCAGAGGATATCTTATGGGGATCAGTATTCTCCATCCACTGTTTGGGTCCCAGAGATGAACTCCAGTCATTCATCTCACCAGCCCTTAGCTTGTTTTAAAATGTGGTCTCAAGGTTTTGTGTGTGTATGTGTGTGTGTGTGTTGTTGTTGTTTTCCATCAATTTATTTAATCACTTTACACTTTACAACCCCTTTCTCTCCTCCCTGTCCCACTCTCACAACCCCTTCCCTTCGTTCTTTCTCCCATTCTCTAAGGAGAACAGGAGCCCTTCCTTGGGTACCACCCCTTCTTGGCATCTCAAGTCACAGCAGAACTAAGCACTTCTTCTCCCACTGAGGCCAGACAAAGCAGCCCAGCTATGAGAAAGGATCCAAAGACAAGCAACAGAATCAGAGATAGCCCCTGCTCCCAGGGTTAGGGGACCCACATGAAGAACAAGCTGCACATCTGCTATGTATGTGTAGGGGACCTAGATCCAGCCCATGTGCGTTCCTTGGTCAATGGTTCAGTCCCTGAAGCCCCATGGGCCTAGGTTAGTTTCCTCTGTAGGTCTTCTTATGGTGTCCTTGACCCTCAATCCTCCCTCCCACTCTTCCTTCCCTGAGTTCTGCCTAATGTTTGGCTGTGGGTCTCTGCATCTGTTCCCATCAGCTACTGGATGAAGCCTCTCAGAAGACAGTTATGGTAGGCTCCTGTCTGCAAGCATAGCAGAGAATCATTAATAGAGTCAGGTGTTGGTTGTTTCCCATGCGGTGGGCCTCAGGTTTTGCTGGTCGTTGGTTGGCCCTTCCCTCAACCTCTGCTGCATCTCTATCACTACCCTTCTTGTAGTCTTGCAGGAAGAACAAATTTTAAGTCAAAGGGTGAGTTGGTGTCCCCCTCCTTCCACTGGAAAACCTGCCTGGCTACAGGAGGTGGTGACTTAGGCTACACTGCTAGAGATCTCATCTAGGGTGACCACCATAGACTCCCAGGGGCCTCCTCCCACCCCCACTCTCCCCCCACCTGATCCCTACCCCTCATCTCACCCAGTTCCCTCCCTCCACATACTTCAGATACCTATTTTATTGCCCCTTCTTAGTGAGTCTCAAGCATTCTCCCTTGGGCCCTCCTTGTTACTTAGCTTCTTTGGGTCTGTGGATTGTAGGATAGTTATCCTGTATGTTATGGCTAATATCCACATATAAGTGAGCACATACCATACATGTTTTTCTGGGTCTGGGATACCTCATTCAGAATAATATTTGGTGTTCTTTAAGCTTTTTGTATGTTTATGGGCATCTCTTTCTTTGGGTTTGGGAAATTTTCTTCAGTGATTTTGTTGAAAATGTTTTCTGGGCCTTGGAGCTGGGAATCTTCTCCTTCTGATCCTGTTAACCTTAAGTTTGGTCTTTTCAGAGTGTCCCATATCCCAGATGTTTTGTGTCAATAACTTTTTAGATTTAGCATTTTCTTTGACTGATGTATCCATTTCTTTGATTGTATCTTCTACATTTGAGATCCTTTACTCCACCTCTTGTAGTCTGTTGGTGATGCTTGTGTCCGTAGCTCCTGTTCTCTTCCCTAGGTTTTCCATCTCAGGATTCCCTCAGTTTGTGATTTCTTTATTACTTCTATTTCCGTGTTCAGTTCTTAAACAGTTTTGTTCATTTCTTTCACCTGTTTGATTTTATTGTCCTGTATTTCTTTAAGGGGTTTATTCATTTACTCTTTAAAGGCCTCTACTGTCTTTATAAGTTGGAGTTAAGGTGATCTTCTTGTGCTTCAGCTACGTTAGGATATGCAGGGCTCATTGTAGTAGAATAACTGGGCTCTGATGGTGCCATATTGCCCTGGCTTTTGTTGATTTTGCTCTTACACTGGTCTCCAGCCATCTGGCTGTGCCTGGTGTTGGCTGGATATTCCTGGACTCCTCGGAGGCAGGCAAAACCTTGGATCTGACAGTGAAGCTTAGGGAAAAGCCCACTGCTCGCCTCACCTGGTGGACCTACGTGTTCCTGGTATCCCACAGGCCTCCTCAGGAAGGAAAGCAGAGGTGGGCCTGACAGTGGAGCTCAGGGGACAGAGCGAAGCTCACCTCTGTCTGCCTGCCCTAGGTGATCCAGGCAGGCAGAGAATTGATGGTCTAAACTACATGTTCCTGCCCCACCTCACCTCACCCCCAGGTCTCCAGGAAGGCACACAGTGGGGGTCAGGGTCAGCACGCAGCTCACTTCTGCTGGCTGTGTCCCAGATGGATCAGGCAGGCAGGGAACTGTCGAGGGGAGAGGGGGCGGTAAGTGGAATGTTCCTGGGTTCCCTGCTGGCCTCCTCAGGAAGGTGGGCGATAGGATACGGGTGCAGTATGCAGCTCACTGTAGTCTCAAGTTTTAATGACTAAGACTGCAAAAGATGACTATTCTTTCTTCGGCCATCTCCCCATGGTCTGATCCTGAGGTCTGATCCCAGCTGACAGCTTCAGTAGTGACAATATTGAGGTATTAGTGTGTGATCATGCTCAAGGGGGAAAAAAAAGATGGCTCAGAGTTCACAAAGCTTCTTCCAAGGATGGAAATGTTTTATCTTCTAGAGTTAGCTAATTCCATTATAATTAGACTGAGATTTTTTTTTTAAAAAACCCTCCACATCTCCAAAAATAGAATCCAAAGGAAACTCTGCCAGATCCACAATGCTGTTCTGCTCTACCTGGCTCCTGTGAGGCCAATCTTCCACACATGCTTGGAGCTGTCCTGGTCAGGCTTTCTATTGCTTCAATGAAACAACATGACCAAAAAGCAAGCTGTGGAGAAAAGGGTTTATTCAACTTATACTTCCACTGAAGGAAGTCGGGGCAGGAAATCAAGCAGGGCAGGAACTGAAGGCAGGAGCTGATGCAGAGACCGTGGAGGGTGCTGCTTTCTGCTTGCTCCTCATGGTTTGCTCAGCTGCCTTCTTATAGGACCCAGGACCACCAGCCCAGGGATGGCACCACCTACAGTGGGCTGGGCTCCCCCCCATCAATCACTAATTGAGAAAATTACTTCCAGCTGCATCTCACGGAGGCATTTCCTCAAATGAGGCTCCTTCCTCTCTGATGACTCTAGCTTCTGTCAAGTTGACACTCAAAACCAGCCAGTACAGGAGGCATTTATTAGTTCAAGTACATCAGAGCCATATCCTCTAGATTGATCTACATCTTTCTGTAAGTATGATTTTTAGTTCCTTTCTTCTCTAAAGTTATCTGAATCTACTGAGGTCACCTATGCTGGGGGCTCACCTTTAGTTTCCCATTGCACCAGCAAGATGCCTAGATTTAAGTGATGGTGTAATTTTCTCAAAATCGCACAAAACCTAACCCAAATTAACTTAGGTCTAAAGTGCTCTCTCTCTCTCTCTCTCTCTCTCTCTCTCTCTCTCTCTCTCTGCCTGGCACTAAGGTGGATATAATGAAAAGGAGAGAAGAGCAATAGGTTCTCCTTCCAGGTGTAGCCTCTCAGACAAATGACAGCTTCAGAAGGGCCTTGAGCTATTTGCATGTCCATCAGGTCATAGGGGCAGGAGGGGGAAAGGAGAAGGATGTGGGGGGACAGGTACCACCTGGGAGAAGTCGGTCAGTAGGTAAGGCAGTTATGGTACTGTGGTAACAACATTTTCGATCTTTTTGTTTCGTTTTATCTTATTTTCTGTTTTATATGACTTCCTGGAACAGGTATGCCAAAAGAACAGGCTGGCAATTTAGAAAAGCCACCATTGTTATCACGTTATTTAGTATATTTTAGGAGCTGAGGAGATGGCTTAGTTGGCAAAGGGCTTGCTATGAAAGTGTGAAGATCTGAGTTTGGTCCCCAGCACCCACATAAAAGGGTGCATCTCAGTACGGGGGTGCATTCTTGAAGCTGGCCAGACAGACAGCCTAGCCTACTTGACGAGCCCCAGGCCACAGTGAAAGGCCCGATCTCAGAACACAAGGTGACCAGCACCTGAGGAACTCTGCCTAAAGATGACCTCTGGCCTCTACGTGCACACACATGCTTACATGCACGCACAAACACACAGACATGTCTCATGAAACCACGAACATAAAACCATTATTTAGTGTATTTTATATACTTAGCTTGTTGTTTTGACATTGCCTAGGAAGACCATATGCAGATTGGAGAAAAATCAAGGTGGAATTCCAAATCTTGCTCGGCAGGTAAGAGTAGCTGTCCATCCTGGTGCACGGTCAAGCTACCTGTGGTGACAGCCAATGCTACTTACCAAAAGGACACATTTGTTCTCCCCCTCTTCATTTTTTATAATACTCTTTTGCTTTTTCGAATTATAATTACATCATTTTACCCATCCCCCCTCCTTTGTAGCCTTCTCAGTCCATATAATGTTACATGTTTTCAGTGCTAACCATTTGGTATTGGATAACTAATTGGTTTGCTCTTCCCCGGGGAAGACTGTTTCTTCCCTTCTCAACACTCCTTAGTTGACTGTAGTTCTTTGTCTAGGGTTGAGGCATTGTGAGCTTTACCCCTTCTATGTCGGCATGTTCCCTAGTGTCATTCCTGTTCAGGTCTTGCTTAGGCAGCTATGTTAGTGAGACTTCACAGGTGTAGGTTGTCTGACACATAATCCCACAACAAACTTCCTGTTCCTTCAGCCCTTACAATCTTTCCACTCCCTCCGCCACAATGATGCCTGAGCCTTACATGTAGAGGTTGTGTTGTGGATGTATCAGTTGGGCCTGGCTCCATGTTCTTTGCATTGTGATTAGTTGTGTTTTTGTGTAATGGTGTCTAATCATTCATATCTTATAGCAATTTCATTCAAAAAAGGACACTGGAGTGTCAGTACCCACAGTGTGCGTTCTGTGTCTTACCCCTATTTCCCCAACCTCCTTGTGAGATGCATTTTGTCAGCACAGAGCTTAGCAAGCAGATCCTGGTGACCTCATTCAAAACAGAGCCACTCCTATGGCTTAGCTTGAATGTGTCCCTCAAGACTCACATGTTGGAAACTTAATCCCCAAATGCATGTGTTGATGTGGTTAGAGGCAGACATTCAAAAGGTAATTTGGGTATCATGAGACAGCATGCCTGAAATGGCACCACTGTCTTTGTAAGAGGGGAAACAGATGCCCAAGCAGATGCATTTTCCTGTCTTACCATGTGACCACACAGCACAAGCCCCTCCTCTGCTGCCAAGCAGACATTTGTCCCCAGCGCTTGTACTTGTAGCCACAAACCTACAAACCCTATGAACTTATACTCTTTTAAATTCAATTTTTGAGATTTTACTTTAGTTACAACATTTCTCCCTTCCCCTTTCTCCTGCCAAACCCTCCCATACACCCATCTTTCAAATTCCTGGCCTCCTTAAATCAATTGTTAGTGCTTAGATATATGTATGTGTGTGTGTGTGTGTGTGTGTGTGTGTGTGTGTGTGTTCCTAAATATAACCTGTTCAGTCCCTATGACGTTACTTAGATGTATGCTCTCAAAAGATGAGCATCTGATACTGGTCAATGTTGTGTTCTTCCCTGGGAAGGACCAACTCTCCTGCTCCCAGCTTTACTCTGTTGCCTACAGTTCTTTGTGTAGGGCTGAACTCTTGTGGGCTTTCCCCACACAGTTTGGCATGTTCTTTGGTATCCTCCTTATTCAGATCACATTCAGCAGCCATATTGGTAAGACTTCATGGGTGTACCTTCTGATATTACTAGCAGACTCCATTCCATAGTAAACTCCCAGATCCTCTAGCTCTTACAGTCTTTCTACCCCCTCTTCTGCAATGTTTTGTGGGAGTGTTTTGTAGATGTGTCCATTGGGACTGGGCTCCACAGCTCTGCATATTGATTGGCTATGATTTTCTGTAGTGGTCTCCATCTCTTCAAAAGAGAAGCTTCCTTGGTGAGGGGTGGAGACTATACTTATATCTGAAGATTTGGAGCTAGAGGCCTCCAATAAAAGAGAACATGTGACATTTTTCTTTCTGAGTCGGAGTTACTTCCATTTACCTACAAAGTTCTACTGTTTGAAAATCACCCAGTCTTGGTATTCAGTTATAGTAACTGCAAATGGACAAAGACAAGTCATGTCACATCAAATGAGTCAACACTGAGACAGCACATACCATTCTGAAGATCAACATTGTTCCATCATCAAGATGACATTATATGATGAAAAATACTCAGTTTCCCAAAGTTGCTGCCTGTGCCTACCAGGTATGAACTAGCTTTGTAACTGACCAGAAAATTCACCTTAGCACTCATTCACATTTTATTAGATTACCTAGAAATGCCTAACTTCTCAAATGCTGTCTTGATTTTGCCTTTTTGCTGGTTCTCTCATTAGTTGATGAATAAGATGAGTCCTCTGAGAAATGTTTGTATTTAATTTTAGAAAGGCCTTGACTTAACAGACTAGACATGAAAAAGCAAAGTATTTCCACAGGCTAATAAGGTCTCGTTGTCAGGCCTGCATGGGCTAAGATGGCAGCCAGGCACATGAACTCCTAGCTCTGAACATTTACCTGCAAGACATGGACAGCAAAGTGTGCCTGCTGCACTTTTGTAAGAATTAAATGACATGACACACAAAGGCATTTGGCTGAGTGCATGAGCCTAACATGGGGTATCCACTGCAGTTCTAAGTATTGGCAATGTTATTAATAATACTTGGAGTAGTATGGCTACCCTACTCTTGCCAGGAGTCTTGAGACACCAGACTCAATTTTGAACTGAATAGAAGTGAATTAGGAGCCAACGGTATATGTATGAGTACAGAAAGCCAGTTGGTAAGGAGACTAAAGTCAATGTGAAAAAAAAAAGTGCAAGTAAAAGGCCCAGGGGTGAATGAGAGAGAAAGAGGGAGCCTAGAATGCTGAAGGATTCAGGTGCCCCACAAGACCCGCTTCCTGACCTTGGTTCCTGTGTGCTCATCATAAGCTTTGCTGTTGTTCCTAATATCGTTAGGTAGTTAGATAGGGAGTGGACTGCTTGTAGGGCTTTGAGAATGAGTCCCTCCTTTTAATCAGCCATAGACCCAACCCCTTCCTTCCACGGAAACCCTAGAAAGGAAACTTCACAAATGTCCTTAAATTATTCAGATTTAACCTCCATATTAAAAAGTGGAGGCATCGGGGCTTTGTTGAGGTCATTAAGAGGAAGCTATACCCTCCTTGTCAGAAGAATGTCATCTGAGTTCAGCCTCAGATTCTCGTGGAGACAGGACAAGCTACCCAAGACATTACCTATTGTAGTCTCCTCTCTTCAGAGTTAACTCATCTGTGCCTGTCAATCCTCTGGCCAGGAGACCACCCCTGCCCTGCCCCAGGAAGGCTAATTTGCCTAAAGACATGTTAAGGAGAAGGAAGAAATAATTATCCACAAAATGGTCACTGCTGGTTTCTTTCCTGTGAAATCCATTTGGCCTATTAATCAGCATCCTAGAAATGGAACCCCAGAGGGGTTTTTTTTTGCCACTTGAGTGGGATTTTTGTGACATCCAGAGTGTGAAGGAACAGCCCCCTCTGCTCACGCTCCCCCTGGGATGGATATTGTGGCCATTTCCTGCTTTGAACGAGCCTGAGTAAAGCTTCTATAAGTGGACTTCTATTTTCGTTTTCCTTGGGTAGGTACTTAGATGTGGAGTGGCTCTATCAGAAACTGCCCAGAGCATGAGTGGAGACCAGAAAACACCGCAGGCTGTCCGCGCTGGCACTAGAGTGCCAGACCCACCAGCAGTTATAACCCTTCCCAGGGAGAATATATCTCTCCTTGGGGCCTAGTACTCCTGTTGCAGTTGGAAACTTTCTGAAGAAGATACTTACTAATGAAATTGTTCACCCAATAAACACAGCAGACTCACGCAGTGTGGCTCAGGACCCCAGGATAGTTTTCCTGAAGCCAGGGAGTTAGAGCCAGCATGCACAGGGAAGTGTATGAACAAGTATGTCTCTGTTGTTGCCAGGAGAATAAGATATGAGTATAATTTAGTACATTTTGACTGTCTCAATCCGGAGCTGGTCAGGAGCTTTGGGATTAGCATACACCCGGGAGATGGAGCTCTCTCCCAGCATCTGCCCCTGAGCCATGGTTTTGAGTCCTAGGGCTCTGCCTGCTGGAAGGTCCATTCCACCACAGGCTGTTGGTCGCTGCTATCATAAAGAAGAGAACAGTGTGAAGACATAGTGCCAGACTCTGTTTCAAGTGTCCTGCACTCAGGATTAGAGGAGCATCGGGAATCTGTCATTGGCCACCCAAAGGACACTTTCCAGAGAACACAACATTAGAGTTGAGCTTAAGGAAAGAAAGAGTGAAAACAGCACTCTTCAGGGGTGGAAGTACCTCCCACAGATACCCAGGTCCTCACAACAAAGGTCTACAAACTTCCTAACAAAGTGTGACAAAAGCCAGCTGAGAAGAGCAGAAATACAGAGGACACAGGAGGGGAATCTGAAATGGAGCCTGCAGGTGTCAGGAGGAAAAGGGCCCCATGTTGGAGAGCAGAGCAATATGAGTGATGGAGGTGTTGGTTTTGGGGTGGAAGCCAAGAAAACTCACTTCAGAGTCAGAAGCTTAAAACACAGCTCTCTTTTCTTTGAAAGCAGGTAGATTGTCAGTTCAGGATCTGAACCACATCCAGAAGAGAGATTATACAACTTTTTAACATAAAAAGGGTTGAACAAGAAAATATACTTGGGTCACTAGGCCTTTCCAGGTCACTTATTTTCAAGACCCTCAACTCAGCTTTTTGCAGTGAGGTCCTTTCTTGGACTTTGGCCTGGAGTTTTAGAATGATAAGAGAAGAAAGGAGTGGGCAAGCTTTAAGTCAAGGCAGGAAGCACATTTGCAACTTGTGTCCAACAGAGAACGGATAATGGCAACTTCCCTCTTTACATCCTTTACTGATTAACAAACAAACAGGAAGACATCTGCACAGTAGCAGTTGGGTTCCCAGGCCTTGGAATATGAACTCAGCAAGATGGAACTTGGTCCTGAGATGGCTGGACCCAGGAAACTGTCTCCTAACAAAGGGAAGGAAGAATGGGAAGAAGAGAGGGAGAGAGGGAGAGAGACCGAGACAAAGAAAGACAGAGACAAAGAAAGACAGAGAAGGGTCTCTCGTGGGAATGGGTATTGAAATGTGTTTAGGATATAAGTCAACTAAGTGTGTACTCAAGAGGCAGAAGCAGGTGGATCTCTGTGAGTTTGAGGCCAGCCTGGTCTACACAGCCCACGCTACACAGAGAAATGCTGTCTCAAAAACAAACAAATAAAATTTTTGTTTTGTTTTTAGATAGCTGGTATTGAACTGCTCATTTCTTTAGCTCAAGGCACCCAAAACAGCAAAGGAAAGCCCAACAGCTGACAATTAATGAGTAAAATTCTCCCACATCTTTGCTAATTTACAGGAAAAAGAGCATCAGAAGTGCTCACAGTTAAATAAATTTTCATTAACATTAGCAAATTTAATAGATTTTAACACTACATAATGCTTGCCCATTGCCTTACAAGAGACAGCGTCCCCCAGTCTGTCTCATAGGTGTGTGTGTGTGTGTGTGTGTGCGTGTGCGCACATGCGCGAGTGTGACAGAGAGAGAGTGGTCGTTCAGGCCATGTGCCTACAGTCTGGTATGTGAATTCACAAGGTCTAGTTTCAGCTCAGAGCTGACTCCTTGGCTCTTTTCCTACATGTCAGGATAGCACTGGAGCTGTGTCTCTAAGCAACTCCCTGAGGTCATTTACACTTGTCTCATCCCCTTGCAGCAATGTAAGAGTTTTAATTCTCACCTTTGAGAGAAGGAAACGGGCCCAGGGACAGTAAAGGAAGGAAGGAAAGAGAAGGGGTGGCTTTCGGCTTGCCTCTCTCCAATCTCTGGCCATCGACCTCTGGGCTTAGCGTGTCAGGTCCAAGGTGCCCTGGGGTAGGGACCTCAGCCATTTCTCAAGACTCCATGTGAAAAGATACCACTTCTACCCACCAGCGGAAGAAGATGCCGTTCCCCACCCCCAGCCTCTTGGGTTATAGTCCCTCCACGTGTGCCCAGAGTGCACACCCTCTGTGTGGGCAAAGCTGGGGTGCTATGCATATCTGACCCTCAAGACCCCCATAAGGTGAATACAGCTGACTCTGAGCTAGATAAAGCCTCATTCTCCACCCCACCCCACCTCACCCCGCCTTGCCAGACCAAGGGAACATGGCCCAAGGCATCCTCTTCTTAACCCATGGGTATTGTCTGCCACTCAGCTTGTTTCTACTTCAGAATACATCTCACCACATTCTGTGCATGTCTGATGCATTTTTGGAAAACTTCTCACTCGCCTGTCATGAATATGAAGGAGGCTTTTATCCTTCATCAACAGCAACGACTCCAGCTGATGCCACTACTATGTTATAAACATGTCACAGGAGGAGGGAAGACAGCATCAGGCCACCCTGGAGCCTATAGGAACCACAAGACAAGCCACAGCAACACCTAGCCCATGTCAAGACTGGTAGGTTTATTTTTTTTTAAATCAACTTATTCACTGGGGGAGAGGAGGAGGCAGCAAATAGATGCAAATGGCTGCTCTCCAAAAAACAAGCTGCAATTAGTATCCTGCCACAGGGCAGACCTCACAGGCCATTATGGAACACAGAGCTCAGAAGTCCAACCTCAGACTCCTGGCAGGGCTGGCAGGATGCCAACTTCTTTCAGGTTCAGTTTCAGCCACCAGGCTGGCTGGACCACAGGTTCCACACAGGGAAGGAACAAAGCCAAAGGCCTGTCTCATAACAGCCCAGTGGGGACACAGATGGGGTGCTTTGTTTGTGTTCTTTGTCAATGGAGGAATTTGTTCAATGGGTATTTGAATGACTGTAGTATATCTGATTGTGTTCTACTAACTGGCAAATATTCAGCATTCATGCAACTTACATCATAGTGGGAAGGCACAATAAACAAGATAATGGATATCAGTGAGAGATTAAGGCAGAGGGGCAAGGAAAAAGATAGCTTGTTACATGGAGTGTCCGCCAAAAAGCTCACTGCACACCACTTGAGCAACAGTGGTGACAAGGGTACACACAGGTCCAGCAGGAGGGCTTCGCTGGCCACCTCGAAGCTCAGCCTCGGAACCCTGTTCACAGCCCCTAAAAGAGAGAGGGTTTTACACTCAGAAGATAGCCGCAGCTGAAACCCCAGCATTGGCAGGTCTTGGGGTAAACTATGAGATGTTCTGGTTGATTAAATTATACCAGGCCATGCCGTACTGCACACTCAAACCCAGATGTTCCAGCCAAGAAGCAGATGTGGCCAAACCATCCATACCCTCTTGTCCTGGTTTCTTTGTCTCTTAGTGTATTCTTTTACATTATAAAATGCCATCACTAATGGTTTGGAGAGATGGCTCAACAGTTAAGAACATTTGCTGCTCTTGCTAAGGACTGGGGTTTGGTTCCCAGTGCCCACATAGTAGCTCAAAACCATCTATAACTCCACTTCCAGGAGATTTTATGCCCTCTTCTAACCTCTATGGATGACATGCATATACACGGTACACACACAGATGCACAAGTTAATCACACCTACACATAAAATTACAAATAACTAAAGCTAAATGATAGTGCTTAAATGCCATCCCCAGGTCTGGTGGTCATAAGCAGCAAAGTCACCTCTACAGTCAAAGTTACCAGGGTTGAAGCAAGAGTGGGTTTGGAGCCAAGAACATAGACCACAAGCCCCATGCTACAGTGCAGAAAGTGTAAATACTAACAAATCATTTTATGCCATCCAAATGTGGCGTGTGGGGCCATGATGTTCCCTGTGGTCTCCTCCATCAGACTGCATTCCACACTGCCGCCAGCTTGAAGGAAGCCATCTCCATATGGACTTCCTCCAAGGTCAGCTGTAGCAAGAGCTGCTCTTCGTTCAGTCCATTGTAGGGTCAGAAGGGACCTGCTCACTTTATTGACCCACAGAGCACTTTGTCCTGTCCTCCCCTGTGGTTCTCCGTTTTACAGCATTTTCTGCTCACTTTTTAAATTTTTATTTTTTAAGTTTCACGGGCCAAGGAGATGAATCAGTCAGTAAAGGGCTTGCCATAAAATCATGGGACCTGGGGTTCATGCAACTCATAAGAAACTGAAAGGACTCCCAAGTACCACCCCCACACACCTACCCATGTGGTTATATGAATGCTGACCATCACCTGAGGAGAGGAAGTGTCGCGTGTCTGCCTGCAAGTTCTGGACGCAGCTTCCATGAGCATCACTCAGGCTTGGGTAGGATTTGGAGGGATACCAGCAGCCCTTGTAATCTGCCTCACTCTGTTGTTGTCCTTTCGATATGATAGGAAGAAACAGATGGCGCAGGAAAAGCACCACTGCCCAGCACTGTCAACACTCACGGAAGAGAAAACCCAACTTTAGGGGGACTGTGACGCTGAACTCTACGCTTTAGGTTTATGATTTCAACCACAATGTTCAAGTAATTTCTTGTTTAGCCTCTGTTGCTCCCTCTGGACTCCAGAGCAGATACCACATGGTCTCATACCCCAATTGTCAATAACTTGTTATATTATTTCATGAATAAATATTTGCAGAAATAACATGACCAGACTACGCACACTGTCAGAAGTCAATAAATGGAAGCTGATAGTTTTAATGAGTAAATTTGTTTCCCCAAAGGGAGAGCTCAAAAGAAATGGGATGAAGCAATCTTTTACAAAGAGACAAAGCCAAAGACAGAGACATCAATACCAATGGGCAAGAAAGATGCCCTGTCTTTCTTGTGAGGCTGCAAAGTTTATTTCATATGGAAAGCTTTGGCACAGGTGAATCCAGGTGTCAGACTCTGGAATAGCAATGTTTTGGTTTTAAGTGGGTGATATGGAAACCACAGATGAGGTACCATGCCCAAGAAATTCTCCTATGTATAACACAATGAGAGACACAGGAACTGAAAGACTCAGTCTCACAATAGAGGTGGATGGTACTCTGAGGAATGATGCCCACTCTGGAATGCATGCATTTAAAATGTACCTCTCCATGCATGTGCAAGAGTGTGTGTGTGTGTGTGTGTCTACACTTAAGAGCATGTCAGTGTGCGCTCTCTCTCTCACACACACACACAAAAGTAACCAAGAAGAACTGGAGCCAGAGTCCACCTTTCCCCCAGACGGTCTGGAGCTTTCATTGCGGGTGAGAGGACCTAACCACAAAAGGGTAAATTTTTTCCATATTCCTTTCAGAATGGTTCACTCTACCTGTGTCAGACTACACAGGCCTAGAGCAAAACAAATCCATACGTAAAGAGTCTATTCTTTCTAATTTCAAGGAAGAAGAGCCAGGAAGTGGGCAACATCCCTATCAGTTTAGGAGATGTCGAGGTAAAATTGTGTCCACCCAGAGCTTTCCTGCCCTCGCTATCTAGCTACTGAAAGAATTAGCTGAGTCCTACTATCTCTCGGTACTGCACTGCCGGTGTTCAGGGAGTGATGTGATCTCTTACATGTGGCACTCCTTTTTAAACTCTTCTACTTGGGGTTCCTTAGAGCTTCTCCCTTCCCACCACCAACCCTACTTAGAGAAGGTCAGTGGGGAGTGCTACAGGTTCGCGAATAGCCCCTCGCTGGCCACTCAGACACCAGACTGAACTCAACAGAGGTTTATTAAACACTAAACAGGAACTGACCAGCCAGGGCCATAATCTGTACCCAGGAGCCAGATTATGACCTTGGTCTGCTCCTAAAGCAGGTTTGTTTTTTATTTTTTTTTAATACAAAACAAAAAAACAAAAACCCATAACCAGGAAACAACTAGGTAACAAAACTGTAACCAAGGGTAGGAAACAAACTGCAACTAAGTATCAAGTAAGGTAACAAAAATGCAAACACATATCCAGGTGTAGGAAGCAACATTATGTCATTTTGGCTAGCTAGAAAAAACATTTCTAACTGACCTTTAATTTGATTGGTTCTGCAGTTGGGGGACTCCATTGAGTGTCCGGGAACAAAGTATACAATGTTTGAGAAGTGAAACCATAGAGAGAAACTTGGAGGCAAAATGGCTTCCGATATGCTAAAGGCCACAGCAGGTGTTAACTGAGGAGCCATAGTTAAGCAAGGAACTAAAGCAGGTCTCGACAGAGGGACTGCAGAATTTAAGCAGGTTATAACAGGGAGAGGGGACACAGACCCCTTTACTTTTCCCAGCTGTTTAGGGTTTATGGGTTCTTTTGGGGAGCTATACCAACCTCCATCAGCAGCAAATGCAGCCAGCAGCCTCCTCCAAGCTGCTGTGCCTTGAAGTGTCTCTCTCCTGTGTGCTCCAAACTGCCACGCCATCTGTCTCTCCTGTGGCTCCAAACTGCTACATGCCACACACCAACACCAACACGAAGACCACACTTTCCTTTTCTGGGCTTCCATATTTATATCCCTCAGGGTCTTAGACCACACCCCTCTCTGTGCCCCACAAGGCAGGCCATTACCAGCTGCCAAACGGCATGCCCTTCATGAGACAATTATCAGCTGTGGGCAAACAAAAGCCCAAACTAAAATCCCACACTTGGGAGCAAAACAAAAACATATTTACATAACATAACTGAGTTTACAAAGAAACCAAAACGTCTGTTACACTCACACATCTCACTCCATAATACCACACCTCAAATAATAATAAGTTTACAATGTATTCTTTTATATGCAGACATTTTTGTAGACTGAATTTTAAATATTTTAACCAAAGTTATTAATGCACATTTTAAAAATTGAAGGAATAAAGCCTTGCACCTGCCCTATATTAATACTCTCTAACTATTTCATAATTTGTACTGTCCTAAAAGCTAATCTGGGAGTGTGTGTGTGCTTGTATGTATGTCTGCACATGCACATACATGGGGGTACAATGTAAACACATGTATGTGGATTGCAGAGGACAGCCTTGGGCATTATTCCTCCGGGTACCAATCCCTGTGATAAGAGACTGAGCTCCTCAATAGCCTGGAATTTGCCAAGCAGGCTAGGCTGGAAGTGCCAGGAAGTGCCAAGCATCTGCCCATCTTTACCCCTCCAGCACTGCTGGGATTACTAATGTGGAATACTACACCCATCTTATTTTGCATGCGTTCTAGGGTTCAAACTCAAGTTGTTGAGCTTGAAAAACAAAAACAAAAAAAAGCAAACACTTACCAACTGAGCTCTGAGGCTATCAGCTTCTCAGTGTTTCCAGCCATAGAAATACAGCAGGTTGATTCGTCTCACAGGACTTGTGCATTAATCGAATTGCCAATGCACCAAATATCCTACTTCACCTATCTAGTCTGGACATCTTTTATTCTCTCTTGCACCCGATAAGACTGACCAGCTAAGCTTTCTGGCATGACATTAAAGAAGTAATGAGAGCACGTTCACATCTTCTATGGCTACCTGATCTTAGAGGGGTTATTCCACACATTCCTCATTAAACATGCTATCACCTATAGGTTTTGAGGAGACAGTCTTTTCATTTAAGATAATTTCATTTATTCTTTATTTGTAACTAACTTGTATTTGGAATAAATATCAAGTTATATCAGATTATGTCTCTGCATCCATAGAAATGATCCTATAGATTTTACTTTTAGGTTTAATAAGATTTCAAAAGATTATTAGTTTTCTGTGTGTATGTGAAAGAGAGGGGGCCAGAGACAGAGAGAGATTCATGTGCCTATTTGTGTGTGCATGCATAGAGAAACCAGAACACAACTGTACCGCTGTGGGTCTCATTTCTCCACCAGCTTTTGTAACTGGGTGTCTGACTAGCCTGGACCTCACTAAGTAGGTTAGGATAACTAAACACCCAGCTCCAATAATCCACCTTCCTCCATATCCCCAGTACTAGAATTACAAGTACGCACATTGCACAAGGCATGTACCCATGAATGTATGTATGTGTTATGCCAGTATCACGGGACCCTCAGAGACCACCAGGAGACAACTTGATGCAAGAGTAAGAGAGATTTATTACGAGAGCAATTGAACTTGGGACCCAAGTCTCACTGACACAGCAGTAGAGAAATGGGACCCCAAGCCCTGGGTGAGCAGGGTTTTTAAAGGGAAAAGCTGCAAGCGGGGGGTTCCATGACAGCAAGCAGGGGGCTTCATGCCTTGACACTTCAGGATTGGATAAAAGCCATAGCAGCGAGGTGACCTTCTACATAATCACAACTGCCATTCTTCTAAACTACATCTGGAACATTGGGGAAAATTTCCCCAGCCAATTCTCTTTGATTATTGCCATGGAGATCGTCTCTATTTTTTATCAAGTATTTATTCTGTGATATTTCCTGGAGGCTGTTGCTAGGAGAGTTAACTTTGTTTTCTGCCAAGTGCACATTCTGTGATATTTCCTGGTACCTGAGTTCAGCTCCCAGTCAATGGTTCCTCATTTCAAAATGGAGTCACCCAGGCTAACTTAAACTTTTCATATGCATCTATGTATGTGTGTATGTATGTATGTATGTTCTGGGAACTGAACTCAGATCCTCATGCTTGATAAACTCAGCCATCTCCTGAGGCCACCAGTGATTGGTTTTCAAAGGATAAGAAAATCTTGCATTCTT
This sequence comes from Meriones unguiculatus, assembly GCF_030254825.1. Classification (NCBI taxonomy): domain Eukaryota; kingdom Metazoa; phylum Chordata; class Mammalia; order Rodentia; family Muridae; genus Meriones; species Meriones unguiculatus. The sequence continues at coordinate 57,086,675 of NC_083363.1, read as the reverse complement.
TAGATAAACCACATATGATAATATCCTTTTAATACATTGCTGAGTTCACTTTGCTGAAACTGTGTTTATAGTGCTTGCTTCTTTTCTGTCAAGCAATGCTAGTGAGCAGTCTGTTCATAGAGTCTCCCTGGCTTGATGTCAGGGAAATGCCCACCACCCTGAGTAAAGTGGGGATCATCTCCCCTGCTGCTCTGTGTGACTGTAAACTGCATATCAATTTCCCCAAATTATTTACTAATCTATGACCCACTAATGATGTCATCCGAGCCTAGAATTTCCTTTATGTCACCAAATGAATGTGTGCACTGACTCAGTTTGTCTGCCTCACCTGTAGTGAATCCTTTGAGGAATGTTTGTCTTTAAAGGAGCTTGTTTATGTGGCTGAAGGGCTAGAGACATAGGTCACTTGGCAGAGTGCTTGCCTAGCATGTAGGAGGCCCTGAGATTAATTTCCAGCACCACATAGCATAGTGATGCATGCCTGTCATCCTAACACCTGGTAGGTGGAGGCAGGAGGATCAGTAGTTGAGACTCATCCTTGGTCTCTTGGTCAGTACAAGGCAAGCTCAGGCTGCATGAGACCCTGAGTGAACAAAACATTAAGCCGCTGAGTTATTCAGGATGGTTTATACCCTCATTGTCAGAAGAAGAAGCTATAGATACATAAGCTTCACCCCGGAGTCACAAGATAAACATGAACACACCAATCCCTGTCTCCGGAGCAGGCACTGTCAGCTGACAGTGGTGACAGGCACATCCCTGACGGGCGGGGAAATGCTGCAGCTACCTCAGCTTGATGCCGTCTCCCACCAAGTCAGATGTGAGCTTCAAGACTGTGGGAACTTCTCTGCAGGAGAAAAATGTTCAGATCAAATAGATATGAATACATCCAAGTTCACTCCTTAGGAGCCTCAGTAATTAACCCCTGGGCGACATCAGGCCCTCACAGAGCTCTGTGAATTCAAGCCAGTTTTGTGAGCAAAAGGAGGCAGATACAGGACTTTCCAGAGCAGGGCTGAGGAGCTTGTTTGTGGGAGGAGAATGTCAGGGGAAGAGTAGCTGTCAGGACCTGCTTCACCACTGTTCCCCCTGCAATACCCAGAGCTCATCACAGGTCCTCATGCCGCTAGCTCTGGGGCATTTCACATAAAAGGATTATCCAGCCAGCTGGATATTCCATCCCGAAGGATCAGAATTATTTATTTCAAGCACAATAATGAGGTTGGAGCTTCTCTCTCACTCTCTCTCTCATATGCCACACAACTTCAATATTTTAACAAGGGGCATAAATAAACAACCAAGTGAAGCCACACACTTCCAGAAGCAGAGCAAAGAAATACGATGTAAGCCCTGCATGGGTGCATACCACAGTCAAAACGGGCTGTTAGCACACAGAGATCAGGGATCAGGGATCAGGGTGGTGCCAGTAATGAAAGCCAGTGTTTTCTCCCACTTTTCTGAACACCGGCTACCCCCACCTCTCCCATGGCTGGAAAACTGAAAATCACCAGAAGCCACCTCCCAGTCTGATGGGTTACAGAAGACTCTCTGCTGAGTTGTCAGAATTCACAGAGAAGCAACAGACTGAGCTAAGTACAAGGAAATGAGATGGCTCCAAAAGCTTTTATCTTCATGAAATGTCACACGCTTGGGGCCTTTGTGTCACCATCAGCAAAAACAGACAAGTCATCACTCCTGCTTCCCACCAGAGACCTCTGTCACCATCCTAGGAGACAGATCCCAAAAAAAAAAAAAGGCACAGAGCATTGGCTAGAAAGACAGCCCCGAGCTTCTTGTTTCTTTCTCTAGACAGGTTGCTCCAAAGGGATAATCCAAGATTTCAGGAAACTCAGCCAATGTCTTCCAGGTTCACTGAAGAGAAAAGAGCAGTTAGGGTCTCACAGGCAGCCCGTGCGTAGTGACAAGTTGGCTTTGATGAAGACATTTTAAGGAGAATTTTCCATGGATAGGAGAGGTCAAGAGCATATCAAGTTAGGGAGACGTCTCAGGGGGCAACAGTGCTTGTTGTACAGTTATGCGGACTTGAGTGTGAAACACCAGCATACCTGTAAAAGCTGGACATACCACCTGTGCCCATAACCCCAGTGTTGGGAAGTAGGCAGAGACAGGAGGATGACTAGGGCTCACTGGCTGCCAGCTCAGCTCCAGGTTCAGCAAGGGACCCCGTCTCAAGGGAGTGAATGACAGAACACCTTGCATTCTGCTCTGGCCTCCTTAACATGAGTGTACACACATGCACATATAACACACACTAAAATGAAATAATTTTTAAATTAAAGAAAACTTAAATTCAAATAAGTAAACTACATTTTAAAAATAAACAGTCAGGTTGTGAAGGCGGCTCAGTGGGTAAAGGGCTCCGGGCACTAGCAGAAGCACCTGAGTCTGTATCAGTGCCCACATAGAAGTGGCCACACTGATGTGCCCCTGTATAACCCCAGCATTGTGAGAAGAGAATGCAGGCAGCTCCCAGAGTCTGATGGACAGCCAGTCTAGTGCAATTGACAAGCTCTAGGCTCAACAAGAGCCTCTGTCTCAAAAACATAAAAATGTGAATAGCAACAAAGGACACGTGGTGGTGACCTCTGGCCTCCACACACATATACGAAAGTATGCATACCTGCATGCACATATATATGCTCCACAGACACATATGTTAGTCCTTCTCCAACTCTCTCCACTGCAGAGACAGCTCCCACTCTCCCGAAGGAAAGGCGAACGAGCCTCATACAGCCTGTTAGGCACGGAGCTACAGAAGCTGATGGGGGTGAGCTCAACCAGCCTCTCTCAAAACTGCTCCCCACACCCCACAAATGCTGCCACCCCTGCTTTTCCTCTCCCATCTCCCTTACTCAGCTGAGTGTCCCCATTTACACACCAAGGGGCAGTACAATGTCCAGAACACACTGCTCCACTAAAGCAACTGAGCATGCTCAACCAGAGATGAGCTCTCAACCTCCAAACCCTACACCAAGCCTGGGAATATCATGGGACCAAGAATGTAAAAATGGGGGGGGGGTGGCAGGCAGAGAGAAAAGGCATGTAAAATGCTGTCTTCTTCCCCTGTTACACGCATGATCCCACAACTGTTGTGGTTACCTGCACACCATCAAGCCAGTTAAAAATGCCAGCATGGCTGGGCAAAAGGCTATCAAGGTCCCACCCTTAACAAAGGAGCCACCAGTAGTTGATTTCAGCTGAGACGGGGAGAGTCACTTTTCCTTGGGTGATTTGTCCATGCTCCAGTAGGTGTCTACACACCCACGTGCAAATGGGTAGCAGTAATTAGACTCTGGGTTAAATTGCATCAATAAATTGACTAACTGACTGATTCTAAAGGATCTTGTTCAGGGAATCTTACCCAGGTCTCATCTCATGCCCACACCCAGGCTCCTGAGTTTCCAGGGTGAGCATCTGACCATACTCTCCCTACTTCAACCTCAGGTGGATCCCACAGAACTTTGGGGATGACAAGAGCCTGCTACACCCAGACATTGCTGGCTTTAGGTCTTACTACCCCTCCTTTGAGAGTGTTGTGCCTGATTTGAGAGACCCCAAAAGACCACTAGGAGTCAAGTCCATTGCAAATCACATGAGGATCTTTATTCAATCTTAAGCTCGGGCTACCAATCTCCCCTGACACAGCAGGTTAGAAAGTGAGGCCCCGAGTCTCAGTGGGGCAGAGTTTTTAAAGGGAAAAATGGCAAGCAGGGAATTCCAAGCTTTGTAGTTACAGGCAAGGGAAAGTTTTGGGTAGGGGTTCAGCAATCGAGATGTCCTTTAAGCTATTTGTTCCAAGCCACCTGGCCAAACCGGCAGATATCTAAGATATCTGTACAATAGCTTGCTGGGTGGAGTGGAAGCCCCATTAACACATTCTGTGGCATTTACAACAACCTGAGGGTGGAGGGCATTGTGGCCCTTCTCAGAACCCAAAGGTGGGGGTCAAGTCACTCCGAGGTCAGTCAACTTAAGATAGAGTCTGAGAAACAAAATGGAGTCACCCCTGCCATCCTCAGTTCCTTCAAGAGCTCAGACTCCAGTAACCTTTGCAGTTCTGTAAAAATGTTCAAAAGAACATCCTGAAGGTCTGAGGAGAAACAGCCACCTGTACTATAGGCAGGAGAATGGCGAGACACCCCAAAACCAGAAGGATCACCCCTCTCTCTTCACCATCACAACCCTGGTACACAGGTTTTTCTATGCAGCTTAGCACATATTGGGCACCTACTGCATGCCAGGACAAAGCCCTAACAAGCAATCTGTAAGCTGAGTCCTTCCAGCACAGGGCTTGAAATATAAGCTCTGACACATTCAAATCAGTCTCTGGGTAAGGGGAACCCCAGTTGGCCACAGGGCAGAAAGGGAAAGGGACCAAAGGTATTCCTATGATGGGCTTCTCTGTAGGAAGAGGGACAGAGGACGGGCAGTCTTGCTGGAGTCTGGAGGGACTGAAGTTTATTTGAGGCACACAGGGAAGTAAGAGTACTGAGAAGAGACCTGGCCAGCACTCCTTAAGCCCCTCCCTCCAATCAGGAAGTTTCTGTGATTGGACACCCATGAATTTTTGTGAGGGAAAGTTCCACTCAGGGTTTGGGAAGGAACATTCTGTCAATTTGAATCAAAGAAAACTGTATGAAGAATCAATGAGTCTAAGGGTTGATTCTTTGAAAAGATAAACAATATCTACAGACATTTGGACCCAATTAACTAACAAGAAGGAAGAGGAGGAGGAAGAGAGAGAAGACCCAAATTAACAGAATCAGAGATGAGCAGTGGCTGAAGAAAGTTAAAGTAAGTGAGTACTTTAAAGACCCTTATTCCATTTAGAAAACTTAAAATGAATTTTTGGGTATTCAAGCTAAGCCAAGGTACCCAGAGGCTATTAAGCTGTGGGCTGGCTTTCCCCGGGATCCAAGGATTGTTCAATGTTCCTGAATAAACTGCATTGAAAAAAAAAAAAAAAAAAAAAAAAAGAAGAGGGAGGGAGAATGGGATAGGGAGGGAATGAAGGAGAGGGATACAGCTGGGATACAAAGTGAACAAACTGTAATTAATATAAAAATTTTAAAAATTTAATTTAAAAAGGGGTTGATTCAAGTCCTGATGGATTGTTGTGAGGCAGCCTTGCATTCAGAACCTAAGGGTTCTCTGTCCCTACCAAGTTACCTTGGAAACACTGTATGTGCTTTATAGGTAATGAAAGCTGTCTGTCCTTCACCAAGGAATTTTTAGATAGTCTAGAGCCACAAAACAAGTCAAATTTGATGCTCATTTTGCTGTCTCTCAGAAACTATTATGGAAACCTGTTAAAATACAGCAAATGTCATTGTTTCAGGACAAAAAAATAAAAATAAAAAGAAAATATAAAAAAAGAAAATATCAACAAAAATATGATCAAAAAAGCATTAAAAAAAAAACCTTGCAAACTCTACAGTCACGTATCTAAAAGTTCATCCACCATGAACAAGTTGGCTTTACCCTTCAACATACATAAGTCAATAAATGTAATAATTCATATAAATAGACCTAAGGAACAACATATAACCACCTTAATAGATGGAGAAAAAGCCTTTGACAGAATGCAACACCCATCCATGATACATGTTAGTGTGTAATTCTGTTGGGCAGATAGCAAAGATTTTGAACTACTTCACTTGCATGTTTTCACTGTTAACAAGAACAGTCAGTTTGCTGAAGACATGGAGCCAATTACATCCATTACTGACCAGGTAAGACAAGGTCTTAGCTGACCCAAGGCTCCAATTTTAAAGGCTGGGTGTTGCCAGGTCATGTGGCTTAATCCACAACTATTGACAGTTTATATAGGTAAGCACCTTTTCAATTTTGGTGGGCTATTTGGATATTGTTTTCTTGTGGAGTTTCTCATCAAATTTTGTGTTTGTCTGTATTTGTTCATTTTAGTTTCTTCCAGCTCATTTTTTATTTATCGTTTCTTAATGACTTGCAGGGGTTTGTTACATGTATTAAAAATATATTCTCTTATTTTTGTATATGACATTTTCCTCTCTCTTACTCAATTCTTTTAAAAGTTATTAATTTGGGGGTCTGGGGAAATGCTTCAGGCAATAAAGTGCTTGGTGTGCAAGCATGAGGACCTGAGCACCCACATAAAAATGCAGGCCCACAGGCATGCATCTATAACATCAGTGCTGGGTTCATAGGCAAAGGATTCTTGAGACCTGCTGTCCAGCCAGTCTAATCGAATTAAAGGGCTCTGAGTTCAATGGGAGAGCCTGACTCAGATAGATAGATAGATAGATAGATAGATAGATAGATGATAGATAGATACATGATAGATGGTGATAGGTAGATTGATTGATTGATATAGACTGATGATAGATACATACATACATAGATGATAGATATAAGATGATGATTGATTGATATAGATTGATGATAGATGATAGAGATAGGAGAAACAATTGAGGAAGATATGATATTATATTGACCTCCGCTGTCAAGTGCATACACTAACACCTACATATACCTACACACACACACAATTGTTTAGAGTCTTTTGTTTCTTACACATAAAACTTGCACATGTTTAGGTATAGTGTAATAGTTTCATACATTCAAACTGTGCGATGTTCGCACATGGTTGGAATTTTCATCTCCCTTCACATTTATCATTAATTCTTGCTTGGAGACCTCATTCTCTTTTCTTCTACTTCATTATAAAATGTGTAATAAATTGCTGTGAACTACAGTCTTCCTCTGCTGTGCCATAGACCACTGAAATTACCCTTGCTACTTAATTGTATTTATTACTCATCATTCAACTTTCCTATCCTTCTCATTCTCTAAGGACCACTATTCTACTCTCAACTACCATGCGATGAACTGTTTGGGTTGTATGTACAACTGATAACATGCAGTATTAATCTTTTGAGATAAAAGTTGTAAATTTTAATGTAGCCTAGTTTATCAAGCTATTTTATTTTGCATATACTACTTTCTTTTTTATTTGAGTGATTCTCAGTTAGGCACATCGGCACACACCTGTAGTCTCTGCATCCAAGAGACTAAGGGGGAAAAATGACAGACTGAACTATGTAACAAGCTGAAGCTCTACCTGGGCTACATTTCGAGGCCTGATCTCAAAAACAAACCAAACAGCTACAACAACGAAACAAATAGGTGGGTGTGTCAGGTGGCTCAGTGCATAAGGGTGCTTGCCACCAAGCCTGACAACTTGAGTTTAATCCTAAGGACACGTTAGTATAATGTTCTTGTGGAATGTATACAATTTACCCTTTTTCATTCAAATGCTGATTTCTCTACCCCACTATCTGGTGTCAATCTGGACATTGCATTTGTGTCATCTGCCTCAGGTTTGTGTAAACATGCCACCATTTGTTCTCTGTATTGCCAATAAAACAACCAGCCAATGCTGAACAATGGAGAGAATAGGGTGGGACATCCTGGCCTGGAGGGGAGGAGAAAGGAAGCAAGTGGGAGGAGTCTAGGTGGAGAGATCCTCAGGAGAGGACTTGGAACCAGGAGAGAGATGAACCAGACCTAAGATATGACAGAAAGCAAGTATAATGTGGGAAATCTGAATGGGAGGAAACTATGTGGGATTGGAGGTTTAGGATGGAGTAACTATTGCCCAGCATTGTGTTCTAGGTTAATTAAATAAATCCTAGTCTCTGTGTGATGATTTGGGCATACAGCTGGTTTAGGACTAACCACTGTTTAACTGAAAAATAAATCAACATTATACTTTAATAATCGACAACAGACACACGTGGGGGAAGGAAAGAACCAGTTCCTGCAAATGGTCCTCTCACCTTAAAACAAGGGCCATGGCACATGTGTGTTGCCCTCCCCCACTCACCTCCACTCAAATAAATTAATGTAATTTTTTGAAAATTTTTAGGTGAAAAAAGGTAGCTGTAATTATCCCATATTTATTATCCTGGTATTTATTAACTCGACAAGTTACCTGGCTGAACCCAGCTTTAAGTCTATTGAGAAAAATGTCATCCGTATACCCTGAAGTATAGAGAGCTAGGTATAAGAGAACAGGAGTCCTGTTTAGCACACTTTGTTTCCAAGAGTCTGAAAGCTGGGAGAAGACACTGTCATGAGCCTCCCAGGAAGCCAGCAAAGCCTCCCCTCACCCACAAGCTTCATTTGTGGCTGCAGCAGCCAGCCATTGGCCCCATCCTGGCCTTCCCAGAGCTGGGCACACAGTGGTTATTAGAATGGAAAGTGCTTAAGCTGTGTCACCACTTTCTTTAACTTGTTTCAAAAGTTACAATTTTCCCTGGCGAAGATTTGCACTGAGCAAGTCAGTGCTAAACTTATTACAAGAAAATTGCCCTTGGTAATGATCTGGACTTTAAAAATCCATTTTCCATTTCTGAAATGAGAGCTCAATTTCTCCCACATTTTATTTGTTTCATGACCCAGATTGGAAACAGTATCAATTTTCTGCCAGCATATTAAAACATAATTTTATTAACTAGTAATTGCAGCAAGAGTTAGAAATCAGCAGCAAAATGCTTCTGGAGAATTGAAAATATACATTTCTTACTTAGTTAATGAAAATTACAACTCTGTAGTTGCTATAGTTTCTCGTGGTTCATACATCCTAATACACAGTTGCATCATGGGAATTTTCTCAACCTTTTTCTATAATTTCAATGTTGAGAATCCCAAGGTCATAGGTAACATTAAGATCATACAGTAGCCTCATTAACATGCACTAACTAGTCTGGGGAGGAGGCATGGTGATCGTACTCTTGCCTACCACGTGCGAGGTTTCAGGTTTAATCTCCAGGGCTACAAAAATAAGCAATTAGCTAAATTTCTATCAACCTCTTTAAAAGTTGGCTTTGTTTCTGGGAAGATGCCACAGAAGCAGGGAGACCTGAGTATGGAATGGAACCCAAGCACTCAAGAGCCATGATGGCAGACATATATCATCTCAACGCTGGGAGGTGGAGACAGGAGGAACGCTAACCCTCCCTGGCCAGCCTATAAGCTCCAGGTTCAGAAAGAGACCCTGCCCACAATATAAGGTGAATATTGATTAAGTAAAAACTTGACATCAGCCTCTGACCTCCACACACATACCTGACCATCTACCCACATGTACACCACACACATAAACACAACAAAGAATGACTAGCAGAGTTTACAAATAAAACTGACAGGGCTTATGGAGACTGGTTAGAATATCTCATCCTGGGAAAGAATGGAAGGTACAGAGGACCTAAATATATTACATCCTAGCACCTGCCTCACAAATGTGTGAGCTTGCAAAATCTCAACCTCCCCGGCCTTGTCTACATGGTTACAAAACTGAGCTCTGACATGTAAAATTTTTATTATATATTTTAGAGTGAGGGGCCCAGCTCCAGAGGCTCTATGCATACGAGTGAGAAACAAGAGTGTGTCAGGGTTAGAGGAGGTTGTGAGCTCCCTGATAAGGTTACTGGAATCAGACACCAGTTCTCTGCAAGAGCAGCAGGTGCTCTCTCCGGCCACAGATACGCTAACGTTTGACAATACAAATGACCTGTATAAAGAATGTTTGATAAACTCAGAGAGATTGATTGAAAGTATGTGAATAGCCTAGATGCAAAAACTACTAATGCAGACATTCCACACATGCTGTATAACTACATTTAGATCAACAGTGGATGGACGGGGTGATAGCTTAGACAGTAAAGTGCTTTCCTGTTGAACAAAAGGACCTGAGTTTGATTCCCCAGAACCTATTAAACAACAGCAAATATAATAGTGCATGCTCAGAATCACAGCACACGGAAGGTAGAGACAGGTAGGGTTTACTGGCTAGATAGCCTATAGGAATACTTGGGACAAGGAGCCCTGTCCAAGGGAGGGAGGGAGCGAGGGAGGGAGGGAGGGAGGGAGGGAGGGAGGGAGGGAGGGAGGGAGGGAGGGACGAAGGAAAGAAAGAAAGAGACAAAGAAAGGAAGGAAGGAAGGAAGGAAGGAAGGAAGGAAGGAAGGAAGGAAGGAAGGAAGATGGTATCCAAGAAAGGATAATCAAGGCTGTCCTGTGATTTCTACATGAACACTCAAATATACTTGTACACATTTACCTCCCACATGCACCTGCGCACACATAACACACATATGCAAAACAGGTCAACAGTGAACGGTAATGCTTCGTTTTTTATTATTAACTTGGCTGAACTTAAAACCACCTACACTGGTGAGCTGTGCTTCCAGGTGGGTCTATGACAATATTTCATGAAAGATTAAGATTTAACTCTTAATGTGGTTACCAGAAACCTGTGAGTGTCATCCTGGACAGAACAAAAGGAGAGCAGTGTATTTTCTTGTGTTTGTACACATACGTGTTCATGGGGGAGTGCACATGTGTGTGTGTAGGGGGGCTATGTGTATTTATTCATGCATTGCACATGGAGACCAGAAGTCACACTTGGGCGTTATTGCTCAGGTGCTACTCGTCTTGTTTCTCTGTAAGACGAGAGTTTCACTGGCCTGGGCACTTGCCAGTTGTGTCAGGCTAGCTAAACAGCGAGCCCGCAGGCTCTTGTCCATCTTCCCTTGCACTGAAGTTACAAGTTTGTGTCACCATGTCTGCCTCTATTTTCACATGGATTCTGGGTTTTCCTGTTTGTGTAGCAATCTTCTCGGTCTAAGAATATATGTTTCCTTAAAGAAGAGTATTTTTTTGCACATTTGTGGTTTAAATGTTTCTGTTATCTGCCATATTATCAACTCCTGCCACTAAATTGGTCTACCAAGATGAACATATAGGCTGAGAAACTTAAACTTCCATCGTCTTCTATCAAAAAAAAAAAGTCTCTAAACTTTGGATTTATTTATTGCTTAGGTGGAGTTATAAATGTGTTTTTTTTTTTAAGGATTTATTTACAACTTATAGTGAGTGTTTCTTCGAACCTGATTTGGCAATGGACATCCACCTTGTTAGAATTTAAGAAATACCAAAAAGAGACACATATACACAGTTCATTCCTTCAGTCCATTCTTTCATCTGGCATCCTAAAGGGAACTAATTTAATTCAAGAGATTTGAGGTACTGACTCCATTGTGTGCTCCCAGGGACATTCCAGCTGAATAAAACCACCCCCGGAAGTCCATCTCATATATCGAGAACAGTGAGGTGTGCAGACACTTCCTTGCAAACCACAGAAGGAGCCAAAGTCTGATTTTCATCAAAAACCCTGACGCAGGACTTAGTGCTATAAAAGAAGCTAGGAAATGCTCTGGGCATGAAGTTTGGTCAGTACCGGTCAGTTAAACTCAGGGGACTAATGTGCTTTTTAGTCATGTTCTTCACCACCCGCTTCATACAACACAGTCCATAAAACTTGGGAGTTTGAGCTTTGCCCTGTGTTGCATTAACTTTTCTAGGGAAGACAAACTAATGCCTCATGCCCCCCGAAATGGGCACTGTTTTGTTTCAACAAAGATCACCTTTGTTAGAACAATGGATTTCTTATAGGTCACAGGTGATTGGTTATAGGAGCGAAAGGGACTCCAAGAGAGTTTCGTCCCTGCAAAGTCCTACTCCGTTATGGACGATGAGGGCATAGAAGCTACATCATGAAATCCTGGTTTTAATAAACCTCCCACATCTTAGATAGTCTGGCGTCTCCCAACACCACTTGCAGGTTGGGGAAGGAGGGAGATACAATGACCAGGATGTCAAATAACAGTCTCCCGACTTTCTTTTACTCCAGTACCCAGAGAGGATAAATAGCTGCAGTAACATTACCACAATCTGGCTATCATTATATCCGTCTGTCCTAGTCAACCTGGCTTCTGGGAACAATACTACGATGGCATCCTATTATGACCAGAGAGAAAGTACCACTCCACACAGTGAGGAAGTTAATTTATCTCATCCAGCAGACAGAGAGAAGGTAGATGTCCTCTCTAAATAAGAGAGCTTGAGCAAATATCCAGCACATGTCAGCCAAGGCGCCTCGCCTATGAGAAAGCCTCGTACTTCCCTACATGTGACCCATCTCTACTCAAAGCAATGCTGTGGTGAATGCTGGGAAATTTTTATCAAATCCCTTGGCTTCACTGCAGGGCACACAATAAGGGAAACACAGCCTGGAAAGCTTTGTAGCTTTATGCTCTGTGGCTCAGCTCTGGCCCTAGATAACTAATGAACACACGGATGCTATGTGCCCCAAATGGGTTCCGCCACCCACTGTCCGCCTGTCTGCGGCCTTGTGTCACTGCACTTGTGTTGATTTTGGGGAGTAACGGGGAGTTTCTCAGGCTGATCTGATGCCTCACTTCTCTGGACTAGGCATTGTAGGGGCGAGGAATACAATTCTAAAGGTGTTAAGTCATACCAGTAAGAAGTTAAAGTTTATGTTGTAAGACTAGCTTTATCTTAACAGATTAAAAAAAAAAAATGAGCAAGTATGGGTGGCACTCTAGAACTTAATGTTAACACCCCATTGCTGAAGATATCGCACACAGTGGTCACAGGACATAAAGAAATCAAGTCGTTGCTGATAAAGAACAATCCCTCATGCTGGCTACCTTTCATAGAATAGGAAAATGCTATGTCGGCTGACGGGAAGGGGGATGTCGACAGTCTTCCTCCCTGTGAGCTAGGATAATGACCTGTGGACGGTGCTACCATGGGTACAACAGTGGTACACATGTTATAGGGACAACCAACAACTTTCCTATTAGCTTTAAGGCCTACTCCATGGGAGGAGACACAAACCTGGTACCGCAAATCTAGCCAAGAACCTCTCACTGGGGAGCTCACAGGCCCTAACCTATTTCTATCATTCTGCTAAGTGGAGATGGCATCAAACTGTCCTCTAACTATGTGCCTGTGTACCCACAGATTAGTGCAGCTCTCCGGCCTCATCGGAGAAGTTTCCGAGCAGTGGACAGTGGTTCACACAGAAACTCACAACTCATGGGATCAGCTGCTTGAAGCTCCTGCTGCCTCAACTTCCCTACCACGGTGAGCTGTACCCTTACATTGAAACTGAAATAAACCCTTTCTTTTTAAAGTTGCTTTTGTTAAAACACAGAGGCAGAACAGGGGGAAGGAGACACCATCCACATTGCTTCCACTTAATTCCCTATGTTTTCAACAGTGTCTTGAATGATTTTATGGAGGCAAAAGAAGAATGGCATTATCTTATGCTAATTCTGCCGGCTGTATCACTTCATCTCATGAATACCAAATTCCCAGTGACAGGCATGATTTCAAAACCTACTGGGCTCATATCTCTGCTGAAGCTGGTTAAATATTTATAGTCTTGAAAGATATAGAACCATAATCCCAAAGTCAAAACTGGGGGGGGGAGATTTGAAATTTGAGAATCCAGCTAATTTTAAATTCTTTAGAACTTAATCAGGAGAGAAAACTGAACACAACCGAGACAGGAGAGCATCTGGTTCCAATGCAGATACGCTCACACATGCACCTGCATGCACACGCCTCTCCATCAGACCTTCACATTACTACACCAGCCTCGGAGGGATGGACCACAAGCTCCTGCCCATTCATGCATGAGTGTGTTGGTATCAGTATCGCTATTGTCACGTCTAAGACCCTACTTATGTCACTTAAAAATTGCCTGTGGCGGCCAGTCATGATGGCCTTCTTCCCAGCAGTCGGGAGGCGGCAGATGTCTGTGAGTTCAAGGCCAGCCTGATCTGCATAGCAAGTTTCAGGACAGCCAGGGCTACACAGTGAGACCCTGTCTCAAAAAAAAAGAAAAAGAAAAAAATTCTTGTTTTGTTGGGTTTTTTTCTACTGTATCTTTTATCTAGTAAGTTTTAAGGTATAAAAGGAGAGAGAGAAACAGAGAGACAGACAGCGTCTTCGAGGATATTGTTAGGATTATATCATGCCGGGGAAGGAGAATGAGAATCATGTCAGGCTGGGTTTATCCTTTGGTGGAGAAGGAGCAGCCAAAATCTCACACTAATGAGAAGCCTCCTTCTTGCTTTTCCTGGTTTTAGGTTATTAAACTTCATTTCCTGAAGGGAGGTGAAGCAGATAAAGTCAGAAAGGAGCACATCGCCTGGTGTAGTTGAGCCTGGGAGTCCAGCACTCGGAAAGTTAAGGCAGGCTGGCGTCTGAGAGTTCAAAACCAGCCTGAGTTCTGAGGTTTGGGTTTTAGCTACCGAGTTGTTTAGATACAAGAGCTCTCATCATGCTGGCACACGCCTTCAATCCCAACACTTGGCAGGCAAAGGCAGGAAGATCTCTGTGGGTCTGAGTATAGCCTGGTGTATGTAGTGAGGTCTAGCCAGAGCTGTATAGTGAGACCCTGTCTTGTGGGGAGGGGCACCTTTCGTCTCTCCCTCGAAGTTCAAGAAACCCTAGTGAAGGTCCTGTGCACAAAGGATGGTCCCCTCCTAATTTTGCTCGTGCTTAATACAGGCTGTCAAGAAGCCCAGGCAGGTCTCCCGCTCACCATGAAGCTGAGGATGACTTTGAACTTCTGATCCTCCTTTCTCTACTTCCCACGTGCTGAGATTCCAGATGTGTGTCACCAGGCCTATGTGATGCTGGAGACTAAACCCAGTGCTCAACTTCATGCATGTTGAGGAAACAATCTAACAATCTAAACAATCTAACAATCGCAGCACATCCCCAGCCAGAGAAGCCCTGTTTTCTTTCTCTCGTAAGGTTTGGGGTTCCTGTCCCCAGCAGTGCCTGTGTCCCTTCCCCCCATGGGTCTCCCAAGCACAGATCGACGCAAGCTCAGGAGTTCATCCATCCTGAAGGGAATCTCATCCCAGGCCGGACTCCTTAGTTTCTGTGAACTTGACAGAAGCTTGAATCTGGAAGGAGGGAATCTTAGCTGAGGTGGTTTAATTTCACACACACACATTTTGAAAGATCCCAGCTGGACTCACAACATGGAGCTTGATGATTCCCTTAAATCTCAGATGCTCTGTCCCTCGCACTAAGTCAGGCCAGGTTTTTGCATATGGTCCGCAGCCCTCCTTTTCATCCCAATTCCATTGTCATCCCGAGTCATCAATATCCTTCCACGAGTCCACTTTAAACCATATGTGCCCACACGTGAGCCCTGCACATCTCAGCCTCTCATCCTGTACAGCTACCTTGATCATGAGCTGAGACAATTTCCTAAACTCTCCCTTCCTGCCCTTCTGCCTTCTGGCACCAAGTGCTTCCTAAGTACATCCTCATCTGTCCCCACTGAGGACGATTAAGTGCCAAGAAAGTCACAAATGCATTCCTTTTTCTCAGACCAGGTACACAATGATAAACATCCATCCTTCCTGCCACACTCCCACATCCACGGGACTTTTCTCTTTCTTCAAGCACTGTTACTCTGTGCTCTCCTGGTTCTCTGGTCACAGGTTCTACTCACTGTGTTTGAGCAGGGAGAAGGCCCCGCTCCATTGTGTGAGCATGCTTTTCCTGTTGCCGGAAGCTTACCACAAGCAAAGGGTGCACTTTCTGTGTCACGGCATCAGGACCTCTCAGCAAATTATCAGGACCTCTGATCTGGTCAAAGGCAAAATCACCATCTGCCAGAGCTCGCTCAACATACCTGTCTTCAGTGCCAAAATTCTGAGAACAAAAAGAAATGAAATCACAAGGTATATTGCCCATTCATTAAACAGTTGGACAATTGTTTTATTCAGGAAAAAAAATTGAATGCACGTAGACACAGCTGCTTCATGGTAGATGGCCAGCTCTTTCCCCGTGGAATGAATGGCCTTCTACAGGTCAGTCATTTGTGTAAGTAGTTATGCCAAATGCATTAATGGCATTTGCTGCAGTTCGCCATCAGGCTATGAGTTCTGTCTTTGTCCTTCCTTACCTTCTACAATGACACAGGAAGTATCCTGCATTCCTGTAACCCCATCTCTGCCCCTATCCCCTCTCTCCTTCCTTATAGTTCAGTCACGTGTTTCCCTAAGTCACCAACTTCCTAATAAAAATTACAAAATGACTATTTTCTAATAAATATAGCTCCCGTTGGTTTGAGTTCTTGCAACACCATGCTGTCTTTGATTTAAGGATGGACTGGGGCTCTAGGGAGTACTTACGCAGACAGTGGAGCTGGGAGAAGTTCAGTTAGTGGACTGGTTGAATGAGAAGAGTCTCCACAGTTTCATATATTTGAGTGCTTGGGCCCAGGTTGGTGGAGCAGTTTAGGAATGATTAGGATGTGAGGTCGTGTCGGAGGAGATGTCACTAGGGGTGGGCTTTGTGGCTTCAAAAGCCCACAACAACCCCAGTTAGTTCTCCTCTCTCTCTTTCTCTGTGTCTCTGTCTCTCTGTCTCCCTCACCCTCTCCCTCTCCATGCCCACCTGCCTGCTGCCATGATCCCTATATCATGATGGTCACAGACTCTAATCCTCAGAACTGTGAGCCCCAAATTAAATGTTTCTTTTATCAGTTGCCTTGGTCACGGTGTTTTTTTCGTGACGATAGAAATGTAACTCGGACTGCTGCTGAGTGCTTGCCTTAAAGCCCCAGAGGTCTGAGTTTGATCCCCGGAACCCACATGAAATAGCCAGATGTGGTAACACATGCTTATAATCCCCTCTGGCCGGGAGTCCGAGGCAGGAGTCTAGGGTTTGCTGGCTGGCCGGCTACGCCTATTTAATGAGAGTTAGGCCAGTGACAGACCCTGTCTCAGACGGAGAAGGGTGGATAGCTTCTGAAAAACCACATACGAACGTGTCCCGCCTCTCCACGCACGAGTACACAAGCACAATGCACAACTGGTGTGAACTGCATGCGAGTCCGTCACGTTTTAGCAGCCCGTGAGGTAACTGTAGAAACATTTCGCTAGGTGCTGAGAGGACTGTGGCTTTAGACGTGTGCCCCTGGGTTACTCATTTACTCGGAAGATACCCCTAACGGCATTAAAAATGCAAGAACACGCTGTAATCACATGCTCACATTTAACCACTGGGGGACAAAGGATGCCGTAAAGCTTTCACGTGTGCGGTTCAGCGGGAGTTGCAGTGTTCCACGAGGGAGGTGCTTCCAGCCGGAGCCCGTTCTGCTTTCCCTCGCTGGAGGATCACCTTTTCCATAGCTGTCAGGCTAAGGACTTCACTGCGCAAGCGCACAGAGGAAAGTGGGTGTGGCTGAAGGCATCCTCGAAGGCTGGAGATGCTTGCAATCCTGCAGACTGAATATAGCTTGTTTTGGTTTTTTGTTTGTTTTTTAATGTAATTAAGGGATCAGCACTGAGAGACGTCTCCCGTGTGTGCATCATGGCATCTGAGTGGATGAAGACAGACTCACCATTTTAAGAGGCTGAGAATTTAGTATTTGCTTTGATCCGGAAGTCTAGCTAGACAAGTTGCTGGTAGAGGCTTGTAATTCTCCCTAAAGATTCGTGAGGCAGCTCCTGGTCCAGGTTTCCTTATGAAGGGTAATGCTCACTCCAGTTTAGGCTGCCTGAGGTCAGAAGAGGTGAGAAGCAGACGGAATGGGAAGATCGGGAGGCTGGAGAGATCATGTATTGGTGAAGAGTACTTACTGCTCTTGCAGAGGACCTGGGTTAGACTCTCAGAACCCGGATGGTAGCTCACACCATCTGTGACTCCAGTTCCAGAGAAGCCAAAACCCTCTTCCAACCTCTACAGGCACAAGGCATGTACATGGTACACATACATATATTCAGGCAAAACACTCAAACACATGACACCAAAAAATATGTATGAAGAACAGAGGACAGAGAAGTATAGTTCTCCCCCTTCATCAAAGAGCTGTTTTGTTTTTTTGTTTTTTGTTTTTCAACAAAAAGAAACTATGTCAAAGACCCACAACTGGTCAAAATACACAGAATCAGTGACTGTGGGCACATCTCCAATTACATCTGAAATTTTCAAAAATTTCATCTGTGTATCATGTCTGTGCATGTCTGAGTAACAGTATTAGAAGTCTTTACAAACGTATGCTTTTGTACTAAGATACTCATTTACATTCTTAAAACCTACTAAATTCGTATCCTTGAGTCTATTAAATTATTTTTTAACCTTAAAATTTCTATTTGTTTATATGAAACAAAGTTCATTTGGGGGTCATAAGATGAAAGTTTTATTAAGGTTTAACAGGTAATATTGGACACAGAGATTTTAATCAAAAATATCTTATTTTTTAAAATGTCCATTTCTTTTTTTTTTTTTTTTTTTTTTTTTGGTGGTCACAAGTAACCAAAAAATGGTCAAATCTAAAATTGCTTTGTATCAGCTGGGATGCTTCTGGCTAACATAAGTTGTAGATCGTTATTGGGCAAATAGTTAGTGACTTCTCTTTCAAGGCTTTTCTTAATGTATCTTGTGAAATGCAAGAATTCATTAAAGCTGTTATGTGAAATTGCAGATACATGTCTATCACATATCATGTGCTGTTTCCTTTGGTGGTGAGGATAATAGCAGATACAACACCAGAAAAAAATAAAAATAAAAATAGCCCCCACAATCTCGGCAACCCCACTCTGTGCATAACAGGGATAGCTATGTTACTGCAGGATTTGAATAAGAATGGCCATAGACTCATAGGTTTGAATACTTGGAGCCAGTTGATGGACCTGTTTGGGAAGCATTAGAAGGTGTGGCCTTGTTGGAGAAAGTATGTCACTGGGGTGAGCTTCGAGGCTTCAAGAGATTTCAGCCATTTCCAGCATCTCATTCAGTCTCCTCCTTCAGATCAAGATGCGAGCTCTCATCTTTCCTGCACCGTGCTTTTGCTCCACCATTATAGACTCTAGCGTTTGGAAACTCTTAAGACCAACAAAATGCTTTCTTTCACAAGTTGCCCTAGTAATGATATTTTATCAGAGCAATAGAAAATGACTCAAGACAGTTATTAAGTCCTATGATAGTAATAACTGGTATCTTACCTTCCTACGATATTGTAACATAGTTAGAGCATCAAGAAATAAGAACACGGGCTAGAAAGATGGCTCAGCCAATAAAGGTTAGGCTCACAACCAAGGAGACTAGAAGGAAGAACCATTGCCTGCCTACCTGCTCTTCTCCTTAAAGACAAACTTTCCAAATTACTTATCTTGTCCATTTAAACTAAAGGAGAAAAAAGTCCTTTAAGAATGAAGCTGCTGCTGCATGCCCAGACTGTTCGTTGATGATCAGCTTAGGCTTTGGGTCTCTAAGATCAAAGGTCTTTTACTTTATATCAAAGTCATATCTTTTAAAATACAGATTTTGAATTTTAATAATTAAAATTAATAATAATTTTAATAATGTTATTAAAATTGATTTTAATCGTTTTATTTAAAATGTTATTAAAATTGATTTTAATAATGTTATTAAAATGTGATCTTACTGACAGTCTAACCCAGAACTGACAGGTGATAAACATCTGGTGTGTTTTTAAATTTTTCTTATGTGTGGATATTGTTTACAAATGCTTTTGTTTTAAAAATTGTTTACATTATACAAATTGTCAAAATAAGTACATGGTCTCAAAAAAAATAATAAGTACATGGTCTCATTAACTAAGACTGCCAAGTTAGCCCAAATTCCTTTCAATTCATAATATGACAAATTTGGTCTTTTTTTCAAATAGTCAAAATGAGTTTTGGTAGAGTTCTTGGCCCTCACTAAGACTACCATTCCTGGCCAAGGCTCGGGGAGCATTGCAGGGGCAGTATACAGAGCAGCATACAGAACAGAGGGGACTTGTGGTATTCTTGGATTCACAGCAGATACGGTCACTTGCACAAGACTGGGCTTGTCATAGAAAGGCTATCACAGGACTTCACCCTTCCCTGGGACTTAGACACTGGAGAAAAAAAAAATGAAGGAGGGAGTGGACAATGTAGCCACTGCGAAGATGGTCCCACAAGAAAATCTAAATGAAGCTGAGTGGGTGACCAAGAAAAGAAAAAAGGCATGAAAGTAGAAATGGGAATAGTTGGGAAGAGAAAGAAATTAGGAGGTGAGGAGGGGAATGAGAAAAGAGTAAGGGGAGTGTGGTCGTTTGAGGAAGAATGGCACTCAGAGCTTCATCTATGTGAATGCTGGGTCACCAGGGAACAGCACAATGTCATCACATTACCAAAGAGGCTGGGGCTAGGGAGGGAGCTGGGAAGTCCAGCAATGGTGGTGCACATCTTTCATCGTAGCAGAGGCAGTCAGGTCTCTGTGAGTTCCAGACTAGCCTGACTTATACAGTGAGTTCCAGAACAGCCAGGACTGCGCACAGAGAAACCCAGCCAGGCGGCCCATCTCTCTGCCCAAAGCTCCGCCTTCGGTTCTGCCAACAGAGCGCCCGCCACCATGGAGATGTATGCGCAGCTCTGGCTCAATTGCAGTCAGTCTGTCCTATTTAAAAAGTAGAAGATGGAAGCCAGAGAGACGGCTCAGTGGTTAAGAGCAGCTGTTGTTCTAGCAGAGGGCCTGGGCTCGGTCACCAGCGCTCACACGAAGGTTTCCAGCTATCCAGAGCTCCAGTTTCAGGGGATTCGGTGCTTTCTTCTCATCTTCAGGGGCACCAGGAACACACATGGAGCACATGCACACAGGCAAAACACTCATGGCCATAAAATGAAATAAATAAACCTAAAATAAAAAACTAAAGGTTGTCACATTTAAAAGAAAAATAAGAAGTCGTGGCTATTCAGTATCTGCTAGTGAGAATTCATCCTCTGGAGGACCAACAGCCTTCCTGTGGACATTCATCCTTGGCAGCACAGAGGAAAGAGCCTTATCCTGTGCCAGGAAGGTGTCTCTGCTGGTGAAACACTTATCTTGCAAACACAAGGATCTCAAGAATCTATGAAAAGATAAAAATAGAAACAGCCAGGTGGCATGTGCTTGCAATCCCAGCATTGGGGAGGGAGACGCAGGAGGACCCCAAGACTTGCTGGCCAGCTTGCCTAGCCTACTCGGCAAGTTCTAAGTCAATAAGAAACTCTGCCTCAAAACTGAGGGCAGGGATAACCCGGGCAGGTGAATCTCTGAGCTCGAGGTCAGCCTGGCAAACAGTTTGCCTTCCAGGACAGCCAGAGCTAAACAGAAATTCTGTGTGGAAAGAAAAAAGATGGGGATAGCACCTAAGGAACAACACATGAGGTTGACCTCATGAATGCTTACCAGCACACATGTGCACCCATACACAAACAAAGTACACAGACACATACAACTGAAGAGCCTTAGCCTGGCAAAGCGTCAGATTCTGAACAGGAGCCTTGCGCTCACAGAAAGGATAGCATTAGTTTTTAAGGTATATGTAGGAAGTATGTAGATTTCATGTGTTTATAATTCACAGACGCATCTGCGTATCATTTAACTGATGGACCAGAGATGTGTTTCCCAATGGCCTTGTTTAATGGTCCTAATTATTTTTTATCTTTTTTGCTGAGGAGACAATTTAATTTTCTCTTGGCAGTGAGACATTATCTGAAAATTACTTCAAACAAGTTCAATGAACACAGACTCATGTTTTAACCTCTTATTAATCATATTCCAAAAGAACTGAAATTGTCTGCCTGAAGCATTTCCAAATTCCTTTCGGTGGAGGTTTTTGAAGCTTGATTGAAATTACTTGACAGACTGATCCCAAAGAAGGAAGCCTGCTAGTTACTGTTTCAGTGCCTAGGGAAGCTGCAAGTGTCCCACAATTAAACTACTTGAAAGTCCTGACTACTCAGCACAGACACTTAAGAGAAATTGAATTGGGCCCTGGCTGGTAATCAGTTTTAAAAAGCACTAACAACTGAAAAAACAAAATCACATTTACCCATGTGCCTACCTTCCAAAGAGTCATCTAATTTCATGTTTTACTGCTTCTTAAAGAAACTGGGGCTATGTGAGGAAGCTAGAGAGCTGACTCAGCAGGTAAAAGTACGCTGTGCAAGTCTAAGGACCTGAGTTCGAAGCCCAAGCACCCACAAGAGCATCTATAATTACAGTGCTGTAGGAGGCAGAGACAGGGCGGTCCACAAGAGAGGAACCAATCCTACCCCCTGAGGGCCCACTCTTAGACTCTGTGACTACCCTAATGATGCCCCCTCACACATATTCTAGCACCCACTCTGGAAGCAAACAGTGCAGGACACAGAGTCTCCAGGGCCTCCTCTACCTGAGGGTGAGGCTGGTCCATCAGTCCATCAGCAGAACAGCACCCACCCGACACAGGACTTTGCCTACCCCGGTGCTCAGGAGAGGAACCCCTTTCCAAAAGAATTTTACCCTTAATACCTTTTTCATCTGTCTCTTGCCTCTTGGACAAGGATGTGTCATTTATGCCTTGAAGAGAAATGAGGCCAAATCCTGCCCAAGATACAGGGTTTCTCAGAACACTTGGGGCTTCCTCCCCGATGACTACTCCATCCATGGATGTTACTTCTGTGGGGAGAAAAGAAAGATGATGGGCATGAGGGAGGGGAGAGAGGTGCTGGAGCAGGTGGGGAAGGAAGCAGGGGCAGGAAGGAGCGAGCTACCGCCTTCACCCAGCAGAGCCATTCCTGCTCCCATCAGGGGTGGCGGAAGGGCTGACAAGACTTCAAGTGTCCCAGCTGGGTCACCGAAGTGTTCTGCACCACTGTCAGCGCCACCTGGCCCAGCTAAGGTTGGGGCAGATGAAAGGATAAGAGGGCACATCACATGTCAGGGAAGGAGGCTGGAAGATGTGCAGCAATGAATCAAGATTATCAAAATGTAGCCCAACCTCCCTCCCTCCCTTTCCAACTTCACGCTTACCTCCATGAACGCCCCACACCTCCACACACATGCTGCATCCAAGCAACTGGGACACAGGCTTCATAGTTCAACAGGAAAGCCTCTTCGTAAACTCCACACCAGAGGCACATTCCCATTTGCACCTCGGGAAGATGTGCTTTGGGTTCACCCGAGGCTGGAAAGACAGCAGCCTTTGCTTCCCCTTGTTCACAGCAGCAGCACGCCAGGGCCCAGCAGGGCTCCTGGCAGCTGTGCTCAGCTTTCTGGAAACTCTGAGGTTGCAGGCTGGTAGTCGGTTGCAGTCCCTGCCGAGCCCAGCCATGGGGACGCTGCATTTGTGTCTTAGCACAGAGGAAGTTCATACGGTCCTGACATGAAAGTGGGAGAGCGCAGAGGTCAGTGAGGGGGAGGGGAACAAGGTGGAGATGGGGCAGGAACACAATCAAAATGCAGTCTACACCTTTATGAAAATACCGTAAAGAAGGGACTGGAGGGAAAGCTCAGTGGACTAAGATACCCGCTGTTCTTGCAGAAGACTCAGTTCAGTTCCCAGCACCCACAGCCATCTATATAATTCTAGCTCCAGGGGATCCAATGCCCTCTTCTTGCCTCCCTGGAAACCAGGCACACATGTGGCACATATACATACATTCGGGTAAACCACTCATATACATAAAATAAATTTTAAAATTCTTTAAAGATATGTCATAATGGAATTCATTATTGTGTTTAATTAGTATATACTACATTTTTTATGCTAAATAAAAAATGTTGCAATGGGACGGCAGGCTAGAATGTGCAGAGGCCCCCAGCACCGGGGTTTTTAATCAGAAGATGGTGGGGATGGGGATTAGCTAAATCATCTTAGAATGGTGGGTCTTGGCCATGAAGATCAGGAAAAAGAATGAGGTCAGCTACCGTCAGGCAGCAGCTGTCGACAGGAACCCTTATCTTAGTCACTTGCTGTGAAGAGACACCATAGCTAAGGAAATCTATAAATAAAACATTTAACATGGGTAGTCACGATTCCAAAGGGTCAGAGTCTGGGGCCTTCAGAGCAGGCGGGAGGCCATGCCACTGAGGCAGTAGCCGAGAGCTCACATCTTGATCCACAGGCAGGACACAGAGAGAGTTAACTAGGAATGGCCTGGGCTTTTGAAACCCCAAAGCCTCCCCAGTAAGACACCTCCTCCAATAAGGCCACACCTCTAAATCCTTCCCAAGCAGTTCCACCAACTGGGGAATGAGCATTGAAATATATGAGCCAAAGGGGTGGAGGGTGGGGGGGAATTCTCATTCAAACTACCATACAGGGCTACTTCCCTTTTCTTGTATTTTTTATTATTATAAATCTACGTTTTATTAATATATAAATTAGGATAAAAATAATATGTGGCAAGAATTTTGGTTTCTTTAAAAAAAACACAGAAATGTAAGAATATGTCTTCATTTTAATCATAGGTACGGGGATCTGGGGCTGCTTCACAACAGCTGACTGTGACTTGCCTCACGCTCTGGCTGGAGGTGTGGCTTTCTCAGCTGCAGATAGTTTCTGTGAATGTGGGACTTTGGAATTCTGGAGACTTTTCTGAGGGTGTAAATTCTGGAACCCCAAGAGGCAGAGTGCTTGTTGGTCATTCAGAGTAGATTGCTGGTTTTGGTGGTTGTTCTTCATTGTAGTATGTAGTCATGTACAAGAAAGAAACAACAAGAGGCTGGAGAGATGGCTCAGCGTTTAGGCGCACTGAATGTTCTTTCAGGAAACTCAGGTTCAATTCCCAGCACCCACATGGCAGCTCACAACTGTCTGTAACTCCAAGATCTGACACCTTCATACAGACAAACATTCAGACCAAACACCAATGCACATAAAATAAATAAAATAAAATAAGGAAATGAGAAGAAACAACAAGAAGAAATTACCTTATCCTGACGGCAAAGATCAAACTTGCCCCAAGGATCTCAATGACCTAAATCAGAAGGAAGTAATCTAACCATAACATTCCTCTCTACCTTTTTTCCCCCTCCTATCTAGCTTTAAGGAGTTGACAGGGTGGAAGGTAGAAGAACCCACAAAGTAGGGAAATGCTGGCTGCAGGGACAGATCTCCTTGTAACATATTCATGCAAACTTTGCACTTGGTTGATTCTACCCCTGTACTCATCCTTCTCCCTTTTCCCCTGGCCATCTTCTCATGGAGATCTCCTTCTACCACCCTGTATTTCCCTTCCACTTCCATAGCATTTATGTTCATGGCCCTCCCCTAAACTTTTCCCCCTTTCTAGTCCCTGGCCCTTTCCCTCACTTACTTCCACACAAGCTGTGAAGCTAGGCTCCACGTGTGAACAGCGTGCAGTGTTTCCTCTGACAGGGCCTGGCTTACCTCATTAATAACATATTTTTGCTGCCCCGTCTAGTCTTCCTTACAAAGGTACTTCCTAAACAAAAGCACAATGAGGACTTTGTGCCAGGCTGTGGGTCTCCTGCAGCGATTCCTGAAGCATTTCACACACGACTGCCCTTTCTTCGTGTCCAGCGTCTGGCTCCATTTTGTCAGGGTGCGACCCCAGTGACTTCACTGGTTTGTTTTGTTTTTCAGACCTGGTCTTGCCGTGTTACCCAAGGTAGGCTCAAGTGATTCTCCTGCCCCCAGCGTCCCTTCAAGTGCCCGGACAACAGGTGCACACCGTCATCCCAGCCAGAGATTCTTTCCTGATGTGGCAGCTCTCGCAGGAGAGACTAGGCACCGAGTCTCTGTGTTGTTCTGCTTTTCCCCAGGGGCTGCCTAGGCAGCCCAAACAGGTACTGTCTTAAGAGGGAGCCCTGCCAGTGCCCAGGGCCGTCAGAGCTGCTCTGGCCTTCCCCGAGAGCTGCTCATCATTAAGAATGACACCCAGCCTCAGTTGTGACACTTTAATGAGCTCCCCAGACATTTCAAGATGTGGATACATACAGTCTGATGCCCCCAGAGACAGTCTGGCCTGCAGCTAGGTCTCTGGTCTCTTGGATCCTTCACAACCAAGACAGCATTTTCCTGAAATTCCCACTGTAACAGGGCAGGGGTTCTCTGCTAGGGCAACCCTGAGCATCCTGAATCTCTCAGCACTCCTAGATGGCCTCTCGGTAGTGTCCGAGGACAGGGCAAGGAGGCATCCCACAAAATGACAGGAGTTTTGGAAACAGACACAGAAGATGAGCTTCGAAGAGGTCTAGCACCACAGAATTGTCTTTGCTCTGGTGCCTTTAAACATGTGCTTCAGAAGGGGAGGCAGGGGCAGCCAGGATTGCAGCCCAGCCAGGAAAGTGCTTAAAATGCAAGCATGAGAACTTTTTTCTTTTTTGGTTTTTTTCAGTGTTTCTCTGTGTAGCCTGGCTGTCCTGGAACTCACTCTGTAGTCCAGGCTGGCCTCAAACTCAGAGATCCGCTTGCTCCTGCCTCCCGAGTGCTGGGATTAAAGGCCTGTGCCACCAATGCCTGGTACATGAAGATTTTTGTCACCCAGATCCCACATTCAAAAAGTCAAGGCTAGAGGAGCATGCTTGTAATCCCAGCACTGGGGAATCAGAGACAGGCAGACCCTGATACCTTACAGCGAGGCCAACTTTTCCAGGCTAGTGAGACATTCTGTCTAAACCCAAGTCTGTGGCTTCCTGAAGGGCAGCAGCCTAGGTTGACCTCTGGCATCCATGTATACACATGTACACATGTGTACATACAGGCACACAAGTATACATGCAAAGACAGGTACATACGTGCACATGTATGCATGTACAGACAAGTACATGCATATACATTGCATGCACATGGATCCACACATGTACATGCATGCACAGGTATATACATATGCATACATACATGTACACAGATACACATGTACACACATATATACATGCACAGACAGACACAAACATGTATACATGCATACACATGGCTACATGTATACATGCACACATAGGTACATGCATGTACACAGATACACATGTGTATACATACACACACATTGCACACACATGTATAAAACATGTTCTGTAAAAACAGAGTCAACTGTGTGAGAGGATGGGGGACCCATGTTTTCACAGAAAGGGCCTGTCTGAAGCCAGGCTCTGCTCCAAGGAAAGGCACCTTGTGACATTCAAGGGTTGTTGTGATAGAGGGCATGAAGCTGAGGAGGAGATGTCCCAGGAAGAGCTGGAGGGAGGTAGAGGAGAACGGGTATGATCAGAGCACACTGGGCATATCCTTTAAAATGTGACGTTGAACTGATTGCCTGGCAGACTGCAGAACCGGCCGACAGAGGTCGTCCAGGCTTGTCTTTATCTCACTAACTGGTCGTGAAGACTTGCCCACTGCAGGTGCGACCATTCCCAGGCCGAGGTCCCGGGCAGTGTAAACGGAAATGGAAGTGAGCAGCAGCATGCGTCTGCCTTCCTCTGCACCCACACTCCCCCCCCCCCCGAGTGTGAGGGGATCGCTGCTTCAGGCTCCTGCCTTGACCTCCATGACTGTGCGCTGAAACAGACCCTGCCGAAAAGGCACTTTATCACACACAGAAAGGTGAGTGAGACAAATGTCGTTTTGTGGAAAGTTTTTATTGCGGGCAGCGAGGCATGCCACGCTGCTGCAGAGCTGCAGAGCTCTGGCCCCCGCGAGTCATTTCATTTCAGAAGCCTGAAGCCCAGCAGTTTCCAGCTACAGGACTCAGGGGTCGTAGAATGTCCGGCGGTGGGAAAGT
Source organism: Meriones unguiculatus (assembly GCF_030254825.1). Classification (NCBI taxonomy): domain Eukaryota; kingdom Metazoa; phylum Chordata; class Mammalia; order Rodentia; family Muridae; genus Meriones; species Meriones unguiculatus. The sequence continues at coordinate 57,059,229 of NC_083363.1, read as the reverse complement.
GGGTGACATCAGCTGACACAAAGGACATCCCAGAAGCACGGGCTCCTTCTAGGAGCCTCGCTTTCTGAGGTGCTGAGGTCCGACAGCCCTCCCCCTAGCGGCCTGATGCTGGTACTGAGGCTGTAACTAAGAGGTCAGTGGGGGAGGACACCTCATAGACCTTAAAAATAGCACCTGCCACCCATGGAAAGATCCAGAGTGACACAATGCACCTGCCATGTGACCGGGTTTGTCTTCCGTTTCATAGAATAAGGCTGGGCCATCCCTAGTACACTGCCTTTGATGTGCGTGGGATGTGTCCTCAGATCACAGCATGAGAGAAAATGCAGACGATTTGCTGCAGTGTAATAAACAGAACAGGGCTGGGGACAGAGCTCACTCGTAAAGTGCTTGCCTTGCTTGAGTTCTCAGTACTGGTGGATCCCAGGAGCCCACAGCCAGTCGCTTGTCCTACTGGTGAGCCCCAAGCCAACACGTCTCTCTCTCTCTCTCTCTCTCTCTCTCTCTCTCTCTCTCACACACACACACACACACACACACACGCACACGACAGTGCAACACAATATCATATTGGACACACGTCGCCCGTCTTAGCCCCTTTTCCTTGTCGCTGTGATAAAAACTCTGACGGTGCCACCCCCGAGGCCCAGCTCTTAGATGATTCTGTATTCTGTTAAGTTGACGACACATCAAAGTGATTCAGTGCACGACGTTTTCATCTTACGGTAGTGGCAAGTGTGACACACGTTCAGGAGAAGCCACAACACGCCAAGGGTTGGACTTTGAATAGTCGAGGGATTGTGATGTGTGATCACAAGACGTTGGGGGCCCCTGGGCAGCAGTGAGCCACAGCGCCCTCGCAGCCGTCACCAAAGGAAAGGACACACGCGACCGTGTGCGTGAGTGTCCACCAGGTTGGTGGCTTAGATGAATTTTTGACCTCTGGTGAGTTCACCAATAGGGTTGGAGCAGGTAAATAGGACAGGACCCCACTGTAAATAGGAGTGCGAAATACAGTTTATTACACACAGCTCAGTACAATACAGTACAGTTGGCGTACCTTGCAAGCAAGAGGCCTTGTGTTCAATCACCGAAACCCACATGTAATAGTCAGGCATGGGCTGGGGAGATGGCTCAGTGGTTAAGAGCACTTACTGCTCTTCCAGAGGACCTGAGTTCGGTTCCTCCGTGCCTATAACTCTAGCTCCAGGGAATTCAGCCCCTCTGGGTTCTACAGGCACCTGCACTCACATGTGCACGCTCGCGCAGACACACACACTCACACACATCTGTACACATAAAACATATGGATACACAGAAAAGAAAGCCACAGTGTAATACAGAACCGTACCGTGCAGTACAGAAGAGCAAAGCACAGTGTGATAGTCTTTGAGGACACGCAGTTCCGTCCGCTCGCCATGCAACAGGACGCTACAGCTCCGCCCGGCTCAGCACAGCACGGTACGCACTCGCCAGGACTCAGATGGACGGGATATGAATTCACGTTCTGGCCGTGAGCAGGCCCCTAACTATCTCCAGACCTCGCTTTATTATTGTGCAAGTTGGAAACAGCAGGAGGACTCACTTCCAGAGTTTGCAGCAGAGAGCGGTGGAAGCAGCCACGCAAAGCTCCAGCCCCACCTTGTGTCGGCCTGCTGCAGCACCGCTCTGCTACTAGGCCTGGAGTCTGGGCATGCGCAGGATGACACAGGCTCCGTCTCCGAACTCCTCTCAACGCTAGGTCTCTGGGCCATGCTCGCTCACTTCCTAGCCCTGCTTTCTCTTGGATCTTGGAGATTCTATCTTGGAGCCATCAGCAGATAACTTGTACCTTTTCCTGCCATATTAGCCAAGTTTCCCTAGAGACGCTGAACCAGCAAAAGAAACAGACAATATAAAGGGGATTTATTAGATTGGCTTACCCGACATGCCCTGCGTAGTCCAGCATTGGCCATCTGCATGCTGCAGAGGATGAGAACGCATCAGCTGTGCAGTCCGTAAGGCTGGGAGCTTCAGCGGTCCCAACCTAGAGGATTTCTGGAGAGCCGCTGGTCCCCAGGTTGACACCGGAAAGCCAAGTAAGCTCGGTTCTAGCATCAGTGAGGGGGACAGCTGTGTGATCATGGCCGCCTAGATGCACTCACCAGCAAGGCAGGCAAATGTAACTCTGCTCTTCCCTCGGGGCCTCTGTATCCGGACTGATGCTACAGGAAGATGCCGCCCAACCTCTTACCAAATGGCCTCACGGACCTGCAGAGGTGTCTCTTAGCTGATTCCAGATCCAATCAAGACAGTATCAACCATCGCCTGAGCCTCCTCTATGCTGGCCCCAGGAGCTCTCCCCACCCGAGGCTGAGGTGAACTCACTCCTCAAAGTAAGCACCACGCCTCGCCAGCCTGCACCAGCCTGCACCAGCCTCCACGCCTCACTCACGTTAGGCTGGGGCCATTTCCCATGGCTGGAAGGACTTTTCAGAGGGAGGCCTCCATCCTTCACCGTATTTATGAGGTTGTCACGGGGCGATGAGCAAATATTCACAAAGATAAAAGGGCCTGCCTCCTGACAGCCCGGCTTCACGGGAGCTCCGCATACAGACAGGTTGAGCTACGCTGAGAAAGCCGTCGACATGATGATCAAACTGAAATAACTTTTCCACCTTCATGCGTGATGGCACCTCAAAAGCCATCCAACGGGAGATTCTGTGTGATGCTGTCAGCTCCGGGAGAGCCTCCCCTGGTTGTTAGGCTTTGAGTACTGCACCCCAGGCTCTTATCCTAGGGCAGGGTTGATGCCTAAGTGATGTGCCTGGCTCACTGAGCACAGTGTCCCACGCCCAGGATCACCAACTGGGGCTGCAGTGACTCCCTGGCACGGCAGGTCCCTGGAGTGCCTGAGACTGCCCAGATGTTTCCACCGCACCTGGACTTTGAACCAGAGGACTGAGTCTCTTCCTCTGCTTTCATGGCTTATGTAAACAGGTAGGGGGTCGCCCAGCATGGGGGTGAGGATACCCTCTACCCACTTCTGTGTCCATGATGCTGTCAACAGATAGCTGCAGAGTTGGAGTGTGCTGTCTAGGGCACCATGGATATGGCGGCCTAAGACCCACCCCAGAACATGGCAAGTCCCTTATGGGGTGTGCTTGTGGAGTCACCCCATGTGGCCCACAAGGGAATCGCCCCTATTCTTTCCTTGGACTCGGGATGATGGCTAAACTGCCCTTCCATGGACCTATGTCAATGGTCAGAACCCCTTCCTGCCCCAACCTCTGCCAAACAGACAAGATGTTGGCCCCTCTCACAGAGCCACCAAGCCTGGATGGGCCTCTGAAGCCTGCTGGCTCCATTGGACAGGCTAGATCCTCCAACTTGCTCAAAGAGGTGTTTTCTGAGTAAAGATTACAAGGGCAGAGTGCAGCCACCAAGCTCGGCTCAGCTTCCTTCTCTCTCCTCTGCTTATTATGACAACTTCACCTATGACAAGCAGGAACTGGCAACCAAGAGAACACGGAGGCGGTGTTATCACGGAGCAGAGACATCTCAACGGTTGGAAGACCCTGCTATCAATGTCGCAGTTTACCCTGTCTGGACAGCTCTCAGGGTTCCTCGCAAAACAGAGGACGCCTTTTCTCAGTGGGGCTTCTTCTTCCCTGCCTGGCCTTATCTGGAGGGTATCTCTAGGCACAGATGCTTGGCCTTGCTTGGAAGATGACCTGCACAGAACTACATGACTCAGAACACGAGTGCTGCTCCTTTGCCTGTCCATATGATAATTAGGTGATTTTATGACCAATCAAGCCCCTGCTGCCCATATAATAATTAGGTACTATGTTATAACCAGTCAGTCCTTCCCAGCCATAACTCTAAGAATCTTTATATACCTCACCCTAAAACAATAAAATGAGCTGCCTCTCTGAAGCTGCTCCCAGAAGTCTTGTCGTTCATACTCACAGCCATCCAACCCCCATCCATCATTTCTGCTCCCTTTGTCCTCATGGGCCAGTGGCCAATGGCCTCCAGGGGAAGGAAGAACCACACTCAACCCAGGGGTTTGCTGGTGACCCAGACACCTCCCACCAGCAGGTTCTGCACCCAACCCACTAGTTCCCCTTACTCCCTGTGCCTGGCCTGGTCTTGGTTATGACAGAAAAGCACTAAGAGAGGTGGAGGAGAAAAGGGACTGCAGGGTGGCTAGGTGAGAGAGCATTGGCCTTCAGTTATTCCTGGCTTCCATTCCCAGCACTCCTGGAAGAGAAAGAATGCAAAGAACAGTCAAGCAAGGGGAAGGGGAAAGAGACAGGCACTCTAGCTCCAAGCCACTCTTCTGCTCCCCTCTCTCTTCCACCTTTGCAAGTGTCTACCTTCCATAACTGAGACTAAGCCAGTGGGTGGGGCAGGGCTGGGGGAGGGGCACAGGTTCAATGAAGACTCCGGTGATAGAAAAGTCTAGGTCACAAGAAAGAAAGAGAAAGTGAAGGAGGGGAGAGGGAGAAGGGCAGTAGCAGGAGTCTGCATACACAGCAGGCCAGTGGGGCAGAAGGTACTGCTATGCCCAGATACTGCATAGATCCCAGATGCTGAGGACCTTGTACTCAGGCAGCCCACAGATGGCCTCCTTAGTTCCCACTGATTCCCACACCATTTTTTTTTCATCTTTCTTTTAACGTCCACCTCAAAGGGACAGTCCTGGGCTTGCCCTTGGTGTGAGGAGACCATCCCCCACACCCCTGCCCACACTGGCCCTGCTTTGGGCTCATTTGGACAATGTCTTTTGTCTGACTGCAGTACCCTGCTAGGTTCAGAGTCCCTTTCTGTAAAGAGCTAACTCATGGTGACATCAGAAAGTGCAGATGGCGTTGGTTCTGGCTGCCTTGGAGACAAGCACATACCTGGATTGAAGGACCCAAGGTGGCAACCCTGAAGGCTGTTCTGGCTACACTGGGCTGGGCTTTGAGCAGAAAGAGGTTTGAAAGGTTCTCGCCACCTCTGCCAAAAAAAAAAATCAACCAGCTCCGGTAAGAAGCCCCTACGGAGGTCAGGCCAGCATCCTCAGGAGGCAGCAATGTCCCACTGGAAGTTTGTGAGCAGACAGTTCTCCTGAAACAGCCACTGCTCTCCCTCCATAGGTAGGTATGGTGACCAGGAGTCCCCAGACAGGATATGGCTCTAAGTTGTAGTCCCTGGCTATGATCCTGCTCATTCCTCAACAGGACCCCATGGAATCCTGCTTTCCAAGTCTCAGCCTGTCTGTCACAGTGAAGGGACACACAGCCTCCCCACAGGAAACACAATTAACTGTGGTTATTCAAGGAGGTGGCTATAGAGGACTGGCCAGACTAAGACATTATTATCCTGGAGGCTGATGAGGGGCAAGGCCAAAAAGTACCAAAACTGTGGCCCCATAGGGTAAGGGGAGATGGGAAATGCCCCTATTCTGTCCTCCACCTTTATCCCCTGCTACTGGTGCCCACTTTGCCACTTGAAACCTGAACTGTGTGCAGAAGATCCCCAGACCTGGGTCAGGATGGAGAAGGGAGAAGCAAATTTCTAACATCCAACCCAAGAGCATGCCTTTCTGAGACCTGCAGCCTTCCAAACACTTTGATGCTTCTTTGTAGGGTTTTTCTAGCTTCTTCTTCACAACAGACCCACCAACGAAGTCATCAGCTAGAAAATTCAGCTGAGGCAGAACAACAGGACAGCCTGTGCAGAAGTTCAGTATCCTCCCTAGGCTTTCCATCTGTTGGAAGACTGGGAATCCGTGAGAATTAGGCTATCTTCTCCACAGCCTGGCTCCAAACAGAGATGGTACCCAAGGCAGAAGACACGGATGGTCACAGGCAGGCAGAGGAGGGAACTCAGCAGCAGGTATGACAGGAGACGACAGGAGCTCAAGCTGAAGCCTCAGCACTACAGAGGTGACAGGATGGAAAGAGCTTGACAAGTCTCTGGAGTGTCTTCCAGGCTAAGAACAATGCCACCTGCCTGCTCAGAGTTCAGTCAACTTGGACTCGGTAACCCACTAAATAAAGTATGATATATTTCCACAAGGTGTGTCTATTTTATCTGCTGCAGAAAGTCAGCTGACAGCTCATCAGGTCATCAGTTGCTGCCAAGCCCGAGGACCTGAGTTCAAATCCCAGGATCCACACAGCAGAAGGAAAAGACTGACTCTCACAAGTTATCCTCTGACCTTCACACAAGAACTATGGCATGAGCGTGTGTGTGTGTGTGTGTGTGTGTGTGTGTGTGCACATGCACACAAGGCAGACTACATGACCTAGGTAAGGTGGTGTCCATGAAATGCCCTTGTTATGGCTTGGGTGTGACCTGAATGCACTCTAAAAGCCCACTGTTGGCAGCTTGGTCCACAGGGTGGCACTACTGTGAAGTGATGGGACCAGCAGGGCTGAGCCCTAGCATGAGCAAATTAGGTGTGACACGGGATTCTTTCTGATTGCTCTAGCCTAACTTTTGAGCACTGTGTTAACTAAGGGTGGAGAGGGGGGCACCCTTGTCTCCTTCCTGATTTTAAGGAATTGCTTTTAGTTTCCCCCCACAGAGCAGAAGGCTGGGTACCTTTGAACTGTGAGTAAACCAGGAGTCCTCCCTTCCTTAAGTGGCTTCTGTCAGGTATCCGTATCACAACAGAGAGAAAAATAACCCCGAGGCCGAAAGTAGATGTTGGTAGGGGCTCTGTGTGTGACAGAGTGGACTGTAGTGGATTATAGATTATAGCGTCGGTGGAGACATCACGGTCCAGGGCTCTGCCCTCTCCTCCAGCACAGCAGCCACCCGTGATGTGTGACCTACACATGGCAGGCCTGTGTCTGGGCCTCTCCCTAGCTGCGTATCTGCATGGCCGCATGGGTTGTCTACAGAGCATGGACTCCCAGAAAGAACCCTGGGATTGGCGTATTCAAGTGCACCCTGCTTCTGGCTGACACCCAGCACGGGGATGGTGGAAGGACCCTGCTGTTTGAGATTGCAGTCCTCCCAGTCCGGATAGCCATTCTGAGCTCATCATTAAGGTGCAGGACTCCCTCTCCCCAGCAGGGCCTCCTACTCTCTGCCTGACTTCGTCTGGAGAGTGTCTTTAGACATAGATGCCACTAACCACATTTGATATATAACCTCTGACATATGGCTCCCTGCTAGCTCTCCCCTCCCTGTGCCTATAGGATAATTAGGTACTATGTTCCCTTTCATATGGTAGGAATGTGCTGTTTAATGCCAATCAAGCACTCTTGAAGTGTCTGGTTCCAACCAATGGTGCACATCTATCCCGGGAGCCCCCCACCCGCTCCCCAAGGGGTATATAGCCTTTGCTCTCCTGAATTAAAGTTGAACTAGCTCCCTGAAGTGGTTCCCGGAGTGTTTGATCTTAGACTTACACGCAGCCTTCCAAGGTCTGCCTCTCGCCTTCTGCTCCTCCTGACTTCATGAGCTGGTGGCCAACAGCCCTCCCCCTCCCCGGAAGGAGGAGAACCACACAGGGACATGGACGGAAGCAAGGGGTTCCTGCTCTTAACCACACACTGTTGCTGAACAAGCTCCGGCCCAGGCCTAGCTCACAGCAGCTGCTTAGAGAATGGGGGTGGGGGGGCAGTGGATGGGAGGGTAGATAGACCCGTACATGGATAGATAGACAGATACACTGGTGAATGATTGCCCTAAGTCAGTGAATGCAGAAGTCCTTGCCCTTACCTCTGGGCATGACTTCCTCCTAGTTCAGTGTAAAAGATTGGTAGTCAGGCCTTTCGCCCCTGGCTACGGCTGGTCATCATCAGTCTTTTTATCCGCCTTGGGCGCCCTAGGTAACATGCTGCTGACCCCATGCCGCCCATAGGCAGAGAAGCCACTTTTCGCCTGCAGGTTGTACAGGTGCAGGTGGGCTGGAGAGTCGGGTGGGCCACCAGAAGGTCCTGCTCTTTCCCTCCCCCTGTACACTGGGCTGCAGAGAGGAAACTCAAGTCCGTGAGCACAGTCTGCATGGTACCCTTACACACACGTTGAAGAGGTGTGCTCAGAAAGGCCAGCCTGGTTCCTGCATGTCCACACCTCCCCAGAGCCCTGAGACGCAGCTATCCAAGCCTTGCCCAGGCCCACAGCAGACCTTCCAGGGCAAGACCTGTCACGATAGCTGCCCGTCATCCCAGGGTACCGCACCAGTAACGAGCTCAGTAATCTAGGCGGAGGTAAAGGAACCCTTAGATGCCGGTCTTCCGGGTGCAGTCAGTCAGCATCTGGGGCACGGAGGGCAGATAAGGCCATGAGGAAATTCACACTCTAACAAACACACACTCCGCACTTTGTGGAGCACGTACTCTCGCTGGCACAGGCTCTCTCTCACTGGGCTTGTACTCTCAGCTGTGAACTCCTGAGTGTTCACATTGTGTTAACCTTCACTTTCCTCAACCCCTGCCAGACACCGTGGCCATCTATTTCACAAAAGATAGAGTGAAAAGCCGGCTTCTGGGGCCGGCTGAGTGCATGTGAGTCCCTTACAGACCCTCTATTGTCCTACACAGCAATAGAAACAATAAAACCAGCCGGGTCTAGGCCATTCACAAAGCTGCCACAGACCAACCTCACCCTGACAGGGAAAATGGTCTTCTGACAGAGGTAACTGCTGCCCAAACACAGAAGGAAGCTCTTTGTCTACACAGCCAGTGTCTACAGTGTGGACCGTACCCCACTCGTTCAGCTCAGGGTCTGTCCCCCTCAACACCAGGTGGCAGAAAGAGCAGGGAAAGGAGGTCCCTATTGTTAGGGCTTAGCCAGCCCTCTCTATGCTGAGTGCTTCATCTATCAGACATCCCTTTGTGCCTGAAATGTCAGCAAGAGACAGGCTGACTTTGGAGGACAAAAAGGGGTACACAGCTATGACAGAAACTCAGTTCAGGTACTCAACCCTCACGCTTCCTCTCTTAAACCTCCAACTCAGCCTTGGGCCTCAGCAGGGCTAAGGAGGGGCTGGTTGATAAGAAGACACTTTTCCTGGGGCCACTCTGACACCCAGTGGCAGCTCCCAAGAAGCACCAGCTGCCTGGGAAGATTGGAGTGAGTGCGGGAAGATCTATATCCCTCAGCAGTTTCTCCAACCTAACTTGCAATGTAACATGGGGTCTGTTTTGTGTTGGCCAAATACTTGTTAGATAGATACACTCAGTGCCACTGCACAGGAGAAAGCGGATTTTCCCTCTCTCAACAGAGAGCAACTGCAAATAATGCCTTCGTTGGGGCTGGGCTTTGTGCTGGATTTTCCTTCCTCCTGCTGGAACTTTGTTTGGCTTGGGTTTGTGTGTGCGGCCAGTCTTTATGGGTTCATACGTGCATTGGCCCAATTGTGCCCAGAAGACACTGTTTCCTTGAAGGCCTTCATCGCCTCGGGCTCTTCCAATCTTTCGGTCTCCTTTCCCACACAGACCCCTGAACCTTGAGCAGAGGGCTCTAATGGAGATTTAGGACTGGGTGCTTCAAAGTCTCTCTCACCAGGCCTGTTGTCCCATTGTGGGGCTCTGTGTTAATGGTCACCTACTGCAAGAAGGTCTTGGCTTTTCTGAAGGGCTGAACCTGAACAATGCACCAATCTATACCCGCCCTTTTATGTGGGCAGGTAGGGATCAGACTCGGGCCAAACAGAGCCATCTCACCAGGTCCTTGTTTTTGTTTAAAGCAAGTATTTTTAAAACCCCTATAATTTCTGAATAGCCTGCTTCCTCTGGGAAGCTTTCCTGGTCCTCTTTCATGCTGTTGATGATGATCCAGATATGGTTCCCATTCAAAAAGCTAAGCATAGCAGCTTATACCTGTCATCTCAAGACTGGGGAAGTAAAGACACACCCACCCTGTGGGCACCATAGCTAGCAGTTAAGAGCATCGGCTGCTCTTCCAGAGGACCCTGGTTCAATTCCCTTCACCCACATGGCAACTCACAGCTGCCTGGTCTTACAACTCAAATTCCAGTGGATCCCTCTCCCTCACAGACATATACGTAGGCCAAACACCAAATGTACATTAAAAATAAATACATTTTTTATGAAAATGTGACTCCAACAGCAAAGAGAGGCCAGAATGGGAGCTTGGTTAGCCACAGGAAACCCCAGCCACAGAGAGAAAACACAAAAGGAACTCAAGCTGACTGCTTCAACTTCCAGTCTTTTCAGGATACTGCGAGCACCAGACCTTAAGAATGTCATTTCTCTGTCCCACCACCAACCCTTGCCATCTGTGGAAGGCAGGAGAGTTGTCCCCAAGATCATGAGAGCACACACACACACATACACATGGGTCATATCTCTGTTGCTGTTTGTTCTCAAATTGGAAGCCTCACGTGGGGCATACTGCTCTACCTGGGGAGCTGCAGCTGGCTGCCTTAGTCCTGTAGGCCACTTCTGCCTCATGTTCTTAAGTCCCTGGCTTGATGATGCTCTTTTCCTGTTATGTCTTTTCTTTCATATGGTAACCTCATCTGAGGTTGGCTCTGTTCTGCCTAAGACTCACAGACTTCCTCAATGGGGTTTTCTTGGTCAATTTTTGCTGAATGCTTTGCTATCTATTTCTTTCTGCTTGTGTTTTTAGTTTTCTTTTGCTTTGGCTTGATATGTATTTAATAGATTCTCCAATCCAAAAGCAAAAGTGTGGCTATTGTAGATTCCCTGGACCACACAGGACGTGCACCCAGAGAGATCAGAGAAGTCAGTAGGATCTCCTCGAGGAAAGTTTTCTAACAGCCAATGTAAAAGCGTGGCCACACAGGCCACCGTGTGTCTGTGCACATGGTGTCTGTGTCTCATACGTGCCAATGCAAGCTGTAATGACTGACTTTCTGCTTCCCAGTGAATCGTAGGCTTCAGGGTCCCAGCCTCGGCAGCTACAACCCAAGCCAAACTTCCTTTTCAGCTGCTGTAAGATTTGGTGAGTTAGGAGCTGAGAGACGGCGCAGAGGTTAAGAACGCTGCTCTTTCAGAAGAGCTAAGATCAACACCTGCATGGCTATCAGGCGGCTCACAACTGCCTGTAACTCCAGCTCCAGGGGATCCAACCCTCTGCAGACACCTGTATTCTTGCACACATACTACTGGACAGACAAGCAGAAGTACTCAGAATTAAAATAACATGACGGGAGTGGTGGCACACATCGTTAATTCCAGCACCTAGACCATGGATGGCTGTGAGTGTAAGGCCAGTTTAATCTACATACTAAGTTCCACGCTAGTCAGGGCTACAACAGTAAGACCCTGTCTCAAAAAATAAATGAAATAAAATTAAGTCTTAAAAGAAAAGGAATTGTGAGCTTCTTCTTCTGAAGAGACAGTAAATCTCTACTACCTATAGTCTCAAATATGTGGAATTCTTGCTGCTGACAACAGAAAAGGCTGACAATGTGTTACCATTTTCTTTTTATGTGGTCCCAAACTGGCTTCAAATTTAGAATCTTCTTGCTTCCACCACCTTGGGGCTGGGATTAGAGGCATGTGCCACCATGGCCAGTTCAAGGTGATTCACGTGTATGTGCCTGTGCGGATGTGTGAAGCCCAGAGGTTTACAGCAGGTCATCCTCTATCACCTCCACCTGATCTTTAGAGACAGGGCCTCTCAATAAATCCAGAGCTCACTGATTGGCTGGAAGGCTAGCCAGCAAGCTCTGGGGTCTGTCCTTTCTCCAAGGCCCCAGCTCTATTATTACAGATGTCTGTAGCCATGCCCAGCTTTCACGCAGATGCTGGGGATATGATCTCAGGTCTTCATGTTTACATTTAACTCTCTCTCCGGCCTCCTCAAGATGATTTCAAAATACAACAGAAGTCACAGAGAAACATCGCTTAAGGTTAATGATCATTTAATATTTTAACAAGTTCACTGATAAACATACCATATGCACATACAGGGAGAAAACAGGCTCTAGATACAACAGAATAATAGAAGCAATCACAAAGAAGATGGCCTTCGTTCTAAGCCTTTCACACTACATAAACTGGAAAGTAAAACGAAAGGTTACATGGGACCAACAGCAGATGTGGAAAATAAATCTAGATCATTCTGTCTCAACTGCAGGAACTTGCTACTCTCCAGAAGGCTACCATGGGCACCGACGATGACCTAAAATATGCAGAGTTGGGCCTTCTTGACAAGGGATGTCTAAGACATGAACCTCAGGCTTCCTCTGCCATGTGAAAAGTTCTTGAGTTAACTCAAAGAACCAGAAGAGCAACGAAATCAGCCAGGCACAGTGTCAGCAGCTAACCCCTTCCCGCCACGGGACATTGTTTAAAAGCATCCATGGAAGAGAAAAGCTCAACCCTGGACAAGTACTTCCCTCCAACCGCTACTCTCATGATTCACTGAGGGGCAAATGACATGAAGCAAAGGGTGGTGTCTACGAGGCCAGGGGTTGAGGAAACGATCAGGCTCAACTATGGCTGTCTGTTACGGCCAGCCCCACTGGGGTCAAGGGCTAGGCACAGCACACCACGGGACAGTACGAGCGAATTCTGTTTCAATAGTATTTCATGGCCATAACACAATACTGTGTGGCTTTAGGAATCCCAGTAACTAAGTTCAAAATTAACATCCCCGTGGAACACTAAAAACTGACTCTAAGGTTTTGTAAGTAAAGCACGGAGCTTTAAAAATGATAACATTGTGAGAAAAGGCCAGGCTTACAACACAGGATGTAAAATCAACATTACATTTATTAAAGTGACACTATAAACCATCAATACAGCATTGTCTCATAGCCCATCTTTCAGAGGTCACAGAGAAGCAAACTTCAGCTAGAAACGGGCAGTGCTATGCCAAGTCCTCAAGGAGAGGCTAGAAAAACACTGTGGGCACCACCACACCTACTTGGCAACTGTCTCACATGGAGGTCAGTTCAAGATTTGAACTGACCAAGAGAGAGTTGCCCAACAGTACAGCAAGGCTAAAAACGCATACACTGGGCTGGACACAGTCAGAATGTGTGCTTTCTGAGCACTCAGGAGAAGCAGGACTGTGCTAAGTAGAGGGCGGGGCTATGCTAAGTAAAGGGCGGGGATGCTAAGTAAAGGACGGGGCTTCCACTGTGCTGCCTTACCTTTGTGAAAAGGCAGTGTTTAACACATGCCAGTCACAAAGCTGTAATTAGGAGCTTTAACACATGAAAGAACATAAAATTTTAAACATGTGGAACATGAGTTTTCTAATATTGGAAACACTTTTTTTTTTTTTAATCAGAAAGCAGGACTGTGGGCCTCCCAGAGCATCAAACATGGGGACTATGTTTTAAGCATTTCTATCAATGAGCGGGTCAGGAATGAAAACAAGACTGGATCCCCACTGACATGAGGGATTAGAGCAAATCCCTGAGACTCTACCCAACCCCATTTCTCACTCAGAACCTGAGTCTCCCCCAGCTGGGGTTCATCCTCACTCTGGACAGCCACGGGGCCCTCCCTACCACTGCTCAGGAAGAGCCTCTCCGGGAGCTAAAGGGCATCCCTGTGCATTGTGGGCCCCAGAAGGCCAGAGGCAGAAACATTCTAAGGCTCTCCCCCGACCAGGAACATCCTAACTAAGGCTTCCCCTCACATACTTTCTTTACAAGTAGAAAAATAGGCTCTACACGGACTGAGCGGGCAATCAACACACCTGCAGCAGAAGCTGAACACACATCACCTGGCAGCTGCCAGCCTGCCCTCACCCTCGCCACACACTTCTTCATTCAGCAGGGCTTAAAGGGAAAGGCCCAAATTCTGAGGCTCAAATCGATTCCTAAGTTGAGACCCTTTCCAATCAAACAGAAGAATAACAAGAGAATGGAACCGGGCAGACTCCTGGAGCATAATTTTTAGAGGAACGGGATCTCCCTCTCCATCCTGAGCTGTCTGTCCTGCAGGTGGCTGGGAGCTCCAGGGCGTGGCTTTATGGGGTCCTCACACCTCAGCCCTGCAGAAGCTGCTGGCCCACAGCTCCTGAGGTAACATGCAGGCCAGGTCCAGAGTGAGATTTCACAGTTAAAGTAGGAGCTGTAATTCCTCACCGCAGTCACACACACCCTCATCCATCAGCATTATTACTATTATCATTATTATTGGCATAGCAGGGAAAATCATCCCTTAATTAAGAACTGCACCTAACTGAACATAAAATGCCCTTTGAAATGGGAGTGATTACATAAAGCCATCCAAGAGTCCCCTAAGAGAGACTTGGTGTAAGCCAGGACCCTGAAGAACTCAGGTTCTCACTCACAGCATATTTCAGTACCATGCAGGTCAACCACAATCATCGGATCGCCACCTTCAAAAGAACTATTTAAATTATTACGAAAGACACGTGTCACAAACAGAAATGCCCTGCAAATCAAATTATTGCACACAGGACTAAAAGAAGCTATGCAGAGAACAACTTGAAGGCTCTAGAAGACCCAAAACAGAGACCCCAGGGCCATGCCTGTGGCTGCCCCAGCAAGCATGCCCAGCGCCAGGTCACTGTCATTGTCTCGGTACCGTTCACGGATGATGACTTGATTGGCAGGCTGCTGTCCATAAACTCCTAGAAAAGAAGAGGAAAGGAGATCTTTTATGACGTAATTTGGAAGCCCAACGTTCATTGAAAAGATGCTGCCCTTGACATGGACACTGTAGCCACTCTCCCTGTGACCAGCTCTTTGCACTAGTTGGCCTTCGAGGTCCATAAGAAAAGCATTAACATGTGGTTCCAGGGAGCTCAACCCAACCTTTTCCAAGACCCACCACCCATAGGCTAGGGAAGACACTGTTGCAATTTATAAAAGATGGTGCATGAAGGCTGGAGACACGGGTTAGTGTTGAGAGCACTGGTTGCTCTTGCAGAGGACCCAGCACCCCATGGTACCTCCTAAGCCCTGTAACTCTAGCTCGAAGGAATCCAATGGCCTTTCCAGTCTCTGCCAGCACCAGGCATGCACTTGGCACATACAAATACAGCCAAAAACACACCCACACATATTAAATAAATACATCTAAAGAAAGATTTTTTTAAAAGATGATACATAAGGCCTGGAGTGGTGCTGTGTACCTTGCCAGTAATAGGAGGATATTTGTGAGTTCAAGGCCAGCCTGGTCTACCCAGTGAGTTTCAGGTCAGCTAGGGCTATCTAGTGAGAGCCCGTCTAAAAGGCAAGAGGAAGCGGATCATCCTTCAGAAAAACTTTTTTGGAGGAGTGTGGTGGCTTGGACGAGAATGGGCCCCGCAGGTTCACATGTTTTGATACTTGGTCCCCAGTTGGTTGAACTGCTTGGAAACAATTAGAAGGTGCTACCTTGTTGGAGGAGATGTGTCACCATGGTGGGACTTGAGATTTCAAGAGGCCACACCATTCCCAGTTCTCTCTCTCTCTCTCTCTCCTGCTCCAGGGCCATGCCTGTCTGTTCCCTCCTTGTCTGTCATGGATTCACCCTCTGAAACCATAAGCCCCAATAAACTGTTTCTTCTGTAAGCTTCTTCCTTGGTCACAGTGTGTCTCGTCACAATAGAAAAGCAACAAACAACATCATAGCCACTGGGGAGGATGCTTTCCGTTCCCTTCGGTTCTAGGGAAACAGGGGGAGTTTCTTACTCATAGGTTTCCAGGGTGTTGAGGCTGGGGGTCCATACAATGGACCTAGCCTTCCTGCCAGAAGCCAAGAGGCCATTTCCAAGGAACAGTGATAACTGAAGGCTGCCTTGGGGTTTGGAGGGAGGCAGGCCCTCAGTTGCCAGGGAGAAGAAAGCACTCAACAGTTTGGGGAGCTGCTAAGGGACCAGCCCGACTCCATCTTAAGATTAAAGGCCATTTTGTTACAGGGTCAAAATAAATTCAATCTTGTTTTCTGTAAAACTTGGATCTGAGCAGGTCTTGACCCAATTTCTGGAGTCTGACATGTTCCACAGCCTCTACCCTAACTTCTACCCCGATAAGACATTCTGCCAAATAATTTTGAGATGTTCAGCCAAGTTCCTATGTAACCAAAATTCCTCTGGAAATCCCCCAATCCTTTGAAATGCCTCACCCTACCAGTCCTGAAATTTTCCGGGCCATATAAACGCCACCTTCCCCTGTGTTTGA
The DNA here is from genome assembly GCF_030254825.1 of Meriones unguiculatus. Taxonomy (NCBI): domain Eukaryota; kingdom Metazoa; phylum Chordata; class Mammalia; order Rodentia; family Muridae; genus Meriones; species Meriones unguiculatus. The sequence goes on along the minus strand of NC_083363.1, from coordinate 57,043,157 downwards.
GGGTATTTCCTCAAATCCTGCTTTAGGGAAACAGTTCGGTCTGTCTGTCTGACAGAAAATAAAGCTTGCATAACATAACCAAAAGAATTTGGGTAATGGTCTTTACTGTCATTTGTTGGGGTAAGCACTGCAAGGTCACAACACAGCCTGCTTATCAGTGCTCTGCAGAGAGCAGCATGGTAGAGCCTGACCTATGGGACAGAGAGTGAGGGGGCAGCTGGAGGACCTGTAACCTTACAGACATGGCTCTTTACAGCTCACTGAGATATCATGTCCCTCCGCTTTCCAGGGCCAAACACCACAGCACTACAAAGATCAGAGCACCAAGAAAGCTACAGGGGCCTGCCTCGGGTTTCCATGGCAGCCCTCTGTGCCACACTGGCTGGATGACAGGCAAATGTGAAGAATGTGGGAGAAGTGGGGAAACGCCTGCTTAAAAATGCATCAGCAGGCAAGCACGGCAGCTCACACCTGTCATTTTAGCACTTGGAGGCCTATGACAACTGCACCAACTACTCACCATCTAGAATTTGTTTCCTGTGAAGTACAAAGTGGGAAGAAATATGACCAAAAACTGTTCTGTGTCACAACACTGCATTTCCTCAGTTGTGACAGGCAACTAAGGATGTCACCAGAAAGAAAACACCATGAGAAAAAATCACTCTCAACCCTTAAAATGGTATCTTACTCTTACTTTGGCGCTTTTTTTTTTTTTTTTTTTTTTTTTTTTTGGTGGCCGGGGGATTGGTTTAGTTTTTTTGTTTTGTTTAGTTTGTTTTTTTGTTGTTTGCAACAGTCACAGTTTGTATCCCACAATGTAGACCAGGATGCCTTGGAACTCACGATCCACCTGCTCTGCTCTGCCTCCTGAGTGCTCGGATTAAAGGTGAGAAGAACCACATTCAGCTTGTTTAAAAACCAATGGAGGTGAGTATAGAAAAGAGTGAGTGTCTTTATGTGCTCCCTACAGACAGTGGTTAGTGGTATTCCTTCCCCTCTCCCCTGGCTACACACTCCCCTCTGGGGGACTAACCCACACACCAGTGAAGCTCTAACATCAACACAGGTCTCTCCTGGGGAGTTCATTTCGGGGGAGGGGTGCTGTTCTGACTGTAACAGACTCTTGCAGTCATGCCCAAGCTATTAAGAGACTTCTCACTCCCAGCGTGAGCTGGGTACACCTTCCTCTCCATGCCCCCAGCCCCCCAAACAGAGTCACTTCTTCAACAGATACACACTAAAAGAGAAACCCACTGAGGCTATCTGGGAACTTCAACTGTCCCAACATCCAAGATGTCATCAAAGAGTACAAAGAACACGGTGTGTGTACACCTGGTACCGACACCAGAGGTGCCGAAATATACCATCTTCACATTCGTAATCTACAAACAAGAATGTCACACTCTTCAGACACTCTTAATGTCACTCTTAATTATGCAAGCTCCAAGAAATGCAGAAGAGCATCTGGGGGAAAACAAATCTTCTTGTCCAAAGTGCTAAACCGTGTCACAGGAACCCTAGTGTGCTGTAAGCTGCAGGGAGCTCCTCCTCCTCCCACTGTGCCACAGCCAGCCATCCTGGGCCTCCACTTCCTCTGCCCCGCCCCCACCTCTGCCTCCTCACCCATTTTCTTCTCTGCTTCTGCCTCCACTTCCTCCTCCCGCTCCTCCAACAGTACTAGCTGCTTCACTGCTCACATAACACAGTCCCATTAAAGCGCATCAGCCTGGACCATTAACGGAAGATAGACTCATGCGTGTAATTATTAAAGCTCCACTGAATGAGACACTAAAGATGCCAGCAGACTAACGGAGGGAGGAAGCAGCTTAAACCATTGGCAGACTCACCAGTTCCTGACTCTGACACATAGTGGGTCACCACAAAGCCTAATCACAAAGTGTTATCAATGAGCTAGAAAGGTCTTAATTGTTTCTGATAGAATGTTTCAAAGACTTCAGCATGGGCCTTTTATCCTCTGAGGTGCCTAGCCTAGGATTCTCTAAAGTCCACAGCAGCTTCACTGCGGGCCCTGGCTCCACCCTCACAATCCCATATACCCACAGCAGTAGCACTCACACCTCACTAGATTTTATACTTTGACTAGTCTAAAACTGTCATATTTAGTAACTAAAACACAAGACACACGATTGGGTTTGTGTTTCAGATAACAAATTACTTTTAAGTACAAGTAAGCCCCATTAAACAACAAATAATTATTTGGGGAGCTGCAGATAGACGCTAAGGGCTACTTTCCTTTGGGCTCTAAGGATCTTCTTGTCTGTACCTCTCCAGTGCTGGGAATACAGGTGCACCTCATCATGCCTGGCTTTTACAAGGATGCTGGAGACCAACCCGTCCTACCAGCTCCCAGCAACCAAGTTCCGCTGCAGACTTAGACTGTACCACCAGACTGCTCTATAAATTGCAGTTTGATCAACCTATTCCTTATCATATGCCTCTAGTGTTGAATGGCTGGAGAGATGGCTCAGCAGTGAAGAGCACTTGCTGCTCTTCCAGCGAACCCTAGTTCACTTCCCGGCACCCACAGTCAACTGGCAACCGTCTATATCTCCAGGCCCAGGCAACAAACACCCTATTCCAGCCCCTACAGACACCTGCACTCATGTGCACTTAACTACAGCGACTTACACATAATTAAAAACAAATCTTTTAAAAATGTTTCAATTGAATGATATACAGAACATGCAAGCAACCAAGTCCTATTAGGTTACACTTTAAAGAAAGATCACTAAGACATTTAAATAATCAAAAAACTGGGCTGGAGAGATGATTCGGTAGGGGACAGGCAGTTGTTGCGATTCTGACAACTCAGGTTCAATCTCTGGGACCTACACAGGGTTAGGAGAGAAATGACTCCTTTGAATTGTCCTCTGGCCTTCCCTCGTGAGCTGTGATGCACACGGCACCAACACACACATAGACACAACACAGGCACCCAAAATAAACACAACCATTCTAGCACCATAAAAATAAAAAAATATATAAAAAAAAGAAGACTATTAATGAAAAATGAGCAAAAATCAGAGGGACAGAGTGACTTGGGGTCTCCAATTGAAAGTGCGGCTCTTTAACTTCCAATCGGAAGGTAAGACTCCTCCTTGCCCGCACTGTATGCCAAGATCAGGGGCAGCAGGCCGCAAGAGTTACCTGCATACGGGTACTGGTACGGCACAGCATATGCCTGCCCATTGGCAGCATACACAACCTGGGTTCCCGCTGGGTACGCGCCACTATACGGACCATAGCCATAGACCTGGAAGAGAAGAATGTCCTGTGAGAAGTACAATTCTGGGGGGCTGGTGAGAGGGACTTGCCACCTAGCCTGAGGACATGCATTCTGTCCCTGTCCCAGAAACTCACATAGGGGAAGGAGGGAATGAGTCCTAAAAATTGTCCTCTGAGCAGGAGCAAAGGTGTGTGGGGATGGAGAGGGGTGACACACACAGGAGGTACTGGGGAACAGAAGGGGAGAGGGGAAATGATGTGATTATATTTTCACTTAAATACATGCATGCACGCGTGCAAACGTGCACACACGCATTCATACATAACATGCATGCATATATATACATTGTGCATGCATGCACAAATGAGTGTGCGAGAAACTCCACAGGCATGCTGTGGCAGATCCAAAACTGGATAATGGAAAAGCTGCTAACTCAGAAATCCCAAGAGTACAGACAGGGAAGGGGGCCCAGGAAAGTTTGCTCTCTCTGCCCCAAGAGCCAAAGAAAGGAAAGGACAGCCTAGCAAGAGAGAATATCTTTAGACAGTAACTCCTCCACTCTCTACACAAACACCTCAGAAACACCCAATTTCCCTCGCTAAAGGTCAGAGGTGGGAGCCCTAACCAGCATGCTCAGCTACAACTACAACAGCTACAAGGCTCCCATGAGCCCTTAGAGTACAGCCAGAAAGGGATGAGGGAGGAGCAGGCCACTTCATTCCTGCCAGATAAGGAGACACCTACTCTACCATGCAGCAGACCTCAGAACAAGCCACAAAGTCTACCACTGACAAGCAGAAGCCTTCTCTCCCCCCAGGAATCCATAAGGGCTGGGGGGAGAGTGAGCCCACTGGCTGGAAGCCTTGCGCCTGCCTGTGGAGAAGCCGAAGCAGGGCTCCTCACCATGCCCTCGTGGTGAGAGGTCCACGTGAGTAAACTAAAACTCCGTCTGAGTCTCGATGTGTTTAAAACGTCAAAGTTCTAATCAAAAGTCTTTTTTTTTTTTTTTTGTACAAACAGCCAGGAAGATATCAAACAGAATGACAACAGAAAAACAGCAACACTGAGACAGGAGAGATGTCAGTGCCAGGGCTGGGCACAACTCGGTGGACAGAGCTTGCTATGCATGGGAGCAAGCCCAGGTTCCATCCCAGCACCTGAGAGTGAAGACGCTAGGATTAGCTAGAGAGGACGTGTGTGCTGGTCTGCGGTGTACATGTGGGTAGGGTGTGCGCAATGTACCGTGGGTGCAATCAAATGTGTAGAAGTCATACATGCCTGGGCGTGCGATCAAAGGCCAGAGAGGAGACCGGGTCTCTCTCTCTCTCTCTCTCTCTCTCTCTCTCTCTCTCCCTGTGAGACAGGGTTCCTCACTGAAAAGATTTTTTTTCAACAGTCTATTAGTTAGCCAAGAATTCTCTATGTAGGCCAGGCCAGGTGGGCCTCAAACTCACAAAGATCTGCATGCTTCTACCTTCTGAGCACTGAGCACTCAGCTCTGGAAAGGACTATTTATTTATTTTTAGGTTTTTGAGACAAGGTTTCTATGTGCCCTGGCTATCCTGGAACTCACTCTGTAGACCAGGCTGGCCTCGAACTCATGGAGATTTGACTGCCTCTGCCTCCCAAGTGCTAGGACTAAAGGCATGCACCACCATGCCCAGCCCTCTGGAAAGGATTTAAAAGTAATTGTTATAAAAATCTTTCACTTAGTAATTATGAAATGAACATACTTAAATGAAAAAAAATTAAAGAAGAAAATATGTATAGAAAAAAAATCAGTATGATATATATTCACATTCTTATATATTAAAGCATAAAGAGTACAAATTTTAGAACTAGCCAGTGTGTAATCCCAGAACTTGGGAAGTGTGAGAAAATGATCAAGAGTTTACAGCACCAACATGGCGGCTCATAACTGTTCATAACTCCAGTTGCTGGTGATCTGATGCCCTCTTCTGGCTTCTGTGGGCACTGCATGCTCATAGATTCCTACAGACAGAACACTCATACACACAAAATGAAATCTTTTAAACATTTATAGCTATATACAACCACTTGAAAATAATGAAATACTTATAAGTCTAACAAACATGTATTAAATTATTAAACTGAAAGCTGGAAAATGCTGACCAAGAACAAAACAAACAACAAAACTAAAGAAACCCAAGAATAAACGTGAAGAAGCAAACAGAAAAGAGCACAAAGCTCAGGGTAGCAAACGATAGTGATGTCTAAACACGATCCACTGGCTTACAGGAGCTTTTGTCAAAAATCTTGCAAGATTTTGCAGTGAACATAGATTCGGGGCTGGCCAGATGGCTCATAGGATAAAGGTGCTCGCTTCTAAGCCTGGTGACCAAAGTTTAATCCCCAGGACCCACACGGTAGAATAGGAGAACCAACTTCTACAGGTTGTCCACTGACCTATCCCTGTGCCTGTGTGTTGTGGCATGTTGGTACACACACATACACGCTAAATGGAATATAGTCTTTAATTAATAAATAAATATATAAGCAGTGTGTGAGATAGCTCAGTGGTAAAGAGCTAGCTAGTGGTAAAGTGCCTAGCATGTGTGAGGCCTTGAGTTCAATCTCTACCATCGTAAAAATATACTAGGTGGGTTTTTTTTGTTGTTGTTTATTTTGTTTTGAGGTGTTTTGTTTTTTGTTTTTGTTTTTGTTTTTTTTTTGGTGGGGGAGGGACAGAATCTCTAAATTAAACTGGCTCCTATGTAGCCAAGAATGATGCTGATAGCCTGACTGTCCTGCCTTTGCCTCCCAAGCACTGAGATGCCAGGTGTGTGTTGCCTGCCAGTTTATACAACCTGGACCTCAGGTTGCTAGGCAAACACTCCATGAACTGAGCTACGTCTCCAGCCCCGTCCAGCCCCGAGAGCAGCTTTATTTCATCGAAGTGAAGAGTATAAAAGAACAAGGGAAGATTCAGAGTGGATTTCTAATTTCCCTGACACTGACTCAAGATTAACAACAAATCTACAACCAAACCCAGAAGAGACCAACAGAGGAAAAAGCAGCAGAGAGTCCCGGCTTCCCCACTTGCAGGCTCTCTGCTCAGATCTACTCCCTACCTCAGGGGTGGGTGTAGCATAGGCGGCGTAGGGGGGTGGCGAGGCGGCCACGGCAGTCTCTTCAGACAGGATTGCTGAGCCTACGTAAGCCTGCGGGAGACGAGAGAGTACATTTACTCATCCAGGAAAGCTCAAAAGGTGTCAGCACTCTGAGCAGGAAGGGCTTTTGCTGCTGGTCCAAGGGTAGCCTCCAGCCTCCTGAAGGTGGGGTGCCCGAGGCCTCTGCTGCCAAGGCCTCTTCGACCGAGGGGCACCACTCTCCTTAGTTCACTTGGTCAGTCAGAGTGCACCACGAGCACTCTACTGCAGTTCAAAACACACCCCGGTGAAAAGGAAAAAAAAACAGTAGCTCTTTAAAAAAAAAAATGCACACGCAGAACCGCACTGGGATTTTGCTTATTATATGGATCATTGATGCTATTTCACAGGCAGGGCCTGTTGGTCACAGAAAGGCAACTCAAGTGTGGCATGAGCTGAGAGGGAAAGTCTCTCTGGCTAAACAAAAGCCACCAACACTTAGCTTTTTGACTTGATTTTCCCACCTGCACGAAATTCTTTTGTAAGCCTCTTCTGCTTTTCTCTTTTCTTCCTTAAGAAGATATTGGAAAAATGGGGCCCCAGCTAAGAATGAAAAATGCTGAGCACAGAGGGCTTGGGCACAAGCCGGACTGCCAGGGTTACAACAGAGCTATGGTTTCTGTATCTCCTGGAGTCAGAGATACTATCAGGGACAAGGACAGGGACAAGAAGGTTTTGTTTTTCTGAGGCTGAGATCTTATGGATAAAGTGAGCACCATGGTTCTGTTTAAAGCTTTACTTTAAAATACAGGGGAATTCAAGGTGAGGCAAACCTGGAGAAAGGTGAACAAGAGTGGTGAGACTGGAGCCGCCATGCCTGGCTGAAGAGGGGGCTGCCTTAGTTACTCCTCGCTACGACAAGACAACGGAACAAGATGACGTAGAGAAAGCAACTCAGAGGGGAAAGAGTTTGTTCTGGTTCACAGTCCTCAGAGGATACAAGTGCATCACAGTGGGAAAGGCATGGCTGCAGCCAGGGAGGGCATGGTGAAAGAGCAGGAGGCAGCTGGTCATGTTGCCTACAGAATCGTGACTGAATAGGGAATCAAGACAGGCTCAAGGCCCGCCCCAGTGATCCCTGTTGACCCCTCTGCTCTAGTGAGGTGCTACCTGAGGATCCCATAACTTCCCCACACTGCTTCACCAATGGGAAGCAAGCGAGTCTCATCTGGCATGATCACTGCCAGTGAGAGGCGCCCTGCCCTGCTTTGCTCACAGAGCAGCCCATGGACAGGAGATGCCGCTCTCTCTACCATTTCCCTCTCCCCACCCCCTGTTCTCCAGTTTGCTGCACAGACCCAGGATGTGCAAACAGGACTTGGAAGGACCACGGGCAACTTACTGTGTTTGTTCTCGAATCCTGCAGTGTAAACTTCCATGCCCTGGAGAAAATGAAAAACAGGTTGCTCTCTGAGGTAAATCCAGCATTCCAGTGATTCTTAAACCCAGGCAGGCATCAACATCCCTGGAAAGGCTTGCTTAAAAAGAGACACATGCCCTGTAAGCCCAGCACTTGGGGGGCTTAAACAGGAGGACTACCATGAGCTGGAGGCCAGCCGTTGCCAAAGACTAACATCCTGTCTCATACCACTCCACCCATATCAAAATAAAAGGAAAGGAAACTTCAGGCCACAACCCACCAAATCACCTCTTGTTCCAGACATGAACTAAGAAAACATGTATACGTAAGGAGCAGATTTACAGTTTATACAATTTAAAACATTATACACAGTTTAGTATTTTCTTCTCTTTAATAACATGAAATGTAGCAGATCAGTGGCAGTGCCTGCCTTTAATCCCAGCACTCAGAAAGCAAGAGGCAGGACAAGTATCTAAGTTTGAGGCCAGCCTGGTCTACAGAGCGAGATCCAGGACAGCCCAGGACTGTTCCACAGAGAAACCCCGTCTTGAAAAAGAAAAGTAAACCATGCTGTAAATTGTCCCATCAAAAGCCAACACTGGCTGAAACCTACTATGTATTTCAGGCTGACCCCAAACACAACATCTTCCCACCCAGCCTACTGAGTATGGGGATTCAGATGCATGCCAACACACTCAGAGCCTGCCTCATTTTTAATGGCTCTACCCTGTTCCATGATCTGACGAGATTTTGATTGCCGGCTATCTTAGCCAGGGTTGCTATGCTGTGCTATAACACCATGACCAAAAGCAACCTGGGGAGGAAAGGGTTTATTTCACTTACACTTCCACAGAATAGTTCATTATCAAAAGCAGGTAGGGCAGGAACCTGGAGGCAGGAGCTGATGCAGAGACCGTGGCGGGGGGCTGCTTACTGGCTTGCTTCCCATGACTTGCTCAGCTTGCTTTCTTATGGAACCCAGAACTAACAGCCCAGGGTGACCCCACCCAAAATGGGCTTGGACCTTCCACATCAATCACTAATCAAGAAAATTGCCCACAACCCTGCCTGCAGCCTGATATTACAGAGGCATTTTCTCAGCTATGGCTCTCTCCTCTCCAGTGTCTAATTTGTATTAAACTGCAGCAAAACCAAGCAGCAAACCAGCAACATTTTTACCCTTGGAAAGAATGTTCCATGTTACCTCTGTGCCCCTTTTTCTGTCTTTGCACTCCTGACCTTCCCACCTCTACCTCCCAAATGCTGGGGTGACAGGACGGCCCAAACATGGCCTGCTTCCCCTGTACACCTCTTTATGATGGTTCCTAATTAGAGCGCTCAGCCAAAGATTGCATCCGTCTCAATTAGTAGATACATAAATAAACACTTTCCCTTTCACTCACCTGATGGAGGAGACAACCCAGATTTGTTTCCCCATCTTTCCTCAGAGATCTCTGTTATAGACTGAATTATGGGCCTTCAAAACACACACTGAAGTTACGGTCCTCAGTACACTTAAGTGTGACTCACCAAGAAATAAGGTTCTTACACAGGAAGTCAAATGAAAATGGGGTCAAACTGTAAGGTTCTCAGTCCAACAGGCCTGGTGTGGGCACAGATCCAAAGGGAGAAGGCCATGGGACAACAGAGTGGAGGCTGGCCTGGTGTGGCTGCAAGCGATGCTGGCAGACCCAGGGGCCGCCAGTATCTTACTTCTGACCACCAGGGCCCTGAGACTTCATCTCGGCTTCAGTTACCCAGTTTGTGGTTCCAGAAGAGCCTTAGAAACCGGGTTTTCTATTCTGTTTTTTGTCGTCTTTCTGACATCTCATTTAGGTATGTTTTCTGTTTAACAGAATTAAACAGTTAGACCTTGAATTTTCTGTCCAATTTCAGACCTCAGTCTTTCTTTTCCTTCAGTACTTTTTATTATAATTGTGTGTGGTTTACGTGTGTGTGCTCGCGTGTGCGCGCGCGCGCGTGTGTGTGTGTGTGTGTGTGTGTGTGTGTGTGTGTGTGTGTGCGTGTGTGTGTGCCACAGCATGTGTGTGGAGGTCAGAGGACAGCTTTTAGGAGGCATTCTCTCCTTGTATCTTGCGCACTGGAACAGAGTATTAAAGGCGAGCTGTTGAGAGTGAATAAACTTCCGATACTTTACTACAGGAGCACTGAACAACCAACAGGCATTATTTAACCTATCTGTGCCCCAAGTTTTGATGCGTGGACCGATATCCACATTGTCAGACACAGTAAGGCTTAAACAGCATTTTTAAAGCAGTTAGCCAAACGCCTAGAGGAAAGTCAGTGTTTGGTTTACGTCAACTCAGAGTGTTAAATGGCAATGTGGCTCCATTTTATAAAAGGAGCAAATTAATCTGACACTCAGTGACTTCTCGTCCGTCTGGAGAGAAGTCATATTTTTACCAGGATACACAATTCAGGGTTCACTGATGACTCAGAGATTGAATAGCGCTCTTGCAGAGGACAGGAGTTTGATTGACAGCAACATATCACTTAGATCACCACCATTTGTAACTCTAGTTCCAGGGGATTTTGACACCATCTTCTGGCCTCTGAATGCACCAGCACATGTGTGACTGTACGCACATTTTAATAAAAATTAAGTGATAAGTTAAAAATAAGTTCTGAGTTTATTCAGCTATAGTGGCACATGCCTTTAATAGGGAAACAGAGGTAAATGCAACTCTGTTCAGTTTGAAGTCTACATATTGAGTTCCAGGCCAGCCTGGAACTAGTGACTCTCACTCTCTCTCTCTCTCTCTCTCTCTCTCTCTCTCTCTCTCTTAGTTTCAGAGGTTTAGTCCATTATCATAATGGCATGGGAGCATGGCAGATGCCCACAGGCACTGGGGAGTAGCTGAGGGCTCCATTCTGGTGCCACTCCCTGAGGTCAAAGCATTCAAACAGATGAGCTTATGGGGGGTCATTCTTATTCAAACCACACTGCTTGAGCAGAAGGGAAGAAAATTAGAATTAAGGGGGTCAGGGAGATGGCTCAGTGGGTAAAAGCATTGCCCATGAAAGGATAAAGACCTGAGTTTGAATCCCCAGAACTCATTAAAAAAAAAAAATCATATGTGTAGCACTAAGATATATAAACTAGCACTCCTAGTGATGAATGGTGGAGACTGGAGAATTTCTGGGAGCTTATGGGAAAACACAGTAAAAACTCAGCAAGAGCCTGTCTAAAGACAAGGTGAAGATAAGTACCAATACTGATATTATCTTCTGACCTCCATCCTTGCTTTTACACATACACATACACACACACACACAAGAAAGAAAGAAATTAAATCCAAGAAAAACCCACTGTATTTCTCCACTACAAATTTCATCCTGGAGGGAAACTCCACTCCCACTTCTTCCCTTCCTAACAAGGGTAAATTAGAGCAGAAAACACTTTGTCAACTAAGCACACTCACAGGCAATCGTCGGTGCTCTCTGCACAGAGACTGATGGTTCTCCCGTCTCGGCAGACGATCTGCAGCAGACAGTCTTTGGCCTTCCCATCTGGAGGCTGGATGTCTAGGAGAGACAAGGGGAATGAAGGACAAACCCAGAGCTTGGTTTTCTGTTTGTTTGTTTCATCTTTCCTCCTAACACATCCTTAGACCTAACAGACCAGAGATGTGAAGATCAAGACAGTACGTGGGAAATCAGCTGGAGCCTGACTACAAAGCAAAAGGGAATCAAGCCAACTGGCTGCCGAGGAAGACGCCGCCTGCTCCCTGTAAAGTGAGCATAACGAAAGGATGACTGACCGCAGACCCCAGCATCCGATGTTCTGCATCACGGTTTCAAGGAGCCAAACAGACTACCACACATGTCCCATGTCTGAATCAGAAAAACAGCCTGACCTAAGAGGGGTCTCACCTTTCTGGGGGTTGGTAGCAGTCTGGTCCCTTCTCCCCAGATGAAGCGGTGCAGGCTGGGCCTAACTCCAGTGAAAAAAATCTATGTATCGTGATTTTCAGGATATGAGTGCCCAAGCCTCACTGTGCCAGGACAGAGACCAGTCTGATATTGGCAGAAGACTCATTAAGGGAGGGAGGCATGGCTTACCCCGACATTCATGCCCCACGCGAATATTGATGCAGTCCACTGGCATGTGGACCTTATCCTCTATACTCTGCCGGGTCTGGTCATCATAATAGATCAGGTGACCATCTGACCACAGGTCAAACCAATTCTTCTTCCAGCGCTTCAAAATAGTACCTGGCAGAGAAGAGGCAACGTTGGCTTTGGGTTAAAACAAGAAAGGCTTTCTCCAGTGCACAGCAGGCACGGAAGAAATTGTCTACCCAAACAGAATTGATGGAAGCAATCTACCAAACCGGAAGTGCAAACAGACACGGCCTGGCTACTTTAAGAGTGCAGGCACTGGCAGGCTGCCAACCAAAGCACAAGCTGAGAAATAAACAAGAAAAGGTCGACTGAAAGATAAAACTGTAGCCCCTCAAGGGAGCGTCAGGGAAGAGGGGGCAGAACGCTCATAAATGCCAAACGGTAGAAAAGAGACCTGCAAAACATTGCCATCTGGATACAACACGGCCACTGCACTCATGAGCACAGCAGCTGTGCACACCTGCACAAGGTCCACACAAGTTCAGGCCTTTCAGTATTCCATCATGGGTGGGAAAAACATGTAAGAATGAAAGTGACAATAATAACTTTTTTAAAAGCTCACCTTCCAAGAGCATGACAATGCCTAAGGAGAGAGCTGAAGGACTGGCAAAGGACTTGTCCTCAGGTCCGAACAACGTGCCCAGGTCCCCTGTTGACAGGAGGCTGGGAGCACAAAACTCAAGAGGTCTGGGGCTACCCTCTGAGACAGCAGGCAAAGGCAGCATTACTCACTCTAGGCTAAGGCTCCCCATAGGCCTGGGGCACACGGCACAGCTCCAGGTGTGGAGCGGGTAAGTGGCTCTCCCCGCTTGCCAGCACATTAGAGTGGCAGCCTAGGGGATGGTCCACAGCAGCCAGGTCTAAGAGACGGGACCTCAAGCCCAAAGAGCTGAGTTTCCTCTGGAGACAAAGGTTGGCTTTGCTAAACTGGTGCATTCACTGAGGTCAGTCCCCCTACTGGTCCTCCTCAGGCCCCAGACGGGACAGGTCATTCCCCACACTGAGGCCAGTGACAGAGAAGCCAAGTGTGGTCAGACTTAGCATCCTCAACCCAACCCTTAAGAGCAGAACACACGACTGAGGAAAGGGAAAGGAGCAGGGACCCCCATGCTTCCCAGTTCCATGTTTTCCATGAACTCCATGTTTTCACAAAGACAGTTCACAGAGCTCTAAAAATTCTGGAGGAAATGTACGGCCACAGCATTAACCAGAAGGGGCTGTTTGCAAACGTGATCTGTCTCAGCAGACTCAAGTGTCTCTACTCACTCTGTCGAAGCAGCCATCCGCTCTTCACAAATGCCATCTCTTCAGCTGTGGGAGAGAGCAGACCAGGTGGGAATCAGGAGTCTGGAGGAGACTGGAGGAGACCACTCATCAGGCTCTCTTCACTCCCGCCCCCTTCCAGGTGAGCTGAGGAACAACCCCATGTGACCTCACACTAATTGACATTTATCAAATGCCTCCTCCATGGGTCTACACCGCCCATCCTTCCTCCCACCTCCTGTATCCCAGTAGGCACGGGGCAGCCTCAGGAACACTGACACCTGACTCTGGTAAGGACACGGGGCTTCTGACAACACGCCCAGTGCTGTCAGTCTAGAGACTGTCCAGCTGTGATAGCCTGACTCTGACACATTCTACAGGCTACTGTGTCTGGTCAGGCCTCGCTCCTGTCAGCTGACTGAGTGGCTAGATCAAGGCAGAAAGCCTTGGGTCTTCAAGAAAAGCACTGACATATTTAATTCCATAAGAATAAAGAACTTGGGTACCACAGAGATGGCTCAGCACTTCCTGCTCTTGCAGACCATCCAGGTTTCGTTCCCAGCACCGATATGACAACTCACAACCACCCGTAACTCCAGCTTTGGGGGATCTGACCCCCACCTCACCCCACCCCACCTTCTCTCCTCCACAGGCATTGTGTGCACAGGGTACGTTTAAAATACACACAGGCAAAATACCCATACACAGAAAATGGAAATAAAAAACAAAGATTGCCGGGGGCCAGTGAGGTTGCCGGATGAATAAAGGAGCCTGCCACTAAGCCAGGCCCACGTGACGGAGGGAAACCATGGGTCCCTTGTCTGCTGACCTCCGTATGTGCACTGGAGCACAAATGTGTCCCTCCATAGTAACAATAAACAGAATTCTAAAAATACAGGACTTCTGTATGGAGGGTGGGCATCAAAAGACTGAGGACAAGTTAGGAAAATCATTACAGATAGCAACAATGTCTTCACTTCTTTACTTACTGGGCTCAAACACAGAAAAGGAAAAACAATTTTGATCTCTCTCTCTATCTCTCTCTCTCTCACACACACCCACACACACACACACACAACCAATAAAACAAACAAATGTGAATAAACCTGTAAGATACCCAGTTTGATGGCTCAGTAGGTAAAGGAGACAGGCACAAAGCCTGAAGCCATGAGTATAATCCCTGAGACTATTGGAAAGAGAGAACCAACTCCCTGCGGTTGTATTCTGACCTTGGCATGCATGTCATGTCATGTGTGTGCACACACACAACAGATAGATAGATAGATAGATAGATAGATAGATAGATAGATAGATAGATAGATGTAAATTATAAATTAAATTAAATATAAATTTAAAGATACCCATTTCTATTTTCAACTCAAAGGCGGGGTTAACAATTGGCCAAACTCTCTTGCCTAAGCAGGAGGCGGCACTTTATCCTGGCAGGATAAAGATATTTCTAAAAGACACCCACTCCCTCCCTTTGGCTATCAGACTGTGGCACAGGACACCATGGGGAACTTCGATGTTCCCAGGAATCTCATTCTGGAAGGGAAAGGCTGAAACCTGGTGCAGCCAGAAGGGGAACGAGTCTCCTGGAAAGAGGATCCCCACAGTGTGACAACTTGGCAGCCCACCTTGCAGGAGAGACCGGCTCAGAACCAGGTGGGACTGCCCCTTAACCAGACCTGGAAAGCTATTATGTCCAGCCCTCTTCTTAAACCTAAACCTCATGTCAGGGCCCAAAAAGACAGACTGGGTCAGGGACTATTCCTGGATCTCTTCATCTCTCTTTTTCCATGTGGGCACACAATCACAAACTGAATCCAGAAAGCCAAGACTGTGAACAGAGAAATACCTGCTGTTGCCGGCAGCCATCTTGTGATCATGGTGTGGGGTGGGGGTTGGGGGGCAGCCCAAAGGCAGCTGACCCTGTAGACAGCTGCTCTCATGGACTGGGCTAATCCTGAGCCCCATCTGTGATGACTAATCCTGATGGTCAGTCAGCTTTGAGGGGATCTAGAATCCCCTGGCTGAAAACCTCAGGCCCTGTCTGAGTTTGTAGATTAGGTTATCTGAAGTGGGACAACCCGCCCTACACCCTATGTGTGGGCAGCGCTGTCCCCCTTGCCGGGTCCTAGAAGGAATGAAGAGAAAGTGAGGCAAACACCATCATTTACCAATCTGCTCCTGAGAGGGTCAACAAGACCACTGCTTCATACTCCTGCTGCTCAGCCTCCCCATAGTGACTGGGAGCCAAAACAAGCCTTTCCTCCCCTCTCTTAAGCTGACTCTTGGCAGGTATCTGGTTCATAGCAAGAAAAGTAACCAATATGTCACCCTAATCCAGGGCTAGGCAAAAGCAGAGGTTTGCATTTTGTTTTCCTAAAGATTTATTTAAATTTTTTTACATGTATGAGTGCTCTATCTGCATGTACACTGGCAAGCCAGAAGAGGGCATCAGATCTCAGTATAGATGGTTGTAAGCCACCATGTGGTTGCTGGGAATCAAACTCAGGACCTCTGGAAGAGCAGATAGTGCTCTTAACCATTGAGCCATCTCTCTAGCCCCAGAGGTTTGCATTTTAAACTGGATTGGATCAGGACCCCAACAACTAACAGTATGAAACATTCCCCTGATACAGTTACCAACAACTACTGAATGAAGTTGGTAACTAGTCTCATACACTGGATGTGTGTGTGCCTATCACCTAGACACTAAAGACAAAGATTAATGTGTTTGTTTCATTTACCTTCTAAGCATGTATTCATGCTAAGAACCACTCACTGAGTAGAATCCAGATTCAAAGCAGAATGAGGCAGAAACTCACACATCTAAAGACATATGAACATGTCTGATATATGCAATACCCTTAAGAGTGTCATAGAAAAGGAAACTAGGATCTCTGGCTGTAGAAACGGCTCACCAGGACTTGCCATGTAAGCTTCCTGTATAACCCAGGAACCCACACAGCGAGCTGGGCGCTCCCACATCATTCATTAATCCAGACAGCACCTCAGAGACTGGTCTATTGGCCTCTCTGATGGAGGCAATTCCTTAAATGAGATTCTCTCTTCCCTTATAAGCTTGTGTCTAAGCTTGTGTCAAGCTGATCAATACGAACAGCACAATGTGTGATAGGGAGAAAAATGTATTTCATTTTGAGCTTGATTCTATAAAACTTAAAGGATAGGGAGGGGGGCAGTGATGGTGCACACCTGTAATTCCAGCATTCAGGAGACAAAAGCAGGCAGATCTCTGTGAGTTCAAAGCCAGTATGGTCTACAGAGTGAATTCCAGGGCAGCCAAGGCTACACAGAGAAACCCTGTCTCAGAAAACCATAAAACAAACAAACAAACCAAAACCTCCAGCACTGTCATTGATTCTGTATCATACCACCCTTTCACTAAATAATTAAATAGCTGTGTGTTGACAGGGATGTATGTTGAGTTTACTATTTAAGCTGTTAAGACAAAAGGCAATGGCTTGGCTGTTAAAGGCTAGGCTCACAACCAAACAGATCAGACTTCAGCCAAAGTGGAGGGCCCTGGTGTGCTGGAACTGGTATCATAAAAAAGCCGGCAACAGGCTTGACAGCAACTTGAACTTGGTCTGATAGGAAAATAGCCCTGGGAAGTTGACCGTTGGGTTCTCAAGCTAAGGAATGCACTGAGGTTTGGCAGGCAGGCTCTCACACACAGCAAAAAGGTCAGAAGAGGCCATATCAATGGGAGCACACTGTGACACCTTCTGGCTCTTCACTGGGGTCAGGGAGGACAGTCAGCTGCAGGGCATATTCTAGAGGCACTAAAGCTCGGGCGTGACAGCAAGTGACTCAGTGTAGAATGAGGAAGTGTATGTCATTCTGTCTTCTGGTCTCCTGGGCAGCGCTCCTGGTACTACTATTGCAAGCACTGTTTACAGGCTTCTACTGTTAGCAGCTCCCTACCTCCGGCCTCTGGCTGCCAGGCGAAAATCACCAAGCAGGCCCTCCTCCTCAGAGAAAGCAACTTAAGGTACACAGAGGACGGTCCTTAGGAAACAGCTACTGACTGGCGGGCTGCCCCCCACTGAACGCCACTCCTGACCACGAAACAATAGTCTCTGGAGAAATGGAATTTTCCCAGGAGTCTCATGCTGGAAGGGAAAGGACTGAAGCCTGGTTCCCACACGGCAGAGGCAAGTCTCCCAGAAGGAGAATCCACTCAGTTCTGCCCCTGCAGGACCGGCGCTCCTTGACCAGCACAGCTTTTTAGCTACGCATGATTCTCAACCTTCTCTTTAAATCTGAATCTCAGGGCTGGAGGGTGGCTCAGCGGTTAAGAGGGGAGTGGAGACTCAACTCCCGGCACCCACGAGGCTGCTCACGACACATCCAGTCATAGGACATCCAACACGCTCTCTGGTTTCTGAAGGCACTAAATGCTTGTAGCGTACAGATTCACGCACGCGAAACACCCCCATGTGTAACATAACAAAAAGTAAATATAAAAATAAATAAATCTAAACCTCACATCAGGCCCTAAAGGGCAGGCGTGGGGGCAGGGGACACAGGCTCTTTCACCATCATCTGTCTGTCTAATTGGTGTATTGAGGACCAGTGGCTGAGTGTACCTTATTAGTGCTGCTGAGGCCCAGGCGCCTGCCATAAAAAACACACCAGTATCATCACCATCAAAGAAATAACACACACTGTATCCCAAAAGCCAAAAACAGAATGTTCAAAAATAAGAACATTCAGAGCTCTGGGTTAAAATAACCACAGCCAAAAATGCAACAGGGCCGCGACATGGTTCAGTGGCAGAGCACTTGCCTGGAACATGGGTAGCCTGGGTTTCATTCCCCAGAACCAGAAAAAAAAGGGGTGAGGGGAGAGCGAGAAGGAGGGAAGGGGAGGAAGAGAGGGATGGAAGGGAAAGAAAAGAGGAAGAGAAGGGGAAGGAGGGATGGAAGGGAAGGAAAAGAGGGAGGGATGGGGAGGAGGAGGAAGAGGAGATGGTGGGGGTGGTCGAGATTGTATTCTTGTCTCAGAAAGAAAAAGAAGGGGCTGAAAGAGATGGTTAAGGTACTTGCAGGGAGGCTTGATGACCTGAGTTCAACACCCACTCCCAGGACCTAAAATGGTGGAGAGAGAACCAACTCCCTCCAGCTGTAATCTGATTTGTCTGTAGACACATGTGTGTGCCAGTGCACATTAAATAAGTTCAAATGTTTAAATAATTAAATGTTTTTAGCTTGCTCGGTTTTTCGAGACAGGATTTCTTTATTTTTATCTCTGTGTATGTGTGTCTGTGTGTCACATGTGGCTGATGAAGGCCAGAAAAGTGCCACAGACCCCCCTGGAACTGGAGTTACAGTTGCAGGTGGTTGTGAGCTGCTCAGTGTGAGTGCTCGGAACCAAATTCAGGTCCTCTGAAAGACTGGTACCAGAGATAGGGTTTCTCTGTGTAGCCCTGGCTGTCCTGTAACTCTCTCTGCAGATGAAGACCAGGCTGGCCTCGAACTGAGAGATTCCCCTGCTTCTGCCTCTCAAGAGCTGGGATTAAAGGCATGCACCACGATTGTCCACCTTAAGTTTAAAAAAAAAAAAAAAATTGTAAAGGAAAAAATTTCTTCTAAAAACAGCCATACCTTAGCATGGAAAGAGTAAGGCTCTGGACTCAACCTTCAGCATCAATAAACAGTAAACAAACAAACAAATATTCTGCTTATATGATTTCTAAAACAAACCACAGGGAAAGCAAAGAAGCAGCATGAGACAAGTGTCTCCCAGAACAATGTGATTCTAGATTCCTTAGAACTTTTAAAAGGTCCACGGGGCTGGAGGGAGGCACTGCGGTTGAGTGCTCACATCAGGCTTGCAGAACTCAGTTCCCAGCGCCCACAACCACCTGCCACGTCAGTTCCACGCCCTCTTCTGGATCCATGGGCACTGATCACATGCATGCTTTGTTGTTGTCATTAAGGTACTCGTTGGGCATAGTGGCATGTGCCTTTAATCCTGGGGTTCTAACACCTAGGGGCAGGTGGCGCTCTGGGCGTTTGCGAATCACTTTACCTACATAGTGAATGCCAAGCTAGCAGTCAGACCCTGTCACAAATACTCAGGAAAATCGGTGACTGAAACTTTGTAATCAGAGAGAAAGGAAGGAAGGAAGGAAGGAAGGAAGGAAGGAAGGAAGGAAGGAAGGAAGGAAGGAAGGAAGGAAGGAAGGAGTTCCATCAAGGAGTAGCCACCTAGCACTGGACATCTTCATCAACAATGCCAGAAGCTGGGGCTGAAGAGATGGCTCAGAGGTTAAGAACATTGGCTGCTCTTCCTGTAGGACCCAGGTTTGATTCCCACCACCCACATGGCAGGCCCGGAGAATCTGAAATCTTCTTCTGGCCTCTGCAGACACAGACATCCTCGCAGGCTAAGCACCCCTACGCATAAAAATAAAGATAAGAAAATTAAATGCTTCTTTTTTTAGAATACCATGCTAGAAACTGACGGGAAAACAAAGTTTCACTGTGATGAGGGGAAATGGATTCTGAGCCCAAATTCCATACCCACTATTATCCAAGGAAATAAAAGACATGGATAGATGTGCCTTCCAAGGACCCTGCTTCTGTAACCTCATAAAGAAGATGAAGGGACACTGGCCAGCTCAAGAATGGTAGGCATGGCTCTAGCACGCCTTGCCCTTCTCCCTCAATCCCTCTGCCTTGCTATAAACCATTAGATTGCATTCCTAAAGCTAGCACCAAGGTCTATTTCCTCATTTGACCACTTCCTCCTTCTGAGGCTGACCACCAAGGTCCAGCTATCAGAGTATTGTAGCCCTGCACTCAAAAGCCCCCTTTGGCTCACCTAATGAACATGCCCAATTAAAATTAAACACCTCATCCTAACACGAGTTTCCCTTTTACCTTTATAAACAGCCATTTTCCTGTGGACCATGTCTGTCTCTTCTCTATGCAGAGGTAGTCTTTTGTTCCCCTCTGGGACAATTATTCCTGTCCCTCTCCCTTGTTCCCTTCCTCTTGTCCTTTCTCCTCTATCTCCTGTCTTTGTCCCTTTTCCCTGTCCTCTGTTCCTCTGGGGCATGTAAATCTTCTTTGTGTTGTGGATCTGGCCTTTGGGGTTCCAGGCTTGTCAAAAGATCACTGGGGAGTATGACAAAAACCAGAGCTCTTTCCATATCCTGGGGTCAGTTCCCAATGAACACAGCACAAGCACAACAACAAAACCACACCTCTACATCAACCAAAATGTTATCATATATAAAAATAAAAGCAAATACTATATCAAAAAGGCAGCTTAAAAGGTGAAAATGGCTGCCATCAGGGACAGAAGAGTGAGTTGGGGAAGAAAGTGGTGGTTTTACTCTAAAGTCTAAAGTCATGATAGGCTTTTCAATGTATGTAAATATGATCTCAATAAATACAGATATGTAATTGTGAATGGCGGTTCCCAGAAAGAAAAACAAACAAAGTACCCACCTAAGTGAAAGATTCTCCAAGGCCGGTACACTAGTTAAAACTCCCTTAATGTGGATAGCTGGAATGTTACAGATTAGAAACAAATCATCTTGAGCTATCTTTAGCTCCCATTCACCGCCCACTTGTGCATCCGACCTAATGCCCTTTCAGCACTGTAAACCTTTGCCGCATGCTGACTGCGCAGACCACTAGACCCCCGGTTTTCCCATGTGCTGCAAGCTGTCTAGCCGATGTTGCATCACCGTGCCTTGACCTACGACTTTGTTCTCTTTGCTCAGTCAGAACTTATCATCCAGGGAAAAAATAAATCCATGTTCTGGAACCTTGGTGGTCACTCATAGTTGTCTAAGAACAAACCACCACATTCCCTCTGAGGCAAGAGCTAGGTTTTGCACTGACACATCAAAATTACCTTCAAATGCAGTCTTAGCCATTGGGTTTAAACTTAGAAGTTACTTAGATTTCTATTGTTATGACCAAAACAACTTGGGGAGGGAAGGGTGATTTCGCTCACAGTTCCACACCGTAGTCCATCATCAGAGGAAGGAAGACGTTTCTTCAGGGGCTCTGACCCTGCCACATGATGTCATGCCTCAGTTTCTCTCCATGACCCCTTCAGTCCCTGGGCTCCTACTGCAACTGAGGCGGAAGCCTTACTAATGGCCTTTCCTGCCTTCTCACAGTCAAAGCAGGAACTCAAGGCAGGAAGTGGAGCAGAGGCAACGGAGGGGTGTTGCTTTCTTGCTCCTCGTGCTTTGCCTAGTCTGCTCCCCTACACAACCCAGGACCACCTGCCCAAGGGTGGCACTGCCCACATCCATCATTGACCAAAAGAAGGCCCTTCAGATTACTTACTGAGGGAGGCATTTGCTCAACTGAGGTTCCCCTTCCCAGATAGCTCTAACTTGTGTCAAACTGACAAAAAAAAAAAAAGACAGTGGACCCCTTCTCAACTTGACATACAAATATAACACTATTAAACACTAAGCTTCCCTTTCTTGCTTGTCCTTATCAACATCAACAGCACAATATGAAACAGCTCAACTTTAAAAAGCCCCATAGTCACTAAAATATTCAACATTTAAAAGTCCAGTTTCTTAAAATATTCAAAGTCTCTCTAAAAACCACTTCTCTCTAATATTTCAAAGACTCTTAACTGTGGACTCCAAACTATGTTTGGATTCTGTAATAAGACATACAGTGACATAGATAATACATAATAATGACATGCAGCAATAAACTACGGGGCATTGGAACTCAGCATGGCACTAATTAATTAATTAATTAATTAATTTCTGTTCTTCCAGATTCGTTCATATATCCTAGGGGCGAGTATTCTCCCCACCCCTATTTAAGTATATTATTTTTAAAACTGCTGTAACAAAATAACTGACATTAGCCGTTTAATAAAGGAAGGGCTTATTTCCAGTTCCAGGTTGAGGACAAAGTCGATCATGACAGGGAAGTCCCAGCATGCAGTGGGGACAAGCAGCACCTGGACAAGCATCTTCCATCTGTAGTCAGGAAGCAGGAGAGGTAAATGCACAGGCTCAGCTGAGTTTCTCAGGTTTATTCAGCCCAGAACCCCGCCCATCGGGCGGAGCCATCCAAGAACCCCGCCCATTGGGGGGCGCCAGCCACATTTAGAGCAGATTCGCTCCCTCAGTTAACCAATCTAAAACCTCCCTCAGGGCATGCTCACAGGTCTACCTTCCAGGTGATCCTAGATCATGTCAAGTTGACAGTCACTAGGAAGGGCCACAGTATCTACGCTTAACTTTGACTCTTACGGTTCTTTAACTGGCTGTAGAAATAGCTACCTAGGGCTGAATATTTCTGTCGAGTACCTACCAAGTCAAACACTTGTATATTATTTCGGCTTGTTTTCCAAAATCTTGTCAAGCAGATGGTATATTTTCATCTTATAGATGATTAAAAAAAAAAAAAAAACAACTTGGAAAATCAAATTAGTTGCCCAAGGTGTCTAATTGAGCTAGGATCTGAACACAAGTTTTTTGGGTCCAAAGTCTATCCTTAGAAGCATTACTCTTTGTGAATTTTAAAAATAAAGCAATCGTGGCCATAATCGTGCTTCCTCATTTTCAGTTGCTATAACACAGTCGCTAAAGTCCTCCTCCTTCCGATTTGAAAGCAAAGAGAATTATTAGAAAGTGAGGTTGACAGGTTCCATCTAGGTTGGCATTTTTGTTTGTTTTGGTTTACCAACTTGACACAGCTGGGGTCACCTGGAAAGAGGAGCCGCCGCTGAGAAAAGGCCTCAAATTGCCCATAGGGAAGTCTGTAGGGCATTTTCTTGATTAATAAATGATGTGGGAGGGCCCAGCCCAGTGTGGGTGTGGCTATGCCTGAGCAAGCGGTCCTGGATTGTACCAGAAGTATCAATCTAATTACATCTTTCCTCTCTCTGTTTGTACAGTGCAGTTTTGGGTAGTTGCTGACACTAATCAAATGATTCTTTAATTTGTCTGGCATCCACTAATGCAGAAGACAGGCTGGAAAAAAAGAAAGAAGTTATATATGAATACAACCTAAAAGCACAGTCAAGCTTTCAGGAGTCAAGGAGGACATCCCCCGCCCCCAACCTTTCACCCCATCTCTAGCTAGTGCTACAGGAGCCAATATCCATGTAGCCATGGTGACAGGAGATGGACAGACTGCCAATGAACCTCCTGTTTTCATAGGATATGCAAAAAAAAAAAAACTGTTCAGATTAAAACAGGTCGTCAAACCGTCTCTCGTATTAAATCAAAACATTCAAGAGTTTTTTCAGCTCTGATCCAGTGTTCTTGCCTCCTGGCTGGGGAAAACTCTGCTGGTTTCTCTTTCCCCACTTCATCAGCATAACTGCTTGCTGTTGCAAACAGCTTTACGCTGGAAATTTCCTTACAGGCATGAAGCAGTATTAAGCATTAACTAGATGCGTGGCAGGCAGCAGGATGTCCGCATGACGCAGTACTCCCAGGTAAGACTACAGCCATGGGGAACGAAAAGGGCCAGGAAGGGCAGAGAGGCACACTATCTTCTATAGGCTCCACATTTTGAGGACACATTTGCAATCCGAATTGTAGGAAGGAACTGTACACACACCCTATTCATGGTTTGCTGAGTTAACCTCTGGCCCAGGAGGAACACAGGATTCAGCATCCTTAAGAGTGTCCAAACCAAGCTGAACAGAGAGACTGCAATGAAGAAGCGTGGCCAATAAAGGAGAGAAGCACAGACATCGAAAGCCTCAGGGACTAGGCTGACCTCCTGGCCAGAGAGGCAGAGTCTGGAATGGTGGGCTGCCTCTGTTTTACCTTTCCTGTAACACCTCTGGCTGCAGCCGACTTACAAGAAGGTGTTCAAAGGTGCAAACACACCTCCCTCTCAGTACCCAGGCTCTTTGCTTAAACTACAACTGCAAGATTCAGTTTCCAGCTAGAGAGATAGGAAATTTAAAAAGGGAGTTGGAGCAGACAGCCAGACATAGAGAGAGAAAATTATTTCATAAATTTACTCTTTATTATCAGGAAATTTACTTACAAAACTATACTAGTGCCCTTAATTTACTGAACACCTACTGTGTGTCTGACAGGAAAACACCTAAACAAAGTTTTGGTTCCTGCCCTGGGGAAGATAGGTGGAAAATTTCTCAAACACATAACAAACACCAGATAAAGAAAGCACCTGCCTGGCTAAAGGGTCTCTTGCCAAGCCACCTGCTCTAACCATATCACCCAGAGTCAAAACTTTGGGGCCTAGGAAACACTCCAAGCATCCTAAGGAAGGAGCCAGCATCAACTCATACCCAGCTACAAAGCCTTCTTTACTCCAAGAGCCAAGCCCACAGCCCAGGCTGGCAGACACACAGCCATGTTTGGTCAATGATTCGTTCAACAAACATTCATCGTCTTGAGTAAGTAAGCAATAAATCCCAGTTGCCACCCTACCACTTCCTGTAAAGTGGGACAAGTCACTTCCTGAATGGGTTGCCACAGGAGACCAGCCTTCCTATCCTAGTCGAATGACACACACACAGCTTCTTTGGAGAAATTAATCAGTGTGTTCTGAATCAGCTTCAGTCTCTAGAATCCGTGGCATTTCCACCTTTCTAAAGCACTAGGAATATTCCACTCCTTTATGAAATCTTGTTGTAAACCCCAGAGACACAACAAACAATTTACACTTACCCCCAATAAAATCCCCTGATCTCCCAAGGTCTCAATCTAGCTGAATAACAATAAAATGTAACAAAAAGGAGTTGCCCCTTCTACAATCAAACCCCAAAAACTAAAGGCACTCTAACTTCAGACCATGAAAGTGCGGCAAGCAGGAGGGCCCGCCAGAGCCAGGCGTCCACAGTCGTAGAAGGAAGCCCGGGGGTCTTAGTAAGGCATTAACAGTGAGTCCCTTGCGAAGCCACAGGAAGAAGGGGCCAGAGAAGTGTCATCAGAAGAACCCCCCACCTCACCAGCCACGGTGGAGAAGAAAAGGGAGGGAAGAAGAGGAGGGAGGGTCAGGCCTAAGCCGCTCTGCTCTACGGAAGATACCATTCGGAAAGGAGACAGTGGGGAAGAGATGCACAGGGCTGGGAAGAATACAGTCAAGATGTGGGCCTTTGGGGAACCCAGGAAAGGGGCAAGGGATGGAGCGTAAGACTGGGACAGACACTGGGGGCAGGAGAGAATAAGATTATGGTGGGGGAACACTGGGGAACCCCTCAGGGACCCAGGGAAAGGGGGCGGGGAGGGGAGCTGAGCTAGACAGGACACTAAAGAAAGCCATGAAGGGCTGGGGAGGGTAGATCAGCTGGGGCCAATGGAGAAGAGGGACCAGACAGAGACTTGGGGGTGGGGGGGCACAACCAGAATGTGGGACACTGGGGACAGAGAGCTGGAGGGAGGGGAATACAATCAGGATGGGGAAGCTGGGGAAGGAGGAGGCGGGAGCTGTTGGGGAGGATACAATCAGCCAAGGGGGGGCACTGGGGAAGTGTAAGGAGACTGGAGCTGGGAGAGGAGGGGGTTACAATCAAGACTGAGGACACCGGGGAGGTGGGGAGGAGGCGGAAGCTGGATTAAGACGATGAGGATGGGGATACTGGGGGGAGAGGCAGGAGCTGGAAGGAGCGGGGGAGGGGAGGAGTACGAGCGGGACAAGCGACGTTAGGGACGAGGAAGGAAGGGGCGTGGGTCAGAATGGAAGTACTCGGAAAAAGGAGGGTAAGAGCAGGGGAGGAACACTGGGGAAGGGGGAAAAAAACAGGGGCTGGGGGGCTGGTCGTCCAGGAAGAGAGAGATGGCTCGGGGCTGACGAAGTGGGCGCGGCCAGCAAGGTTGGAGTTCCCCAGAGCCAGGGCTTGGAGAGGGGGTGCTGGAGAAGCGGGTTACCCCAGAGGGAGGTGAGCAAGACTGGACAGGGGATTCCGACCGAGGAGGTCCTGGGAAGGGCTCAGTGGGGCACCGCGGGCACAGTCACCTGCGAATGTTCAGGCCGCCGGACAGGGATCAGGCTGAGAGCGCAAGGTCGCAGGCTTAGGCTTCTTTGCTGGACGCTCGAGTCCTGGTCCTGCGTCACCCACTCGCGCGCATGCGCGGGAGGCAGGTTCGCGGCCGTGCGGGACCGGAGCCTAAGGCCTGAGGAATTGCTCTTAGCAGTGTCTTAGCTACCTGCTCAAAGGAGGCTCTGAGAATCCTGATTTTGGCCTCTGAACACAGAGCTTCGTAGAGAAGTGCGTGACCACCGAACCCGGGCAAGCCAAGGGCAAGCTCAGCCTGAAACATTCCCGAATGAGAAATAAAGGCTTGCATGCTCAAAAACAGGGAAATGGAGACGTCAGAACAGAAACAGCAAGCAAGGAACTAACCTGCAAGACTTAGCAGTACGTCACACAGAATTGTTATAGCTTAGAATATAAAATTCAACGGTTAAAAAAAGAAAAAATGAGGAAGGAGCCGAGGGTGTTGGTCCAGGACTATAATCCCAGAACTGCAGGGCCTGAGTCAAGATAAGTTTGAAGCCAGCCTGAGCTACACAGGCACGGTCTCAAAAACACAAAATACATAAAGAGGGCATGGTGGCGCACAACCGTTACCTCAGCACTTGGGAGATGGAAAGAAAAGAAGCCCAAGGTCACCCGTGGCCATGTAGAGCTCAAGGCCAGTCTGGGAATTCATGAGATCCTGTTTCAAAAACTAAAATTAAGAAATTGCTATTTGAATGCTAGTGCCTTGTGTATCTCATGTTGTTTCTAGGATCTTAGTGCCTCAAACAACTATTTCGACAAGACATGAAATAGAAGTGGTCAAAGTATACGTTTATTTTAAAAGAAAATGCATGGAATATGCTCTCCCGAATGAGAACGGCCTGAGCAGGCATGAGTCTCAAAAACCCCATGACCTTTGGAACATTGTTTTTATGAATTTAGGAAGAAGGAGGAGCAGATTCCCTGGGTAAAAATTTGGTAGACCCTTTGCCCTGATTGACAAATGGACTGAAGCTGGGTGTGATAGCACACATCAACAGCACTATAGTCCTAGCACCCATGGGAGGCAGAGGCAGGGGCATCCCTGTGAGTACAAGGACAGCCTGGTCTACAAAGTGAGTGCAGGACATCCAAGGCCACACAGAGAAACCCTGTCTCGAAAACAAAAAATAAATAAATAAATAAACAAATAAAGCAAAACAAAAACAAACAAAAAACCAGACAGGCTGTTAAATAGCTTGGATCATCTTTGAGTTGGTGGGTCAACAGCCTACGACTTTATGCATAAGCCCCTTCAGGTTTATACATGAGACAGTAAATGCTTTTCCTTTAATAGTTCACTTCAAGGAAAACCCTGCCCTCACTGCACTCACACCCAGTTCTGGTTCAAGATGGACTTGTGTATCTGGCCTTCTCCCAGGAAATGCCTGACTTCAAATCCCCTACAGGAGAGGAGATGCTCTCCTAAGTGTTGGGGAAGAAGACCAAAGAAAGGTGCCTGCAGTTCATCAGGCAGCCCTATGCTTACTGCATCAATGGGACTATAGCTGCTGGACTAGTCAGGCGAGGGTCACCTGGGAAGAGGGACCCTCGAGGGAGAAAATGCTTCCATCAGGTAAGTCTGTGGGTGATGCAGTCCTTGGGCAGGTAGGTGGTCCTGGCTTGCGTAAGAAAGCAGCCCAGCAGGCAGTGTGCCTCTGTGGTCTCTGCTTCAGTTCCTGCCTTGTTTGAGTGCCTGCCTCGGTTTCCCTCAATGACAGACTGTGATTAAGATATGTAAGCCAAAGAAATTCTTCCTTCCTCAAGCTGCTTTGAGTCATGATATTTTTCAGCAATACAAAAATGCAGTTGTTTTTCCTTCTTCCTGTTTTTCAACATTTACTGAATTTGCCCTTCATTTTAAAGTGTGTGTGTGTGTGTGTGTGTCTGTGAAGGAGTATACATAGAGCAAGTTCCCAATAAGGCCAGAGATAGGATTAACAGCAGCCAAGACTCTTAACTGCCAGCCATCTCTCCAGCCCTCCAGATTTTCTTTAATGAATATATACAGAGGTGATAGAGAGACAGACAGATAGATAGATAGATAGATAGATAGAATCTCTTATGTATTGGATGGATGCAACACCTTTCAATTAAAAAACAGAACAAAAACCTATGGTCTATGGCTGAGACAGGAAACAGGTGGAACATCCGGCAGGCAGAAGAATTCTGGGATAGAGACAGAGTCGAGAGATTCAGCCAGAAAGATGTGAAGAGGATGGATGGATGATATCTGAGCTCAGGTAACCAGTCATGTGGCAGAATGTAAATTAGTATAATGGGTTAAGTTAGGAAACAATTGGAGAAGAGCTTAGGTATTTGTATAATATTTGATGAGTCTCATGACTCATTATTCCAGAAGCTCAGGACAGAAGGAAAAAACCACTACTACATATATACATATATGCATACTTGCATACATAACTTAAATAACAGGAAAAAGCAGTATTTGAATACAGTTTGATTTACATATGTGTTCCAGGAACTGCTGAAGATGCTTTAGTGTCTGCCTGTAAGTTTTCTGGCTTAGTGAAAGTGGCTCTTGTCCCAGTTCCCTGTCAAGGAGGGAGAAGGCCCATCAAAGGTGAGTAGAAACATGTTCTCAGAAGGTCCACTATGGGTGAGCGCCTGTCTTCAGAAGCCCCACTGTGTGATCACAGCTCTCAGAAGGCCCACTGTGTGAGAGAGACCATCCACTCTCGCCCACAGGGGCCACACCGGGATGCCACACAGACTTACCCGACTCTGTGGCCTTAAGTTCAATCAAATCACCTTGAGACTAGTTCCACCTTCTCCTCTACCTCAGTTATTAGTATTAAAAGAAAAGTGGAATGGGGCATGGTGGTGAGCACCTGTAGGCTCAGTACCCAGAAGGCGGCGATAAGAAACTCTAGCGTCTAAGGCCAGCCTGGACTACGGGAAGGGACAAGAGAAAGATCCCTGTGCGCACCTCAACATGCTACACCAAAGCAGAATTTTACTTCCTCAAAAGCTTTGCCAGATATTTCACCGGGATCTGTGAGATGGCTCAATGGACAAAATGCTTGGTAAATAGACCCGAGAACTTGAGTTGGATTCCCTGAGCCAAAGAAGAGCAAGAACTCCTCCAAGTTGTCCTCTGGCCTTAAACATGCATGGTGTGGTGTGCCCTTTTACATCACAAATGCATACACAGTAATAACAACAACAATAATGGTGGTGACACACCATATTTTCCTATTAAGCCTTTGTACAACAAATCAATCGACTAAGAAAACAGTAAAACTCTAAAAGAGTGAGCAATGACTTCATAAGTAAGTCATTAACAGAAGAGAAAGTACACTTGTAGCCAACATCCTACAAACATTATAGTTATAATCTAAAAATATTAAAATGAGTGCAATACAGATTTTCAGTTATTAAAAATGTTAAAGGTAATTAGTTAAAATTCAATGCACAAGAAGTCAGATGAATTGTTAACTAGAAATGGCAGCTTGCACATCTGTAAATTTGTACAACTCTTCTAGAGAAAATTTTGATGGTATCAAACGCTTTAAACTAGTTCATCTCAGCCAAGCTGAGTGACCCACGTCTCTATAACTACTTTAGAAGGCACAGACAGGAAGATCAGGAGTTCAAGGCCAGCCTCAGCTAAATGGTGAGGTTGAGGCCAGCTTAGGCTACATGAGATACAAAGAAACAAATCCACAAACCTGTGTCTTTAAACCACCCATCTGGGCTGAAGAAGATGGCTCAGAGATCAAGAGTGGGTAGTCCTCTTCCAGGGAGCTGAGTTCCTTTCTCTGCCCCAGCTTCCTATCACTCTAGCCACAGGAGATTTGACTTCCTCTTCTGGACTCTGAGGTTACCCCTACTAATGTAAACACGAACCCCCACCACCTCCACACAAATACACACGTACAAATAATTAAAAACTAGAAAAACCAGTGTTTTGATTTTAAGATAACTATCCACTGTACATGAAAACTCCAGTCAGAAATTGTTTACAAGGATGTATATCATGTATATGATAAATGGAAAACAAAACCGTCGTAGATACAATTTTAATTTACCTAATTAGCAGATATTTGAACACTTGGTTTCTTGGTGACACCGAGGAGGATATGGAACATTTAGTAGGTTCAGTTTGGCTAGCTTTGAGTGTTTATAACCAAACGACATGTCTAGTTCCCCCTCTCTGCTTCGTGTTTGCAGTTAAGAGATGAGATCTCTCCACTTCCTGCTCCAGGCACAAGATGCTATACCCCACCCCCACTGCCCACATGATAGACCATAGCCTTCTGGAACTGTAAGCCAAAATTCTTCCATGGGTTGCTTACGGTCATGATATTTTACCACAGTGAGAAAATGTCCTGACAGAGCCAGGTGTGGTGATACATGCCTTTAAGCACCTGGGAAGCAGAGACAGGCAGGTCTCTGTTAGTCTGAGGCCAGCCTGGGGTACATGGGGAATTCCAGGCTAGAGGGGGCTTCATAGTAAAACCCTGTCTCAAAACAAACAAATTAACAAATTCTAACAAAGCCATTTAAAGGAGAAAGGGTTAACATGGCTCACGGTTCCAGGCTATAGGCCATCATGGCAGGGGACTCAGCACAAGAACTTGAAGGAATTGGTCACATTGGATCCACACAGTTAACCAAAGACAGAAGAATGTATGCTAATGTTCAGCTTCTTTTCTCTATTTATACGGTCAAGGGGTCCTGACACAGGAAACGTCCCATCCACAATTAAGACAGGTCCTCACCCATCAATTAACACGATCAGATGATCTTCTATAGCTCCACACCAAGGTTTCCGTGGTCACTCTAGATTCTGTCAGGTTGACAATTCACACCAAACGTCACAGGCTCATATCCAGATGGCTAGAGGGGCAGCTTGTCGTTTGGTGAAGGAATGAGTTCTACTGTAGTGTCATGCTGCCCGAAGACAGATTAGCAGTGGGAGAACTCTTTCAGACCATACTTGGAGTGAACAGAAGCCTTGCTCAGATCATATCTTGTCCTGGGGTGTTGACAGCTCCATCCTTAGGCTAGGAAAGTTCAGCACAGCCATCTGTCCCGTATCCCAGGACAGCTTCCTGTATTTTGTTGTTGTAAAGGACACTCTCCAGAATGAGCATGTACTTGTTTCATTTTATAAGTGTGCGATGGTTGCTCTTGGCTGTCAACTTGACTAAATCTGGAATCAACTGCAATACAAAAATAGAGGGCACATCCGTGTGGAGATTTTGCTTCAAATTGAAGTAGGACAGACTGACCTTTAATATGGGTCATAAAGCAGGAAGATCCATCTGCATCTGTGCCACGCCTTCTGCTGAAGGCCCATGGAAGGACATGGAAGGAGGAAGCTTTTGCTCTTTGCCTGCTTGCCCTTGCCTTGCAAGCAAGTCCATTTGTTCACTGGCATTAGAGCCTATTTCTTTGGGATTCCAGTGTATAATGAAGGCCAGCTGAGACATCCAGTCCCTCAGAACAACTACTGGATTCTTGGACTTTCAGTTCACAGTCAGACATTGCTGTATAAATTCTGTTACTCTACAGAACCCTGACTATTACAAAGTATCTTTATGGATAAGCTTTCAGAAGTGGTGCTGTTGGGCTAACAGGTTTGTGTGCATAGATACTCATCTCATATGATTCCCTCATTGGTCTGGCAATTGGTGTCCAGTTCCTGTGGCCTCACCAACAGAGGATTTGTTTTGTTTCCTTTGTTTTTTGTTTTTTGAGGTAGGGTTTCTCTGTGTAGCCTTGGCTGGCCTGGACTGATTCGTAGACCAGGCTGGCCTTGAATTACCCCCTGCCTCTGCCTCCCAACTGCTGGGATTAATGGAGCAGACTAGCATTCCTGGCTTTTCTTTTTCTTTCTTTCTCTCTCTCTCTCTCCTTCCTTCCTTCCTTCCTTCCTTCCTTCCTTCCTTCCTTCCTTCCTTCCTTCCTTCCTTCCTTCCTTCCCAGTCACCAACAAAAATGCTCTTAATGTTTGTTCGCTTGATGTTTTGTTTTGTTATTACTGTTGTTGCTTTTCTTGTTGAAAACAGGATCTTGCTGACCTAAAACTTAAAACTCACCCTGTAGGCCAGACTGCTTTAAGCTTGAGGCAGTCCTTGTATCTCTGTCTCCAAAATCCTGTGTCTCAAAGTTTCAAATTGAAATTTTCTTTGTAGAAATAAAGTTGACTTTTTAAAAAAATATATATTATCAATACCTATTTTTATGTTCTTAGCTTTGAACCTTATTCATTTCTATACTGATTAATGGAACTGGTTCTTATTGCCCTCTGGAAGATTTCAGAATACCAAAGCGATTAACCCTTTGTGGCTATGTTTCACTCTTAATCAAGTACCTTTTGATTTTGCCTGAGGTGATTTCTCCAGCCAACATTTTTATTATTATTATTTTACAGTTTATTCACTTTGACCAGCCAACGTTTAAAAAAAAAATTAATGGAGTCTGTTCTCTTTCACTAGCGGGCTCTGGGGATTCCCAGGCTTGAAAGCTAAGCTCTTTCACCTGCTAAACCTGCTCACCTGCCCCTCCAGCCAACGTTTTTCATAGGTACTGTTTCTGGCTTTTGAGAAATTCTTCACTCCACAGTTAAAAAAGAATTTCTCCATATTCTCTTTTGTGTTGCCATGATTAAAATTTTCTGCTCTTTTTAAAAATTTGAAATCCATTCAGGAACATGAGCTATAGATACAATTTATACTGTTTCTGATAGGTAAATCTTGGCCCCAGTAGCCGGTTAACGATACTTCCTTATTCTCAGCTAGTCATTTTTGCTCGCTGTGGCAAAACTGGTGGGAAAAGCCAGGCATGGTGGTGCGTGTCATTGATCCCAGCACTTGAGAGGCAGAGGCAGGCAGATCTCTAAGTCTTTGTAGTCTCTGTGCTGCCGGCTGTCAGGCCGGCAGCCCAGATGTCAACACGTAGATGTAAGCAAACCTTTAAGATTCAAATTATAACACCCAGTGACTTAAAGACTTCTAGATTTTCATTTCATTTTAATTTCATCACATTTCATGTAATCTATGCACTAGTGAGCTTATTGGCTGCAGCCCTTGAATGTTTTTGTAGCCCCTTTTTTTACTACTCTCTATTCTCAAACATTTCCTGGAATGTATTCTTGGTGTTGATTTCTCTGCTGTGTGAAGCCAGTGTGGTTTGGGGCTTGCTCTTAGTGCTTGGTGTTTCCTGGCTCTTGCGACACACAGACAAGCCTATCTGGGTGAAAATCTTGTGGTGGCAGTGGAATGGTGATGAGTGATCAAAAAGAAGAGGGGGTGAAGAGACGCCTCAGTGATCTCTGCCCTCCCCCCAGGCAGCGTTTCTCTGCATAACCCTGGCTGTCCTGGAACTCACTCTGTACAACAGGCTGGTCTAGAACTCAGAGATCTCTCTGCCTCTGTCTCCCGAGTGCCACCACTAGGGTGCTAGGGGAGACAGCTCAGTGATTATGAATATTGCCCCTTGCTCTTACAGAAGACTTGAGTTCGATTCCTAGCACCCATGAGGTGATTTCACAACCATCAGTAACTCGGTCTTCTGACCTCTGTCAGCATTAAGAGGATACATGGCAATACACATATATAAATGCAGGCGAAACACTCACACATACAATGAATGTATCTTTTTAAAAGGGGGTGGGGAGTCCCAGAGACGGCTCAGAGCAGTGCCAGCACCCACGTAAGGACAGCCCTCAACCTCCTGTAACTCCAACAAGACAGGATCGCACGCCAGCACTCTTGTGTGAAAACCCACTCACAGCTACACACTTAAACGCATAAGTAAAAATAAAATCTTAGGCCTGTGCAAGGTGGCTGCCGCTTTAACGCCAAGACTCTATGGGCAGAGGCAGGCAGATCTGTAAACTCAAGCCCATCCTGGTCCAAAACGAGGCAGCAACGAACGAGAAGAAAAACTTAAAAACAAAAGCAAAGAACAGAACAAGTGATTATTAAGTAAGCACAATGCGAAGCGGCATACATTTCATTCCCAAGTTACTACGGGCCATAGCTGCATTCTACCTCCCCGTCTCCAACCGGGTTTTGACTGCAGCCCGGGCTGAGGCTCGCCACCCAGGCGCGCGTCCCAGCATCCGGGAACCTCGCGGGCGCGGGCGCGCGCGGCTGCGTCACGTGCCCGTCCCGTCCCCGGCCGGCGCGCGGCGGGCGGAAGTGAGGTCGCGGGCTGCGGTGTGTGCGCAGCGTCGGCGGTAGCGCGGGCCGCGGCACGGCGGGCGGGAGGCAGCGCGGGCCTAGCGGTCGACCGCCACCGAGCGTTGTCCGGGCCCTGCCCGTCGCCGAGCCACACGCCGTGCCCGCTCGGGCCGGCGCGCGCCGGTCCCGGAGGCGCAGGCCACCGTGAGTACGGGAAGCCCGGGGGCGGCGGCCCGGGGTGGGTGCGGGCCGGAAGTGCGGCGCTTTGTGCAGCGCCTGGTCGGGCCGCGCGGGGGGCGCCGCTTTGTCCGAGGCGGCCCGGGGGCGGGGCGGCCTGTGCGGGGCCGGGCGGGAAGGTCGCGGGCCCAGCGGCCCCTCTCCGGCCGGAAAGCGCAGGCTCTGGAGGGTGCCTCTGCGAGGAAAGGACGTTCCGGGGCATGGCCCAGGTTAATCTGAATAAAAGAGAAGGACGTCCTGCGAGCGCGTCCGCGGCTGGCTCTTGCATTGTGTGAGCCGGTGTTTAATCAGTCACGGAAATATCTTGGGGTGTTTTGCGTGCAGGAAGGTTTCCTAGGGAAAAGGCTCACACGTATGCGTGCACACATTAAAATTTTAAAAAAGAAAAAAAAATGGTTTGTGTAGTTCCTACACCTTAAACTCTCCCCTTCGCCTGTGTAAGATGAAATGACTTTCCGAAGGATGACAAGATTTTAAATTAAAGGAAGTTCTGGTGCAAGCAGTTAGAAAGGCAGCCTTTAAAACTTTGGTAGGTTAAGAGGTAAGGGGTGGTTTTTGCTTTGACAGCCAAGATTTGAGAAATCTAGGACTGTTTTCCTAATGCTGAAGCCACCATCGTGGAAATTGTTGGGGATTTTGCTTTGTATAAAGCAGTCTTTGTATAAAGCAGGTTCTTTTGGGTAATATCTGTAGTTTACTCCTGCATTTTGGAATGTTTTGACATGCAAGAAAACCTTTAACGATGTTAAAATTAGTTGTGACCAGAACCAAATGAAAGGTTTGAGTTTCGTGTCTCTGCATTCACCTAGGCGGTGATTGAGGAGCGTTTGTTTGAATCGCCTTCCTCCTCCCTCCTTCCTCTAAGGGTGGAAGTGACCATCTGTTTAAAGCAAGGGCCTGGAACCTAGGAGGGAAGGCAGCTGCCCTGTGGTTCTTGCCTTCTTACAAGCCTCAGATTGGTTTGGGCTAGTTCTTTTGGACCATTTTAATGTTAGACAGGCTTGAGAAAGTTTTTTAAAAAGGTCATTTTAAAAGGAATTTCGGAAGGTCCTGTGGTTTAAAGAAGTTGTCTTCCTAACTTGTCTTGTAGGTAGTTGATTTTTATAGACTTGTTGAGAACAGATCCAAAGCATGAGTATAGCAGTGTTTCAGTAGTGATACCTGCGTGTCTTTGTTTGGTACCTTTTGACGTTGTCCTGGGAGGTTGCAAACTGCCGTGAAAGCTGAGTTTGGAAGACTGGAGGGTTTTCTTGTGAGATGGACTCTCCTTGAACTAAAATTTTCCAATAGTAATTTTTTTCTAAGAATCTTTAACTTATTTAATCGTCTGAGTTTGTGTAGATAGAGGCAATTAAAGCACACCGAAATCAGTGTTGATATGAAACACCCAAACTATCAGACCTTTAAAATTTTGCAGTTACCACCTCAGCTAAACACAAATGTTAGGTCATGGTATAGGGGCTGGAGAGATGCCCCGGCAGTTAAAAGTGCTTCCTGATCATGCGGAGGACTTGAGTTCTTTTCCCAGCACTGCTTCAGGCAGCTCCGAACCTGTAACTCCAGCTTCAGAGGACCACCTTCTTCGGCCTTCATGAGCACTTGCACACACATTGTACTCACTCATAAGGCACATACATAAATAAAAATAATAAAAATCTATCTTGAGTGCCTTAAGTGAGAGGGTCTATTTTGTAAACTTGTCTTTTCCCCTACTGGAGCTGAGGACTGAACCTAGAGCCTTAAGTCCTCTACCAGTAAGCTAAATCCCTAACCACATTAAACACAAATTCCAAAAATCTCAGGGAAGCCTTTCATTCACAGTAAGGTATGCTTGTGATGATTGTTGAATGTTACTGTGAGGGCTTGGAGCTTTTTGTGTTTTGTTTTGTTTTGGTTTGGGTTTTTTTAAGACAGGATTTCTCTGTGTAGCCAAGGCTGTCCCGAAACTCACTCTGTATACCATGCTGGCCTCTGCCTTGAGAGTGCTGAGATTAGAGGCATGTGCCACACTAGCCACCTTCTTGCAGACTTTTTACAGGTAAGTTCGGGATTGGTTTGTTGATGGAGGCATCAAACCACCCACAGCATTCCCATAGTTGAGTAATTTCTAATGGGAAACCTAAGAATCCTACCCCTGCGTGGAGTCCGGGTGCTTCGTCCATACCAGCTCAGAAAAGGGATTGTAGTTGCTGTGTGACCAGTGGCACCAGAAAACCAGGTGGACTAGCGCCCTGGGTCTTCCTTTGCTCTTTATACATAAAAGTACAGAGACTCTGTAGCCATGTTCCCCACTGCAGTAAAGTTTACTAGCGTTTTGCAGTATATGCCCTTTTTAAAGAAATGCTTTAAATTATAGATATTCATATTGTTACATTCTTTTGTGTTTCTAAAAATTTACATATTGGCTTATGAACGGTACTGTTACCATAAATAGCAAACTGTGCTATTGGGTACCTGGTCTGTGTTCACTTTTGTGTTATATCATTAAAATACACATATATTTCTTACAGATCTTTTCATATAAATCATAAGCTAAACAAAATGTACCTGTTGTCTTTAGCATAAATTTTACCTGGAACATCCTCCCTCACTTGTGTGCAGACCACTGGAGAATAGACGTTTGTCCTTGAGAATGCCCTTCCTTTGGGTTTGTGGGATTAGCTTCGTAGGCCTATTCCACTTATTCCTCAAACTCCTTGGCTTTCCTGTAAACTGGGCATCAGGTGCTGGCTCCAGCTGACACTAGGAGAAGTGCTCTTGGGGGGAGGGGGTTGAGTGACATAGATTCCTGACATGTGAGGGTACATACAGTGTAAATAGTTTGATCCAGGGGTAGGTTTACATTTCATACCTGCTAGCCAGGTGTCCTTTGATAATATGACTCAAATTAAATTTTGTTATCAGTGTTGTGTGTATTGGCTAGATGTTTGTGAGCCCCTGTGCTGAGCACTGGGATGCAGGGACACAGGGCAAAATAAAGTGTTTTCTCCTGCTTTTGCACTGAAGGTCTTTGAAGGGAATCTCAGCATTGAATAAATAATTTAAAGGAAGACTTGTGTTTGGCACAAGACTGTTACTGGTTTTCTTTCAGCACACTATCGTATTCTGCCAAATTGGAAGGGGAACTGCAATCTTTTCTTCTCTCCATCCTACATTGTTTTTGGTGCTCAGGTAGAACCTGGGCTTCCAAAATGCTAGACAGCTGGGTGCACTGCCTCTTAGTTGTATCCCCAGGCCCAGCTTTCAGTTCATTCCTTAAGACTTCCTCGGCACACTAGGGAAGGTGTGTCATTAGCCTCTGGAGCGTCTGCTTTCCCTAAAATGCCTCTTGTCCTTTCTTGGTTCTGGCAGTGCTGCCACGGTTCTTCTCATTGCTGCTTCTCCTTTTTTTTTAGAGGAGCTCCACCAGAGTTTGCTGTCTGTATTCAGCCCTCAAAGCACCCTTTTTTTCTTTTGGCTCTTACCATGGTTTGTCCCAAACGACCAGTAATCATGGTTTTTGTTTGTTTGTTTTTTGGTTTTTTTAAGCACCTGACGTAGCTATACTCCACATGTTAAGTGAAACAAAGATCTCATTGTCTTAGATGGGTTCCCCATTGCTCTGAAGAGACACCATGAACAAGGCAACTCTTATAAAGGAAACACGAATTGGGGCTGGCTTACAGTTTCAGAGGCCTAAGTCTGTTATCATCATAGCAGGAAACCTGGCAACATCCAGGCAGACACAGTGCTGGAGAAAGAACTGAGGGTTCTACAGTTTGATCTTAAGCAGCAGGAGACTATCACACTGTCCTACCTTGAGCATGTCAGCCCAGCCCCGCCTCCACAGCGACAGGCTTCCTCTAACAGTGCCACACCTACTCCAACAAGGCCATACCTGGTTATAGTGCCACTTCCTCTGGCTGAGCATTCAAACACACGAATCTGTGGGGGCCATATTTATTCAAATCACCACACTCACCTACCATATTAGAATAGCAAAGGTCTCCATTTTCTTTTTTGCAAAAAGTATTGGATGGTGCTTTTTCTAGATGGTAAACTTTGAAGGGAGCTGTGACTTTACAGGGCACTGTGCTTATCTTAACTGAGAAAGGAAAACCCACTGGTTGCTCTGGAGAGCTAGTTTGGAAACAAATTACTTCTTGGGAAATGACAGTTGAAGCAGAAGCTGCATGCAGTTCAGAGGAATGGGGATTGTTGACCGTTTCTGTGTTCTTAAAGTGTGACAAAACACAACTAACTTTGCTTCTGGTATGCCTTTGGCCCATGTTTTTTCCATGCATAGGAGGCAGGGTTTCTCTGTGTTTTCCTGGCTGTCCTAGAACTCCCTCTGTAGCCCAGGCTGGCCTTGAACTTAGAGCGCTGCCTTGCTCTGCCTCCTGTGTGCTGGGATTAAGGGCATGCATCACCACCACCAGCTTTTATATTTATTTTTTTTAAAAGAGCAATTTTGGGGGCTGGGGAGGTGGCTCAGTGGTTACTAGCACTTCCTGCTCTTACAGAAGACTCAAGTTTGGGTTCCTAGCACCTACACCAGATTCCCCACAACCCCTGTGGCTTCAGCTACAGAGGATCCAACACACTCTCTGGCCTCCGTGGACACCTGCATGCACCCCACGCGTGTGTGTGCGTGTATACACACACATCTCATAAAGAAAACTTTAAAAGAGCAACTTTAGGTTTCACATCAAAGTAAGCAGTAGTGGATTCCCTACCCCCTTACACATCTCCCATCTTAAATTAAAGATCACCCTAATTTTTAACATCTGAATTGGTGTGATTTACCACATGAAGAATAGACTTGATCTCATTGGGTGATAGAACTAAAAGCCATTTCTTTGAGATACTTGGGGAAATGTTACTTTTGAGGATGGGCTAGAATTACAGCTGTACAAATTCTGAATCTTTGCGGGAGAAAACAGTAAATGTCAGAACACTGAGTGGGTTCAAGAGGGGCTAGACAGGAATCTTTCAGGAAAAAAATGTGTTTAAAGAAGTCATTTAGTCGTGGCTGGAGAGATGGCTCAGTGGCTAAAATCACTATCTGCTCTTCCAAAGGACCCGAGTTCAACTCCCAGAACCCACATGACAGCGCACAACTGTCTGTAATTCCAATTCCAGGAGGTCTGACACTCACATCAAATGCATATACAATTAATGATTATTATTATTATCTTTAAAGAAGTCGTTTAGTCAAGATAGAGAAGTGGAAAACAGCTAGCAGCCCATTGCCCGCATGTCTGGAGGCGGTCACTGTTTGTGTGCTATGTGTTTCTTTCAAGAATGACTGCCCCTGTGCTGGGGTGCACCTGCCCATTTGCAAGTGTAGCTTGGTACCTTAGTGCGTGGTGCAGTATTGTACCCTACTGTTCAGCACCTTATTTTGAGTTTTGTTTGTTTATTGAGACAGGCTCTCACACAAGCCTAGACTGACATTGAACTTGTGGCACCCCTCATGCCTCAGACTCAAGAATGCTGGAATTAAACATGTGAGCTCTCATGCTCATTTTTTAAACCTTTTCCTCCTTTCCTAGTAGGCAGTTGAAGCCAGTGTCCTGCAGATTCTAGATTAAGGACTCTAACTAAGAAAGACTCAGACCCTTTAAACTCTTAAAGCAGTTGCATAAAATTAATGTTCTGAATATGTTCTGATTTAATTCTCTGTTACAAGGGCATTGAGGTTAATTGTAGAATTTTCAGATTTTAAGCCGGGACATAGTGGGTATCGTTTCCCTTAGTTCTAGTGGATTGAAGAGAGTTAGGAAGAAAAAACCGGATGAGGCACCTGTGGTTATTGGGTCATTCAGTGCTTATTTTCTGTTCTCTGTTGGTTGGGAGCAGCAGAAAACACACTGTTTTATAGTAGACTAGAATAACATTTGCTGCCTGCTTTTTTGTGGCTAATGGAGAAAATTCTAGAAGCAAAAACTTGGCTAAATCACCTTTTTTTCCCCCCTTTTAGTTCCTGAAATCATGAATCCTGTTTATAGCCCTGGGTCTTCTGGGGTTCCCTATGCAAATGCCAAAGGAATTGGATATCCAGGTAAGCAAGTTGAATTTTGTTTTTATTATTGAACTTTGAGCAGTATTTATGTTCATGTAGCATACAAAAATATAGTGGATACGCTAGCTAATTTTATGACAGCTAGGTGCAACTTAGAGCCATTTGGGAAGCAGGACCCTTAACTGCAAAAATGCTTATACCAGATTGCCTGTGGAGCATGTTCTTGATTAATGGTTATATTATAGGCAGTGCCACCCCTGGTCCTGGGCTGTGTAAGAAAGCAAACTGAACAAGCCATGGGAAGCAAACCAGTAAGCAGTGTTCCACCATGGCTTTTGCCTCTAGGTTCCTTTCCTGACTTCCCTTCATGCTAGACTCTAAGATGAAATAAACCCATTCCTCCTCTGAGTTGCTCTTTGTCATGGTGTTTTATCACAGCAATAGGAACCTACGTCAGTGGACAAACCTAACTCGAGTTAGGGAAGGCAGGAAGGATACATGGAAAAGAAAAATCAAGAGACATCTTGCCTTCCCCAGAGCTGGTATCTCCAGTAGGTGTGGCCAAGACTTTTTTTCTTTACCTCTTAATTCATCCCACTTTCTTAGTATTTGTGAGGTTCAGCCTGTTTGAGTAGGAGCCTCATTGCCATATAAGAAAGCCCAGTGCAGTTTCACAGTCTCTTTTTCATACCTCTCTTGGGGGTTGTTTTGGTTGAATATAACTTCCATCTCCCTGGACAGGGAGGGGATCCTATTGAATAACATGAATATACCATATCCTCACTTGCCTTTTACTTATATTGCATTTTGTAGGTGCAATTTACCTATCCATAGAGAATGGAGTCAGAGCTCAGCTGAAGGAGGCCATAAAGCAAAAGTTTGGGGAACTGGAACTTTGGTCATAAAGTGCAGGTGGTTGTCTTAACCAGTGACTAAACAAGAAGTAGATATTTGTACTGTAACAGTTTCGTTTTGGTCCTTCCTCTCCTTGTGTGTGCTGCCTAAGTGCTACTGCTGACAGTATCTTTACCCCTTTTGTGTTTTGAGACAAGGATTTTGCTGTGTTATTTAGTCTGGCCTTGAATTCAATGTCTAACTGAGGTAGAACTTGACTTTGTGATCTCTGCCTCAGCCTCTGAAGTAGCTGCTGTCACAGACTTGCCACCATGCCCAGCTTTCATTATGGGTTTTGAAATACTACTACTGGGGAAAACCTTGTTGGTACAAAACTCTTAAGAAAATGGAATAAGTCTGATCTTGGAAGGGGGAAGATTTTAAATCTTGTATTCGGTCAGATATGGATGCAAACCAGCTCATCCAGGAAGTTATAGCTATAGTGTCTGTCCTGGAGCATTTGCCACTGTTTTAACAGCCCACACAGGGACAGAACAGAAGGCTTAGAATTCTCTGAGCATGAGGAGTCGCTCAGCTTTCTTTTCAAATACTCTCTCCTGAGGATGGGCCTCCCACCAAAGGGCTGGATAGAGAGTC
This sequence comes from Meriones unguiculatus, assembly GCF_030254825.1. Classification (NCBI taxonomy): domain Eukaryota; kingdom Metazoa; phylum Chordata; class Mammalia; order Rodentia; family Muridae; genus Meriones; species Meriones unguiculatus. The sequence goes on along the minus strand of NC_083363.1, from coordinate 57,001,069 downwards.
TATTTGCTGTGCTCAAAAGGAGGCCTGTGTGTCTGCCTGAGCCCTTAGGAGGGCTGTCTTTCCTAAGTTCTTCAGGGGCATCGGCTCTAGTGTTTTAATGCTTACAGTAACTATGGTTTTTATAGTCGCCATTGCTTTTTCTATTGACACATTTCTGAAATGTGTCATTTGAGATAAAAAATGTGCAGCTTTATTACTGACTGGGCGAATGGGTAAGGTGTGTGGGAGGAATCCGATGGGTGGGTGTAGTGGGGTGATACATGGATGTTTGTAGTCTGGGGCTGTGATGTGGGTGTGTTGATAGCTGTTTTGCTTTTGTGTTGTCAATGTAATTTTTGCTGAATATATTTCTTACAGTGTCTACTAATTATAAATTTTGTATATTGAAATGATAAAATTAATATCTAAAGGCGGTGGTGGTGCACACTTTTAATCCCAGCACTCAGGAGGCAGAGGCAGGCAGATCTCTGAGTTTGAGGCCAGATTGATCTACAGAGTGAGTCCAGGACAGCCAGCAGGGCTACACAGAAAATTCCTGTCCCTCCCAAAAACCCAAAATAATTAATTAAATTAATCATTAATTAGCTGATATCTTCATTGTTTCCAGAATCCAGAAGTGTGAGATTAAGGTATCATCAGGACTGTTTCCCTTCAGGAACTCTGAGCAGAGTCCATTGCGTGTCTCTAGATGGTGGCACTTTAGACTACCTTCAGCTTGTCGCCTTCTGGCTATCACTCCACTTTTCCCTGTGCTCACATGTTCTCTTCCTTGTCTGTGTGCATCAGCAAGAACACTTGCTGGGTTTATGGCACAGCTGTATGTTTAGTCTTTTCCCATAAAGGTTCTAGTCGTAAGCTTTCAAGGATCTGGTTCATCTTTTGGGAGGAACTCCCCCGTCCCACTTTTTTTTCCCCTACAACATTGAATGCAAATTTTTATATTGGCAGCTACTTTCTCTCAGACTTTAAAGATACAACATGAGGGAATTGTGATTTTGTGGCAGTTAATAAAGAGGCCTATGGCGTATGGTCTAGTTTGGCATTTCTGGCTTTTCAAAAATAAATCATTGAAAGTTTTTGCTCCTAACTGGTTCTCTGGTTCCTAAGCAGTATTCTGAGGGTGAATGGATCCTGCTTGACCAGGCTTGCTTTGAGCCTCTAGCAGCTTTCAGGGTTGGTCTGCAGGACACTGATGAAAACCATTGCCCTTGACATCCACAATACGTGAAGTTGACTCAGGTACTGCACACTCGCTGTCTTCCTGACTGAAGAAAACAAGTGGAAATGAAATGGTCCAGAAAAGAACCTGACCACTTCTACTGCGGTAGAGGAGGATCCAATTGAAGAGCAAGGGAAGCAGCACGGAGGCTCCGGGTTCATGGGAAAGAAAACTGAGCCCTGTCAGGGATTCCTGTGCATTCCAGCGCAGACCTTAGGGTTGTTTGGGAAGGGTTTGTGTAGCAGGAGTATCATCAAGCAGTGAACTTCATGTGAGGACAGTGTGGCTCTTAGCAGCTTGTCACCATGTGGACCGCTGGGTTGGTTTGGCTGATCTAGCTGGCCAGGCAGCTCCTGCTGCCCCTTACCAGTCCTGTGTGCTTTTCCCAAGCTGTGCACTCGGGTGACTTTCCCTGATAGAGCAGTACTGGTTTCAGTAAGGCAGTGGTTCTCACTTTGGGGTTTGTGTAAGTGAATTTTTTTGTTCCCCTTTCCTGGGTTTTGTTTTTCTGTATACATCTCTTAGGCCCCATGGGTTGAATGACCCTTTCACGGGCATCTAAGGCTCAGTACTAGAGGGCTTGCCAATCATGTGTGGCTCTTAGTTGTGTTTTGTCATGCGCACACATGCACACAGGAGCTGTACTCACGAGGACTGTCTCTCTGGAAGTTAGCTCAGGTGCTCTTCACTCTTCCCCTAGTTTTCACCCAGCCCGAGTGTCTTCACTCTGGGACATTTCCTATGGCTTTATGACAACGACTGCCTTCAGCCCCGGCATTTGGGAGGTACAGGCAAGAATCACAAGCTTCAAGGTCCTTCTCTGTTATGTGGGGAGATTGAGGGCAGCCTGGACTATATGAGGGCATGTCTCACAAAACAAAAAAGAGAAGGGGGAAAGAAACACTTTGAGTTCCCCTGAGGTATCAAGGTTCCCCTGGATACCTTCAGGCTACCTCAGCATAATCTTGGTAGGAAAAAGACGCCCCACACCTCAAAATAACTGGTGTAGTAGTCAGGGCTCGTAATGCTAGTTTCTGTGCCCTGAGGGTATGAAAGCTTCTTGCTGTCCTTCTGTCTGGTCAGGCAGAAGGGGGCACAAGGAATCCTGGGCTCTGAGGAGGGCTGGGTGGGTACCTGAGGCTCGCTTTTCTGGGGAACACCACAGGGGCAGTACTCTGTTAAATACCTTATTGATAACTTGTGCCTGTGTGTATGTGGTTATTCTGATTAAAGACTCATGTGTTACTAAAAGTAGTGTTGGGTGCTAGAGACATGGCTCAGGTTCTGAGCGCTTACAGAGCACCTGGCTTCTGTTCTTCATGCTCAAGCAGTAGCTGTTACCATCTGTAATGTCTGTTAGCACCAGTGGTTCTTGTCTCAAGGGCACCTTACTCAGTGCACATACAGATAAGCAGGCTATGGTGGCACATGCCTGTAAGTGCCAGCATTCTATAAGCAGTGGCAGGAGGATCCTGTCTCAAAGAGAGCAAACAGATGCTCTTGCTTATATATGGATTCTGATTGTGTTTTCCCATTCTGGGCATTTTTGAGGTTAATTAGAGTCCCTTTAGTAAGAAGACTTGAGTTTATTGATGTTGACAACCTAGGCTTCTCACTGGCCACCTTGAACTGAGGAATCTGGGGATTAGAACTTCAGAATGTGAAGACAACTGAAATGAATTTAGAAGTTTGAAACAGTGCATAAGAACAACAATAACAACAACAACAAAATTAGTAGCTTTTAACTACAATAATGTGGAGCCAGTCATGATGATGCATACCTTTAATCCAAGCACTCAGGGGGCAGAGGCAGGTGGATCTGTGTTAGTTTGAGGCCAGCCTGGTCTACAAAGAGAATCCAGGACACAGCCCTGTGTAGCCAGGGCTACACAGAGAAACTCCTCGAAAAACCAAACAAAACCATGCATACAATAATGTGACTTGGTCTCTGCAGTCACTGAGAATGTAGCCTAAACCTCCCACCCCCAACCATCAGAACAGTGTAGATTCTAGGGTGGCTCCAAGCTCACTTTAAATCCTGTTTCTTCCGACTTTGTGCAGTGAAGCCAGGGGAGGGTCCTGACCCAGTGCTTGATGTCAGACACTCTTGATGACTCAGACCATGTGATTCTGGGGTGAACCTGCCAGAGGTGTTAGGGTTTTAAGACTTCACCTTGGATTTATTTTTTCCTTCTCCCCTCTTCCCTTCTTCCTTTACCTTCTTTTCCTGCTGCTTAAAATTATGACTTAGCTATTCTTTTCTTTTTATCTAGACAGGGTTTTGCTGTGTAACCCTCACTGGCCTGAAACTCACAACTGTCTACCTGCCTTTGCCTGGCAAGTGCTAGGATCTAAATGTGCACCACCATAGCCACCTTTACTTGCCTGATCTTCTGTAGTTTCTTTGGTCCTGGGATTGGACCTAGGGCATCACACATGCTAAGAGTGCACTCTGCACTGAGTTACACACCTGCTCCCTGAGTCAGCTATTCTGGACAGTGGACTGCTGACTCAGTTTCTGTCTGATTTTTTTTTTTTCTCCTAGTTGTACAATGTGAGTACTTATTTATAGATCTAACAGACTGGGTTATGTCTATGACTCATCAAACTTCTGAGAAAAGAAGATGACTCAAGACAATTTTGTTTGAGCACAGTGTGTGAAGTTCAAAAACAGCTATGAGGGAGCCTGGTGGTCAGGTGGCTACACTTCCTTGATGATGCTATTGTGCTGTTTCCCTGCAGCTGGTTTTCCTGTGGGCTATGCAGCAGCGCCTGCCTATTCACCTAACATGTACCCCGGAGCAAATCCCACCTTCCAAACAGGTATGTACTGCATGACAGGTGTCTTGTGTGCAGTTGGGGGGGGGGTGGTACTGTGGTTTGTGGTTGGGTGGCTTTCCACATTTGTAAATGAACCTGTTAATGAGTGTAGTCAAAGCTTAGGTCTCGGGACACAAAAGCTTTGCTTTACTGAGTTTCTCAGACCCGCCTACCATTCTCTGGGCTGCACCTCTTTCTTTATGGTAGGACATACTTACTAGCAACTGGAGGCCATTTAGTCATTGAGCTCTGTCCACAGTGCTGTGGTTATGTTTTTAAAAGCCAACTGTTTTCCATGCAAGTGCATGAGAACATTTTCAGATCTGAGAGGTTGCTGGTTAAAATTGTTGGCTCATGCTCTGTCTCATGGGAGATGTCTGATGAGGATGCTGTGTTTTGCTCCACACAGCTGTAGGTTCACAGTAGATTTGAGTAGAAGAGCAGCCAACAGTGACTTCCTATGAATCCCTTCCTGGTGGTGGCTCAGAGAAGTCATCTCCTCTGTCCCCAGCATGACCACCTCTCCTAGCTTAGATCCAGAGGAAGAGTGGACTTCGTCTTTCTGTTTCCAACTTTTCTGTCCTAACTTCTTGTTCCTGTTCACTTAAGTCATGTGACATACATGGCAGTGTGCTCAGAAGAAGCTTAATGGTTTCTCATCTCTAGGGGAGAGAAGTCTCTGCTTTAACTTCCTCACCCTTTTCTCATAGTATCTCTTTCTCTTCAGAAAGTTCCGTGATTTTTGTCTGCCTCCTTTACACACTCTTGCACTCTTGCACTGAGACCATTGTGAACGTCTTCAGCCATTTCCCAGGAGGCTACTCGGCAGGTTGCTAATGGTTCTGCCACCTGGGTCCTGTTAATGGCACTTTACATTCTGTAGCTTGTTTTAAACAGTGCTCTTGTACACATTACCCTAACATACTGCGCATATTTATAATGTGCATTTGATCATTTCTGCTGTGAAGTGTACCTCTATCACAGTTGGTAGTGAACATACCTGTTTGGGCAAATATTGTTCTGTCCATTGCAACTTTGTAGGCCTCAAAGAATTACGTGTTTCCTAATTCTTGATGTAAATGCGTTCACATAGGATATACTTGGTCATTTCTGGACTGGCATCTTTTACTGGGCATGCATAATTGACTCTCCTGTTGGGGCACCTGTTCCTACTTCCTCCCTCTCTTGTGAGCCTGTGCCCACTGTATGGGAAGCCTCACTTGCTTATGTTAGGTAGCTAATGGCTTTTGTGCTATTTGAGTTTGGGAGCTTGAATTTAAAATTCATTTTGCAAGTGAAATTTTACGAATGTTTAGCATAAGTCTATGGATTTATACTTTTATTTGTTTTTTGTTGTTCTTGTTGTTGAGTAAATACAAAGGGATGAATTTAGGGCAGGTAAAAAACTGCCAGAAACAGTCGTACAGAGTGACTGTGCTATCTACGTTCCCTTCGGTTGTGTGTTTATTAGTTCCAGTCCTCTGTATCCTTGGCAACTCTGGCATGATTAGGCTTTTCTGTCCTAGCATACTGGTGGGTATCTAATGATTTACCATTGTAGTTTTGATTTGAACTGTCATGAAAGTAATGTGGTTGTTCTTTTCATGTGTTAATTTACCATTTAATTGTCTTTGGTAAAGAGTTGTGCTTCTGGGCCTGGTGGCACAGACCTGTCCTACCAGGTACTCTTGAGGCTGATGCAAGAGGATCATCATACATTACAGGCCTATGTGGGCTACAGAGTGAGTTCAAGGCTAGTCTACACAACTTAGAGAACTCCATTTCGTATAAAATAAATGAGGAACTGGGGATGGAGAGATGCTTCGGTGGTTGAGAACAGTTGCTACCATTGCAAATTTTAGGCCTTGAGACCCATGTGAGGCAGCTCATAACGATCTATAACTGTAGCGCCAGGAGCTTTAACACTAACCTGCATACAGGCATGCAGACACGTAACACATAATTAAAAAAGTGTGTCATGAATTTAAAAAAAGAGCAAAACAAGAGCTTTGGATAAGGGCAGTGATGGAACAGCTGCCAGCATGTACAAGGCCCTGGATTCCGTCCCCCCAGTACCTCTCTAAGAGGAAAGAAATTATGTACGTCTTCAACTGTGTCAGTCACTAAGCTTGTTTGTTTTAGGCTTAGTAATTTTATTTTTATGTTTTGTTTGAAAATCTTCTTTTGTGTGTGTGAGGATTTGCCTACATGTATGTGTATGCACTACGCACATATCAAGTACCTACAAAGGTACCTACAGAAGACAGTGTCAGTTCCCCTGGAGCTCTGAGTTACAGGTGGTTGTGAGCAACTGCGTGTATGCTGGAAACCAAACCAGGTTCTCTGCAAGAGTAGCAAGTGAGTTGACCTGCTGAGCCATCTCTCCAGCCCACTTTTCTGTTTTTAAAAAGACTTATTTGTTTTTATTTATGTTGTGTTCATGTGTTTCTGTGTATCATGTGCAGGTACTCTAGAAGCCAGACAACATCATATTCCCTAGAGCTGGAGTTACCAGCAGTTGTGAGCTACCTGACATGGGTGCTGGGAACTGCGCTCAGGTCTTCCACTAGAGCAAGCAGTTCACACTTTGAATCATCTCCCTGTGCACGGTGTCTTGAGCTCCGGGGCCTCAGCCTCCTGAGTAGCTGGAACTGAGATGTACTACTCCCTTGGTTACAGCCTGGGTTTGTTCTGTTGCTGAATTTTCAAGAATTGTTCTATTTATCAAGTTTAAGATTTCAAGTTTTTCTCCTGTTTCCCTCCCCCTCCCTCTCTTCTCAGTGTCTTTCACAGAGAGAAGTTTTCAAATTTGATGAGGTTGTTATTCTGTTCTTTTGTGGATCGTATTTTTGGTGTTCTGAATATCTGCCTAAAATGATTTCCTTGCTTTTTCTTCTAGCAGTTTTAACTTGGACCTTTAGGTCTGTGGTTCATTTGGGGTCAATTGTGTGTGGCACTGGGTCAAACTGAAATGAATTTTTGTGGGTTCCTGCTTCCTGCCCTAATGCTGTAGTGCCCCACACTCACTCACTTGACTTATGCCAGTTCTTTTCCTAGAGTACAAGCTGATTTGAAAAGGACAAACACTCCCAACTTATTCTGTTAAAAGAGCCTTGGGTTCGTGGAGGCCAGTGCACATCTTCTTGCTGAGAGCACGTGTCTGGAGCAAATTCTCTCAGGTCACCAGCCACCTTCTCTCAGGTCTCCTCCTAGAGGAAAATCAGTCCTTTCTTGTCCCCTTTCAAGACTGCTCTCAGAGGGTCCTTGAGTGCAGAGGCTGAGAAAAGCAGTAGGAGCAGCAGAGACCAGGGTGCTCCTTGGAAGCTTCTCAAGAGCACCAGACCCCTTGACTGCCAATCTCATGGCTTCATAGTGCCAGATTAGCTGTTGTCCAGAGGCTTGTAGTAAAGATGTTTGAGATTGGTTAGGGCAAGCTTAACCTAGAAGGCCCTGGTGGCTCACCATGCTGTTGGCACATAATATAAATCAGAGCTGTGTGCTTCAGAGGCCTAGGCTAGGTCTTCACTTACACAGTAAGAAGGGAATTTCTATGAGCTCTGCTGCTTTCGTGATCTGATGAGCATAGAGACAACAGCTCTGCAGAGCTTCCTGAGCACCTTTGCAATGCTGTGATCCTCTTTCTTAATTTCTTTCTTTCTTTCTTTCTTTCTTTCTTTCTTTCTTTCTTTCTTTCTTTCTTTCTTTCTTTCGAGATTTTTTTTTTTTTTTTTTAATGTTGTCTGTGTGAGGGTTTGCCTGCTGTGTGTATGCCTGGTTCCACAGAGGCCAGAAGGAGGCAGCCGGTTCTCTGGAAGTGGTGTTGCAGGTGGTTGTGAACTGCCTTGTCCTGTTCTAGAGAGTGAGCACTCTTACTCCCAGGCCGTCTCTCCAGCCCCCTCTTCTTGGTCCACTTGTAAATGTGTCACAGGAGTCTGAGAACCTTGGGTTTGTGGTGGCTTTTGGTGCTATATTCCATCTGGAAGTAGAGGGAATCATTCACTTTGAACACGTGGGCTGCAGATAGATGAATCTGGAATGGGGCTTCCCATGCTTATAATCTCTGTGGGAACTGAGCTTTACTCTGGTGGTGGCACGCTGGGAACTGATTTTCTCCTGGTAGAACTTGAGCTTTATGGAGGGTGATCATGATCAAACTTGAAGCTGGCCCAGCACTCTGCATTTAGGTCCTCCTGGTTCTGTTCCCACTGAATGGCTCAGATGCATTGACCATCTGAATGCCCAAGGAAAAAGTTACTGATAATGCTCACCTTGTAGCCCTGGCTGGCCTGGAGCTCACTATGTATACCAGGCTAGTCTCAAACTCACCGAGATCCTCCTCCCTATGCCTCTCAAGTGCTGGGATCAAAGGTGTGTGCCAGCAAGCCCTACCAAAGCATAGAAAACTTGTTGCTGAGAGATACACTAAGGCAGTAATTAGTTAGGCAAACATACATACAAACGTGTCTTACAACAAGATACAGTGAGCTGTGAGCAGGTCATCAGTGCTTATCTGGAAGATTTATGAAGATTAGTTAACAAGAAATGGAAATGTAATATAGGCTTTATTTTTCTTTTTAAATTCAGAATTATGTCTCTGAAGTGAGAGTCTAAGTTTTTTTTTTTTTAAATAATAAGGTTATTATATGATGAGCTACTTAGAAAGAAAACAGCATGAAGTGTTAATTAACTGTGGGTTGCAGGAGTCTTTGTCTCTTAAAAGTATATATGCACAGAGTCTAGCAATACTTGTAGAGTTTTTTCAAAGCCGGGGTGTGTTTATCTAGTACACACAGTCCCCACACTGCAGAAACTCAGCATGGTGGCTCACTGTGGGGATAGAGGCAGGAGGATTAGAAATTCAAGATACTCTACCATGTAGTGAATTTGAGGTCTTACTGACTACATGACACTATTATGTCGGAGGGAAGGAGGGAGGAAAGGAAGGAAGGAAGGAAGGAAGGAAGGAAGGAAGGAAGGAAGGAAGGAAGGAAGGAAGGAAGTTGTTTGCATGCCCGTCTACCCTGGCTCCACTGGACTCCTGCTGTCATTTTGTTACGGTTCTTCTGTGTATCCAGGGGGTAGGCTAAGCCGACCATTTATTGTTTTGTTCTTGGTGGCCTGTCACTTTGGGAGACAAGGACCTAGTTCTTTTGACTTTATGTTTACTTGGCTGCCCTGTCCTTATCATAGGCGTGCCATGTATATGTGGTTCTTTTCTTCTGTGTCTGCTTTGTCTTTCCTGGTGCCTCTTAGGAGGTTTACTAGGACTCTTGAGAACTCTGGGTACCTGTTTCTGGCCCATGGGCTTTTCAGTACTGTGCTTTCTTGGTGCTCCTTCAGAAGCCTAGCTCATGCCCTAGCCTGGGTCCTATGCTAGAGCCTTCTTCTGCAGGAGCCTGGGACTTTTGACTTACTTCTGTTCAGGCCTTGTCATCTTTCTTAGTTTCCACTTTACCTTTGTAAAGTGTTAGCTTTCCAGGAGATTATGAGGAAGTCATGTTTTAGAGAATTCCCCATTGTAAAAAAAAACATTTTCCGCACCTTTATTCCACCTCCCAATGGTTCTCTGGATGAAGACTATAGGCTAACAGCCATTGCCTGCAGTATAGTGAAGGCATCACACTGAGAAATGACCACTATATTTTAATATTTGGAATGAGAATCTACTTAATGCTGCACACTGAATCTGTTTATAAAGTCAAATGTATATCTTTTTGCCTCTTTTAAATCTGTAACATCTTGTCTAACCTTGAAAAATACTTTGTCTTTTAAAGAAATGATTTTGTTTGTTTTTGTTTGCAGTGCTGGAGATTGAACCCAGAGTCTTGCACATGTTAGGCAAGTGCTCTGTCTCAGCTGTCTCTTGGCCCTTTGTGTTGTGTGTTTGCCTGCCTTTCAGATTTAAACACTCATGTGTGAGTGCTTGCCTGCATGCATGTGTGAGCTGCTATGTGGATGCCTATCCTGTGTTTTGAATTGGGGTCTTAGTGTGTAGCCTAGGCCTGTCTTGGAATTTTCCATCCTCTTGCCTCAGGTTCCAGAGTGATATGAGTCTAGGTAAAGTGTTACACCTCCTTAGAGAGTTTTTATTAGAAACAGTTTGAGGTGCATCCCCAAGCTTATGAGAACATAGCCCACTTCCCGAGTCGCCTGGCTTCAATTGCCGCCAGCTCAGAGTTGATGTGTCATCTGTACTGCCATTGCTTTTCCTGTGTTGCTTTGAACCCCTGCAAACAGAATGGTGATGATTTTTGGAAGTGTCTCTAAAAGTTTATATAGCACTGTTGCCATGCCTGAAGTATTAGTTATTATTGCTCCAGGTTCCAGGTATGTCATCTGCACCATAGGTGCTTATTTCTGTTTTGCTGTTGTTGGGCAATAAACTGGGCCTGTTTTTTAAAGCCAAGTGAAAATGTACCAGCACCACAAGTTCTGAATGTGGTTCCAGCGTGGCACCTAGCATCTGTTCTCAGAGTATGACACACCTGAGCATTTTGTATTTTGGTTTTTTGAAACAGGGTTTCTCTGTGTAGCCCTGGCTGTCCTAGAACTTACTCTGTAGACCAGCCTGGCCTTGAACTCAGAGATCTGCCTGTCTGCTGCCTGCTGAGTGCTGGTATTAAAGGTGTGCACCACACTAGCCGGCCACTTGAGCATTTGATTATTAATATTTTCTTCCTGTGGTTTTAGTGACTTCTCAGAGGATTTCACTCTGCCTTTTGTATTTTTGGTTGTAAGCAATGTATCCATGCTGGCCTCAAATACATAGTTTCCTGCCTCAGCCTTCCGAGTGCAGGAATCTCAGATGTGTACTTCATGGCCAGTTCTGGCAAGATGACTCAGTTGAGGTTTATAGAAACAGTGGGGCAGAAACTAGATTTAAATAACTGAGCAAGGCCATCTGTTCAGTAACTGTATTACCTGCCATGAATGTGGTTGTGAGAAGTGAAGGACTGGTTTGCTCCAAACCAGAGTTCTTTCTTCTGTGTCAGCCTCGCTTCCACCCTGAGTTGGTTTCCCCCTCTGCATACATGCCACTGTGAGCTCCCTGCTCTCCTCCTTCTGTGTGTTCCTACTAAAAGTCAGGGACCTCTTGCAGAGCTTGGCTCTTTCCCGGTCTCCTGCAGTGGAACCTGGCTGAGTCTGACAAGCCCACAGTTCTGCTTCCGTGGCCTGGCCTAGTGTCGAGTGCTTACTCCTGCATGGTGAGAGTATTCCCCTGGGAGGAGTTAGGCCTGTCCTGGACCCCTTGCAGTGTCGCTGAAACCTGAACTGAGTGATCTCACATTGCTTTTCCCTAACTTAAAAATGGTTTATGAATTTGTTGTGGTATAATTGGCATATAATAAATAAAATTGAACATACTTAAAACTTTGAGCCTCATAGTGCGTATATCATGTCTATAATTTTCTATCTTATCATTTGTGAGACAAGGAGATGGGCAGAGGGAGAAAGGGATGATGTTAGCTTTTTACCACTGTAACAGTATCTAAGGTAGGCAGCTTCTTTCTCAGAGAAAGGTTTGTTAGGGCTCACAGTACTTGGAGGTTTCCATCCATGGTCACTCAACCCCATTATTTGGGTGTGTGGACAGGCAAAATCTCATAAAGCGAAAGCGCTCACCTTATGGATAGGTTCCAGACCCCACTTGGAGAGCATACTCCTAGTGATCTAAGACTTCTCACCACTAGGCCCTGTCCTCCTGCAGTAGCACACCGCAAACTAGGCCTTCCCATACAGGCCTTTGGAGGAATACTTAAGGTCCAAGCTATGCCAGTCTCTTTATGTGCTCTCGTCTTTTAACTTGCTTTATACATCCTAGTGGATATTCTCATATTTGGCTTTCTTGGCAGAGCACCAGTATTGAAAGTTGATATATTTAAAAATGGTAGATATTGTAGAAGTCATTAATTCTCTCTGCTAATATAATTAAACCTTTAAAATTTTAAATTAAAATTGTTTATACTCAGTTCATTCTTTAAGATTGAGGCATAGTTTATGAACAAAAACTCATATATTTAGTGTGTATTTGGATGGATTTTTCACAGTTGGACATTAGCACCATGGATCCATCACCCAAAACAAAACTTGGAACACTTTCATTATGCTAGTAGGGCTTCCCTTTCCTCTCTCGCTCCTGATTTCTTCCACATATTTAAGATTTTGGAAATTCAGAATACATGTGCCATATCTGTTACTTTCGAGATAGACTGGTCAGTTGTTGGCAGTGTAAATGAGACACGTGTTATGTGCTGTTCTGTGTCTCCTTGTTGTGAAAATTCAATGGGGTTTGAGATTCATTTGTAATTTTTTCTTAATGATTGCCAAGTAGTGTGTATATGGCTGGATCAGAGTCTCCCGTTGATGAGGAGTTATGCTTAAGTCTGGAAAACATGTTTTCCAATTTTTATTGTAGTCCTGAGGGACGGTTGCTTGCATCTATGAGACGTGTCTGTCAGAGCTTGTGATTCTGACACACCAATGGACAGCTGAGTGCTCTGTGCCACAAGTTTGCACCAGCAAGAACATGAAGACCATTGTGGCCTCTTCAGAAAGTACTTGTGCAGAGTAGGCTCGATGAGAACTTCAGGCTGTCCTCAGGCATTCAGGTGTGATGTATACTGTGTTTGGGTAACTGTACAGTGCCATCACAGCCTGTGGTTGCACTCTTTTGAAAGACTCTGATCCTCCTGCCTCTGGCCACTGCCTGTGTTTTGGTCCCTGAATTTTTCCAAGGGTTTCCTGTGTGCTATTTGAGGCATGGCTTTGTCTGGCTTTCACTCAGTACAGTTATCTCGGAACTTGTCTTATGTATCAACGAGATACTGGGACACAGGATGCACCAGAATCTGGTGATGGGCACATGCTGTGTCTGAACTCTCCTGTCCCAAGGAAGACCTGTCTGTTTCTCCCTCAGCAGCCAGTTTGTCTCTTTGCCCTGTGGAGCTCTTCCTCAGCTTCTGGAAACATCATGTAGCTTGCGGCTCCCATGGGTGGATTCAGGCTCTTATTCTCCTTCTAGCCACCCGAGGGTACATCACCTAAAAATAGCCTCACGTATTTATAGGAGTCCATCTTCTCTTCCCTTGCTCATCATGTAGCTTCATGTGTTCTGTTCCTTTTATTTTAAGAAATTGTGCATACATGCGTGTCTGTGTGTTTGTGCGTGTGCATGTCCATGTGCGTCCAGTGCCCTTGGAGGAAAGAAGAGTTGGTTGGATCCTGTGGAGCTGGAGCTGTGAGTGGCCCTGTGTGGGTGCTAGGAACAGGAGCCGTATGTGCTTTTACCTGCTAAGCCCTCAGCATCTTCTTATGTCTCCTCTTTAACAACCTGCTTTATTGTTATTTTCATTTTATCTTTGGTAGAGATGGTGCAAGTCAGTGTACCCCCTTGACTCACATCTTTACACTAAGGTGCTTTGCTAGGCTTTGGCATTTGGTTTCTTTAGTTTCACTGTAACGAGTAATGTAAGCTTGCTTGGAGTGAAGTTTTTGTTGGTACATGCTTATTTTCCTAAGATTGGACCTTAACTGTAGGGTGAAAAGCTGTATGTGCCTTTAAAGCTGAGTTGAGCCTAGGGAGGCCATAGCAGTTTTTATTCCAGCAAGACAGGACAGATTCTTCTGTGTGTATGTGCAGAGATCTCCACTCTACATAGCAGCACACAGAGCGGAGAAATGTAGGTCTCAGCAGAGGAGAGGCAGGGCTTCAGTGGCAACAGGTCTTCGCTGTGCTCATGACTGCTAGCGGCCCTGGCTCCTCCCTGCACTGCTCTCTTTGTCTGGAATTGGCCAGGTGAACTCAGACCTCTGGCTTCTCTGTTCCAGGCTACACTCCTGGCACACCTTACAAAGTGTCCTGTTCCCCAACCAGCGGAGCTGTGCCACCATACTCCTCCTCCCCGAATCCTTACCAGACGGCCGTGTACCCAGTGAGAAGTGCCTACCCCCAGCAGAGCCCGTATGCCCAGGTATGCTTGGGTACGCCCTGCACCTTGGGGGAGGGTTGGTCCCATCATATCTCTACAGCCCTGGGACCCTCTGGCAGTTGTCTCTGTTTTCCCCACAGCAAGGCACATACTATACACAACCTCTGTATGCAGCACCCCCTCACGTCATTCACCACACCACGGTGGTGCAGCCCAATGGCATGCCAGCAACGGTCTACCCTGCTCCCATCCCTCCCCCCAGAGGCAGCGGGGTCACCATGGGCATGGTTGCTGGGACCACAATGGCCATGTCAGCAGGTGAGTCCTTAGTTCTTGGTGTATGTGTTCTGCTGTCGCCTGAGAGCTGCTGAGGTGGGGAGAGTCCATGAAGCTTCTGACCCTTGCCTTAGTCTCATGGTTTCAGTTGTGTGAAAGGACTACCCCTTCCTTCCCTTTTTCCTTTTTCCTTTCTCCTTTCAGGAATAGGCCATGAGTCAGGTGGCCTCCACTGTGGAGATACCCGAACAGCACATTGTTAGTGAGCTAGGTGGCTGTTTGGCAGTAGGAATGAGGAGTGTCAGGTAGCCCTCTTTTGGCCTCTTCCATGAGCAGCTAGACTGAACAGTGGGGTAGGCGTCTCTGTTGGTCAAGTTTCAGTAATAAGAAAGTTCCTCTAAGAAAGCTGGCTTTGTGTTGATAGCGGAAATAGCTGCTTATAGAAATCCTTCACCATTTATTTATTGAATCGGGAAAATGGATTGGGGGATGCCTTCAAGGAGACTTGAGGTTTGATGGAAGGGTCACCTCCTCACCTTTCAATATCTGTAGCTGTCTTAAAGCTATTCCATACAAAGTCACTTGGTTCTCCATTCCTGGGATTTGGGGAGAGGGAGAATCAAGCAATTAAAAAAAAATTTCCTAGACTTGAACATAAGGCAGTTATGTCAGATATAGCACTGTGGGATTCTGTCTATTTTTGCTTAGAATCTCCATTTGTTTTTTCTGCATCTGCTGTTAAAGAAGACTGGCATGGACTGTTGCTGCCGCCTGGGGATAGCTCCCAGAGGAGGGGTGTGAGCAAGGGTTTACCTCCTCCTTGAGGTGTGGAGGGGTGGCATAGCTCAGTCGTGCAGGCCATTGCTGAGGGCATATGCTCGTGGAATGTAGAACTCCCTCAGGAATGTGTTCCTGTTTTTTTCTTTCTCTTCCTCTCTCCCCCTCTCTTCTCCATCAAATACAAAACTCAGTATGATAAGTAGCCCCATGTTACTGTGAAACAAGTCTCCAGAACATTCACGCTCCAAGTCTAAAACTCCTGTACCCTTAAACAAATACTCCATTTTTCCTTCCCCACAGGGTAGCATCCACTGTTCTGGGTTCTGTCTCTGAATTTGACAGTATTCAGTACTTCATAGAAGGGGAGCATACACTGTCCTCTTCTCACTGACTTTTTCATTTACCTTAGTATTAAAGTTCACCTCAGTTACGCATGTTTCAGAATGTCCTTTTTAAGGGGAGAAATACTTTTTCATTTTGTAGTCATGTGATCTGACAAAATTAATGCCATTGGTCTGGAGGGGATTACAAACATATTGCGACCACAGGCTGCTATGCTTATACTGCCTTTCAGCACTTTGAAATAATCTGTTCAGAGTTTAAGACCATTCCTCTTCCCTTGTGCCCCCTCCCAGGAAGTCAGGTCACATGCTTTCAGAGGCCACATGATGGAGCTCTGCTCAAGTGCTTACTTGTGCCTCTTGTGTGAAGTGTTGTGCTTTCTTCCAGGTACCCTGCTGACTGCTCATTCTCCAACTCCTGTAGCCCCTCACCCGGTTACTGTCCCCACATACCGAGCCCCAGGAACACCCACCTACAGCTATGTGCCCCCTCAGTGGTGATTACCCTGCAAACTAATGTAAGTATTAGTGACAAGTGCTGGCTGGGTGGGACCGGGTGAGGGTGTGCTTTTCTGAGGAAACTAGGAAGCTGACTTCAGGTTTAAGTGCTCTTCTAGTTTGCTTCTCTTGCTGTGAGAAAACAAAAGCCCCTTAGGAAAGGGAAGATGGATTGGCTTACACTTAATAGTCCGTTAGAATGGAAGTCTGAAGCAGGACCTAAAGCACAGGCCATGGAGGATGGGTGCTCATTGGTTTGCTCCCTCCGGCTTGCCTCCTTGCTCAACTACCTGCTTTATATAGCCTAGGCCTACCTGTCCAGGGAGAGCACCACTGGGCCTTACGTCATTGATTAGTAACCAAGAATGTGCCCACAGCCCAGCCTGAAAGAGACAGTTTCTTGATTGAGATTCCCTTTTCCCAAGCACTAAGAGAAAGATGTACATGCTCTTTACACTGACTGGGACCTCCCAGAGCAGAAGGAAGAAGGCCATTGAGTGTTAACTGTGCATCTTGCAGCTTCTGTCGTGGCTTGTATCATCCTTCTGCTTGCTGCAGTTTGTAGGGTTCCAGTTATGATGGGGGCAAGGGCCACAGGATGGGGCTGTAAAGTAGGTGGGAACCAGGTACAGCAGCTTTGGCTACTTTTGCCCTCTGGAGTTAGTGAAGCAGAGATGGAAGAGCCTGTCTGACTGTTTGTCATTCTTTCCCAGATTTGAGGATGGAGCTGTGCAGTCACTTCATTGAGTTCCACAGCTGGTGCTGCAGGCCTTGTGCCTCCAACCAGGACTTTCTTCTTAATGCTCTCGACACTTAGCTAAACACAACTGCGTCCCAGCCCAGCAGGTCCCAGCTCGCTAGTCTCCAACTAACTCTGTGGGTTGGTTTTAAAGCAAATCCTGTTTTGTGGACTGCCTGGCAAATTTTTTAGCTAATTGTAATGATAAAAAGGGAGTATTACTCTATTCTGAATTATATCTAGTTGAATGCATGTTTTAAAACAAACACAAAAACAAAGCTTGCTCAATCTACCTGCAGTGAGTGATGCAAAAACATCATATGCAAAACCCAAAGGACTGGACTGTGTTCTACAGCCTGTGTCACTCGCGCACTCCTGTAATGTATGCTGAGGCTCAAAGTTAGACATGTGCAACTGAATGTCCCTATTGAAGCATCTGGAGTACTGGAGGGGATTCTTGGGGTACTGGGGACACAGATTTGTAGTTTTAGCAGCCTGGTTTTTGCCACTGACAAAAAATCCTGGGAGGAGCTGCAGGAACTTGGAGAGAGTGTGAGCCTGCGGTGGCTGCAGACAGCCACAGCAGCGGGGATTGTAGGGTCCCTCTCCTTCACTCCAGCTAGCGTGTGCTCTGGGAAGCAGGGGTGCACCTGAAGCTCTCTGGGAAGGTGGGCGCTGGGTGGTAGTACAGCTGGGATGGAGGCTTGTCTGTGTGTCAGTAGAGCAGTGTCTGCCATCTGAGTCTCCACTGTATGTCTTACAGGAGAATGTCTTGTGTATCTGTTGGGAAAGACCAGTGTAGAACTGAACTGTCTTCCTAGGAGGGGAGACATCAGAGAGAAGCCGCCACACTGAGGTGGTATTGTCTCTTGCTTTATTTCGCTTAAGGAACCATTTTTCCCCCCTTGAGAAATAATTGAGTCAGCTAAAAGCACCGGAGGTGCTGTTTTCATCCCATGAAGAAGGGCAGGACTTCAGCTGTGTGCTGTGGAGAATGTTGTATATTTAAGACTGGCTAAAAGGGAATAAGTGTATTTTTAACTTAGTTCCTCATGTTTCTTGTAGAGAAACAGGACTGTGATTATGTCTAAAAATGTAGAAATAATGTAGCTTGTCCTGGGTCATTCACCTGTCCTCTGTGACCTACAAAGCCTGCAGAAGTGGTCTGAGCCTCTTTTGCCACCTTTTTCTGTAGCTGAAGGCACTCAGTACCAAGCAAATGTGGAAAGTAGAAAGGGCTAGGCAGTTTTGGGATGCACTTGCCTGTCAGGATCTGTTGTGGGAAAGGTTTTGCGTGTGTAACTGAGTGTGTACATAAGAAATCAAGAGGTTCTTTTTTGCCTGGATACACACCCAGCTTGAATCTGTGAGCCATTCTATTCAGTGTGGGTCAGAAGGGCGGGAGGGCCTCTGGGGTCTGTGGAGTGGGTTTTTATTGTTTTCAACTCCATTGAATTGCTGGGGCTTTGGTTGGACGGGATGCTTGTCTCTGGCAGCTAGGCCAGGGCCTCCATGTTGGTTGGCGGTCGTCTCAGTAGCAGACAACTTGGCTAGAGGGTGAATCACCTGAATAGCGAGCCTTTGGTAACGTTATTTTTATAGTAATGTTCTCCATAATTTTTTTTAGCATTTTTAAAAAAGTTTAGGAAGATGTCTGCATGGATCAGTGTAAACAGAAAATTCCTCATTCCTAATGTCCATGAACATAGAATATTTACTGATGAGTATGTTGAATTGCCTCATGAGCACTTAGTGTCAGTGTGTGATTGTGTTTGAGTGTGTGTGTGTGAGATGTAGGGGGGAGCAAGAAAGCACACAGTGCACAGAGCTGGAAGCATTTGCTGTAGTCACACAGCTTGTCTCTGTACTTCATGTTGGAATCCCCATCTCTGTGATGGAGGTTTCCCTGAACTCAGCAGACAGAAGGGGGTTTGCCCAGGTGAATAATCACAGATCACTAGGACAAATAAATGTACCTGTGATTTTCACATGTGTTGGAAAAAGTCCCCTCACCCATCCCCAAGTAAACATACCTGTTTCCCCACCTATAAAGGGTAGAGTTGTTTGCCTGCAGCATGAAGTCACCAAGTCTTTGGGCCTGCTTGCAGCTGCACACAGTGTGTGTGTGTTTCCACAGGCTCTGAGTTCTCAGGAGAAAGAAGAGTGGGATCGCAGCCGCTCCTGCTGATTACATCAGCTTTACACACTTGCCCTCGATCTGTTAAAAACTCGTTCTGTTTCTTTCAAATTGAGTGACTAACAAATACTTCTGCGTTGTACAACTCATCTGTGTGGAAATCTTTTCTGTTTTGAAGCTCTGGGGTCTTCAGCTGTGAAATCTGGTAAAGAGCTTACCTATCAGATGGAAATCTTGGCATGTGGATAGTAGCAGACTGTCAAGAGGTGGTGATTTCAACAGCATTCAGTTTCAGCAAAATTACGGGGCAGAACTTGGTCAGTATTTTGTTACATGGCTGCATAGGTATCCCAAAAATATCAAGGAACATTCCAAGAAAGTGTGCTTTTTATGTCTGTGACATTCCTGACTAGAGTCCTTAAGTTGAATTCTTTTTGAAGACAGGAAGGCAAAGAGTTGTGAACATTGCCATCTTTGTTAATACATACAATAATACATTCTCTGCTGCCTTCCCTGAGGCTAGGGAGCTTTCTTCCTCTGCCGCAGTTGAAACCTCTGTAGAGTTGTGGAATGATGAGGAATCTCTGACCTCCCTGACTCTTGAGAAGTCAGACCACCATCAGGATTGGGCCAGTTAGGCTGCAGGCATGGAAGTGCTCTTCCAGAGCTTTTGTCTCCTGTCTTGTTTTCCTTGGAAGAACCATTCTGAGGGTTCTGGCCTGCCAGTTACCATTATGGGTGGCAGCTTTTGAGAGTTTTGCGGAGGCAGTGTTTCCAGCAGGTGGGGCAGTTCCCAGTTCTGGATTGGCTGCTGAGTCTCCTGCCTTTCCTCAGCTATGCACCTGGCATCTTATTGCATTTGTTTGTGTTATTCTGCTGTGACAGGAGGCTGAAGGAGCAGACTGGATGTTTCTTGGGGACCTGTAACAGTGAAAAGAAACTTATTCTTGGGGAGGTTTGAGCTCACTGGCTTCTGAGTTGGGCCTTTGTGAGTGTGCCTGTAGTTGGGAGATGCTGGCAAGTGCCAACCTTAAAGGGCCTGCTTCAAATGTCCTCAGCTCTCCTTCCTAATGTTGCAGTACAGTAGTTCTGACTGAAGGGCCACCTACTCTCACACAGCAGCTGATATCTGTAGTTGTGGTATACCTGCTACTGCTGGGTGGCGCAGAACTTTCCAGGGCGCAGTGGCAATTGTGGCAGCTGCTGTTCCTTTCCTCTGGTGCTTTCTGAGGGCTACTGGGGGGCAGGAGAGCAGCTGGCTGACCCGTGGAGTGCAGAACTTACACTCGTGTCCCACACACCGCCCAGGTCTTCGTAGCTCCTGAGTTGCTTACTCCACCCAGTGCTCTGTGTTTGATGGAGTGATACCCAGAGAGGATGCTGTGATCTCAGTAGGAACAGTGAAATTAATTCCCCATGTCTTGGACGATTCCTCTCTTCCCTGGCCCCTTCCTGTTCATTTAAAGAGAAGAAACCCTGTGGAATACATCTTAGTAGAATTATGGGATGGGCGGCAGCAGCTTTTCTGTTCAGGGACTGCAGTATTTCTACGTGAGCTGTGAGGACCTGATGGTATCCAAGCAGCTCCCAGGGAAGGGCAGTGGGTGGGTCTGGTGCAGACTGTGGACAGTGTAAGAGACCAGTTAGGTCAGATTGGGCTCTGGCTCCCAGCAGGGCTGTTGTGGCAGCTGGAGGCCCCAAGGAGCCTGCGAGGCTATGACTGAACAGAAAAGGTTCTTTTTTAAAACTTTTATTTTTAAATACTCTTTTTTTACACTGTTTTCTTGGTACTTTTTTTATGCTTAAGTCAGCGTCGTCTTCCAGTGTTCCAGGCATCCCTTGCCTCTTCATTGAACTTAAGTGTCAATACAAAGGAACGGGCAGACTGTCCATCCCCAGCCAGTTCAATTAGGTGTAAATTCATACTGTTTTAATTTTTTATGCAATCTGATGAGTAGATGAGCTCAGATTTAAAATCCTTAAAAGCACGTTTATTGTAACAGGAATTGTTATGTATTAATACTGCAGTTTTCAATAAAGATTGACTTGTGTTGCATATTCTGATTGTTTTTTCATGTGAGTTTTGTCAGAGGTGATGGTGTGACTGGCACATGCTGCCACTTCTCCCAGCCAGGAGGCCACTAGGGGATTGGGGCGAGGCTGGTTCTTCGGCCCCCGCTTGGCTTTGGTAGAGGGGTCCTCCTAGGTGTAGTGTAGGAGGAAGAGGCTTCTGCAGCTCTACATAAGCCTCCTGCGTCCCTCAGTTCAGCAAGGAAGATGCCGAGCCCCAGAAACACCACTGACCCCACCCCTTCCCCATAGTGGAAAGGAGTCTGTGTGCCCACCTGCTGCACACGGCTCCCTGACCCACTTTCTCTCCCAGCCCCATTTCCTGGGCTTCTGCCACAGTGAGTCTAGCCACCTTGGGGCACCTCTGCCAGAGCCTCAGGCTGTGGCCTGATGAGCAGAGCATCCCTTCTGCTAGACCATGAGAGCAGAAGAGCACCAGAAGAGGAAATTCACACAGCAACAGGTGACCAGCAGCCAGGTTACTTTTCATAAGTTTCTTTATGAAATTAAATGTGGTTTTTAGATTAGAGAAGGTACAGTGCAAGAGTGACTGTCCATGCTTCTGCATCCTATGGGCGCTGCATGATACGCAGGCCTGACTGCGCCCCGCGAGGAGTCGGTCCACGCTGGGCCACAGAATCCAGTCCTTATGGCTTCTCACACTCGCTAGGATAAGGCAATCTTTCCGCGTCATTAACCAGTCTTCTCCATTGTTAAGAGAAACACGACAGCATCATAATGCACAGGGACTGGGTATGTGTGCAGCCACCCCAGCCACAGGGAACTGTCACTAACCTGCAGCCAGGCACACAGCTGACTGCACTGCTTTGTTCTCATTGCACGCATAAAGAGGGTGTCTGGCAGCCAGCAGTGTCTAGAAGGGCCAGGAGGCATAGGGCAGCTATGGGTAGAGTTAGGAGTGCAGAAATCCTGGTTCCTGACCTCTCAAGTTGCAAGTGGGCTGGGGCCTGAAAGGACAGAGAGCAGAGGGGCACACACCTGCTTTTGCAGGAGGCTCCTGGCCACAGACTTTGGTCTCCTGTCCAGTGGAAACAGGAGTGGAGATGATAACCTTTCCAAAGAATGTCCAGAGCAGATGGGCCTATGTGCACAGCCTGGCCAGGCATCTCTGTGGCGTGCAGGCTTACCGCTGGTTGCAGTTCTGCGCAGGTCCAGAGTATAGGCAGAGGCTGGTACCCATGCAACGCCGCACTAGCCCTAGGGAAGAGGCCAGAGGCAGGAAGGGCCCAGACTTGCCTCAGCTCTGATGCTGTACCTGTTCACTTCCAGTTTGCAAAACAGGCAGGGGGCCCGATGGAGGAGGCCTCAGAGAGGTAAGGCCAGGTCCGCAGCGTGCTGTCGGGTAGTCTGCTGACCGCTGGCTCACTTTCGGAAGGGCGTCAGTCGGCTGATGCTCTGCCAGAAGTTAGATGGCTTCCGCCTGGGCTCTGCTAGCACCAACACCTGCTGCTGGGGCCGGCTGGCAGGCAAGGACGGATGCTTGTGGCGCGTCAGGTATCGTGGCCTGCCAACAGCTGGGCAGGGAGAGACAGCAGGGGGTCACAAGGTAGAAGACAAAGGGCACTTCTGTGTTTCTGCTGCAGACCCTCCACAGGGTTTTTGCCACACAGGATTTGCTTCCCAAGGGGCTAACCACAACACACGACCCCAAGTTATCAATAGCTTTGGGCCTGGGTCTGAGGGCTGGCCAGGGCCACTGTCCAAAGCGTGGGAGAGTTGGCTCTCTCCCAGGCAGCCGTAACACAAATGTTTATCAGCAGCCTGGGGGAGTGAGCACTGTAACCCCTGGTGCCATGTGGAGATCAGGCCATCCTCTGTGGCCCTTATCACCTTTGGAAACACCTGTAAAGGGCAGTGGACATCTCCAGGGATCCGTGGGACTAACTGGCATTGCTTTTGATGTCAGAGATAGAAAGGTAATCAAGGCCAGAACTGCCCAGGGAGGGGGCCGCTTCCCCATTTACCTTTAGGCTTTCCTGTGGCCTGCTGCTTGCTGGCATTCAGCATGGCCTGCTTCCTCTGCAGCTCAGTGATGGAGAAGCCTGAAGCAAGGGTACACATGAGACCCCGCCTTGCCTTCCTCAGCTGTCTGCATGCCTCCTTGGAGGGTTTCCCGGTCCAGGTACTTCCTTCTCGGTGCCCCATTCCTATCACACTTGAGACAGCCTGGCATGCAGGGACCTCCCTAACCTGCTCAGCCATACTGTTTTGCCAACCGTGGGAGAAAACACATTCCCCCAAGCCACCACTTCATTTCCTACCTTGATCCTGTGTCCCCTCCCCACTTCCCTAATATCTGGTTTCTTCCTCATCACCACTGTGGAGGCTCTTTCCCAAATCAAAGCATGAAGCTGGGGACTAAGGAACAGGAAAGGATGGGAAAGGATTCTGCGGTACCAACCCCATGTTCTCCCAGGGCTTGAGCCGGGAGGGAAGGTGCTCCCATCAGACTCAGGCCAGTGGGGCTGATCATATAGGAATGAGCATTTCTGCCCGAGTGGTAAGCACAACAGTCTGTGCCTCGAGGTTTCTGCAGCCTCACTCAACCCTGAGGTGTGGTCTGATCCTCACGGTGGCCCTGACCACCTGGTAGGCGGGCCCCAAAGGCTAGGCAAGGCCCAGCGGGGTCTCCCACCTGTCTCCTGGTCCAGCCGCACCTGCTCCCTCTCCCTGGCAAAGGCCTTGAGCCAGCGCTGCTTCTGTTCTGGCTTCCTGGCGCACAGTAAGTGGCTGTCCCCCGTGGCAGCACAGCGCAGGCGAAAGGCGTTCTTGATGCTCACGTGGAGGTCTCGGTCTTTCCCGTCTTCCACGTCTGCCACCTCCAGGCTGTCCATGTCCAGCCGGCCCTTGTAGTACAGCACATCCCGGCGGAGCAGATCCTGCCAGATGCCGCCCTGAGCCCTGGCTGCCCAGCAGCCTGCCCGGCCACCTCCCCTCCAAGCTCCCCTCCAAGCCCCTGACTGACACGACAGTCTTGTCTCTCGAGGTGCACATGGTCTGGTGGGCAGAAACTAAAGCAGCGGTCCACATGGTGTGGGAAAGCAGAGAGAACACGGAGGACTTCGAACACAGACAGGGTTATTGAGCCATGGTTCGAAAGGAGCAGAAGCTAGCAGAAGAGAGGCCAGAGGCTGCTGGGATCAGAGAACTCATGAGACAGAGAAGCGAAGGCTTGCAGGGGGAGGTATGGTCTGGGGAGCAGCAGGCAGGAACCAGGTCAGGAAAGGTCATTCCCAATGACACGCCCACCCCAGTGTCCCTGGGCTCACTAGAGAGAGCCAGTCCTAAGGGCCTGACTGGGGCTCCTGGGAACAGGAGATGGTGTGAGCCGTCTGACAGGCTCTTTGCCTCTAGACCAGGGCCCCAACCCCTACAGTTCTACCTTATGAGGTCAGTCTGGCCAGGCAGGGTGGTTTGGATACCTTTTTACAGTAGATGAGCTGACGGTCAAAGAGAAAAAACATTCTCTGCTGACTCTTGGCTTGAGGCTGTGTGACACGGGTCAGCTCCCCCGAGTAGATAAGTTCCGAGCTCCTGACCAGGAGATCTTCCCCCTGAGGGAACCCCAAGGAGGGCCGTGAGGCAGAGGCACCCAGCCTTAGGCTCTTTCCTGCCCCTGTTGTTGGCGAGTGGGTGTCTTCCCACTGTAGCCCAAACTGCTAGGCCAAGGAAAGAGGGACACTCTTAAAGCCCCAAGAAGCCTTGACGGTGCGGCTGTGGGAGGAGAAAGGAAGACAGGTTTGACCTATCCTTGCGGAGGACTGCCCTGTAGCCATCGACCTTCTGTGGCTGTTGAGCACTAGGAATTTAATGTGTCACTGTATCATACACAGTGATTTCAAAAAGTTGATTGTTTGTTTTAATGCAACAATGTAAGATATTTTTGTTGGTCACATTTGAAATGACATTTTGATCTATGGAGTTAAATAAAGCCCGTTACACGTTTTCGTTCTGTGTGTGTTGTGTATGTCTGTGTTCACATGTGTATGAGTGTGGGGGGGCCAGAGGTCAACATCAGGTATCTTAAACACTTTCCACCTTTAAAAAAAAAAAAAGCAACCTTTATTATTTATTTATTGTGGGGAGGGGTGAGTGCACGCATACCACAGCAGGTATGTGGGGGTCAGAGGACACCTGGCAGGATCCTCTCTTTCCACCAAATGGAACCAGGACACTGGCACGAATTGTCAGCTTTGGCAGTGGGTACCTTTACCTGCTAAGCCACCTCTACTTGTCTCTTTGTCGGGACAAGTTTTCTTTCACTGATCTTCTAAATTCAGTTAGGTTGGCTGGCTGGCCAGCCAGAAAGTTTCAGGGGTCCCCGTCTCTACCATCCAAGATTGGGATACAGGTATATCACCGCATCTGTTTTTGTTGTTTGTTTTGTTTTGTTTTATGGGTGCGGGGACTCTGAATTTAGGTCCTCCTGCTTGCACACAGAGCAAGCAGGCATTTTACCACCTATACCCCAACCCCACTCCCCTCCCCGCCCCCCGCTTCTGGAAGATGGCTACTGGAAGTACACACTTCTGGACATGGTTCATACTGACTTTTCAACGGACAGTGCTGCTTTAGAGAAAAATTAGGCCTGGCACAAACTGCCCCAGCGGCTAAATGTAGTTAGTACATGAACCTGGCACTCAGGAGCTGCTGGCAGCCATCTGTTCGAGGATGACTGTGCGCCCCAGTCCTTAGCCAGGCATGGGCCCAGGACCAGTCTGCTGCAGTGTCCTGCTCCCCTTACCCAAGTGTGAGGACTCAGCGCAAGGGCAGGGCCTAGACCTCTATGTCTGCACTTTTCTGTGACTTATTCTGGCAGGGTTTCACTTGTTTGCTCATCCCAACAGTTGGCCTAGCAGACCATGGCTCCACACGGGTGGGGAGCAGGTGTGGCAGATTGCTGGGTGTAGAGGGGCAGCGTCCTCTCATCCCCATGCCTCGAGGGAGCAGGAATGTTTAGTCATCAGTTTACTTGTTGTGGTTGCCTCAGAAGGCTAGGTGGCTCAGACGCGGGGATGAGCAACCCAGAAAAACGGACAAGACCTTGACATGGGAGGAGCCATTTTCAGCCCCAACACTGCCGCTCTCTCAACTGTTGGAAAGTCCCTGAAGTTACCTAAAACTTAGCAGTCCAGCCAGTCCGCCAGAGCAGAGAAACGGACCAGCGTGTCTTAGAAACATAGTTCCTTGGGGTAGGGCTGTCCCTGCGCTGGTGGTGCCCAGATGTGTGGTAGCGCACACAGGGAGGAGACCATTAGGGGGCAAAGTGGAGGCACCACCAAAGGCCAGAGAACCTGTCTCGCAGTGGCTCCTAGGAGTGCAGTGGATCCCCGCATCTCGTACCTTCTGGGCAAGAATGGTTTTCAAGCAAAGACCCCACAGTATTTTCTGGGCGCTGGGGCCCTCACCTCCCAGTCCTCTATGGAGCTCTGCCACTGGGCAATCTTGTCGATGTTTTCAAGTCTCCGTTTCCTCTCGTTGATGAGCTGGGCCACATTCTTCATGGCGTGCAAGGCAGCTTCGACATTCTTAAAGTCCCTGGGGCAGAACACACAGAAAGGGGGCGGCAAGCTGGAGAGCAGAAAGCTATAGGGTCTTCAGGGCCCCTCCATGTGAAGCTGCCCTTGGCCTCAGCCTCACCCCTCAAGTATAATGGTCCCTCTCTTCCATAACTTCTGGGTAGAGCAACTGAGTACTCCATTGATCCTTCCCTACTCCAGTGTCACTCAAGGTGGTGGTCTTGTTTTCCAGCGCCTACAGCAGTACCCAGCAAACAGTACCCCACTATAAATATTCTACTGGCTGATGGCATGCAGAGTCTCAGGCTGCTCCCCTCTACACCTCGTGCCCTCTACCTGTGCTGGGGCGGTGTGTACTTGAGCAGCTCTGCCAGCTGGAGGGGGTACTTGCAGATCTTCTGCACCGGGGTCAGCAGAAAGCCATCCAGGGAGATGTCGATCATTCTTTGCAGCAGCCGGCAGGCCTCAAAGAAGTACACATACTTGCTGAGCTTGGTGAGCCGGGAGAGTTCCACACAGGCATTGGGGTGATTGTTGCAGTACTCAGAATAGATCTGGAAGTCTGCTTGCTGGGGGCAACAGCTGGGCGTCAGGATGGCTGTCTCCTGTTTCCCCAGGCAACAGGCTGCAGCCATATGGCGAAAGGGACAGGAGGCCTCTGCATTTGTTTTAAGGGCTGGTTCTACCTGCTTCACTGGGTACAAGCTGTAATCATTCTAGGGATGGGGGAAAAATCTGTGATATATTCTACCCGTCCTTGGAGCCACTCAGCTTTGTCAGTAGGGCCTCCAAGGAGATATTCTGATTATGCATCTGTTTTTATTGTATTATCTGATGCTAATCACGAAGTATATTCAGGGCTAAGCACATAAAACCTTGGAAGATGGGGAGACTCCCTTGACTGCTTCCGCAATAGGACAAGACAGTCCGCCCAGAAAAGGCTAACAGCTTTTTTTTTCTTTGAACCCGGTGTAGAAAATTCGGGGAAGAGAGTAGCAGGTGGCCTGGGACACAGCAAGGGAGAAATGTGCACAAAGACAAGTGGGGAGTGGGGGAGCAGAGCCAGGCACACAGCCTGCTGCGTGTTAGGGTTCAGGGAGCCCACGCAGAATGGAGCCAGGCAAGCGCACTCACGTGTTCCAGAAAGCAGGCACCCAGCTCGCTCAGGTGTGGCCGCTCCGTGTTGAACTTCTGCTCCAAAGCCTTCACAAACGCCTTCTGGCAGCGGTAAATGTCCTCGATGTTCCCGAAGATGGTCCGCAGCTGCTCTTCACTGAACATATCCTCCCGCTTGCGGCACTGGCGGACGTAGCCCTGGGGAAGCGGGGCGGGGCCAAGCTCTCTGAGAACCCCCCCCCCCCCCCCCCGTCAACCCCTCTGCGCCACACTCTCTGCACCAGTCCACCTCACCACCAGACTGCACCTACTCGCCACGCCCCCTGACCCCGCCCATCCCATCCCGCTCCCCGCCAGAGTCACCCTCCCACCGCCCTCTCACCTCGCAGATGTCCCGAAGGTGCTTGATGTAGTCCCGCTCGGTGCTGAGGATCTCATTGATGACGTTGGTGCGCATCTGGTCCTTGCAGCTCTGGGCCTCTGGAACACTGTCATCGGCCTCTCCAGCCCCGGCCCGCGGGGCCTCGTAGTCGTCCGCGGGCTCATCCTGGTTCACCCGTAGCTTTAGACAACGAAAGGCAGATTAGCGCCTCCAGTCAGTCCCTGACCTCTGCTCCAGGTCATTCGGAGCTGAGGCCAGTAGCTGCCGCAGGACACACAGGTCAAAGGGCACGCCAACAATTTCCCTGCAACAGGTTCCCAGACACGAGGCCAAGGGCAGAGGGCCAGACCTACTCAGCCTAGGTCATCTAGGCACAGAAATTCACGTGCCTAGGTCGGTAGCCCAGCCTGTGTTTTTAAAAGGGCGTGAGGGGGTTTGGGAGCAGGGGACTGACTGTCTGTGTCACAGTTCTGACCTCCCCCCACACTCATCCAGTCTGAGGCACCGAGTAACAGCAAAGCGGAGAGAGAGTGGTCCGCGCGCGCGTGCGCGCGCGCGCCATGCCTAGGACTGCAGAGCAGTTCGAGGCCTGGACTTCCGGGAGTCTTCAGAAGCCCGGGGGGGTGGGGGAAAGCACAGACTGCAGCCATACCCGTACAAAGCTGGCAGGGAACCACCCCTCGCCGTCAGCCACGCGGCCCCACCACCATTCCTTGTTGGTGGCATCCATCACTTGGATGACGTCCCCAGCTTTGAAGCCCAGCTCCTGGTCATCCATGGTGACATGGTCCCACAGGGCTTCAGCACACACCACACTGCCATCACTGATGAGCTGTAGAGAGAGCCAAGGCGGGTCGGTCAGTGAGGCCAGGCTGCCCTACCCTGCCCCTAGCCAGCAGCCCTGGAAGGGACCCTGGCCTGCATTACAGGGATACTAATAAAGCTGGCAGCTTTCCTGGGTGGCGGGGCTGTGCCTCAGACATGTCTAGACTGTAGCCCAGTGAGGGAGCCAGAAGTGAACCTGAACCCCAATGGGATTGACTGTCACTTGCTCCTTCCCTGTTCAGCCACACCTTCAGCTCTGTAGAGTCTGTGGCTTCAGCTTCAACGTTCTATGCTGAGATGCTGGGCTGGGACTGGGCTGTGGGCTATGCCGAGGCAATTGGCAGCTGCTGTCTGCTCTTCTAGGTGGCCATTTAAGAGAGGAGACTTGCTCGGCCTGTGAGGTCACCCAGTCACCAGTGCTGTTTTACCAACGACAGCACCCATCACAGCAGCTAGATATTTGCTGTGTGTCCTTAAACCCTTGCAGAAGTAGCCATAGGACAGCACTGCTCCTTCCAGCCCAGACACCTCACCAGCTGAGGGGTAGTCCTCCTCACACTGAGCCCTGGAGGTAGGTTTCCGTCATCCTATCTGCCTTCCTTTCTGGAGAAGAAACGGATTCTTGCAGCGGCCAACTCTGGCTGGTGAGTCCCTGCCACTGAGGTGGTCGCTTTAGATGTGGCTGGCAGCTCTGTGTACTGGGTTCCTTCTACCCAGAGGACTGGTGAGGCTCCTCCCTCCACTGTGTGGCCTGCCCCCCACCCCAGCCTGGGAGGCCCTTCCAGGTGTCCTCGATGGTTGGGGCTCTGTCCCCCATCCACCAGCTCCTGCTTTTCTGTTCTGGTTCTTTCTGCTTCATGAATAAATGGCTCTGGCGGCTTACGGCAGGAGACAGCGGTGTGTGGGAGTCATGCACCCTCCTTCCTGGCTAGCCTAACAGGGAGCTGGATTATACACTCCCAAGTATGTCCTCCCCCCCCCAATCCAGTCCTACCCCTAAGCTGCTCTACACCCGGGTGCACTCTCCTTGGGCCTCCCTGGATGCTTCCATACTCCAATCTTCACATCAGCCCAGGAGGGAGGTGTTTCCCTGGGAAACGGTTAGCATCTCTACCCCAATGCCAGACTCTGTCTCAGAGGCCCCTGTGCCCAAGGCCACATAGGGATCCCAGTGCAGAGCTCTGAGTTGTTCCTGGGGACAGCAGGCCTTCAGCCTCTGGGCTCACTGCCCCTGTGACGGTGACTTTCTGCAGATGAGTCTGGCTGACAGCTATGTGGGATTAAGACAGGAGGACTCAGCAAGGCCACAGGAGGAGCCAGACTGCTGCAGTCCAGGAGCCAGCACACCTTCTGCAGTGGGCTGTCATGGGAAGCCTTGAAGAATGTAGGGAAAGAAGAGGTGGAAGCCAGTGAGAAAGAGCAGAGGAATGATCCTGTAATTCAGGCTACAGATTTGGGGAAGTAATCCAGATATTCAACATGGCTCAGCTCTCTGCATTGTAGGAACTGGGTGAGGTGTCTCTCTGTCCCTGGATTCCCTCAGATAAGTACTGAGGAAAAGGAAGGAAGGAAGGGAAAGAAGGAAAGAAGGCCGGCTCCCTCCATGGCCTTGCCCACCCTCTCCTTCCTCATATTCTATAGTCCTTGTAGACAAGTATAGATCCCACACTGCTGCTGGGAAAGCTACTGAGGGTGTAGGACAAAGAGGCAGAGACCAGGGTCCTGGGTAGCATTAGAGACAAGTCCCACCATGGTCCTGCCCAGTCATGGAGGAGTGGGAAGGAGGTGTTGCTCATCTATGTTGTTTCCAAGCACAGAAAGCGCCACAGATAGACACACACAGGGTTGCGTCTCTGAGCAGATCCTCCCAACTCCCCTCAGCACCCCAGGAAACAGTCTCCCCTTCACAGCTACCACAAATGGAAGGCTCTAGCTTCAAAGCTAGCCCCGAAATTAACTCTTTCCATGCCACCGTCGAACCAAAAGACGTGGTTCCAAGAGGCCAGAAATCCGTTTCATGGGCTCTCAGAAGCGGACCCATCAGAACTGCAGCTAGGCTCATTTCTCCGCAGAGACCCCGCCGTCGCTGGGCCCCACCAGGCGCTCCTACTTCTTGATCGGCACTCCAGCTGCGGCCGAGGCGGATTCCAGCCGGCCTCTGCCGGGCAGCAGGGGCTGGCTGGCTGCCTCTGAGGTGGAAGGACATCTGGGGGACAATGGGGCTTGTACCACTCACTGCCCAGGTAAGACCGAGAGTAAGATAAGCCAAGGGCAGAGGCAGAATTCCTTCCTGTGCCTTGAGGTTCTGACCGGCTCTAAGGGAGGGTAAGGCCTCCAGGCTGTGCCTCAAACTAACCCCCCTCCACCCCCACGGACCATCACCTCCTGTATTCCTCTCATAGGCGGGGTGGTGGCGCCTTCCCACCCAGCAGTCCCTGAGCACCGGATGTGGTGGGAGGGTGTACTCAGAGTGGCTGCTGCAAGTCAAGCAGAGGCAGCGGCAGCAGCAACTCTGCCCTAGGAGACTGGCACTTACAAAGGCCTAAAATAACAAAAACGCAGGTACCATGTGCAGAGGAGGGCAGATACCCTCCACCAGCCTTTTGCAGCCCTCGCACGATACATGCTTTGCCGTCCCACGCACACCCTTTCCAGACAGCCCCTGCAGGTCATGGCTCCTCTGCATCTTCAGTGAGAGACCCGCCATGTTGTCCCACCCCCTCCTCCCCAGCCTCGACGACGACAGACCAAAGGCCTTTGGGGCACGTGTGCCACCACGCCCCTCAGTCACCCTCAGGGTGTCCTCCTCGGAGGGTACCCCCAGACCGGCCTTGACAGTGAGCACCCGGGGGGGGCTGGCGGGAGCCCTCCCCGCTGCGTTGGTGCGGCGACCGCGGCTGGAAGGTGCCACTCACCCTGCGCGGTCCCCCGCGGTGCCGGGCGCGCGCAGCTCAGCGGAAGGCCAGCAGGAAGATCAGCACGGCGTTGATGAGGACCAGCAGCGCCAGCACGGCCGAGACCACCACGCGCTGGGCGCCCGGGGGCAGGTTGCAGCGCAGCAGGGCGCGCAGGGCGCCGCCAGGCGTCGCGGGGCCACGCCGGGGCTGCGGGGGCCTGGCCATCACGCCCGGCCAGCCTCCGGGCTCCTAACGCCGGGAGATCCCAGCTCAGGGCTGGAGCCCGAGGCGCGGGAAAGGAGGCGGAGCTGCCTGCGCTCACCCGCCAGGCTCCTCCCTCGCGGCTCGCCGAGGGAGCCCGCAACTCCGGCTTTGGGGGAAGCGGGGCGAAGGCGCTGCAGAGGGGCGGGTGGGAGGGGACCTGTTAAAGTCGCGCGTCACGGGATTGCTGAGGCGCTGGGCTGCGCTGTGAGCTGCCCGAGGTGCTTCCCTGGAAGGGGTCAAAGACTGACGCCTACACACTGTTTCTTCCAGGCCCTGCCAGATGACCACGGGAATCCTTGGTGGGGTACCCGGGACAGAGAAAACTCAGGAAGTTCCTGGGGAGATGGCTGTGGTGAGGGGTGAGCCAGTTCAGTTTTGTCCTACAACCCGGACTAGCTTAAAATGACCTTGAACTTCTGATCTTCCTACCTTTGCCTCCTTGGAGCTGGGATTAAGGTATCCAACCACCAAGCTCGGTTTACGTGGTTCTGGGGAACAAACACAGGGCTTCATGCTTGCTAGGCGAGAACTCTACTCTCTAAGTCAACCACCCCCAGGGCCAAGGGTTCTTAATTCTAATAAGGCTGTTCTCTGGCATTCACTTCACGGACAAGTAACTGTGCCCCCTGAAACATTAGGTAATTAGTTGTCATACAATCACCCAGTAAAACAGGGTAGTGAGTGAAAGGAGGATTTGAACCTAGGTCTGACTGGTCAGCCTCAGAACAGAATTTTGACCCTTTGCACACGCAGCTGTCTTTGTCACTGGCAGCACCAAACAGAATCCGCAACCCCAAATGGGCAGAAGTCTCAGTCCTCCCAGCTTGCCCCTCTGAAACTGACTGTAGTTCCGAGGGCCAAGCACACAGCAGAGGAAGCAATGCTCGTGTGTCGACAGCTACA
Source organism: Meriones unguiculatus (assembly GCF_030254825.1). Lineage (NCBI taxonomy): Eukaryota > Metazoa > Chordata > Mammalia > Rodentia > Muridae > Meriones > Meriones unguiculatus. The sequence continues at coordinate 56,968,333 of NC_083363.1, read as the reverse complement.
TACTCCGAAATCCTAGTACCTGTGACCACCCTGCTGAAGAGCCCAGGGCCGTATGTACATCTGTGTGCAATGTGCATGCACGTGTATCTGTGAGGAAAGACACTTCCGTGGGCACGTGTGTTGGTTATCTGTGCGAGCACAGTGTGGACCATCTATCTGGGGTTCTGCAGTTCTGCAGAAAATCCTGCGCACCAGGTTTGTTCCCCATTGCTTGGGGGTTTAGGGAACATGGTGATTGGAATAAGATGTCTTCCATAGTCTCCGGGCACGTGAATACTTGATTCCCATCTGACGGCCCTGTTCCGGGAAGCTCAGGAGATGTGGCCTTGTTGGAGGAAGTACGTCACTGGAAGTAGACTCTGCGAGTTTAAAGACTCACACCACCATGCTCTCTAGGCTTACGGTTTGAGACGTGAGCTCACAGCTGGCGAGATGGCTTAGTGGGTAACGGTGCTTTCTACAGAGCCTGATGACTGAGACATGATCTCACAGCTGTTCTTGCTGTTGCAACATGCCTTCCACCTGCTACCACAATTCCCTACCCTGATGGACTCGTGGCTCTGGAATCTAAGTCCAAGTAAACTCTTTATTCTAGGGTTGCCTTAGCCTAGGGTTTTATCACAGCAATAGAAAACTAATACAGAGAGAATTAGAAGACATCTAAATGCCACTGGCATTCCATTCCTAACTTTTCTCTAAGGCTGGGGACCTGCCCTCTATGGAGTAAAGCTGGGAATCCAGGACTTGTGTCAATGTTTTATTGTGTACTGCGGTTCCAGAGTGACTGGCCACCCAGGAGAGAAGGTACCCTTTTCATCCTCAGGCCCCTGAGCACAGTGGGGTCTATGTCACTGAACTAAAACATTCTGTCCTTGAAGGAAGTTCTCTAAGACTCAGAAAATAAATAAAACTTAGAAGACTCGGTACGTAACAACTCACAGTTCTCAAAAAGTTCCTAAGACATACAGGATTCACAAGGCCCCTCCTCAGGGTTGTGTAAGGAATAGCAATTGCTGGGGAGAGGAGACTCTGACCAGGCAGGCTGCCCACAAGTCCTGCAGAGAGCTCCAGGGATGCAGCTTTTGAGAGTCATCACCAAGCTGGGCCTTTCAGTGACAGACTGGCTTTTGAACCAACTATGTTCCTGTATCTCAATAAACTTACTGTGCTACACTAGGGTTTGTTTGTTTTGTTTCATTTCGTTCTCAGTATCCCATATGAGGTAAGAATGCTTCTTTGCTTGCCTCAGATCCTGGGGTAACATCACACAGCAGCACTCTGTTCATTGCTATGCCAGACCCAGAGAGACCCAGGCCCAGCTGTGGGCACGACCTTCACCTCATGATAGGAGCAGAATCATGTGGGAGCATGAAACAGGACAAAAGGGCCTTGGACTTAGACCGGGTTGAGATTTAAGTTGGGGATACCACCCCACCTAGGGACTCCTATCTTTCTGAACCCCAAGAACTCAGGGTATGGCTGAAATAACAGTGGCAACCGCTTTTGTCTGTGTTACATGACATCAAACAATAAAAACGCTTGAACGTAAAGGCCCAGATCCTCCAGGGGAGTGGCTCCCAGGCTGGTGTGTCAAGGTGGCAAGACTACCAGGAAAGCGGAAGGGAGATATATGAGAGGGGTGAGACTGAGCTCCAAATTCTACAGCTTGGGGTAGTCCTGGAGGGGAGAGTTGCTGCTTTAGAAGTATGGCCACGCTCTGGCTTTGCAGTTCTGGGCTCACAGGGCAGCAGTGGTCTGAGGGGACTTACAGCTGCTCCTTCTGTGTCTCAGGGAGCTCCCAAAGCAGTTGGTTATCCAAGACAAGGAGGTACCAACAGGTATTAGGCTCCTTCTTCAGGCTGAGGAATGAGAACCAGGCCAGGTCCGATAGGTCTTCTGTCACAGGACATCAGGGAAGACAGAGACACTTGGACCCAGAAGTCAGATGACTCCATACTGGGGCGGCCTGGGGTCCTACAGTACCTTCACATATGCCATAATGTGCCGGGGGGAGAGGCGCCAGGCACGTTTGGGTAACCTACCGCTCTGGGACAACTGTGCTTCCCACCGCTGTGCAGATCTGAAATCGGCAGCACTCATTTACACTTTAAGTTTGGATGACACATCCCTCTAGCGTCCGTCTGCCTTCTAGTTGGGGCTTTGGCTGCACGACCCGGAGGCTATCTGCACTCTTCTTCTACCCTAGATGAAGGATCTAAGTAACTATGTGTGCATACGGCAAAGGGAACGCTAGTATCCCAATGTTCTCATCTGTGTGGGGAGCAGCTGGGGCCAAGACAAATTTTCAGCCGTGGCCTGACCCAGAGGGTACAGGCTGCCACGCACAGGTGGCAGGGAGTTTACACCTTAGGTCTCCCACCTACCTCTCCCTGGGTCATTGTACACAGGAGTAGAGCAGAAGCATAGTGAATGAGGCCAGGCTGGGTGGTCGTTGGAAGGGAGGGACATCTAAAGGCCCACAGACAAACACTTCCTGCTTTCACCGGTTTGCGAGTAAGCACAGGCCAGGTAGCAGGCATGACAGCCAATCCTATCATGGCTGGACAGGGTAGGAAGCACAGGCATGCCCAGGCCCAAGCCATGGGCATCTGCAGAAGGCTCTGTTTGGGACAATGCTGTAGGAGAGAGAGACGCTTGCAGGAGCCGAGGTCAATTAACTGCTTCGTTTGCTGATTCATCCTGCAGGAGTTGGGCAGTCCCAAGGGGCCGGGAACAAGCATGTGCAAAAAATACAGAAAGAACGAGACCCTATACCGCTTTCTTGTGCTTCTCGGGGCACACAGGAAGACAGGCATCACATACTCAGCCCACACATCTGTATGTGAGGGCAGGCACACAGCCTGACATAGAGGGAGTGCACAGGCCATGTGTGACATGTATGTTCACATATACAAACCTACACTGTACCAGCAATGCACACGTCTGTGTGAGAAAGCAAAGCAGTCACTCCTCGGGCGCACACAATACAAACTGCCTCCCTGACCAGCATCACCTATCACTCTCCTGGCTAGAGGGTTTGGGTCCCCTCTGCTAAAACCCTGAGAAATCTGGGTCGGGAGACACGGCTCAGTACTTTAAAAAAAACTTCCTGTTCTAGCAGAGGATCCAAGTCGGGTTCCTAGCATCCACTTTCAGTGTCTTACAACCAGCCCTAACTCTATTCCAGGGGATCCGATGTCCTCTTCTGGCCTTTGCAGGCACCTGCCCTCACGTGTGGGTACCCCGCACACAGACACGAACACATCAATAAAATTCTTAAAGAAACTGACAAGGCCATCTTCTCCTAGTGGTGGCATGAACACGAAAGGGTCACAATCTAGAGCAAGACCCCCACCTCTGGTGGTGAAAATGCAAGTGAGTCTGGGATTGTTTGGCAGGCCAAATACCACTGACGATGGACTTTGCCCTGACACCTCCTGCTCCAGTGATTTCCAAGGATAAAGTTCTGGAGCACTCCCGGCAAGGCATCCTGCTGAGCCCCTTCAGGCAGCAGACAATGCCCAATGGGTGGCATGAGGCAACAGAAGGAACGCAAAGGAGCCAGCCTATGGTTAACACTCACCCCCACATCTTTTCTGAGCTTGCGGCAAGAGTCTACATAATGCCTTCTGCAGGTCAGAACTCAGAGAAGCCACCCGTATCCCCAGACCCACGGGGAGATGGGCTGACCAGCCAGAGAGTCTGCCCCACAATCTCAGGGACATCCTCCATGCCTGGCCTGTTCTTCCTCCTGTCCCCTTTAGAGACCCTCTTCTTGCTTTTCCTATGTCAGGATGCAGGCGTGCTGGTGGCTCCACCTAGGTAGGTGCTGTGGAGGGTGGACATGAGTGAGGAGGTTACCTCTTCCCTGCCCGGCCCACTGCATCACCGGAAAGAGGCTCCCCTACCCTGATGGCTGTCTCCTGAAAGTCTCTGAGCCAACAAAGAAGTGAACTACCTTAAGGACTGCAATCAGTGCAATCAGTGCTTACAGAACTCCTCAGGATGCCATTTGTACTATCCTCGAGGGTCTTTTGCACATGGACACCACCTATGCCGGCTCATAGGACCCCCTGGACGTGCATACAACCTGCACTGCTTCATTGAACACCTGGCTCAGAACCTCCCCACTATTTCCTGGTAGTCCTTGCTCTGGAGTTTCGGTAGCCAGAGCATCTGTGCCTGCAGTCCTGGTCTAGAACTGCAGGGCTCAAAACCGCAAGATGTACCTGTCCAAAATGTCACCCTGGGAAGGAAGTGGGTACAAAACACAAGAACTCCAGCAATGCAGCATGTCAGGACAGTCAAGGAGTCTGCCCATAACGGCCCCTGAGAGATCTGGGCTTGTCTGCGTCTTTCACTAGGGTCATAATTGTTGAGACCTACTCAGACCTGGATACAGCAAGTGATGGCCATGTTTCCAGTCTGTCCCCATGCCGTTTCCTGGTCATCTTGTACCACAGTGAAGGAAATCAATGCTCAGTTGCCTACTCCATGCTCCCCTCCCTGACTCTGAGCCCAAGGGGAGAAAGACAGCCTGGTTCTCTAAAGCAAAGCCTGACCATCATGTCTGGATTCTGTTTACAAAAGAGATGAGGATATTCCATCAAAAGAGTTCATGAGGGTCAGTTATAGAGAGCTGGGAGTATAGCATTGTGGTATAACATGAGTTTAGCATTCCCAAGGCCCTGGGTTCAATGGCTCAAGGCCCCCTCCCCAGATAGAAACATGGACTTACCTCTTTAATTAGAAATTGTAACTTCCTTGCATGGTCTTTCTCCATGTTTCACAGATTTTGCACCAGGCATTATTGGTGTGGTACATATTCAGATGCACATGCATATGCTAGTGAAAAAGCACCCATGGGTGTGGGGGGGTGCATGTGTGTTTGCAGGTTAGAGGACAACCTCCAGGGTGTCTCTTAAGAGCTGACTACCTTTTTATTTTTTTTGAGATGAAGTCTCTCCCTGGCCTGGAGCTTGCCAAGTAGGCTAGGCTGGCTGGCCCCTGAGCCTCTCAGGTGTCTGGCTGTCTCTGCTGCCCCAGCCCTGAGATTTAAGCTCATACCACTAGAGCCAGCTTTCCCACATGGGTTCCATGTAGCAAACTCGGGTTCTTGTATTTGTAAGGTCATCTCCCGAGCCCGGCATCAAGCATTGGTGAACAGCAATTTTGAATCATTATCAGGGTATTGGAATATAGCTTAGTGGCACAGAGCAAGCTCTCATGAGCAATGTCTGGGCTTCAACCTTCAGCATGACAAAACAAAAACAAAAATAGGAAAAGAGATGAAGGGGTTTGAATGTGAAATGCTCCCCCCAGGCTTGTGTCCCCTAGCTGCTGAGGCTGTTGGGGGAGGCTCTGGAACCCTCAGGATGAGAGACGTGGTTCGTAGAGGTGGCTCATTGGGGGTGGACTTTCAAGGGATGAGTGCGGCCCTGCTTCTAGCCTAGGCCCTCTGCTTGCTGGCTGGTGCCCTGAGAGAAGCTGCCATGGGTGAGCCCCCTCCAGCCACCATGCTGTCGACACCATTATGGGCCCTGTCTTCTGACTCCAGGGCTGGAATAAGCCCTTTCCCCCATTCAAATGTTTCCGTCAGGCCACAGCAATGGAAACGTGTTACAGAGAAAACAATTGCTTTCTAGACCTCTGAGAAGAGGCCACTTGCCAGGCACCTCACTCCTCAGTTTTATGTGTAAACAGAGGTACTGCACCCAGCACTGCTTTCAGAGAGGCAGGACAGGAGGATGGGGAGGATAACAGGGACATGAGAAAGGGGCAGAGCCCCTCGCCCAGTAATCTCTTGCGGGAGCAACATTTCAGTCACAATTAACAACTGCTCACAGCCCTCCTCCCTTCTCAGCTACAAACCTGCAGTTTTCTAGGGATCTCACCAGACACTGCACTGACAGAGAACAGTCATGTCTTTAGCCCCACGTGCAACCCCCGTGGCTCTCCATCTCACTTCTCGGGTTATGAGTCCATCCGTCGTTAACTCCAAAATCTCTAAATCCCCTCATCAAAAAAAAAGGGGGGGGGGCAAAGAGGAGAAAAGACCTTTGTTCTGATGAAGCAGAAACAGATGTAGGGATCGCGCGCCTATGCGGGGCAAGCTCACTTCTCCTGCTTTCTACCCTCTCCCCAGTGTGACTATTTAACAGAGAGTTAAAGCCTCACAAATTCTGTCTTGAGAAATGCTAGTTAATGGCTGGCTACTGGGGGAGGGAATGGCTGGTCAGGAGGAATAAGAGTCTCTAGGATTCTGTAGCACAGTGCACTGGTGCATTTGATTAAGAATTGCTCAAAAGGCCAGGGGAGATAGCTCAGTGGGCCATAGTACTTGCTTTGCAAACATGAGGACCTGAGTTTGAATCCCCAGCAGACCTGTGAAAAGCCAGGCATGGTGCCAGGTGGTGGTGGCAGTATATACTTTTAATCCCATTACTCTAGAAGCAGAGGCAGGAGAATCTCTGAGTTTAGGGGCCAGCCTGGTCTACAGAAAGAGTTCCAGGATGGCCAGGGCCACACAGAGAAACCTGTCTCGAAAAACCAATAAATAAGGAAAATATAAGTAAGCAATTAGAGATAGAGAGAGATAGAGAGACAGAGAGAGAGAGAGAGAGAGAGAGAGAGAGAGCAAGCCAGGTGTGGTGGTTTGTGTGTGATCCCAGCACTGAGGAGGCAGAGTCAAATGGATCTCTGGGGATAGCTGGCCAGCCAGCCTAGCCTACTTGAGTACCTCCAGGCCTATGCAAAAGCCTGTCTGAAAAACCAAAGTGGACAGGGACCGAAGAACAACAGCCTGCACACACGCAAGCACACATGGTCATCTGTACAATATGGCTGAGGTTCAGAATGTTTCCAACATTAAAAAAAAAAAGCATAAATGTTTGAGGTAGGAACTGCCCACTGCATACTGTACACATTTACTGAAATGTCACACTGTAAATAAATAAAATGGACACGATATGCGTCAATTAAAAATTAAAAGGAGACGTTGTAATGGGAACCAGTTCTGCCCAGATGAAGTTTCTCACTAATTTCGTCTGCTTCGCCGGGAACCAGCAAAACCTCTAAGAGGCACACGGTTGTCATAGCAACAGCAACACTCTGAGCGCGTGTCCGCAGGAGGAAAACGAGCCTATCAGTTCCCCTTTGCTTCCTGCACGGTCTACCTAGACTTTGTCACCTGAACTGGAGAAACAGGGCAGTCCTGGCCTCCTCTTCTAAGCCTGGCATTGTTCCTGCCTCTGGATTCTTTGTTACCCCCAGGAAGTTCTGTCTTAAACACGTGGTGCTGGATAAACGCATCACCATGGGCTAACAGGGACGGGATGGAGGCTCCTGCATGCACCCCAGCTGCGCCACAGGCTTTGAGCACACGGCACATCTGGCTCCTCGTGAGCCTGCGCACTGGCCCTCCTTCCACGGGCTGAGCCTCCCGGACGCTACCTCATTGATGGCCAGTTGCTCTCCGCCTCCTCTGGGGTGGCTGTAGTGGTGGCCAGGCGGGTGAAGCTCTCCATAGAGGTCCTCCTCACTGCCCGTTTCCTCTGCGCACACGGTGTCCAGAGTTCCGTCCGGCATCCCTGGAAGGAGAGACAGCAGCGGGCACAGAGCGTTACTTCTTCAGGAGGAAGCAGAAGGGTAGGGGCTGGTTTGTTAAGCCCTCCCTGCCTGGTGCGTGGAAACCTCCAGTCGCTGACGTCACTACTGCAAGTCACTTAGCCCTGGGCGTAACGACCTGCTGGACAAGGAGACGCTAGGGTTGGCTGGGCACATCACCTGAGAACTCTAGCTGAGTTCAATCAGAAGCCATTTACGAATGTGAATAAGGGGCCACAGAAGACCTAAGGAGAGAGGTTAATCTTCGGAGACCTTTGAAAGAGCATATCCAGTTAAGGTGCCTGCTACCGAGCCTAACGACTCAAGTCCAATCCCGGGGACCCAAATGGTAGAAAGAGAACAAACTCCTACAGGTTGTCCACTGACTTTTACATGTATGCCATGGGTCATGCGTGCACACATATACACATAGACACACAATGTGTGTTTTGAACAAAAATATCATTTTTTTGTTTCTATTTGAGATTACAATTTAATTATATTTCTCTTTCCCTTCCTCTCTCCAACCAGCCCTATATACACCTCCCTGCTTTCCTTCAAATTCATCACTTTTTTACTAATTGTTTATATATATATATGCATATATATATATATATAACTAAATATAACCTGTTGAGCCCATATATATAATGCTATTTGTATGTATGTTTTCAGGGCTGACCGCACTGGACAACTGGTGTGCTCTTTCCTGGGGAAGATCACCTCTCCCAGTCCCAGCTTTTCTTAATTGCCTGCAGTTTTTAACGTAGGGTTGAGGCATCATGTCCAGTCTGGCATGTCTCTTGATGTTGTCCTTATTCAGTTCATGTTTAGGTAGTCAGGTCAGTGAGACTGTATGGGCGTAGCTTCTGACATTACTAGGAGGCAGCAAAATCCCTGATCCTCTGGATCTTACCATCTTTCTGCCCCCTCCTCTGTAATGTTCCCTTAGCCTTCTGCTTGGGAGGCAGAGACGAGGGGATGGATACCCGGGAAGCTTCAGGCTCAAGGAGGGACTCTATCTCAAAAATAAAACGAGAGTGATTGAGGAAGACATTGGATATCTACCTCTGGCCTCGTACGCACACATATACATCCACATAAACACACAAGACACACAACACACACAAGACACACAACACAGTTCACATGTAACCTGGTGTATACCCTCTGTCGTGGCTGGTTTCAAAGCGTAACTTGCCACAATTTCAAATCACCTGAGTGGGGAGCCTCAACTGAAGAATTAACGGGCATGGGAAGGCCCATGTCAGGTGTGGGAGGAGCCTTTGGTAGCAGCCCAGATAAAAAGGGGGCCTGCAGAAGATGCTGAGTTTTTGATCCATTGGCCTTGCCTGCGGCAGAGGAGTTAATTACCCGTTGCTGCTGCTCTTCGCTGACAGCAGTCGGCAGCTTTTCCCAGGCCTCTCCAGGAACCCTTCAGGTTTTCAGTGCCAGATTGGAACTGTCGAGGCACTGTGCTTCCTGGACTGTGAAACCGCTGGGTGCTTAGCCTCTCAGATGTGAGACAGCTGTGCTGCTAACCCGGCCACACTGCATAAGCTGACATAATAAACTCTTTATTCTCATTCTATCGGGTCTGTTTCTCCACAAAACCCCGACTAACACACCTCCTAGGCATGTGCCCTCAAAACATGGCATCAGAGATGCTGAGGGACACTTGCATACCAAGGTCTAGGACAGCATTCTTCCTGATAGCCTGAAGGGGGAACAACACAGCTGTGTGCTTCAGAGGACTGGACATGGCAAATGGGCAAACAGACAGAGCAGTAGTATGCAGCCTGAAGAAAAACCAAACCTTGAAAACACCACGCTAAGTGAAATCAGGGACACACAGAAGAACCTATTCTGGATGGTTCCAGGTAACGTTCTATCTAGACAGGCAAAGTCTTAACAGCAGAAAATAAGAGTCCCCCAAGGAGTGCGGGAGAAGAGGGAACTACTGCCCAGTGGCCAGTGAGGTTTATGAGTATTTGTGTTTGTGTGCGAGCATCCCAGTTTGTCTGCATGTTTGACATCCTCCGACTTCAGGAGCATTAGATCATGCAGAGCTGGAGTCACAGGTGGCTCTGAGCCGCTTGAAGGGAGCTGAACTCGGGTCCTCTGCAAACGCAGCAAGCACTCTTAACTCTTGAGGCCTCTCTGGGGCTCCAAGCTTATGTTTGAAGAGATGAGAAAGTTTTGGAACTCTACAACGGTGATGGTTCTGCAAGCTTGTGAAAACAATGTATCATGCTGAACTCAAAACGGTTACATGCCCCACTTGCCCTGACTACCCTGTTCACGGTCTCCCTTTCTGATGCAACCATCTGCGCCACGCCACATGCCATGTGTGAAGGACCTGGAGAACCCAGTGCCAATCTTGTAACACGAGGCTGCTTCATAAAGGGACTCCAAAGACTGGGGTGATGACCTAGTTGGGGAGGCACCTCCCGCACAAGCATGAGACCCCAAGTTTGATTCCCAGCACCCACACAAAAAAGCCAGGCACAGTGGTGCACACCTGTGATCCTAGAACTACTGGCAGATCCCTAGGGCTCGCTGGCCAGCCAGCCTAGACTGACCGACAGCCCCAGGTCAGCGAGAAGCCCCTTCCAAAGAACCATGGCTGGAGAGATTCACCAGTGGCTGAGGGCACATGCTGCTCTGACAGAAGGTCTGAGTTTGGTTCCCAGCACCCACCTCAGGCAGCAAGAATTGCCTATCATGCCGGCAGGTTCTAACGCCTCTGGCTCCGTGGGGACCTGCACTCATAAACATACGACACCCCCAAAACTAAAACTAGACTAAAATATTCTTAAAAAGCATACAAAGAAAGCTTCCGAGGAACACCACCTAGAGTTGTCCTCTGTCCTACACATGTGTGTGTGCACACATGTATGAGCACATATGGGCACATGTACATGGTTGCAAACACACACAGCAATGGGAAGCACCACGCTTCAGTAGTAAATGAAGCAAGGCTTTTGAAACCTCACTAGACAAATTCGGAGTGCCAAGACTAAGAGCAGTTCTCTCTCTGCTGCAAACTTCGGGTCATTACTATATATATATATATATATATATATATATATTTTTTTTTTTTTTTTCTGAACAGCAAGTGCCAACCCGCAGGACTGTATTTCAGAACCCATGCTTGCGCAGCACAGTGAAATCTGTGGCTTGCCAAATTACAAGCGTTGGCAGGCAATACAGTTCTCCGTGACAACATGCCAGGCCATGAGACGATTTGATGAACATTTCCATTATTTCCACCCCATGCTCTTGCAGTGCCTCAGAGCACGTCATGGCTGTTTTAATGACAGATTTTTCACCCATGTGCATGGGTGTGAGGGGGCCTGAGGATAACTTCATCTGTCGTCTTCGGGGACGCTGTCCTTCTCCTTGGAGACAGCCTCTCACTAGCCTGAAGCTCACTAAGTGTGCTAGGCTAGCTGGCCAGGGAGCCCTAGGGATGTGGCCGTCTCTGCCTCCCAGGTGCTGGGGTTACGGATATGTCACAACCCAGTGTCGTGGTTGAGAGATGAAGCTTGCTTCCTCGTGCTCGCTACCTCCTCTGCTTCCGTTTGATTTTTCCTAAGGTCCACAGGATGCTTTGATCCTATTTCCTCCCCACTGAGTATCCACCACCTCTCTCTCTCTATCTCTCTCTCTCTCACACACACACACACAAACACACATGTACACACAGCCTGCTTCTCCCGCTTCTTCCATGTCTCTTCTTAAGATTCCAAAGTAAAACTTGTCTTTCTGTGTCTGCCTTACTTCATGTAACACAGCCCTCTACAGTTCTACTTATTTTTAGGTAAATGGCATGGTTTCATTCTCCTTAATGGCTGGGTCTCTCTTAAACAAACCAAGCTAGCCTTGAACTCTCCCAACTGCTCCCTTAGCCTCCTGAGTGCCAGGACTACAGGGGTGAGATTTTGGCCACCTCTTGGGCCCCTCAGGCAGAAAGACATAAAAGCAGGAAACTTCCTAAGAGTCCCCTACTATTCTCTCTTCCTTTATACCTTTGATTTTTCCTTCCTCCTTCCTTTTCCTCCGTCTCTTCCTCCTTTACCTACTTCCCCTCTTGCAGCTTTAATGCTTTCCCTTCCCTTACCCTTTCTGCTCTCTTACGCAAGAGAGAAACACACAATACTTGGCTTTGTCTTTCAGAGTTTGGCTTCTTTCACTTAACACAGTGGCCTCGAATTCTGAGTTACCCTTGACTCCCATCATTCTCTCACAGGTCACACCCTCACCAATGAGCAAATCTACCAGCCTTCCCTTTATTTTATTATCCAGAACCTAACCATGTCTTATCCTTCTGCCACCCTCTGGAGTAGGTCACGTCACTGTCTAAAGTGTAAGGGAGGAGCTTCCAGCCGGTGTCCCCACTGAGCTTCTGTCCCCCTCTGCTCCTGAACATGCTGGGTTGACGGAAGCCAAGGCAACCGCCATTGTAGATATTATATATATATATATATATATATATATATATATATATGTGTGTGTGTGTGTGTGTGTGTGTGTGTGTGTGTGTGTGTGTGTGATAGAGCTGGAGATATCACACAGTTGGTACAGTTGCTTGCTTAGCACACAGGAAGCCCTGGGTTCAACTTCCAGCATGGCATAAACTGGGCAGAGTGGCACATGGCTGCAACTAACTCCAGCACTCAGGAAGTGGAGGCTGGGAGATCAGAAGTTCAAGGCCATCCTTGGTTCTCTAGTGAGTTCAGGCCAGTTTAGGCTGTAGGAAACCCTGTTTCAAACAGTAGCAACAACAGAAACCAGTACCCAGTGATCTCCCAGGAGTGGCATTGAGAGATGTGTTTATGGTCATGATTCAAGGAATGCAAGCCCAAGATACTGCCAGAAACATCCAGGCTTTCCATCAATCGCGCCCTGCGCTGCATCAATTGCTTCCCTCCCTTTGCTTATCGGCTCTGACGCTGTCTCTTCAGGAGCACATTCTCCATGACGAATGAAGCAATTTGCTCATGGCCATTTTTGTCTCCTTGTCAAAATAGCTCTCATCAGTTTCCTGGCCATGGTGTTGGACAGTGAGGAGACCTAGACAGTTCTTCTGCCCAAACTGTGTCTGGCTGGGGTGGAGGGCCAACAAGCTCCAATGTGTAAACACCAAGACTACCTATTCTGCTCTCAGGGGGGAAAAAATTAAAAAACATTTTCATTGGCTCCTCTGCATCTGATTTCTGTTTGACTTCATTAAAAAAAAAAAAGAATCTGTAGCTGAAAAGCCTTCGCTGGGTTATAGAGGAAAGGACCAGGATTGATTGCCCACACCTGGGTCCTTGTCTGTGTACCCCAACACACACAGACGTGTCTTCTACAAGCCTTTCCATCTCTTGCATGACTCTGTGCATGTGTGGAGTATGTACAACTTCATGCGTGTGTGCAAGAGCATGTGCATGGAGGCCAGAGGGTAGTGAGGGGCATCTTCCTCAGTCACTCTCTATGTCAGTGTTGAAGCTGGGTCTCTCCCTAAACCTGAGCTAGGATAAATGGCCAGCAAGTCCAGTGATGCTCTTGTCTCCGACTCCCCGGTTCCTGGGATTATAGGCACACACTGCCATGCTTAGCTTTCACATGGGTTCCAGGAAGTGAGTTAAGGTCCTCTGTTGTTTCAATAATAAATAAATAAAAAACAGGTTAAAGAAACATAACAGAACCCAGAAGCTTTATCATCCATCACTCAGTGAGTAAGACATGGTCCCAGTGCATTTGTCATATGAAGAACAGGAACAGAGGACGGGTAGGTAAGGGAAAGCCAGTGAGCAGGGAGCAGCACTTCAGTGAAACACAAGTCAGAGCTGGGCATGTGGTCTGCACCTGCCATACAGCACTGGGGAAGCTGAGGCCAGCCTGGGCTACATAATGAAACAGGGTTTCGCCCCAGCAAAATAAAAACAATGGGCTGGGGAGATGGCTCATCAGGAAGATGCCTGCCATTCAAAACCAAAGATCCGAGTCTGGATCCCCAGCACCCATGTAAAAAGGGAGACACGTCGGTGCATGCCTGTAATTCCAGCGCTGGGGAGGAGGAACAGATGGATTCCCCGGAGCCCTCTGGCCAGCAGGACTAACCACACCCATCAGCTCTGGGCTTGACTGATCGCTCCTACCTCAGTGAGAAACAGGGAAGTGATAAGCATGATTCCTGATACCTTGGGCTTCCACATGCATGTATACACACGTACACACACACCCAGATGTGGCCACAAATGTGAATATACACGCATGTACACAACACGCAGCAGAGGAAGCACCTGGTGTTGATCTTCACAGACACATGCACACATGCTCGCCCATGTAGACATGAACACATACATATACATCGTACACAAATTGTTACACACACCCTCACATGCATATCCCCCCATGCAAGCACGAGAACGAAAACAACAACAACAAAAACCCCAGCAGTGCTCAAAAACAGCCTTCCAGAACACAGAGGAAGAAGAAATGGCAAGGAGACTGACTCCGCAGCCAAACAGCAAATGAAAAGTCCAGAGCCGGAGAAACACAGATTCTGTAATAATGATTCTCACTGGATGAGCTCGACATCAGGCGATGAGAAGGAATCAGATGTGGCTCTAGCCCGGAAGGTGTTTGGTAACTCGGTGTGGTAATGGTCCTTTCCTCCCAGGGCTCTCTGATGAAGACACCCCTTTGGTCATCGGAAGTTGGGGGTCTAAAGGCCGATTTCAGTAAAAACTGCTTGTGAGGGTCTGCTGGACAAACTTGTCAAGCCCCCCTGCCCAGACCCAGTTCTGTTCTTCCTCATTAAGCCCATTAACTATGTGGGTGCCTGCTTCCGAGAGACCCCTGTGAAAGCCACCGGGTGCTGACGGACATACAACTGTGCCCAACATTGCATATTCAGGCCCGGGGGTCTCAGGGGGCCTCCTCACCACTGTTTGCACACCCCAGCGTTCATCTAGCACCTGCTGTTACACAGTAGCCAAGTCAGGGCAGACTGCTGCCCTGTCAGAGGTCAGGCAAGGTCAGCCTAATCTTGACACTGGTGTCGCTGGGTAGTCAGTGTTAGCACGACCTCAGAGGCTCATGGGTCATATACTGTCTACCCAGCCAGTGGTTCTGACAGAGTGACTGCTAGATCGAGTTATCCCCCTGCCCTGCAGCAATTCAGCCTGCTGCCAAGTCCCATCAACGAGTGTGCACCGAGCGTCCTGGCTGGGACTCTGCTTAGAGCTGCAGAAATGCAGAGACCTGGCTGGGGAGGCGGTGGAGTGAGCAGAGAGCCTGCTGTGCACGCACACGGAGCTGCATTTGCATCCCCGGCACCAACCTAAAAGCTGGGTACAATGTGTTCATAATCCCGGTGCTGGAGGAGTAGAGGCAGGAGGCTCCCTGATCTCCAGTCAGCTAATCTTGCTCTGGATACAGTGAAAAACACTGTCTCAAAAAATAAGTACAAGATAAGTCACAAGCGATGGCTCGGAGACTCAAGAGCACCTAAGCAGAGACAGCGATGCACCAGCAATTTCCCTGGGTGTCATTTGCTCTAATACCGAGGCTCAGAACACTCATGTATGACAGTGTGACCTTGACCTCACGGTGCACAGTGCTGTGCCTGACTGCCCTCCCCATCGTCTGCAGCTGATGCTAGAGGCAGAACCGAATGTCCATCATCATGCCTGTGCTCACTAGAACAACTATATCACAGTGACGCTGTGGGACAGCTAAAGAAAGGTATTGGCCTGCTGGATGTTGGGTCCCCTGGCCTCTATGCTAACGTCTTGCACAGAGTTGTGGTGTCAAAATACCTGTTTAGCAAATGCAGCAATTACAAGCCCTATTTGTTTATCCATGAAGAGTTCTGCAGAGCTGGGGAGAATGGCGCACACCTGTTATCCCACACAGGAGGCTAAAGCAGGAGGATAATGAATTTGAGGGCAGCCTGGGTTATGCAGGGAGAATGTCTTAACAAAATAAACAAACAGAAAAAAAAAATTACCCCGAGACAAACAAAATCGAAAGACTGGAATGCTCATCCTAAGAACCCAGGCGCATTACCCAGCAATGCGGACAACCGGGCAGCCCTGCAGAGCCCACCTGATGCATCCCCTGGCAAAGGCCAACATCAGGAAGAGCTCCCACAGCTTGAAGGACAAATTCCAGGAGGGAGGACGTGTGCTGAGACGAGCTTACCTGGCGGAACCAGAGCTGTATTTGCAGGACGAAAGTCTTTTTTAAAATACTCACTTTAACCATTCAAGCTTTGAAACAAGGAAGCCTTTTGTAGCTTTCATACCTAGCTTGGCTACTGTATAACCACCAGCCAGCCTAGAGTTGGACTGATAGCGGACACTCAACTGAATCCACAGAAGCTGAACACACAGAGAAGTGAAGGGAGAACAATGCTCCCATGGAGCCTCCTCAGAGACTAAAACAGTAAGTACTTGAGTGGCATGTTTCAGAACCACAAAACAAACGGAGCCTCCAATCTTTTAACATCTGAAAGCTGCTGCAAAGCTCCCTATGACCCAATGGGTTCAATGCCACTTCCCAGTCTATAATAAAAAACATGGTTAAGACGATCTTTTGGAAAACAGCCTTAAATTTGAATGTTTTCAAATCTGATCATTTTCCATCCTCTTTCTTTTTGGGAGCTTTATATATCTTAAGGTTTAAGGCGTTTCCCTTGAGAGTTAACTGTAATCTCAGTAAATTTGATTCTAAATACAAAACAAAACAAAAAAACCCTACTCAAAATGAATTGATGCCTCCAAAATGTGCATAAAACAGCAAAGTTTCCATAAGAGAAAATGGAAGCAAATAAAAAACGAAAATAGGGTTAAAAAGAAAATTCTCCTTAGGGTCTGGGGAGATGGCTGAGTTATTAAGTGCTTGTCATGCAAGCACAGGACCTGAGATTGACCCCAGAGCCCCAAGCTGGCAAGGCAGCACGTATCCACAGCTGCAGCATTTCTGTAGCAAGACCGGAGGTGGAGAAGGCAGTGCGGGGGCCGGCTAGCCCGGTGAGCACATGACCAGGTGAGAGCTGACAGGCAAGGTTGTTCTCTGACCTCCGTACATGCACCTGGCATACATGTGTGCCTGGAGGGGGGAGGGGCAAGCACCTTAAACACAAAAACCTCCCAGAACTCCTTGGTTCAGTGGTTTTGTGTAGGAGGCTAGCAGTCTTTGAAAGGATAGTTCCCAACAGGCAGCATTTGAAATTTCAAAAGCCATCTCAACAACAATAGAATTCTTAGAAATTAGCCAGAGCCAACGGGCAGAAATCTACATGTTTAGTGACGGATAAAGGGGCAGAATATGGCAGGTGGCCACCATGAGCAGGACTGAATTGTGCTCGGCAGCACAGGCAGAAATGAGCAGTATAGCGGATTTCCGCTTGTGATAATGGCAGCCTGTAATTGAAATGTCACACCCGGAGGCTTGACACAGTAGAGCGTGCCTTTAGATCTTTGTAGCTCATGGCCAGCCTGATGATCTGTATATCAAGTTCCAAGCCAGGCAGGACTGCAGAGTGAGACCCTGTCTAAAATAAACAAACAAATAAACGAATTGATAATGATAATCTGCTCACGAAGAACAGCAAGAAAAAGCTGAAATTAAACATGTGCTTGAAGGGCTGGTGACGGAGCTAGGTTGGTAGGATGCATGAAGCCCTGGGTTCCATTCCCAGCACTGTATAAACTGGGCCCAGCAGCACACTCCTGTAACCCTGGCATGCAGAGGTGGCGGCAGGAGCATTTAAAGTTCAAGGTCATCCTTAGCTAAGTAGCAAGTCGGAGGCCAGCCTGAGACATCTGAGACTTTGTCTCAATATATGCAGCTGTGTGCTCGAGGTCATGAGGAAGCCGTGGAGACTAAAAGAACACTAGAAGACATACTCCGGCAGGGAAGCCAAGTGCCATGACTGCAGTGACACAGTTTTATGAAAATCTCTCTTGACAGCAAAAGACTGAACTCTCGCTGGGCCTCACAGCCAAGTTAGCAACACACTCTACTACCCTGCTGCTCAAGCTTTCCACGTCCCTAAGAGAACAAGGTAATGCCTTGGCTGTTCCATGAAATCAGCTTTTATAATCCAAGTCACGCATAGCTTTAACCTCAGGTTATGTACTCTTCCATGCCCCTGACTGAGAGCACACGTATGCATGTGTGCTGTGGCACTCACTTCCTAAAAGGAGCTAACAGGCTGTAAGCAATCTGATACAACAAGTATCCACTGTAAATGTTGGCAACAACTTATGGGTGTCATCGGCGTCATCTGTGGGCAGTACCGTTCGCTGAGTGCTCCAGGGTCGGTTGGGGACAGTGAAATGACCTGTCCTGTAAACCTCTGTGAAAGATTTCTGTGAAGGATGCCTATCTTTTCTCTCCATGCTTTCTGTGTGAGTGGAGAAGTACGGAGCAAAGCCCTTTGATAGGGACAGACATAGGGACAGTCAGTCATCAGCACGCCAGCAGGCACAGATACCACAGATACATACAACCATATTGCAGATCCGCATATGGAAATCACAACTGATAGAGGACAATGGGAGAGAACTGGAGAAATAAAACTTGGGCTCCCTGTTGGCCAAAGTGCTCGAAGAGGAAGTGCTTTGTTTTCATTCTTTAACGGGTCATCAATGCATCTTAGTGTTCTCTGAGGTTATCTCTTAATGTGCTACCCAATGCACATGGCTGCCCCTCCCTGGGAACACAGAATGCCGATTCATTATTATAAACCCAAGGTGGGACTGAGGGGCTGCCCAGACTTGTAACAACTCAGGAAGGGGGTTAGAGGGAAATTAGTGCAAGAGGTTCTGCCGCACCCTGCTGGGCCCCTGGGAACAAGCATGGAGCATCTTGCTTTGTGTTGGACTGAGGATGGTCAGTGGGGAGTTTGTCTAATAAAGGACTTGTTTAGTCCTTGCTGAGTCCTGAGACACAGAGCTAGAGGAATCCTAACCACCAGGTCCCACAGTTACTTAGCAAAAGCAAATATGAACCCTCTGCAGAGAATGAAAATATCATCCAAAGCCATGAGTTACTTACATGCAGTACTCTACAAACACTTTGCTCATCCTTCACTACAGAATGAACAGGTGACATGGAGGAAAGGCATCAAGAGGAAATGAACAGCTCCCATATTTACAGGGCCTACTGAGTCCAGGCAGCAGAGGGATTAGGCCCTGGCCATAATAGTAAGGCTCACACAAGCAGATAATGGACTCTGAACATCTTTCTTCTCCTATAATTCCCAAGAACACTTGCTCCCTCCCCCTCCATCTTCCATTCATCATCTGTGTTTCAGTAGACAGCTTTTCTCCTACTTTCATATCATGTGATGTATACATACATGATTTTATATATCTATATAAAATCTAGGATCCATAAGTGAGAAAAAGTGTATATTTATTTTTCCGAGTCTGTCTTAATTTGCTTAAAATGATGGTCTCCAGTTGTGTCCATTTTCTTGCAAACAACATAACTTCATTTTTCTTTATAACTAAGTAAATTCATTCATTCATGTTTTATTTACATGTCTTCTTTACCCATCTCTCTGTTAAAGGATGTCAGTATTGATAACATAACGAGTGCAATAAAAATAAGTGTACAAGTGTCTTACTAATACACTAACTTTGAGTCCTTTCAAAACACAGCCGGGGGGAGGGGCTAGGTTGTATGTGAGAGCGAGAATTCCTGGAAAAAAGCTGTGTCAGCAAAGGCTCATCAGAAGGTCAATGAGGCGGAAGGGTTAGAATGTTGCAGGTCCAGAGTCTAATTACAATTTATCTTGGACCATCATTAGCTCACTAAGTAGCCATTCTTTGCATTTAACTCAACACCTTGTGACAAATGAAACCATTTCGAATGTAGGAACTCTAGTTTCTACCAATCAAAGGGCTAAGAGTACTGTCAGACAGTACCAAAGCCTATAGCAGAGTTCCCTCCATTAACTACTTGAAGAGGGTCATGATTTATGGCTTCCTTTGTTCTGTGACTACAAAAAGTTCATAAAATTGCTACCTCATTGGAAAATGGTAATTGAAGAAATCTAAAAATCTGTTTCCAGGCATGTTCACTCATATTTGTTTCCAGAATAAACCCTATCTTTTATCCCCCTGAAGCAAGAGCTATTTCTTTCATCTACATATGGTAAGTCTTATTTTTAGTTTTCTGAGAAACCTCCATAGTGATTTCCGTAGTGAACTAGTTGATATTTCCACCAGCTTCAGTGAATAACAACCCTCTATGACAAGCATTTGATGAGCTGCAATTTTGTTTTTGCCTTTTAATAGTATTGTTTGTTTGTTTTTACCTTCTACCTAGGTTCTGCTTTCTGAGACACGGTTTCTCTGCGTGGCCCCTGGCTGTCTGCCTCTCAGGTACTGGGATTAAAGGCGTGCACCACCACTACCTAGCTATGTTCTAGTTTAAATGGACGTTTCCCGATGCCTAGTGAGGAGAATGGATCCATCATCCAAGAAGATATTAAAAGCACTTACGTATATTAGGCTTTTATAAATTAATGCAGGCTTTGTGGCATAATCTGAGTCATAAATAAATTTCAAAATAAAGTAGAATTTGTGTTGATAGGGGTGGTCGCCAGGGCCTTGCATACACTAAGTATATGCTCTACTGCTGAGCATATACTTGAGTAAGAAAATATTCTGAATGATAGTCTTAAAGCCTTAAGAATGAAAGTGTGTAGGATCTAGCTTTTGTTGGAAAAGAGGAAGAACAACAGCATTTAATTTTAGTTGTGTTCTCAAATGGCAGTGTATTTGAATAAAGAATTCTCAGTACTCTATTATTGCATTATCTTCTAGATTCTGCTCCTCTGGCTAATAAGCAGGTTTCAGTGTAATTATCCCATAGTGTTTCCCTCGTTGCTTCCCCTTCTGTCTGCTTTTACTGTCTCATGTGTGGGCACTGTAGCTGGTGACGAGAAGACTTGTATCATCTAGCAACGTGGGGAAAACATGAATATTCATTTTTCAGCATCCCTTCTGGGTACAGTCTCATCTCCAGTGTCAACAAGAATATGAATGATCTCACTTGCTCTGTGTTGCCACTGAGTAGAGTAGGCTTCTTGGGTTAATTCCTAGTTTTGGGTCTGAGTAGGTATAATTCTGAACCCCAAATGAAGGTAAGGCAAGAACCTTGATTTCAAACCCTCGGCAGGATGGCAGAGCCCCTCTGGGTTAAGTGGAATCAGATACCCACAACTGCACCCCCAGCATGGTCCTTAGAGGGCTCTAGTCTTGAGTAAAGGCTTCAGTTATGTCTTGAACCTTGAGGTCCCAAGTAGACATCAAAACTCCAGCTGCCTCTTCTCAAGCCAAATACCCATCTCCTCCCCATCTGAGACCTGTCTGCATAAGTTGGAGCCCACCAACTATGAATGAAACACATTTTGGGGGAAAAGAAAAGCAAAGCTTTCACCTGTACTGATCTTTATTAACTTCTTGTCTTGCTTTCATTTAGGAGACTTCCAAGACACACATCCTATCGCTATTGCTCTTGCCCTCCAGAGGCGGAAGGTGAATCTCTATTGCTGTAGACACCATATACTTGAGAAATAGGACCCAGAGACTCCTGAGCTGGAACTGACCTGAATGGGTCCTCCCTAAAAACTAGCGTCCAAGGTCCCAGAATGCAATATGTGAGCTTCTCAAAGGAGGGAGGCAACCAACAGTTCTACTCACCTACGATGCCTGTGGACCACATCAATGACCAGCATGGTAGAGAACCCTAAGGATGCAGTAGTGGCATGCATACCTTGGTGATAACCATCACCTCTCTAATTGGACTTAAGACCCATTCAGCAAGAGGGAAACCATATCTCGTACTGAAAACCTAACTACTCAGTGCTAGTAAAATCACGGCCATTGGAGGAAAACGTACAACCACTCATTTACTAAGCCAGCAGAATCCCTAACAATAATTTATAAACCTTCGTCCTTATACCTACAGATAAGTGTGGCCTTCACCCCTCATCAAGGAAAACTTCTCTTTGCAACATACAGAGACCACAACAGAAAACCAACTAAAATGCAGTCGTGGAGTCCAGTCCCATTGGACACTCATGGGAAACAATCCAGTGTCTAAGGCTCAAGGAACACTGCGGAAGAGAGGTTGGAAAAACTGTAGGAGCTAGAAGATTAGGGAGTTTACTGTGAGCTTCTGTCTCCTAGTAATGCCAGAAGCTGCACCCATAAAGTCTTACCGACATGACTCTCCAAATACGAGCTGAACAAGGACAGCAACATCAGACATGCCAAAGTGAAAGAGGAAAGGCCCAGGAGGTCTCAACCCTAAAACTCCCACACTGAGCAGCTGGCGAAAGAACAATTAATGTACCCTGAAACCAAATGAGAGGGTATAGAGGTGATTTAAAGTAAACAGCACAATATTAGGCTCTATGCAAACACATCGCTTGCTCTAAGGGACCTGTTGTCTGTGGGGCTTCAGTGTCAGCTCCCATCTGCAGAGCCTCCTGGTACCAGCTCCTAAGACTTCTCATCCATCCTTTTATGGCGAGTTGTGCTGTGAAGGTATCTTTTGTCATGCATCTAACAGCGTATGAGAGTGTCACAGTGATGGGAGGGCCAGAGCTCGGTCCTGAGGTCACCAGAGCAGCCCTTTGCTGCCTCCTGTGCGCATGACAGCTGCACATCCACACCCACACAGCTCACATCCCTCCCAGACAACTGCCACCCCATGCTGTTCAGCACAACCGTGTCGCCTATGTCGAGGCTTTAGCACCATGTCTGGGCATCACTTTCTAGCAGTCTGTCTTCACCACTTCCCCTGTGTGAGTAACAGGGAGATAGATGTGCAGAGATAGATGCCTCTGGACTAGTCTGGCTGGCTCACATAGAGCTTCAGATTACCACACATGGAGGGCACCTAGGCCCTCGCCTGAGGTCTGGAGGTAGAAGGAGACACGGCCTAGGTAGGAGGGTAGCCTTCCAGAGCTGGCTGTGCGCTGTGAGCTTCCTCAGGTGAGCTGGGTGACCGGACTGTTCTCCAGGAAGACGGCGGAGGTAGACAGAGGACTTCAGTGAAAACACACACAAGATCTAACACATTCATGTGACATAAATATCATACACACTGCACATACATGCATACCACAGATACATACCACCCACCCTCACCACCAATGTACACACATGTACATACTACATACACACTATACACATTACATATGAACATACATTACATATACCACCTACCCACTTCACATGTATAACAAACACAGCACACATTTTGCATGCATGCACATACCACATGCATGCACACGTATCTAATACAGTACATAGCCACACCACATATATCACTTATTACACACACATGCACACACCATGCATACCTCCACAGAACATATATGCACACACCTCAGAGCTCCGAGCTTTCTGTGGCAGGCAGTCTCTCTGTTTTCCTATGTCACTGCTCTTCCCCGGGACAAGCCAGCTCCCTTGCTCTGGACTCCCTGCCTCCCGATTATGCAACCTCCCATTTAATTAAAATTTTCAGTGTGTCTCACCTTCAATGTGTCAAGCTCTTGGACCCAGAGAGAGTTATGTGTTTTGTTTGCTGAGTGTTTCTGGAGGCGGGGGTGGGGGGCGGCCTCTGTGCGTTCTCTCCCCTCGCAGGGAATCAGCTGCAGGCTGTGTTTCATGCCTGCCAGAGCCTATCATCTGACTTTGCAATGGCTCCTTCCCCTGAGAGCCAGGGATGCACAGGAGCAAGAAGGGAGCTAGCACGACACTTCCCCGTGTGCTCCCCAGGCTCCGTCACCCGAGATTTCTGTGAGTAGATGAATCCGCAGAGCCTTCTAATGCAAATGAGAGTATTATAGAAGCTGAGCCATTTAACTCACGTTCTCAAAGCTTACCGACCCATGGATCCCATCCCCCACTCAACGTCCCTGTTGCGGCTTAGCTCTCCATTAACTGTAGGTTCCCCTTTGGCGCCTACTGTATAGGGCATGATCTGAAGGGGGTATGGCTGGCGAGTGATGAAACCTTTAGGAGAAAGCGCCTGGTGGAAGGCCTGTGGATTCGTCCTTGAACGGACTGTGTGAGCCCCCCTCCCAGCTCTTCTACTTGAACAACCCATCATGGTGTGCCACCACTATTTGCTGCTCTCGCCAGTAACCAAATGGGGTTAACCAATTTTGGACCTTGAGCCACCAACTCTGAGCTAAATGAACCTTCCTCGACAAAAAACCTGCTGCCTCAGCGGTTTCACTGCAGTAACACAAAGCTCACCACTGCAATCCTTGGAGATTTGTGCTTTGAGTTACACACCCTGGTTCCACCCTCACACTCAGCCTTGGACTAACTCTCCAAGAACTCATTTCTCTGTGTTTTATCACACAATAATTCACAAGGCAGACATGACAGAGGACACAGTGATCAGGCAGAACCAAAGTCAGATCTCAGCTACTGGATCAGAAAGCTGTGTGGCCCCATAGAACAGCCCCTTCATGCCCGTGAGACACAGTCCCACAAACAAAACCGGAGCTGCAATGAGAACAGAGAGCTGGTCTCAGCCATGTGGCACTGCCCCCTTCCACTCCTCTGCTGTGTGGCTCAGTGGTCCAGGAGTGCGCCCAGAATGAAGAGCCAGGGGCACTGCTCTAGGGAGAAAGGCCCAGGGTGAGGCTGGCAAACCAAGATCCCTGGAGCAATTACTTGCAGTGTAATTAATGCTTTTAAATCACCCAGGGATTTCTTTCTTTCTTTTTTCAAAGACAGGGCTTTCACTCTGTGACTCCTGCTGGTCTAGAATTTGCTATGTTCAGATTACAGTTGTGTACCACCACGCCCAGCTCTCAACCAGGCTTGTTTGAAGCAGGGTTGGTAAGAACATAGATTGGTAGACACAGAAGACTGTCATGAAGGAGGATACATCCCCTGTAGTCCCTCAAGCAGGAGACAAGGGATGCTAAGGACCACATGAGAAAGCACCGGTGAGTCAAAAGACCAGTGTGGGATAATGCAAGAAGAGCCATCTCTGGAAAGGTGAGGCATGTCAGTGGGCTCCGAGTCATAAGGACTCTCTTGAAGTCTGAATTTTCACTACAGGGTCATTAGGTGAGGAGGACGGGGGTCAGCACAGGCAGGCTCTATATAGGGAGCCTCTGCAGAGGCCGTAAGCGGGTTGATTAGCATGAAGTATGTGCTGCGATGGTTGCTATCGCCAAGGATTATCCAGCTCTGGGATAGGCAGCCTCTCCAGGGATGGCAAGGCTTGAAGCTGTTCGGAGTGCCATGGAACACAAAACACTTAAACAGATGAGCACAGTCAGCTCCGGATGACCTGGGAAAACGAGGATGAGGGCTACCTGCCATTTTGATAATGGACCAAGCCCCAATTAAATGCGTTCCTTCATAAGAGCTGCTGTGGTCATGGTGACTGCAACAGGCTCCACAGACCCCCAAACATCTCAGACTGTTGCCTTCACTCTCGGTTACCCTCCAGAACGTGACAGTGTGACTCTAACGTGGAAGCCATCACATTCATTGAGTCATAAACACGGAAAAACCAGGTGGGTACTGACCCGGAAGCTTCAACCCTACTGACTAGCTCTCATGGTGCCGAAAGGTGCAATCACGCTACTGGTGGAGAAAAGTAAACATCAGTCTTAGCCAGCTGTGAAAACCATGAGCTACAACAGTGACTGACCTGGCTAGAGAGATACCCACTATGTAAGAATGGCATGGATGTTAGGTGTATAACTATGCT
Source organism: Meriones unguiculatus (assembly GCF_030254825.1). Classification (NCBI taxonomy): domain Eukaryota; kingdom Metazoa; phylum Chordata; class Mammalia; order Rodentia; family Muridae; genus Meriones; species Meriones unguiculatus. The sequence continues at coordinate 56,942,959 of NC_083363.1, read as the reverse complement.
TTCTGATTGGACTTAGGGCTCACTCCAGGAGATGGAGCCCATACCTGGCACCACTAATAAGGTCAAGAACACATGGCTAAACACGTCATAGACCCTCAGGGAGAATCTACTACTATTAATGTGCTAAATGGGTATGGTATTAAAATGACCCTACCGACAGATCTCTCAACCGTCATGAGAGCCGACAATTAACTCGGAGACCCATCTGTTTTAGCACACATCTGGTCAATGTGTCTAGAATAAAAGACTATGAAGTGTCTATCCCTAATGGGAAGTCTACACCACAGGTCTCCTCCCAAGGCTTAGGTATCTTTGCAGAAGAGTGGGTAGAAAGAATTAAAGAGCCATAAAGAGCCAGGCGGTAGGTGAGTTCAAGGAAAGAGCGGTTTCCGGACAATATAGGGAAGATGCACACATGAATTCACAGTAGTTGTGACAGCACACACAAGACCTGCTTAGGTCCAAGGCAGGGGAAAACAATCCCAACAATCCCAACAGGGAGAGGAGGAGATGGAAACAAAATCCCATCCCTGGCTCATTGGCATTTGATATGGCAATTGCACTATTGGCTTTTGATGGCTGATGGGGAGGGAAGGTAAGTTTTCTCTAATGGTATGACCCCCTGCAGACTGTCCACACTCCAGGAGTTTTTATGGACGTTGCCTGCAACAGAGGCACTTAAGGGGTAGAGGCAGGAGGACCACGCATTGCCACCTGAGAACCTGCCACGAAAACACCATCAAGTCCTTGTCTGCACCCTTCAGGCAGAAGGGCCTCTGTGCACCTGGCCGCATCCATCCTGTCCCGAGTTCTGGACCCCTGTCCACCCCAAACACAGAAGAACAGATCCCGGAGCCTACTGAACCACATGGCTGTGGCTTCTTTTGGCTTTGTGTTCCTGAGTGGCAGGTGATCTCTCTCTGAACAGAACAGTTGTTCGCAGACATTTCCTTGTGAAAGATGCAGAGGAATCCAGTTTGACTTGCTTTTGTTTGTCTGTCGAGAGTGCAAATCAGTGAACAATCTCACGCCTACCAGGAAAGGATATCCAGATGGGTGAGTTTTTTGTGTTTATAGTGGGACTGCAGCTGAACCTTCATTGAGAAACTTCATTGAGAAACTTCACTGAAGCTACAAGCTCTCTCTGTGACTATATGCTTACACACCTGCCACTCAGAAAGGCCCCTTCTTCTCAGTGAGCGGTGGTGGAGCAATTTCCTAATTCCAGGTAGTATCACCAAATTTGATATAAAATCCCTCAGAGGTACACTGTCTCAAGCAGAGTGGAGATAAAACAAGCACTCAGGCAAGGGGAATATTCCTAAAATTGCCTAGAATTATTGAACCTCAAATGATTAAGCAGGGGAGAAATACCTGAGAAAATCTTGCAAGAAATAACGTGAAAAATTCCATTAGTTATGGTCACAGTTTACTTAAAACATTTGATAAATAAGATTAGATTAGTTTTCAGTTTAATAAATATTGCTGTGTCTTGTCATTTTAAAGAAATTTGTGTATGTGCGTGTATGTGTGTTTGTACGTGTGTGTGTGTGTGTGTGTGTGTGTGTGTGTGTGTGTGTATACCCACATGTGGGGGCCAGAGTTTGAAGGTGGGTCTCTTTCAGTATTGCTCCCTACCTTTCTTTTCCTGATAGGATCTCTCACTGAACAGAGAGAGATCAAATGGCTAGAGGGTCTGGCAAACAAGCTTTAGAGACTGTGCTGGCTAGTTTTATGTCAACTTGACACAAGCTACGATCATCAAAGAGAAGGAATCTCAACTGAGACAATGCCTCCAAATGATCCAGCCGTAGGCAAACCTGCAGGGCATTTTCTTAATTAGGGGTTGATTTGGGAGGTTCATCCCATTGCAGGTGAGGCCACCCCTGGGCCAGTGCCCCTGGGTTCTACAAGAAAGCAGGCAGAGCAAGCCATGGGAAGGAAGCCAGTCAGCAGCCCCCTCCATGGTCTCTGCATCAGCTCTGTCTCCAGGTTCCTACCCTGTTTGAGTTCCTGTCCTGATTTTTTCAGGGATCAACAGTGCTGTGGAAGTGTAAGCCAAATAAACCCTTTCCTCCCCAACCTGCTTCAGTCATTATGTTTCATAGTAACAATAGAAAAGCTAAGGTAAGTATCCACGGCTCTCCCCACTTCCAGTGTTAGGGTTACAGGTATGTGCCACTATAGCTGGCTTTTAGGAGCTGCTAGGGATTTTTGCAGCCACCTCTTCAGCCCCTCTTCTCCGATCTGTTAGTGATGGACATATTTATAGATTTTTATTCTATGCGCATATGTCCTTCTTAAAGTTATGTGGGCTTTCTGGTGTAATAAGCTAGAATTAATGCTTAAGATTATAAAATGAACATTTATGTTTAATCAAACTGAATCATCATTCTGGCAAACCTTTCACTATAAGGTAGAAAGACAACTTGGAAGATAATTTCCACAATTTTCAGATAAATTAAAATTCTGTGCTAACGGATTTTGAACCAACGCCAAGGCCATTTCAAAGATAAAATCCTGAACTGCTAATTATGAACCGTAACTTTTCCCACACTCTTTCCACTGTCTGAGTGTTACAAACAAGCTACATGTTAAGTTGGCTTATAAATGTTCCTTTTTTTTTTTTTAACTTTGAGACATTCTGTGACAGCTGTAGAAAGGTGAAAGTTGTAGGTCTTTCTAAAGAAAACTGTTATGCTCATAGCTGCCCACAGCTTGGTGAGTATTCATTTATTTTTCATTTATTTTGACAAGATGTCACTATTGCTGCTGTGATGGCCTTGAATTTGCCACCATCTTCTTGCTTCAGCCTTCGAAGTGCTGGGATTGCAAGTGTGTCCCACCACTGCCAGCTTAAGTAAAATTAATAAATATTATACTTTAGTATTAAGTACTGCTTTGGTTCAAAGTGAAAGACTTTGAGTTTTGCTCTGTTGAGGTAGAATATTCCTCTTCTTAATAAGCAGTGGTAAATTGCTGTTCCTCTTTCTCAGTAATCCCAGACACTAGAAATTCTGTGCATCAGAGTCATTTCCAGCTCCATGTTAACTGTTTCATACTCTTTATAATTAAAACAAACAAATAAACAAAAGTAACCCTGGAAGTCCCTCCCTTAGGTAAGAGTCGAGATCCTTTACAATCGTGTTTATTTAAGATATTTTATTGTCAAGTTGGTTAAATAGGTGATGGGTTGGTAAGTAAGTGTGGTTTCTGCATAAGCCCAGAGATCTTAGTTCGAATCCCTAGCACACATACAAAGGTGTGTACAAGTCTATCTTACCAGGACCCTGGGCGGCAGAGACAGGGGGATCAAGGGCTTTTTTGGCTGCCAGCCTCACTCTCGGTTCACCGAGAGAACCTTCTCAAGGGAGTAAGGCAGAGAGTGCTAGCACAGGACATCTGATGTCTTCTTCTGGCTCCTGCACATGTAGAGGCACGAACTCTGCATACACACTCACCACACACACACACACACACACACACACACACACACACACACACACAGAAACCAAGCATTCTCTTTGGTCACTCTTGATCCTAGCTCAATCAGTGTTCAAATGTGACAACTTTGGATAATGACAAATGACAACTTCTGCACCTATATCTTTGAGATTTCCCAGAAGACCTATGGAAAGTCATACGGTGTTTATTCTTTCACCTTGTACAGAAAAACAAACACTGAAGTTTGTGCAATGTTTTGTTTTGTTTTGTTTTTGTGTGTGTCCACTACTACTGGACACCAGCTTGGTGAGAAGGGCTTAGCTTCTCCTGGGCTGAATCGGGGGTAAAGTGACAGCAATACTTCAGAAACTATATGACACTGCATGTTTCCTGGAGACAAGGAGGTGCCCGGCTGTCCATGAGATACCGTGTCATTTGCCAGAGTCCTGGTGCTGCTGCGTGTGCCACCAACCAATAAGTCACAGATTTGCAGAATGGCAGGGTCTCTTTAAACTTGAACCTAGCTTCTCGCCATCACTGAGTTCCCATCGCTTCCCTGCAGAGTGTGATGATACAAGAAATCTACAGCTGCCCCTCGAGTTATCGAGGTTTGTTCTGCCCACGTATGTGCTTGCATGTTCATGATATAACACGGTTTAGCTTTGCTCGGAACTTTCAGTTTGAGAATTATCACTGTACTAGTTGTTGTTCTGTTGCTATAATAAAACACTCTGGCCAAAGCAAAGTTTTGTGGTGGTTGTTGTTTTGGATTACAGGTCCAGACAGAATTCACCATGACCACATCCAGGGAAAACAAGACAGCAGCAGCAGTGGGAAGCTGGCTGACCACACACAGGAATCAGAGAGAGAAAGAAAACAGGGAAGTGCGACAAAGCTACAAAACCTCAAAGCTCACTCCTTTCCCCTTCCCCCCTTCTCCCCTTTCCTCCTCGTGACACTTCCTCCAGCAAGGCTCCACATCCTAAAAGTTCCAAAAGCTTCCCAAGAAGGTTTGGAGAGCAAGGGTTCAAACCCATAAGCCAGTGAGAGCATTTTTCTCTCTCAGGCTGCTACAATGACTAACAAGTTCATTACAGCCACCTGGCATCTTTCCTACCTAGTTCCTAAAAGTTTCGTTGTTGTTTGTCTCATTCCGATGCCAGCCTGAATGTTTATTCTTCAGCAAGAAGATGGGCTCAGGGCCATGGGGAAATAATCCTGCCAGGTACTTTCAGGTGCAAGGTTCTAAGGAGGCCAGAGACTTGGAGAACCCTATTGGAAAATTGATGGCTGCCAGCAGGGTGGAGCTGAATAAGAATTAAAGAGAAGCAAATGATAGGGTTGAGGAGGAGGTAGCTTGGGGTGTGAGAGGATTTGCTGTATAAGCAAAAGGTCCTGAGTTCAGTTCCCTGAGACTCACATTAACAAACCAGGCACAGGGCCATGTGAGGCCAGAAATAAGGTGGTTGCTGGAGTTTACTCCACCCTCCTCTCAAGATTCAGTGAGAGACCCTATCTTATGGGAAGAAGAAAGAGAGCAAAAGTCCTCTGGCCTGGGCATATGTGCCTGCACACACATGCTCACACATGCATCCCACCCCTACGTATGTACACAAAGAAAACCAACCGGCTTGGAAAGGAAGACCCTGGTTTTTGTTTGGGGCACTGTGGACATTTAAATGCAGTATTTTAATGAATTTGTGAAGAGCCCCTTTTAAAAATAAATGATCTTTGCCCCACAAACAGCCATTTAGACCTTGCTTTTGTAAACGGAAGCCAAATATTTGTATGTGTGATACATTTTTCTCCCTGCTTTACCACCCCCGACCCCAGAATTTGAGAACTCTTCTTGACTATTTTTATTTTTGTGTAGATATAATTTTAGGTTTGGTAATAAATCTGTCCTCCTTCATAAGCCCCATCTCCCTGAGGACTTGTATGTAGTTAACCATAGCTGGGGAAGGCGGGACATTTTCTTCAATAGGCGTAGCCACAGGTAAGACGCTCACATCCTGTGAACAGCTCATCATCCATACTCCTGCACGGAACCTCAAACCCATCAAAGCACGTACAAAGAATAAAATAAACAGGAAGTAGAAAGAAGACTAGTCAGGAAGGGGAACAACGGAAGTAGAAAGTGAGCAAAAGAGGGCAATGGAGTAAATATGACTGAACACAGTCCACATGGATGGAAATGTCATAATGAAACCTATTAATAAGGTACAATAAACACATGCGGATACATTGTCTAAAAACAGTACATTCTCCTTGTTAAGAGGACATCTCTCCAGCTGGAGAGATGGCTCAGAGGTTAAGAGCACTGGCTGGTCTTCCAAAGGTCCTGAGTTAATTCCCAGCAACCACAAGGTGGCTCCCAACCATCTATAGTGAATTCTGGTGCCCTCTTCTGGCCTACAGGAACACATGCAGGCACAACACTCTATAAATAAAAAATAAATAAATGATCTTTTTTTTTTTTTTTTTTTTTTTTTTAAAGGAGGGCATTTATCAAAGACACTGATTACACAGCCCACGCTGGAACTGTGTATTTGAAAACAACACTCTGTTAAGTAAAACCATGTAGGCAGCTGTAAGCCACTACCACAGCCTTTATGGAGAGGCACTTAACAAAGCCTTCCTGGAAAACCTGGCCTCACTCCTGGCTCACAGGTCCCCAGATCTACAGACCAGAAAGGAAAGCCACTCTTCCCAGCAGGCTCGGAAATCACAGAGTATTTTAGAAACATCAAGAAATGAAGGCTTCCGGCCTTGACAAGGCTCCTCTGTAAAGGTGTCTACTGCCAAATCTAAACACCCGAGTTTGACCCCTGGGATTCATATGGTGGGAGGAGAGAGAAGATTCCTGTGGTTTTGTTCTCTGACCTCCACACAAAAATAAATAAACATAATATTTTAAAATGAAGTTTAAGTACTCGGAACTTAGACATCAGAACCAAAAGCAAATGGAATTCACAAAAAAATGTATAGGTGCTACAGTTGGCATCCAGCAGAGAGTTCTTGGCTTGGCTTCTCGCTCTCAGACGCCTGTAGCTGGGAAGATCCTATAGCTTCAAGAATTTAGCTTTTCCTAAATTCTCTTACAAATTCAACATAAATGGCCTCACAGGCTAACTGGAAATATACATAAAAAGATTTCAAAAGACAGAATAACTGAAATCATATTGAACAAGAGCAAATGGGAGGTTCACACTCCTATCTGGCTTTTGAAAAAGGCGCTCTATTAGTTACTTTTCTGTGCTATGACAAAAATACTATTAACAAAGAAAAGCTGAGGAAGAGTTCACTTTGGCCCATGGTTCCCACAGTGGCTGGGACAGCAGGGCAGCAGAAAGCTGAGAAGATGACATCTTAACCAACCCGCAGGAAGCAGGAAGTGTAAGCAGGACAGGAGAAAAGGCTGTGCACGCTCAAAAGCCACCTCACTGGCATATACTCCCTCCTGCAAGGTTCCACATCCCAAGAGTTCCCCTAACTGATCCAAAGGGCACCACCGGCTGGGGACCAAGCGTTCAAATACAGGAGCCTGTGAGGGACACTTTTCATTCGCACCACAACAGGTGCAAAAGGAGCTGGTGGAGAAGTGATGATCTAGTCCTTTCTGATGCGGTTTCAATGAAGCTCAGGGCTGTCCCCAAATTCTCAGTCTTACAGTCTCAACTTCCTATGTGCTAGGATACAGCTGTGTGCCATCACTCTCAGATGTGCTGGGATTCCCTTGAGGACAAGCAACGGTTCTGTCATCCTCTAGTATCTGCAGTGTGCCCTGCGTGGGTGTTAATTCCACCACAGAAGTGTCAGCAAGCAAGGGCCAGGCTGCAGAACAACTCCCAAAGAAGTGTGAGTTCTCTCTCCTCAGAAGAAATCACACAACACAAACCAGGAAAAAGCCCAGGAAGGAGGCACCCAACCTGCCCAGCCCAGACTGCAAATTATGTTCATCGGATGATACATCCCCGGCAGGGATGAAAAAGCCAAGGCTGAGTGACGGCGAAGTGACAGCTGAGAGCGCTGGAGGCTACCGGGCTAGGGGGAGGGATAGGGGAGATGAGGGGAGCAAGGCAAGGTGGGGCGGGGGTAGTGGAAATACATTCCGTTCTCAGATGTCTCTAGGGGGAGTCTCCGTAGGAAGACCGGGGACATTTTCCGTAGTAAAATGCCTACACTTGTCTCTGAGATTCCTACCTGTTTTCACTGCTAATGTTATCTGCAACTGCCGGCCGGTTGCAAATCCAGACCCTAGGACTATTCTTACAGGTCTTCCCGAGAACTTTCCCAACCACTTAGTGATACTATAATTGTGTGTGGCGGGTACTTTTTGTTTTTGAGGCAGAGTCTTATGTAATCCAGGTTATCCTCAAACTTCCAACACTCAGGTTTTGTGGTGCTGGGGTCACACCCAGGCTTTCATGCATGTGAGCACTGTCTACTGAGCTACATCCCCGTCCCAGAAATGAAGCTAAGGATCTGCTAAGAATCCATTCCTGGCAATCATCTTCCTTCAGGGATAAAAAGTTCAATTCTCAGGCTCTGTCACACAGAGCAGAACAACTGAACAGAAAACAGCATGCAACAAATACCAGCCCCTGGGGTGTCACAGAGTTTACTGGGACAGGCTTGGAAATGAAGTGTCCCTCAAAAGCTCATGTCGTGGACCCTCAGTCAGTGGCTTGTGGAGCTGTTCTGAACTGTATGGAGTCTTTCGGGAGGTACAAAATAGCCAGAGGAAGTGTTTCCTCAGGGGTGGTGGGGCTGTGAAGGTTGTATCCGACCACTGTTTGCTGCCTGCTTGCTTGCTTCCTGGCCAGCTGTGACATGAGGAGGCTTAACCACACACTTCACTGCCATGGCCTCCAAATCACCTTCCCACCAGGACATCAGTCCGACCAGCAACATCTGTCTGACACTATGACCCAAGTAAACCTTTAGGTTGCCTCCATCCAGTATTTTGTCACAGAGATACAGAAAGTAACTGATGTGTATCAGGCATTTTATTTTAATCTTAAAAGCATTTGTAATTCATTTGTATTTTTCTCTACTCTTGCTACTGAAGAAAACCAGTGACCAAATGAACGTCATACTGAAGGAACCAGGCCAGGCCAGTGTTGACTAGAGCAGGGGGCCAAGGGAATTTATCTGCTTAGTTTAGAGAGCACCAACAACCAGGGTAAACCATGATGTTTGCCTACCACCTCCCATATAAAAAACCCAAAGTGGGGAGGGAGACATGAAATGAGGAACTATAGGCAGCTAATGATTGGTGAAGGGAAACTTTTTTTTTCAGTGCTGTGGTTACTGGTAAGGTACTCATAACCTTGTACCCATGACCCGGTAAGCAGCCCTAGTGAAAGACACATACGCATACATGCACACTTGTGAGCGCGCACGCACGCACGCACACACGCGCGCACACACACACACGCGCGCACACACACACACACACACACACACACACATACACACACACACGTTAAAAAGTCCTCCCCCATTTTTTTGCCTGTCTCCTCCATCCTGATACTGTATTTCTCCTCATTTGAGAGAAGCACACAGACCTATGATTCTTAAGTTCTGTTTTGCTGGAACTGCTGACTTCCTAAGCATGGAGAATGTGTGAGCTGCCAGAACACTCTTGCAATGCACACACCGAGCCTGCTTCCAACAGTGACCCATCACGTCGGTCGCATCAACCCAGACCTGAGACAGTTCAGACAGGGCAAGTCACCGCCACCCTCTGATCCTGTTCAGGGCTTGAAACACCCTAATTCCCCATTCCCATCCAGGCTTCCTCCCTAGCACTCTCTCTCCACCCAGATGTCCCCCTCTGAAAATCTACACAGGATTACCGAAGGGCTTGTTTTCTCAGTCTTCCCCAAGGACAGCACAGAGGTAGTCACACTGCAGGTGGGAAGAAAATTAACTCACTCAGTTCTGTGGCTGTCTCCGTGATCCGGGCCACCTCTGCCCACATGGCAAACACTGATGGTGTGAAAGTTTCACACAAATCCACAGCATGCACAGAAGAACCTTCTAATTTATTTTCTCTTCTCCAAGACAGGATTTCTCTGTGTACCATTGGCCGTCCTGGGCTCTCTTTGTAGACCAGGCTGGCCTGGAACTCACAGAGATCCGCCTGCCTCTTGCCTTCTGGGTGCTGGGAGTAAAGGTGTGGGCCACTGTGCCTGGCAGGACCTTCTGATTTTAGCACCCCTTCCTGCTCAGGCAAGGCTTTAACCACCACAGCAGGGAACGGGGAGTAGAGAATGGAAGTTGGGCAGGAAGGACGTGAAAATGACTAGCAACTCCTTGCCTAGTACCTCTGGATGCTCTCTGAGTGTGCTGTCTTGTCTGTATACCTAGAGATGCCTTTCCGGGCACCTCAGTGGTCCGGTGTCATGTGGTGGTTCTGGCATTTGCTTCCGGGTCTCAAACAACCCTGAAGCATGATGTTGTCTCTACTCTGCTGTCCAGAAGCAAGAAGCAGCCCTGAGGCATGTGTTACCTCGTGCCCCACTCCTCACCTTCACATAGATGTCACTTCTGTCTCTGAGAGTCATCATCCCGCCCCAGGGCCCAGACTAGCCTCGGGCTTTCTCGGATCCCGGGCTTCCTAATGCACCCCGCCATCTCTGCTATCCCATTTTGCCTTACAGGTACACATATCCTGGGACAGAAAGAAAAGGCAAAGGGGCTCAGCGCGCTTGGGCCGTCAAAGAAGAAAGTCTGGTTCTGGAGGCCTAGGAAGTGTGCCTTCCAACCCCCAAAGACAGAGGAAGTGTGCATCCCAACCCCCAAAGACAAACGCGCTTTGAGGTAAAATCAGGGGGAAGGGCTGTTGGCCGAACTGTTTAAAGTCTCTCTTAAAGTCTCTTGTAGGGTATTATTTGCTTAGGGCATTACTGGTGCTCAAAAATGCTCTATTTAAGCTCAAGAGGAGGACACACGGTTTCTGGGGGCGTCATCAAGGGATAGGAGCCATCACAGTGGAAACTAGGAAACACGAACAGTCGGGATATCAGACTTTTCTGAACGTGTGTCTGTTTTTGAGAGAGTACAGATGGGAGTCCTGGAGTACTGAAAACAAAAGTCTGTGCGTATTTTCTTCCCTCTCCCAAGTCTGCTAACTACGGTAAGAGGTTCATGTCCCTCAGGGTCTCACAGCTCTGGTGTAGCAAGCCCTCCTCAGCATAGTCCTTGCTCGATCCTGGGGGTGGGGGAGTGGGGGCGACCGGGAGGAGCGCTGCCGCCTGCGCGTGATCCCTTTGCCCCCGTCTGGCTTCGATGCACACTTCAGTCTCATCCCTAGACCTGGGTGGGGCTGGCATCCTCCTCAGGCGGAGCGCTGCTGAGCAAGGACTAACTGGGCACCCTACCAACAGTGACTGTCCTCCTTCACAGCACGCACTGCTGAGGGCTCAAACGCGACACTATAAAGAAACCAAGCCAACAACTAGCCAAAGATAAGGGATCACCATCCATGAAGTTGCTCTGGACTTCCTCGCTCCGCAGCGAGGTCCAAACTCTTCCTCCCTCTTGGTTACCTAGAACCCTGTCCTTCAGGTACACCGGGAGCGCTAGGGGGCACACGGCATAGGGAGACACAGAGAATCCCATCTGGAGAAACTTCACTTTTGTTGCAGAGCACCCAGGTAGGCGCCTCCCTCTGAGATCAGGCTCACACGCTCCCACACCCAGAAACGGGTCAAGAGGCTGCAGACGGTCAAGAAGGGGTCTAGACGAACCAGCCTCCAGCCTCATCGTAAGCACCGGTTTGGGCAGCTGCTGCTGCTGGGACGCGGCAAACAAGTAGCCCCCTGCTATTAGCTGGTCAGAGAAGGGGCAGGGGTCGGGCGGCCATAAGCAAAAGGCGGCGGCAGAAGGGCAAAGCCGTGGGGAGGCGGGGGTCAGGAGGTGGGAAGGGAGGCTGAGAAGGGCGAGAGGGAGGCTGCGGTGAGGCCCGGGGGTGCGGGCGAGCAGTCGGCGCCCTTACCCGCGGAGGCCGAGCGCAGGCTCTCCAAGCTCCGGGAGCGCGACGGGGCGCCGCGCATGCCCGCAGCGCGGCCGCCGCACACCACGCCGCTGCTGTCCGAGTCGGAACCGGGGGACAGCCCCGTGCTGCTGCCGCCGCTGCTTGTGCCCAGGTCGCCGCTAGTAGGGCCACTCGACTCGCTGGGGCAGCGCGGCGCTTCGGGGCAGGAGGGCCCGAGCTCCAGCCACAGGCCGGCGGGGTCCCGGGCAGCATCTCCGCCGCACGGCGGGGGCTCCGGGACCCCCGACATCGCGGGGCTCCTCCCAGCGGGCTCCCCGGCCGGCCCCGGCGGCCGCGTAGGGCCCCGTGTGGGCGCTGCCGGGCGGCCACCCGGCAGGGCGCAGAGCGCGTGGGCCCCGCTGCGGGTCGCCGGCCGGGCGGCGCGCTCTCGCCCGCGCGCACGCAGACCTGGGGCGCGGACGCGGGCCCCTGGCCGCCCTCGGTCCTCACCGCGGCCGCTGGCACCAGCGCGTGGGCGTCGGGGAGGGGGCTGAGCGCTGCCGCAGCGCGGGCGAGTGCGGAGGGGGCTGTGCTCCGCCACTGTCCCTGCGAGGCGCAGCCCAGCCCCATCGACCCCCTCCCCCGCGGACGACACCCGGGGCCCCGCAGCCACCCACGCTGGCCTGGGGACGAGCCCGCCTGGCCGCGCCCTCGTGCACAGGTGAGCCGTCACCGCGGCGCTCCCGACAGCAGTGGTGTCACTAACGGGATCTTTCAAATAGTGTCACGGTTCATGCTGAACAGTTTGACCACGCAGGAGCAAAGTCCAGTGACAGACAAACTGGGGACGACGGCGGGTGACAAGGAGCCAGTGACTTGTGCTTTCTGAGAAGAATGTCAGCTGCAATTTTCCAGACGCTCTGGGGCCTTGTGTGGGTTCTTACACTATGCCTGGAGGATGAGAAGCCTCCACGGTGATAACTAATGACAAAACCGGAGGAAGGATGGCGGAGACGCTTGTTCTCTCTCACCTGGAGCCTGAGAAGTGTGAGGGAAAGTTCTGATGGAGGCGATCAGAGCTACCCACCCTGTATCTTCCCTTTCTCTCCTCCCAGACCCTGCCCTTTCAGCAATAGCTCTCTAGACACCCAGGCGTGTCAACCTCCAGGGTTTTCATTACCAGCTCTGAACAAGACTGGTCTTGGATTTCACTTGATGGACTGAGGAGGGTGTCTTAGCCACGCCCCTGATCTGTTTTACTCACTGTGGGGCGAGTTCGTATACTTCCTGCTCTCTTCCTATCCAGCTCCCGTACTTCAGATCCTGCCTCCGTTCTTCCCTGACCTTGGGAAGAGCAGCTGTCCCCTCTTCCTGCTTCCGCAGATCAGTCTGTCTGCTTGGAGGGTCACCTTCTGTGTTCCCCCAGGTTGTCTGCTGAGGACAAGTATAAGGAGGGTTCTTCGCAGCCTGCATGCATCATGCCCCCTCCGTGCACAGGCTTGCGATTCCACCTCTAAGGTGAAAGTCGAGGTTGGCTGTTTCTCCGTTACTTTGCTGTGTGTGAAAGACAGCCTCGTGCTGCCCCACAGAGCGAGCTGCCCCACAGAGCTGCCCGAGAAAGCTTGAGACCATAAATCCCACCAGGCCGTTCTCCTGCACCAGTCTCTTCCAAGGCTTCTTTTTACAGCCCAGATGACCCCTAACACCTACTGTTCTGGCTGGGCTGCTTTCTTAACACGCTCACCCTCGCTCCAACCCCACCGTCCCCTACCCCCTCTCTGTTCCAGCCATTGGTCCTAGGTTGCGGTTCTCTCTGTAGTTCATGGTATTGGTCCCTCCTCGACCTTCGCATCCTTCCTCATCAAGGTGATGCCGAGCCCCTTCCGGAACTTGCTCCCACTGCTTAGCATCTCCTGTTTATCCCTTTCCTGAGGTGAGGAGATGACGCCTTACCCAGCAGTATTCTGAGAGTCTGCACACCATGGACCACAGGCTCCACGTTCCATGAGCAGCTATGGGATGGATGGGGCCTGGAGCTGGGCAAGTGGCCAGCTGGGTGGGAGAGACGCCAGGGTTGCGCCATGCGGGCGTCTTGAGCAGTCTAGCCTGGGCAAGCCAGTGGACACCACACACCTCCAGCAAGTTCAGCTCCATCTCAGCTCTCCCCAAGACTATCATGGATTTCAACCAGGTGGCCAAGCTCAGCTGTACCTCGGGGAAGGCTGGAGGTCCCCAGAGGCGAAGACGACCATCTGTACGCAAGGCTTCCTATTCTGAGATAGGATCACAAGGGCAGTCCCTCTGCAGGGACAGTCTATAAGCCCCACTGTTAACGGTTTGAACAATGTCCCCATCTGGTGGTTATGGAACCTTGTGGAGGCAGAGCCTTGCCAGAAAATGTAGGGCACCATGGCGAGCCTTTCAAAGTCTAGAAGTGCCCAGTCCTCTCCTTGCTCTCTAATTCATGTTCGCTGGTGTCATCCTTCGCACGCTTCTGCCACCGTGGTGTTCTATGTCCCATCCAGAATCAAAGCAGCCTAGGACTGAAATCTCTGGAACTGTGAGGAAAAAAACAAAAACAAAAAACAAAACAAAAAAACCCTTCCCTCCTTCGCTTGCTATGTCAGGTAACTCCTGAGAGTCAGATGAGCCCTTTAACATCTGTCAAGCTTTCAGGCTTTGTTTCTGATGGTATTCAGATGGATGGGAGATTTCTTCAATGAAGCATGTGGGTAGTGTGTGTGTATTCATGCATGTGACCACATTTGTGTGGCTGTGTATCTGTCTGGATTAACAGTGGGACATCATGTATCAGAAAGGTCAGCACGGAAGGGTCAGTATCATTTGATGGGGCTAAAGGTAACGAATCAGTGGCTCCATGTGGAAACCTCAGGGGTCCAAACGTCTGAGCCTACAGATCCATTTCTGTCGGATTTCTGTCACAGTTAGCTCTGTGTCAGTTCCCAGAACAGAACTGGACAGAAAGAAGCTCAGAGCAGAGCAATCTGGACTTCAGTCTGGAGTGTCTCTTCCTGGCCTCGGCCTTAGGCAGATGAGTTAACTTTCTGCACAACAGACAAGAGCTATTTTCTATTTCTGCAGGATGGCTGAGGGACTGGGAAGGGTGATGTGTGCTACTTTATGCCAATTGTCAGCTTGACAGGACTTAAAATCATCCTGGAAACCAGACTCTGAGCATGTCTGTGAGGGACTTTGTAGATTACGCTAATAGTAAGAAGACCCAGTCTAGATGTGGGTGACACCGTTCTGTGAGCGAGGACCCCAGACTGACTAAAGGGAGAATGCAGCCTGAGCAGTCACAGCTCTTAGCCTCCTGACTGCAGATGCACTGCGACCAGCTACCTCACTCTGCGGCCGCCATGCCTTCCCCACCGTGACGGGCTGTGCCCTTGAACCGTGATCTAAATAATCTCTTAAGTTGTTCATTGCCAGGCATTTTGCCAAAGCAATAAAAAGTAACTGATCTCAAATGCACAACACCTGAAATAACGTTTGGCATTTAATAAACATATATTAAAGCCAGGCATGGTGGCACACCCCTGTAATCCCAGTACTCAGGGAGGCAGAGGCAGGCAGATTTCTGTAAATTCAAAACCAGCCTGGTCTACAAAGTGAGTCCAGGACAGCAAAGGCTACACAGAGAAACAAAAATATACTTTAAATAAACAAGTAAGTAAAATTAAACCAACAACAAACAAACATATATTAGGTATAGTCCACAATATTACCCAATAGGTACTGTTATTACTCATGTATTATAATTAAACCTAAATGAGACAGGGAATGAGCCAAGGTCATGTCCCCAGGGAGCATCGGAATTGGCCCAAGGCGTTCCATCCTTCCTTGGACTACTGTGTAACTGTCAGCAACCTCATTTTCCTTTTGAGGAGTCTCAGATGCTGGAATAGCATCACCAGCCGGGGCAAGTGCCACTGTGAACCTGCTGTGTGCAGCACAAAGCCGCTGGGGCTGTGACAAGCTTGAGACATGGATTTAGACAAGATGTGACATGAGCATTGCTGCTCAACTTATCTCCCCTGAGAAGCTCCTTGACAGGTTGTGAAAACAGGTGAGACTGGAGCCAGCTTTCTGGGCAGGCAGCAAGAGCAACTTCTGGGACACAGATATGAAGGTTATTACAAACGCGTTTGGCCTCTGGGGTGGTGGTCCGGATATAAAAATAAAGAAAACCAATTCAAGAATATCGGTTGACAGTTCAGGAAGGAAGGCGGAGCCTGTGGTTTCTGACCCAAACCACTGCTTCCTTGTGCTCAGTGAGGCCCAGCCCACAGCAAAGGCTCTCCATCAGCACCCAGCTTCAAAGGCCAGAGGTCTGTCCTCTCAGAGCAGGATGCCAGCATTGCTCAGGGGGCTCGGCATCACCCACAGCCCTGCTCTGAGGTTCTCCTGCCGAAGGGAAGAAGCTGGCCGCATAACAGCACCACGTTTCCTCCCAGAAGGACTGATCACATTTGTAACAGAGCACAGAAGAGTTTGAGCCTCAAGGTGCCTTCAAGAACAGAAGAGATTGTGTGAAGGGGACTGGGAAATTTGGGGATGTAAGGAGTTGGCCTACACTGATCCACTAGAGGGAACTGGATAGACAGAGTGGTCTGCCTAGAGTCAAACACCAAATCCTGACCCAGGAATGCGTTCTTTCAAACAAACCAGAACTTGATTGGATTACTTCAATAATATTGAAGTCCTCCAGAAACAATACTGAAAAAAAAAAAAATAGAGCAACTAGCTGCCAGGAAAGCACAGTTTAATAATCGGTGGAGTACGAGAAAGGCAGAGAGCCACAGCAAAGCCACTGTCATCTGGCGACTGTGGACATGTGAGAGCTGTTCCTTCTGAGCCTATCAGAGGCTTCGTGCTGTGGGAAGGGAAGGAAAGGTCCCTAAAACAACCGCCCAGTTATTAAGCAAGGAAATAACAATATCAGGTCTACTCAGAGAGCAGTGCTGAGCATTGATACAAGACACTGCCCAAAATACCCACTTTCCAACCAAAAGAAATGAAGCATGCGAAAAAACAGGGAAGTAGGACCCTAGCAAGGAGAAAGCACCACACATGCATGAGATCTTGTGGTATCTGACCTCATACTGCATGTATGAGTGGCCCCATATAATTTTTCAGGAAAAAGCAAAACAAAACAAGAACAACAACAAGAACGAAACGACTAAAGCAGCCGTGTCCACAGAACCAAAGGAGACCATGGTTAACAGAAGACAAGGTTGTGTCACAAAGATGCTCAGACAGAAACAGTGGTAACAGAACCAAATGAAGTTCCGGAGTTTAGCGCAGCAATAAATCCACGAGAAGTCTCAACGCTAAGTCTGACCTGCAAGAAAGTTGCACAGGTTGTTGGGATGAGTAAGCACAGGTTGGCAGGAATATTTGGGGATCTTTCAAGTCATTTGTTCTATGGTACCCATTATTTCTGAAGGCTCCTGGCTGACTTGTCCGGATGGCTCATCAATTGATGAAAGGTGAGTATCGATTACCTACAGAGGCTGTATCTAGACCTATTTGTCCATTTGTGTGTGATGGTATTTGTTTGTTTGTTTATGAAACTGGCTGCACCAGTGTGCTATGTACAGATACTTAAAATTGTTACATCATCTTGATTGATTGACCCCTTCTATAATATGTGATGATGACCTTTGTCTCTTCTGACGACTTTTGGTTTGATTCCTGCAATGTCACCCCTGCTCATTTTTTTTTTTTTAATTGTATCACCACTGGCCAAGAAGCCTGTAGTGGGAAAGGAAGAGCTGTGTGGACGTTTTGGTTTATGATATGTAAACATGTTTGTGTTAAAATTCCAAGTTGGGAGGTTTCAGTTTGTCCACACCTGGTAAGTGTCTCATGTGGAGCGTGGTCTTTGCAGATGGAATTAGTTGAATCCTGAGGAGTTTGAGGGGTACAAATATGACAGCCCAGAGGAAGAAGGCGCGGATGCTCGGAGGAGGGCTGCCTGCTGCTGGTCCATCCTGCTGCTGCCTTTGCTGTTTGCTGATTTGCTGGTTACTTGGACTTCTGGATTTCTGGACAACTAATATTAGTATTCCCCCCAAAAGATTCCTACAACCCTACCCAGAAGGAAGTAGCAGAGACAATGCCATCCCCTGCCTCCACTAACTTTCTTTCCCTCCTACCTGGTGTTGGGGGTTTGGAAGGGAGGTAAAAGCATTTAATAACCCTAAATAAAGTAGGTTTGCTAAAAAAAAAAAAAAAAAAAAATCAAAATCAACAAAGAGCAAATGGCAGAGTTTCACCTACTAGGGCCAAGGAGGTGGCACAGTCAAGAAAGTGCTTATTGTGAAAGCGCAAGGACCGGAGTTCATTCCCCAGAACATACAAAAAGCTGGGTGTCATGTGTTTGAAGTCTCAGGACTAGGGAGGCAGTGGCAGGTAGATCCCTGGGGCTTGCTGCCAGGTCAGCCTCACTTTAGTGGTGAGTTCCAGATCCCAGTGAGAGAGAGACCCAGTCTCTAAAAATCAAGGTGGCCAGCAGACAAGAAATGGTACAAGGATGACCTCACATGCATATGTGCTCTTGTACCCGCATCCACGTGCAAAAGCACACACTCATGTGTGAACACACACATTACACACACATGTACATTCTCACAAATGAAGATTTTAGAGGGATGATTGTGAGAAAGTCCAGACTTTCTCTTCAGATAATCCGTCCTCAAAGCTGGGCCTGACACATGAATCCATCACCTTTGTGTAAACTCAAGCTTCATAATCTGCAGTTATTTTAGAGCACTGTTTGAATTCATTGGCAAATAAATTTGTGCAGAATAAAAAAAAATTAAAGCTTCTGTGATGTGGGTCCCTACCTTGAACACACACCAAAATAGTAATAATTGTCGGGGTTGGAGAGATGGTTCAGCGGTTAGGATCACTGGATGCTCTTCCGGAGGACCCTGATTTGATTCTCGACACCCACATGGCAGCCCAAAACTGTCTTAATGCCAGTCTCGGTGGATCCAACACCCTCTTCTGGCCTCCAAGAGCACCAGGTACACACAATGTGCACAGACATACATACAGGAAAAACAGCCATGCACATGAACATAAATGCATTAATTAAAGATAGTAATCAGAACGAGGATGGTGATAACGGTGGCTGTAATCAGGACCAGAGCTGGCTACACTTTCTGTTGGGTGAGAATCTAGATAAACACCCCATTTCTCTCTATCTCAGCTGTCACTAAAGTGGTCGGTCATCCCAGCCACCTTGTCTCACAGATGTTGCGGGTCTAATTATTTAGCTTAGGTAAGCTTTCTTTTCCTCCCTCAATTATTGCTGCTCCGATTCTTGCCTTTCTGCCTTCCAAACAACTCACCATTTAACCCTTTTATCTTTTCCCCCTCTCAGTCCTGGGAGAAGTTCTGTTTCATCCCCTTACTGGGGGTCTCCCCCACCCCGGCTTATCTACGTTATGCCCTCACAGGACTTGCGATGCATGCTCTGGTCTCCAACTTTCACTCTCACTTCCCAGTGCCCTCCTTGAGCTTACACACTTTCTCCTCTTCATAGTTTTTTTTCCAATTAATTTTTAACTTCATCATTTCTCTTGACGGATAGGTTTATTCTCTTCACTGACTTAGGGCTCACCAAGTGGGCTGGGCTGGCAGGCCAGTGAGCCACAGCATCTCTTCCTCCACGGGGTTCTGGGGTGTAACCCTAATCTGGCTTTTCACTTGGGTTCTGGGGTGGAACTCGGGTCTTCATGCTTACATGCTGAGTACTGACTGATCTATCCCTGTGCCCCCCTTCCACAGTTGTCTGAGTAACTCTATAACTTAACTTAGAAATCATAAGAGAACATGGTTTTTCCTTGAGAGTCATTTCATTGAGTAGCAGATACTCGCTGGCAATGCTGCTTATTGTGAATTATGGTCATAGCCTCCCTATCACACTGCAGTCTCAGAAGGTCCATTCTGTGACAGAAAGCCCAAAGCTTGCCAGGGACCAGAGCCCAATATACAGACACACAGATACACACACAGACACACAGATACACAGACACACAGACACACAGACACACAGACACACACACACACTGGATTTTTGAGCTCAAGACCCAGACCTGATCTACAGCTGCCTCCTCCATGGGCAAATGCTCCTTCTAGGATTATTCATGGGCTTCTCTAATGGTCTAGGTGGCCCCCATCCCCACCACAACCTGGCACTAGGGAGTATTTTGTTTTCTCAAGTGTTTTTGTTTTGTCTTGTTTTAACTCTGTTTCAGGCTTTGCCCGACTTGACCTGTCTTACACACCTGCTTCCCCGGCAGCGAACTGAATGCTTTTCCATTGATCATACACAACACACACCTGCCTAAGGCGACAGACTCTAAATCTGTCCATCTATCAAGAACCTCAGCGCATCTCTCAGCACCCAGGTATGTACGGTTAAGGAAGAGGTCAGGCCTGGCTCATTTGGAGGCCCGCTGACCTTCTGGCATGACTCAGCCATTTTGTGGGTGAATATATGATGTGATGCTCTTTACTGTCTTTTGGGGAAAGGAACCAGGAGGCTGGCTGCTGACGTAAACTCAAGGAAGGCTAGATCTGAGACGGCAAACTACCTGGGTGCTTCCTCTATAAATGCCTACTGCAGACTACTCATCAGCCACATGGCATGGACCCCCCTTTCTCTAAGACCTATAAGAGGGGGCCTCCCTCTGCCACATAGGCCTGAGCTGTCCTCATAGCCCCCACCATGCTGGGGTTTTCTGATGTTAATATTACCCCAAAGAACAATTTGTCTCAGCATTCCTCCTGAGGCCAAACCTGAGACCTTTCAGAGCCAGGCCTGGGGACTCAGTCATAGCATCTGCCCAGTGCTGAGCATGTCCCTTCTTTGGGTACCAGATGGTTCTTGAGAGTTGAAGGGATGAGACCACTGTCAATCCCTCTCACCTTTGGGCTGCTTCTCCCTGCTGAGAAGGCATAGCCATCACAACACTCACCCCTGTCCTTAACACACACCCAGGGATATGACAAGAGAAAGGCACACAGCTCACCAGTCTCAGCCGTGGCCTCTGGCCAGCCTGTGCAGTTCAGTCCCACTGGGGCACTCTGGGAGAGCTGGTGGCTTCTTCTAGGGAGGTGCGGAGACTTTGGAGAGGTGACAGTTGATTTCCTCCAGCACTGTGGTAGGAGGCAAGAGGCAGAAAGCAAATGAAGAAACAGACCACAGGCCATTAGTTCCTAAACTTCTCTAGTTGCCCAGACTCTTTCCTGTGAGAAGAGCCCATAGCCAAGATGCACACTCCTCTAGGAGGTACAGTTTATACAAAACCCATGAGAAGGTGACTCCTGGAGTCTGCAGTGTGTGAGAACAGATCTGCATCCCGGTTGAGACAGGCTGCCTTCAACTATGTTCAGGACTGTAGAGGAGGCTTCAGATAGCACTCCTCCAAGCTGGTCAGCCACATTGCCTTATATTTGCTCCAAAATAAAACTGTTAATTTTATTGAAAGCATCTTCTCAGGGCAGGGGGGGTGGGTCATGTAATGAAAGGCAATTCATGGGGCTGGGGAGATGGTTCAGTGGTGTCTCCGTGGTACCGCTGGCTCCTGAAAACCTGGTCTGACATAAGACACACCAGCCATGGCCTGAAAAATACATGTGGTCCAACCTTAGCTGGGTCAGTTACCAGAGCCAGGCCAGAGCCGCCTAGCATAATGCTTGTGACACTGTCAACTTGACAGGATCTAGAATCATCTTGGAAACAAATCTCTGCGCCTATCTGTGAAGAGTTTTCTAGATCGGATTCACTGAGTTGGGAAGAACTGTCCTAGGTGGAAGCATTGCCATCCTGTGGCTTGGGGCCCCATTCTGAGTGAGAAGGAGAAAGCAAACTAAGCATCTATCTCTCTTGACTTCCTAACTGTGAGCATAACATGACCTTCAACCCCCATTGCCCTGCCTCCCTCCATAATGGATGTCTCAAACTCCGAGCTGAAACAAATCCTTCTCTCTTAAGTTGCTTTTCTCAAAACATTTAGTCACAGCAGTCCTAGAGGAGAATTAAAATCCTAATGCCGAAATCTGTTAAGAAATGGATGGCTAGAGCCATGAAAATCACCACCGGTAGATCCTCAGGAAACTGGGAATAGATCTACCTCAAGATCCAGATACAGCACTCTTGGGCATATACCCAAAGGATGCTTCATCCTACCACAGAGACACCTGCTCATCCACATTCATTGCTGCTCTATTCATAACAGCCAGAAATTGGAAACAGCCTAGAAGTCCATCAACAGATGACTAGATAATGAAAATGTAGTGCATTTATGCAATGGAATATTACTCAGCTGCTCAAAACAATCACAAAATTCTCACATAAATGAATGGAATTAGAAAAATCATACTGAATGAGTTAACTCAGACCCAAAAAGACAAATGCGTTTAGGCTTTTATATATATACAATGGTTTCCAATTTTGAGTTTTTACAGGTTTTGTGTGTGTGTGTGTGTGTGTGTTTTGTGTGTTTTGTGTTTGCATTTATTATGCTTTCTTAGCTTTTCTTGTTTGTTTTTTAGTTTGTTCCTTTTGTTTTTATCCTTGTTTATTTGTCTGTCTTTATCTTAGAGGAGAGAGAAACAAGGCATGGAGTTAGAAGGGTGGGGAAGTGGAGGGAGGATCTTGGAAGAGATGAGAGAGGGAAAACCATGCAATAAAATAAAAAAAGAACATATGGGAAACATACACACACACACACACACACACACACACACACACACACCCATGCACACATGCACACACGAAGTAATGGCTAAAACCTTCCCAGATGGGAATAAAAGACACTGACATACAAACACGGTGCTCAGAAAAGTTAAAGTAAGAAAGCCCAGTCTGTCCATTCCAAAGGGCACTGTAAACAAACAGCTTTGGAGATTTACTGACTTATTATTTAATATTTGTAAGTACATTTATATGCATGCATGGGGCCTGAATAATCCTGAAAAGGGCATCAGATGACCTGGAACTGGAGTTACAGACAGTTGGGAGCCACACAAACCTTGCCTCAGAGACCCTGGCTACCTCCCCAGGGCCATGAATAACATCTCACTCCCATAAGCTGAACCAGTTCTCCAAACTAGAACCCAAAGCTGTTCCAGGGTGTGTTCTTTGCCCTAGCACTTATCACAGACCAAGATCCTGCACTGCACTCACTGGCTTCCCCCCCCCTCCAGTCCATCCCTGGGCACAAAGGGCCTGGCTACCCCAGGAGAAAATGCAAGCAACAAGGCAAACAGGCACTGGCAAGGCTCTGAGCCACGGACATCAGGCATCACTGAAATCCTTGAGGAACACATGTAAAGTGCTACTGTCCTTTCTTTTTTCCTGTGCACCAACAAAATGTTTCATCTCATTTTGATACAACCATGGGAAACAAGAGAAAATAATATTTTTTGAGGCAAGGTCTCTCCTTGTAGCCCTAGCTGTCCTGGAGCTCTATGTAGAACAGGTTGGCCTCGAACCCACAATGATCCAACTGTCTCTACTGAAAATTAAAGGTTTGTGCCACCATGCCTGGCTGAAAAACGCAATTCTTGAGACGTCATATGACTGGAGATTTCAGAGTAGAGGGTGCTTATCTAGGGCCAAGCAGGGCCACAGACACTGGCAGCACCAGCATCTAAACCAGCACAGCCATGACATGGTGAATGGGTAAAAGACATGGCCAGACCTTGGCCTATCTTTGAGGGGTCTTAATAATGTGGATTTAATGAAACGCATTTGGATTTTGAAATGGCTGATCTTTGCTAAGAAACAGGTGGCAAATATGCATTGGATAGTGGTTCGTCATCTTCTTGGTCTTGAAGTATGAGACCAACAGTTTGGTTTTCTTATTCATCGTGCTTGTGTGTGTAAGTATGTATATGTATGTGTTTTAAATGGAGATTGAACCTAGAACCTTCTGCATGCTAGGCAAATGCTCTACCTCTGAGCTATAACCCTAGTCTTCTTTTTAGTTTTTATTTTGAGACAGTGATTCACTACCTTGCCAAGGCTGGCCTTGAACTCACTCTGAAGCCCAGGCGGGCCTTGATCTATCAATACTTCTGTCTTAGCTTTCTGAGTCAGTGAGATTACAAGTCAACTTGATTTCCTTGTTCCCCCTGTCCTTCTAAAAATCAGTCTCATAGTGACATCAGTCTTGAAGATGCAAACTGACCAATAGAGAAGAAAGTTCAGACAGAGATAACAAGTACAGAATCCAAAATCAGAGATGAGAACAATGTATAAAATTATATGTGCATTCAAATATGTAATAATGACATATCTCTGTAAAACATGGCTGGGACACTGAAGAACCCATACAACAGTGTTCGGCACTGTTCTCTTCCCGCTTCAGATTAAGGGTGACAACATGAGGAAATGGGAACAAGAAATTACAAAATTCTAAACAATTACAAATAAGGGTTAAGGACTTTGAGAATCAGGGGTCTCCCCCTCCACACACACACACACACACACACACACACACACACACACATATACACACGCGCCAACCTTTTCCTACCCAATCTGAATGGCATCCTAGACCTGAGTGCATGGTGAGGAGAAGAATGCATTTACACACCTCTTCTCCTGACTTGCACATCAGTAAACCTGCCAGTCATAACAGTGCAGCCTGGGATCTGAGACAGAAGGGTGACAGAGACTGGAGCATCTTGCTCTTTTGTGCAGTTCTCACCCTGGCTCTCCCTGCTGTCAGCTAAGGCAAGGCTGAGCTGGCGATGACTGGATTAAAGATGCTGGCCACCAAAGCCACCTTGTCTTGCATTTGTTCATCAGTCGGCACTGGACTAGAGCTGGGCGAGTGAGCCCCAAGCAGACTTCCCTGTCTTCCTTCCTTGAGCCCTCTTCTCAGCCTCCATTCAGTGATCAATCCACTGCCAAGATCCTGATGCTTCAGCTGGGCAGTGACGTCAAACCCTCAAGCCCCACCTCCCTCTCCTTCTCCCTAAGGATATACCTGGCATCTGATTATTATACCTGAAGCAGCCTCTGCATGGGCATGGCTGGACCTGTTTCTTCAAGCCCATCCACTCCGAGGCCAGAGCGGCTTTGTAGAAGCTAGGATCCTACTGTAGGCCCAGGAAAGAGGGTGGAGTCAAGAAATGCTCATGGCTATCTTCTTCAGCGCCACTCCCTACCCCAGGAAGACTCCATATATATGAGATTCTGTTACATGAATGTATGACCCTCAAATACCAAACTTTCTCCTTAGGTACTTTCCTAGATTTACAAAGCAGAGGCTTGGCCGTGGGGCATTTTTCACTTTTTTTTTTTTTTTGATGAGCAACAGCTCAGTAAGAGCAGGGGTAGGATTCTTGAGTCAGAATTATCTTGTACATGTTTCATTCTGTTTTAGAACCCAGAGAAGCTAAATGACCCTACCAAGGTTGTACATCAATATACCGTTAAGACTGAGAGGAACTAGAACCCAAATAGTTTGACTCCTAAACCAGCTCTCTTCCTACTATCCCATAATACTTTGAAAAGCAACACACTGGAAGAGAGAAGGTATCCATTTTTCATGAATTGTGTCCATCAAGCTTTCCATCCCTTTATAACCAGGACAAGCTGTTAGAGGTAGCTGCAGAGAAGGTTGTGGTGGCCACTGTAGGTGAGGAAATCTCTTATTCTTTCTGAAAAAACAATCCCTTTTCCTCACTCCCTGCGATATAAACCTAAAGCAGAGTGGCCCAAGGAATAGTGTACTTAGAAGCACAGAGAGCACAGCTCCTTCATCCGGGTCTGGGAGGAAGAAGCAGCTCAGGGCACCCTGCATGGCGGTGGCTGAGGACTCTCTGTGGCAGATTCTCTGTGGTGGGGTTCTGGTCTGGTCATGTACTGGGCAGCTGCTGCTCCTCCATGGCTTCGGCCATGTTGCAGTCTCCCTGGGTAAAAAGACATTCACCCTTTCTGGAGTTTCTCCCTACAGCAATCGGAGCCTCCGGGCTTTTGTCCTAGGCTTGGGTATTTGGCCTTTAGCTCTTTCTCCTCAGCTCTCTCGGGGAGAATGCCTTCTTTCTCCTGTGCGGCCTGCTTCTCCTTGCTAGTCTCCTCTGCAGGGTTTTCTTGCTATTTCTAGGGTGTGGCAGGACCAGGACTATGGAGTTTAGGGCCCAGGAAGACAGCTGAGAAGGGGAGGGGAGAGAATGAGGGGCTAATTTCAGCTGCTGCTTCCACTCCTGCAACTCTGGTTGCTCAGTCCCCACGGCCCCTCCTCAGAATCTTGATTCGAATGCGCTCAGACACCCAGAAGGGCAAAGGGAAGTACCTCCTGCCAAGAGACTAACAGCTTTCCGTCAAGGTCAATGACAAGTAAAGTCAGACTTGGAGATGCACAGAGTTGGGTTCCAACCAGCCCTCACTGGGTGGGGAGCTTAGGAACATGATCATGACCACCATCCCCCTGATTGGGTGACGTGGGTTGGCTTGGCTCCTCTTATGCTAACCAATTAACCAGTTTCAAAGTTTCTGCCGGGGCCCTATAAAAGCCCTCAGGCAAGGAAGTTCAATGGTTGTTTCCATCTTCCTCCCTCAGGAGTTTCTCTCAGTTTTCTTTAATTTCTCGTCTTTACTCAACTTTCGCTTTCTGTGATTGTCCTTAATAAAGCCTGCTCTGCTTAGCATATATACTGGACAGTTTTATGTCAACTGGACACAAGCTAGAGTCCTCAGACAGAATGGAGCCTCAGCTGAGGAAATGTGCCCCCACCCAGATCCAGCTGTAAGGCTTTTTCTCAATGGGGGAGGGTTCAACCCATCGTGGGTTGTGCCATCCCTGGGCTGTTAGTCCTGGGTTCTATAAGAAAGCAGGCTGAGCAAGCCATGAGGAGCAAGCCAGTAAGCATCACTCCTCCATGGCCTCTGCATCAGCTCCTGCCTCCAGGTTCCAGCCCTGCTTGAGTTCCTGTCCTGACTTCCTCCAGTGATGGACTGTGATATGGAAGTGTAAGCCAAATAAACACTTTCTTCCCTAATTTGCTTTTTTTCACGGTGTTTTCACCACAGTTATGGAAACCCTAACTAAGACAGCATACTCCCATGAGAATCCACATCTGTGAGACCTTGAACCTGAAGCCACTGTCTTAGGTCGACCTTCGATGATCTTGAGTGTTCAGCATCCTAGATGCTAAGGTCATGCACAACTGTGCCATGAAAGGACCCATCATACTAAAAGACTCGGGATCACTGACTCTGATTTTGGATTCCCAGCCTCCAGAGATGTAGGAGATAGCCGGCTGTGGTGGATTGAATGAGAATGCCCTCCCACAAATTCATGTTTGCATGCTTAGATCCCAGGTAGACTCTTCAGAAGGATTACAAGGTGTGGCCTTGATGGAGGAGGTGTGCCACTGAGGGTGGGCTTTGAGGTTTCAAATACCCACATTAGACAACCCCCTCTCCCTTCCCGCCTCTCCCTCTGCCTGCTGCCTGTGGGTCAGGATGTCGTCCCTCTCAGCTACTGGTTTCCAGTGCCATTCCTGTCTGCTTCCTGCACGATGACCCTGGACTAATGGCTCTGAAAGTGTAAGCAAGCCCCCCAGTTAGATGCTCTTTGGTTAGAGTTGCCTTGCTCATGGCGTCGCTTCACAGCAGAAGAACAGTGACTAAGACGCTGTCTCTTTTTGGGAAGCCACACATTCGATGGTGCCACTGCGAGGTGGCCCAAACGTGATGACGTCAGGCCCCCACTCCCTACCACCAGAAGTGATGTCACTATTCACCTGCTGAGCCGTACACAGGAAGTACCCAAGGACATCTCACACTCTGCCACTCCATCTGCCAGTCACGATCAAGTCCAGAAGGATAAACACCAACTTCCCGACGGAGATCTTTTAAGTGCATCTGTGCCCTTCTCCGAGACAGGCTGGATTGTGTGGTGGTTAAAATGCGGACTGTGGAGACTTCCTTGGTCCAGATGCCGTGAGTGACTCTTGTGACTAGTGTCCCATGGCCACTTCCTTCCCTGAAACATTCCTGCCTGGAGCACGTCAGAAGGCTCAGTAATATGAACTAGAGCGTGTGTGCACATGCGTTTGTCCAGGTACACATACATGCGTGTGAGCATGTGTGTGGAGGCCAGAGGCTGACATTCCTCTTTCACCTGCCCTTTGTTGAGACAGCATTTCTTTACTGATTGGTTCTGGAGCTCACAGATTGGTTCAACTTGCCGGCCACAACGCTTTGGGGAATCTGTCTGTCTCCACCTCCAGGCTGTACAGTCCCAGACATCTGTGGCCGCGCCTGGCTTTTTACACAGGTGTTGGGGATCTGAAGTTGGATCTTTATGCCTGCCTGGCAAGCTCTTTACCCACTGAGCTGTCTCCCCAGCGCCGGGGAAAAGGTTATTTAGAAGTGAGGTTAATAAGTGAGCTCAGCTGACTGTGACAGGTCTCTGCCCACCTGCACACCGAGCCTGACTTAGGGTGTCCACTGCACGGCAGTGTGAAAGGCAAGTGTACGTGGAGCCTTTCAATTTTGATTCTGGGTCTTTTCTTGGGCTGGAGCGAGGCGGTGCAGCGCCCCCTGGTGGTCACATGAGAACAGCTGCCCCAGCATTCCCTGCGGCTGTGCTGAGCACACCGACTAGGATTTAGTTGCATTGGAGAGGTATGAAGGGACAACATCTCGATGACCCCATCTAAGCCAAGAGTCACCGGCATTCCTAAAGACCCTGACATCTTCCTGGAGGCTCTGGTCTCCAGCTTAGTTTTTACGTTTCTAACTGTGGGCTACAAGGTCAAACGGGGAGTCAGCAACACCCAGCTGCTGCTTTGGGGGGTGGGGAGAC